>NC_059165.1:55320176-56715828 GCF_019923935.1 Bubalus bubalis | reverse complement strand
TAAGAAAGCCTTCCTCAGCGATCAATGCAAAGAAATAGAGGAAAACCACAGAATGGAAAAGACTAGGGATCTCTTCAAGAAAATGAGAGATACCAAGGGAACATTTCATGCAAAGATGGGCTCAATAAAGGACAGAAATGGTATAGACCTAACAGAAGCAGAAAATATTAAGAAGAGTTGGCAAGAATACACAAAAAACTGTACAAAAAAGATCTTCACGACCAAGATAATCAAGGAGATGTGATCACTGACCTAGAGCCAGACATCCTGGAATGTGAAGTCAAGTGGGCCTTAGAAAGCATCACTACAAACAAAGCTAGTGGAGGTGATAGAATTCCAGTTGAGTTATTTCAAATCCTGGAAGATGATGCTGTGAAAGTGCTGCACTCAATACGGCAGCAAATTTGGAAAACTCAGCAGTGGCCACAGGACTGGAAAAGGTCAGTTTTCATTTCAATCCCAAAGAAAGGCAATGCCAAAGAATGCTCAAACTACTGCACAATTGCACTCATCTCACATGCTAGTAAAGTAATGTTCAAAATTCTCCAAGCCAGGCTTTAGCAATACGTGAACCGTGAACTTCCAGATATTCAAGCTGGTTTTAGAAAAGGCAGAGGAACCAGAGATCAAATTGCCAACATCCGCTGGATCATGGAAAAAGCAAGAGTTCCAGAAAGACATCTATTTCTACTTTATTGACTATGCCAAAGCCTTTGACTGTGTGGATCACAATAAACTGTAGAAAATTCTGAGATGGGAATACCAGACCACTTGACCTGCCTCTTGAGAAACCTGTATGCAGGTCAGGAAGCAACAGTTAGAACTGGACATGGAACAAGAGACTGGTTCCAAATAGGAAAAGGAGTACGTCAAGGCTGTATATTGTCACCCTGCTTATTTAACTTCTATGCAGAGTACATCATGAGAAATGCTGGGCTGGAGGAAGCACAAGGTGGAATCCAGATTGCTGAGAGACATATCAATAACCTCAGATATGCAGATGACACCACCTTTATGGCAGAAAGTGAAGAGTAACTAAAGAACCTCTTGATGCAAGTGAAAGAGGAGAGTGAAAAAGTTGGCTTAAAGCTCAACATTCAGAAAACTAAGATCATGGCATCCAGTCCTATCACTTCATGGGAAATAAATGGGGAAACAGTGTCAGACTCTATTTTTGGGGGCTCCAAAATCACTGCAGATGGTGATTGCAGCCATGAAATTAAAAGATGCTTACTCCTTGGAAGGAAAGTTATAACCAACCTACACAGCATATTAAGAAGCAGAGACATTATTTTTCCAACAAAGGTCCATCTAGTCAAGGCTATGGTTTTTCCAGTCGTCATGTATGGATGTGAGAGTTGGACTGTGAAGAAAGCTGAGTGCCGAAGAATTGATGCTTTTGAACTGTGGTGTTGCAGAAGACTCTTGAGGGTCCCTTGGACTGCAAGGCGATCCAACCAGTCCATTCTAAAGGAGATCAGTCCTGGGTGTTCTTTGGAAGGACTGATGGTAAAGCTGAAACGCCAATATTTTAGCCACCTCATGCAAAAAGTTGACTCATTGGAAAAGACTCTGATGCTGGGAGGGATTGGGGGCAGGAGGAGAAGGGGACGACAGAGGATGAGATGGCTGGATGGCATCACCCACTCGATGGACATGAGTTTGAGTGAATTCTGGGAGTTGGTGATGGACAGGGAGGCCTGGCGTGCTGTGATTCATGGGGTCGCAAAGAGTCGGACATGACTGAACTGAACTGAATGAAATAAACAGGCAGCACTGCTGAATGGCAGAAGACAAAATAGGCAGCAGCAATACAGGAATTGATGTCACTGAATTAAAACTTTAGTCTGGATTATGGAATAATCCAAAATACTAAATTTTAGAAGAATTAGAAAAGGAAATGAAAGGTAAGTTAGTTGTGAAAAAGTTTTCTATCGGTCACAATGGAGAGTCTTGATTCAGTGATAAGCATTCCTTGTTTCTGTGCACATGCCTTTTAAAAGCATTTGTGACAAGTGAAAAGACATATTTTACAGGGGGTTGTGGGGATGAGGTGGGTAATGTTCTATTGCAGGAAAACTAAATAAAGTATACTACACAAAATTCTTATTTGTATTTCATTCTAAAGATACTGTATTCAGTGATACATTCCCATACTTTACACATGTTCTCTGATTTTTCTCCCTCTATTACTGAACAAAATGTACATCTGATTAAGTGTAAGGAGCAAGCAGATGAAGCCAGGGATTGACTATCTGGTGCATATTCACAATTTCTAAAACTGTCCTAATTTTATTAAATATAGAAACCCAACATTTTTATCCCTATATCAGCACTGTAATTTTTCTATTTTCAGTTAACTTCACTAAATTCACATAAAAATATAATATGCCAAATGGCATTTGAAATAAAATTTAAAACCCTAGAATTCTTTCTTCAAAGAAAAGCATCACTGGAAATGAGGTATGTAATAAAAGATGGGTAGGTTTCTCTGTGCTAAACCCCAGCTTCTGGAGTTATCACTATAGTTCCTGACAGTTCTTCAGAGTAGCTTGAAAAACATTACTACAATAGTCAACTGCTCGGATACCACAATACAGATAAGGGCATCACTCCTGCTACAACTGCTGGATGGCGGGAAGCGCCACCACAGACCAGCTTGAAATGTCTGTCAGTTGCTATAAGATAGTTTGGTGAAAAAGGCATAAATATGTACTTTTCAGACAACTGCAACTTCTTTACAAAAAAGCTCAAAGCTCATCTGTTCCAAAGGTGAACTTGTGATGGTTCAGGACCACTTATACAGTAGTATACAAGACAACAGATTGTCAAGTTAAGACCAACAGTAAAACAGTTTGCAAGAGCGCCAGTGCTGGCTTTTGGTGAATGTGAATTCATTTTCCCAGCCATAATAGTATTTTCCATTATTCAGAACTGGGAGAGACTTCAGGGAAAAAAAAACAACAAACATTTGGGTTTCACAAAAAGTGCTTTATTATAGAAGTGGAATTAGCACTCTGTAATTACCTATATGGGAAAAGAACCTAAAAAGGAGTGGAAACATGTATAACTGATTCACTCTGCTGTACAGCAGAGACTAACAACACTGTAAATCAACTATATTTCAATAAAAAATTTTTTTTAAAAAGAATGAAATTAGAAAAATGGTGGAGTAAGGAACTCCAGATTCCACCCCCACATAAGAACAAAGAAAAAAGGCATAAACTGTCAGAATCCACTTTTCTTTGGAACCCTCAAAGGCTTGCAGCAACCCAGATGATGCTTATTTCAACACCCTTCCCCACCCACCCCTACCCACACACTGATTCTTGGTAAGAACAGCAAACTTTGCAGGGTTTTAACTTACCCAGTCCCACCCCCTACTCCCCAGTTTACTAGTAGTCTTAAAAATAACAGCCCTCATTCCAAGCACCAGAGACAGCAAAATAAACTTCATTTGCAAAGAATTCTAAGTATTTGTTCTGACCATTCTGGTGGCTCCCTGGAAGACTACCTCAAAAAGATTGTCTTTATTTTGCCTAACTCGGACCTAGCTTAGTGCTAAAGTGCTACTATACTCTAGACATGGGGGCAAGTTTGTTGGCAGTGTTCATGTTGATGTCTTAGGTTGCTGTTGTTTGAGGTGATGAATAACAATTGGGGGCACACAATGAACTAACCAGAAAGCTTAGAGGGAAAGTCTAGAGCTTTGAAAAGGTCAGACATAATTCTGCAAATCTAGAAGACCACAAGCATGGCCTCAGGAAGGCCCTTAGAATTTCACCTCTTATTGACCTTGAAGCTCTATGGAAGCTGGAGGTAAAGGCTAAGGCAGAGTTGTAAGCTCTACGAGTGAGAGTTAAAGGCTCATCCTAACAAACACACTGAGCCCCTGGGCAAAGGCTGGAAGATGGTTTTGTTTGCAGATATTTAATAAAATCACTATTCAACCATTAGCTGACACCAAGCTAAGGGAACAGAGACTTCAGGGTCCACAATGGACAAAGAATGCAGCCTTTACAGAATTAGTTCAAAGAGTCAGACAGGAAGCTGCCTGAGGAAGCCCAGATGTTGATCTTTCTAGACAAGGCTATTTGTGTTCCATGACATAAGGTAAACTGTGTCTAAAGAACTAAAGGAAAGTAAAAACAAGAATGTGTCACTAAACTGAGTAGATTAATAAACAGATATTATAAAACTTAACCAAAATTTTGGAGCAGAAAAGTATAATAACTGAAATGAAAAATTCATTATTGGGGCTCAACAGCCAATGTGAGCAGGCAGAAGAATCAGTAGACTTGAAATGGAAAAAAATAAAAAATATCCAAGAAACCCAACAGACTACATAAGAATAGACTTAAAAATATCCACACACAGACACACCATAAACTATCAAAAGTTAAATACAGAAAACAGCAAGAGAAGCAACTCATTATGTTCAAGTGATTCTTAACGAGACTACCAAAGTGATTTCTCAACAGAAACTATGACGGGTCAGGCCAGAAAACAGTACAATGACATGTTCAAAGTGCTCTAAGAATTCAGAATTAACCAAGAATTCTATATCTGGCAGTACAGTTCTTCAAAAATTAAGCAGAAACTACATTTTCAAATAATAAAAACTGAAGCACTTCATCATTAGCAAACCTGCCCTTCGACACTGCTAATGGGAGTTCTTCAGGCTGAAACGAAAAAAAAGTAGACAGTAAATCAAATACACATGAAGAAATAAAGTACACCAGGAAAGGTAACTACATAACCTCTGTCCATGGGGTTTCCCAGGCAAGAATACTTGAGTGGGTTGCCATTTCCTTCTCCAGGGGGTGATCTTCCTGATCCAGGAATCAAACCTGAGTCTCCTGCATTGCAGATTTTTACCAACTGAGCTAGGACAGAATGCCATGTAAATGCACAAAACAGTGTAAATATATCTTTTGTTTGTAAATCCTTTTCCCTTTCTTACTGAAAAGACAACAGCATCAACAATAATTATAAATCTAGGGGACAGGCACACTATATATAAAGAGGAAATCGATAATAATAACAGACAAAGTGATATAGAGATACACAGAGACAATATGTAATCTCCAGGGCAACCAGTAAGAAAGTAACCCCCAAAATATAATAAAAGAAATGACAAAGGAGTTAAAATTATAACACTAGAAAACTATTTAATACAAAAGAAGGTCATAATGGAGGAACTGAAGAACAGGAGTCCTCCTTATCAGTAATTCCATTAAATATCAATAGATTAAATCCTCAAAAGGCAGAGGTTGGCAGAATGAATTTTAAAAAATGATCCAACTATATGCTGTCTACAGAGACTCACCTTACACACACAGATAAACTGAAAATAAAAGGGTGGAAAAAGATATTCCATGTAAATAGCACATACGAGAGAGCTAGAGTGGCTACCAGACAAAATAAGACAACACAAAAATTGTCCCCAGGGACAAAGATGACTGTATAATGATAAAAGTGAATAACAAATATATATATACACACACCTAACAACAGAGTCCCAAAATACATAAAGCAAAAGTAGTTGAAAATTTTAATACTCTCACTTTCTGTCTATAACAGAACTAGACAGAAAATTAGCATGGGTATGAAGACTTGAATACCACCCTACAACAATTAAATCTAAAAGACAACTGTCAAACACTCCAAATTACAAAGTAAGAATATTAATTCTTGTCAACTACACATGGAACATTCTCTAGGATAGATGATACATTAGGCCATAAAACAAAATTTAGAAGGCTGAAATCATACAAATTTATTCTTTGATCACAAGAGAATGAAGTCAGAAATTAACAGAAGTAAGCTTGGAAAATTCACACACACACATATAAATCAAACAAACATTCCAAATAACCAGTGGAAGAAAGAAAAAAAGTCACATTAAAAAAACAACAACAACAGAAAAGATCAAGAAAACCCAAGGTTGCTGCAATGAAAAAAATCAATAAAAACTTGAGCTACACCGACCAATTGTGGGGGTGGGGGGAAGAGAAGAATTAAATGACCAAAATCAGAAATTAAAGTGTGAATAGTTACTGCTGACCTTAGAGAAAATAAAAGGATTATAAAGAAATAAATGAACAATTGTATACCAACCAATTAGATAACCCACATGAAATGTACACATTTCTAGAAGCAAACTACCAAAACTGTCTTAAAAAGTAACAGAAAACGTGAATAGACCTATGACAAAGAGATTAATTCAATAATCAAAAAAATTCCAACAAAACCCAGATGGTTCAGCTGGTGAATTCAACCAAATGTTTAAAGAAGAATTAAAAACAGGAGAGGAGGGAACACTTCCTAACTTGATCTGAAGCCAGTATCATGGTATCAAAGCCAGAAAAATATATTACAATGAGACTACAGAACACTATCCCTTTTAAAGACAAATGCAAAATTCTCAGCAAAATACTGGCAAACTGAATCTAGATGCATACAAAAATTGTTTTATGACCCAGCAATCCCACTGCTGGGCATACACACCAAGGAAACCAGAACTGAAAGAGACACGTGTACCCCAATGTTTATCGCAGCACTGTTTACAATAGCCAGGACATGGAAGCAACCTAGATGTCCATCACTGGATGAATGGATAAGAATTCCTATACATATACACAATGGAGTATTACTCAGCCATTAAAAATAATACATTTGACTCAGCTCTAATGAGATGGATGAAACTGGAGCCTATTATACAGAGTGAAGTAAGCCAGAAAGAAAAACACCAATACAGTATACTAACGCATGTATATGGAATTTAGAAAGATGGTAATGATAACCCTGTATGCGAGACAGCAAAAGAGACACAGATGTATAGAACAGTCTTTTGGACTCTGTGGGAGAGGGCGAGGGTGGGATGATTTGGGAGAATGGCACTGAAACATGTATAATATCATATGTGAAACGAATCACCAGTCCAGGTTCGATGCAGGATACAGGATGCTCGAGGCTGGTGCACTGGGACGACCCAGAGGGATGGTACAGGGAGGGAGGTGAGAGGGGGGTTCAGGATAGGGAACATGTGTACACCCGTGGCGGATTCATGTTGATGTATGGCAAAGCCAATACAATATTGTAAAGTAATTAGCCTCCAATTAAAATATATATATTTATATTAAAAAAAAGAAAGAAAAAAAAAACCATAATCAAGTTAAGAGTAATCCCAAGAATACAAGGTTGGTTCAATGTGTGAAATCAATTAGTGTAATAAACTATACAAGAAACTGAAAGCAAAACCACATAATCATTTCAACAGATGCAAAAAAAGCATTTGACAAAATCCAACGCCCTTTCATAATAAAAAAACAAACTAGGAAAAGACGGAATATATTTTCAATCTGATATAGTATATCTATGAAAAACCCACAGCTAACAACATATTTAAAACTGAAAAATCCCCCTGAATTCAGGACCAATACAAGCATGCCACTTTCACCACCACTACTTAACATTACACTGGAGCTTCTAGCTAGGGCAATGAGGCAGAAACAGAGGTAAAAAGAATCCAGATTGGAAAGAAAGAAAAATATTTCTCCTTGCAAATTACAGTATCTTACTTATAGCAAATCTTAAAATTAGAGTCAATAAATTCAGCAATTGCAGGATACAAAGTAACACAAAATATCAGTTGCTTTATTATACCACAGATATGAATAATCTGAAAATGAAACTACAAAATCATTTACAATAGTTTAAAAAAGTATAAAATACTTAGAAATAAATTTAACCAAAGAAGCAAAAAGAGTTGTATACTGAAAGTTACAAAACACTGTAAAGAAATTAAAGATCTACAGAAATGGAAAAGATATCCTGTGTTCACAAACTGGAAGACTTTATTGTTGTTAACACGGCAACATACCCCAAAGTGATCTACAAGTTCAATGCAATTTTTTAATCAAAATTCCAACTTCCATTTTTCAGAGTTGTAAGAAACGCAGAGTAGTCAAATAATTTTGGGGAAAAAAAAATTAGAGGGCTCATATTTCCCAATTTCAAAACTTAGTATGAAAAAATAGCAATCAAGCAGTGTAGTACTGACATACAATTAGGCATGTAGACTGATGGAATGGAATTGACTGTCCAGAAATAAAACCATACATTTATGATCAGCATGGGGTCGCAAAGAGTTGGACACGACTGAGCGACTGAACTGAACTGAACTGATTTCAACCAGGGCATTGAAATCATTCAGTGGAGAAATTAGTCTTTCAACAAATAGTGGTGGGATAACTAGGTATCAACATGTAAAAGAAGTTTGGTCCCTGCCTCATATAAAAATTAACTTAAAATGGATCAAAGAGTTAAATTTAAGATCTTAAACTATAAAAATTCTTAGAAGGAAACACAGGTGAAAAGCACAAGCAAAGAAAAAAATAGGTAAATTGGACTTCATTAAAATTAAAAACGTCTGTGATTCAAATAACACTATGAGGAAAATGAATAGAACCCTCAGAATGGGAGAAAATGTCTGCATATCATGTATCTGGTAAGGGTCTAGTATTTGTAATAAATAAACAAGTCTTACAAACAACAATAAAAAGACAAGCCAATGAAACAGGCAAAGGATTTGAACAGACAGTTCTCAAAAGGTATACAAATGGCCAAGAAGCACTTGAAAAAATGCTCAACTTCATTAGTCATTTGGGAAATGCAAATCAAAGCCACAATGAGACACACCCACTTGGAAAGCCATTATGAAAGAGACAGCCAGTAACAAGCATGGGCAAGGATATAGAGAAGTTAGAATTCTAATGCATTGTTTGTGGAAACGGAAAACGGTATAGTCACTGTGGAAAAGTTTGGCAGTTCCTCAAAAGGTTAACATAGGTATCTATTAATACCCCTAACTAGGTATCTATGAAAGAGAAATAAAAACCATAAAAATGTGTTATAGGAATATTATTTAGTCATAAAAAGCAATGTAATACTGTTAATTGAACACAACACAAATAAACCTTGAAAACATTCTAACTGCAAGAAGGGAGATGCAGAAGGCCACTTACTGCATACCATTTATGTGAAATTTCCTAAATAGGCAAATCCACAGAGACAAAAAAAGTAAGGTTAAATAAGGTTGCCGGGAGAAGTATCAATAACCTCACATATGCAGATGACACCACCCTTATGGCAGAAAATGAAGAGGAACTAAAAAGCCTCTTGTTGAAAGTGAAAGAAGAGAGTGAAAAAGTTGGCTTAAAGCTCAACATTCAGAAAACTAAGATCATGGCATCCAGTCCCATCACTTCATGGGAAATAGATGGGGAAATAATGGAAATAGTGGCTGACTTTATTTTTTGGGGGGCTCCAAAATCACTGCAGATGGTGACTGCAGCCATGAAATTAAAAGACACTTACTCCTTGGAAGGAAAGTTATGACCAACCTAGATAGCATATTCAAAAGCAGAAACATTACTTTGCCAACAAAGGTTCGTCTAGTCAAGGCTATGGTTTTTCCAATCGTCATGTATGGATGTGAGAGTTGGACTGCGAAGAAGGCTGAGCGCCGAAGAATTGATGCTTTTGAACTGTGGTGTTGGAGAAGACTCTTGAGAGTCTCTTGGACTGCAAGGAGATCCAACCAGTTCATCCTAAAGGAGATCAGTCCTGGGATTTCTTTGGAAGGAATGATGCTAAAGCTGAAACTCCAGTACTATGGCCACCTCATGCGATGAGTTGACTCATTAGAAAAGACCCTGATGCTGGGAGGGATTGGGGGCAGGAGGAGAAGGGGACAACAGAGGATGAGATGGCTGATGGCATCACCGACTCGATGGACGTGAGTTTGAGTGGATTCCGGAAGTTGGTGATGGACAGGGAAGCCTGGCGTGCTGCGATGCATGGGGTCGCAAAGAGTCGGACATGACTGAGCGACTGAACTGAACTGAACTGAATGTTAAATATCCTACAATGAGCAGACATCCTCCACAACCCAGTCCAAATGTCAGCAGTGCTGAGGTGGAAAAATCCTGTCCTAAAGGTGAAGCTCAATCTATTAAATAGGAAAAAATAATCAATCATGTAAAATTGTGTTGCTGTCTAGTCACTAAGTCATGTTGGACACTTACGAGCCTATGGACTGTAGTCCACCAGACTCCTCTGCCCATGGGACTTCCCAGGCAAGAATACCAGAGTGGGTTGCCATTTCCTTCTCCAATGCATCTTCCCAACCCAGGAATCAAACCCACATCTCCTGCATTGGCAGGCAATTCTTCACCACGGAGCCACCAGGGAAAGTGTAAAGTCAAAGTCGCTCAGTCATGTCTGACCCTTTGCAATCCCATTAACTATACAGTCCATGGAATTCTCCAGGCCAGAATACTGGAGTGGGTAGCCTTTCCCTTCTCCAGGGGACCTTCCCAACCCAGGTGGATTCTTTACCAGCTGGGCCACAAGGGAAGGGAAGCCCCCAAGTAAAATCACATTAATAACTGTTCAAGACAACTACTCTGAACTTTTCATACTGTTCATGGGGTTCTCAAGGCAAGAATACTGAAGTGGTTTGCCATTCCCTTCTCCAATTAAATAATTTCCAATGAAATTAAAAGATGCTTGCTCCTTGGAAGAAAAGTTATGACCAACCTAGACAGCATATTCAAAAGCAGAGACATTACTTTGCCAACAAAGGTCCATCTAGTCAAGGCTATAGTTTTTCCAGTAGTCATGTATGGATGTGAGAGTTGGACTATAAAGAAAGCTGAGTGCCAAAGAATTGATGCTTTTGAACTGCGGTGCTGGAAAAGACTCTTGAGAGTCCCTTGGACTGCAAGGAGATCCAGCCAGTCCATCCTAAAGGAAATCAGTCCTGAATATTCATTGGAAGGACTGACTCATTGGAAAAGACCCTGATGCTGGGAAAGATTGAAGGCGGGAGGAGAAGGGGAGGACAGAGGATGAGATGGTTGGATGGCATCACTGACTCAATGGACATGAGTTTGAATAACCTCCGGGAATTGGTGATAGACAGGGAGGCCTGGCGTTATGCAGTCCATGGGGTCGAAAAGAGGCCAACACGACTGAGTGACTGAACTGAACTGAACTCTGAACTTAGTAGAGCTGCAATTCCTTATTCATTTTGACAATATCAAATTAGATGGTGAAGGAGTGTTCAAGTATCAGTTTCAAGTTTAGAGTGTACCTTAAAGGTCACCTATTTTAAGACATCTTTAAGATTTTGCAATTCAAATTTTTTTTTCTGAGAAGAGTTCAACCATATTGTATATAAGAATTCTGGGAAATTTGAAAGCCATCACAGTATTTTTAGAACTTGTTTTAAGGATGTTTCATTTGTAGAAATCTTCCTATGGTACATTTACCCTCCACTCATTAAAGACGAGATTATTGGTTTGAGGCTGGGATCCAGGACTTCACAACTGGCTTGGTCATCAGGTCAGGTGTGCATCTTGCTGTAGAGGTGCTACACAATTATGTGTGTTACCTGTAAGAAAGCGTGAGCACACTAGTACCCGTGTGTCTTTTCTAATGTTTTCCCTGGAACTGGAATCTGACCAATCACTAGTCATTTTTCCTTCTTTGAAAGATGAGACAAAAGATGTTCAGGAAAACTTTCAAAGGGAGCTCTTTATCGATGAGTGTTTGAAAACCAGGAACATGGGCAGAAACGGCTTAGTTTACCAAATCAATGCACTTCTGAACGAAAAATATGAGAAGTAAATTATCATGCTTATAATTCTGTGAAGCAGAAAGCACTGAAATACAGTGCGAAAAGGCACAGATTCAGAAGTAATGACCTAGTTTCAAATCCTGGCACTGCTGAATTAACATTCAAGTCACTTAATCTCTCTGAACCTATTTACTTATTCAAAAAAATAGGGATAATTTTATATTTGCTCTAAGTACGTCACCAGATTATGAGGATCAAACAATAATATAATTTATAAAAGGTGTTATAATAATCACTTGCCTAATAAAGAATGTATTTCAATGGAGAGGTTTGGTGTTTTTTTTTTAATGAGCAAAGTTAAAAATTTATGGAAAAGGAGATTAAGATAGAATATGGCTCTTTGGTTTAAGATATTATTACAATACTAAAGCAGCTCAATGGGATCTTTGTAACAGTAGCCCCCCAAACCCTCTTCCCCCAACTCTCAAAAAAGATGGTGCTGATATTTACTCAAAAATGATAGCTCAAAAACACATTACAGATGCTATCAACTGATTAAGTTCACTCTCTTTAGCTGACTTCATGTCATTTTGGGCTGGCAGCCAGGAGCCAATGGCAAATGGTACACTCGCACAGCCTCCAGGCAGAGGAAACCTACTGACTTTTTGTTTTTAGAAGACCTACAAAATGGTAACTCTGAGGTATAGTATGCATTACTGTCATCCTTATAAAAAGTCACTAATAAATATGCCATTATTATTTAGCTGACTTGACTTAAAATGAGGGAATAAGTTAATTTTGGGATTTTTCTGGGGCAAAATGATAATGAGCTGCATATTTATGAAAGGGAGTCTTGAGACATGAAGCCAGCACATTAAGGACTCTGGCTACAGATCTGTACATTACAACACACTGGTCTTCGGGGGCTTTGGCAATGGTTGTACTGACTTCAGACTATTACTGGCTGCACCCCTACTCAAAAAACCTGCCTGCCTGAGCAGCTTTACGACAGATGCAGAAGCCCCAAAGTTATCACTTCGAAGTTTTTACTGACTCCAAGAATTTCATAAAATAGCAGCTGAAGAAAATAAAGCTCAAGTTTAAAAAAATGAAATTAGGTGTATATATATAAGCACATTATCAACTGTAAGTTGATAGTTGTATCAACTATAATTAGTTGGAAGCTTAGTATCTGAGATCATGAATGCAAGTCTGACACTAAAGATGTATCAATTCATCTTTAGAAAACCTGTTAAAATTTGTTCTTTAAGTGTCCATGAATTTTTAGACCACAGCTAAATGAAAAGTCAAATGCATATGGAGAGCTACTAACAAAAGTATAGAAATACAAGAAAATATTTTCTATGAGTCTTACTCATAACCAAATATGGCAACTGACCAAAGGCAAAAAGAGGGAAAAACAATATTTTAGATTTGGGTAGTGGTCTTTAAAAAAAAATTTTTTTTTCCATTATGTGTACAGCCCTGTTACACTGGGTAGCTACCTGAAGTTACCAGGCAAATAAGTATTACCTTAAATAACATAATGAAAAGTATTTTTCTTAAAAGTCAATTTGAATTTTGAAAATAACTTTAACTTTCAATTCTGACTTTTTTAGTGCCCTTGATTTTGAGTTATAACTAAAGCAGAATTTTACTGCACAATCTAGCACTTAATCAGAAACTATTTTGACCTCTTCTTGTTTCATATCACTCTTTTTCATCATTCTACAATTCTAAGTTCCTGAGTAGGAATTTGTTTTTTTCTTTTTGGTCCTTTGCAGGACATTGCGTGCTCAGAAGGCAGAGAAGCAGTGCTTGCTGACAGACAGCACCCAGAGCAGAACCTGCAGCTGTGATGCTCAGGTGTCAAAAAAGCATGAAGCAAAAGAGCAGTGAGCTGGTGAGGAAGAGCCCTAAGGACACCACTCTGTCGATTGGCAGATGGGTGTCAATTTGTTTCACCTCTCTTATCTTTTGTCTCTTTATCAGTAAAACAGTGGTAAAGGGCACTTCCTTCTAGCATTATCACTAAATGAGATAAGAATGGGAATGTTCTGTATACTGTAGGAGTTCTTTGTTACTATGAAGTGAAGTGAAGTCGCTCAGTCGTGTTCGACTCTTTGCGACCCCATGGACTGTAGCCTACTAGGCTCCTCCATCCATGGGATTTTCTAGGCAAGAGTACTGGAGTGGGTTGCTATTTCCTTCTCCAGAGGATCTTCCCAACTCAGGAATCGAACCCTGGTCTCCCACATTGCAGGCAGACACTTTAACCTCTGAGCTACCAGGGAAGCCTATTTTCTCTGCCACTGTTGCTAGGGTAAAACACTAATCACATTTTTTTCCTTTCTCAAATAATTTCTTTGCCTACCCCGAAACTGCCTACCTGATCCTCTCCAACCTTTTCCCTGCCTCTTTCTCAGCCTTCATCTAACACTTTATAGTAAATTTCAAAATTTCCTGAAGTAGTCTCCTGTATTTTCACACAGCAGGTCACCACCATTCTCATCTTATACAAGTCTTTAGACCTTGTGGGAACTTTTAGCAAATAAAAGTTGGGGAGGCCGAAACAGACCCACAGCAAGAGACCTTAGAACAGTCACTCAGAACAGCTTACTGTCATCCTGTCCAATAAGCACAATGATTGCTCTGACTTTTAAACCATGCATGCATAATTCAACATACTAGTTTTATTCAGTGAGGCAGAGGAGCTTCCAGAATACCAAAAAGATTTCCTTTTAGGCACTTTTGTAATCTCAACTTCCGCATTAAAAGAAAACAAAACAAACGAAAATCCTTCCTTGATTTCTTTGTATTAAAAAACAAACAACAAACTACTTATATGGTAAAATGAAAAGTTAAAATGTAAATATTTTGCATACACCAAACTGGCACAAAAGACCAGCACTAACACATGTTGGTGAGCATGTGGGGCAAACAGATCCCTTATAACACCACTCAGAGACGATCTGGCATCTCCAGAGGCTGTCAGTGTGTGTATCTTCCGAGCTAGTTATTCCACTTCTAGATACAATTCCCTAGGAGAACACTCTCACACTATATACACCAAGAGACATTTTCACAGCAATATTGTTCAAAAAGCAGAAAACTGGAGACAAAACCAAATGTCCATTAACAGTAGAACAGATAAATATACTATATTCATTCAATACATCTGTATTAATATAGTTAAGATTACATGGATGATTTTTACCATGTTGAATTTAAAAAATGTTGTAAAGACTACATTCAATGTGAGTCTATTACATGAAGCTAAAAAATATCTAAAACTAAATAATGTATCATTTGGGGATATATAATTAGGTAATAAAATCATAAAACAAAGCAAAAGAAGGCAAAAACACAAAATTCAGTATTATAGTTACCAGAGGTTGTGCAGGAGGGTGAAATGCCTGGGAAGAGGCATGCAGTGAGCTTAAGAAAGAATACTAGTGATCTCTTATACTGGGGTGAGTGTAAAGAAGTACTTGCTTTATTTTTCTGTAAATCATACATATAACTTATATACTTTTTCCAGTATGTATGAAATAATTCACTTAAAAAGGTACCTATGGTAAAACAGAAAAATGGTTTTTGAGATATCATATAAATTCATTTTTTTTCTTTCCTGTCTTTCAGCTTCTACAACTTTTTTATGTAAGTCACTCTATTAATATATAAAATATGCCGCTGCCTTTATTGTCTTTTCCTGATGTTTGTTCACCATTCAAGATTTATATTGCTTAACTTTCTCATATTCTAAATCATTAATAACTTGCCTCGGCCTCATACCTGCCTGGGGAATGTTTTACAGAGCAGTAGGATTAAAAACTTACAGTGAATCAAAAAGAAAGAGAGAAGGGACTTGAATTCTCAAGTCACGTTCTTATTTAGTATCTAGATTATGCTGCTTTTCTTAAGCTCCTTGGGCCTTTACATCCTACCTGTTTTCAAAGGCCCCATCTTATAACTTGGGATGGTGGTTATCATGGAGTGATGAAAACCACACATCTCAGTAGAGGGATGCTGGCATGCTGGCATGCAGGCGGATGCTGGATTCAACAAAGCACCTTGTCAGGCTCCAGGCTGACATCAGGTCAGCCCCTGTATTTGAACTTTCCCAAATCCTTCTCAGGTCCTTACTCTTGGAGCTAAGAAAGTCTAGTCATTTCACCCGTTCTTACACTGAAGATTTCAGGAATTTCATGCAGAACATATTAGTGAAAGCTAATCATATAGAGGATACAATTTTTAAAGAAAAATACAAGAAAGCTGTTTAATGTTTCTGTTGTTACTTAAGGCAGTTTTAGAACTTTTCCTTTGTTAAGACTCAAACCTACAGAACACTTGAAAGAATGAGAGTGAAAATGTATGCATACATACACACAAACAGAGATGTATATTGCAACACTGGAATAGCAACAAATAAATTAATCTAAATTCTCTTCAATGGAGGTCTAGTACATATAGTATATCCATTTAGCTGTTAGAAAGAAAGCAGCAGACCTACCATATGATCCAGCAATCTCACTCCTGGGCACATATCCAGAGAAATTCATAACTGGAAAACATACATGAACCCCAGTGTTCACTGCAGCACTATTTACAATAGCCAAGACATGGGAGCAACGTAAATGTTCATCAACAGGAATGGATAAAGAAGATGTGGTACATATATAAATGGAATATTGCTCAGCCATAAAAATGAAGTAATGCCTTTTGCAGCAACATGGATGGATCTAGAGATTATCATACTGACTGGTCAGACAGAGACAGACAAATATCATATGATATTACTTATATGTGAAATTTAAAAATAAAAAAGGGTACAAGTGAACTTACCTACCACATAGCAAGAGAGTCACAGATGCAGAAAACAAACATGGTGCCAAGGGGTGAGCAGGAGGTAAGCTGGAAGACTGGGGCTGACACACACACGCTACTTAACAGATAAATAACAAGGTCCCACTGTGCAGCACAGGAAACTCTGCTCAATACTCTAACAGTCTATGTGGGAAAAGACTATCAGAAAGAGTAAGTAGATATACAAGCATAACAGGTTCACTCTGCTGTAGACTTGAAACATTGTGAATCAACTATACGCTAATAAAAACAATTTCTAAAAAGTAGATTTGACATAGAAAGATATGTTATACATTTTCAAGAGACAATTTATATATATACACACACATGTATTTTACAAAGTAGAATGTTATTCAAATTTTAAAATATTTTAAAGAATTGAAGATTACATACTTTTATTTATAAGTAAATCATCAACTTCTGGAAAGCACAAAAAAATACCAAAAGTAATCAAAAGATCAGCGTCTATCATAACAGCACATGATCACTTAACAATTTCTGTCAATCCACTTCTCGGAGAACTGACTGTTTCACTTTCTATCATTTGCCCAATTGATTAATGAAAGAGGAACATAAGAGTTAAAACGTAAAGTGCTTTTTCAAAAAACTAAAAAAAAAAAAATCCTAAAAAAGTCATGTTAATTTCTTAATAGTCTCTGGATGAGTATTTGAGAGACGCGAAACGCAGGGCAGGGCTCGGGCCTTGCACCTTTTCGCTGTTCTTCCCCCTTTAAAGGAGGAGCGATGCTCTACTCCATTTTCAGAAACACTCAGTGCTATTTATTTAGCTTTCAAGCGAGTCTTCCTGAAATTAGGTCTGTGCCACTTAGAATTTTTCTAAGGCAAAAGAGCAAAAATCGTTACCCATTAGAAAGTTGAAAGGTGTACAGAAAGAAGAGTAAACTTAGATGATGACAGGAAGCTGAAAAAGTTCTCATACTTCACACACAAGAGCAGTGAGAGAAACAAACTTAAAAACTTAAGGAGGTTGAAAAGCACAGTTTCTCTTGGTCTCCCAAATGCAGTAACAATTTGATTGCTAAGAAGGGGAAGGAACCTTAGGTAAGTTCTCAGGTAAGGACTTGGAGGCCCTACAGACCTAAGACACGAGGGAGCCTCCTCTACAGGATTCGTTCCGTCACACCTTCCCCATCTGGCCCTGGAGCACGCATCAGCACCTGTTAACAGTTCACTGTTCCTTAATTACTTCATGGATGGATATACATCACGTCTCCCCCACTAGATGGAGGCGCCTTTGAGGTCAACAAGAATGTGATTTCACCACTTCTCTGGAGCACAATGTCTAAGAGTGAACAGGTGGGAAGGTCCTCAGTAATACATATATTGACCCACATGATATGCAGGCAGTAGAGGGAGAAAAACTCTTCTGCTGCTGTCTCTTTATGACCATCCACTTTTGAGCACTGAACTTTACTTGCCTGACAAAATTTCTTCTTTCCAAGTTATTGTTGTTTCAAACTAAGGTTCTTTCCTTAGCACAGTCTATTTTTGTTGGTTTGGCAAACATGTACTGATGTGAAATTAGCATTAATATTTTGGGAAAATATCCCTGGATCCTAAATATATTTGGGGAAGCTGGTTTCCCCTGGTTTATGGTTTAGAATGGTCTCTGTAAAGGATGAAATTGGGAAATGATTAAAAAAAAAAAAAAAAAAAAGCAAAGACTGAAATCCATAATCCAGTAGCTTAGCCTTAAAAAACAAGGGCTTCTAAAAACTTATTGTCCACAGTAAAATATTTTATTATCATTAGTCAAATGAGTACAGCTGACCCTTGAATAACAGGGTGCCAACCCCCATGCAGTGAAAAGCTGACTATAGCTTTACAGTTTGCCCTGCATATCCCCTGTGCCCTTGTTTCTGCACTTGGTGGACTGTGTAATATGGCAGTACACACTCAGATTTTTTTCAAGAACATAAATGGACCCCCAAGGTTCAAACCTTGGTTTCAAGGTTTGAGGTTCAAGGGTCAACTGTATACTCAAATGTTCTTTTCTTAGAATAATTAGTATAATTATTAAGCAGGAAACGTGGCTAAAGTGAAAGTCGCTCAGTCGTGTCCAACCCTTTGCGATCCCATGAACTATACAGTTCATGGAATTCTGGCCAGAATACTGGAGTGGGTAGCCTTTTCCTTCTCCAGGGGATCTTCCCAACCCTGGGATCGAACCCAGTTCTCCCGCATTGCAGGTGAATTCTTTACCAGCTGAGCCACCAGGGAAGCCCAAGAATACTGGAGTGGGTAGCCTATCCCTTCTCCAGGGGATCTTCCCCACCCAGGAATCGAACTGGGGTCTCCAGCATTGTAGGCAGATTCTTTACCAGCTGAGCTACCAGGGAATCCCATGAAAGGTGGCTAAAGTGAAAGTGAAGTCGCTTAGTCGTGTCCAACTCTTTGGGACCCCTTGTACTGTAGCCCACCAGGCTCCTCCGTCCATGGGATTCTCCAGGCAAGAATACTGGAGTGGGTTGCCATTTCCTTCTCCAGGAGATCTTCCCGACCCAGGGACTGAACCTGGGTCTCCCACATTGTAGGCAGACGCTTTACCATCTGAGCCACTAGGGAAGCCTCTAAGATACAGACAAATTACCTGACTTGCTTGTGTTCACACCCTTAGCTAAAATCAGAGGTGGTTCAGGCTCAGTTTTCAGATCTTTGAGGACATGAACCTGGTCCTTCTCCTAGAAGAAGTTAACATTTCTGATTATTTGGATTCTGAAATACCTGGCTCTTTGTTTGAGCTGAGCTAATTTAATTTTACTTTTACCATATATGTATGTATGTGCATTTATATGTATGTGTGAGAGAGAGACCTTTTTTATTCCCTACTAGTAGGACAAAGATCTGTGTCTAGTTAATTAATTTGACAACAGTTTTCAGCACGAAGAAAAGAAATTCATGCTGTTTTATTTCTATGTGGCACCTTTAATTTTTTAAAAGCAGCCAACTTAAATGTGGGATGGTACTATTCTTTTCCATATCACAAGTAATACCTGATTCAGGTATGACAGTTCCCAAATCTAATGTTAAGGCACCCAGAGTGTCCAAGAGAGGCCAGAATTCTTTTTTTTTTTTAATGTAGATTTGGATTGTGTCTAATGTTACAAGTCTCACCCCATGAATCAGTGAATTCTACCCAAAGAGACCTATGGATTTTCCTCTCTTAACTATGGGTCTCAGCCATTCTTTTCCTATAGGGAAATTCCCCAGTTAGCGGTCACTTCATTTTGAGGTCACAGTTAGTCACGTATTCTTCCTTCTTTCCCTAACACACTTTCCCTTCCCTTTTATTCCAAAGAAATAACTGAATCTGGCACTTTGATTGGACTATGGGAGCCGGGAATAAAAGCAATTTTGGCTTCCACGAATAAAAGCAATTATCTAAGTACTTCATAGACATCCAACCTAACCCTTTCTTTATAATAAATTACACACAAAGAATCAAGTGAATCAACCATTACAGCGTGCCTATTAGGAAGGTTAAGTAAATTGTGCAGGACTGCAGAAATAAGCGATAGATTTGGAGTTTGAACCACAACTGGTCTCTAAATTCCAGGCTTTTATCCTTTGTATTGCAGCGACTCTGCCTCTCCACCATGGGCAAGCTTCATAAGTGATTAGAGTATCAGCAACTGAAGGATCACACTTTCAAACGCACCCATCTCCCATAACTACAGGCAAACAGTGCAGAAGAGAACCGCCCCCCTGGCCCCCGCCAAGTCATGCCCTCTGCAGCATAACTTCGCAGCTCCCCCACCTCCTGCCTGCATCTAGACCGGACATTCTAACTTGCTTTGATCAACAGAACCTTTGACAATAGGGAGAAGTAAGTCTAGGCCTTAAGAAGCTTTGCATGCTTCTGCTGGTACACTCCACAAGCTCTAGAGAGCCTGTCGGATGAGATACGACTGTCAGGCTTCACGGCCACAGTCAACCAGCCGGCTGCCACAGACACACTGAGTGACCCTGGCTGAGATCAATTAAGCCTGGCCAGGTTAGCAGAATTGCCCAGTTGACCTGAAGACTCAGGAGGACAAAAAAATGGTTATTATATTAAAGGTACTGAATTTGGGGACGGTTTGTTATAGAGCAAGTACTACCTCATACAACTATCAAACAAATTAACTTTGAGCAAGCAGAAGGGAAACAAAAAAAATCTTGCTTCCAAAAGATGGTTCCAACATGGAAAAGGTCGTTGATCTATAATAAATTTAGACATCAAAATAAACAATTAGGTATTTTAAAATCTACATCTGGAAAATAAAGTCCTTTTAATTGTGATAGTTAATTCACTTTGAGTCATTAAAAAACTATTTTCTTAAAATCTATCTTTGAAGAGATAGAAACTTTATATTGTAAGATGATTTTTAGAGAGTTAATATTCTCTTTAATAAGGAGCTAAAGATATATAGAGATCAGATGACTGAAGCAATGAACTTATTTATAAAACCACAAGAATCTGTCAAGACATGAGAGGGTTGCTCTTCTTCAGTTACCTTGATTTAGCTTAACTGAGTTCCTAAGAGGATCAAATAGTGGGAGAGTGACTCGGAGTAGAGAAGCGTGGCGGCAGGGAGGACAGATTGGAGAGAGCACCTGAAAGGGAGCACTCAGTACTCATTTGAACACAACACCCATTGTATATACATTTTTCAGTTCCTCTTCAAACTTATAGGCAAGAAATTATAATGGTACCAGGGGTTAAAGTCTCCATTATGTAACCATAATAATTACTTAGTTTGAAAGTTAAGATCATAATGAAGCTAGTTGAAGAATTATCTTAATTGAAAATGGCTTATGACTAGCATGGTATGGCACAACAGACAGGGTTCTCAAGCAGGAACCTTTGGCATTTAAGGAGCTGACTAATCTTAGCCGCATCACTAAAAATACCACCTAACAGTTCATGAATACTTTACAACTGCCAGACACTGTGTTATGAGGTCATCTCATTGTGCCCATTTTAAAGGTGAGGGAACTGAGGGCTTACAGAGTTTCAAACTTGCTCAGGGTCACACAGCTGTTCAACAGATTCGTATCCAGGGAACCCGAGTACAGAGTCCGAATGCTCACCCACAGGACTGTACTAACTACTCAGCCTTAGTGTCCTCACATGAGAAGTAAGGACTAGACAGCAAGACTGGCTTCCACCAGGCTGAATGTCAGGAGCAACTCCCTAATGGTTCGTGCTTTGCAGCAGTGATGGGGATTGGCACCTTTCCTGAACAAGAAATGCCCTGGAGCGCACACCAACGCTTGTTGCTCGGTCTGTTCCTTTGCCACACACACAGATGTGGGAGCGGCAGCGCTGGTTTGGGGACAGGTCTGCCGCCAGCAGCAGTCGCCCTGGCTAGTTTGCTGCCTTCCAGCAAAGGTCTGGCTGCCCCGGGCTTTCTCCTTAGTGCCTGGCAGAGTTGTGCATGTGTGCGCTAAGCCACATCCACCTGTTTGCGATCCTGCGGTCTGTAACCCTCCAGGCTCCTCTGTCCGTGGGGTTTTTCAGGCAAGAATACTGGAGTGGGCTGCCATTTCCTGTTCCAGGGGATCTTCCCAACCCAGGGATCGAACCCACGTCTCCAGTATTAGCAGGTGGATTCTTTGCCACCCTGCCACCTGGTAGAGCTGGCACTAAGTAAATGTTGAATGAATAAATATTCCACAGCCTCTGCTGGGAAGAGCCTGAAACTGGACACCACTGTTTCAATGTTTCCTACAAATCTTTTAAGTATAATTTCTATAAGACCATAAGTTTCGCAAGGACAAAAACAACATCAGCCTTGCTCACTGCTACATCCTTTGCAATCTGACTTATGCCTCACATACTATAACTGCTGAACACAAGTGTTCTTATTGTTACTGCTGGCACTGGAGTCTTACAGTTCCAATTTGCCCTGGGTAAAATATATGATTAAAGGTAGAGTCATGTTATTTGCTCTTTTTCTCTGTGGTTCCTTGTTTAGATAGTCAACCTAAATTGAGTATCTTAAGTGCTAAGTACTATACTGAAAACATTCCTTGTGTTCAAGAAGAATGAATCTAGTTGAAGAGGTAAGAAATATATAAAGAAAACAGCATTAGTCCAATAAATATTTATTGGGCATCTACTATGTCCTCTATCACTGAGTGACATATAAAAAACCTGCATGATTAGCAGCCGCCATTGCACACCATCAGATGAGGAACGTGGTTGTTATGGGCTGGGCTCATAAAGGAAAGTTAACAGAGTGAGTGGGCATCAAACTGACCTAGAAGGTGACACAGTGCTGAAAGCCAAAAGGATGAGCCTGAACCTCAGACAACAGTAGTCCTCGGCTACACCTTACAGCACCCTGCTATGCTGGGATCAATTTCAGAATCTGTGGCAAGGAATTTGTTATTAATAATGATTTATGCATTTTCATTATAAAGTGTAAACACTGCCAGGTTATACTGACCTGCTATAATCCTTGTGGAAAGTAATCTGGAAATACCTGTTGAAAAATGTAAATGTATATACCCTTGACTCAGATTCCTACTTGGAGGAATCTACGTTTAGAAGCAAAGTTGCTATGTGTAAGAATACACAGAAAAGGATGTCTATTGGAGCCTTGTTTGTAGTGGTAAAAATCTTGAAACGACCTGAATGAAATACTGTACAAGTGATTTTAAAAAATCACTTCTACATCTTTGATCTGGAAGGATGTTCAGAGTGTACTGTTAGAAAAGCAAGCCGCAGAGAAACTGGTATATGATGACCCCATTCTTATTTAAAACAAACAATCCAGGATGCCTTATATGTATGTATGCTTATATGATTATGCAGAAATGTGGACGATAAGGAGAGACAGGAAAGGAAAGGAAGAAAGAGGAAACGAAGAAAAAGTTTATTAAATGTTCTTGGTATTAATTTTGCTGAAGGGAATGAACACATTATTTTTGTAAATTGTGAAAAGGCTTTAGTGAAAATAATAATAATAAAAACAATTTTTAAAAAGCCATCTCACAGACTATCCTACCATCTCATCCTACACTCAGATATGCTTTCTTGGATATGACAAATCAGGACAGAGCTGCAGGAGCTGTGCGTAACCCACATTCTCCAAGGTTCCGGAGTATCCACGCGGCTGCTATGTGGATACAGGCTGTGGTGGAAAGAGGATGGAGAACCACAATGCTATGAGCAACGGAACCACAGACATGTTTTGATTAGAGGAATAATAGTGAAAGCAGTGTTGCACTAGGGTATGGCTAGTTTTCGTTTTGTTTTTTTCTTTCTGTTGTGCTGGCTTCTCCAGAAACAGAAACCTAATTCCCTCCTGGTTTCCAGCCTTTTGCCTCTTACTCCTAGCTCAGTGTCAGGGTCCCAGTGGTGTCACGAGTGTGTCTCTCATTATCCACTTTAATATTTTCACCTAAACTTGAAAGACTGATCAGGCTCTAACTTAGGGATAATCGAATTAAGTCTAGTTATATTGTTGTTCCATTTAGGATTTCACTGATTTCTCTGGCTTTGACTTTTGAGAATGTTTATATATTTTACAGATTGGCTTCAACAGAAGCCTCTCATATTTATGATGATCTATTCTCTCTCTTCTTCCCTAGTTGACTTGACAGTATATGCTACTTTCTCCCACCTCAGTTTAAAATTGTTGGTCTCCTAATTCTCCAGCTATTCATTATCTTTTGTGGCTGCTTTCTCTGGATGCCTTCCAGAGCCCTGTCCTTGGTCCTCTCCTCTTTCTTCCTGAATGCTAAAGCAGGTCGTTCTTAAACGACCATATCTGATTTTCTTGCTTTAGTTAATACCTACTTACCTTACATCTTCTCTTTTCTATGACTGCCTTCACCATATTAAGTTGAACTCTATTACCATTTTTAGTAGAAGAGATATCTTACTAGCTTTGAATTGCTGCTATGTACTATAGATAAAGTCAAAACTAGAAACAGAGTAAGTCAAATCTAAATAAGCTAAATAAGCTTAAGAATGATAATTGGGAAATTCAGACAAAAATAAGACACCTTCTCTCTTTATTCAGTCATTATACACACACTTATCCAAAAACAGGCAAATTGGTTTCTTGCCTGACTTGTTCTAGATAAATCAACACAAATGTATACATTACATGTCTGCAAGCGTAATCTCAATTCTTAAACAAATGAGAAATAAGATGAAAGCTATGAAAGGTACTATCTAAAGCAAGATAAATTTCAAAAAGCCAGACCTCAAACTCTTATTTTCAATTTACCCAGTGGTAAACATACCAGACTCAATGGAAAATGTACCCGACTCAAAGGACATGAATTTGAAAATACTCTGGGAGATACTGAAGGACAGGGAAGCCTGGTGTGCTGCAGTCCATGGGGTCGCAAAGAGTCAAGACATGACTGAGTGACTGAACAATAACAGATGTACCAGCACTGTTCTAAGACACTGTGAAAAAGCAATCCATTTCGAAGTCTTAGAGCAAGTTTAAAGGCTGACAGCAATTAAAAACACATTTTCTTTATGTACACATTATCTGCATAAGCACTAATCCATCTTAAAACCTATTGCCTATCTGGAGACCATAACTTGGGTTGTCATCTCTCAGTGACACTATCTGCTAACATTTCTTTTCTCTGGAAAGACAGAGATGCAGTCCATCCCTACACATCTTAGTTTGTATGTCAGGTTTGTTTATTCATATATTCAATGTGCATTTATTGAGGTTTTACTATGTGTTAGACACTCTGTGACTTGCTGGGATACAAGAATAAGCAAAGCCAACAGCATCACTGCTCTTAAGCAACTTAGATTTCAGCAGGTGAATAGATAAGACATAAACAATTAGATATATAATGTTGAGAAAAAGTGCTACTATTTCAGATAAAGCAGTCAGAGGTCTTAGGAGCTGACATTTAGGTGGAGACCTAAATAAAGTGAGAGAGAGAGCCGTGTAGATATGTGGGGAGGAGAACTTTTCCAGGCATAAAATGCATCAGGGGACCTAAAGAGGGTTATGCTTCTTGTAGAGAATAAGGAGATACTCTCAAGGGACTGGAAGAAAAGAAAAATGTCTTAACATCAAGGGTGCAAGTCATGCGTCCTCCTTCTCATATCACATAACGTAAGATGACAGTACTGCATATACTGGGCTTCCCTGGTGGCTCCGTGGCAAAGAATCCACATGCCAATGCAGGAGACGTGGTTCGATCCCTGGGTCAGGGAAATCCCCTGGAGAAGGGAATGGCAACCTGCTCTAGTATTCTCCTCTGGGAAATCCCATAGACAGAGGAGCTTGGAGGGATGCCGCCCATGGGGCACAGAGAGCTGGATGTGACTGAGCGATTGTGCGCATTGGTTTCCTGCACAGGGGAGTGAAGTCTCCCGCTGGCTCATTCCCAGCTACGCACTACTCATCTGATTAGCTCATTCTTTCCGCCTCTCTCAGACTCCTTGTTGCCACCTTTTTATTCCAAATAGCTGAATCAAATGCTACTTCCCATTCATCCACAGACTCTACTCCATGAAGTTTCAGTTATGCCTTCTGGGGAAAGTGGACATTTCAAAAAGCAAACTGGGTGTGGAAAGTGATGGGGGACGCTGGAGTCGAGGGCAGAGTGGAAGAGGTATGAAGACCTCTAGGTCTGTGAGGTTCGCAGTTGGAGATATTTACCTTCACCTCCAGACGCCCAGTGCCTAGCTCGTTAAGTGTGTGCTGCGTCCAGTGCTGTTGGGAGGCACTTTGAGACGTAGTTAACCTCCCACTCCACCCATCTCAAGAATTCCCTTCCTAAGACATGCCTTTGTAGCTCTTCCACCTATTACCACAATGTAACTGGAAGCTTATGTATTTCCCTGTGTTCATACAGAAACACTTAGGCATAGGAAAATCCGATTTAACCAGACCCTGGAACTGGCACTTAGAACTTTCATTTTCTTCTTTCATTGGTTTCTTAGTTCTAACTTTTCCTTTTGGCTTCACTTGTTTACTCTACTTTCTCTTTTAAATATGTCTGTGGTACCCCCAAAGTACTGTACAGCCTTGTTAAATGATTATTATCAATTAAAGGGTTACTCATCCCTAACATATTGAGTTAGAGATTATTTCACCTACTTTTCCTACCTTTCTTTTAAAATTATTTCTTATATTGAAAACTTAGTGCCTGTAGACTGCACCTGCACCAGCCCACTGTATATGTTTAGTGATAAGAAGCATTTTCTACTGAATAGAAACATCAACCAGGCTCCTAGCTAAAAGAACAAGCTAGAATATTTGAGGCTAATAAGTAAAGAAATAAAAGTGAATTTACTAGTAGAGCACCCTGGCCACACTATAATGGCTCTTTATTTCCTTTCCTCAGCCATCAAAAACTTACAGACCATTTTGAGGCAGAGAAAGAATAACTATTTGAGAAAACAGGTTGTTTTCAATATAGACATGGGAAACGTACTACAGTTATTAAGCAGAATCGTCTCAAAAAGAAAATTCTCACAAAGAATTTCAGCACTAACAGAATGGTTACAAAAGGTATATCCTATTTTTAATGCCACTGCATGTATCGTCATGATTTCAAAGGCTGGGATCCATTCCAATTCTAGCATTTTATGAATAATAAACATGGCTAAATTAAAAAAAAAAAGAGTAGTGACAACCAAAATTTATTTAATTTTTAAAAGTACTTTCAGTAGGAGCAGAAAATTTCTTTTCAGCTCATAAGGAATAAAAGTAGAAAATACATGTAACTGTAACTCTCTGTTAAACTATTTTATGGATATAAATAATTTTAGTGTTCTTGGGTTATTCTTCCTATATATGCTAAGTTGTTTCAGTCATGTCTGACTCGGCAACCCCACAGACTGTGGACTGTAGCCTGCCAGGGATTATCCAGGAAAGAATATTACAGTGGGTTCCCATGACCTGCTCCTGGGGATCTTCCTGACCCAGGGATCTGGCAGGAGGGTTCTTTACCACTAGCACCACCTAGGAAGCCCTTGTTCTTCCTATAATTACCCTCAAATAGTTAATTCTCTGATACACTGATTGGAAAGGGGAATGAATTGTTTGGGATTGGGAAATAAGATTGGATTTGGATTTTGGAAAAGGAAACGTATTGCTACAGGAATTTACATTTACTGTACATCTGCTAACATCAGATTCCCTTCAAGTTCAAGGCAAAGACGGGCCCACTTTACTTGAATATAAAATACATATTAATATCTATGAAAAAAATCAGGGTAAGGAGTAAATCTATTATTTTCTACCCTACGTTAAGAAAAGGGAGTATGTAAGTTGTTAGCATAAAGCTCCTTGATAGCTTAAAGAAAGCAATCCAAACTTAGAAATCGAGCCACATTCACTTCAAATTAGTTATGTTGGGAGGAGCTCAGTGGTGTCAGACTCTTTTGTGACCCCATGGACTGTAGCCCACCAGACTCCTCAGTCCATGGGATTCTCCACGGAAGAATACCAGAGTGCGTTGCCATTTCCTTCCCCAGGGGATGTTCCTGACCTGGGGATCAAACCCTCGTCTCCTGCATTGGCAGGAGGATTCTTTACCACTGAGCTACCAGGGAAGCCCTATCTTGGGAGGCTGGGCACTTATTCCAGGGGTATTCCACAAACTTTAAAATTTAAGTCTTCTACAGAAATACCTACATGAGTTCTTTTAGATAATCTCAATGAAAACAAATGTTATAATTTGGGAGAGGATTACATTTCTACATTATTGGAAATACTCAAATCATTTGGAATCACATAAGTAAGGTAAATGATCAAGCTAAGGAATAAACACATTTTCTGATTAAGCAAGAACATTTAGGTGCTACTATAGGAGGCTATGGTTTTTCCTGTGGTCATGTATGGATGCGGGAGTTGGACTGTGAAGAAGGCTGAACGCCAAAGAATTGATGCTTTTGAACTGTGGTGTTGGAGAAGCTTCTTGAGGGTCCCTTGGACTGCAAGGAGATCCAACCAGTCCATTCTGAAGGAGATCAGCCCTGGGATTTCTTTGGAAGGAATGATGCTAAAGCTGAAACTCCAATACTTTGGCCACTTCATGCAAAGAGTTGACTCATTGGAAAAGACTCTGATGCTGGGAGGGGTTGGGGGCCGGAGAAGGGGACGACAGATGGTGAGATGGCTGGATGGCATCACTGACTCGATGGACGTGAGTCTGAGTGAACTCCGGGAGTTGGTGATGGACAGGGAGGCCTGGCGTGCTGCGATTCATGGGGTCGCAAAGAGTCGGACACGACTGAGCGACTGAACTGAACTGATAGTGTAATAAGTCTTATAAGGTGGTTTTGAAGGCAATTTCAAAAGAGGAATATACATCCCAAGGTAGAGGCTTAAAAAGAAAACATTCATTCTGTGTTTTCTGTTTTTAAAAAATCAGTCTAGCTATTTCATAGTCACACTTTGTCCTTAGTAAACTCAGCTGGATTCCAGATGACAAATTTCACATTTAGTTCTAACTAAAAGTTTTAGTTTCCCTATAAGAAAGCTGCCTACAAACCAAGTTATTTTTTATATTACCAATTTAAATAAGCATATTACCAGTTTAAATTATCAGTTTTATATTATCAATTTAAACAGCTTACCTGTTTAAACTGTCACTTGTTTCTGAACTTGACTGTTATCCAAAGAGATTGGTTTCATCCACTAAATTTGTTTTTCTAAAGTTTTTTTCAACCACTTTATCAAAAATAAAAATGTTAGTAAATAAAGTCAAGTCAACTACATAATTCTCCCAGATTTACGCCCTTAGGATACATTTTGGTATTCATTATAGTCAGAAGTTCTTTTGCACACAGCTTTTCAGGTTAAAGTTTCTTAATGACAATCCTTGCATACTTGATTTTAGAAGAATACCAGACAATCAAACAGAAAGAGGGTTATTCTAGCATTTATTTAAAAGGACAACAATGTGGCTGAAGTTATTAACATGGCTATTAAATTTACATCACATTTAAAAGCTAACAAAAAACCCAAACTGAAAAAAAAAATGCAATAAAAAAGTGATTCGGCCCTTGAAAGCTTTAAATATATTTAGTCCTTATAAAACCAGGATCCATGACCCTTCGGGGATTATACATAATAGCACTGAAAATGTCTTAATGCTTCATAAATAGGAAACACCTACACAGGCACAGATGTCCCAATGTACTTAAGCCAGTGAGGATCATGTTGGTTTGAGCTCAGGAGACTTGGCAGAGCTTTAAGAATTCCACACTGAATTTTTATAGTACTTTTTAATTTTCAAGGTAAACAACCATGCACAAATCCCTCAAGCAAGAGTGCTGAGTGTTCTCACTATTTTACAGAAGCTGAAACTGTGACAGAGAGCAGAAAGAGACTACACAAATATACGCAAGAGAGATAAGTGGCTTGATCCCACTTCTCCTTTATATATTGTTTAAAAATTCACTTATGACAAATAAATTTCACTTAAGACAAATAAAAAGTATCAGTTGATAAAGAATCCACCTGCAATGCAGGAGACTCCACTTTGATTCCTGGGTCAGGAAGATCCCCTGGAGAAGGGATAGGCTACCCACTCTACTTCTCTAGGAATTCCCTGGTGCCTCAGCTGGTGAAGAATCCACGTGCAATGCAGGAGACCTGGGTTCAGTCCCTGGGTTAGGAAGATCCCCTGGAGAAGGGAAAGGTTACCCACTCCAGTATTCTGGCCCAGAGAATTCCATGGACTGTATAGTCCACGGGGTCGCAAAGAGTTGGACACGACAGAGCGACTCTCACTTCACTTCAGAAAGGATTTCTAACACAATATTAAATACTCCCCCTTCAGATCACAATTAAGTATTCCTATTATTTTCTCTTTCTCTATAAAATGTCTCAAATTTCCCCACCTGTAAAATTAAGGTAAATAACAGCTGTCTTCTATACTACAAAGTTACTGACAGAGTCAGTAACAATACAGAAACTAGAATTAAAAACCTTCATAGGGTTGTTAAGGGGTTTAAATAAGACGAATGCATACAAAGTTTTGAGCATACTGGTGACAGAAAATTACAGAAAAAATTATTAGAAAAAAAAGTTCAAAATATACAGGAAAGAATATGGATAATATACATTAAAAAAATCTGACGTAGTTAACTTCATCATAACTTTTACAGAATATCTGACTAATCTGTATTTTGTTTCAGATCTCTAGAGACCAGATGTTAAGCAAGGCCTGCTGGGGAGCTTAGACTACTGAGAATTAGGCATTCTTAGTGTAATTGTTGCTACCGCTTAGTTGCTAAATCGTTTCTGGTAATACCACTAACTAATCCTGTGCTGTTTCTCTAAACACTTTCCATAGGTCTCATTTCCTCTTCTGAAAAAGTAAGTGGGGGCTGTAAAAGAGCTCTCAAGTCCCTTTAACTTCTAATCTAAAATCATCGTACCTGACACGGAAAGCAAGCTTTGAGAACTCGAGCCCCAAGTCTCAGGCTCTACCAACAACAGTGTTTACATATTATTTTCTATGTACCACCAACTACATTATTTTAAATTACTATTTTGTAAAAATACTGAACCTGGTTTCATTCTTGTCTTACACTTGACAGTGTACAAAGAATCAATTTTAGTTTTCCACTCTCTTCCCCAGGTGCCTCATTCACTAAAATAATAAGTTAAGAGGACTGTAGGATTTTAGAGACAGAAGTACACACATGTTTTGAAAATAATTCATGTATAATTGTAAGGAAAATATTTTTACTCTAAAACACCTGATTATTCAAGGTCACAGATCAGTTCAGCTCAGCATTAGAACGCGAGTTTCCTAATTTTTAGTCTATCTCTTTCTACTACTTCTACTATTAAGTAATGCAATTGTCTGGAAGGGATTTGAAGTTTTTTTTTTAACCCACCAAATTTGCAGTTTATGTCATCTTAAAATTAAGGAAACCCTTATCTCCAATAATTGCAAAACAATAACACAAAACATTAAAACAATAATAAAGTAAAACAGTGTCTACAGCAAACAGGGAGAGCTTTAATGTTCAACATGTGACAATCATAAGGTCATAAGTCACACATTGCCCCAACCAGCATGAAATAATAAATCGTGTACTAAATTAAATGTCATTTCACAACAGCTTTAAAAAATTGGCTATCAAATATACTTTCATAATAGCCACAGCTAAATATTAAGGACAATTATGAAATCAACCAGAATAAAGGTTAATTTTATTATAAAAAGAAAAATTAACATTTATTGCCACAAACCCTATGTCCTATATACTACATACTTAAGTTGAACTTAAGTTTAAAAAATAAAAATTCAATGTAAGATAATGGGCTAAATATTTACAGCTAATCATATTATTAAACCTTTCTCCCCTGAAATATATATATTTGGAGCTCTACAGTGCAAATGAAAAAAATTCTAAAATAAGAGACATCTTCACTAAATTTGTTGTATTATAGACATTATTAGTCTTGTTGAAACTTGCTCAAAAGAAAAAAATTTTAAAGCACTCAAAATTAATATGTTACTCTGAAAAAGTATATTTAAGCATGCAGCTCCTTTAAGATAAATCATTACTATTTAAGCCGGGCCAGAGATAAAATTAGGTGATGACACACTTCTATTCAAAATAACTGGCTTTAAGGACTATATTGCAATATGAATAGTTTAAATGACCATCTAGCAACTGGAGAATTCCATAATTTATTATGGGCTTCCTCAATGGTTCAAGCGGCAAAAACTATCCCTGCAATGCAGGAGACATAGGACACTCAGGTTCAATCCCTGGGCTGGGAAGATCCCCTGGAGGAGGAAATAGCGCAACCAATTCCAGTATTCTTGCCTGAAGAATCCCATGAACAGAGTTGCCTGGCAGGATATAGTCCATAAGGTTGCAAAGAGTGGGACATGGCTGAGCATGCACACACACATAATTTATTATAAATAGGTAAGATTAAATAAGAATCCATTTCCTTACTTTTCAACAGAAAAATACACAACCCATGGAAATACGTTACTCCTATAGAAGAGGGTTCTACTCCTGGAGTGTATGATAGGGTCAGGGGACAGTGTATGTCAAAGTGCACTAGGAAATATACAGTGCTTATATTAACACAATATATCATCATTGTTTCAACTACATGCCAGTAATTAGACTTTTTTGAGTAAATAGCAGTCTAAATAAAAATGGGAAAAATACAAACTTGGTCTTAGCTGAAATAATCTAAAAGGAACTAAAATTTCCATTCCATCCTTTTTTTTTTTTTTTTTGTAATAAAGGATAGCAAAAGACAACAAGGATACCTATAAACATCAGGGCTATATTGCCACAATTAGCTTTAGATTTTTACGTCAAATAAAAGAAACTGAATTGTAATCCTGGTTAATGCACTTCTTTATGTGCAAAGAATTGATGTGCAAACACAGCCCCAAATTTCTCTTTTTTCAGTCCTCTGAATTCATGGCAGCTGATCCAAACTGTTGGTTTTTGGAACGTTCTTGATGTTTCTAAACTTCTCTTCCACCTTTTCATATCTCTACTGCTTCGCCCTCTCACATCCCTTCCCTCAACACCTGTAATCCACAAACTCCACTGGAAGCCTGTATTCAAGGGATATATGTGACAGTGGTAGTGAGGAATAAAAAGGCAGTCTATCAAAATCTGGTGTTTGAGGGTAGAAACCACTCTCTCCAACTAACTTTGAACTACTATATTTTCTAAAATATACCTTTGTGGGTAAAAATCAATACAAAAATTTACCATTAAAACTCATACTCTAATCCAGTTTAGCATAAAAGTGATCATGTACAATTCAGAAAGAGAGGAACACTTAACAGATCTTCCCCCCCCCCCCCAAATGGGAGTTCTCCATAAGGATATTTTTATTTACTTGAAAAATGCAAAACGTAAGTAGAACAAACCAGAAGAAAATGAGGGCAACTGACTCTCTGGAATCATAGAAATAAGGAGTTCTTCTATAAAGGTCAATAAGTAATTGATTTTTTTTTACTGTAGTGATTTCAAACTAAACTAACACACCTGAATACACAATGTGTTTATCTTGTTTTTTTCTTTTACTAATAATAAAGCCATAACAATGCACAGGGTTTTAAAAAATGAAGACAAACAGGCAAAAGCTAGCCTCCTTTAACATTCAGAAATCATTTTATGAGTGAATATCAGAAATATTAAGCTTAAAAAGACACTGATTGAAACACTCGCTGCTAGAACATTTGGAAGGAGAGAAAAAAGGTATAAAGTATCCATTAAAAAAGGAGAGAAATCAGTAAAAATCTTTTCCTCAGGCCTCCTCTCTCTCTGAGAATACAATCAACACAATGTTAATAAGAAAAATGTTAAGGGGACACAATTTGCTTCATTCATCCTATGTTTGTACAGGTCTTCATTCCCATTATGTTAATAAGTGAGGCACAGATGCAAATAATAATGAGATGTTAAAATCCACATAAATTTTCATAGCTTCATTAAATGCCAATCAACAGAGCCTTAAACTCCACCTATGACTTAGGTTACAAATTCATCTTGCATCATTCTTTCTCTTTAATAACCATACCCTTCAGAAAACGATCAACTTTTTTATACTAAAGTTTCAAAGCAGTTCCAATAAAAGCTCTTAATTCCACCGAAACCATTTACTTCTATGCCTCCTTTCAGCAGTTGCACCATTAATACTCAAGTGAAACGACATTGAAAATCGAATTATGCACAAATGTGCCTTCATCAATGTTACAAGTTTATGCTAAATTTTTTGAATTTCAGTATTTAAAAAGTATATGAAGGTAGAATGGCTACTGCATTTTACTTAAAGAATGTATCTGAGTATCAATAAGGTTCCTCTCATTTTACTATCAATTAACTTAAATCTTCAAATAGTCTACTATGGCCCATCATGATATTCATAATTTTACAACAATGTAATAACTGGATGTTGTGCTATGCTGATACATCAGAAGGAATTGCCTTCCCTCACAAAAGAGAGTGAAAAGTGTTTTTAAGTGTTTTAAGAAAAAGCAATTTTAGGTGACATCTTAAAAAGTCAAATTACAATTTATGCTTTAAAAGAATTTAAACAGAATGCAAGTGAAGTTATTAGTGGATTTAATATTTCTGTATCTCAAGTCAGAAAGGCATTATTTAACATAGTTGTGGTCTTAACATGTTGAATTATCTGATTACTCAAGGTCATTGGTCATAAAATTTGGCTAGAACCATGTAACATATAGAGAAGAGAAAGCAATGGATTTTAATTATATCAGGGTTACTATTTGAAAACAATAGGCTAATTCAATGATGGTAAAAAGAAACACTGTTTCAATTTACTTGGAAGAAGCTTTGTTCTGGGTAATCACAGTTCCCAATGTTAAGATAATGCCACGAAGCACAAAATTTTCAAACCTTCTCAAACAATCCTGTAAAGATATTACATCTTTTCATAGGACACAAACTACTGGTTATAATTCCAAACCACACATCAGCCTAAAATAATCATTTCACTAAATATTAAAGAATCTCGAAAGAGCCACATCATCGTTTTGCCTACCATCGTATGGCTGTTGAGGCTGACATACCTTAAATGTTATCAACGACTAAAAAAGTATTAAAGCTAGCTTTAATGACTTAAGAATAACTATATTAAGACTTATTCTCCAGATCCTAGATTTTATAGGGCTTAATGAAAGTTAACTGACTAGAAAATGAGAAGTTCTTGTTCCACGCCTTTTTTACAGTAAGGAAAATGAAAATAATACCATGCTGAGTATCAGAACAAAAAGCATTAATTATCACCAAGCGCTTCCTAAGATATATTATTTTTCTTTGTACAATTAAATGTTTTATAAATCAATGTAGCAGTTTCCTACAAATACCTTAGTCAAACCAAATGTACTTATTCTTTTAAAACAAATAAGCACAATCATGAATTCCACTACCAAAAACTGAGATTGAAAAATTTAAAACACAGCATGTCTTTTAAGATTGAAGCACAACAGGCTAATGTAGTAACATCTCAAATCTTCCTACTGAAAACATTTTAAACCTTCAGTTCAGAATGACAGCAATAAAAAGTTTAAATGTTCTACGTAAAAGATAATTATTATTTAAGTAACAGATTAGTAGGTAGTTTACATTAAAACACACAAGAACCAAGGATTTTTTTTTTTTCTTTTATAAGAAACGTCTAAGCCTTTTAAAAGGAATAGAACATAGCCTAAATCGAAGTCTAAAATTTTTCCCCAACGAGCACAGCTTCCTACTTAAAGAGGAAAAAAATGAGTCAACTCAGTATTAGGGTAAATCATTAATAGAAAAAGTATTTTTAAAAGTTTTAAACAAAATTTTCAATGACTAGTTAGTGGGAAGTGACTACCATTAACACTTTAGAACTTGAAGTACTTACGTACAAAGAAATCATGGTGTCTAGTATGCCCTCCTCCCAACTCAAAAAGTCTCACTGATTAATCGGTCTTGTGTCTCTACAATTAATTTTTATATTTTCCTTCACACCTAAAATGTGATACATACTTATCTGAATTGGCAATGGGTGTGCAGGACAGAGCATTTAACTCCTACCAACAGATTCCCTTACATTTAGAACTTTTTCTTGGTAATTACATTTTTACAGACCTTTTTGAGTCAAACAGAAATGTCAGTATACTTATAAATGATGGAGAATAAAGAAGATAGGAACAAATAAAACATAGCTGAGACTGAAGCTTAACAATGCTGACCATTAGTTATATATGTGAGAACTTGCAGGAACATTTGAAAGTAAACTCAGCACCAATTTCTTTCTTAAAGAAACCAATCAGCAGACGTAACTCATCTACCCTGGGTCAGGAACTCTGTCCTACATCTAATACTCAGGTCAGGTAAACTGCTCACTGCACTGCTTTAGTAATCTCACGACTCAGTTTCTTCAACAGGAAGGTTCACAGTTTGAAGAAAAGGGTTCATTGTTAGTACTTCTAATTTTCCCCAGGCTAACACTTCACAGATGTACAAATACAGCAGAAGGTTTGATTATGTAAGTATTAAAGGTGTTTTTCATTGCAATGTAAGAGCATATTTTAGGACAACTGAAAATTATGCACAATAAATATGTTTCCACACATTATCCCCCTCTGAATTTATATCACTTTTACTAAAGTTATCTGTTAATGAGCAATATTAAGTTTTCACATAAAATTTTCAATCACTGCCCGGTGGGATACCAAATACCACTATTTTGGAAAAAACAAACACAAAACTTGAAAGGGTTTTGTACAGACAAATCACATAGTTTGTCTACCGAGCTTACTTTCAAAAGACCACTTAAACTTTTTCACGTGAAAAAGCACTTGAATTGCGGTCGAATACATTCAAATAAATGTTTAAATCTATCAATGGATCTGAAACATACCATTTTCAAGAAACAGAAAGACTTAATCTTACCTTGAATAGCCGTTAGAAAAAACAGATCGACCAGAGAAGTTCAAAGTCCCCAAGGAAGTCAAGTTATCATCTCCAGACCCTTGGCATCTATTCCAATTTTCTGAACCAACAGGAATTGGTGGAATGACATTAAAAATAGGTTTCTGATCCTGCTGTTGAGAAAGGGATGCTGTATTCATGTCGTAGTGGTACATCTGTCCCCCAGAGGTACTCACACCATGAACAGAAATGGCAGACATTTTATTACCAATTATATTGGCCCCAGAAAAGCTGGCCTGACAATAAACTGGGCCCAGTTTCTCCTGCTTAATTACCCCAGGGGTGCAGAGTTCGATAAAATCTTCTTTTTCTGTTTTCACTTGGGGCAGTGGCACACTGTTAGGACCTGGTAAGATCAAATCTCCATTGTCTTTAATTTTAGGCTTAGTGTCCGGTAAAACAAGAGGCTTACAGTCCTCATTCGAGCTTCCTTCCAGAAGGAATGGATCATCCTCTCCTGCCAAAGGAGAAAGCAAACAGTTTTCATCTATCAAGAGGTCTGAGCTCCAAGGACTCTCACTTGTCTCTTTACTTGGGGACCCAGAAGAAAACTCCAAATCCTGGAGCTTTTTCCTCCAAATGTCAAAGGTGCTTTGGTCTGTGGTATACAACTTCATATTACCCCCGTTACTGCCCTTCTGGCCTTTCAAATTCTGCTGTTCTGAAGACACATCAGAGTGAGTTTTTGGAAACTCCTTCTCTGTGGGGGCAGCAGAGACAGCAGCGGATGCCGAATTCTTAGGGTTCTCTGGAACACTGGTTGACCTATTGAGGTTTGCGATGCTTTCTTCCAGAAGCCGAAAGTCTGTTTCCCCAGAGGAAAGGCTGATTTGGCCCTGCTGTGGGAATCCCAGGTCATTTCCCATCACTTTTGTCTCTGTCTCTCCCATGTACAGTCCCATTGACAGTGAAACTGCCTTGGACAGATCTGGCTGCTGCGCATTGCTTCCTGAGCCTTTGGGAAAATCAACCAGAAGTCTTTGCTGCTTGGAGTCTGACTGAGAAGCAGCAGCCAGTGAGGGAGAAGATGCAGAAACCTTCACAGTAGCTCCTCCCCTTAGGGTTTTATAGAAGTCCATCACATTTCCCCTCTCTCGACCAAGCACACTGCTGGGGATTTCTTCTCTATTGGGGGTGCTTAATGACTCCTTGGGGTCCATCAGTGAGTATCAGCTACAAAAAAAGAAGGGGACATAATAAGCTACAAAATCACATTATCTCTGTGATCCGATTAGTAAGAGCCTGTTAAATGAAGCTTTTAGTTAACACCGGATCTAATTCCTTGTTATCAAAAGAGTAGATAGACTCTGTCTTCCAGAATACAAAAGCAGAGGCTCCTGCTCCCATTCAGTGCACCACATTTAAAAGTACAATGCAGTCCATTTGCACAGCTCTGAACAAAATTGTATCAAACTAAGCCTGGGTATTCATCTTGCCACTCACAAACTGGTAACTTTGTTAATCAGACATTATAATTCATGACATCTGATTATTCTCAAGTTCCAGCTGATGTCAAAGTATTTAATTTTAAAAAAGTATGATCATTTCTTTTCAACTAATCAAGGTTATCGGCTTTTCTGAGAACCAATAAACATAAAATTTGATAAACACTATGCTAGAATTCTCTGTTTCTAATTACTCCCCAATTCCCCTCCTACTGGCTGGTCACACATCCAAACCTTTTAGTCCAACCTACTGGTGAACCATGTATTTTATTTGAAAAATAAACAATGATGGTCTGCTCATTTTCCAACAGAGTAGGAAAAGGCTCTTATTTTAACCCATATTTCCTACTGAATGTGCCTAATAGTGCCTGCCTTCAAATTTTGGACGTATGAAATGAAAGGCACTGTACACAGGCTAATCAAAATTTAGATTTTAAAAAAGTAGAATAGAATACGTAGTAGCTGCACACTACAATTTTAGCTTAAATACTGTACAAGAACTATAGCTCTCTCAAACCCTTACAACACAATAGAATCTATGAAACTACATGTTTTTAAAGTGCTTAAGACCTCAGTATGAAATACTATTATAATCTCGAAATTAAATGTTTTCCTTTCTGAATATCTAAGTATTGAAAAAACAAAGGAAAAAAAAAAAAAAACACCCCAGACCTGTAAAATCACATTTATATAAATCCAAGTAAAACGCTCAGAACAATTTGCTCCACATTCTAAAGCTTCACCTATCCTAATTCTGAGCCTTCTTTCAAGAAGGTTAGGTTGACAGGTTATTGACAATCAAGATGTTTTAAGAGGCAGGCAGAGTCTTTGATAAGCATTATTTGCGACATTATATTCAAATCCCGTTCAAAGAAAGAAAACTTTTCCTGTACGGAGACTTTAAGATGCTCAAACTTCACTGGTCCTGTCTAAAAGTGGAATGTGATGAAGGTAGACAGTGGTAGGCACCCGCCTCTACAAATCTCAAGGGTAAACTGCTTTTCATCCCCGCCCCTCTGCTGTATTTATCTGATAACGATCTCTAAACATAAGGTATCAAATGGAGCCTAATGAATTTCCACGCCGCTTTGACAGCTGCCTTCAAACTCGAAACCAAAACAAAACTTCATAAAACGAAAAGATATCTCAAACGACTTTATCCCCCCGTTTAAGTTGCAAATAACCCTGTCACAGTAATCGGCGTTAACGAACCATGCCAAGGGGTCTTAAGCGGCATTACACGGCTGCAATCGTCAAGTCTGCAATCCCAAAACGTCAAACTAGCGCTTGTCAAAAATTGCACCACAAAACTATAATGGTTAGGGAGGGTCTTTTTTCTAAAAGGGGCTACTTCAAACCTTCAGGCGCGAAGTGATGTCAAGCGCTAAAGAACAAACCCGGGGCCGAGGGAGGCGAGAGGGGAAAAAAGTGCGAGGTTAAGAGAGAAATGTGTCCAGACCTGTTGAGTTCTTTTCTTCGACACGCCCACTTCCACCAGATAACGCCAGCCCCGGCCGAAGTCTCCAAGTCGCAGACTGTCAGCCCCCTGCGTGTGTGTGTGTGCGCGCGCGCGCGCGCACACACACACACACACACACACACACTGCGTGCCCGCCAGAAAGGAGACGCACTGGAGCCTCGACACAAACCCTGCTCGCGCTCGGGCGCACAAGGGTGGAGTGGAAAGATTCAGGCGAGGAGAATTCAGACGCCACTCAACGTTCACCAGAAAAATGGGTGTCAGGGAGGCCCCCCTGTGAGGGAAAAGAAAGGGAGCTAGGGAAGGGGAAAAAAAAAAAAAAAAAGCCAGGATTCCTTGCCAGGGAACGAGAGCGAGAGCCTGGAAACGTGGGGCGGCTCGACGAGGCTCCACTCGCAGGGAGCTCGGGTTCCTCCCCCTCGGCCCGGCCGGGGGACGGCAGCCCAGGGAGAGGAAGAGGCCAGCTCTGTCACCCGCGCGCTGCCCTTTCGTCACCGTCACCCGGCCCTCGCCAGCCCCCACCCCCACTCCCCGAGGCTAATAAAAGTTTGCGAGCTACCGCGGCGCCCCCGAGCCAGCCTCTAGGCCCCGGCCCGCACCTCGGGGAGCAAGCGCTCACGCGGGCCCCAGCCCCCGGCCCTCCCCTTACCTCTGCCGGCTGCGCCGCTTACCCGCCACCGTCCGCGGCTCCCACCGCAGCCGAGATAAACAACTTAGCGTGTGAAAGCAGGAGGAGCAGGAGAGAGAGATTTTTTTCTCTAAAAAAAAGGAAGTAAACAGCCGCCCCCTTCTCCATGAGGGGGAGGGGAGAGCCCCTATTTGAGAAAGTCTCCCATTTCCCGGCTGACAAGCCAGACCCCCGCCCCGCGCACGTCTTCGCGGGTCGGGGCTCTCGGGCGCGCGTCCTCCCTGCCGGCGCTCCGCCGCTCCGGCTGCGGCGTCTCTTTCCACCCACTAGAATCCGTCCCCGACGGGCGGGCGGTGACTCGGGCTCCCGTCACAGACTCGAGCTCGCAAAATGGAGGAGGAGGAGGAGGGGAGGCAGCGCGGACACGCGAAAGGGCCGCCCGGCCGCGGCGAGCGAGCGGGACCGAGGGGGGCGGGCGGAGGCGGCGCCACGGCGCGCACACACACACACGGGCGCACACACACACACACGCGCGCGCGCGCGCGCACGCGCTCCCACTCCACCCCCGGCCGCTCCCCGCCCGAGGGGCCGCGCGGCGGCGCGGGGAACTGTGCAACCTGTTGGCGACGCTCGGCAACTGCAGGAGCGGCCGCGGCCCCCGCCCCCACGCCCTCCGCGCGGGCCCCGCCACCCCGGCCGCGACGGCGCCTGCCCGCCCGCGGCCCCCCGGCGCGGCTCCCGCCCAGGCCGCCTCCTCGCCCCCTACCTCTCCACCCCGCAGGCAAAAGGAGAGGAGGCGCCGGCGGGGCCGACCTGGCCTTTCTGGGGCGGACTTCCGAGGGAAGCCGAGTTTTCTCTACAGTTTCTCTTCTTGCCGCTCCTTCCCGCCCCCGCCCAACTCCGCGACTCCAGATCCACTCCGGAGCTCGCCCAGTCCTTCGGCGGTAAACGCCGTCAGCGCCCCTGCGGATGACAGCGGGCTGGCTGGGGGAGCCGGGGCGCGGCCGCAGCAGAGCCGCGGGGCCGGTCCGCGCCTCCGCCCCCGGGCCGAGTTGAGCGAAGTGTGTCACTTCGAACGGGGCTACGGGATTGCACGGAAACGGTGCCGCAGCGTCTCGGCCGCTCGCGGGACCGGACAGCCAGACACGCCCTCTGGGGAGGCTTCAGGGAGGGGCGGGCAGGGAAGAGGGTCGGCTCGTACGTACTCTTGGCCTACGGGGAGTCGCGTGCCGGCCGACCGCCACCCCCGCATCGTCTGAGCGGCCCAGTCTGCACCCGCCGAGCGCGCTCGCACCCAGAGTGAAGTTGCAAAGCAGAACCCACCCTCCCCCGCGCCGCGACCGTCCCCCACCCTCTTCTCCGAGTCTGCGAGGCGGCGACGGCGGCAGAAGGAGGCGCCGCCTGCCAAGTTCAACCCCCATCCCTCCCTCCGTCCTAGGGCGCTCACACTTGAAGGAAGTTGCACGCCAAATGCAAAACCTCCGGCGAACTAGATTTCTTTGCACTTTTTATTATTTTTAAGGAAAGCAGGAGGTGGCAGGCCTAAAAGCAAGTTGCAAGCGAAATAGTAAGTTGCTTGCAAAGTATGCCCTCCTCCCCCGCCACCCCCAACTCCTGACCTCTCCTTCCATCCCCCTCGGGGGCCCACGTTCAAGTTTCCCGCAGAGGCCCTTCCCCAGAATCTTGATATTTGCTGCACTCGCCTCAATGCATTGCTCACCATTTCGTGTTCATGGGACCCCAGTCCCTCCAAATAAAATTGAACACACGCAGCTTTAAAATGTCAGCGTGAAACTCCTTCCAGCTGTTCCCGTTACGCACCTCCCCCTCCATCCGAGGGAAACACGTGGCTTGTCCCCATAGAGAGGGGCGTGGGGCGAGGGGAGTCGGCGCGGGAGGCCCCCGCCCCAGCCCCCTCCCCAAGCTCGCCGCCTCGGGAGGGCTAGGGCGACGCCGAGATCGAGCCTCCTACCTTGGGCGGCACATACTACCATTTGTGTGACTCGGGGAAAGGTTGTGTTTGTGTTGCTTTAGGGTTTGGGGAGGTAACTTTTGCGCCCCTACAGGTGACATCCCTTGCCTGCTGCTGCCGGGGGCGGAGGCTGCGGCAGCTCCACCTAGCCCTGCCCGGGTGCTCGCCGCAGCTACTCTTTCCCCCAGCTGCACCCAGACTGGCAGCGGCTGCTCTGCCCTGACATTTGCAGAGGATTGGGTAAGCGCGTGCCGGAAACCGCCCGTCGCCATCTTGGTAAAGGCAGCTGACGCCGCTTGGCTGCGCGTCCACCATCTTGGCCGAGGTTCTCATTACCCGGCAGCCGAAGTCGCTCGCCTTTGGTTCTGAGGTGGTGGACGCTGCCCCGTGTGTTGTCCAAGGATGACAGGGGAGAACTAGGCTATTAGCAAGCCACCTGTGCGGAGGCGATCTGCACTGGCCGCCTCCATATGATGCCAGGGCCACCATCTTGGCAAAGGAAAAGACGCTCACCGCCTGAGGCAAGAAGGGACCCAAGACCTTTGCCAGCGTAGAACCCTCAGCCAGGAGAATTTTTATGAAGAGCACTGAGCAACCCAGTTGCTAACAAAACCCCTTCTGTTAGCAACACCTCTTCTGATCCGGAAGAAATGACTTCTCTTTTCTTTTCCTTGTCAGTAGTCAACTGGAGGGAAGCCCTACTCTTGGGTGCTCAACGTGGCCTCTAAATGAGAATTGACTCCTAGCATGCTACTTTGCCTACTTTCCAGGCTTCTTACCTTCCAAGTTTCAAATACTAGAATCACATGTCTTTACCCAATGGATCCCTAAACAACCAACAGCTTCATGGAAAGAAAGTCAAGACCCAAACCTACAATGTTACCTTGCTGCTGCTGCTAAGTCACTTCAGTCGTGTCCGACTCTGTGTGACCCCATAGATGGCAGCCCACCAGGCTCCCCCATCCCTGGGATTCTCCAGGCAAGAATACTGGAGTGGGTTGCCATTTCCTTCTCCAATGCATAAAAGTGAAAACTTGCACTGAAGTGAATATCCTTGTACATCTGCTTAGACGTCATATTAGGAATTATTTAAGTATTCAAACATATGATAAAGGGGGAAGGGCAGACTTCCCTGGTGGCTCAGTGGTAGAGTCTGCCTGCCAATGTGGGAGATGCTGGTTCACTTCCTGGATGGGGAAGACCCCCCTGGAGAAGGGAATGGCTACCCACTCCAGTATTCTTGCCTCGGAAACCCCATGGACAGGTGAGCCTGGTGGGCTACAGTTCACAGGGTTGCAAGAGAGTCCCAAATGACTTAGCAACTAAACAACAAAACATATGTAAAGGGACCCTAACATATCTAATCAAGTGTCTCTTCCCGTACCATAATCCTGTTTCATAGTTGAATCTCTGCTTTTAAAAAACAAACAAACACTTCATCCCTCTTACCTGTTCATATTGCAGGTTGCTGGCACCCTGCATTTATATAACATCCGCTTTTACAAGAGTTCCCAATTCTCCCGTCTCATTTTTTTCTTGCAGGTCCAGTGAATCACTTTAAAATGGGAGAGGACTCATTGTTTCAGATTAACAATCACCATTGAAAACACTTAAAGTGGAGCAAAAGTGGTAAATTTTCCTGATTCGTTTCTTTTCAGTGGTCTAAGTATGCCTGTTAATTTTTTAATTTGATGGGAAACCTCTCATTCTTTAGTCTTTCATGTTTATATGAAAGCATGCATAAACTTTAGATTAGCCCTGTATCTGCTTTTCAGAGTATTAAAATTGTTATGCTTTGTGGCTAACATTTATTGATTCCCCCAACACACACACACACCCCACACACAGAATCTGCTGCCCACTTCTGCTGACAACAGCTGAATAGATAGGTATATATGGTTTTAACATGAGAACCCGAGGCTTACAGAGCTTGAAGTTTATCTAAGATCACATAGCTAAGCATGGAGGGTAGAAATAGACAATATTAAAGAGATTTTTGTTCACTGATCTTGTAATTTCCACAAAAGAGTTTGCAAATCCTGTGATACACCTGCAATAAATGTGTATGGAATTTAATTCAAGAAATGAAATCCTGTGTACCAGAAAGGACATGAGATTAAGCATTGTAATAATAACAGCAATTCTAACAGTAAACATTCACTGAACTTCCATCTACCAGGCACCACTGAAAGTGTTTTATATATATGATCTTATCTTTAAATATGAAAAATTACTGATAGAAAATTATTAATCTGTAACACTGGGAAGTTATAATTACCAAAAAAGAAGAAATAGGATGAATCCCTACTTAAGGGGGAATATATTTGATTGTCTCAGAAGTAAAGGTGGGAATGAGGTGATATATCCAAACTGCGACAAGGCAAGGACCTTTACTGTCTTGTTCATTGCTATATGTTCCACTCCTAGAATAGAGTCCAGTACATAGTTATAATAAAACACTGGGTTAACTAGACATAATATCACTTTTACTGCATTGTTGCATTGTTGTGGAGGCCAAAGGAGTTAATGAAATGTGTCCAAATATTACTCAAGATCTTCATTTTAATTGACTTATGTTTAAACACCTGAGTACTCCTTCCTAAAAAAATTAAAACAAACAAACAACAAAGACCCATTACTGTTTGATCCTATAGTGTCCTGTACTTTACCATGGTAGCACATTACAGTGATCGTTTGCTACTTCTGGATTCGTTTGTTAAATTTCTTCTCCCCCTCTAGAATATAAACTGCTCTGGGACTTCCCTGGTAGTCCAGTGGCTAGGACTCTAGGCTCCCAGTGCAAAGGGGCCTGGGTTCGATCCCTGGTCAAGAAACCAGATGCCACATGCTGCAACTAAGACCCAGCACAGCCAAATAAATAAATATTAAAAAATTTGTAAAAAGCTCTTTGATGGCAGAGCCTGTGTCTGTCTTTTGCAACACTGTATCACTGCTGCTGCTGCTGCTAAATTGCTTCAGTCATGTCCGACTCTGTGCGACCCCATAGATGGCAGCCCACCAGGCTCCTCTGTCCCTGGGATTCTCCAAGCAAGAACACTGGAGTGGCTTGCCATTTCCTCCTCCAGTGCATGAAAGTGAAAAGTGAAAGTGAAGTCGCTCAGTCATGTCTGACTCTTCGCGACCCCATGGACTGTAGCCTACCAGGCTCCTCCGTCCATGGGATTTTCCAGGCAAGAGTACTGGAGTGGGTTCCCATTTCCTTCAACTGTATCACTAGTACATACTAGGTACCCAGTGGCTGTCTGTTAAATGAATAAGTAAATGAAGGAAGGAAGGAAGAAATGGAATGGGTCTGAGACTATACCCTAAGGTGAATAAAACCTTAAACCTGAACAGTAACTAAACCACTTTTTTACATTTATACAGCAATTGATTATCAGAGTGAATTCTCTAATTCTGTTCATCTGTTGTATCATTTTAGATAGCTAGTTGGAACCTGCTATTATATATATATATATATATATATATATATGTATATAAAGCACAAGAAGCTCTGCTTGGTGCTCTGTGATGACCTGGATGTGCAGTGGGATGGAGGTGGGAAGGAGATCTAAGAGGAAGGGATATATGTACACATTTAGCCTATTCACTTCATTGTATAGCAGAAATTAACAACATTGTAAAGCAATTGTATACCAATTTTAAAAAAAGAAAAAATCCAGGCCTCACTGCCAGAATGCTCCTCCAAATCATCAATTAAGTCCTGTCACGCTCCTGCTTAAGCATCTACAATAAATCCCTATCAGTGTATACAGACCTCAACTCTCATTCTGGTCAGTATTTAAGACTATGACTTTCACCTTTGTAGAAGGCAAAACTTTGTCACCGATGTGATTGGACTGGTATTAAAGTCAGTTAAAGCAAGGGAATCATAAAAAATTATAGTTGTAAATTTGAAGCTTTAAAACCTAGAATTCATGACTGAATATTTAGTTGTTAATCCTTTGATGAGGGTCTAAAGCTTTGGAGAGTCCAGTGACTGGCATTTTGTGTTTTCATTCATGTATAAAGTACACCTGCATTGCATCAGCATAGCTGTTAAAAGCCAGACTGGCTGGCTGGCCTCCACCTCTATGAAGAATGTAACCTTGGGCAACCTCACTCTCTGTGCCTCAGTTTCTATTGTCTGTAAAATGGGGATGATATTAGGTTGGCCAAAAAATTCACTTGGGTTTTTCCATAAGATATTACGATAATAGTACTAACTCAAATGATTATAAAGATTAAGCAAATGTGATATATATGAAATGCTTTGACTAATTCTTAGGGTATATTAAATGTTCAGTCATCATTAGCAGTTATTAATATGCGGTATTACTATTTTTCAAGTTTTCTTTAAAGTAGAGCAAGAAATTAAAAATACTTAAAAATAATATGAGTATAGATTTCTAAATTTTTATAATTCATCCTCTCTTCCTCACCCCGATCTTTTAAAGTAGTCTTATATTCACCTAGTTTGACAGAAATTATTTCTAGGGTGTTTTTCCATTTGGATTTTATAAACCAAAAAGTTTCATTACTCATGTTTCATCATTTTACTTAATATTTAATTAAATCAAGTAATTACTAGAAGAATGCAAATGGAATAAACATAATTTGGGGGGAAAAACTGCCAGGAACTGTTGGAGAGCATACATGGTAGAAACAGCAATGTGTGGAGCATAGGAAGTAACCGTGGCCCCAGTGTTCAGCCTGTCCTGCATTAGTCAGTATGTTTCCAGGGAGAATGGAGAACCTGGATTAGTTGAGATGAATGCCTTTAGTAGTTTCAGTTAAGAGAGAGCCTGATGAAGAAAGAGCACAGTGTACATGCCACATTCATTTCCACCTTTACCATTGTTTACCACATGTATTTCCTTTTACATAAAGAGACCTCCTCGTAACTTATTTTCCTACAGCCCATGATTCCTTGTCATGGCTGTACTTTCTGGTTATTCTATCCTTTTATCCCCCCACCTCACTTTAAATCTATGACATTAAATGTAAATTAGAATCAATAAATTTTTATCATTTTCATATGTATTAATTTGGAGTATGGCAGTTCATTGAATATGTTAATTTTACATTAAGCCAGCAAAAGCAGATTTCGTGGGTTGTTGGAACTTACTTAAAAAGATTACTTCTACAGCTACCATAGCTATTAGATGCCTCTTTAAAACAGTATCCTGTCTTTAGGAAACACTTGTTCTTGTTTAACTTTGTAAGGTCAGAATTTCAACGGAATCCAGCTGAGTTCCAAAAGCCCTGTCTTTCTTTGCTTCAATATTTGCATTTTACACCAGACATGCTTTTTATAAACAATTCACATTTAGAACAGCAAGTTCTTCATCATAATGAATTCCACTTTGGTACTTCTTTTTGTAATTGGAATTAACATTCCCACATGAACTGGGAAATGCTAAATTGTTACGGGCATCCCTGGTGTTTTGCTGATTCTTATGATGCTTCAATGGTTTCATCATAAGCTACCTAAAATATCACAATTTATACTCATATGCATGATATGCTTATGGGTGTCCTATTAAGTCTATATTCTTTATGCTGCAGAACTTAGTTTAAGCAATACCTGATTCAAAGAGGAGGTAAATATCAGCAGATAAATGAGATAAATGTTGCAGTGAGCAGGAACCTAATGTTTTTTAGTGTTTGCAGACATTAGAGCAAGCACCCTGTATAACTGTAACAAGTATTACGTACCTTGTTTTTCATTTGTGGCATTTGTGGCTGGCCATTATGTCATTAGCTTTCTTCCTCTTTCTGATTTAATCTCCTTTTCTATTCCATGTTCCTTTAGTAGAGATTGTTTCAATCGGTTCCATTTCCAGGTGGAACCTTTCAGCTCATTTTCAAAAACTTACATTTCCATTTTGGTGCTTATGCCTTGTTTGTTTATTAGGTCATGCTGGATGGTGCATACAAAAGGAGTTTTTAAACACTAAGCTTGGGAAAACAAGTAGGGGTGTGTATACTTTTTCATTGTTAGTTCATCACAACAAAAGTAATTATTAATTTTATTGACAATCATCATTGCCCCTCTTCACTCCTTCCCCAGATAGTGCAATGGGTGGCCTGACAATTCCAGCAGAGGAGTGGCAATTCATGAGTGCTGGAGCCGGATGCACCTGCTTGGGGAGCTGATTGCTAAGTTTTCAGGAATTCTGTAAGTCATTTGTTCATCATGGCCAAGATTCAAAACTAAACCATTTAGAAACTTACAATTAAACAAAATACTTAAAAAACCAAGGTAATAAATGCTCAAAACTTTACTTCTTAATTGCTTTACCATTATCTATGCTTTAAAGTTGTTTCTGTCCATCCTTTATAATGCATATCCCATATAATGGTGTGATACAACATCTCTTCCCAACTCTGCATTCAGAAATGTTATCTCAGTAGTTTGAAATCTATCGTGATGGAGTATGTACACTATAGAAATTGGAAAACACTGCAAATCAGAGCTTGACTTATTGTGTTATTGTCTAAACCTAAGAAAATGATAGAAGAAAATTTAGCAATAAAGATTGAACGTCAATGTGTGTTCATTCATGAATAACACAAAAAACTGATGAAATATTTTTCCAGTACTTGAAAACTACTATCTGATCAACAGAGAAGCACTCACAATCATTGCCAAAGTGTAGTCCTCACATCATTGCCAAAGTGTAGTCCAAACATACATCTTTGTTGTTTTACTTTCATCTTACTCATTAATGTAAAAAAAAAAAGTCATCAACATTCATGTTTGAACTTCAGTGGCATGAGTGACTTCTTTGCTGAACTGAATATTAACCAAATATGATCTGCTTTTGCCAAACATAATTGAATTGCATCTGTAGGCTGACTGTGGGTACAAGAGTTTAGCAAAAACCACTGAAACCAATCTGAAAATCAATGGGCTATATAGAATTTACTGTAAAAAGTGTTGTGTATTTTATTATTTTTTGGTAAACTGTATGCTATGCATTCTTTGTATCAGTAAAACTGTATAATAGATACAGAGATACTCCCTCGCAGCAGCTGTTAGACATTTATCAGCACACTGATTATGGATGTAATCTAATTTACTATTTGAAAGCTCATTCCACCTGTCATGTGGAGCCTGTGTTGTAGGAGCTACGGCAGGAAGCAGGGGGAACAGTGAGGAGGCGGGCTCACAGGATTCAAGGACATACACAGATTTGCTCTGGGGTGGTGCCAGTGGAGGTGGGAAGCTATGGCTGGACAGGGGAAGCATTTTGGAGGCAAACCAGTCATGTGGCGGCTCCATGGAAGAGACAGACGTGCAGGAACTACCCGTGCTAAAGGAAGACTGTCTGGCAAAGACTGAGAAGGCTCAGTGGTTGGAGGAAGTGAGTGCTTCTATGAGTCGCACCTGAGAGCAGCATGGAGGAAGCAGCGTGTGGAAGGAGAGAAGTAAATGGTCAGCTCAAACTCATATCTTCGAAGCACATGCAGAAAGTTAGGCTTGACTGCCTTGCAGTGGGAGAAAGGAGGGAAAACCCTAAATACCAGTAACATGTCCTATTGCTACTGCTAAGTCACTTCAGTTGTGTCCTACTCAGAAGTTTTCTTACTCATCTAGAAATTTTATTAAGATTTTTGCCCATATATCTGGAGAAAACCTTAATTGGAAATATGCACGCACCCCATTATTTACTGCAGCACTATTTACAATGGTCAAGACATGGAGGCAACCTAGAAGTCTGCTGATTTAAAAATGAATAAGAAAATGAGGTTACAATAGAATATTGCATGTGTGTTCAGTCACTAAGCAGTGTCTGACTCTTTGTGACCCCATGGTCTGTAGCCCACCAGGCTCCTCTGTTCATGGGATTTTCCAGGCAAGAATACTAGAGTGGGTTGCCATTTCCTCCTCCAGGGGAGCTTCCTAACCTAGGGATCTAACTTGCATCTCCTGCATTGACAGGCAGATTCTTTACCACTGAGAAACCCACAGAAGCCCACAATGAAGTATTGAAAGTGAAAGTGAAGTCGCTCAGTCGTGTCCGACTCTTTGCGACCCCATGGGCAGTAGCCTGCACCAGGCTCCTCCATCCATGAGATTTTCTAGGCAAGAGTACTGGAGTGGGTTGCCATTTCCTCCTCTAGGGAATCTTCCCGACCCAGGGATCGAACCCAGGTCTCCCACATAGTAGACAGACGCTTTACCATCTGAGCCACCAGGGAAGTCACTCAGCCATAAAAAAGAATGAAGTAATGTCACTTGCAGCAACATGGATGGACCTATAGATTATCATACTAAGTAAGTCAGACAAATATCATATGATATCACTCATATTTGGAATCTAAAAAAGGGCTACAGATGAACTAATCTACAAAAGAGAAACAGAGTTACAGATGTAGAAACAAACTTATGGTCACCAAGGGGGAAAGGGTGGGGGAGGAATATTGGGAGATTCGGATTTATAGGTACACATTACTATATATAAAATAGATAACTAATAAGGACCTACTGTATATCACACGGAACTCTACTCAGTACTCTGTAATGACCTATATGGAAATAGGATCTAAAAAAAAGAGTAGATATGTGTATATCTTTGCTGTACAGCAGAAACTAACACATCGTAAATCAACTATACTCCAATAAAAATTAATTAAAAAAAGATTTTGCCCACATAAAGGGATTGTTATTCCAATGCCTTGATCCTATCCCAGTGTACAGTAGATTTTTTTCCCCCATCATTTGCCCATATTAACTGTAAAACTCACTCAACCACCCTGTGCTACAGAGATGGTGCCGCCTCTTTTTATTCTCTTCAGGACCTTGTTATTCTTTGCTTTGTCACAGAAGACCCCTACCAGAAGCCACCTACTGTGCTGCCTACTAGTCAGCAGCAAGATTCTGGTCACCGCTGCTCTCCCTGCTTCCTCCCTTACAGCATAAAACCTATACTCCACATTGCAGGTTGTACATTTCAGTTTTAAAACATGTTGCAAGAGGTTATTAAATTTTATGGATTTTTAAACAAACTTTTGCAGAAAAAAAAAAAAGGACCATCTCCTCCACATTCACCCAGCTTCTTAATCCTAATGATCAGAGAAAGAACAATTTCTCAACTAGACACCCACTAATGACTGACAGTTTGAGAATTCCATGTGAATATATTAATTTGGTTTACTCTGGCCTTCTGATACTAGTTATTTTATTGACAGTTTCAATCAATCATGGAATCTTCATTAATAGAAGGGATTTCTCCAACTATTTTCCTCTCCCATTCATTCATTTCTTCAGGAAAATATAATTTCTTCAACAAAATAGCAACTATTACATGTTAGGTCCCAGTGTAAGGTTGCAAGGACATAAAAATGATTAAGATACAGCCTGGACTCCGGAAGAAATGGAGACAGAGTAACAAGTCATTATCAAACAAGGAAGATGTGTAGAAATGTGGTAACAGCTGCATGGAGCACTACATACCCATCAAATCACCTGGATGTTTAAGGACAGGGAGGTAGTTGTGGGTCTGGAGGTGGTGGTCAGGGAGAATTTCCAGGAGGTGAATAGGTCTTGTTTAAATTATGAAAGTTCTCCTCCACGTTATTTCTCATGGAAATAACACAAAGAAAACTTGCCATTAGCATTTTATCAAGATTTTTTTTTTTATGGATTTAAAAGAAACCCAACTGTTAAAAAGGAAGTTTACTGATTTGCTTAAAAGTCAAGAGGAAATTTAGTTTTAGGCATGCTTGGATTCAAGGGCTCAAATGATATAAAAATGACTTGAGGACTTCCCTGTTGGCCCAGTGATTAAGAATCTGCCCCCCAGTGCAGGGGACGTGGGTTCCATCCCTGGTCTAGGAAGATCCCACATGCCACAGGGCAACTTAGCCCAAGCACCACAATTACTGAAGCCTGTGCACCTAAAGCCCGCATACCAAAACAGAGAGTAGCCCCTGCTCACCGCAACTAGAGAAAGCCCACCTGCAGCAATGAAGACCCAGCAAAACCATAAATAAATACATTTTAAAAACTTATTTTAAAAAAGGACTTGACTTCTATCTCTTAGCTTTACTTTCCTCTGTTTTGGCTTTATTCCTGGGAGGGTTACCCCCCCTGGTGCCCCATAGCTCTTGGATTTAAAACTCTACCAGCTTAGTAACTTCAATGGAAAGAAAGTTCTTCTTTTCCAAAAATTTTAGTGGATGTCCCTGGGAGTAGCTCCATGGATCTCACTGGGTCTAGTTGGGATTATACTCTGACTGGCAAAGCCTAGGTGAAATGCCCACCACTGATACTTAATAGTGGGGTACAAATGAGAGAGAAAGAGAGAGAAGGAAAAAAAAAAAGAGAAGAGAGATGCTCTTTCCAATAATTAGGGTTTTAAATTAAAGTAGGAGAAAAGGCCACACAGAAAGCAACAGATGTCTACTGCGACAGCTATTTATCAAAATATTAACAGTGACACAAATATCACATTTTACATTTTAGGGGAATTAATCACGACCTAAAATTTTTGCAATCATGACCTAAAATTTTTGCCAGCAATGAACGCTGAAAATTAAGTATAGTTGTAAGTCCTGCTGATTCCTCTTCCCAGCTTTAATAGGAAAAGCATAAGGATTTTTGTTTTAAACATTTCAAATAGTGCACAAATGAATTAACTATTACTTTGCAGAAACAGTACCTCTACTAACTGGCCCTTTTCAGTTGATGTAGTGATATTCACAATTTGTAAGCTAGGTTTGTAGTCTTTCACAGAAGGACTTTATCTTGCTTGCCTGTGATTCCAGTGAACGTGACAGGGTACAGAAGGCTGCTGTGAGTCTCTGCCTGCTTATTTGGCTCCTTCTGTCCTGACAAGCTGACTGTCATGCAATTGTCTCCAGCCTGGGCGCGGGGCAGGCAGGAAGCCAGAACCAGTAAAAGAAGCAGGAGGCACTCTGTGAATACTTGCTGATTAATTTTAGCTCCATAGGCCTGATGGGTTTTCCATCCCTATAATTACCATCAGCAAATAGTTACTGAATGATGTCCAGCATATTTTTATTCCCCTTTCCTTGGTCCTGATTTTTATTTTGTATTTTACCTCCCTGTGATTTTACCAACAGAGCCTCCTTGATCTGTTTCAACTTGCTCAATTTTATTCCATATATGAAATATCTATGTATCCATCCATCTATCCATCCCTCCATTCATGTTCCCAATCCATCTATCTAAATTTAGTTTTATTATAAACAGTTTAAGTACTCTCTGGGTTAGTGAGGGGATAAATTGTGAGGGAGGAAAGAAAGAAAAGGATACTGAATGGCTACTCTGTTAGTACATTCCACATACACCTTACAAGTCAATCTTGTTTTGTTAGAAATAACGCCTAATAAGCCCTTAAGTCCTGACTGGGTCTTTCAATAGAGCAGCAGTCCCCAGCTCGCCAACTTTTTTGGCATCAGGGACTGGTTTCGTGGAACACATTTTTTCCACGGACTGGGAATGATTTCAGGATGATTCAAGTGTGTTACATTTCCTGTGCACTTTATTTCTATCCTTTTTATTGTATCAGCTCCACCTCAGATCATCAGGAATTAGATCCCAGAGGTTGGGGACCCCTCTATAGACCAAATGGAGAGCAGTGAAGGGTGACAGTACGAGTTATGAAAATGACACGTGGAGAAAGATCTTACAGAGAGAAGATTGGGGGCTCTCAAGAAAAACGACTGTCTTTGTGTGCAGCATGGCATTAGAAGAATGACACAATTTTAGATATTACTTCCGTCTTTTAAAAAACTTTAAAATATACATGCTAAAATACATACTTGTTTTTAAAAATTCAAACATATGGAAGAGAGAAATGCATAAATGAAAAAGTAAAAACTCTCCTCCATATGATCCCATTTCGCAGATGTAACAATTTTAATAAGTTGGTGTACATTCTTCCAGACCCTTCTTGTCTATGTATACTATATACACACATATAGTTTCTTAAGAAAACAAAGCTAGGGTCTTACTATATATTTTTTTCAACTTTATTCATCAAATAAGATGTTTGGGGACATCGTTCCATGTCAACATTTTCAGGTAACACCAGCAGAGCTTTTTACTGTTTGGCTATAATTCATTTAACCTTTACCTTATTGATAAATATTTAAGTCATTCACAATTTTTCACAATTGTCAGCTATGCTGCAATGAATATCTTTGTATATCTTTATATACCATTGTGAAAGTATTTCTGTACCTTGAAATTACTCAGACAAATGTGATTCATAACAATCATTAAGCACCCAAATGTGGCACACTAGTGGGCTTATTAGAAAACTGCTTGTCCATTACCAGCTCATTTTCTACTTTCATCTTCCTTGAGATATTACAGTAAGATTCAATTAAAGCAGGAGTCACGGATGGCTATGCAGAATAGGCTACTTCCTAAAGATTCCTCATGTATTGCTATGATCCAGTTTTGCTGTACTCATCCTTATGTTAACTATATTATAAATTCAAGAGGATTGGTTTACATATGAACTGTGAAGAGTAACCTGCATGTGGTCATTTAGGGATACCACAATGCTTCTGATGGTCAGTCTCCATCCTATGAGGGTACCTGTTATGTTCTCTATGATAACCAGATGGGTGTAGATATTGTTTGTGACTGCCACACACTCATTCTCCACATATGGTACTAGGACCTCAACTTTCCTTGGAAGACTATCCTCTTCCCAACTTAAGTCCATGTATTTGTGATGGGATTAACTCCATCCCAAACTCTATAGATAGGACAGGCCTGGCCTTAGGTCAGGGATGGGCACATGACAGGCCCAAATGAGCCTGTCGAGGCCTGCAGGGAGTATTCAGAAACTCGCCCTTTTTTAACAAGAGCTGCTAAGTTGGTAAGATGTCTATGTGGCGCAGCTGTATTCTAACACTTAGAACCTCCATCAGAAACAGGTTTAAAAAAAGAAAGAAAAAGGAAAGGGATCTGGAGACAGGCAGCTTCTCAGTTATGTAATTTGAATATCTAGGTCCTCAGGCTAGGGCTACCCCTAGACTTGACAGTTACACACTCTGATAAATTATTTTTCCTCTCTTCAGCCAGTTGGTGTTAGCTCTGTAACACTGGCATCAGAAAGGATCCTGACAGAAGAAGTAAAGGTCTAAAACATAGGGCATTGCTTCTTATGGAAGACAGAAGCAGGCTAAGGTTACTAGGCATCTAGGGTGACCCCAAAAGAGAAGCCAGAGAGAGAAGCCAGCTGAATGTCTAAAAATAAACTTTACCTGCTTCATGAGTTTGGCTCACATTTCCCTGTTAATAATTAACTATGTGAGATGGCCAAACTTCTTTATTTATATATCCATAAATGAGAACATCAACCTTCAGTTAATTTACTCATTTTGGCTATATCTGCCTTAGATTTCCATTGTTTAAAATTAATATAGAAATTACTTCTCTATTTTAGGTTGTGCTTTAACAGAAAAAATAAAGGCTGGTGATATTCCCAAAGAAATGTTTTATCTAGTTTGTCTTTTGCTGTTGTTTACTCACTAAGTCGTGTCTGACTCCTTGTGACCTCATGGACTGTAGCCCACCAGGCTCTTTGGTCCATGAAATTTCCCAGGCAAGAATACTATGGTGGGTTGTCATTTCCTTCTCCAGGGGATCTTCCCAACCCAGGGACTGAACCCACATCTCCTACATTGGCAGGTGGATGCTTTACTGCTGAGGCACCAGAGATACCCCAGTTTCTCTTTAGGGAAGCCTAAATTACTATTCTGCTTTATTGATCCAGCCTTATATTTTACTGCTTTGCTTATAGTAGACTTGATAATAGTAGACTTGATAATATATTAACTTAAATACAGCATTTGTAAATATGGCCTAGTGAAGTACATATTGAAATATTTTATATATTTTTATATCTTTAAATATATATAAAAATGTGTATTTTTATATATTTTCTAACTTGTGTTTTTGAAACTCAAACTTGATAGCTGAAGAAAAACCTCCAATAATATGAAAAACCAGTCCCTCAGCTGAATTAAACCTACAATATTTATACAAATATTGTTACTGTTTGGTATATGTAAGCCTTATACTCTTCTCTCATCTATAGCAGGGAAATAAGGCATGGTGGTGGATGGGGATTTCATTAGTTAGACACAGTAAATATTTATTTAGTTATTAATAACTCCAGCTCTGTCGGAAATAAACTTGAGACTCTAGCTCTTAGTAGACATGTGTCTAGGCAAATTAGTTAACCTCTCTGAATCTTAATTTCCTTATTGGAAAAATAAAGGTAATAATAGTATTTGTTTCATAAGGTTCTTATACAGATTAGAATACAGAATAAAGCTATTCTATGTCAAACATTTAGCACAGTCTCTGACATAAGTGCTTGTTATATGATGATTGTTGTTACTAAGCCCTGTGCTAAAGATTAGTAATGTAAAGAAACCAACAAATCATAACCCTTCAGAAAGTGAGATGGACATGTAGGCATACGCCCATCAGAAAGACACACACATACACTCACACTACCCTAGCTTCCTTCAGTCTAAATCACTTTCCTCCTCACATCACAGATTGTGAGGTGAGACTCGCTAAGTACCTGCTGGGGATTCTGCAAAAGAAATTCAGCCACTAGCTGGAAATTTTCACTGCATCAGGCTCCTCAAAGCTTTGGAGTTCAATAATTCTGTAAACCACACAAGTTACAGATCATGGTGGGATTTTATCCTTGTGAAGCCCACATATTTCCACTTCCAGCTGAGCATGCTCAAATAGAGAAAGACATTTAAAAGCATAACCCTGTATACGAGACAGCAGAGAGACACTGATGTATAGAACAGTCTTTTGGACTCTGTGGGAGAGGGAGAGGGTGGGATGATTTGGGAGAATGGCATTGAAATATGTATAATATCATATATGGAACAAGTCGCCAGTCCAGGTTCGATGCACGATACTGGATGCATGGGGCTGGTGCACTGGGACGACCCAGAGGGATGGTATGGGGAGGGAGGAGGGAGGAGGATTCAGGATGGCGAACACATGTATACCTGTGGCGGATTCATTTCAATGTTTGGCAAAACCAATACAATATTGTAAAGTTTAAAAATAAATAAATAAATAAATAAAACAGGAAAAAAAAAAAAGAATAAAGGAAAATCTGGACTTCCCTGGCAGTCCAGTGGTTAAGACTTCAAAAAATAAAAAAATAAAAGCATAGAAATGGATCGTACATTCTTTAATCAGCAAAATCCTACAGCCAAAAGAAATAAAAGCACAAAGAACTGGAATAATTTGACTGGAATCTCACTAATTTGCCAAGGAACCAAAACGAACACACAAGCTATCCTAACTCCTGGTGAGTTCTCTACACAGTAAATACAGTGATATATAATCTTCATATGTCAATATTTACCTTCTATGAATTTATTGCTGGCCATGTGTCAACCCACAAATTCATTTGTTTACTTATATCAGTGCCATGAAAACTCCTTTCGCTTCACCAGCAGTGTTTGTATAACAAGTGGACAAAACACTGAGCAATGGGGAGGGGACTGGGTTTTGGTTTTGGGGACCCCTTCTTGCCTCACCCCACCCCCAACTACATGATCTTGGGTAGGTTTCTTTTCATCTTTTTAACTGTCTTTCTTTGATTAGGTCCCTGGACTTTTACTTCCTATGTCTTTCAACCCAAACAGAAGTAATCCTGTTTCGACTGTGAAGTTTTTACTAGACAGCCCATATTTATTTGGCTCCTTTTATTGTTCAGTCGCTAAGTCGTATCTGACACTTTGCAACCCCATGGACTGCAGGACACCAGCCTTCCCTATGCTTCACTCTTTCCCAGAGTTTGCTCAAACTCACATTCACTGATTCAGTGATGTTATCTAATCATCTCATCCTCTGCTGCCCTCTTCTCCTTTTGCCTTCAATCTTCCCAGCCTCAAGGTCTTTTCCAATGAGTCGGCTCTTTGCATCAGGTGGGCACAGTATTGGAGTTTCAGCTTCAGCATCAGTCCTTCTAATAAATATTCAGGACTGATTTCCTTTAGGATTGACTGGTTTGATCTCCTTGCTGTCCAGGGGACTCTCAAGAGTCTTCTTCAGCAATTTGAAATAATCAGTTCTTTGGTCCTCAGCCTTCTTTATAGTCCAACTCTCACATCCATACATGACTTCTGGAAAAACCATAGCTTTGACTATTCAGACCTTTGTTGATAAAGTGCTGTCTCTGCTTTTTAATATGCTGTCTAGGTTGGTCATAGCTTTGCTTCCAAGGAGCAAGTGTCTTTTAATTTCAGGGCTACAGTCAGCCTGCAGTGATTTTTGAATCCAAGAAAATAAAACCTGTCACTGCTTCCACTTTTTCCTTTTTTATTTGCCATAAAGTGATGGAACTAGATGCCATGATTTTAGTTTCTTGAATGTGGAGTTTTAAGCCGGCTTTTTCACTCTCTATTTTCACCTTCATCAACAGGCTCTTTAGTTTCCTCTTCACTTTCTGCCATTTGGCTCCTATTGTATGCCTATATGTAAAGCACTGGAGATAGAGATAAATACAGGAAGCTTCTGGCCCTCAAAGCTCTCCCAGTAAAGAGGCATCAGAAACACAAAGAGATGACATAGTAAATGCAATAATAAAGATGTGTACAGGGTATGACAGGAGCATAGAAGTCAGAGGGTGAAGTCAGGGAACAGGGAAGGTCTTGGAGGAAGAAGGTTGAGATTTAAAGGATAAGCAAGAGTTGGTGTCAGGTAGGGCAGATAGATACAGTCTGAGCTTCCTGTAAGATGACAAAGATGCTAAGAGAAAGAAACTGGCTTGGATTAAGGCAGAACTACTAAGAACACAGGCTCTGATGATTCTAGCTGGGTGATCTTGACCCAGTTACCCAGTTTCCCAGTCTATTAAAAAGGCATAATGACTAGATTCCTTCTTAGGGATGTTGTGAGGATTCAGTGAGATTATTTATGCTAATTTTAGCACAGTACTTGACATTAATTACAGTTAGTAATAGCTAATAATAATAATAGTGGTAATATTACCAATTTACTATCACTAAGAACATATTGCCTCCTTTTACTCTTCTAAGGACACAAACATATTCATATCCCACTACTAAATATATTTTGTTTATAAATATTTTTTAGGGATAACACCCAAGTATTTGAAGCACTGTGATTAAAAAGTGAACATTTCATGCAAAGCTTAAGAGATCATGGAGGAGCCATTAATTATAATGGTTTCTCCTAGATCAGTAGTTGTCATCTGCAGGTAACTTTTGCCCAGTCGGCAATGACTGGTTATCATAGCTGGAAGGGGGAATCTCATTGGTATCTGGTGGCTAGATACCAGGGATGTGGCCAAATATCCCACAATGCACAAGATAGTCCCCACAACAAAGAATTATCCAGCCTAAAATGTCTACAGTGCAGAGCTCAACAATCCCTGCCCTTGATGTAACCCACTTGCAGCTGGCTCTCAGTCACCATCAGGAAACAGCAAAGCAGTGCTTCTAAAGATCCAAATTTCAGATGTGAAAGTTTATCCTACAGACATCATACATGTTTCAACATCTGCAGAAATAAAAGTCCTTCAGAGCCCCTGATAGCATCATTTAGACTTTTCTTGCTACCAAAGTAATGGTAATTTTAAAAAGTCATTTTCCCTTACTGAGATAACTCAGGACAATACCCCTTTTTTTGGATAGCTGTTTTTTTTTAATGAAATTTACCAAAAAGAAACTCAGTTAGCCCTTATTTGGGAGTCTTAGAAACTTGGAATGGTCTTGGCTTGTCTCCATTGCCATGGAGGTTCAAACGACCAGCCACCTGTAGTAGCTCCCACAGTCTCTCAGGGGAGGGGCTGAGTGCCCTTTGGGCTCCCATGGTCTTCTGAGCATTCCTGCCAGAGCGGGGCCAGCATCAGTGGGCCTCAGAGGGCTTGTGTGTTCATGTCTCCTGAAAATTTGATCCCATTAATGGTCTCATCTTTCATTCCTTCTTTTTCTTTTTCTTCTAGAAGCAGTCTAAGAATGTGAGCTCTGGTGCAAAACTGCCTAGGTTTGAATCTGGCTCTGCCATTTCTTACCATGTGACTTTTACAGGCTACAGTCCATGGGGTCACAAAGAGTCAGACATGATAGCACAGCAGCACAGCACAGCACAATAAAAAGACAATTTTATGTTAAAAATAGCCAAATGAATTGAATAGACAGTTCTCTAGAGAAGACAGACAAATGGCCAATAAACACATAAAAAGATGCTCAGTATCATTAGTCACTAAGGAAATGCAAATAAAAAACACAAGACGTATCACTTCAAACCCACTAGGATAGCTAGAATTAAGAAGAAATAAAGGAAAATAATAAGTGCTGGTAAGGATGTGGAGAAATTGGAACTCTCAAACTTTGCTGATGGGATTATAAAATGGTTCACCCACTGTGGCCATTCCTTAAAAATTAAACATAGAGCTGCCATATAACCCAGCAATTCTACTTCTAGGTAGAAATAAAGACACATGTTCACACAAAAGCTTACACATGGCTGTTCAGAACAGAATGATTCATAATAGCCAAAAAGTGGAAATAACCCAAATGTCCATTAACCAATGAATGGATAAACAAAATGTAGTATATCCATTCAACAGAAGTTTATTCAGTGATAAAAGGGAATATACTACTGCTTGATAAATACTATAAGACAGATGAATCTTTAATACACTATGTTAATTGAAAGAAGACAGACATAAAAGACCACATATTATATGATTCCACTTATATTAAATGTCCAGAAATAGGCAGGTCCATTGAGAAAGAAGGTTGATGAGTGGTTGCCAGGTGAGTTAGGAAGAAGGGAATTGGGAGTGACTGTTAAGAGGTACAGGTTTTATTGTTGGGCTGATGGAAATGCTCTGGCAATAGATAGTGGGGCTGGTTGTACAAAACTATGAATATACTGGAACTCATTGACTTGTACTTTAAAAAGTGGTGAAGTTTACATTATGTGAATTATGTCAACAGTAATAATAAAAAAGAAAAAAATTATTAGAAACCAACAACATATGCTTTCTATTTTCTTTGGAATGTTGATACATTGATACAAATCAGCTAAAATAATAAAGCAGAAGAGTTATTCCATTAATATTTGTTTTGTAAGAATACACGTGTTCCATACTAGGTGAGAAGTTCATTTAGACTGTTACCAAGAGTAGTCAAGTGAGCAAGGGAGGGCAGAGTTTAAAGGACTTGATTGTTAAGACTCTTCTGACTAATTTTTAAACTCCTACATGATAATTCAACTGTTTATTAAAACAGCACGTTGAAAAAACAAATTTTATTAGAACTTTATGGTACACTAATTCGTGGGTCAAATACTGTCTTAAAGGGACAAGTGAGTTATTCTTAGAGATGTACAAGCTCTGGGAGGGTACTGAAGGGCTGTGTATCTGGGGCTAACCTGTGGGGTCCTGTGATTACTGCCTCCCCTCAGCTTGGTTCACCATGAAGACTCCGCCAATAGTACCTTGCTTGCTCTTTGGATGGAGGAGCATGTCTGTTAGTGGATGTAGGATCTGACTTGTTCTTGGGGATGTAATTCATAAATTATAAGGACCCAGTCTTGTTTACCGAAGCAGGTATATTCATTTCTGCTTTCTTTGAAGGAGTTCAAAAGTTGAGACACTCTCCCCAGTGAACATGCCTAACCCTTGAGGAAGAGTCCTAGTGTACACTGTTGGACTTAAGGATTTTCATTATTTAATGGGAAAAACTGTTCTTATTGACCATTCCACTCCAGATATGGCTTATTTCTTTTCTTTCCTTAAAAAAAATTTTTTTTAAGTGAGGATACAAATAGAGATTCTGAAGCACTTTGCATCTTACTAGATAGGGATGATTAATCGTATTTGGGGACTGCCCCAATGGTGGGGTGGGGTGGAGTGGAAGGAATTACCCCTCATAGTTTGACTATGAAATTTACATGAAATAGATGCAGTCATCTAAAAGGAAAGAATGGCAGATAAGACCAGATGCAGAGGGAAAAGTGTTGGTAAAACAAAACTCAGTAGTGTTTTCTCGGGCCCCATCTAGGGGATAACAGGATTTGGGAATTCCCGTTTGAGTGGCAAGGCCACAGCCAGTGTGGAGCTGGATGGAAGGTTGTAACCAAAGGACTTTGTGAGCTGAGGATGTGCTGGTGAAGTCACTCTTCTGTGAAATGGATGCATCTGAAAACTGGATTCCCTGCTTTCCTTTCTCTATGGATTTAACGTCTTCTAGCAGCCTTCTGAGCATATTTGCCTTCTATGGGACACTATGGTGTAGCAGTTAGGAGCCCCAACTCTGGTTTATACCACGTGGTTCAGTTCCCGGCTCTACCGCCCACTAGATTTGTCATATTACAAGTTATATAACCTCTGACTTTCTCTGTAAAAGGGGCTTAACCACAGTTCCGACCTGATAGGCTTGTGGTGAGGACCAAACAAGGTTATCACACTGAGTGCTTCATGCTATGCTCAGCACATTGTGAATAAATGACAACCATCATAATTATTGTTATGTTATTCCAATGTAAGTGTATCAGTGGAGACAGCTCACATGTGGCAATTATGTTTTTCATTGACAGTTACTATGATGAGCTTCTGACTTCATATGTCGATCACTTTAACTCAGTGTAAGTCTGACAGGGAGAAAGAGATGTGGGCTGACAGATTCAAGATTCTGATCCTGGCTTGGATTAGCGCTAAAAGCCACAGCAAATTCACCAAGGTTATCAGTGCTGCCTCATGAGGTGCCTTGGGGTTAGCTGCTGGTCGTACCCTGAAGATACCATCTCAATCAGGAGTGAATTTCCATAGGAGGAGACTCTACAGAGAAACTAACCAGGTGGGACCAGTGATTCACACGGTGATTGAAAGCTGAAATACTAGTCAGCTGAGGGCAGGGCTTATATATACCAGGTCATATTCTTTTCAAAACTCCATGAAAGCTTTCTTTCTACTTTTTGGGTAAAAAGCAAACTTAATGCTAGGGTACATAAGATCCTTCCTGTTGGCAATTTCTGCCTTTCCCACCCTGTGGTACAACTCTTCCTCGCTTGTTGTTCTCCAGTCCAGGGGCTGACAAGCTACAGTGAAGTTCTGGAAGGTTGTATGGGGACACAACCACACACGTTTGTTTCTGGAAGGCTGTAGGGGACACAACCACGCACATTTGTTTGCGTCCTGCTGAGGGCTGCTCTCATGCAGCAGGGGCAGAGGTGGGTGCTTGAGACAGAGACTACAATGCCTGCAAGGTCACATGGGAACACCTGACTGCACGGACCTGGGAATAAGGTCCACTTTTGGGTCCATGGAGAAATGGTTTTGCTCATCAGCTAACAATTTTGAACTGATGATGGCAAACAATTTTTTGCCATGAAAGCAAAGCTATGTTCTTGGCTGGGGGTGGGTGGGTGGGTGGGTGGTGGCGGTGGTCTTGAGATTCCCAATTGCCCTTTCCATTCTGATTACCACACTGTTTCCCATCAGGTCCCTGCAGAACTGATATCTTACAGGCACACCTTTTGAAAAACACTGGCTTTACTAATTTGCTTAGGCCTTTTGAATAAAGTTACCTTTGTATTCTGATAACATCTGTAATTACATGATATGGATGTACTCACACTGTCAGTGCTTTAAGAACATTCAACAGAAAGCCAGTGACTTCCAAAGAGCTTCAAACACACGGAGTCTAAATTCATTGCTTAATAATAAGCAACAATGATAATAGAAACTTGCTACATACTTTAAAAGCATGATCTTACTAATGCTCACCTATAAGGTGCTTTGCATTCATCTGATAGATGAGGAAATGGAAGAAAAGAGAAGTTAAGTAACTTGCCTAAGTTATATCATAATAAGTAATGAATGATGGATCCAGAAGTCAAAACCAACCTCTGATGCAGAGCACTGATGAATTCCCTTAGCCCTATAAGCACCTTACATAGTTAAACTAATGCCTTATCCTTGTGCAATAGTTTATAGTTTACAATACTGATGAGATTATCCTTGTTTTCTAAAAAAGGGAACCAAGGCAGGTAAGTTGTGATTTGACAAGGTTATGTACCTGGTTTAAGGGAGAAGAACATTAGGAACTGGGTAATGGATTCCTCCCATCAGAAACAAAATCTGAAGCTGAACCATGTGTAGCTAGCTGCTCATTCTCCAGGCCAGTCACCCATCTAGAACCCGGTACCACATCACAACTGGCTGTCTGCATGGCATTATACTCCCAAATGCCAAATATCTATCCTTGGAAGTTCCATTCCTAACAATACATCCTACCTCACTAAGGATAAGAGGGGCATTGTGTGCTAATAAAAACTAGAAAGCACCCTGATCTCAACCCATGGGAGAACGGTTAAATATGTTGCATCCATAAGATTGAATGATGCCATCAAAAATCATGACCACTATGTTGTTAAAAACACACAGGAAATTAACAAGTGATACAGTATTATTAACTAAAGTACAGATTTTGTTCAAATTTTACAAAATTTTATGCTAGCGTCCATTATTTGTTTTCATGTCTTATTTAAGACTCCACATTCTATTCAGTTGCATTGAGCAGCTTCAGCTGCATGCAACAAATTCTGGTAAATTACCTTTTCATTTTTATTCTACTACAAATATTTTCTAAATTCTTTCTTTTCAGCTGCTCTGTGCATAGGATCTTAGTTCCCTGACCAGGTATCAAACCCACACCCCCGGCAGTGGGAGTGCAGAGTCTCAACCACTGGACGCCAGGTCCCATCCTGTTTAGTGCTGTTGAACATTTACATGCAACCACTAAAAACACATCCCCATTTTGAACTTGTAAATAATTCTGACTTCCAGTTAGGAACTTCCAGTTGACCATTAGTAACAGCTAAGTGTGTCTTGAATTCAATCATGTACAATGTTCCTTGAGCAGAGATGTGGGGAGGAGAGAGGAGGTTTAGTTTTTGTGTCTTCATGGGATGTAGTGTTTGGTGTCTTTTCAGAGGAGAAGAGGGAAAAGATTCAGACATAGTTTAGGACCACAGTATCCAAGACCAGACATGGCCATCTGATGCAAAAAGCTGACTCACTGGAAAAAACCCTGATGCTGGGAAAGGTTGAAGGCAAAAGGAGAAGTGGCGACAGAGGATGAGATGGTTAGATAGCATCACCAACTCAATGGGCATGAGTTTGAGCAAACTCCAGGAGACAGTGAAGGAAGGGAAGCCTGGTGTGCTGCAGTCCATGGGGTTGCAAAGAGTTGGACATGATTTAGCAACTGAACAACAATAATCCAGGACCAGACATGAACTGTGGCCCTGGAGCTTCTCAGAGGGAGTAGTCCACTCTCTTCCCCAACACCTTCATCTGTTTCTACTGATTTTCAACAGGAGGGCTTAGGAACATCCAGAGGAAAGACTGCAATCCTGCTTACCAACGCAATTGCAAACTGACTTCTGCAAAATGAGGTGCTCCCAGGTGGAAGACAGGTGTGGAGGAACAGGTACCTCCAGAGAAGAATGAAACCGGCACTGCAATTCCAGGAGTAAAGGTTGATGGGTGTGGAGAGTAGGGATTACAGTTAGTCTCTCAACTGAGCCCAGAACTTGTCCTGACCTAGGCCGCCTGGGGCCTATCTGCAGCCTTGGTGAAAGGGACTGTGGGTAAAATATTATCCCGATTTGCCTCATGTCGTAAGTGTTTCTCTGTCATTTGGAGGAATGATACCCTATAATGGTAGGAACACATTGGCACTCAAGCAGCTTTGCAGGGGGGCCCCCCTAGATGAGTGTACTACAGCCGTGACATGCTCTGCCTTTGAATCTCACTTATCTTGGCTTGGGCACAGAGATGATTCTCCCCAAGGAGATGACAGTGGCCGCAGAAGTGGCAGCAGAGTTTCAACCTTGGAGACATGGTGCACAGGGAGAAGCAGGGTGTGGGCTGAGAAGTGCCCTGCTTGGCTCCCCGCGGCTCCAGTGAGGAAGACCTGCCATGGGCCACTATGACAGTTGAGGCTGAGCAAATTTGCTGTGGAACTTCTAGCCGAATGTCACCCTGTGTGTCCTCCTCCCACTTTGCTGAGTGGGCAGGTGACAACTGCTTCCAGTTTAGGGAACTGGCAGGTATTTCAAATTTACCAGGATTGTAGGCAGTGGTCTCTGTGACAGCCATGGGGCTGGGGACAGATTTCTAGCTCTGACGGGGGAATCTTTGTGGAAGCACTGAAGCCTGGATCCATGGATTCCTGCCATGATGGGGACACTCAACCAAATTATTTCTGGTCACATTTAAGTACCCTTGGCAATTCCAGAAATATTTAGAGGGAAAGGGCTCTTTAAAAGGCTGAGGTAAAGCAGGGACATTCATAATCAGAGAAGTGCGAGATGCTTGGGGCAAGTTTATTTAAACAAAGCAAGCCAAAAGGGCCACTGAGGCAAGTTGAAAGTGAAAGTGAAAGGGGGAAAGGGGCTCAGTCGTGTCTGACTCTTTGCGACTCCATGGACTATACAGTCCACGGAATTCTCTAGGCCAGAATACTGGAGTGGGTAGCCTTTCCCTTCTCCAGGGAATCTTCCCAACCTTAGGGATCAAACCCAGGTCTCCCGCATTGCAAGCAGATTCTTCACCAGCTGAGCCACAAGGGAAGCCCAAGAGTACTGGAGAGGGTAGCCTGTCCTTTCTCTAGTGGATCTTCCCAACCCAGGGATCAAACCAGGGTCTCCTGCATTGCAGGCAGATTCTTTAACAAATGACATGTTTTTCTCCACAAATTCAATGTTTTTCTAAAGCAATTTGGCTTCCATGGCTACTTGTTATAACTGTTCCAAGGAGGTGCCCTTGTAGGACTTCATTTTTTATCAGATGAGACAAACACTATGATGTGAGGCAAGTCTGGATAATATTTCACTGACAGAGTTTATTTTCAGAGGTTCTCCCCACAAGGGATCTTCTCAATCTGCCCACAGTATACTCAGCAACCCCCCAAATGTCACATCTCTGCCCCATATTTATTCTTTCCTTCCTCCCATTCAAACTTAAGCCAGCTATCATGGCAGAGATGTGATGTAAATTCACCTAAAATGGCAAATGACTGATGGTAGCTCGAGTTTCTGTCTTAAAGGAGGATGTCTGGGGTCCACAGTGCCTGAACAGGGAAGAATCAGGCTAATTGTGAAATTCTTTTGCCCCGAGAGGCAGTTAGAAGGAGTCTTCTGGGCTGGGGAGCTTCCTGGAATCTATTAATGATACCCCAAAGGTAACTCAGCTGACTTATAAAATTAACTCTGAAGGTGCTAATGATGTAAGTAATAATCCCTAAACCTGAGCTGCCTAAACTCTAGTTTTGTTCAATGACTCCTTTTGCAGTAGGGAGAGCAGAAATGACCATCCTTAATTCTCAGCCAAGATACTGAGGAGCGGAGAGGGTCCTTCATGTGCCCTAGTCTCTCACCTAGTAATGGGTGGAACCAGGGATAAACAGACAGTCATCTTGTCAGGCCAAAAGGCCCAGCATCCAAGAGAAGGGTGTTTTCCTTGGCCCTGATGGGTATCACAGAATATGAAGCTGTAATGGATTAACAGCTCATCTAAGTTTTCTGATCTGTAAGCCTCTTTTTCTCTCACACCCCATATCCCACCCTCCAGCCTGTTCTGCAGACTTCATGTTGGGAATCCACAGTGAAATGACCACCTTCACCAGCCCCTCTGTTCCACCCTCACCTGGGTCTTCACCGTCTTTCCTTTACAGTATCAGTTTCAGCATCGACTTCCTGGCTACCTCCCTGCTTCACACTTGCCTCACTACAGTCTGTGCACACACCAGCCAGAGTGATCCTGTTAAGCTAACCCAGGTCGTGGCAAGTCTTCCTTGGCTTAATACTCTCAACAGCTCCCCATCCCACTCAGCATCAAAGCCAGAGTGCCCCTAGCTGCCATGTTGGCTGCATCTCCCCACCGCCCCAAGTTCTCTGTGCTCCTGCGTGCTGCTCCTCTTGCTGTTCCTCAACCTTGACAAACACCTTCCTTTCCACTTGCTCTTCCCCTGCTCCGAGTCCCCCAGATACCACATAATGAACTCCTTCCCTTTCATGAGATCTCTGTTCAAATGTCACCTCCTCAGAGAAGCACCGCTCCCTCCTCTCTATACACAGCCTCCTCCCAGCACGCTCTACCCCCAGTGTTTTTGCTTTCTTCATAGTATTTTTCATCTGACACATTAAATATTTTTTAAATGCTTTGTCTGGCTCTCTTATCTAGCACCATGTGAGTTTTGCTCTATCTCCCATTGCTAGAATCGTACCTGGCACCTATTTGCTGAATAAATGAAACTGAGAAACTCAGAGCAACCCATTTCTTTTTTAGATAAGAATGTTTTCTTCCTTTACAGTTTAAACTACCCACCACATGACATCAGTCTTGTGATCATTTCTTTTCTGAAGCTCTAACCTCTGGATGACTTTAGCAAGTAACCTGACTTTGTTAGAACTCACTTTAGCCAGCTGTGGAATGGGAATGAAAAGACTACATACCTTTCTTCCCTGACACTTGACTGGAGCAGGCTGTGAGAAGCCTTCTCTGTTCTGAGAGGGAAGGAGCCATGAGAAAATTCTCCTCATGAAGTTGCAATGAAAGTCCCAGGAGGGTAGGGGCTGTGCTTTCTCTCCATTCTTGCACAAAGTAGGCATTCACTAAGTGCTTATCCAAGTTAGGATCTGTGGGACATGAATTACACCTTCTTCTGCAGCCCTGCTCACAGAAGCTGGCCCCTTTCTGAGCTATTGCTCTCAAATAGCAGAAGAACGAAGTCTAGCTTAGAGGTGACGCAGATTCTTTTTCTAGAGGAAGACAACTGCACAGCCCTTGATGGACTGTGGTCACGCATGACTTTCCACGTGGTCTTTGCTTTGAACGTGAAGCAGGGAATTTCACAAGAGGAGAAAGATTCACATCAGAGGATTCTTCTTCTCGGCTATAAGTTTTTCTGGAGTGACTCTGACTGATACCATTACTCTCTTCTTAATTTGGGTGACTGTTCTGGTTCAGTTCAGAGCTACTGATTCAGCAGATATTCCCAGAGTCAGACCCTAGTGGAAACTAATATATATGTGAAATCTGGTGCCAGGCACTTCCTGACGTTCAACAACAATTTCTAGAATAGATGAGTGCATGGATACTCATGCCACACTACTGGCTTGTCATCACCTCTTAGCCTCTCCTTCTTCTATTCCCCTTCTGACTCTTTTGATTCCTTCCCTACTCATGCCTCGGTGCTTCTTTGAGATACGTGGGCATTTTATGGTTTTGTTGGACTTGACAGATTACTGACCTTTCAAAGTCCAGTGATTTGGTGTCAGAAGATCTAAGTTTTCTCCTTTTTCTCTACCCTCTAAAGACGCACGCTGTAATTTCCCCAGCAGAAGTGAAAGTGATTTCGCAGGCAACTCAGATGTCTGCACAGGCACAAGAAAGAGGGGAAGAGGGGCACAAGAGCAGAGGGAGAGCGACTTTTGGAGGGGCTGAGAGCAACCCCCTACACATACTGCCCATCCAGTGGAAAGAAATGATATCTTGCAGGAAAATAATTGTCATTTGGATTTTTGTACATTCATTTTAACGACTGAGACTTCCTCATTTGCCTGAGGAGGAGCTATACGAGCATGCACACTTTATAGTTGATCTGAAGATGAATAAAATATTAACATACCATTTGTTGCCCCTAAAACACAATACCCAAATTAGCACTGTGCTCTGCCTGCTGTCCCACACACGCATTTAGGTTGTAAATGAGCTCAGTTTCAAGCACATTTGTAATGGTTGAACAAGTGAGGGACCAATTAGGTGGCCGTATTGACACTAATGAGGGTAACCTCCAAAACTGTCCCAGCCCAGGAACACCCACAGTGGAACCAACGATCCTGGCTTTAGTCCCAATCTGGAGGTTTTCATTCAGTCCTAATCATAGCAGAATCTGTCAAATGGATTTGTTTCCAGAAAACTTGCTTGACACAGTCAAATGGCAGAAGTTGCAGAAATGTTGTTTTACATAAAATTTCTGCAAAAATTATACCCAGAAACTGCTGCCTTTTTACCCCATTAACTGGTGGATACAAAACAGCCAGCTCCAATGGTTACCATAGTGTCAAGGATTATTTTATGGTACATTTGTAATTGTTCTAAAAAAACTGATATGAAATGAAGGTTATCAGAATTAAGATGTTTTCCTTAAGAAGTAGAAAAGATGAACAACTTATTAAGAGCCTAAGAAGACACTGGTTCTATAAAACATGGTATTGTATTTGTTGAAAGAATATTGTCCAGGTCTTGATCCATATTATGTGGCTCCTCAGAACATAGTTTCTTCAGATTTTAGTCTTAGGTTCTGCAGGAGTGCTGGTTTGTTTTAATCTTGTAGAAACTGCAGGTTTTTATACATATTTTCCTCTTTGCTTTGGTTGGTAGGGAGCTCAAAATCAGACTTATTGATTATCTCTAATGACTCTGTGAACTTCATCTTTGCATTTATTTTTTCTTTTTCTTAGTGAGATTAGTGATTGTTCATTAATTTTATCCTTGGCTTTATTTTCTTCTCAATATTTTCTCTTTGCTGTGATTCCTTCATTTGTTACTTTTCTGCTTTTCTACTATATACATTCTTAAAAGCTATCATACAAGGATATGGAGCATGAATATAAGTATTAGTAAATCTGGTCTCAATGTCACAAACTTAAGACATCCAAAATCATCATCCTGGTGCTACTATTTATCCTATCTTGCTAGCTTTTTAGAACATTTAAAATGTTGTTCTCCTTCTTGTGGGGAACACATGTATACCTGCGGCGGATTCATTTTGATATTTGGCAAAACTAATACAATTATGTAAAGTTTAAAAATAAAATAAAATTAAAAAAAAATAAAATGTTGTTCTCCTTCTTGAAATTACAAAAACATTTTCCTGAATTAGCATATACTGAACTCAGGTATTCCTCTTAGTCTTTTAAATTTTGTTCTCTCTTTTTTTATGCTTTGCCTCAAAATAAGTTCCCGTGAACCATTACCTTAAGTTCTATTAATCATCAACTTAGAGACACAATCCTGCTGCACTGGCAGTGAGTATCTTAGTGTTTTTGATAGTTCCAAGAGGAATGATGAATCTACCCTGAGCCATCACATTCTTCCACTCTGTCTGCCCAATGGATGTCTCCTTGCATTTACTTCTTTACTTTCCAGCTCAACTTACCTATTTATTATTTGGCCATTTCATATTATCTCTCTTCCTCTCTTTCTCTCTCTTACCCCCTTCAGCTCTTTCCCTTTATCTCTCTCTCTTTTTTTTTAATCCAAGTCTAGTTGATTTACAATGTGGTGTTTGTTTCAGGTATAACACAAATATATATATATATATATTTTTTTTTCTTTTTCAGATTCTTTTCCTTTATAGGTTATTATAAAGTACTGACTGTAGTTCCTTGTGCTATATAGTAAGTCTTTGTTGGTTATCTATTTTATACACAATAGTGTGCATATGTTAATTCCAACCTCCTAACTTAGTCTCCCCCCACTTTCCCCTTTAGTAACTATAAGTTTGTTTTCTATGTCTGTGGGTCTATTTCTGTTTTGTAAATAAGTTCATTTGTACCATTTTTTAGATTCTACATATAAGTGATATCATATGACATTTGTCATTCTCTGTCTGGCTTACTTCACTTAGTATGATAATCTCTAAGGTCCATCCATGCTATTGCAAATGGCATTATTTCATTCGTTTTTATGGCTGAGTAATATTCCACTACATATATATATATACCACATCTTCTTGATCCATTTCTCTGTTGATGGACATTAAGGTTGTTTCCACAGCTTGGTTATTGTAAACAGTGCTTCAGTGAACATCAGGGCGCATATATCTTTTTGAATTATGGTTTTCTCTGGATATATGCCCAGGAGTGGGATTTCTGGGTTGTTTGGTAACTGTTTACTTAGTTTTTTAAAAATAATGTTATTTATTTATTGAATTTATTTTTGGCTGTGCTGCGTCTTCATTGCTGCATGGACCTTCTCTAGCTGTGGCAAGCGGGGGCTACTCTCTAGCTGCGTTGGATGGACTTCTCAGTGCAGTGGCTTCTCCTCCTGTGGAGCATGGACTCTCGAGCATGTGGGCTTCAGTAGTTGCAGCTCCCAGGCTCTAGAGCACAGGCTTCATTGCCCTGAGGCAAGTAGGATATTCCTGGACCAGGGATTGAACCCATGTCGCCTGCATTGGCAGATGGATTCTTTACCACTGAGCCACCAGGGAAGCCCCATATTTAGTTTTTTAGTGAAAGTGAAAGTCGCTCAGTCATGTCCAACTCTTTGCGACCCCATGGACTCCATGGAATTCTCCAGGCCAGAATACTGGAGTTGGTAGCCTTTCCCTTCTTCAGGGGATCTTTCCAACCCAGGGATTGAACCCAGGTCTCCTGCATTATAGGTGGATTCTTTACAGAACCTCCACATTGTTCTCAATAGTGGCTGTACTATCCTTTGTCTCTTTCCCCATCCATCCATCCATCCATCCATTCCTTCCCTCCCTTCCTTCTTCTCTCCCTTCCTCCTGTATATGCTTTTCTAGTTTAAAGTGAAAGTGAAAGTTGCTCAGTCATGTCCGACTCTTTGTGACCCCATGGACTATACAGTCCATGCAATTCTCCAGGCAAGAATACTGGAGTGGGTCACCTATCCCTTTTCTAGGGGATCTTCCCAACCCAGGGATCAAACCCAGGTCTTTTCTAGCTTAAAAATAACAACAGAAGCTCATATACAATCAAGCCATGGAAACATAAATAAAATTCTAGAAATCACAGAAAAAGAAGAATAGACACGTACAACAAAAATCTAGTTATGACTACAGTCTCAAACTCAGTTTGGACTCTGTAAATTCATATAAAGGGAAAATCAGAATAGATTATATAAGTCCAAATGGCAGACAACTTGTGTTAACATCTGGGCCTGGGGTGGGTGAAGGTCGAGAAGAAGTGGGTTGTGGTGAACATTGAAGATTTATGTGACTATATAATGGAATGAAGATAGCCGATCCATTTTGGAACCATCCCAACTCCTCCCTTTCTTTCATACCTCACATGTACTTTGTTGACAGATTATATCATTTCTGGTCTCAGTATATCAGGATCTGCCACATACTTCCAGTACTGCCGTGACACGAATCATCACCTCCTGCCTGGTCTGGCTTGGTCCCTTTTGTGGTCTCCCCTTCCTTTCTTGCTGTTCTCCACCCAGTAGCCAATGTGACAGTGTGAAAATGTGGGTCATGCCCTCTGCTCAAGCATCCCCAGTGTCTTGTCTTTTCATCTAACTCACAGAGCTGAAGTCTTCCTAAAGGCTGCTCAGCCCTACAAGCTCTGGGGACCACCTTCCTGCACTCCCCCGCTCACTCACAGAGCTTCTGCCATGCAACCTGAATGCCTCGCCTCAGGGTCGTTCCCTTCTCCTGAACAATGCCTCAAAGTCAGCCCTCAGTATCCACGGGTTCCATATCTGATTGCAATTTGATCATTTCACATAAGGGACTAGAGTATCTGTGGATTTTGGTGTCCACCATGGATACTAGAACCAAGGGGCTAATGTCTCCTTATCTCTTTGAGGTCTTTGCTCAAGCATTTTCTTCATCAGAGAGACCACCTGCCTTGACTCTTTCTCATCCTACCTAAAATTAAGGCTCCTCCACTAACCCTGCCTTCTCTAGCCCTTTGTTTCATTTTGCATTACAGCACTTACTACTTCCTAACACACCATATGTGTTCATACCAATTTGCTTATGGTTTATCTCTGCCTACCAGCAACCCACTTGAGTGCCAGCTCTGTGAGGGCAAAGTTTTTAATCTGGTGTTTGTGCTGTATGCTCAATACCAAAATCATTGGCCAGTGGGCACTTAGCTCAATACCTATTTGTTGAATGAATGGATGAAACTAAACACTCTGACCTTGTTGGCACAAATCTTAAACAGCTAAGATAATATAGCAGAGTGCCATTCAAAATAAATTAATAGGATGGAGCAAGCTCCCCACTGTTGAAGTAAAATATAAAGTTAAAGCAATAACCGTTAAGTAGGGCAAAGGGGCTTTTATTTTTTCTGTTAGAGGATCATATGGTGTCATAGGCAGTTCTCATTCAGTCCTGCCCCCTGACAACAAGAATGAGGGGCACATTTACATCACATGAAAGGGGATCTTTTCTGTATTTAAGGGCATTTGGAGAAATACTTTGGTTTTCCCGTCGTTCATAATTTTTCCTTTTGATGTTCAACCACTCACTATTCCCTCCCCTTCTTAGAAAAGTCATATCTTGAACTGAAATCATGCTCACTGAAATGAAAAGCCAACTGCAATTACATCCGCCTCCTGCTTCCCTTTCTCTTTGATTATCTGGCCCTAAACAGCAATAGAAAAAAGCACAATGTTCCTCAAGTACCTATGGCACAAAATCAAAATTCTACCAAACAGTACTGAAGACTCTGGCCTTTTCCTAAGTTGTCTTAAGTCATTTTCTTTGAAATATATTTTTCTATCAGAGTTTGCAAACAATTTTCCCTTTTACTTTTTTTAAAGTAGGGAGGAACTGTTAGCCCATTTGCCTTTTGATGTTTACACATCATAGGTCAAATTCTGTTATGACAGACAATATGTTACAACCTAAAAAAATCACATGGGGTGGATTTTCTGGTCTATCAAAAGGCCCACTTTTGGCTATAATATCATTTATGTTGGAAGTTGTTTGAAGTCAGCTCAAACCAATAGCAAGTTTCCAGTGAAGCAAAGGTGTGTGAGAAGGTATATTAGACTGGAAGTCAGGAGACTAGGCTGGAACCTGATTCTCATTCTGTTATGGACATGCTGTGTGAGCTTGAGGTAATTTGCTCAATATTTCTGGGCTTCAGGTTTAACTCCTGCAAAAGAAGAGCTTTAAAGGAACTTTGCATTCTCTTTCATCCCTAGGATTTATGATTCTTTGCGTGGTTGAAATAAATTTAGTCTGAGGATTTATATTTTGATTTCTTTCCTCCCTCCCTCTCTCCCGCCATCATTTCTCCCCGCTTCCTCCCTTTTCTTTCCTCTCATCTATCCATCTATTCACCCATCCATTATATTTTGATTCCCTTCTTTTTTCCTTCTATTCTTTCTTCCCCCTTTTAATTTTTCCATTGTATTTCAATAACTTTCTTTATCTTTTTCTTATTTATTTCCTTTTCTTTTATCCCTTTTTCTTTATTTTACCCTCTGCCCTCTTTTCAGCTTTCATTCATGCTTCTCTTTCTTAAATTCTTTCTCTCAGCAGCAAATCACTCGACATTTCAACAAATTCATAAAGTAGCCGTGGTTTTATGAGCTGGTGTTAACACCTATTCTAACCAACCAGGCATTGCAAACTGATGTGAGTGCTGATAGTGTGCCTTCCAGGCCTTGTATGGAAAGTAGCCAAATCAGCACATGGCTATTATTTAATGATGCCCGGAGACTAACAGGAAGCCTTCTGCAAATTGCCTCACAAATTACACAGTGGCTCCCTGACTTCTTTACTGGCACAAAATAGACTTGTGAAACTAGGCTTAACATCCAAATTCTTTCCCTGTTACAGGAAGCATCAAAGTTACCTTTTTAAGCATAAAAATGAAAAATAAATTTATACAGAAAATGCCACAAACAAAGAAAATATAAATGACAGACTTGGGAAATACAGTATAATGTGAGTCAAAAGGTCTAATTTTCATAATATATAAAATGCTCTTGTACATCTTTAAACATAGCTTTTAAAAAATACTTTCTCTTAATAAATGACTTCACCAAATCTACTCCCCTTCCTGTTCTCTTAAAAATGTAGGTTATAAAGAAATGAGGGCTATTTTCCTAAGTAATGTTTTATTTAAGCCTAATTCTTCAGACTGGGTCACCAATTTTTCTTCCTCATTTCCCATCCTTACTGAAATTCTCAGAATATTAGGTATCACTACCATTTTTCAAATATATGCTTTAAAACTTCATGAAACAGGAAGGAATTGGGCCACCTTTGAGATCCCTTCATGCTTATCTCTTGCTTAGTCAGTACAATGGCAAGGTAAGATCACAAGATTTGGAGTCAAATTGAGCCTGAGTTTAAACTTAGCTCTGGTATTTAGTTACTCTATATCTAAGTTACTTACTTTCTGAACCTCAATTTTCTCATCTGTAGAACGGGACTAACACAGGCATGTCTTTCACAAGCTTGTGGTGGGGCCTAAATGACACAAGGCATGTGGAGACTCAGAGCAGACACAGAAACGGAGGCCCAGATAAAAACACTGCTGAAACAATGACGGTGATGATGACGACAGCTTAAGAGAGTGAGAAAGCTCATCAGAACTATGCAAGGAACTCCACGCGGTATCTGCTTCATTTAGAAGGGAAAGATGGAATCTCACCTAAATGCTAAGAAAAGAACTTTACAATTTATTCAAGCTTTGAATATAAACCCACTGAAATCCCACTGAGTCAGTATAGTACAGAATGATATCTCATTCTGGGAAAGAGCCAAGCTTTAAAATCTTTCACCAATTTGAATGCAGTAGAATGAGGGAAGCAGACAAGAAAGGAGAGGGACAGTGGTCAGAATATTAAGGGAGGCAAACATACATCCAGGCCCGTGTATAATTTGGCACACTATGGGTCAATATCTAATAATGTCCCAAAGATGATGAGAGGTAACCTTGACAACCCAGCTGATGCAGGCTGAAAGAATAAGAGATTTGCAGGGGGACATAGGAGAAAATCTGGGCCATTTTCTTGGTTGACTGATGGCTCGTAGCTTTTACTCTGTAGAAAACTTGCTACAACTAGTAAATCAATCTTTTTTTAACATCATCAATAAACATCTATTAAACATTCATAACATGCCAAGACACTGTGCAAGGGATACAGAGATATTCCGTGCCCACAAGAAGCTTAAGAAGGACATTCCCATTTATAGGCAACTAAAAAGCACCATGGTGTGATCACTGACCTAGAGCCAGACATCCTGGAATGTGAAGTCAAGTGGGCCTTAGAAAGCATCACTATGAACAAAGCTAGTGGAGGTGATGGAATTACAGTTGAGCTATTTCAAATCCTGAAAGATGATGCTGTGAAAGTGCTGCACTCAATACGCCAGCAAATTTGGAAAACTCAGCAGTGGCCACAGGATGGAAAAGGTCAGTTTTCATTCCAATCCCAAAGAAAGGCAATGCCAAAGAATGCTCAAACTACCACACAATTGCACTCATCTCACATGCTAGTAAAGTAATGCTCAAAATTCTCCAGGCCAGGCTTCAGCAATACGTGAACCGTGAACTTCCTGATGTTCAAGCTGGTTTTAGAAAAGGCAGAGGAACCAGAGATCAAATTGCCAACATCTGCTAGATCATGGAAAAAGCAAGAGAGTTCCAGAAAAACATCTATTTCTGCTTTATTGACTATGCCAAAGCCTTTGACTGTGTGGATCACAATAAACTGTAGAAAATTCTTCGAGATGGGAATACCAGACCACCTGACCTGCCTCTTGAGAAATCTGTATGCAGGTCAGGAAGCAACAGTTAGAACTGGACATGGAACAACAGACTGGTTCCAAATAGGAAAAGGAGTACCTCAAGGCTGTATATTGTCACCCTGCTTATTTAACTTATATGCAGAGTACATCATGAGAAACGATGGACTGGAAGAAACACAAGCTGGAATCCAGATTGCCGGGAGAAATATCAATAACCTCAGATATGCAGATGACCCCAGCCTTATGGCAGAAAGTGAAGAGGAACTCAAAAGCCTCTTGATGAAAGTGAAAGTGGAGAGTGAAAAAGTTGGCTTAAAGCTCAACATTCAGAAAACGAAGATCATGGCATCCAGTCCCATCACTTCATGGGAAATCGATGGGGAAACAGTGGAAACAGTGTCAGATTTTATTTTTGGGGGCTCCAAAATCACCATAGATGGTGACTGCAGCCATGAAATTAAAAGACACTTAGTCCTTGGAAGGAAAGTTATGACCAACCTAGAAAGCACATTCAAAAGCAGAGACATTACTTTGCCAACAAAGGTTCGTCTAGTCAAGGCTATGGTTTTTCCTGTGGTCATGTATGGATGAGAGAGTTGGACTGTGAAGAAGGCTGAGCGCCGAAGAATTGATGCTTTTGAACTGTGGTGTTGGAGAAGACTCTTGAGAGTCCCTTGGACAGCAAGGTGATCCAACCAGTCCATTCTGAAGGAGATCAGCCCTGGGATTTCTTTGGAAGGACTGATGCTAAAGCTGAAACTCCAGTACTTTGGCCACCTCATGCGAAGAGTTGACTCATTGGAAAAGACTCTGATGCTTGGAGGGATTGGGGGCAGGAGGAGAAGGGGACGACAGAGGATGAGATGGCTGGATGGCATCACTGACTCGATGGACATGAGTCTGGGTGAACTCTGGGAGTTGGTGATGGACAGGGAGGCCTGGCATGCTGCGATTCATGGGGTCGCAGAGAGTCAGACACGACTGAGTGACTGAACTGAACTGAACTGAACTGAAAAGGCACCAACACCCCCAACCCCTATCCCCGACCCCACTCAGAGCCCCTGCAAGCCTTGGCTTATTAGTGCTATTTTATTGACCAAGGAAACTGAAGTTCAGAGAAAATACAATTAGAGCCAAGGCTAACATTTCAACTTCACTCTGCCTAGGTTCAATTCTCAGGAGGAGAGTGACAAAAATAAAATGATTTATTTTGACTGGGATAATGGTAATAATGAGGATAAAAATAGGCTAGGTTTGTTTTAGCAGCAACATAAAAAAAAAAAAAAAAGCCTCAGTTGTGTGGCTGAACACAACTTCATTTCCCGATCATGCTCCATGTCTGTGTAGGCCAGCATAGGACCCTACAACATGGAGCCACTGAGCTGCACCGTCTCAGTGGCCAGTGACTTCCTGGGCTGCAGAGGCAAAGGAGAAGGGCATGGAGATCATCTGGTATTGGCTCTTAAGGGTCACTTCCAGGTGCAGCTCACTGGCCAGCCCTTACCACGTGGTCTTACTCAGGGTTAGGATGAGGCTGAGAGGAGTGAAGCCTTTAGTGTGACATCTAAGCAGGCACAGGCTCTTTGGGTCATGCAAACACAGGATTGGCACTAGCGTGACCCCAAAAGCCAGCGGCTCCTTATATTTTTAATCTTAGGCAACTTACTGGTCTCACCCTTGTCTGGGTGGTGGCCCCACCTAACTGATAGGAGGCTAGGAAATGCAGTGTCTCTCATATCTGGGAGGGAGAGGTAAGGTGGGTACTGGTGAGGACTAGAAAATCTAGTAATCTGGGCTTGAAACCTCAACTTCATATATGATGCTGCCTTCTGCTCCATTTCTCTCCCCTGCTCTCTAATTCAGGAAGTTGCCAACCTTGGGATTTTAACCAAATATAGCAAAACTGTATGTCAGATGCTTGCTATGTGTCAGGTATTACACTATCTACGCTTATGCTCATCAACGCATCTGTTCATTCCTCACAACAGCTCTCTGCAAAAGTTCCTATTTCAGTTTTTAAATAAGAAAACTGAGGCTTACAGAAATGGAATAACTTGCCCAAGTTCGTTTCTATAAAAGGTAACAGTCGCAATCTGGACTCATATCTAACTGTAAAGACTTTTCTCTTGCTCTTGGGAGCTTACAATTGTGTTGTATTCCAAGTGTATTAAATGAAAGTGTGGCTACATTAGCCCAACTCATGACATAGTTGGAGCAAAACATTGACTTGCCACTTGTTGGAAGTGTATGTAGGCATCATCCTCAGTGCCTATGTCACTGATATTAATAAAAGATGAAGGAATTTTGTTGTTTTGTTTTGGGTTTCCACATGAAAATTCAGTACCATCTGTTATTAACAGATGTGGAGTAGAGAATGAGAGTCAGGATGTCTTTACTAATCAGATGTATGATTGGGGCAACTCCCTCTGTTTTGCTAGATACCAAATAAAGGGGCTGAATCAGATTTCCTAAGGTTATCTCCACTACTGACCTTACAAAATTCAGCATGGATAGCAGAGATACGTAAGATCACAAGCATGGAAAATATTTTAGAATACACAAAAGTATTTCTCTATAAAGCTGAAAACCTTATTATCTGAAATAAAATAGAGCCTGACTGCTACTATGGATGCAAACTTACCACAGAGTGTAGACTCATCCCTTAATCAGACAAAACTGTACGGCTAACTGGACAGAGAATAGTAATCTCACAGGCTAATTTGCCATGAATGAGTTTTTGTCAGTCAAAGAGCTTAAGCGTTTATTTTGTATTTTAAACAGACAGGATGAGTATGAGTGGAGCTAAGTTTGATTCCCTCTCAGGACACACAGGACAGTCACACATGGCTGAAATGCTGAGAGGTTGTAAAGACAAGAGACAATAGATATTCTTGACACAGGAACTGGTGGGTGGGGAGGGGTTGGGGGGGGTTGGAGGTGGGGGGAGGGGGAACTAATTCTCTTAATTAAGGAGGGGGAGCATTTTGAGGCAGTCATTAAGGATGAAGTCATATGCACCAATGCACAAAAAACCTTTGCCTTTACACTTTTTTGTGTGGAAACATCTGGCAAAAACATGTGGGAAAAGAGAACTTCTGTGCAGCAGGATCTTGCTGTGAAGAGATGAAAACTTAAGCTAATTACAGGATGTCTGTAAAAAGAAAGGGCTAGCTTTATATTTTAGGCCCATTTTTTTCCCTACAGGGTAGACATCTAATGTAAAAGCAGTGGTATGCTGTGGGAAATAAATATGGGGTAAGAAACAATGAATTTCATCTAATATATAATACTACACCATAAGGATTATTAAAATAGCTTTCAATGTATACTTGCCTTTATAACTCTGCCAAGAGAAAACCAGACAAGTCTGAAACCTGTATGATACAGACCACAAAACTGCACATTTTCTTATATGTAAAATGTTTCAGACCTCTTAATTAAAAATGACCCAGCTATTGTCCTATTTAGAAGTAAATAATGCAGTCTGGAATTTTTCTTCACGTCTATTTTAAAACTACAATGACCTCAAACTCTTTTTGAAATCTCCTCTCTCAATGGCCTTTAGTTCCTTTTGCCTTTCTTTATAATCCTACCTTCATTCTGTTCCTTTTCCAGAGTTCTGTGATGCTTCAGCTTAAAGACCAAAATTATAAAAAAGAAAAGCAAAGTTGAGTGCAGCCTGGTCCTAATCTCAAGATTGAGGCATCCCCTGTGACTCTCTCAAGATTCTAATCATAGGCACCCAAGAGGCTAACACCAACCGCAGGCATTCAACAAGTTCTTCTGATAGTAACCATTCTAAGAGCAGTAGGATTTAATTTAGCAGAGGAATGTCTGATCCCACTACAGGCTTCTTCCTGCAGGAACAAGGTGCTTACAATCACCTGGAGAGGACATTTCTGACAGTTTTCTCGAGATGAATGAAATCTGTTTTCCCTCTTTCCCCTCTCTGTAATGGGGGTGAATATTAAGAGAGATCCTTATAAAGAGGCGGGCCAGCTGCGACCTTCCTCCTAGGTGTGCAGCATCACTACACTGTGAGGTACCTGCTGAGACATATGGGCTCACAGACTAGGGGATCTGGCTCCTAAAACCCACTCTTGTGGGGATCGTATTATCCCTAACTCATGGCCCTCACAACGGCCTGCCATCCTCTGTCCTTTATAAGTACCCCACTATTAGAAGTCAGGACTGCTGGAAGTCAGTTCTCTTCAGACTGATCTGAGCCAGAATCTCAAATCTATTTGGAGATTGCGTCACCTTTACTGTTCAATAGGGACATTCTCCCCCGCAGTGAGCCATACTTCTTACCAGGCACTATTGTCCCTGAGACTGAGACTGTAGCATCTGCCATCTACTCCATTAACTAGCAAGTCTTCTAATGTTGGTTTTCTTAAAACTGAGAATTATTTTTTTATGACTACATGTCTATCATAAGTGGGAAAATTAAAGAGGCCAAAAAGATTATGTGACTTTTCCGATATCTTCCTATTCCCTGGGAATTTTTGATTTGCCGTCTTTGTAATGGGACTACCTGGGAGAAGGCAATAGCACCCCACTCCAGTACTCTTGCCTGGAAAAATCCCATGGATGGAGGAGCCTGGTAGGCTGCAGTCCATGAGGTTGCTAAGAGTCAGACATGACTGGACGACTTCACTTTGACTTTTCACTTTCATGCATTGGAGAAGGAAATGGCAACCCACTCCAGTATTCTTGCCTGGAGAATCCCAGGGATGGGGGAGCCTGCCGTCTATGTGGTCGCACGGAGTTGGACATGACTGAAGCGACTTAGCAGCAGCAGCAGCAGATAGCATATTCAAAAGCAGAGACATTACTTTGCCAACAAAGGTCCGTCTAGTCAAGGCTATGGTTTTTCCAATCGTCATGTATGGATGTGAGAGTTGGACTGTGAAGAAGGCTGAGTGCCAAAGAATTGATGCTTTTGAACTGTGGTGTTGGAGAAGACTCTTGAGAGTCCCTTGGACTGCAAGGAGATCCAACCAGTCCATTCTGAAGGAGATCAGCCCTGGGATTTCTTTGGAAGGAATGAGGCTTAAGCTGAAACTCCAGTACTTTGGCCACCTCATGAGAAGAGTTGACTCATTGGAAAAGACTCTGATGCTGGGAGGGATTGGGGGCAGGAGGAGAAGCGGACGACAGAGGATGAGATGGCTGGATGGCATCACTGACTCGATGGACATGAGTCTGGGTGAACTCCGGGAGTTGGTGATGGACAGGGAGGCCTGGCGTGCTGCAATTCATGGGGTCGCAAAGAGTTGGACACGACTGAGTGACTGAACTGAACTGAACTGAACCGCCTCCATGAGGGCTATGACTGCACTGTTTTTGCTTATCTTTGTTCCTTCTTTCACACCCTGGTACTGATTTGGGTATCTGGTAGATGCTAAGAAATTTAACCTGTCCAGTGGAGGACTGAATGCATCTACTTTGGCTGTGCGCTGTCCTAGGTGCTTTGAATATAATATGTATAAGACGCAGTTCTTGCCATCAAAACCTGACACAGGACTAATCTTTCCAACATGTCTTTCAGCGCTTGAGCAAAACAATTTAAATGGAAATTCCTGTTAAACCTCTGGTTTAGGGGTTCTAAAGGAAATTCTGCTCCCAAATGTCTCTCTCATGAGCCAGGCAACTCATGATATTTTCTGCATTTATTAACAATGATGACAGGGACTTCCCTGGTGATCCAGTGCCTAAGACATCGAGCTCCCAGTGCATGAGTCCTGGGTTTGATCCTTGGTTAGGGAACTAGATCCCACATGCTATGACTAAGAGTTCAGATGCCTCAACTAAAGATCCTACTTGCCACAACTAAGACCTGGCACAGCTAAATAAATGTTACAAACCAAAACAGGGCTTCCTTGGCAGCTCAGTGCAGGAGACATGGATTCAATCTCTGGTCCAGGAAAAACCCACATGACGCATAGCAAATGGGCCCATGCGCCACAAGGATTAAGCCTGTGCTCCAGTCAGGGAACTGTAACCGCTGAAGCCCGTGTGCCTCTACTCCACAAGAGAAGCCATTGCAATGAGAAGCCCACACACTGCAATGAGAGAGTAGCTCCTGTTCAACACGACTAGAAGAAAGCGTGTGCAGCCATGAACACCCAGCATAGCCAAAAACAAGTAAATAAATGCAATTGTAAAATAGACACCCCCCCAAATGATATCAGTCATGGCAAACAGAACTTATGGATGCTTTCACTGTGCTTGACACTTGTACAAAGTGCCTTGCATATATTCTATAATTCTCACAGTCCACCCTATATATTAACAGTAGGTATTATCATAATTTTATTGATAAGGAAAGATAGGCTAAGAGAGGTAATGTGTCCCAGTCGGTATACCAACTACACAGCTGGTAAGTGGAGACAGTTGCTTTCAGCCTTGCCTGGTCAGATTTGAAAGACCAGACCTGTAACCATGCTCTGTTCTGTCTCCCACGCCTTCCTTAAGAATAAAGTAATATTTTCAAAAAAGGGAAATACATTGACAGGAATTACTTGGTATGACTCTGTCCCTTGTGGAAAACAAAACTGGGTACTTTTTGATTTGATTCTTCTCAATATTCATTGTATGGGGACCAAGTATTGTACCTGTACTTTGTGAGGGACCTGGGACTCTCCAGGGTCACACAGGGAACACGTGGCAGACTGCTGGTCTGACTAGATCACTTTATAGTATTCTTTCTACTGTATGGGGAGGGAAGCCTCTGGGCATTTCAGAAAGAGATTTTCTGTTCCATGTTTTCACCAGGGATGGGACTCCATGGAGCATTTTTGCATCTGGTCCAGAGTAGTTTAAGGAGACCAAATTGGTGACTGGAAAAATATATGCCCATCCACATCTCTACAAATGGTGTGATTTCATTTCCTTTTATGGTTGAGTAATATTTCATTGTATATATGTACCACATTTTCTTTATTTATTCATCTGTTGATGAACATTTAGGTTGCTATGTCTAGCTATTGTAAATAGTGCTGCAATGAACACTGGAGTGCATGTGTCTTTTTGAATTATGGTTTTCTTAGGGTGTATGCTTAGAGTCCATCAAACAGAGTGAAGTCAGAAAGAGAAAAACAAATATTGCATATTAATGTGTCTATGTGGAATCTAGAAAAATGGTACAGATGAATCCATTTGCAAGATAGGAATAGAGATGCAGATGTAGGGAATAGATGTGTGGACCTGGAGAGGTGGAGGTGAGTGGGATGAACTGGGAGACTGGGATTGATGTATATACACCCCTATATATAAAATAGATAGCTAATGAGAACCTAGTGTATAGCACAGGGCACTCAGCTCAGTGCTCTGTTGTGACCTAGATTGGTGGGATGGAGGTGAGGGGGTGCAAGGGAGATCCAAGAGGGAGGGCAATATATGTATACTTATAGCTGATTGACTTCACTGTACAGCAGAAACTAACACAACATTATAACACAACTATAACCTAATTAAAGGAACAAAAAGCCGTTGTACTTCTCTGATGATCCAGTGGTTAAGAATCCACCTGGAAATGTAGGGGACACGGGTTCAATTCCTGGTCCAGCAAGATCCCATATGCCACGAAACAACTAAGCCCATGTACCACAACTACTGAGCTCAAGCTCTAGAGCCCACAAGCCAAAACTCCTGAGCTGGAGTGCTGCCACTACTGAAGCCCACGTGCCAAGAGCCCGTGCTTCACAGTAAGAGAAGCCAGAGCACCAGGGCAAAGAGCTGTGGTGTTGGAGGAGACTCTTGAGAGTCCCTTGGACTGCAACTACAGAAAGTCCTCGGGGAGCTATGAAGACACAGCACAGCCAAAAATAAAGAAAAAAGAAAAATATACCAAAAAGGCCAATGATGTTCTTGTCCGATCTAGGTCTGCCTTTCTTGAAGGATGTAGAAACAGTCTGCCTGCCAGCCTCTCCCGCCCTCTAAACCAATAGTTCTCAATGGTGATGATTTTGCCCCCTAGGACATGTGGCAATGTGGTGGGACATTTTTTATTTTGTAACTGTAGCCCATGTGTGCCACTGGAATTTCATGGGCAGAGGCTAAACATCCTACAAGGCACAGAAAATCCAGACAGTTTAACAGCTAGGATATCTAAATTAATTCTATAAAATACGCTGTGTAGGCCCAGACCACCTTATCTGCCTCCTGAGAAATCTGTATGCAGGTCAAGAAACAACGGTTAGAACTGGACATGGAACAACAGACTAGTTTCAAACAGGGAAAGGAGTACGTCAAGGCTGTATATTGTCGCCCTGCTTATTTAACTTATATGCAGAGTACATCATGCGAAATGCCGGGCTGGATGAAGCACAAGCTGGAATCAAGATTGCCGGGAAATATCAATAACCTCAGATACGCATATGACACCACCTTTATGGCAGAAAGCGAATAAGCACTAAAGAGTCTCTTGATGAAAGTGAAGGAGGAGAGTGAAAAAGCTGGCTTCAAGCTCAACATTAAAAAAACTAAGATCATGGCATCCGGTCCTATCACTTCATGGCAAACAGATGGGGAAACAGTGGAGATGGTGAGAGACTTTATTTTTGGGGGTTCCAGAATCACTGCAAGTGGTGACTGCAGCCATGAAATTAAAAGACTCTTGCTCCTTGGAAGAAAAGCTATGACCAACCTAGACAGCATATTAAAAAGCAGAGACATTACTTTGCCAACAAAAGTCCGTATAATCAAAGCTATGGTTTTTCCAGTGGTCATGTATGGATGTGAGAGTTGGACTATAAAGAAAACTTAGCACTCAAGAATTGATGCTTTTGAGCTGTGATGTTGGAGAAGACTCTTGAGAGTCCTTTGGACTGCAAGGAGATCCAACCAGTCCATCCTAAAGAAAATCAGTCCTGAATATTCATTGGAAGGACTGATGCTGAAGCTGAAACTCCAATACTTTGGCCACCTGATGTGAAGAACCAACTCATTTGAAAAGACCTTGATGCTGGGAAAGATTGAAGGTGGGAGGAGAAGGGGACAACAGAGGATGAGATGGTTGGATGCCATCACCGACTTGATGGACATGAGTTTGAGTAAACTCTGGGAGTTGGTTATGGACAGGGAAGCCTGGCGTGCTGCAGTCCATGGGGTCACAAACAGTGAGACAGGACTGAGTGACTGAACTTAAGCTGACTGAAGCCCATTAAAGAGAAGGGAGATGTTTTACTTATTTATTTGAACACGATGTTCTTTAAAAATATTTCTCTCACTCCCAAGTATGACAGACACGTAATAGTATCCTGAATTTTTTTTTAAACTCCTGTATTTTGAAAACAAATTATTATACAGCAACTAATAAAATATTAATTGGGGTCCTTTATCTATCTAAATAACCTAGAACAAAACAGAATGATGAAGCTACTTTTTAATACAGTCAGTGAAGTAAACATCAAACAGATGGTCATGGAAAATTAAAATAATTTTCTGTAAATGATGAGAAATGTGAAATGAGGTTAATATAAACCTTTAATTCACTGACTGCTTTCTGGGACTTTGAGAAGCATTCCGTTTAGCAATAATTCCACTTACGTGGCACGCAGTCTGTGTTTTTTTCCCTCTGCTATTTGTTTTGGGGATGTATGTGGATAACCAAGAATTCACCTTTAAGTATCCTGCGATAGGAACTGGGACCCCAGAGCTGCAGTTGCTCAGGGCCTTGGGTGTAACTGGACCGAGAGCTTGAAGCCCAGAGACTGGGTGGGATCTCTCCAGGGACAGCAATAGCAACCTGCTTTCTTCTTCTTTTAAAATTGAAGCATGGCTGATTTACATTATATTACCTTTAGATGTACAACATAGTAATTCAATACTTTTATGGACTATACTCCCTTTAAAGTTATTACAAAATAGTAGCTGCTTTCCCTGTGCTTAACAATATATTTTTGTCGCTCATCTATGTTATACATAGCAACTTGCATCCTTTTCATCCCATTTGCCTATCTTGACCCTCCCCTCTCCCCCTCTCAACTGGTAACCACTAGTTTGTCAACATGGCTAATTGTCAGGGAAATGCAAATCAAAACCACAGTGAAATATCACCTCACACCTGTCAGAAAGGCTATCATCAGAAAGGCCACAAATAGCAAGTGTTGGGTAGGGTGCGCAGAAAAGGGAACTCTCATACATTGTTAGTGGGAATGTAAATTGGTACAACCACCTGTCTTCTGAAGCCAGCCTCCTCATTTTAGGCTTCTCAAGGCTGTGACCTCTGCAGAGTAAAGCCTTCTTCTCATAAAATACTTTAAGAAACATTTATTTATTTATTTTTTGATGCAAACCAGAGACTGTGTGAACACTGAGAGTATGTACAGTAAGAAAATGACGTGACCCCTGTCAACATGGAGATTACAGCCCAGCCAGGGAGAGACAGAGGCAACTGAAAATCTCATAAATGACCCTTTAACTACAAATGTGGTAAGTGTGATGGGGTAGATACCCGAGTATTTGATGAAGGCATACACCAGGGAACCCTGACAAGTCTCCATATCTGGGGATAGGAGTAGGGTAGGAGGATAGGGAGGTTTGTTTGGAGGTGATGTTTAAACTGAAATCTGTAGGATTAATGAGCAGTCTGGGGAAAATGTGTTCCAAGCACCATGAGCCACCTCACAGCTTCTGCTTGCTTATACTTATGGTTCAAATGTAAATTTACCCCACATATGGTCTTCATGCCTTTTCAGCTCCAGTTATTAATACTTCCATGTATAGCCTGACTGTTGCATAGTTCTGCCTTCCCTTCATAAGGGAAGCTGACTAGGTCAGTTCACTTTTTACCCTTGGCATGTAGGACTTGCAAGTTATTCCTATTTCTGCAACTAGAGTCAGATTTCTTCATGGGCAGAAGCCAGGGTCTTCCGATAACCTTACTTTGTGTACTCTGGAAATCTTCCTGGCCCTTGCCATATGACAGTTCCTCTTTCACATGGGCAAAGAGGGAGTTTTGGACTGCATGGCAATGCAACACTTGGGCTATTCCAATATCATGTGTAATTTCCCTTGTGACAATGAGCGTGGAAAGGAAAGCATGAAATGCTCTTCTCCATCTTTGTGTCTTTCTCTAAATTGGTCATTTTGTGCACAAAAGAGAGAGGCATGTCCTTGCTCTACATCTCCACTGAGCTCAGCTACAGATGCACTTCTCTATCTGTGCTGCTGAAAACAGAGTATGATCTTGTTTGGATTTCTCAAATAATTCAAGTAAGAAGCCTTATAGTTAGAACCAGAGAAGCAGTAGAGATAATATTATTATTTAATATTATCTTGAGTAGAAAATAAAATGACTTCATTGAAAAATGCCTTTGGATGATGCCCACCCTTTAGAGTTCACAAACTTTCACCAAATGACTTAATTTAGGGTTGACAAAAAGAAGGGGATCTCTTATGTTAGGCCATGAATTACCCTAAAACAGGCAGGGATGCAACCTGATACTTCTTTGGTATTCATGACAATGCACACAGTAGGGGTTGAATAAATGTGATGCCTGAGAAGACTGCCCTGTAAATATTCAGTTCAATGAACAGAAGCGGGACAGCATGAAGTCTTAGTCCTGTTCAACTCTTTGGGATCTCATCAACATCCTTTCCCAAGACATTTTTTTTTGGTCATTCTTCCATTGTAGCATTTATATTACATCATCATCAATATTATTATTATTGTCATTATCATCGCCAACACTCACTCTGAGTTGCCTAATAAGAGTTGTTATTAAGGGTGACCTTAACATGTGTACAGAAGCTTGGTTGTCTTGCTCATTCATCTGTCTGTCCATCCATCCAAATACTGAGCATTTTAAGTAAGACTGTCTTGGTTCTGAAGCTATTTAAAGTCTGGTTTAATTTTGACCACAGGCAAGTACTTCTTAGTGGTTTACATTCTTCAGTTCAGTTCAGTTGCTCAGTCGTGTCTGACTCTTTGCGACCCCATGAATTGCAGCATGCCAGGCCTCCCTGTTGGAGAAGGCAATGGCCACCCACTCCAGTACTCTTGCCTGGAAAATCCCATGGATGGAGGAACCTGGTGGGCTGCAGTCCATGGGGTCGCAAAGAGTTGGACACGACTGAGTGACTTCACTTTCACTTTTCCCTTTCATGCATTGGAGAAGGAAATGGCAACCCACTCCAGTGTTCTTGCCTGGAGAATCCCAGGGATGGCGGAGCCTGGTGGGCTGCCATCTATGGGGTCGCAGAGAGTCAGACACGACTGAAGTGACTTAGCAGTAGGCCTCCCTGTCCATCACCAATTCCTGGAGTTCACCCAAACTCATGTCCATCGAGTCTGTGATGCCATCCAGCCATCTTAAGCTACATATAATGGGAGAGTGGGGTAGAGTGGGGGACATCAGAGAACTCTGTGTGTGTGTGTGTGTGTGTGTGTGTGTGTGTGTGTGTGGTGTGAATATGAGTGTACTCAGTAGCAAGCAGGTACAGATTTCCTTATCAGCTACTTTTGAATGAGACCAATGAATATGTAAAACTATTTTGGAGATTTATATGGCTTTCCTTGGGAAAACCCCAAGGTCTTGAACAAAGACCTTTTATGAGAAGCCACAAATAATAAAAGCCACTCATTTAAAGAAAGCATGCACAAAGAGGAGACTCTAACTCAAAGGAAACATTGAGAAATAGGGAGGCCATTGAGAAATAAGGAAGAACCTTAATGAAGAGGAAGTAGGGTAAGCAAAACCTATCATGCTTAAAAAAAATTAGTATAGCTCTCTTACTTCTCTGCCAAAAATAGTCTCAGACATTGAGGCAGAAATTAGGACTCCAGGAGGTAAAAGGACCCTGACTTTAGCCCTAAAGAATTCCCTGTGGTTCCCCTAGACTCTCTGCACCCCAACTCTGTCACTCAAAACCACTAAAGCCTATTTTTCAAAATTTCTATGACGCTGTCCTTGATGCTTCAAGACAGTATAAGGTATAACCTCATTTCTGCAAACATAACTCCCACCTTGCTCATCTCTCTCCGAAGGACTCCTTATTTTATTATATGTTATTTACTTCTCTGGACCTGCTAGCCTGGCTATGGATTTTTAGGCAGGAGTTTTGTTCAGGTTGTCTTTTAATTTCTACAGCTTAGCACAGATACCCTATTGATACAATAAACATTTGAGAAAGGGAAGAGAAATAAAGGAGTACTTAGATGACTTTTATATTAACTAGATAAAAAGACATATTCAGTGAGACTTTAGACATTCATTCATTGTTCAATCAACCCACAAATACCAGTATTAACTAAATGCCAATCATTGGGATAAGACATGGTTTTAGCCCATAAGGGTTTAATCTCTATTAGGGGATTCAGTCATGTCCAGCTGTTTGTGACCACACGGACTGTAGCCTGTCAGGCTTCTCTGTTTCTGGAATTCTCCAGGCAAGAATACTTCAGTGGGTAACCATTTCCTTCTCTGGGGGATCTTCCCAACCCAGGAATCAAAACTGAGTCTCCTGCATTTTAGGCACATTCTTTACTGTCTGAGCCACCAGGGAAGACCCTGATGCTGGGAAAGATTGAAGGTAAAAGGAGAAGGGGAAAGCAGAAGATGAGATGGTTAGATAGCATCACTAACTCAATGGATATGAGTTTGAGCAAACTCTGAGAGATAGTGAAGGACAGGGAAGCCTGGTGTGCTGCAGTCCATGGGGTTGCAAAGAGTCAGACACAACTTAGCGACTAAGCAGCAATAACACAGTGGACTCAGACTTATCAATAGGCAAGTAAAATGCAATGTGATACTAAGAGGTAGGTAGTGGTAATGGTGAATGTGATTAATGCCACAAAACTGTATACTTAGTGATGGCTAAAGTGGCCAATTTTAGTGAGTTGGTGATTACATGGGTGTATACAATTTTCAAAACCCACCAAACTGGATATTTTTGATCTGTGCTTTTAACTGTATGTTAGTTATTTCTAAACTAAAAAGACAATTAAAAAAATAAGAGGAGTTTATATAAGCAACAGGAGGGGCACCAAATCCTAAGTGTTGGGGGTCAGAGAAGGTTTCTTAAAGGACAGAAACCGAACTACATGCAACATCAAAGAGAGGTTTATACATTTGAAGGAAGTGAAAAAAGAATCAGAGATAGGAAGTGACATGTCCAAGATCACATCCGGCTGATGGCAGAGCTGGAAACAAAACCCAGTGTTTTGATTCCTAAGCCAGGGCTCATTTCATAAACCCATTGTGCCAGTTATTATCTAATGGCTTTCAGCCCCAAGCCCACTGCTCCATGTTCTGCTCTGTGATGCTGCATTTCCCAGACACTCGAGTTTCCAAGTTAGGTCCTGCCAGTGAGAGGCAGTGGTGGAAATTTTTAGGCAGGAGGCAGGGAGAGGAGGCAGTGTGCAGCTCTAGTCAGAGTTCTGAGCACCAGCCCTGTAGTGACCCTTTGGAGATCCAAGTACTAGCCATCTAGTGATCCCATCAAGAAGCCCTAGTGCCAAGCCCCTAACCCCAGAGTATGAGTTCAGGTCTGAATGGAAATGAAATCAAACTTATGATCTTTCTCCCCAAACTGAGTCTTCTAGTGCTTCCAAGCTTGGGGAATGACAGGTTATCCAAGGAGTTACTCTTGACATCTGCCTTTCCCTCACTCTGTCTGTCCAAAACCAACACCAAGTCATGGCCAGTCAACTTCCTAAAAGCCTCTTGCTGCTAAGTCGCTTCAGTCATGTCCAACTTTGTGCAACCCCATAGATGGCAGCCCACCAGGCTCCACCGTCTCTGGGATTCTCCAGGCAAGAATACTGGAGTGGGTTGCCATTTCCTTCTCCAATGCATGAAAGAGAAAAGTGAAAGTGAAGTCACTTAGTCGTGTCTGACTCTTAGCGACCCCATGGACTGCAGCCTACCAGGCTCCTGCATCCATGGGATTTTCCAGGCAAGAGTACTGGTGTGGGGTGCCATTGTCTTCTCCGAAAAGCCTCCTAGATATGTTCATTTCTTATCCCTACTCTCACCATAGGCTAGGCTACTACCACCTCTTGCCTGGACTTCCATAATCCTTTCCTAACTGGTCTGGCATTCACTCTGCCCATCCTTCTTGACTTTCCATTCTCCCTTGATTTAATGTAGTTTTCAGCCACCTAATCAGGAGACTTAATGTCCAGTCACAGTTCTGTTGGTATCAGTACAGTCTTGGGCAAATTAGTTCATTTTACTTGTTTCTAGCTTCCCCAGTTATAAAATAACAGGATTTATATGTATACCAACAGTTTTATGATGAAGGAAGGTTTAAAAGAGGAAGTAGCACTGTACCTGGACATTAAAGGATGAAAGGGCCTTTGATCTGTGTTTCAGGAGAAAACTATGGCCCAAAGGATGGGTGAAGTGTTCATATGTGTGTGTTTAGGAATAGCACAAAACCAGAAAATAGCTGGCAACTGTATTATAAAGTTGATTTCCTGGAATATGTGATGAGATGGCCTACAACACTGTTCCTTCTTGTCTTCCTAATCTTATTAAACGCCACCAGCATCCAGGACTATGACAAGGTTGTATATTGTCACTAAGCTTATTTAACTTGTATGCACAGTACATCATGCGAAATGCTGGGCTGGATGAATCACAAGCTGGAATCAAGATTGCTAGGAGAAATATCAACAACCTCAGACATGCAGATGATACCACCCTAATGGCAAAAAGTGAAGAGGAACTAAAGAGCCTCTTCATGAGGGTGAAAGAGCAGAGTGAAAAGTTGGCTTAAAACTAAACCTTAAAAAAATTAAGATCATGGCAGCCAGTGCCATCACTTCACAGCAAATAGATCGGGAAAAAGTGGAAGCAGTGACAGATTTTATTTTCTTGGGCTCCAAAATCACTGTGGACAGTGACTGTAGCCATGAAATTAAAAGATGCTTGCTCCTTGGAAGGAAAATGATGACAAACCTAGACAGTGTATTAAAGAGGAGAGACATCACTTTGCCAACCTAGGCTTGTATAGTCAAAGCTGTGGGTTTTCCAGTAGTCATGTGTGGATGTGAGAGCTAGGCCATAAAGAAGGCTGAGCACTGAATAGCTGATGCTTTAGAACTGTGGTGCTGGAGAAGACTCTTGAGAGTCCCTTGGACAATAAGGAGATCCACCCAGCCAATCCTAAAGGAAATCATTCCTGAACATTCATTGGAAAGAATGATTCTGAAGTTCCAATACTTTAGATGTGAAGAGCCGACTCGTTGGAAAAGACCCTGATGCTGGGAAAGATTGAAGACAAGAGGAGAAGGGGACAACAGAGGATGAGATGGTTAGATAGCATCACAGACTCAACGGACATGAATTTGAACAAATTCTAGGAGATAGAGAAGGACAGGGGAGCCTGGTGTGCTGCAGTTCATGAGGTCACAAAGAGTCGGAGATGACTTAGTGACTGAACAACAACAACAACCAACTAGAAACCACTTAATCCAAAACCTCAATCCAAAGCCATTGTCTATGATTCCTCTATTTTTTCCCACCTACCCACATTCTTTGAGGAAATACCCCACGTCCAAGGGCAAAGGAGAAGCCCAAGCAAGATGGTGGCGGGGGGGTGGGGGTGGGGGGCAAATTTGCATTTAGAATCAAACTCCATTCCTGCCAGAGCTGCTCAGAGGGCTCAAACAAACCTTGTGCACACCAGGACCCAGAGACCCCACAGAGACTGAGACAAAACTGTGTTTGAGTGTCTCCTGTGGAGGTATGGGTCAGCAGTGGACTGCTGCAGGGGCAGGGGCTCTGGGTGCAGCAGACTTGGGTATGGTACAAGCTCTCTTGGAGGAGGTGCCCATTAATCCCACCATAGAGCTGCCAGAACTTATACGGGCCTGGGAAATAGACTCTTGGAGGGCACAAACAGAACCCTGTGTGCACCAGGACCCAGGAGAAAGAAGCAGTGACGCCACAAGAGACTGACCCAGACTTGCCTGGGAGTGTCCAGGGGTCTCCAGCAGAGGCGTGGGTTGGTAGTGGTCTGCTACAGGGTTGGGGGCACTGAATATAGGAGTATATGCATGGGACCTTTTGAAGGAGTCTGCCATTATCTTCATTACCTCCACCACAATTTGGCCCCAGGTAAATAACAGGGAGGGAACACAGTTCCACCCATCAACAGAAAATTGGATTAAAATTTACTGAGCATCAGTTCAGTTCAGTCTCTCAGTCCTGTCTGAAACTTTGTGACCCCATGGACTGCAGCATGCCAGGCTGCCCTGTCCATCACCAACTCCCGGAGTTTACTCAAACTCATGTCCATTGAGTTGGTGATGCCATCCAACCAACTCATCCTCTGTTGTCGCCTTCTCCTCCCACCTTCAATCTTTCCCAGCATCAGGGTCTTTTCAACTGAGTCAGTTCTTCCCATTAGGTGGCCAAAGTATTGGAGTTTCAGCTTCAACATCAGTCCTTCCACAGGATGGACTGGTTGGATCTCCTTGCAGTCCAAAGGACTCTCAAGAGTCTTCTCCAACACCACAGTTCAAAAGCATCAATTCTTCTGCACTCAGCTTTCTTTATAGTCCAACTCTCACATCTGTATATGACTATTGGAAAAACCATAACTTTAGATGATTAGATGGCCCTTTGTGGCAAAGTAATGTCTCTGCTTTTTAATATGCTGTCTAGGTTGGTCATAGCTTTTGTTCCAAGGAGCAAGAGTCGTTTAATTTCATGGCTGCAGTCACCATCTGTGGTGATTTTGGAGCCCCCCAAATAAAGTCTGTCACTGTTTCCACTGTTCCTCCATCTATTTGCCATGAAGTGATGGGATCAGATGCCATGATCTTAGTTTTCTGAACGCTGAGCTTTAAGCCAACTTTTTCACTCTCCTCTTTCACTGTCATCAAGAGGCTCTTTAGTTGTTCTTCACTTTCTGCCATAAGGGTGGTGTCATCTGCATTTCTGAGGTTATTGATATTTCTCCCAGCAATCTTGATTCCAGCTTGTGCTTCTTCATGCCCAGCGTTTCTCATGATGTACTCTGCATTTATAAGTAAAACAAGCAGGGTCACAATGTACAGCCTTGACCTACTCCTTTCCCTATTTGGAACCAGTCTGTTGTTCCATGTCCAGTTCTAACTGTTGCTTTCTGACCTGCACACAGATTTCTCAAGAAGCAGCTCAGGTGGTCTGGTATTCCTTCTCTTTAAGAATTTTCCACAGTTTGTTGTGATCCACAGAGTCAAAGGCTTTGGCATAGTCGATAAAGCAGAACTAGATGTTTTTCTGGAACTTTCTTGCTTTTTCAATGATCCAGCGGATGTTGGCAATTTGATCTCTGGTTCCTCTGCATTTTCTAGATCCAACTTGAACATCTGGAAGTTCACGGTTCATGTACTGTTGAAGCCTGGCTTGGAGAATTTTGAGCGTTACTTTACTAGTGCGTGAGATGAGTCCAATTTTGTGGTAGTTTGAGCATTCTTTGGCACTGCCTTTCTTTGGGACTGGAATGAAAACTGACCTTTTCCAGTCTTGTGGCCACTGCCGCGATTTCCAAGTTTGCTCTCATATTGAGTGCGGCACTTTCAGAGCATCATCTTTTAGGATTTGAAATAGCTCAGCTGGAATTCCATCACCTCCACTAGCTTTGTTCATAGCGATGCTTCCTAAGGCCCACTTGACTTTGCATTCCAGGATGTCTGGCTCTAGGCTGATGATCACACCATCATGATTATCTGGGTTGTGAAGATCTTTTTTGTACAGTTCTTCTGTGTATTCTTGCCACCTCTTCTTAATATCTCTGCTTCTGTTAGGTCCATACCATTTCTGTTCTTTATTGATCCTATCTTTGCATGAAATGTTCCCTTGGTATCTAATTTTCTTGAAGATATCTCTAGTCTTTCCCATTCTATTGTTTTCCTCTATTTCTTTGCACTGATCACTGAGGAAGGCTTTCTTACCTCTCCTTGCTATTCTCTGGAACTCTGCAGTCAAATGGGTATATCTTTCCTTTTCTCCTTTGCTTTTCACTTCTCTTCTTTTCATAGTTATTTGTAAGGCCTCCTCAGACAGTCATTTTGCTTTTTTGCATTTCTTTTTCTTGGGGATGGTCTTGATCAGTCTCCTGTACAATGTCATGAACCTCTGTCCATAGTTCTTCAGGCATTCTGTCTATCAGATCTAATCCCCTGAAACTATTTGTCACTTTCTCTGTATAATTGTAAGAGATTTGATTTAGGTCATACCTGAATGGTCTAGTGGTTTTCCCTACTTTCTTCAATTTAAGTCTGAATTTGGCAATAAGGAGTTCATGGTCTGAGCCATAGTCAACTCCCGGTCTGGTTTTTGCTGACTGTAAAGAGTTTGTCCATCTTTGCCTGCAAATATAATCAGTCTGATTTTGATACTGACCATCTGGTGATGTCCATGTGTAGAGTCTTCTCTTGTGTTGTTGGAAGAGAGTGTTTGCTATGACCAGTGCATTCTTTTGACAAAACTCTATTAGACTTTTCCCTGCTTCGTTCTTTACTCCAAGGCCAAATTTGCCTCTTACTCCACGTGTTTCTTGACTTCTTACTTTGCATTCCAGTCCCCTATAAAGAAAAGAACATCCTTTTTTGGATGTTAGTTCTAGAAGGTCTTGTAGGTCTTCATAGAACCATTCAACTTCAGCTTCTTCAGCATTACTGGTTGGGGCATAGACTTGAATTACTGTGATATTGAATGGTTTGCTTTGGAAATGAACAGAGACCATTTTGTTGTTTTTGAGATTGCATCCAAGTATTGCATCTCAGACTCTTTTGTTGACTATAATGGCTACTCCATTTTCTCTAAGGGATTCTTGCCCACAGTAGTAGATATAATGGTCATCTGAGTTAAATTCACCCATTCCAGTCCATTTTAGTTCACTAATTCGTAAAATGTTGATGTTCACTCTTGCCATCTCCTGTTTGACCACTTCCAATTTGCCTTGATTCATGGACCTAACATTTCAGGTTCCTATGCAATATTGCTCTTTACAGCATCGGACTTTGCTTCTATCATCAGTCGCATCCACAACTGGGTGTTGTTTTTGCTTTGGTTCCATCTCTTCATTCCTTCTGGAGTTATTTCTCCATTGATCTCCAGTAGCATATTGGGCACCTACCGACCTGAGGAGTTCATCTTTCAGTGTCCTATCTTTTTGCCTTTCATACTGTTCATTGGGTTCTCAAGGCAAGAATACTCATTGGTTTGCCATTCCCTTTTTCAGTGAACCACGTTTTGTCAGAACTCTCCACCATGACCTGTTCGTCTTGGGTGGCCCTATACGGCATGGCCCATAGTTTGACTGAGTTACACAAGGCTGTGGTCCATGTGATCAGATTGGTTAGTTTTCTGTGACTGTTGTTTTCCATCTGTCTGCCCTCTGATAGAGAAGGATAAGAGGCTTATGGAAGCTTCCCGATAGGAGAGACTGACTGAGGGGGAAACTGGGTCTTGTTCTGATGGGCAGAGCCATGCAAAGATAGGCACAATAAAGGACAGAAGTGGTATGGACATAACAGAAGCAGAAGATATTAAGAAGAGGTGGCAAGAATACACAGAAGAACTGTACAAAAAAGATCTTCACAACCCAGATAATCATGATGGTGTGATCACTCACCTAGAGCCAGACATCCTGGAATGCAAAGTCAAATGGGCCTTAGGAAGCATCGCTATGAACAAAGCTAGTGGAGGTGATGGAATTCCAGCTGAGCTATTTCAAATCCTAAAAGATGATGCTCTGAAAGTGCCGCACTCAATATGAGAGCAAACTTGGAAATCGCGGCAGTGGCCACAAGACTGGAAAAGGTCAGTTTTCATTCCAGTCCCAAAGAAAGGCAGTGCCAAAGAATGCTCAAACTACCACAAAATTGGACTCATCTCACACACTAGTAAAGTAACGCTCAAAATTCTCCAAGCCAGGCTTCAACAGTACATGAACCGTGAACTTCCAGATGTTCAAGTTGGATCTAGAAAATGCAGAGGAACCAGAGATCAAATTGCCAACATCCGCTGGATCATTGAAAAAGCAAGAAAGTTCCAGAAAAACATCTAGTTCTGCTTTATCGACTATGCCAAAGCCTTTGACTCTGTGGATCACAACAAACTGTGGGAAATTCTTAAAGAGAAGGAATACCAGACCACCTGAGCTGCTTCTTGAGAAATCTGTGTGCAGGTCAGAAAGCAACAGTTAGAACTGGACATGGAACAACAGACTGGTTCCAAATAGGGAAAGGAGTAGGTCAAGGCTGTACATTGTGACCCTGCTTGTTTTACTTATAAATGCAGAGTACATCATGAGAAACGCTGGGCATGAAGAAGCACAAGCTGGAATCAAGATTGCTGGGAGAAATATCAATAACCTCAGAAATGCAGATGACACCACCCTTATGGCAGAAAGTGAAGAACAACTAAAGAGCCTCTTGATTAAATTACTGGCACAAAGACAGAAACATAGATCAAGGGAATAAAATAAAAAGCCCAGAGATAAATCCATGCACCTATTGACACCTATCTTTGACAGTGGAGGCAAGAATATACAATGGAGAAAAGACAATGTCTTTAACAAGCGGTGCTGGGAAAACTGGTCAACCACTTGTAAGAGAATGCAACTAGAACACTTTCTAACACCATACAGAAAAATAAAATGGATTGAAGATCTAAATGTAAGTCAGAAACTATAAAACTCCTAGAGGAAAATATAGGCAAAACACTCTGTGATATAAATCACAGTAGGATCCTCTATGACCCACCTCCCAGAGTAATGGAAATAAAAGCAAAAATAAACAAATGGGACCTAGTTAAACTTTAAAGCTTTTGCACAGCGAAAGAAACTATAAGCAAGGTGAAAAGACAGCCTTCAGAATGGGAGAAAATAATTGCAAACAAAGCAACTGACAAAGAATTAATCTCAAAAATATACAAGCAGCTCCTGCAGCTCAATACCAGAAAAATAAGTGACCTGATCAAAAAATGGGCCAAAGAACTAAACAGACATTTCTCCAAAGAAGACATACAGATGGCTAAGAAACACTTGAAAAGATGCTCAACATCATTCATTATCAGAGAAATTCAAATCAAAAGCACAATGAGGTACCATCTCATGCTGGTAAGAATGACTGCTATCAAAAAGTCTACAAACAATAAATGCTGGAGAGGGTATGGAGAAATGGGAATCCTCTTACACTGTTGGTGGGAATACAAACTTGTACAGCCACTATGGAGAACAGTGTGGAGATTCCTTAAAAAACTGGAAATAGAACTGGCATACGTCCCAGCAATCCCAGTGCTGGGCATACACACCGAGGAAACCAGAATTGAGAGAGACACGTGTACCCCAATGTTGATTGCAGCACTGTTTACAATAGCTAGGACATGGAAGCAACCTATATATCCATCAGCAGATGAACTGATAGGAAAGTTTTGGTACATATACACAATGGAATATTACTCAGCTATTAAAAAGAATGCATTTGAATCAGTTCTAATGAGATGGATGAAACTGGAGCCTATTATACAGAGTGAAGTAAGTCAAGAAAGAAAAACAGCAATACAGTGTATTAATGCATATATATGGAATTTAGAAAGACGGTAATGATGACCCTATATGCAAGACAGCAAGAGACACAGATGTAAAGAACAGACTTCTGGACTCTGTGGGAGAAGGCTAGGGTGGGATGATTTAAGAGAATAGCATTGAAACATGTATATTATCATATGTGAAATAGATCGCCAGTCCAGGTTCAATGCATGAGACAGGGCACTTAGGGCCTGGTGCACTGGGACGACCCTGAGGGATGGGATGGGGAGAGAGCTGGGAGGGGGCTTTAGGATGGGGGATACATGTACACCCATGGCTGATTCATGTCAATGTATGGCAAAAAACACTACAATATTGTAAAGTAATTAGCCTCCAATTAAAATAAATACATTAATTAAAAAAAAAAATAGAGCTTCTTGACGAAAGTGAAAGACGAGAGTGAAAAGTTGGCTTGAAGCTCAGCATTCAGAAAACTAAGATCATGGCATGTGGTCCCATCACTTCATGGCAAATACATGGAGAAACGGTGGAAACAGTGACAGGCTTTATTTTTAGGGGCTCCAAAATCACTGGAGATGGTGACTGCAGCTATGAGATTAAAAGATGCTTACTCCTTGGAAGAAAAGTTATGACCAGCCTAGATAGCATATTAAAAGCAGAGATATTACTTTGCCAACAAAGGGCCATCTAATCAAAGTTAAGGTTTTTCCAATAGTCATATACGGATGTGAGAGTCAGACTATAAAGAAAGCTGAGTGCCGAAGAACTGATGCTTTTGAACTGTGGTGTTGGAGAGGACTCTTGAGAGTTCCTTGGACTGCAAGGAGATCCAACCAGTCCATCCTAAGGGAATCAGTCCTTAATAGTCATTGGAAGGACTGATGCTGAAGCTGAAACTCCAATACTTTGGCCACCTGATGGGAAGAACCGACTCATTTAAAAAGACCTTGATGCTGGGAAAGATTGAAGGTGGGAGGAGAAGGCGACAACAGAGGATGAGTTGGTTGGATGGCATCACCGACTCAATGGACATGAGTTTGAGTAAACTCCAGGAGTTGGTGATGGACAGGGCAGCCTGGCATGCTGCAGTCCATGGGGTCACAGAGTTGGACATTACTGAGCAACTGAAGTGAACTGAACCCACATTCACTCCATCACTAAATCATATTGTCACTATGGCCAAAGCCTTCCCACCTCCCACTTGTCTCCCCTGCCACCACCACTTATGTCCATGCCACCCCTGAAATTGCCTCTTAAGTGTCCTCTCTTTCTCCACACTCTCCCACACTTAAAAAACCCAGATAAAGCAGCCAGATCACTCTTCAAAGTGGTCAGATTATTTATGACTTGCTTAAAACTCTCCTTTGGCCTCCTCCTGCACTGGGAATAATATTAAAACTCTTTACCATAAGCTAACAGGCCCAGAGGGATTTGGTCTTACTGTGTTTCGCTGCCCAGGTTCCCTTCCAGGACGAAGAGCTGATCCTCACATCTGCTGGCAGTGCTGCTACCTGACAGCCCTGGCCTAAGAGCAGTGGCTGGCGGACAGCAGCCCATGCCTACTGCCTGTTCAACATGGAGACGTGAAGGCTGTTCCCTTGGCCCAACACTGAAGGGCCATCCCAGTTCAGAGCTCCCTGCGGGGTTGGCTGAGGTCTTCCTGTGATCGCACCATGGCACAACTTCTCTATCCACTTCGTCTTACTCCTTCCTCCTCTCCTCCTAATTAGTGATCCCAAGAGTCAGGGAACCAACTGACAACCCGTGTGTAACTTGTATGCCATTTCCCTCCTCTAAGTCAATCACCTCACTCTTCCTTCACTTTCTGTATGGCACCATGCTCCTTCTGGCCTAGTCATTGCTGTTCTGATTTTCCCACTCTGTCTGCTTTTTACCTGATTAGTTCCTACCCCATCAGAATTCAGTTCCAAAGAGACTTCCTCAGGGAATTCATCCCTGATCTGTCAGACTAGGGCAGGGGTTCCTGTTACAAACTCTCACAACACTTTATAACTTTTCCTGGCACTTAGCTGTTATGACATCTTTCAAGATCAACCTTTCATATTAGAATATAAACTTCAGGCATGTAGTGACATTGTGGGCTTTTTTTCATCATGTTTGCTTAACATAGAGCATGCTGCCCTACCTTTAATAGATGCTTAATACATTCATTTGTTGGATGAGTGAGTGAATGAGTGATTTAATTCTTTTGTTTTGGACCACAGTGATAGGTAGGAAAGGGCAATGATAAGGATCTCTGAATAACTGTAGCTGACACTTGCTTGTTTTTCCTATTCATGAGAAAACAAAGCAATGCAACTAAAGAAACAAAAGCAGCAACTTAGAAAAAGTGTCTGGACCACATTCAGAGTGAGAAACACGAGTTCCCATTAAGAGTTAAAGTTATGTTTTAGCCAACAGGACAATCAAAGTATGTCCTCAGGCAGGATTAGCAAAATTCTTTCTCTGTGTCTAATGTCAAGTTAGTGTGTCCCCAAACATGGAAAATCTGTCAGTTAAATTGGACTCAAGTCAAGAAGCATCTGTCTTTTCTTTTAATATTCCCAAAGTTTCCATTTTTATCTTGAAATCTTCCATCTTTATGGAATGTGAGCTGTTGGACAATGAAACAACCAACTCAAAAAAAAAAAAAACAAAAACAACAACAGTCTTACTATGAGTCAAAATGTGGAAGCCATAAGACAAAAGGTTAATAAAGTATGTAAAAATTAAAACCACTTTGTGTGGCAGAAATCACAAGAGCAGAGAAAAAATTCAAAGGACATACTGAGAAACTACAATTCATACTGCAAAGTATTTCTCTTTCTGATATATAAGTGATGACTGGAAATGAAAAAAAAAAAAAAAAAAAAAGACCAGGGACCGTGTAGAAAAATGGGCAAGGGATAGGTACAGACAATTCACAAAGAAAGCAAAACAAACAGGGTCTCAGGTTCATATATGAGAAACTACATTGAGACACCATTTTCTACTTATGATTTTGGCAGAAATCCAAGTGTTTGATCACTCATTTTTTATTATTTAAAAATAATGGAAATAACCTATAGCACATCAATCAATGGAACATTTCATAACTGATCTCTAAGTAGTGATGTGCAAAGAGGTTTAAAATGTATTGTTAGTTGGGAAAGCAAACCCCACAAATGCACGAGTGATGGTAGCTACTTTTTACACAACAAGAGGGAGAAGTAAGATATATATCATAATTTCATAGAGAAATACATGGAATAATTAGTTTTTTTTCTTTTTTTCTTTTCTCTTTTGGTGGTGTTGGGGTCATGGGAACCAGGTAAAAGAGATTGCAAAGAGACTGGGAGGAGATTCTTCACTGAATAATTTTTATTTAAAATTCTTGAACAACATAAGAGTCATTACTGAAATCCCTTCATAAAATTTTGTTTTACCTATTCACAAAGTAAATAACAACATGGAGAAGCACATATGGAACACCACAGGGCATGGAAATGGCAGAGAGAGCTCTGGTCTCAAGAAGCCTGAAGTCTACTATGGGGGTCACATTTAGACACAAAGAAAAAGAGGAAAGTGCTAGAAAGATAATGACTTTATCAAAATGTGAGGTGAAGAAACAAAGTGCTGAGGAAGAGAAGGATCAAGAACAAAGTGGTGAGAACTAGAGTTTAAGGGGGTGACTTCATAGAAAAGATACAAGGAACTAGTTCTTCAAGCCTGAGCCTATTTGGGAAGGCAGGAGATCAGACCAGGCACAGTGCAAAACCCTTTTCAGGGGCTACATTCTTTAATCTTCTCAACAACCACAATGAGATAGGTACTATCATCATTTCCATTTTTAGATGAGGAATGTGAGTATGGAAGGGTAAGTAATTTGCTCAAGGTCATCTAGCTAGTAAGTGGTGAAGCCAGGATTCATAGGTACCTCTTCCTTCAGCAACACCCTGTCCCCCCTTTACTGGAAAAGAGATCATTGTTTTCACTGAGGTAAATTTTACGTATAAGAGATGCAAAGATCCTAAATACCTGATCACTTTAGTGAGATTTGATGAATGTATACACTTTTGTAACCAATACTCTAATCAAGATACAGAAGGCTTTCATTACTTCATTATTATTTTATTACCTTAGAAAGCTCTCTTGTGCCTCCTTCCAATCAATCCCAATCCAGTGAAGAAAACCACTGCTCTGATTTCTATCACAATAGCCTAGCTTGTCTACATGGTTGGACATATCAGTACTGTGTTCATTTTTATTGCTGAGTAGTATTCCATTATATGCACATACCACAATTTGTTTATCTATTCTCCTTCTGATGGATATTTGTTGACAGGTTCTGAATATTAAGAATAAAGCTGGTTTGAATATTCTTGTATAGGGTTTGTGTAGACATATATTTGGCAATGGCACCCCACTCCAGTACTGTCGCCCGGAAAATCCCATGGATGGAGGAGCCTGGTAGGCTGCAGTCCATGGGGTCGCTAAGAGTCAGACACAACTGAGCAACTTCACTTTCACTTTCCTGCATTGGAGAAGGAAATGGCAACCCACTCCAGTGTTCTTGCCTGGAGAATCCCATGGATGGAGAAGCCTGGTAGGCTGCAGTCCATGGGGTCGCACAGAGTCGGACACGACTGAAGCAACTTGGCAGCAGCATATTTTTATTTCTCTTGGATAAATACCTAGGAGTAGAATTGCTGGGTTATAGAATAAGTGTATCTTTAAACTTATAAGGAATTGCCAAACAGATTTACAAAGTGGCTATCACATTTTGCAATCCCATCAAAAACATATGAGAATGCCAGCTGCTCTACAATGCTTACCAAAATTTGATATTGCCTTTTTCAGTTTAGCTGCTCTAGTGAATATGAAATGGTATCTCATGGTTTTAATTAAAAGTATTAAGCACTTTTATGTGTTATTGGCCCCTCACACATCTTTGTGAGATATCCAAGTTTCTTTGTTCATCTTTACTACTTTTTAGTTGTTGTTGATTTGCAATAGCTCTTTATATATCTGGATACAAACCCTTTGTATATGATCTACACATTACAAAAAATTTATCCCTATCTTTCAATGAGCAGAAGTTTTAGATTTTCATGAAGTTTAATTTATCATTTATGATTAGTGTTTTTTGTGTCATCTAAGAAATCTTCATTTATCCCAAGCTCATAAAGATAGTATTCTAAGGTTTTTTCTTTTTTTCCTAGAAGTTTACACATTTAGGTCTAAAGTTCAAGCTTTTATGTTCAGCTCTAGGATCCATTTAAAAATAATTTCTGTATATGGTATGAGATAAGTCTCAAAGTTGTTTCTTTCTGCTTTTCCTATATACTTATCTAGGTTTTCCAGGACAAATCACTCAAAAGAGTTTATTTTCCCCAGTAAATTGCCATGGATTCTTTGTTGAAAATCAATTGAAAAATATGTGTAGGTTTTTTTCTGGACCCTGTATTCAGATTGATTGATTTGTTTACACTTATACCAATGCCACACTGTCATGACTCCTATAGCTTCATAGAAAGTCTTGAAATCATGTAATGTGAGGTCCTCTAAATTTGTTTTTCTAGATCAAAACTGTTTTGGGTGTTTCAGGTTCTTTACACTTCCACATATATTTTATAATCATCACTTTCCTCAAAAAGCCAATTTGACTTTTACTGGAATTGCTTTGGATGTCTTTCAAGGAATTTGTCCAATTAATCTAAGATGTCAAGTTTTATTGGTATGAAGCTGTTCATAATATTTTCTCATTACCCTTGAATGTCTGTAGGATCTGTAATGACATGCCTTCCTTTACTTCTAATATTTGTAATCTGTGTTCTTTCTTCGTTAATCAGGCTTGCTGTGGGTTTATCAACTGTATTATTATTTTCAAAGAATAGCCTTTTTGTTTTGTTAAATTTTTTCTATTGTTTGTTTTTTATTTCATCTCATTGAATTTTGCTCTTATATTTATTATTTCTTTCTATTACTTTGGTATTGATTTGTTCTTCTCTTTCTAATATCTTAAGGTATAAACATAGATCACTAATCTTTGCCCTTTTTCTTCTTTTCTAATACAGGCATCTACATTCACAATTTTCCTTCTAAATGCAGTTACCAACATCTCACACATCTTGATATGCTGTATTGTCTCTAGCATTCATTTTGAAATATTTCCTAATTCTTCTTTGGTTCATGTATCATTTAAAAATGCATAGTATAGTTCTAAAATATTTGGGGAGTTTTAAGATATTGAATTGGTATTAAGTTCTAACTTAATTTCATTGTGGTCAGAGACTATGGTTTTATCTCAATATTTTAAAAGTGATAGAGACTTATTTTATATTTGACAATATGGTATATTCTGGTGAATGTTCCACATGCACCTGGAAGTAATGTCTGTTCTGCAGTGATTTCATATGGTCCATAAATATCATTTAGGTCAAAACGATGAACAGAATTTGGATACCCTATATATAGCATTTGCTCTATCAGTTATTGTCTACTTATTTTGTTAATTACTGAAAGATGGAAGTTAAGATCTCCAACTATAATTGTGATTTTTATATTCTCTCTTTAGTTCCATCAGCTTTTGCTTCACATCTTTTGAACCTCTATTTCTAGGTTAATACACATTTGTAAGTGCCATGTCTTCCTGATGAAATGACCCTTCTATCATTATGAAATGTTTGTCTTTATCTCTGATGTTACTCCTGATTAAGTCATCTTTGATATTATATAGCCATGTTGGCTTTTCTGTGCTTACAATTTGCATGGTAAAATTTTCCCAACCTTTTGCTTTTAATATAACTTGATATTTAAAGCATGTCTCTTACAGACAACAAATAGTTTGCCTTTCTTTTAAGTTTAAAAGTCTTTTGTTTTCAGTTTAAAAGTCTCTTCCTCTTAATTGGAGGCTTAGGCTATTTATTTTTAATGTACTGATTGATAAGGTTGGATTTAATATTACTATCTAATTATTTTTCTTTCATTTGCCCATTCCTCTGTGTTCCTTTATTCTTTCCTATTTCCTGTTGGACTAATCAGATATTTAAAAATATTCCATTTAATTCCTTTCTTGGCTTTTTAGTTTTTTTCTCTAGGGATTTAAATAGGTATTATCTCCTAATGGCAGTCTACTTAGATTAAATATTGTACTACTTCCTACAAAATACTTAGAAAATTATTTTATTTTCTCTATGTCCTTTGTGCTCTTCCTGTTTCGTTTCTTCCATCTGGCACATAGTAGGAACATGATGAATATATCCTGAATGAATGGATGGCATATCAGAGTAAAATATCTAAGAGAAGAGAATGTTTCATTATAACGTTGACCACAGTTAGTCTTGCTGTGTTTGCTAAGTCCAGTGTTAGTGATATTCTGATAACTTCACTGAGAGCATCATTTTCAAGTAACTGCTTACGAGTATCAGGGGGTGCAGAGGTGACAGAGCTGAAAGAAGAGAAAACAGAGTCAGGACTCTTTTTTGCAAGTTAAAGAAACCCAAGTAAAACTGGTCAAGCTAAGAACAAAGAAGGACAGGTATTTATCAGTTTTCATAAGTGAGAAGTTAAGGGATGCTGCCTCTGGAGGCTTAAACAATGCTGTTAAACCTCTTTATGTCTTTCTCTCTCTCCTCTCTCCCCTGTATTTCTCTCTGCTTCCCTTCATGTGTTGGCATCACTCAGTCAGCGGACGTAGACCCTCCCTACCTGTCAGAAAAATATTTTCTGGAATCCCCAGGGCTGTATTTTTTCGGCTTGGCAGTTACAGATTCTGACTGGCTCCACTTCAGTCCCATCATCTTCTGTGACCCCATCACTGTACACCAAGGAATGTGGTATTGTGATTGACTTTGAGTCATGGGCTCTCATGCTCACTGGTCAGGGAATAACTGATATTCCCAACAGGGTCTCATGGAATGAGGGATGAGTTCCTCTAAGGAATCTGAAGAAGGCAAATGGGAACATCTATTGGGCAAAAAAAAAAAACAAACAAAAAAACAAAAAAACTGGCCACTGAAGGCTCCTATGTGTGCTGTGCTCAGTTGTTCAGTCACGTCCAACCAACTCTCTGAAACCCTTTGGACTGTAGCTCACCAGGCTACTCTGTCCATGGGGTTGCGTTCAGGCAAGAATATTGGAATAGGTTGCCATTTCCTCCTACAGGGGATCTATCCGACCCAAGGATTGAACCCTTGTCTCCTGTGTTGCCTGTATTGCAGGCAGATTCTTTACCACTGAGCCATCAGAGAAGCAGAGTACTATTAATAGAATCTCTTTTAAAGTCCTTCTCTACTAGTTTCTCTATGACTTTAGCCAAATCACTTCCCTTGCTTAGCTACCTTTTCTCATTTTTATAATGATCTCTGAGCTTTATTCTATCTCTACTTTGGAAGCAGGGTAAATGTCTATGAAATAGAATGAATACATTAAAAAAAAAACACTCATATAATGAAATACAACGCAGTAATGAAAACTGTACCAGTGGCTCAGTGGTAAAGAAGTCACATGCCAATGCTGGAGACACAAAAGACACAGGTTCAGTCCTTGGGTAGGGAGGATCCCTTGGAGAAGGAAAGAGCAACTCACTCCAGTATTCTTGCCTGGGAAATTCCAAGGACTGAGGAGCCGGGCCGTTGTAATCCATGGGGGTCACAAAGAGTCAGACACGACTTAGCGACTAAACAACAGTGAAAGTGAATGAATTAAAATCACATATTCTAACACGGGTAAATCTCAAAAACATAATGTTGACCAAAAATGCAATTTGAAGAAGGCTATAGACGGTACTATATCACTTAAATAAAATTTCCAGAACACAAGATAAAAGTACAAAAAAAAAATGATTCATAAAAAACTTGGGACTGCTCTGAAGGGAGGGATGGGAATAGGAGACGGGAAGAGTACAGAGGGGACTTCAACTTAGTAACACCTGGAATGTTTCACTTCTTAAAAAAGATACAAAAAAATATGGCATAATATTATGATCTGACAAAGTTGAGTGCCTGGGTGAATATTTGTTACTTCCTATGCTAAACTTTTCTGTATGCTCAAAATACTTCAAAATGACAATGCCAACAGCTATCAGTACAATACTATTGACTGTGTTCCAGGCACTCAGGTAATGACTTTACATAAGTCATCTAATTTAATCAATATATTAGTTATCAGTACATAGCACGACTGTGCAGGCAGGTAGTGGGAGGCAATTCTAGAACTACAGGACATACTGGAGTGATGGAGGCCAAGAATACCAGCACAAGGCCGAAGGAGGTCTACAATGATAGCAAGGTGGAGAGAGATGCCTCAGAGCTGGGCTTTAGGAAGGACAAGGGAAAACTGGGCAGGAGGGGGCGGAGGGGGGTGGAGGGAGGAGCCTAAAGTATGGAAACAGCTGTGAGAGTGTCCAACAAAGAGGAGGGAACGGAGGTGGTGGCTGACAGGTGGAGATGGCCCAAGAGTGTCTGAGAACTGAGTTAAAGCGTTCTGTTTGCTATCTTCTTTATTTCTCACCAAAGCCCTACTGGGGAAGTTCTATACCACCTATTTTGTTGATGAGGAAACTAAGTCCCCACTGCCGACTTTCTGAGGCCTAGTTCCTGATGGTGTAGAAAGAAAAAAAAAATATCTATGACATCTACCTTCTGTCAGCTCTTTTCCAACTTGAAGTTTCTGAGAACTTCCCTTCAACGACCTAAAAAAAAAATCTTCCTTGATGCCAAATATAGACCAGTGAAATTACTCATTATTAGATAGTTCTTGCCTTAAAAATAATCCACAGATAGATTCCTGGAATGGTGGAGTAGGGCAGAAAATAGCCTCGTTTCTTTTAAAAGTAAATGGGCCTGCTGGAGGTGGCTCATGCACTGGCGTTTCACAGGAGAATTAACCCCAGGTAAAACTGTGTGTGGCAGGAAGTTTGCTTTGGTGGTGCCCTACCTCTGTGCCAGGGGCTTTTAGGAAGAGAGGCAGTGCTTCCCAGAAGTTTTCCCCGAAAGAGACTGTCACCAGCTTTGATGAAGACTCATGGGAGGCCAAGCCGTCTATGTGGCTGGGTGGGAAAGGATCCTGCCCTCAAGCTGCTGATGAAAGCTCAGCCACAGATAACAGCAGGGCTCAGAGAACCTTCACAACTTAGGCTCATAAAGCTAAGTTTCTGTCAGTCTGCCTGTCATCACATCCCAGGAAACAGATGGATAGACTTTTATGATATCCAGGGGGTATGTGTGGGATAGTCTGACATAAAACATAGATTCTATGGACTAGACAAAAATTAACTTTGAAGGTCAAGGAGGACATTTCAACTAGATGGGCAGTTTCCCTCCAGGGCACCTGAAACTGGATAGAACAAGTTTGTGGTGGGGAGAAGTATGGTGCTATTGATAGTAATAATGCTACTAAGAAGAACTAATGTTCGTTGAGTGCTTACAATCTGTTAAGATGAAGTGGACAAAGAACGGAAACAATGGTTTTATGTGAGCCTCAAGAAGAAAGTCACTGACAGCAGATGTTCCCAACTGTCGACACTTATTAGCAATGTCCTAGTTGTTCTCACTAGGGCAAATATACACAGGGCTCCAGGGTGAGTAGCAACAGGAATTTGTTTATTTCACTATATTTATTCATTCTCCTGAGCAATGTCAAAGAGGCCTATTATTTCTTCTATTACCACGGTTAATAATAGCTACCATTTGCCATGGGCTTGCTACATGCCAGGCAATGAGCCATATGCTTTTACATTGGTTATTTATCCCTCATAACAACCTATGATGCCCATGCTACAGAGAAGGAAACAGAGGCCAAGGAATGAACCAGTAACATGTGCTAGGCTGCCACAGTAAGGGTAAAATATTCTCAAACCCCAATCAGACACATGGAATGACATTCTTATGACTTCACTGAGAGCATCATTTTTAAGTAACTGCTTACAGAGTATCAGGGGGTACAGTGTAGACAGAGCAGAAAGAAGAGGAAACAGAGTCAGGACTCTCTTTTTTGCAAGTTAAAGAAACCCAAGTAAAACTGCTCAAGCTAAAAACAAAGGAGAGAGGACAGGTATACATCAGTTTTAATAAATGAAAAGCTTAGGAAGGCTGCCTCTGGAGGCTTAACCAATGCTGTTAAGCCTCCCTATGTCTTTCTCTCCTCTCTGTTTGTCTCTGTTTCTCTTTGTCTGTTGGTTTCCCTCAGTCAGCTGGAGGCAGACCCTCCCTATCTGGCAGAAAAATAATTTCTGGAATCCCCAGAGCTGTATTTTTTCAGCTTGGCAGAGTTACAGATTTTGATTTGCTCTGCTTAAGTCACATTATCTTCTCTGACCCTATCACTGTACATCAAGGAATGTGGTATTGTGATTGACCATGATTTATGTATCTATAAGAGTTATAACCAAGGTATAAACATTGACATATGCTTATTCAATAATGAATCATTTTTATTGAAAATATTAAAATGATATCAAATTAACTGTCCTTAGAAAGTCTCAACTGGAGGGTGACTAGTTTGGGGTACAGAGGGGAAGTCATCCCTATCAGAGGGCTGCCACTGCCACTTGACTCCTCCCTGTACCACCTCTGCCTTGAGTATCTGTGCCCAGACTTCTGTGGTTTCCAGCATTTCAGTTTCTTTCCATTGTCACTGCTAAAATTCAGGTCTAATTTTACTCTTCTGCTTAGAAACTTTTAATGTCATCTGCAAACAGTGAGAGCTTTACTTCTTCTTTTCCAATTTGGATTCCTTTTATTTCTTTTTCTGTTCTGATTGCTGTGGCCAAAACTTCCAAAACTATGTTGAATAGTCATGGTGAAAGTGGGCACCCTTGTCTTGTTCCTGACTTGAGAGGAAATGCTTTCAATTTTTCACCATTGAGGATAATGTTTGCTGTGGGTTTGTCATATATAGCTTTTATTATGTTGAGGTATGTTCCTTCTATTCCTGCTTTCTGGGGAGTTTTTATCATAAATGGATGTTGAATTTTGTCAAAGGCTTTCTCTGCATCTATTGAGATAATCATATGGTTTTTGTTTTTCAATTTGTTAATGTGGTGTATTACATTGATTGATTTGCGGATATTGATGAATCCTTGCATCCCTGGGATAAAGCCCACTTGGTCATGGTGTATGATCTTTTTAATAGGAATCCAAATTGGAAAAGAAGAAGTAAAGCTCTCACTGTTTGCAGATGACATGATCCTCTACATAGAAAACCCTAAAGACTCCACCAGAAAATTACTAGAACTAATCAATGACTATAGTAAAGTTGCAGGATATAAAATCAACACACAGAAATCCCTTGCATTCCTATACACTAATAATGAGAAAACAGAAAGAGAAATTAAGGAAACAATTCCATTCACCATTGCAACGGAAAGAATAAAATACTTAGGAATATATCTACCTAAAGAAACTAAAGACCTATATATAGAAAACTATAAAACACTGGTGAAAGAAATCAAAGAGGACGCTAACAGATGGAGAAATATACCATGTTCATGGATTGGAAGAATCAATATAGTGAAAATGAGTATACTACCCAAAGCAATCTATAGATTCAATGCAATCCCTATCAAGCTACCAACAGCATTCTTCACAGAGCTAGAACAAATAATTTCACAATTTGTATGGAAATACAAAAAACCTCGAATAGCCAAAGCGATCTTGAGAAAGAAGAATGGAACTGGAGGAATCAACCTACCTGACTTCAGGCTCTACTACAAAGCCACAGTTATCAAGACAGTATGGTACTGGCACAAAGACAGAAATATAGATCAATGGAACAAAATAGAAAGCCCAGAGATAAATCCATGCACATATGGACACCTTATCTTTGACAAAGGAGGCAAGAATATACAATGGATTAAAGACAATCTCTTTAACAAGTGGTGCTGGGAAAACTGGTCAACCACTTGTAAAAGAATGAAACTAGAACACTTTCTAACACCATACACAAAAATAAACTCAAAATGGATTAAAGATCTAAACGTAAGACCAGAAACTATAAAACTCCTAGAGGAGAACATAGGCAAAACACTCTCTGACATACATCACAGCAGGATCCTCTATGACCCACCTCCCAGAATATTGGAAATAAAAGCAAAAATAAACAAATGGGACCTAATTAACCTTAAAAGCTTCTGCACATCAAAGGAAACTATTAGCAAGGTGAAAAGACAGCCTTCAGAATGGGAGAAGATAATAGCAAATGAAGCAACTGACAAACAACTAATCTCGAGAATATACAAGCAACTCCTACAGCTCAACTCCAGAAAAATAAATGACCCAATCAAAAAATGGGCCAAAGAACTAAATAGACATTTCTCCAAAGAAGACATACAGATGGCTCACAAACACATGAAAAGATGCTCAACATCACTCATTATCAGAGAAATGCAAATCAAAACCACTATGAGGTACCATTTCACACCAGTCAGAATGGCTGAGATCCAAAAGTCTACAAGTAATAAATGCTGGAGAGGGTGTGGAGAAAAGGGAACCCTCTTCCACTGTTGGTGGGAATGCAGACTAGTACAGCCACTATGGAGAACAGTGTGGAGATTCCTTAAAAAACTGGAAATAGACCTGCCTTATGATCCAGCAATCCCACTGCTGGGCATACACACTGAGGAAACCAGAAGGGAAAGAGACACGTGTACCCCAATGTTCATCGTAGCACTGTTTATAATAGCCAGGACATGGAAGCAACCTAGATGTCCATCAGCAGATGAATGGATAAGAAAGCAGTGGTACATATACACAATGGAGTTTTATTCAGCCATTAAAAAGAATACATTTGAATCAGTTCTAATGAGGTGGATGAAACTGGAGCCTATTATACAGAGTGAAGTAAGCCAGAAAGCAAAACACCAATACAGTATACTAACGCATATATATGGAATCTAGAAAGATGGTAACAATAACCCTGTGTACGAGACAGCAAAAGAGACACTGATGTATAGAACAGTCTTATGGACTCTGTGAGAGAGGGAGAGGGTGGGAAGATTTGGGAGAATGGCATTGAAACATGTAAAATATCATGTATGAAACGAGTTGCCAATCCAGGTTCAATGCACGATACTGGATGCTTGGGGCTGGTGCACTGGGATGACCCAGAGGGATGGAATGGGGAGGGAGGTGGGAGGAGGGTTCAGGATGGGGAACACATGTATACCTGTGGCGGATTCATTTTGATATTTGGCAAAACTAATACAGTTATGTAAAGTTTAAAAATAAAATAAAATTAAAAAAAAAGAAACTTTTAATGACCCATTAAAGAGAAGACACTGCACATGGACATCACCAGATGGTCAATATGGAAATCAGATTGATTATATACTTTGCAGCCAAAGATGGAGAAGCTCCATACAATCAGCAAAAGGAAGACCAGAAGCTGATTATAATCATGAACTCCTTATGGCAAAACTCAGACTTAAATTGAAGAAAGTAGAGAAAGCCACTAGACCATTCAGGTATGACCTAAATCAAATCCCTTACAATTATACAGTGTAAGTGACAAATAGTTTCAAGGGATTAGCTCTGATAGAGTGCATGCAAAACTATGGATGGAGGTTTGTGATGTTGTACAGGAGACAGGGATCAAGACCATCCTCGAGAAAAAGAAATACAAAAAGGCAAAATGGCTGTCTGAGGAGGCCTTACAAATAACAAAGAAGAGAAGAGAAGCTAAAGGCAAAGGAGAAAAGGAAAAGAGTTCCAAAGAATAGCAAGGAGAGATAAGAAAGCATTCCTTAGTGGTCAATGCAAAGAAATAGAGGAAAACAGTAGAATGGGAAAGACTAGAGATATCTTCAAGAAAACTAGAGATACCAAGGGAACATTTCATGCAAAGATGGGATCAATAAAGGACAGAAAAGGTATGGGCCTAACAGAAGCAGAAGATATTAAGAAGAGGTGGCAAGAATACACAGAAGAACTATTCAAAAAATATCTTCTTGACTCAGATAACTATGATGGTGTGATCACTCACCTGTCCAGCCAGACATCCTGGAATGTGAAGTCAAGTGGGCCTTAAGAAGCATCTCTATGAACAAAGCTAGTGGAGGTGATGGAATTCCAGTTGAGCTATTTCAAATCCTAAAATATGATGCTGTGAAAGTGCTGCACTCAACATGCCAACAAATTTGGAAAACTCAGCAGTGGTCATAGGACAGGAAAAGGTCAGTTTTCATTCCAATCCCAAAGAAAGGCAATGCCAAAGAATGTTCCAACTACTACACAATTGTACTCATCTCACACTCTAGCAAAGTAATGCTCAAAATTCTCCAAGACAGGCTTAAACAGTATGTGAACTGTGAAATTCCAGATGTTCAAGCTGGTTTTAGGAAAGGCAGAGGAACCAGAGATCAAATTGCCAACATCTGCTGGATCATCAAAAAAGCAAGAGAGTTCCAGAAAAACATCTATTTCTGCTTTATTGACTATGCCAAAGCCTTTGACTGTGTGGATCACAACAAACTGTGGAACTCTTAAAGAGATGGGAATACCAGACCACCTTACCTGCCTCCTGAGAAATCTGTATGCAAGTCAAGAAGCAACAATTAGAACCAGACATGGAATAACAGACTGGTCTCAAATAGGGAAAGGAGTACGTCAAGGCTGTATATTGTCATCTTGCTAATTTAACTTATATGCAGAATACATCAAGCGAAGTGCTGGGCTGGATGAAGCACAGGCTGGAATCAAGATTGCTGGGAGAAATATCAAAAACCTCAGATATGCATAAGTGGTGTCATCACTCTTATGGCAGAAAGCAAATAAAAACTAAAGAACCTCTTGATGAAAGTGAAAGAAGAGAGTGGAAAAGTTGGCTTAAAACTCAACATTCAGAAAATGAAGATCATGGCATCCAGTCCCATCACTTCATGGCAAATAGATGGGGAAACAATGCAAACAGTGAGAGACTTTATTTTTGGGGGTTCCAAAATCACTGCAATGGTGATTGCAGCCAAGAAATTAAAACATGCTTGCTCCTTGGAAGAAAAGCTATGACAAATCTAGACAGCATATTGAAAAGCAGAGACATTACTTTGCTGACAAAAGTCCATCTAATCAAAGCTATAATTTTTCCAGTAGTCGTGCATGGATGTGAGAGTCGGACCATAAAGAAAGCTGAGTGCCGAAGAAGTGATGCTTTTGAACTGTGGTGTTGGAGAAGACTCTTGAGAGTCCCTTGGACAGCAAGGAGATCAAACCAGTCCATCCTAAAGGAAATTAGTCTTGAATATTCATTGAAAGGACTGATGCTGAATCTGAAACTCCAATACTTTGGGTACCTGATGCGAAGAACTGACTCACTGGAAAAGACCATGATGCTGGGAAATATTGAAGGTATGAGGAGAAGGGGACAACAGAGAATGAGATGGATAGCATCACTGTCTCAATGGACATGAGTTTGAGCAAGCCACGGGAGCTGGTGATGGACAGGGAATCCTGGCGTGCTACAGTCTATGGGGTTGCAGAGTCGGACACGACTGAGCAACTGAAATTAATGATCCATTATCTTTAGAATCAAATTCAAATTCCTTCACACATCTTCTGGGACTCTTCATAATGTGCTCACAGCCTGCCTAATCATCTCTATCCATCCTCACACCATAAATAATTTTAAATATTTAAAAATAATTTAAGTAAAAAATTTAAATAATAGTTTTATTGAAATAATATCACCTTTAAATCCATTTTATATTCATGGTATACATCAGAATTTAGCAAGTCACTCACATTAAGCCATTTGTTATTCATAGTGACCATACAGGGCAGGCAAGCAGATGAGCATCTCTGTTTATTAAAATAAACTTTTAATTTATAACAGATTTAGATTTACAGGAATGTTTAAAGACAATGCAGAGACAGACTAACATCCTGTAGTCAGTTTCTATTATTATATTTTGCATTAACATGGTACATTTGACACATTTGTGAGTATTGATCCACTGGTATTAGCTGAAGTCCATACTTCATCCAGATTTCCTTACTTTTTCCCTACTGTCCTTCTTCTGTTCTAGGATCTCATCAAGGAAACAACAGAGCATTTAGTTCTCATGTCTTCATAGGCTTCTCTTGGCTGTGACCATTTTTCCAACTTTCCTTGTTTTTTATGACCTTTATGAGAGCTTCCGAGGAGTACTGATCAGGTATTCTGTAGAAAGGCCCTCAATTGGGATTTTTCTAAGTTTTTTTCCCCTCTTGATTATACTGAGGTGATGCATTTTTAGGAGGAAGATCCCAGAGAAGTGCCTTTCTTATCTCATCATTCTAAGGGTGCACAGGATCAAGTGTGGTACATATATACAATGAAATATTGCTCAGATTTAAAAAGGAATGAAATTTTGCCATTTGTAGCAACATGGATGGACCTAGAGCTTATTATACCAAGTGAAGTAAGTCAGATAGAGAAAGACAAATATTACATGGTATCACTGAATATGTGTAACCTAAAAAAGTAATACAGATGAATCTATTTGCAAAACAAAAACAGACTCACAGACATAGAAAAAAAACTCATGGTTACCAAAGGGGAAAGAGAAGCATTAGGGAGAAATTAAGAGTATGGGATTAACAGACACATACTACTACATAGAAAATAGACATGCAACATGGATTTACTGTGTAGCACAGGGAACTATATTCAGCACCTTATAATAACCTATAATGGAAAATAATCAGAAAAAATATAAAACTGAATTACTTTGCTGTACCCCCCAAGCCTGAAATTAACACACATCTGTAAATCAACTCTACTTCAAAAAAAAAAAAAAAAAAGATGGCTTATCACTATTGATGCAAGTTTTGGTTTACCTGGCTGAGACAGTGTTTGTCAGGTTTCTCTCCAGTAAATTGAGCTTTTCCCCTTCGTTTTTCACACTGTACTGTTTGGAAAGAAGTCACTATGCATAGCACACCCAGTGGTAGGGAGTGATGCCCTCCTTCTGGAAAACATATACTTAAGTTGTTTGGAATTCTTTTGGATGGGAGACTGATGCTAGGAAAGATTGAAGGTGGGAGGAGAAGGGGAATACAAAGGATGAGATGGTGGGATGGCATCACTGACTTGATGGACATAAGTTTGAGCAAGCTCCAGGAGTTGGTGATGGAGAGGGAAGCCTGGCATGCTACAGTCCACGGGGTTGCAGAGTCAGACAAGACTGAGTGACTGAACTGAACTGAACTTGGATGGGAGATCTGATTCTTTGCCCCCATTTATTTATTCAGTCCATCATTTATATCAGTGTGGACTTACGAGTATTTATTTTATGCCCTGGGTTCTAATTCAATACTACTTTATTTCTCCCTCAAACTGCTCCAACCTGGGTCACTGGGAGGTTTTTCAATGGCTCCTATGCTCCTTCCACTGGCTTGCTTCATAAATTTCCTGCTCTAGTACTGGCATTAGTCATTTCTCCAAGCAGCCCTGGCTCCCTTTACTGGAGGATGATATTAGAAACTGAGATCTGGGCATTGGCAGGTCACTGCTCCTAGGCCCTCTCAGCTAAGGTAGCTATTATTCCTATGTTCTATTGGAGAACAGTAAGGATTCAGGAGACTTTCATCATTTCTTGAAAATACCAAAAACATCCTGTAGTCTCACTGCTTTAAACACCTCTCCCTCAATTTTCTGTTCAGTGAAGTAGCCCCTGGTACACCTTGTGAGTTTTCTCCTTTGTAATGTCCTCTCCTCTCCCTCATCAGTTAGTTTCTTCCTCCACGCTCCCATGGTTCTAGTTAATAGCACCAGCATATGTTGGAGCCAGTTAACATTCCCTTGATTGGCTACCCTGTTGTTGCTCATCTAGCACATCTAGTAGGTACTCAATAAACATGGAATGAACTATGTTTAAAAACAAAGATAATATCTGAACATAAAGAATCAGCAGAGATATGAAGAGGATGTCTTGTATGATGCGTGAAGTCCTCTGACCTCTGTCCTTCCCACTTCCTACTTAGAATTCTTTCTTTTGGTTACAATTTACAGCATCATATATGGAAAACAGGGCCACAGGGTCCTTGCAGGTCATCCAGGTAAGGTTTTCATGGTCTGAGTCCTACAGCAGCCATTCCTAAACACTACTGCACACGAGAATCACCTGTTAGTATATAGAGTCCTTCCCCCAACCTCCACTCTAGAAATGTGATTTCAGAATGTCTGGAATGGGAACTACAGATCTTATATTTGATATCCTCTCCCTGAAGAAAGTAAGCCAGTAAAGCCAAAGCAGACAGTCTGCAATCTAATAATTTTGGAACATCTATGAAATACAGAATCTCTAGTTAATCTGTAATATTTGAATGGTTAAAAATCCTGCCAGAACCTATATCTCCTTCCATGGTAGACATATAGGCGAACTAAAATACATAAATGTAAAGTGAAGAGAGATCAAACTGCCTCAGAGGAGCCTGCTGGCAACTTTTCAGTATTGTAACTTTTACATTTTCTTTACAAGGTTAAATTGGGCCAAACCAAAATTTAAAGCAACAGTTCAGAGTCTGATAACTGTGCAGTCCATCTAGTCTCAATGGTCATGATTTATTTGAAGCTTCCTCATCCCATGCTGTGGTTTTGAGAAATACACTGCTGGGAACAAAGAACTGAGTTAACAGGGTATAATCTGTCAGTCCTTAGAGCTATTCCAAAGTCACTTAGGGATGTAGTCTTGCTCATCTTCCACAGGCAAAGATGGTTTTACAGTAAACCTGTTTTCTAGCAAATGTCTTCTTTACAAGTAAATTTATAAAAGACTTTTCTTTCCTTCTTTCCCTTCTCTCCAAAACTCACACTCACAAAACTCATTTGTTCGAATTCTGTACACTGATACAATAGATAACAATCTGAATTTTAGAATATTTTTTAAATAATTATAGTTTACAGCTTTCAACTATATTTAATGACACAAATGAAGCTGGAAACATATTGACAGAGATGCTGACACAATGAGATTCTTCAAAGTATAGAGGAGCAAACTTATAATTAGTTTGAATGCACCATTTCTGGTAAATTGTGTTTTATAAAAATCAAATGTCTTAAATTTTTATTATAAAAGTATACTCCTCCTTCTACAACTTTGTTTATTTTGTGATTTTTGTTAATAGGATAATTTTTTTTTCATAGTCAGCAAAGGATAAACAGAGAAGGCAATGGCACCCCACTCCAGTACTCTTGCCTGGAAAATCCCATGGATGGAGGAGTCTGGTAGGCTGCAGTCCGTGGGTCGCGAAGAGACGGACACGACTGAGTGACTTCACTTTCACTTTTCACTTGCATGCATTGGAGAAGGAAATGGAAACCCACTCCAGTGTTCTTGCCTGGACAATCCCAGGGACGGGGGAGCCTGGTGGGCTTCCATCTGTGGGGTCGCACAGAGTCGGACACAACTAAAGTGACTTAGCAGCAGCAAAAGATAAACATTTCAGTTTGACCCCAAATGACCACACTTTTACTAGTTTTTCTGATGACAATGATTATGATGATAATAATAAAAGTCAATGATTCTGAGTGCTTGCCTTGTGTCAGTCATGTTACATGCATTATTTTATCCAACCCTCATATCAACTCTGTGCAGTAGGTAGATACTATTATTATTCCCATTCTCATAGAGGTTAAATAACCCACCTAAAGTCAAACTGCTAATAAACGGAAGACTTAGCTTGACTCTATAGTACAACAGACCACATTTTGGACCATTACATCTCCAAATGACTACAGCATCTCCAGTGACTCTTTAGGTGCTAGGGCTGCACACATGGATGCATTGATGACAAAATGATGATAGAAAATAATTTATATACAATATTTTTAAAGCAAACTTTCACTGAAGAATGACATCAACAAGACGGTGGAAGCGGAATTTCAGCTGTCACCTCACACCCCTCCCTCCCCCCGACCAAACATCAATTTTGATAACCTCCATGTTGACAGTACCACTGTGGGAGTCTGATAATACAGCAGAGAAGTTCCATCACACCACTGGAGAAAAAAGTAATCCAAGAATACACACATTGGCAAGCATAATAAGAGTTTCCCTTTATAGCATCACCCCCTCGCACCAAGGTGGCTTAGTCTAATGCTAAGAAAGACATCCTCAGCCCCAATTTTTCCCCACAGGGTAAGTGAGAGTGGAGGTAGAGGCCAGCTCCTCCAGCTGTGTGGAATGTAACCCAAGAGGTACACTTCTTTCTCTGTTCACCCCAAACACTGAGAGGATTAGCATGGCTCAGTGGTACGGAGAGACTGGGAGTGGAGAAGAGAAGTAGGGATTCACAGCAACCAGGGTTCAGAAATCAACAGAGGGCTATGGATTCTATTAACTGCTTTACAGACTCCATAAGGAGCCTAGCCTTCTCATGGAGTCTCCAAGTGGCCCTCAGACACCCTCAATTCTCTGGTGCCTCCTACACAAGCATAGCTGGCCCACCACTGGGTGAGTGTGAACTTTTGCAGATGGCTTACAAGCAAATCCAGAAGGTAGGCTCAACACTGTGGTATTGGGAATAAGGCTCACAAACTTGAGCATGTCTGGGTGGCATCCTGGGGAGAAAAGCTACTTTAGTGAACTGGACAAAATTTTAGCCTGGGGACTCATACTTGAGTAAGATGTGTCCCTTCTGCTATTTTCCTTCGATACTAGGCTACCTTTAGAGTAATATCAGTAAGTTCAGTTCAGTTCAGTCACTCAGTCGTGTCCGACTCTTTGCGACCCCATGAATTGCAGCACGCCAGGCTTCCCTGTCCATCACCAATTCCCAGAGTTCACCCAGACTCACATCCGAGTCAATGATGCCATCCAGCCATCTCATCCTCTGTCGTCCCCTTCTCCTCCTGCCCCCAATCCCTCCCAGCATCAGTCTTTTCCAATGAGTCAACTATTCGCATGAGGTGGCCAAAGTACTGGAGTTTCAGCTTTAGCATCATTCCTTCCAAAGAAATCCCAGGGCTGATCTCCTTCAGAATGGGCTGGTTGGATCTCCTTGCAGTCCAAGGGACTCTCAAGAGTCTTCCCCAACACCACAGTTCAAAGGAATCAATTCTTTGGCACTCAGCCTTCTTCACAGTCCAACTCTCACATCCATACATGACCACTGGAAAAACCATAGCCTTGACTAGACGGACCTTTGTTGGCAAAGTAATGTCTCTGCTTTTGAATATGCTATCTAGGTTGGTTATAACTTTCCTTCCAGGGAGTAAGTGTCTTTTAATTTCATGGCTGCAGTCACCATCTGTAGTGATTTTGGAGCCCCCCAAAATAAAGTCTGACACTGTTTCCACTGTTTCCCCATCTATTTCCCATGAAGTGATGGGACCAGATGACATGATCTTCGTTTTCTGAATGTTGAGCTTTAAGCCAACTTTTTCACTCTCCACTTTCACTTTCATCAAGAGGCTTTTTAGTTCCTCTTTACTTTCTGCCATAAGGGTGGTGTCGTCTGCATATCTGAGGTTATTGATATTTCTCCCGGCAATCTTGATTCCAGCTTGTGTTTCTTCCAGTAAAGGTGTAGTTAATTTTGGCAAAAATTTTTCTTGGGCTCCAAAATCAGTGCAAATGGTGACTCTAGCCATTAAAGATGTTTGCTCCTTAGAAGAAATGCTATGAGAAACCTAGACAGCATATTAAAAAGCAGAGACATTATTTTTCAGACAAAAGTCTGTATAATCAAAGCTATGGTTTTTCTAGTCGGAGAAGGCAATGGCACCCCACTCCAGTACTCTTGCCTGGAAAATCCCATGGACGGAGGAGCCTGGTGGGCTGCAGTCCATGGGGTTGCTAAGAGTCGGACACGACTGAGTGACTTCACTTTCACTTTTCACTTGCATGCATTGGAGAAGGAAATGGCAACCCACTCCAGTGTTCTTGCCTGGAGAATCCCAGGGATGGGGGAGCCTGGTGGGCTGCTGTCTATAGGGTCGCACAAAGTTGGACACGACTAAAGTGACTTAGCAGCAGCAGCACCAGCATGGTTTTTCTAGTAGTAATGTATGGATGTGAGAGTTGGACCATAAAGAAGGCTGAGTGTGGAAGAATTGATGCTTTTGAACTGTGGTGCTGGAGAAGACTCTTGCAAGTCCATTGGACTGTAAGGAGATCAAACCAGCCAATCCTAAAGGAACTCAATCCTGAATATTCATTGAAAGGACTGATGCTGAAGCTGAAGCTCCAATACTTTGGCCACCTGATGCTAAGAGCTGACTCATTGGGAAAGACCCTGATGCTTGGAAAGACTGAGAGCAGGAGGAGAAGGAGGTGTCAGAAGATGAGGTGGTTGGATGGCATCACTGACTCAATGGACATGAGTTGGAGCAAATTCCAGGAGATAGTGAAGGACAGAGAAGCTTGCTGCTGCTGCTGCTGCTGCTGCTGCGTCGCTTCAGTCATGTCCGACTCTGTGCGACCCCAGAGACGGCAGACCACTAGGCTTCTCTGTCCCTGGGATTCTCCAGGCAAGAATACTGGAGTGGGTTGCCATTTCCTTCTCCAATGCATGAAAGTGAAAAGTGAAAGTGAAGTCGCTCAGTCGTGCCCGACTCAGCGACCCCATGGACTGGAGCCTACCAGGCTCCTCCGTCCATGGGATTTTCCAGGCAAGAATACTGGAGTGGGGTGCCATTGCCTTCTCCGCAGAGAAGCCTGGTCTGCTGCAATTCATGAGATTGCAGAGTTGGATACGACTTAGCGACTGAACAACAACAGCTCTTTGCAAACCAATTATTTTTAACCAGTCATAACTCTGGCACCAAGTCCCCTTAAGGCTGTAACTTTCCATTCTGTGAAACATTTTCTTCCCAAGTTCTGTTTTCAATATTCTCTGAAAGGTTCAAATCACTCAGAAACCCAGGAACTTAGTGCAACTTTTTCCCAACCTGTGCTGACACAATGGGAAGAAGTCATGTGTCAAGTCCCCATGGATTGCTATCTCCCTCATGGTACCAGCACCCCCTTTTCCTATATAATGAAGAATCTGCCAATGTGGTAACTGTGCAGAAAAATGTTTTCCTGTGTTTGGTTATTGATGTTTCTGGAATGAAAAATTGTTTCCATCATTCATTTAGCTTCCTCTTGACCTAAAATATGATTCTCTTAATTTTACATTCAAGAGTGATGTGGGGAGGAAGCTACAGTCTAACAAAATCACCACATCATAGTGCTTTTAGAATAGAGAATATATTTACCAAAAAATGAGCCATTCTTAACACCAAGTGGTTATGAGAGCAATTTGATGGTGTTTTTCTACCTCACATGTAAGTTCCTTCTTTCATTTAATTGGTCAGCAATATTTAAGGAGTACTTCCTGTGGAGGTTGTCACTGCTTAGTGAACAAAACAGACAAGATCCTTGCCTTCATGAAGATAACAGTATATCATAGAAGGTGTAAAAACAGAAGAACTATTTTTTCAATTTTCTTTACTGACACATACTATGATTTTCCCTAAATCAATAAGAGATGAATAAACATTTTTGTTTTGAACCTTTGTAAGGATGGAATGGCCTCCATTTCAGTTTGGGCTAGCTGATTTCAGTCAGTTTTTCTGTGGTTACAGAAATAAATCTCTCACCTACCAAACCTTTTGCAAAATTCATGCTATTGATCGCAGAGGGCCTGCATGATAGAATATAGATAGATGAATCTGCCCTTATCCTGATTCCTAGACCAAGAAATTAAAGTGTGTGCCCTATGGACTGACTGATAATGCATCTAGATGGCTTATCTATCATCAAATGCCATCTTATTGCCTCTTCATCATGCCTCCTGAACACTTGCTAATAAACAGAATTCAATGTAAACTAAATAATGGAGAAATAGATCATCTCTTTATGTCTCTTAGAGTTAAACTTAAGTCTCATGCAGAGGCTTCAAAGTTCAAAAGTGAAGACAGTATATTTAGCACTAGAGAATGTAACATTTCCATTTCGCTATCAAAATAATTCCCGTCTTTTACACTGAAACAATAGGACTCACTATTCATCTGTTCTTTCATTCACTGACTTATTCTTTCCACAAGCACTTTTTACCTGCCTGTAATAGGCCAGAATGCAATGCAGGAGACCCTGGTTTGATTTTTGGGCTGGGAAGTTCCCTTGGAGAAGGGATAGGCTACCCACTCCAACATTCTTGGGCTTCCCTGGTGGCTCAGTCAGGAAAGAATCCACCTGCAATGTGGGAGACCTAGGTTCAATCCCTGGCTTGAAGATCCTCTGGAGGAGGTCATGGCAACTCACTCCAATATTCTTACCTGGAGAATCCCCATGGGCAGAGGAGCCTGGCGGGCTGGCTTCCGTGGGGTTGCATCCAAAGAGTCAAAGACAACTGAGTTACTAAGCACACGATGGGCCAGCAACTATGCAAGCACTGCTGAAAGAAATATAAATAGTATTTGGTTTGTAGTTTAAAGCACCTTGCAAACTGGAGGAGGAAAACACAGGATGCAATGCAGGTGTTAAGTGTGTGGGACTTGAAGCTTGAATAGAGGTCTGGTCTGATGTTTAGGGAGGGTTCAGAAAGAAAACCAAGCTGTAAGTGAGTTTTGAAAGATATGTAACATTTTTTCCCAGGTGGAGGAAGGGGATTGAGGAAAGTGTGAGAAACAGTTTATCAAGTTTTGCAAGCAACTTGGAGCAAGGCTCAGCATAGATTGAGTCAGGGGAGATTAGTAGGGAGGGCAGCCAGAGAGGAATCCATCAGATGTAAGATGTAGGAAGTAAAGAGGGGCCTACAGCATACGTCTGATTGCAGAGTTTTGCAAGTTGTTTAAAAACTTCTTAGAACCAAGTTTGTAAAAGTCAATTTTTTTTCCTCCCTCTTTGCATTAGTATCACAGGCTGTTTGAGTTCTGTTTTGTTTCCACTTGAACAAACTTTGTCCTACATCATAACGCAGTCTCATTGCTGTAGTTTTATGTTTTTGACTGTAACCTTTCCAAGCAGGTCAGAAGTACTATAGCAGGAAGGGAAACTTACACAGTTCAGGAACTTTGTACCTCAGATCAGAGAGAAAATTAATCATGGGACTGCCAAACTGGCAGGTTTCCTGGTGCTGAAATCAGTGTAAATTTGTCGAATTTCTTACAAAGAAATTTAAAAACATCAGAAATTATGTAAGCTGACTTTGAGAACTGTTTTCTCCTTTTGGGGGTATTGGCCTCTCCTCTTTGCCTGGTGTGAAGAAATGTGCTCATCTGAGTTGCTCCCAGAATGGGCCTCATGCCCTCCTCCTGGCCCTTCAACCATGGTAAATTTTTCTGATTGATCAAAGCCCCTTTGTTGGTGAGTCAGATATGCCCAATGGATATGGATCTCAGATATGCATCTCTTTTGTCTGAATGTGAGTTACATATATAAACTTTTCTAGGGCTTCCCTGGTGGCTCAGTGGTAAAGAATCTGCCTGCCCATGCAGAAGACAAGGGTTCAATCCCTGGTCCTGGAAGAGCCCACATGCTGTGGAGCAGTTAAGCCCGAGAGCCACAACTATTAAGCCTGTGCTCTAGAGCCCGGGAGCCGCGACTACTGAAGCCGGTGTGCCTAGAGCCTGTGCTGCACAACAAGAGAAGCCCCTGCAAGAGAAGCCCGCACACCATGACCAGAGAGTAGCCCCTGCTCACTGCAACTAGAGAGAAAAGTCTGTGCAGCCACGAAGACCCCAAACAGCCATAAATAAAAATAAACTTTTCTAATATCGACATTAGGACACATCCCTAAAAAGGAGGCAGGGGAAATTAATTTTAATCATAGATTTTATTTGACCAGATGTACCCAAAATATTACCATTTCAAGATAGAAGCTATGTGAAAAACTATTCATGAGATATTTTATACCCATATATTCCCACTAAGTTTTCAAAATCTAGTGTGCATTTTTATATTAGTAACACATCTTAATTCACACATTTCAAGTGTTCAAGATCCACATGGGGATAGTAGCACATCTATTTGACAGTTTGGGTCTCAATGTGACTTCAGGTCACAAAGGGGAAGCTGAGAGAATGGGTTTGGAAACACTTCTCTTTCTTTGGTGGCTGAGCCCTTTCTGTGGTGGGGAGGGGTCCCAGTGGGGTGAGACGAGAGAAAGCCCACTTTGACACTAGCCCCAGAGCATGTTCTAAGGCAGCAGAAACTGCCCTTTACAAAAAAAAAAAAAAAAAAAAAAAAAAAAAAAAGGGAATGTCTTTAAAATGGCAATTGACAGAGCCAATCAAAATCACATATTTTCCTACAGATGTTAGAAAAAGTGTGTGATCAAAGTGAAATACATGTTTCATGGAGCTTTTGCTTCTTATTTTTTTCTTTTTTTTTTGCTTCTTTTAAGAATAATTTAAAGTTGGAGATAAGAGGACTATAAACAGAATACTGGTGTTTAGAGAAGATATTCAGAAGAGATCAAAGACTCCAGAATGTTAGAACTAGAAGAAACTTTGAGGTTGAATTTACATGTTTGGACACTGAGAGCCACAGAATTTAAGAGGCTTTATCAGCCAATAGCTGGGGAGAGACAATGCTGGGTCTAAGACTTAGTTCCCTCAAATCCTTACCTTAATAAAGGCACGTTGGCCCTGTATCATGAGGTCACTTGATGTTAGGAATGAAACATTACTGGAGGAATATGCAGCTAATTTTAGGACTGTAGTTCATAGCAGAATTATTTACAATTGCCAAGGTATGGAAGCAATCTAAGTGTCCATCAACAGAAGAATGAATAAAGAAGATGTTGTATACACACAAAGACACACAGACACACCAGACTCAGCAATAAAAAGAATGAAATAATGTTATCTGCAGCAACATGGATGGACTTAACATCATCATACTAAGTAAGCCAAAGACAAATATCATATGACATCACTTATATGTGGAATCTAAAAAACAACAAACTAGAGAGTACAATAAAGAAAGAAGTAGACTCATGGATACAGAGAACAAGCTAATGGTTACCAATGGGAAGAGGGGCAATATTTGGATAGGGGAGTGGGAGACACGAACTAAGGGATGTAAGATAGGCTCAAAGGATGTATTCAGCACAGGGAATATGGCCGATATTTTATAAGTGTAAATGGAGCGTAATCTTTAAAAATTGTATTAAAAAAGATTGTGACTTTTTTAATACAAAAAGCCAGGTGACAGCCGCTCCTTCCCATCTCATTTTGTTGGACTTCAAAACCTCAAGGGTTCCCATCAACATCAAGAGCCTAAGAGTCTAAGATCTGTTTGACATTGCCTCCCAGAATTAGGAGGGAAACGTTCTGGTTTCTGAGTGATTTTTAAAGAGAAAAAAATATAAGCAGATGATTTAATTACCAGTCCTTGAACTGATTTATTTTCAGCAGTAACAACAAAGTCATACCACCCAGTGATACAAATCAAGTGATTACTCCTTAAACGTGGGCGATGAAGAGGAGAAAGAGAGAGAGAGAGAGAGAGAGAGAGAGAGAAAGCTCTGACTTCATATAATGGCTTCAAGCCAGACTGCAAAGAAGGAATCTGTGAAATTCAAGGTCCTGGAGTCTATTATTTCTCTTTGCTATTATTTCTGAAATAAGACCTGGGCAAAATCAATTCAGGTTCAGAAAGAATATGACTTTAATTTTCTACATAAAATTGTCAGGAAGTCTGATTTAGAAGGGGAGAAAAGACAGACAACTATCACCCAAGAAGAAATTAAATGAATAAATTAAACAAAGCAAAGTACATTTATACTACCAAAACTCTTGGTCATGAGACAAAACACATTTCCTGGCACAAACACATAGGGATTTAAAACACAAACCAGCAACACAGATGATGAGGTAATGCTCCTGAAAACAAACTCCTCTTGAGTGTTAGAAAATCAGTGATGGATCAGTCCAATAGAATTAATTTTATTTTGATGCAAATGCATCCTTAATGCTTTGATTCCATTTAATCCTAGAATATGTGATCTTCTTAAAATTTTAACTTATATTCCACCCTCCTCAAGTAACTGACATTCAGTTTTTGAAAAATTGGGAAGCTCTTCAGCCCGTCATTCTGCTTAATGAGGATGATATACTGACTCTTTTTGTCCTTCTTTCAGCGTAGGTTTTCCACTAACCATAAATTCTATCTGCCTCTCATTCAATCTCTATCAGTTGTCAAAAGAACAGCAAAGAAATCTGAAGAAGTGGGTGATAACAGCAGATGAGACTTCCTTGGAAATATTTAAGAGGTTTACAGTCTGCTGGGACTATCTCATTGCTCTTAAGCTTTTAGCATTTTATGGATCTTCAGTTTTCACTCTTTAAGTTTTTGCCTGTCCCTTTTGGCCAGCAGAAGCTTTTTCACAGGTTTTTCAGCTTAAACTACAGGTCTGGTGGGAATCCGTCAGCATAGTGTGTGGTTGTTTGTATGACACAAATACATGTTCCCTTGACTCTTCCCTTACCAGGCAAATGCCAATCCATCTTCTGGGTGGAGAAGCAGAAAAAGCTGGGCTTTGGCATTCCATTCAACAAAATTGTTGAGTGCTTACTCTGTGACCAGTGCACACGAGATGCTGTGTCTCTAGTGGCCACATGCTGTATGTGGGGATCTTACATCTAGAGATAAAACAGCTTTACTTTTCATCACTTTGTTTTGGATGCACACTAACCTTATTCTCTCTTAAGTATACAGAATTCATGTGCTGCCCAATTTGGGCCATGATATTGTCTCTTGATTACTTATTCTGAATCTCTGCCCCTAAATCAAAACTCACCTTCTCTGTGTCTCATTCTTTCCTGATCTTTCTCTCTAGTGACAAGAGCTAGACTGATCTGTGACCATTCAGAGCTAGAAGGAATCTCATAGCTCATGCAGTCCAAAGTTCTCATTTTAGGTAAGAGGGAAAGGGGTCCTGAAATGTTCAGTTCAATAAACATTTAATAAGCATCTCTTTGGGGCCAGTGAGCATACCAGCACCTGGGTGGCACATATAAGAAAGACAGGATTTCTACCACAATTCTTTTGTTGGAATAGAATCACAAAAAGGTAATTAGAATACTTTAAGTGCAAAGAAAAGAGGTATGTTTAGGGTAAGATGGTGCTCATGGAAGACAGAGGGGAGGGTTTCTAGGAGATGATATCTAGGCCAAGTTATCAAGGATGAGATGGAATGGGTAAGGTAAAAGTTCGGTGAGGAAAAGTGGAGGGTACTGCAGGGAAAGGCACAATTAAATTCATGAACAGACTTAGCTTGGTGTGCGCATGTGTGCTCAGGGAGCTCAGGGTGCTGGGATGGCAGTCTGAAGCCGAGGGAGATAACGCTGAAGAGCAGGTAGAGGGTCTCGCATGCTGTTGAGAGCCTTTGCGCTTGATCCGGCAGGCCGTGGGGCTGGGGTTGGGAGATAGGTGTGGGGTGGGCAGCAGTGAAGAATTTCAAGCTGAGACATGGTTAGATTTGCATTTTAGCTGGATCATCATGGTAATACCATGGAAATGAATCTGGGGATAGACCAAGAGGCAGGAGGACTAGTGAGTCTAGAACTCTGGTCTCTTGTTTCTGAGCCCAGGGTTTCACCTACTACACCACGCTGAGTCCCCCAAGGACTCAGCTGGAAGCAAATATCTCCAGAAAGCCTTTAAGTTATTCCCTTGGTTTTCTGGGCATCTGCTATTTTTGCCTGATGGGCATCCATTCCTTTATTCTTATGGCAATAGTATTTCAATTTCCTTTTGGGGGAACTATTCCTATCCCAAACTCAATCTGAGCTTCCACAGGAGGCCCAGGCTCCGTAGACTGGTATCTGACCCAGATCAAGCTACTCAATATATTCTGTCCTCCTAGAAAAGTGACTGGGTCAGTGATGGACATGGGACTAGGCCAGACCAGTGAGACTCAGTGATACTTAGGACTTTTCGGCTATGCAAAACACTCTGTTGACTTCAGCTTCATTAGCTATTCGAAGGTTTCTAACAAATACATCAAGAAACATTTCTGAACAGTTTCTACATCCCTTACTTTCAGACCTTACACAGTGAGTTCAAGTTCCATGGCATGAGTCACAGCTCCTGTCACTGAGGGAGCCACTCGGTCATGACTGGTGGATTGAAGACATCACTGAGTGATCCCTTTCCTTGGTCCCTCTAAGGTGCAGTTTGAGATTTTAAAGAGCAGAGTAGCTTGGGAAACCCAGTAAGGCATAAAGAATAATAAAAGTATCACCACAGTCCCACTATGCAAAGTTACCTACTATTAAGAGTTTTGTGTATTGACTTCTATGCTTCTTTTCTATGCAAACATATTGATGCATATCTCTAAGTATTTGAGCACATAGAGACACCCAGGGCACTGGATGCTGCCTCTGTTGCTTTGCCCCTGGCTTTTTCCACTGCACAGTGTAGCTTGGGCATTTCCCTCATATGCATGGCATTCTTAAGCGGGCTCATTTAACCTCCAAACAGTTCCAAGATGCCCTTATCTGACTCCCACATTTCTAAGTGTCTGCCAGCTGCCTGAAAGCAGTTTCTCTTGGCCACTATTCCAGGGGAACATCTGCCTGCTGCCTCTTTCTCCTGCAGCAGCCAAGTGATCCATGTAGTGGTGGTGGTGTAGCCGCCAAGTCATGTCCAACTTTTTTGCAACCCCATAGACTGTAGTCCACCAGGCTCCTCTGTCAATGGGATTTCCCAGTATAGAATACTGGAGTGGGTTTCCATTTCTTTCTCCAGGGGATCTTTCCCACTGGGATGGAACACTTGTCTCCTGCATTGCAGGTGGATTTTTTATCACAGCCCGGAGAAAAGTACAGGGCCAGGACCAGGGTCAGGGACAAACCTAGGCAAAGGAAGAGGAGGAAGCATCCGGGTAACTCAAATATGTATGACATGCTAGTTGCAGTAACCTTCACATGCTTATTGTTATTGTTGAGGATTCAAATATAAATCTGATCTTGCCATCCACCTCCTGCTTAAAATGCTCCTTGGCTGCTCAGTGCTTTTAGGATAGCTACCTATATCCTGATCAGTTGCAGGCTGGGGGGTGGCACACTGGGTAGTTTGGCCTGAAGACCTCCCCAACCTGACCTTGTGGTCTGGCCTTTCTTCCTCATTCTTAGCAGTCAGTATGCACTCATTATATTTGCAAATGCACATCAGCTGATGTAATCGCCTGAATCTCTGTCTCTTCCTCTAGACTGCAAATTCCATGAGGGTAGGGAGACCATCTGAGCTGTTCCCTGGGTGATCTTTAGTGCCCAGGTCAGAGCTGAGTGTGTAGTAAGTTCTCAAAAATCAGTGAAGGAAGGAAGAATGTTGGGAGAGGAAGGTGGCAAACAGAGAGAACCCTGCTTCATGGCTGTCCCTCTCTTCTTGCCTCTCTTGACTGCTGGGGCAGCTCCTCTGCCCCACAGTCCCCTAGAAAGGACTCCAAACTCCGTTATCTTGCTTTCTGCCTCTATTTCCCTGCTAGAAATGGGAGGCAGGAGGCAGAGTGGTCAGGACCACAGTATTTTGTTTCTCAAACACACATGTGAATCCCTGCTCACCAACTGCCCTAAGGGCCTTGAGTGCACCAGAGCAAGCAGAGACCTCACGGTAGTCAAATGAGCCAAGGTCATGGAGGCAGAGGAGATGAAAGCCCTGCTGTGGGAACCTTGGACCCAGTACAGCCCCTCCTTATGTAACTCACTCAGTCAGAAATTATAAGAGGAGAGTTGTTACTGTTTTCCTACTTTCTGCCTGGAGCTCTGGTTTTTCTACTCTTTCTCTTGGAGGGAGAGGCAGTGGCTATTACTATAACAACAACATCTCTAAATAGGGCCTCCCTCGGAGGGTGGAGAGTTTCCCATCCATGAGCTCATAAGACGGTACAACAAATCTGCCCACTCAAGAGTGTTTTTGTCCTTTGTTACTGAATCTTAGCTTGATTTTGTGTTTCGGAAGTGTGCCTCCACCCAGTTCGTGAGAAGGGCTGGATCTCCCATAACTACCAAGCGTGTGTCATGGCTTTACAGAGTCACTTCTAGGCTCAGGAACCAACGATGGGTCTTTTTGGTTAGAAAGGAAAATCCAAGTTCTTTGCCAGACACCCAAGGCCCTCCTAGCCCAGGCTTCTTCTCCAGTGTCCCCTTCTGGATGGTGACTAAATGGGAAAGTTCCACTGTGACACACGTCAAACCCCAATGGCTACTCTGCTGTTTGGGTTTTAGGTGGTGCTGTTCCCCTTCCCAGAATGCCTGTGCTCTTCCTCTCCATGTCTGGGTACCATCCCCACCCTGCACTTAGGAATCAGCAAAAGCCCTGACCTCACCATCTCAAACTAAAGCTAGTAACCCCTTCCACACCCTCAATTACTTGGCATCTTGGCAGCATTCAATTCTGCTGACCTCTCCTGTCCCCCCACCTCTTTGTGATACCCACCTGTCCTCCTCTGCCTCCTCTGTGGATACACCATTTTCTACCCAGCATTTTCCCCAAGTACAGCCCTAGGCTCTCTCTTCTCCTTTGCCACATATGTACAAACAACTCACAAATTAGTATCCTGTCCCAGATATTCCCTCCATGCAATAAACTCTTATATCCAACTCTTGGACTCTCAATCATATCCCCAGTACAGCCATGACAGATACAGGATTGTTCCACCTGTTGCCCGCTGCCTCTGCTGTCCATCTTGACCTTGCCAGAGTCCCTTCTCCCAGTGAATGGCTTTTACATCCACCCAGGCACAGAAGCCAGAACTCTGGACTCCTTCCTGGGCTCTCTCGTTACAGACACACTTAATGATGCTGACTATGGACCAGACTCTGGCTTCCATTCATATCTATGATAGTGTCTCTGTTCTCTATATATGTGACCTCTCTCTCTCCACTAAGGCCAAAAGTTCCTGGAGAGCTGTGACTCTCTTACGACCCAGCCAGGTCCTAACTCCAGCACGTTGAAAAATTCCCAGCAGGCACTCCAGTTAAGTGTTTACTGATCACTTAAGCGGCCATACAGCAATCTACGATGTGCAAACAAGGCAGATATTCAGAGGAGTGCTCTTTGATTCTTCAGTGCCGCCCAATACCAGAGGCCTGACTTGCGTAAATGTAAAGGGCTTTATGGTCTCTTCCTGCTTTAAAATCTGTGATTCTAGGAGAAACTGTGTGTTTTTAAACCAATGGGGAGCCTAATTCCAAGGTTGATGCTTCTATGTTTTCAGGTGCATGTATGGTAACAGAAAGTCTGGATTCAGAGCAGTAATTTCGTTCCTTATAAAGGAGTGCTGGGGTAGGGAAGCCAGTCTTTCTTCACCTTTTCTTAAGCATTACGGTGTAACACAGTAGGTCAACTGCATGAAATAAAAGGTTGAGTCCATTCCGTTATAATGTGAAGAGTTATGTAACTTGAAAAGGCTATAAAGAAAATGATTTATGAAACTTAACACAGGCATAAGAAAAGGTCAGATTTATGGCATTTTGTGAATAATTTCAGGTATTTGAATATGAAAATCATCAGATGGACAGATATGAATTTTATACTTAATTATGAGGGATAGTTTTAAAAAGTGGGATCTTGAGTTAACTAAAATGATGCATTGCATTTTACAAAATTTCAGGGAATAGAGAAAGACCTTACCTGGTGCAACTCCTTATCTGATATTCTATTCCTTATACAATGGGTTTGCTCAGTAGTTAATCAGGCTGTACTTGAATACCCCAGTGGTGGGGGTATTCACTACTCTATCTTTTAACATATCTTATTATTAGAAAGTTTCTGTTATGTTTGAGCCCATATCTTCCCATGTAGCTTTTATCTGTCTAAAATTACTCTTCCCTTTAGACTGATACAAAGTAAGTTTGAGGACTTGTCCACGCAAAGACCACAGAGACAGCTCTCAGATTCCTTAGAATTGTGTTTATTGGTTATTCATTCAACAACTCTCTTTATGTGCCAAACATACGTGAAGAACGTAAAGACATAATAACAACTTCAGGGCAAGGATCTGAATCTCCAATGCTTCCACGGCATCTAGCATACACATAGTGGATATTAACTGAATGAATGGTGGAAGCCCTGACTCAGCTAGAGAGGCTCACTAGTCTGGTTGGGGCAGTGAGATATAGAAAGATGTGAAAGATAGGGAAAAGATAACACATTCATGGGAAAATAGGCGAATGACATCAGCAGGAAATTAAATGAAGAGGAAAGCCAAATGGCCAATAAACATCTTGTATAATGCTCAGTCTCACTAGCAATCAGGGAAATTAAAGAGATAGTACACCCACACTCATGAGATTGGCATAATCTGAGAAGTCTGGCAATGCCAACTGTTGATAAGAATGTGAAGCAATTAGAACAATAACACCTTGTGTTGGATGGCTAACTGAGAGACCAGTTTGGAGAGCCATTTGGCACTGCTTTGTAAAATTAAAAGTTGAGAGAACCTTTGACCCAGCAATTCCACCTCTGGGTATATGCCTCAGAGAAATAATTAAACGTAAGCAGAAAGAGGCATGTACTAGAAATTCATTGAAACATTTTTAGAGTAACAAAGAATTATAAATAATTCAAATGTCTATCAATGAAGGAATGGGTAAATAAATTATGCTATATTCACCAAATACTTATTATACTGCTGTGAAACTGAATGAATTAGATCATATGTATAAGCATGAATCTAATTAGCTAAGATAGGAAGTTGAAGAGGGCAGGCTAAGTTACAGTATTTGCACAAATTTTAAAACAGCCCAAGCAAGATTATGAGAGTAACTATATACAGTGAAAATATGTGTGGGAATAATAGATTTCAAATTCAGGATAGTGATTGGTTATGGGGTCAGAGTAAGGAAGTGCAGCTGAGAAATATACAGGAGCCTTCAATTGGATTTGCAATGTTTCTTTTTTTTTTTTTTTTTTTTAGCTGGGTATGCTTGTTTGGGTGACATTACAAACATTTTTTATAGTAACAAACCTGCAGTTGTGTCTGTATCTTAGCCATAGCTGATGAATCAGGGAAGATACTTGTTTAAGCTAGACCAGCATGATTCTCTCTTTTGTATATACTTGAAATATTTCTTTCCTTTTTTTTTTTTTCCCCAAAGGGAGAGGAAATAATGGCAATTGTGGCAGATAACAGTGTTTGGCTGAAATACAGCTCTTATAGATCTCATTCTTTCTAGGTGCCTTCCATCCAACATATCCCCAGCTTTTCTTGCATTAAAGATGATCATGAGACACAGTTCTAATGAATGAGATATAAGGGAACATCTTCTTGGAGTTTTCTCAGAAAAAGCTTTTGCTTTTCTGATATTGTGAACAGATCAAGTCAATAGCCTGCCTTCTCCCCTTTTTCCTTCTGTGAAAATAGATGACATGTCTGGAGTGCTGATAGTCATTTTGCAACCACAAGGAAAGGTTAGCTGAATCACAGAGATGCCAGCCTTAACATCATTGGACCAATGACCCAATGCCAGAAAAAACCTTCTTAGACTCTTTGCTATGTAAAAATAAATAAATAAATACATTTCTGACTGTTTAAGACCCTGTGGATTAGAGTTTTTTTTTTTTAAAGCTTTTCTAATTCATATGAAGATATGCTGTAAAGTAGCATTATTAAATTTCACCATGGTGTTGGTGGTGGGTTTATTTGCTAAGTTGTGTCTGACTCCTGTGACCCCATGGACTGTAGCCCACTAGGCTCCTCTGTCCATGCGATTTCCGAGGCAAGAATGCTGGAGTGGGTTGCCATTTTCTTCTCCATAGGATCTTCCTGATCTGGGGATTGAACCTGGATTTCTAGCACTGCAGGTGGATTCTTTCTCAACTGAGCCACCCAGAAAGCCCCAAATCCCAGCATATCTTACTTCAATTTGCCAATATCTATTCTAGTGAGGTATCTCAAACAGAAGACTCTATTCTAGGAGAATCCGATTTTTATCCAATGGAAGAAGGTTGTCATTCAGTTCAGTTCAGTTGCTCAGTCGTGTCCAGCTATTTGCGACTCCATGAACTGCAGCACACCAGGCCTCCTTGTCCATCACGAGTTCCCAGAGTCCACCCAAACCCATGTCCATCGATCAGTGATGCCATCCAACCATCTCATCCTCGGTCGTCCCCTTCACCTCCTGCCCTCAATCTTTCCCAGCATCAGGGTCTTTTCTGATGAGTCAGCTCTTCATATCAGGTGGCCAAAGTATTGGATTTCAGCTTCAACATCAGTCCTTCCAATGAACACCCAGGACTGATCTCCTTTAGGATGGACTGGTTGGATCTCCTTGCAGTCCAAGGGACTCTCTAGAGTCTTCTCCAACACCACAGTTCAAAAGCATCAATTCTTCGGCGCTCAGCTTTCTATATAGTCCAACTCTCACATCCATACATGACCACTGGAAAAACCATAGCCTTGACTAGATGGAACTTTGTTGGCAAAGTAATGTCTTTGCTTTTTAATATGCTGTTTAGGTTGGTCATAACTTTCCTTCCAAGGACTAAGCGTCTTTTAATTTCATGGCTGCAATCACCATCTGCAGTGATTTTGGAGCCCAAAAAAATAAAGTCAGTCACTGTTTCCACTGTTTCCCCATCTATTTGCCATGAAGTGATGGGACCGGATGCCATGATCTTAGTTTTCTGAATGTTGAGCTTGAACCCAACTTTTTCACTTTCCTCTTTCACTTTCATCAAGAGGCTCTTTAGTTCCTCTTCACTTTCTGCCATAAGGGTGGTGTCATCTGCATATCTGAGGTGATTGATATTTCTCCCGGCAATCTGGATTCCAGCTTGTGCTTCCTCCAGCCCAGTGTTTCTCATGATGTACTCTGCATAGAAGTTAAATAAGCAGGGTGACAATATACAGCCTTGACGTACTCCTTTTCCTATTTGGAGCCAGTCTGTTGTTCCATGTCCAGTTCTAACTGATGCTTCCTGACCTGCATATAGGTTTCTCAAGAGGCAGATCAGGTGGTCTGGTATTCCCATCTCTTGAAGAATTTTCCACAGTTTATTGTGAGGCACACAGTCAAAGGCTTTGGCATAGTCAATAAAGCAGAAATAGATGTTTTTCTGGAACTCTCTTGCTTTTTTGATGATCTAGTGGATGTCGGCAATTTGATCTCTGGTTCCTCTGCCTTTTCTAAATCCAGCTTGAACATCTGGAAGGTCACGGTTCACAAAGCCTGGCTTGGAAAATTTTAAGCATCACTTCACTAGCATGTGAGATGAATGCAATTGTGCAGTGGTTTGAGCATTCTTTGGCATTGCCTTTCTTTGGGATTGGAATGAAAACTGACCTTTTCCAGTCCTGTGGCCACTGCTGAGTTTTCCAAATTTGCTGGCATATTGAGTGCAGCACTTTCATAGCATCATTTTTCAGGATTTGAAATAGCTCAATTGGAATTCCATCACCTCCACTAGCTTTGTTCACAGTGATGCTTTCTAAGGCCCACTTGACTTCACATTCCAGGATGTCTGGCTCTAGGTCAGTGATCACACCATCGTAATTATCTGGTTTGTGAAGATCTTTTTTGTGCAGTTCTTCTGTGTATTCTTGCCATCTCTTCTTAATATCTTCTGCTTCTGTTAGGTCCATACCATTTCTGTCCTTTATTGAGCCCATCTTTGCATGAAGTGTTCCCTTGGTATCTCTAATTTTCTTGAAGAGATCTCTAGTCTTTCCCATTCTATTGTTTTCCTCTATTTCTTTGCATTGATCGCCGAGGAAGGCTTTCTTATCTCTCCTTGCTATTCTTTGGAACTCTGCATTCAAATGGGTATATCTTTCTTTTTCTCCTTTGCTTTTTGCTTCCCTTCTTTTCACAGCTATTTGTAAAGCCTCCTCATATATTACTCTCATTTTATTATATATACTTATTATGAGCCAAGATGATGCTTGCTTTTTTTGGCAGCCTCATAAGACTCGTGATTCATCTTAAACTTTTAGTCAACTTAGGTCCCCAATCCTTGACTAGTCATTTAAAGTTTACAGAGCCGTGATCCTTACAATAGGAAGTTCAATCTAGTTCACTGATAAGCTGTGGCTCACAGAGGTCAAATTACTTTCCCTGAGCTCACACAAGTGAGATAATTCCTTTAACCCTTCTTTCCTCTGAGAGTATCTTTTCAGTCACCTGGGTGGGCTCCAGGTACCCATGCTTGCATTCTTGGTCCTAGTTATTTGGCTCAGGAATGGATACCTGACTGAAGTTGGACTACTTATATTATCTGTTTAGAATGCCTTCAGGATGGGAAACTGGCTCTGGTTTTTTTAGAATTCACTGCTATGAATATGAAGTGAGACTCACAAGTCCAAATATTATTTTAGGGACATGTTAATCTTACAGAGCTGGCATGCATAGTTAATCAGAGATGGAAATGAAAAATGCCTTCTGCAGAAATTGGTGTGCCTCTCTTATTCTGTCCTCACACCTCACCTGACCCAGCCCTGGTAAGCATGTCCATCCTGCCCAACATCACTGTGGTTTAGGTACCCCATGTCCCTTTCTATCTCCTGTTCTATTTGCCTCTCCACATCCAACCTAACATCTTTCTGTCTTCCTTTCTTGAAGCAACTGTGTGCTATCACTTCTTTTATCATGGAGTAAGAAATTAACATCTTTTTCCTAAATAACATATACTTATTTTGCCTCTCTATCTACCTATGGTCACATCTACAAAAAGAAAGCAATGGGAAGAAAACACTCCTAATGCCAGCATAGGGAAAGATTGAACAAATTGCGAGTAATTAGGGATTGATTATATTTTCCCTCCTGGATTATTAGGAATTATAAGGCAGCTTTCACAGAAGGTAGAATTTAAGCATTAGAGGAAACTAGATTTTAGGGCCTCTCTGGCAACAAAGGGACGGCACCTATGGGTTGGCCTCCCCTGCTTGTGCATGTGATTAGCCATGAGTACAAGCCAAAACTTTATGTAATAACTTGGGTGGATCTTGGACTTTCATTCTTGAGGAGTGCAATGAACTTTTTCTCCTCAGAAAGCCTACATTTGAATGGCATGTTTTAGATCACAAGAGTCCTCGAATTTCAATTAGATGAAGCAATCTGACATTTTTTGGCATAGAAGATTTGAAGAATAATGATTATTCTTTGTCTCTGGAATAGTCTTTAGGAAAAACAAAATAGTTAAAGTAATTTCCATAAAGACCCCTGTGCATGGCAGCAAACCTCATGGATAGTTAAACCCATTCAGAGAGATGAATATGGAATTCAGCTAACATCTTGTTTTTCTGCAGGAAATGTTTAAATATCTCCCATACTGCTCACTTTCACTTGGGACTAAGAAAATTTTAGTCTATAAGGGGAAGACAGAAGAGACTGCTTGGAAGCAAATAAAACAGTCTATTAGGTCAAGATGATCATGCAGAGAGCCCCAGTGGGTTTTGCATTGAATATAGCTTTATAGAAAATACAGATTGAGGCAATTAGTCCCTTCCAATTTTAAACAAGCAGTAGCAGTGGGAAGTATGCCAGGAAGGATGATTAAGGATTAAACAACAGCATGGGAACTTGATCAGAATTTCCGAAATTTCACTGCCAGCACCTGATCTTTCTACATCACCACCTCCTTGATTATGAAAGGCAGGGGCCCTTCTCCTGGACCCCACCCCACCCCAGTCCCTTACTGCTTAAGGGAAAGTTATGGAAGAGAAGGCTTCTGTCTCCACCAACTTCTAAGAGGGAACACAGCCAAGAGAGGCAGGAAGAAGCATGCTCACTTCCACCCTTTTTGGCAAGCTCAAGTGGGAGCAAAAGCCACTGCCAAATCTGTTTTTTAATACAGATTTTAAAAGGGTTGTGTCTGCACATGCAAAGGGAAGGGCACAGTGCGCTGTGTTAAACAGCACAACAATTTTTAAAAATCAAACACACAAAAAAAGCCTAAATCTTTGCCTGACTATCCAGGTATTTGTTTGCCATGTGGTAGGTCCTCACTAGGGTGAGAGTCTGGATTTGCAGCAGTGTCTTCTGCAGTCATATGAATGGGACCCAGCCACAGAACTTTCACCCTATCTGGCCCAGTTGGGCAAGACACGAACCCTGGTACTTCTTAATCTGATCCAGGAGGGAGGAACTCTCTTTGCTTTTGGAGATAGAGTTGAGTTCCTAGATCTGGTGTACCCAGACATGATTGGCACTTTGGTACTTAGAGTTGGATAGCCATCAAGTGACAGGAAGATACCAAAAAGAAGGGGGGAGGATAAATTAGGAGGCTGGAATTAACACATGAACACTACTATATATGAAACAGATATCCAACAAATACCTACTGTGTAGCACAGGGAACTCTACTCAATATTTTGTAATAACCTATATATAAGAAAAAACAGGGCTTCCCTGGTGGCTCAGATGGTAAAGAATCTGCCTGCAATGCAGGGGACCCAGGTTCAATCTCTGGGTTAGGAAGATTCCCCTGGAGAAGGGAATGAGTAGCCACTCCAATATTCTTGCCTAGAGAATCCATGGACAGAGGAGCCTGGTAGACCACAGTCCATAGGGCACAGAGTTGGACATGACTGAGCAACTAATATTTTCTTTCACTTTCAAGGAAAAACAACCTGAAAAAGATTACGTGTATATATATATACTTTTTCATACACACACACACAATTGAATCACTGTGCTGTACACCTGAAACTAATATGGCACTATGAAGCAACTATATTTCAATAAAGTAAAAAAAATAAATTACAAAAAAAGAAGAGAGAGAAAGAGAATGAGAGGGAGAGATACATAAGTCCCAATTCTCTCTCCTCGAGTCTCTGAATATTTCCCACAGCTTGTTCCTCAACAATATTTAGAGAGTCAATTTTCCATGAAAATTTGTGCTTAAAAGATCACATGGGGAGAAACATTTATTTATTTAGTTTGTCCTAAATTTAACAGTCTTTTTAACAGTCTTTTTATATTCCAGTCTTTTTGCTGAAAATGTATCCTGGTCTGATGCCATCACAAATAATGTTGCAATGAGCATTATCCCTGTGCCTTTATGTACTTGTTCCAGTTTCAGTCCAATTCTTAGAAGTGAAACTGATGATCAAAGTACATTTCTGTCTCTTGAATACTCCACAATGCCCAGCAGCACTTGCCGAGTACTGGACACATGGCCTGTGCTTAACAAGAGGTAGTACAGCAATGCAGTTGGAGCATCGGCTCTGTGACCAGCCAGTGCCAGCTCCACAACTCATGGCCTGTGTGACCTCAGGTAAGTTATTCAACCTTTCAAAACCAGGGTTTACCATCTATTAAGTGAACTAACAATAATAACATATTGAGGGAGTCATGTGCCAGGTACTGTTTTAAGTGCTCCATTCATTACTTCTCAAACTACTTCATGATGAAGATTCTATTAGTATCTCCTTTTACAGATGAGGAACGAGGCACAGGAAGGCTGCACACTTTGTCCAAGGTCATATAGCTAGTAAATAGTGAGACCAGGCTTATCCCCAGAAAGTCTGGCTCCAAAGCCTGTCTTTTAAATACTTTCTTATAGGGGATTTGCATATGATAAGGAGAACTGATAGTGAGAAGAATATGGGAAAATATGTAGGTAGGTGGGTAGGTAATAGACGGAGAGAGAGGGAGAGAGAGAATGGATTTAGCATGATGTGCAGCCCTCAGTGAATTCATGCGGCCTGGCTGGAGCAGAGATGTGATGCCAATCCTTCCTCCTGCAATGCACATCCTTTAAGAATGGACCATCAGCTACTCTCTCCATTCATCTCACCCTCTCCTTCCTTCCCGTCTGCCATATGTAAAATGGATAGCCAATGAAATTTGCTGTATGATTCAGGGAACTTGCACTGGGGCTCTGTAACAATCTACAGGGTGGGAAGGAGGTTCAAGAAGAAGAGGACATATATATACCTATGGGTAATTCATGTTGATGTATGGCAGAAATTAAACCAGTATTGTAAAACAATTATCCTTCAATTAAAAATAAATAATTTTTTAAAAAAAAAGAATGGATAAGCAGCAATATAAAACAAACAACTCAATTAAAAAATGGCAGAAAATCTAAATAGACATTTCTCCAAAGAAGACATGGGTTTCCCTTGTAGCTCAGTTGGTAAAGAACCTGCCTGCAATGCAGGAGACCAGAGTTCAATTCCTGGGTTGGGAAGATCCCCTGGAGAAGGAAATGACAACCCATTCCAGTATTTTTGTCTGGAAAATCCCATGGATAGAGGAGCCTGGCAGGCTACATCCAGTCCATGGGGTTGCAAGAGTCAGACACAACTTAGTGACTAAACCACCAGCACCAAAGAAGACATACAGATGCCCAACAGTACATGCAGAGGTACTCAACATGCTAGTTGTTAGGGAAATGCAAATCAAAACCACAGTGAGGTATCACCTCACTCCAGTCAGAAGGGCCATAATCAAAAAGTCTACAAATAATAAATACTAGAGAGGGTGTGGAGAAAAGGGAACCCTTCTGCACTGTTGGTGGGAATGTAAATTGGTACACAGTCGCTATGGAGAAAAGTACAGAGGTTCCTTAAAAACTAAAAATAGAATTATACAATCCAGCAATCTCATTCTTGGACACATATTTAGAGAAAACCATAATTTGAAAATAATAATAACCAATAGTCATTACAGGCTATTTATAATAGCTAAGACATGGAAGGAACCTAAATGTCCATTGACAGATGAGTGGATAAAAATGTGGTACATATATACAATGGAATATTACTCAGCCATAAAAAAGAAGGAAATAATGCCATCTGCAGCAACATGGATTGGACCTAGAGATTATCATACTAAGTGAAACAAGCCAGACCAAGACAAATATATGATATTGCTTATATTTGGAATGTAAAAATAAAGACAAATTAACTTATTAACAAAACAGAAACAGGCTCACATACTTAGAGAATAAAACTTATGGTTACTGGGGGGTGAGGGGGTGCTAAGGGTGCGAAGAAGGAATAGATCAGGAGTTTGGGATTGATGTGTACACATTGCTATATTTAAAACAGATAGCCAACAATGACCTACTGCATAGCACAGGTAACATAGTCAATGTATTATAATAACCTATAAAGGAAAAGAATCTGAAGAAGAATTATATATATACACACACACACATATATATATACATATGAATTGCTGTGCTATATACCTGAAGCTAACATGATATTGGAAATCACCTACACTTCAAAAAGGAAAAAAATAGATGAGGTGACTTCATGGATTTCCTTAAGATTTCATTTCTAGGAAGAGGAAGGTTGGGAATGGAGAAGCATGTTACTCTGGAAATCAGTTAAATCTTCTAGCCCAGAAAGCAACAGAATCATTGGAATATGTATATTTTTTAGATTGGGAAGATTAAGGAAGTTGTAATGACTATAAAAAATTCATGTTGATATGTGGCAAAACCAATACAATATTGTAAAGTTAAAAAAAAAAAATTAACCTTCTATCCAAGGAAACCAAAACAGGGGGGTGGAACTACTTATGGAACATGACCTTGGCTGGGAACAACGAACTGTTGGGCCAGACCATCTGGGGAAATTCTTTCCTATCAAGTGGAGCATGATATTCCAGAAGGGGTGGGCGAGGTTCCTAAAGGGTGAGGCTGCTTCTTCCAGGTTAAATGCTTTACATGCATCATTTCATTTAATTCTCATAGCAGCTAACTGAGGCAAATGGGATTATTGTCCCTGTTTGATCAATGAAGAAACTGAAGCACAAAGAGGTGATATGACTTATCCTGGAGTCTGTGCTCTTATCCATCACAGTTAGCCTGAAGAAGAGGTGCATGTTTGTCATAAGGAGAGCACAGGCAAGACAACAGAGATGGGGGTTTGTCCAGGTGCGTAACCTTGGGCAACATACCTCACAGCTCCAAGCCTCTGTGTTCTCATCTATAAAATGGGCACAGATCAGATATCCAACGTACAGGTAGAGTGACAGATAAGGGAATTCATATAGCACACTGAGCACAGTGGCTAGTACGTGGCTAGCGACTGGTACTGGTACACGGTACTCGTACTCTTGAGAAATACATTAAGAACCAGAATATACAGATTTCTTCTTCTGCTTCTTTTTTCGTTTTTTAACTGGTATCAAAAATCACAGTGATTAAGATTAGGCCCTTTATATAGATTGTAACTATTTTATATTGTAATGAGTACCAAAGTGTCTCTTGCTCAGGAAGTAGAATAGATACAGCATAGATCATATGTCACTAGTTCTAATGACGCCAAGATGACAGTTATGGATTGACTGTTTTTACCAGCAACTTGCCAGACTCCATGTGGTTTCAGAATTTTCCCTCTGTGGGACTCAATTGTGCCATCCACAGAATAAGGATTCAACTATAATTTCTAATTTCTTAACAAAACTGAGAAACCTAAAGAAAATTCTAAAAAATAATCACCCAGCATATAGAATAAGCCCTTGCTTGGCTCTTACTGATGGAAGAGTTTGTTCTAGGGGTAAAAAGTGTGAGTTACAGAAGTTTTTTTTTTTTTTTTTTTTTTTAAAGAGAAATGCTATTTCATCATGATATGATAATAGTCACTGTTTATGAGCCCTATGACTCAGCCTGGGCCATGTGCCTGACACTCATCAGTTTATTCAGTCCTCCCAACAGTCCTGCAAAGTCAAGAGTTATAGCTTTTCCTTCTTAAATAATGAAGAAGCTGAGGGTTTCAGAGAGAAGTGACTCACAGGATATACCAGTTTCTCTGTTATCTTGTTTCCCCCAAACCTTATCATAACAGATATTCCTATTATGAAGTCCCTATAACTGAAACAAAACAGCCAAAAGAGTCCTATAATGGATTATTTAAAAATTATTCTACATATAGTTTCTATCGTATGACATGCTGCTGCTGCTGCTCAGTCATGTCTGACTCTGTGCGACCCCAGAGACGGCAGCCCACCAGGCTTATAAATAGTTTCTTGGCTTAGTTCAAATTACAGACATTCTCAATTACGTGCAATAATGAGCTTCAACCATGTATGCTATGCTTCTTTTGAAATCCTGAAACAAAGAAGACAGAGAAATATATTTGTTGAGTCTCTGTGCCCCTAACTCAGCAAGGTTTCCTCCTGGGTGAAGCTGGCCCAGGGCCATTCTCCCTCCCACGAGCTCAGGAAGACCCCTTTAGGATAAGTCCCCCTGCCCTCCTTGTGTTTGTGCCAGCAAGACTGTTCAGCCTCCTGCTTGTGGGCAGTGAGGGAAGATGAAGAAATAAACACCCTTAAGTTGTTAAAAGAAAAAGCACTTGGGAAAAGATTATCCTGGAACTAAGAACTTGGGGTCGCACAGAGTCGGACACGACTAAAGCGACTTAGCAGCAGCAGCAGCAGCAGCAAGAACCTTTATGGCGATTCCTAAGTCGAGGTCAGCAAGTTTCAGAGAAGCCAGCTTGGATGGAGATTCAGATCAGGACAAGCCTACTGCAAATAACAAACAGATGGGGGTGAAGCCCAGGCTCCCTGTCATCTTGGTGGACTGCCTTCACCCTAAGAGGACCAGGCTGCAGAGGAGGTGATAGACTCACCATGACTAAAGGCCAGCTCCAAAGGGTCGCAACAGTTACTCTGGCCTTAAATGGCTTCCATTATGTACAAATCTATGCATGATTTTCAGTTTCCTCCCTTACATTTCCTTGAGCACTTCATACGCTTGCTTTCTCAGTGGCTATGGGCTTGCATCTCCTCTGACAGAAAATGTTTTTCCTCAACTCCTCCTATTTCAGGTCTCCCCTCCTCACAGTTCTTCCCTGACCGTCTTCCCTGTAAGGTCTTTCCCGCTCTCCTCCCTTTACTGTTTGGTCCCTTCATGGCACGTGGTGTGAGTCTAATTCCAAATCTTTTTGTTTGTCTGTTTATTGTCTGTTTCTGCCATCAGTCTCTAAGCCCCAGAAGGGCATGTCTGGCGGCTCACTGTTGATTCCAGGGCTGAGCAGAGCTGGAGACAGAGTATGTGCTCAATAAATGTTAGCCAAGTGAATTGCTCCCAACTGCCCCCAACATATTTGGAAGAAAATTTCAGTGCAGCCAAGGAGTAAGGGATTATTAAGGGCCTTTGTAAAGAGCTTAATTCAATTTTTAAGGTATCCTCAGAGATGAATCCCAGGAGGAAGAGCCACATAAGTTGGTTTGTGGTATTTCCTGAAAATGTCTTGATGAGATTGCTTAGCTGGCATCCAAAAGCTATGGGAATGCTGCCCCTTTCAGAGTTTGTCTTTTCTCAGTCTTATTTCCAACACGTTTATCATGATACAAGTTCTAGAAATACCAGAAGAGTTAGGTTTTCCATTATCCTGGGATTACATTAATGGATTTGAAGGGCCGTCGTGGCAATGCTGTCATCTTGGCCACTTTACCACTTCTCAGGGTGAAAAAATGAACATGAAATCTTTTATTAACAATTCTAGTCAAGACGTGGGAGGAGAGGGTATACAAGTCATTGGCCAGACTGAAGTTTATATTAGAGCAGTAAGTTTCATTTATTTGGATATTCCTAGGCCCCATGACCACATTCTAAGATTTCAGTCAGTTCAGTCGCTCAGTCGTGTCCGACTCTTTGCGACCCCATGAATCGCAGCACGCCAGGCCTCCCTGTCCATCACCAACTCCTGGAGTTCACTGAGACTCACGTCCATTGAGTCGGTGATGCCATCCAGCCATCTCATCCTCTGTCCCCTTCTCCTCCTGCTCCCAATCCCTCCCAGCATCAGTCTTTTCCAACGAGTCAACTCTTCGCATGAGGTGGCCAAAGTACTGGAGTTTCAGCTTTAGCATCATTCCTTCCAAAGAAATCCCAGGGCTGATCTCCTTCAGAATGGACTGGTTGGATCTCCTTGCAGTCCAAGGGACTCTCAAGAGTCTTCTCCAACACCACAGTTCAAAAGCATCAATTCTTCGGCACTCAGCCTTCTTCACAGTCCAACTCTCACATCCATACATGACCACAGGAAAAACCATAGCCTTGACTAGATGGACCTTTGTTGGAAAAGTAATGTCTCTGCTTTTGAATATGCAGATAGCATATCTAGGTTGCTCATAACTTTTCTATTTAGGAATACTGAATTATAAACCCAGTTCCAGAATGAGCCGGCAGTGGCTGTAGCTGTGACTGACTGGGGCTGGGCCTGGCGGAGCCTCACAAGCGGCTGCACTGACCTGCTGGCTGAAGTGTTGACCCTCAGCTTCAGGGCCATGATTAGGGCTGCAGAATTAATTTGAGCACCAGAGTGGACCTACTCCTTGGAATATGGGCCATGCATTCAGATGGGAAGGAATTGGCAAGGGAGGAAGGGAATATTCTCTTTCATCCCTAGTATTTATATAGAATTCACTCATTCCCTCACTCATCCAATTCAAAATTGTATCTGTGAGTGTGTGCATAGAAAGTAACTATACTGCAGCAGTGCTCACTCTGTACAGTGGTGCAGGACCATAAAAATTACTTGCAAACTGAAATCGGAAAAGTGACCATTGGAATCAACGAGGAAAGTGTGACTGCTCCATGACCTTTACAATTCTCTTACTATTAGTTATAAATGTACAAGGAAATGAAAAAAAAAATAGTAAGACTATTATTTAGTTAGTACTCTAATTTAAAACATTAGAAACTTTGAGACTTAGTATAAAAAACTTCTTAAGAGTCATTCGAACAGAGCTTGCCTTCTCTTTTCATCATATAACAACACAGAACAAACATACTCTCTCTGTCTTGGCAAATGATCATATTCCCTTTAAAATCAGATCAGCTTCTAACAGTTTACCCTTTGCTCTCTTTATATCATTGTGAAGTATCTCTGAGAGTTCCTTCCACGTGAAATGGTTTGCAGAATCACTTCTCCTGGGACATCATCTTTCCTTCTGTCATGAACACTTTGCTTATTTATGTCAATAAATTTGCCTTCACCAAGTTCCTCTGGCTGCAAATCTAGACCATGTCCAATGGGAAAGTTGTCATACAGTCCATGGCCAGCTATTTCTTCTATATTTACATTTGATTTACGTTTGACTTCTAAGATAATCACTCTTGCTGCACTTAATTTTTTTCTGGCTAATTTCCTCTTTCAATTATCCATATTCATAAAATGCCATATGGGTTTATCACCAGGAGACAAGGGGCAGCACAAGTGCTGCTTTTGCTGTTTGTGTGTGAAATGAATACCAAGAGTGCAATGACCGCTCACCATGTCGCTTGAAGAAGTGACATAATTTGCTACTGATCATAATAACAGTAACAGAATTTGTTACTGATGTGAATCTGTTATTCACTGAAGTGATCTGTGGACTGATAACCCAGCTGGGAAGTTTATACTGTGCATAACTATTCACAGTTCATATACCATGGCAGCTGTATTGTTGGAGGACCGATGTTCTATAACTAAATCGTGGTCCTGAGTTCGTGCACCTCAACTATGTAAAATGAGGACACATAACAGGGGTAACTAGAGAATGTCATGGTGGGTGCGTAATAGAAATTCCCAACTTGTAGAGGCATAGAAGGTTACTTGGAGAAGGTGACACACAAGCTAAGACTTGATAAATAAATAGAAACTAATCTGACAAAGGAGGGGTGTAGGGAAGATTGTTCCGGGCAGAGATTAAAGTAGGTATAAAGCTCCAAATGTAAGAAAGTGCATGGGGTGTAGGGTGGCAGCCATGGTTGTTTCAGGCTGATTGTGGGTGATAAACCCAATACATTATTTTCAGGCTGCAGGCTGTTGTCCCTGGGAACCAGGCAGCACTGGCTGGAATTGGGAATTTGGAATGCTGTTTCAGGACAGTCACCTGAAGAAGGTGTTGAAGGACCATCAACCACTGCCCTCAGACCAAGAGACCCACCTTTGGCAGCTAGGAAAGTCACCAGGAAAATGAAACCAAATCAAACAAAATGACCTTAGATGCTGGTTTGCATACATGACCCAGGGAACACTAACGGTTCAGATGCAAATGCCCTAAGTATAGGATGATATAAAGCAAAGAGAAAATTCCCTTTCAAAAGTCACAATTCAAAAGGCTGGTTCAAATCTTTAAACGACAAATTGTATTTCTAGTCAATACAGAGTATAGTATCTTAATCTATTTGGCTAAAATCGGAATGGTTTCAGCCCAGGCAATGCACTGAAAATATTCTCACTTAATTTCCACCACACTCTTATGAAGTTGCTATTTTTATTCCCATTTTACAGATGCGGAAACTGAGGTTAAGTCACCATGGGGTCACAGAACTGATCACATGTAGGACTTATCCTAAAGCTTGTACCTTTACCTAATATACCATCAGTATGTTTTATTTCAATACATGGAGATAAACACAGATGCCAAACTGAGTGATTATTTTGTATAAGATAAACAGACCAAGATAAATGTTAAAGAATAGGGCAAAAATATTCCATTCGTATAGAAACTCTGAGAAAGGGAATGCGCAAGAGTAGCAGTTTTAAGAAAAGTTTTGTACAACTGTATGGCATCTCAGACATGAGCAATGCATTTAAGGTTCTCCTAGGAAAACAAAACAATGAGATTATCTCAATTATTGAGTTAACCATGAGATTTCACCATCTACATTCTAGCTATGAGTGAGACATTTATTTGAATTAGATAAGAAGATATAATGTCATTTGAAGAAGGCCCAGTAAATTTAATAACAGAGATAAATGAAACTGACAATGATCTCACACTTTATAAATCTAAACATGGGACCAGGGTTAGACACAGGGACCCTAGCAGTTGATGAATGAGCTTGAATGCTGCTTCTTACACCATCAACTGGAGGCCAGACATGATTTTTAATGTTCCTTCTAACCAAAGGGATTAAAAAAGAATTAATTCAATTCCCTTTAAACCAAAGCACAGGAGCAAGAAACAACCCTGAACCTTCCGTCCTCAAACAGCAGCTCTGTTGATAATTTAATCACTAACTGAGTTGTGTAACTTGCCTATGACAAATGGTAAAACACCTACAAATGTGGAAATCTGCCAGAGCCTTCTTTCATAGGAAAGGGAGGGAAAACCTTATCCAGCTCACATAAACTTTCTATCTCCCTGTCTTTTGCTCCCTGCCCACAACCGCTGAAACTGCTTCTGTATTAGCAGAGAATATGGGAACTGTTCTGAATCTAGCAAGAAAGTGAAGTCACTGAAACATTTAGGATTCTCTGCTTCCCTCCCCACCCTTCCCCACCCTCACTCTATACTTGTTAGCGTGTAGCCCCATACTAGGCTCCATCAAGCTGAAATGGCAGCACTATGGAGAACACCATGGAGATCCCTTAAAAAAATAAACATAAAACTACCATATGATCCTGCAATCCCACTCCCGGGCATTTATAGAGTAAACCATAATTCAAAAAAAAATATATGAATGACAATGTTCGTTGTAGCACTATTTACAATAGCCAAGACATGGAAGCAACATAATTGTCTATTGACAGATGGATAGATAAAGAAGACGTGATATATATACACAATGGAATGTAACTCAGCCATGAAAAAGAATGCAATAATGCTATCTGTGGCAAATGGATGGACCTAGAGATGATTATATTAAGTGAACTAAGCAAATATCATATCCTATTACTTATGTAGAATCTAAAAAAGTACAAATGAACTTATTTATACAACAGTAATAGACTCACAGACACAGAAAAACTTATGGTTACCAAAGGGACAAGAGGGGGTAGGGATAAATTAGGTGTTTGGGGTTAACATATACACCACTATATATAAAATAGATAACCAAGGATATACTGTATAGCACAGGGAACTCAATGTCTTAAAATAATCTGTAAGAGAAAAGAACCTGAGAAAGAAATGCGTGTGTGTGTGTGTGTGTGTGTGTGTGTGTGTGTATCTGAACCACTTTGCTGTACATCTGAAACTAATAACATTGTAAATCAACTCAACTTCAACAGAAAAAAAAAAAAACAAAAGAAATTGAAACGGCAATCAGGAATGAATATGAGGCCCTGCATGATCTGGTTTCTTCCTCATTGTCCAGCTTTATCTCATGCTTCTTTCTGCCACGCTTGCTCCAATGTGTAGTTTCAGACATGGACATTTAGAATACAATTAATCTAGGCTGTTCTTCCTTTTCTTAATAACTGAATCTTTTCATTCTTTAGTCTCGGCTTAAGTTGCATTCTCTCTTGGAAGATTTCTTAGGTCATCTAAACTACACTGTCTCTATGTCACAGACTTCCATGGTTCCCTGTGCTTCCTAACACAAAACCTGCTTATTCTACATTCTCTACCAGATTAGAAGGTCTGTGACTACAGGTGCGGCATCTGCCTTGTCACCATGGACTCCAACACCCAGCACAATGCCTGGCATAGTTACTGCCCTCAGCCAGAGTTTGCAGAGTGAACAACTGCCTTCTTCACTTTCCTTTCTGAAAAATGTATTACAAAATATTTAAGACATACACAAATGTGTAAAGAAAAATATCACAACCCTCAGGTATCCACTATAGTTGTGAGTTTAAATCCCTGCTTATCACTCCCTGATTACATTCTGCTCTTTAGAGGCAACTAGCAGTCTGAATTTGGTTACTATTTCCATACATTTCTTAGTACTTTCATTACACACATATGCAAACCTATAATATTATTTTGTATGTTTTTATAGTCTATGTAAGTGTTATATGTATTCTGCAACTGGCAGTTTTCAAGTTCTTGTGATTCATCCACACTGTTGAATTTAGCTAGAGATTATTTATTCCACTGCCGTGTAGTATTCTATTGTATGACTACCCCAATATTCATCGGCTTTCTTGGTGGGTTATTTTCTAAGTTTTACCTATACCACAATGCCATGAATATCCTTACTTGCAATGTTATTTTTCTTTCAGGTAGCACTGTGGTATCCAATACATTGAATCTTTACAGATTCAAATGTCAAAACTGACATGGATTGGGTCTCTGAAAGCTATATGAGACAGATAATTGAACAACCCAATTTATGTTTGAGTGAAAGCGTGTATTGATGGATTTTATGAGAAGCAGTATGGAATAGTGACGACTGATAGAGCACTGATTTGGGAGTTAAACGTGGTGGACTGCAGCACCCACTCAACTGCTTAGCCACTATGCCACATCCAAATACAAAGCCTCAGTTTTCCTTCTGTAAAACTAGAATGATGGTCTCCTATCTGCCTACCTCACAAGGGTGCTAAAATGATCAAATGAAATAATGTTGCTGAAAAGATTTTGAAATCTGATGGATTATGCAACACTGGAACACCAACAACCAAATTTTATTACCCAAGTGTAATATCACAGAAGAGTTGTCATAAAATAACAAGACCACAAGAATATAAAATAATTTACCTACATCTGTATTTAAATTTGTCATCACCTGTATCTTACTATCTCCTATCCATATTTAATTGGGTGTTTTAGAGATAATACTTTACCCCCAAGGGCAGAACAGAGAAAACCAGGCTCTTGAGAGAAATATGCTTAGGTCCATGGACTTCTACTGTCTATAAAATCCTACCGAGATTACTGAAATGAGTCACATTGGTTCCAGTAATGAATTTATTCCTAGTTCGCTTCACTGACTATGCAAAAGCCTTTAACTGTGTGGATCACAACAAATGGTGGAAAGTTCTTAAAAAGATGGGAATATCAGACCACCTTACCTGCCTCCTGAAAAACCTGTATGCGGGTCAAGAAGCAACAGTTAGAACCAGACATGGAACAACGGGCTGGTTCAAAACTGGAAAAGGAACATGATAAGGGTGTATATTGCCACCTTGTTTATTTAACTTATATGCAGAATACATCATGCTAAATGCCAGGCTGGATGACTCACAAGCTGGAATCAAGATTGCTAGGAGAAATATCAATAACTTCAGATATGCAGATGATATCACCCTTATGGCAGAAATTGAAGGGGAACCAAAGAGCCTCTTGATGAAGGTGAAAGAGGAGAGTGAAAAAGCTGGCTTAAAACTCAACATTAAAAAAACTAAGATCATGGTATCTGGTCCCATCATTTCATGGGGAATAGATGGGCAAAAAGTGGAAGTAGTGACAGATTTTATTTTTGGGGGCTCCAAAATCACTGTGGATGGTGACTGAGGCCATGAAATTAAAAGATGCTTGCTCTTGGAAGGAAATCTATGACAAACCTAGACAATATATTAAAAAAGTAGAGGTAGCACTTTGCTGACAAAGGTCTGTGTAGTCAAAGCTATGGTTTTTCCAGTAGTCATGTATGGATGTGAGAGTTGGACCATAAAGAAGGCTGAGCACTAAAGAATTGATGCTTTTGAACTGTGGTGCTGGAGAAGACTCTTGAGAATCCCCTGGACTGCAAGGAGATCAGACCAATCAATTCTAAAGGAAATCAACCCTGAATATTCACTGGAAGGACTGATGCTGGTGCTGAAGCTCCAATACTTTGGCCACCTGATGCAAAGAGCCAACTCATTGGAAAAGACCCTGATGCTGGGAAAGACTGAAGGCAAAAGGAGAAGAGGGTGGCAGAGGATGAGATGGTTAGACAAAATCACTGACTCGATGAACATGAGTTTGAGCAAACTCCAGGAGATAGTGAAGGACAGGGAAGCCTGGCATGCTGCAGTTCATGGGGTCGAAAAGAGTCAGACACGATTTAGGGACTGAACAACAAAGGAATTTATTCCAAAGGTTCTGTCTTCATGCTTAGATGTATGTTATGAAACTTAAAATGGTTATAGGAAGGGGTTTAGAGCTTGAAAGATGGGTTCAAATCTTCCTCTACTTCCCTCTCTGTATTGAGGATAAAAAGATAATCAGGTAGGAGAATTGTTGGGAGGATTAAATGAGCTCATGTATATAAGGCAGCATCCCCTTCAGGATGTGGCTGAAAATTAGCCTTAGTTGAAATTTCCCAACAGGTGAGGCAAGGTTGTTGGGCTATTGTTCTTAAATTGTGATCTCAGTTACCTCAGATTAACTCCTCTCCACTTTTAAATTTAATTTTATTTATTTACTTTACAGATTTATGTCTCACAGTTCTGGAGGCTGGGAAGTCCATGATCAAGATGCTGACTGAGTTGGTTCCTGGTGAGGGACCTCTTCCTGGCTTGTGCGTGAACCCTTTCTTACTCTAATCCCCAGGTTTGGAGAGGGAGATCTCATCTCTCTTATTTTTTATGCTTATTTATTTTTTGGCCATGCTGCGTGGTATATAGGATCTTAATTTCTTGACCAGAAATGGAACCTGTGCCCCTTACACAGGGATCAAACCCATGCCCCCTGAAGTGGGAGCACAGAGTCTTAACCACTGGACTGCCAGGGAAGTCCTCCTCTTCACTTTTTAAACAGTTGGTCTAGCCATTCTGTCAGGACCGTCAGCTACCATATGTCTAACTGTCACTTCTGAATATATGACCGAGGCAGCTATGATACGTTCAGGGCACAAAGAGTGTTGCCACCACTACCAAATTTTATAGGCGCCAAGTGCTTCTGAAATCTTGACTTCTGATTTGGAAACTGAGAAAGAGCAGCCTGGTTAATTTGTCTGATTCATTAGCAAGGAATCAGAGAGAGGTTTTCAAATAAAATCCAATTCCGGCCATGCCATCTTGGTCTCATGTAAATGCTGGAAATAGATAAGGTTAAAACCAGTGTCACAGCTCCAGGTTTCTGCAGAATTTTTGCTCTCCATATTCTGCTGTACTAGAATTCTGTTTTCTCTTACAGTGATAATGAGTCAAAGAATAGATTTACTCTGTGCATTTGCACACTGATAACTGGGTTCCTGGGAATTAGTTTGCTTTGCAAAGTACACGTTTTTCTCTGTAAGTTCAGTTCAGTTCAGTCACTCAGTCACGTCGGACTCTTTGCGACCCCATGAATCGCAGCACGCCAGGCCTCTCTGTCCATCACCAACTCCCGGAGTTCACTCAAACTCATGTCCATCGAGTTGGTGATGCCATCCAGCCATCTCATCCTCTGCCATCCCCTTCTTCTCCTGCCCCCAATCCCTCCCAGCATCAGAGTCTTTTCCAATGAGTCAACTCTTCACATGAGGTGGCCAAAGTACTGGAGTTTCAGCTTTAGCATCAGTCCTTCCAATGAACACCCAGGACTGATTTCCTTTAGGATGGACTGGTTGGATCTCTTTGCAGTCCAAGGGACTCTCAAGAGTCTTCTCCAACACCACAGTTCAAAAGCATCAATTCTTTGGTGCCCAGCTTTCTTCACAGTCCAACTCTCACATCCATACATGACCACTGGAAAAACCAAAGCCTTGACTAGACAGACCTTTGTTGGCAAAGTAATATATCTCTGCTTTTCAATATGCTATCTAGGTTGGTCATAACTTTCCTTCCAAGGAGTAAGCGTCTTTTAATTTCATGGCTGCAGTCACTATCTGCAGTGATTTTGGAGCCCCCAAAAATAAAGTCTGACACTGTTTCCACTGTTTCCCCATCTATTTGCCATGAAGTGATGGGACCAGATGCCATGATCTTCGTTTTCTGAATGTTGAGCTTTAAGCCAACTTTTTCACTCTCCTCTTTCACTTTCATCAAGAGGCTTTTTAGCTCCTCTTCACTTTCTGCCATAAGGGTGTCATCTGCATATCTGAGGTTATTGATATTTCTCCCGGCAATCTTGATTCCAGCTTGTGCTTCTTCCAGTCCAGCGTTTCTCACGATGTACTCTGCATAGAAGTTAAATAAGCAGGGTGACAATACACAGCCTTGACAGACTCCTTTTCCTATTTGGAACCAGTCTGTTGTTCCATGTCCAGTTCTAACTGTTGCTTCCTGACCTGCATATAGGTTTCTCAAGAGGCAGGTCAGGTGGTCTGGTATTCCCATCTCTTTCAGAATTTTCCACAGTTTATTGTGATCCACACAGTCAAACATACCTCCTATAAAGGTCTCTCCATGACTAGGAAGGAGGTGAAAGAGCTAGGAAGAGGGACAACAGAACAATGTCCCTTCTGTTCTAGTAATATGGGGAGGATTCCTGGAGGGCATATGCCTGGAAAAGATGGGTGGAGATGAACAGACGGAATTTTACTGCCATAGATTTCTTTGTTGCACTACATATTTTGTTTACTCAAAGAAGTTTATTAAGGTCCCGCTACCAGGCAACACATCCTAGTAGCTTGGGAGCTAGACTCCTGTGTTTAAATCCCAGTTCTGCCACTACAACTTGTATGACCTTGGGCAAGTTATCTAATCTCTCTGTATCTCAATGTCCTCACCTGTAAAATAGGAGTAATAATAGTACCTGTCTCATAGAGTTGTTGTTGGGGTTAAGTAAATTAATTACTGATATCTCTCTATGTCTATGTCTTTTAAGCGTGGCCAGGCCATTGTAGTGATAGTCGCTCAGTTGTGTCCGACTCTTTGCAACCCCATGGACTGGAGCCCACCAGGCTCCTCTGTCCATGGAATTCTCCAGGCAAGAATACTGGAGTGGGTTGCCATTTCCTTCTCCAAGGCCATTGTAAGAGTTCAATAAATATTAGCTATTATTATTACTCTCACCTAATGTCTGTAATTGGTATTAAAAATAGGAGTTCTGTGGATCTTAAAGACAGAGATTTTTTGATAGGTTATCAGTCTTCGGGGTTAAGAGGCTAAAGCAAAACAAAAACACTGAGGTTATAATCTCCTCAGTCATAACAAATAGTTCAAACTTGGGAGGCTGATGCCTAGAACTGATTTAGGAGGCAGAGACCAAACTATGTTTAATGGTAAAGAAAATAAATGCTATTATGTATCTGCTAAATAAGCCATCCTTTCAAAATGGAAAACATCATAGTCATTTCAGTTTGCCAATGAGCTTGGCCAATGCCATTTGAGCAGCACAAATGGAACGTAATACAAAAGTATACACATAATGTACTGTTCTAAATTCAGAGTGCAATTCTCTAACATGGCTATTCTCTGAAATTTTCAGAGAGATGATGCATAGAATAAGGTGGCTATTAAGCTAAAAATGAACAACAGTAAAACAGAGAAGGGACTGCAAGGCCTGATGGAGTTGAAGAGAAACCATTAAATATCTAGGTAGTAGAAATGGAGGTGGACTATAAGAAATTGTGTTTGCCTTCTTACTTTATGGGAATGCTAAGCCTACTGCAGTTTGGAGTTCACAGATAAAAATCTTTAAAGAAACTAAAAAACGAATAAGATGTCCATAGATGGAAAGCTTCCATGTTTGCTCAATAACCCACTGTTCAGCAATACTCCTAAGAAAATGACTTTTGTGTAACCTAAATTCCTTACCCTGTAGCCAACATCTGCCTAAAAGATGCTGCTTCAACTATAGAAAAAAACCCGGATAGCTAGAATTCCTGGGGAATGGGTTGGTGTTATTGTTATTTTAGTTGCTCTGCTTAGTTTGGACTAAGAAGAAAATTTATTTCAAGCTTTCTGCTCACAGACTTTTTGGGAGTAAGGGGGAAGGCTTAGAGATACAGTAGAGAGAATCTTCTGTACTTCTGTACAATTTTAATCTTCTTTGAATAATTCAGGGCTCTCCAGCGCCTCAGGGCTCATCAGGAGGAAGGTGATTATGACTGGGCAGGACAGAAATGTAGAAAGTTTAGAAGACCTGAACTAATCTTTATTTCTGCCCCCTCAATCTTGGAAGTAGTGCTTTTATGGGAAATGGAGGGGTGGAAAGACATTCAATATCAAAGTCTTTCCTCATTATCTCAGTGTGAAAAAAAAAAAAAAAAGCAGTTCTATCCTCCTACACTGTTGTTGGGAATGTGAATTGGTATAGTCACTGTGGAAAACAGTATGGAGGCTCCTCAGAAAACTAAAAATAGAGTAACCATATGATCCAGCAATCTCACTTCTGGGCATATATCCAGACAAAACTCTAATTTAAAAAGACACATGCACCTCACTGGTCATAGTAGCACTATTCACAATAGTCAAGACATGGAGACAACCCAAATGTGCATTGGCAGATGAATGTATAAAAAATATGTGGTACATATATACAATGGAGAACTACTCAGCCGTAAAAAGAAGGAAATGCCATTTGCAGCAACATGGATGGACCTAGAAACTATCACACTAAGTAAAGTCAGTCAGAAAGACAACTATCATATGATATCACCTATATGTGTAATCTAAAGTATGACGCAAATGAACCTACCTACAAAACACAGACAGACTCAGAGAGTAGACTGGTGATTGCCAAGGTGGAGGGGGGTGGAGGAAGGGATGGAGCGGGAAGCTGGGGTTAGCAGATGTAAGGCATGATGCATGGAATTGATAAGAACCATATTCAGTATCTTGTGATAAACCATAATGGAAAAGAATACAAAAAAAGAATGCATATATGTGTGTGTATGTGTGTGTAGTGTATGTGTGTGTGTGTATATATATACACAAAATATATACTGGAGTAGGAAATGGAAACCCACCCTAGTTTTCTTGCCCGAAGAATCCCATGGACAGAGGAGCCTGGCAGGCTATGGTCCATGGGGTCACAAAGAGTTGGATACAACCAAAGTGATTAGCATATATATATATATATATATATATAACTGCGTCGCTTTACAACAGAAATTAACACAACATTGTAAGTCAATTATGCTTCAAAAAGGCAGTTACAGTAAATTTGAGGATTGTGACAGTAGTTCTAGTTCTAAATTTTAAAAAACAACTTTATATAATTTTATATAAACTTTATATAATTTTATATATTATATGAAATACAATTTACATACTATATAACTCATCTATTTAAAATGTACAACTTAGTGATTTGTAATATATTCACAGAACTGTGCAACCATTACTCTGGAAAGCAACCTATTAATATTGGCAGCCACTCCCCATCCCTGTGCCAACCTCAGGCAACCACTAATCTACTTTCTATGTCCATGGATCTGCCTTTTCTGGAGAGTTCACACAAATGGAATCATACAACTTGGGGCCTTCAGTGATTTGCCTTTTTCACTTAGCATAATGTTTTCAAGTTTCACTGATGTTATAGAGTGTGTCAGTACTTCATTTTTCTGACTGATGTATGATATGACTTTATAGTCTGCCCTCCATATCTTTGGGTTTTATATCCACAGATTTAATCAACTGTAGACACAAAATATTCTAAAAAAAAATTCAGAGACTTCCAAAAAGCAAAACTGGAGTTTGCTACATGCTAACAACTATTTACATAGCATATATGTTTTATTTACAACTAATTTACATAGCACTTATACTGCATTTTGGGCTTCCCTGGTGGCTCAGTCAGTGCTAAAGAATCCACCTCCCAATATAAGAGCTGTGGGTTCAATCCCTGGGTTGGGAAAATCCCTTGGAGAAGTAAATAGCAACTTATTCCAGTATTCTTGCCTGGGAAATCCCATGGACAGAGAAGCCTGGCAGGCTACTGTACATGGGGTCACAAAAGAGTTGGACATGACTTAATGACTGAACAATATACTGTATTAGGTATTATAAGTTATCCACAGATGATTTAAAGTATACAGGGGAATGTGTGTAGGTTATATGAAAATACTATATGATTTCATATAAGGGAGTTGTGCATCCCAGAATTTTGGTATCTGCTGAGGTTCTTGGAACCAATCCCCCATGGATACTGAGGGACAAGTGTACATGGATAAAATATATTTTATTTATCCATTCATCAGTTGATAAACATTTAGATTATTTCCACTTTTTGGCTGTTAAGAATACTATTTCTATGCCATCTTGAGAAAGAAAAATGGAGATAAAGGAATCAACCTTCCTGACTTCAGACTATCAGATCAGATCAGATCAGTTGCTCAGTCGTGTCCGACTCTTTGCGACCCCATGAATTGCAGCACTCCAGGTCTCCCTGTCTATCACCAACTCCTGGAGTTCACTGAGACTCATGTCCATTGAGTCAGTGATACCATCCAGCCATCTCATCCTCTGTCGTCCCCTTCTCTTCCTGCCCCCAATCCCTCCCAGCATCAGAGTCTTTTCCAATGAGTCAACTCTTCGCATGAGGTGGCCAAAGTACTGGAGTTTCAGCTTTAGCATCATTCCTTCTAAAGAAATCCCAGGGCTGATGTCCTTCAGAATGGACTGGTTGGATCTCCTTGAAGTCCAAGGGACTCTCAAGAGTCTTCCCCAACACCACAGTTCAAAAGCATCAATTCTTCGGCGCTCAGCCTTCTTCACAGTCCAACTCTCACATCCATACATGACCACTGGAAAAACCATAGCCTTGACTAGACGAACCTTTGTTGGCAAAGTAATGTCTCTGCTTTTGAATATGCTATCTAGGTTGGTCACAACTTTCCTTCCAAGGAGTAAGCGTCTTTTAATTTCATGGCTGCAGTCACCATCTGTAGTGATTTTGGAGCCCAGAAAGATAAAGTCTGACACTGTTTCCACTGTTTCCCCATCTATTTCCCATGAAGTGGTGGGACCGGATGCCATGATCTTCGTTTTCTGAATGTTGAGCTTTAAGCCAACTTTTTCACTCTCCACTTTCACTTTCATCAAGAGGCTTTTGAGTTCCTCTTCACTTTCTGCCATAAGGGTGGTGTCATCTGCATATCTGAGGTTATTGATATTTCTCCTGGCAATCTTGATTCCAGTTTGTGTTTCTTCCAGTCCAGCGTTTCTCATGATGTACTCTGCATAGAAGTTAAATAAACAGGGTGACAATATACAGCCTTGACGTACTCCTTTTCCTATTTGGAACCAGTCTGTTGTTCCATGTCCAGTTCTAACTGGTGCTTCCTGACCTGCATACAAATTTCTCAAGAGGCAAATCAGGTGGTCTGGTATTCCCATCTCTTTCAGAATTTTCCACAGTTTATTGTGATCCACACAGTCAAAGGCTTTGGCATAGTCAATAAAGCAGAAATAGATGTTTTTCTGGAACTCTCTTGCTTTTTCCATGATCCAGTGGATGTTGGCAATTTGATCTCTGGTTCCTCTGACTTTTCTAAAACCAGCTTGAACATCTGGAATTTCAAGGTTCACATCCTGTTGAAGCCTGGCTTGGAGAATTTTGAGCATGACTTTACTAGCGTGTGAGATGAGTGCAATTGTGCGGTAGTTTGAGCATTCTTTGGCATTGCCTTTCTTTGGGATTGGAATGAAAACTGACCTTTTCCAGTCCTGTGGCCACTGCTGAGTTTTCCAAATTTGCTGGCATATTGAGTGCAGCACTTTCACAGCATCATCTTTCAGGATTTGGAATAGCTCAACTGGAATTTCATCACCTCCACTAGCTTTGTTCGTAGTGATGCTTTCTAAGGCCCACTTGACTTCACATACCAGGATGTCTGGCTCTAGGTCAGTGATCACACCATCGTGATTATCTGGGTCGTGAAGATCTTTTTTGTACAGTTCTTCTGTGTATTCTTGTCATCTTTTCTTAATATCTTCTGCTTCTGTTAGGTCCATACCATTTCTGTCCTTTATTGAGTTCATCTTTGCATGAAATGTTCCTTTGGTATCTCTGATTTTCTTGAAGAGATCCCTAGTCTTTCCCATTCTGTTGTTTTCCTCTATTTCTTTGCATTGATCGCTGAAGAAGGCTTTCTTATCTCTTCTTGCTATTCTTTGGAACTCTGCATTCAGATGTTTATATCTTTCCTTTTCTCCTTTGCTTTTCACTTCTCTTCTTTTCACAGCTATTTGTAAGGCCTCCCCAGACAGCCATTTTGCTTTTTTGCATTTCTTTTCTATGGGAATGGTCTTGATCCCTGTCTCCTGTACAATGTCACGAACCTCATTCCATAGTTCATCAGGCACTCTATCAGATCTAGGCCCTTAATTCTATTTCTGACTTCCACTGTATAATCATAAGGGATTTGATTTAGGTCATACCTGAATGGTCTAGTGGTATTCCCTACTTTCTTCAATTTAAGTCTGAATTTGGCAATAAGGAGTTCATGATCTGAGCCACAGTCAGCTCCTGGTCTTGTTTTTGCTGACTGTATACAGCTTCTCCATCTTTGGCTGCAAAGAATATAATCAATCTGATTTCGGTGTTGACCATCTGGTGATGTCCATGTATAGAGTCTTCTCTTGTGTTGTTGGAAGAGGGTGTTAAAAAGTTATAGTCATCCAGACAGTATTATACTGGCACAAAAACAGAAATATAGATCAATAAAACAAATAGAAAGCTCAGAGATAAGCCCATGCATCTATGGGCACATTATCTTTGATACAGGAGGCAAGGATATACAATGGAAAAAAGACAGCCTCTTCAATAAGTGGTGCTGAGAAAACTGAGCAGCTATGTGTAAAAGAATGAAACTAGAATATCTCCTTATACCGAACACAAAAATAAACTCAAAATGGTTTAAAGGCTTAAATGTAAGGCCAGAAATTGTAAAGCTCTTAGAGGAAAACACAGGTAGAACAGTCCCTGACATAAATCACAACAAGATCCTCTATAGCCCACCTCCTAGAGTAATGGAAATAAAAGACAAAAATAAAGAAATATGACCTAATTAAACTTAAAAGCTTTTGTACAGCAAAGGAAACTATAAATAGAGTGAAAAGACAACCCTTAGAATAGGAGAAAATAATAGTAAATGAAACAAATGACAAAGGATTGAATTCCAAAATATACAAGCTGCTCATGCAGCTCAATACCAGAAAAACAATTTAATCAAAAAGTGGGCAGAAGATCTAAAGAGATATTTCTCCAAAGAAGACATATACACAGCTAATAAACACCTGAAAAATGCTCAACATCACTCATTATTAGAGAAATGCAAATCAAAACTACAGTGATACCACCTCATACCAATTCGAAGGGCCATCATCAAAAAATCTACAAACAATAAAAGTTGCAAAGGGTGTGGAGAAAAGGGAACCTTCTTGCATTGTTGGTGGGAATGTAAATTGATACAGCCACTATGGAGAACAGTATAGAGATTCCTTAAAAAACTAGGAATAAAACTACCATATGATCCAACAACTCACTACTGGGCATATAAGCCTGCTGCTGCTAAGTCGCTTCAGTCGTGCCCGACTCTGTGCGACCCCATAGACGGCAGCCCACCAGGCTCCCCCATCCCTGGGATTCTCCAGGCAAGAATACTGGAGTAGGTTGCCATTTCCTTCTCCAATGCATGAAAGTGAAAAGTCAAAGTGAAATCGCTCAGTAGTGTCCGACTCTTAGCGACCCCATGGACTGCAGCCTACCAGGCTCCTCCATCCATGGGATTTTCCAGGCAACAGTACTGGAGTGGGGTGCCATTGCCTTCTCCATATAGCCTGAGGGAACCATAATTGAAAAACATACATGTACCCCAGTGTTCATTACAGCACTATTTACAACAGCTAGGACATGGAAGCAACCTAGATGTCCACTGAGAGAAGAATGGATAAAGAACTTGTGGTACATATATACATATATACAAAAGGAATATTACTCAGCCATAAAAGGGAACACATTTGAGTCAGTTCTAATGAGGTAGATAAACCTAGAGCCTCTTGTACAGAGTGATGTAAGTCAGAAGGAGAAAAACAAACATCATGTATTAATGCATATATATTGACTCTAGAAAGCTGGTACTGATGAACATATGTGCAGGGCAGCAGTGGAGACGCAGACATAGAAAACAGACTTGTGGACACAGTGGGGGAAGGAGAGGGCAGGACAAATAGAAAGAGCAGCATGGAAACTCACACACTACCCCATGTGAAATAGAGAGCCAGAGGGAAGTTGCTATATAACACAGGGGGCTCAACCCCGTGCTCTGTGACAACCTAGAGAGGTGGGATGGGGGGCAGGTTAGGAGGGAAGTTCAAGAGGGAGGGGAGATATGTATACGTAAGCCTGATTCATGCTGATGTATGGCAGAAACCAATACAATATTGTAAAGCAATTATCCTCCAATTAAAAATAAATTAAAAAATAATGCTTCTATGAACATCTGTATACAAGGTTTGTTTTATTTTTTTGGCCATACCACAAGGCATGTGGGATCTTACTTTTCTGACCAGGAATGAAACTCATGACCGCAAAGAGTCGGACATGACTGAGCAACTGATCTGATCTGATCTGATCTGATATCTTCTTTGGAGAAATATCTATTAAAATCCTTTACCCACTTGTGTGATCTTCCCTGGTTCCTCAGTGGTAAAGAATCTGCCTGCTAATGTAGGAGATGTGAATTTGAACCCTGCATCTGGAAAACTCCCTGGAGAAGGAAATGGCAACCCACTCCAGTATTCTTGCCTGGAAAATCCCATGGCCAGAGGAGCCTGCGGGCTACAGTCCACGGGGTAACAAAGAGTTGGATACAAGTAAGCTACTAACACTTTCCACTTTTCTACACTTTCCACATTTTCCACTTTTGTCCACTTTAAAACTGGGCTATTTGTTTTTTAATTGTTGAGTCTTTATATTCTGGATACAAGTTCCTTGTTAGATGTATATGATTTGCAAATATTTTCTTCTATTCTGAGGGCTGGTTTTCTGGTTTCTTAATAGGGTCTTTTGAGGCATCACCATTTTAGATTTTGAGAAAATTTTATTTTTATGATTGCTTGTGCTCTAGATGCCGTATGTAAAAAACTGTTTCTTATTCTAATGTCACAAGGATTTGCACTTATGTTTTCTTCTGAGGGTTTTTATAGTTTCAGCACTTACATTCAAATCTGTGATCTATTTTGAATTAATTTTGTGTATAATGTAAAGAAGAGGTGTGACTTCATTCTTTTGTATGTGACACTCCAGTTTTTCTATCATCATTTGTTGAAAAGACAAGGAAATGGAAACCCACTCCAGTATTCTTGGCTAGGAAATCCCATGAACAAAGGAGCCTTGCGGGCTACAATCCATGGGGTTGCAAGAGTTGGATGTGACTTAGCAACTAAACAAAATTCTTTCCTCATTAGTTCATATACAGTTGATCCTTGAACAATGGTGGGGGGGAGCAGTGGGGACTAGGGGTGCAATCGAAAATCCTCATAAACTTCACAGCAGATTCAACCAACCACAGATTGAATATTGATATGAAAAACTGATTTCATGGATTTTTTTTCCCTCTCTAGTACATTTGTTTGACATTGGATCAAACAGTTTTCACACATTTGTCCACTTTTTTCATTCATTAGTGATGTGCTGAATGTGTATTAGGCAGCAGTGGGCACACAGTGAAGAACGTGACAGTGGGTGGACCCAGCCTGAGGCTAGTTCCAGACAAGGAGAAGGGATGAGGACATTATATGCTTGTTTCAATAGATTCTTGTATCTTCTGTCTTCTTCCCCTTCAATATACTACTATTTCTTAATAAGTTGGGGTCTTCAAATATATTGCTATTCCCCTCTTTCTGAAATAGTTTCCCCCTTCCTCCTCTCCTGGTTAATACCTTCTCACTTCAGTTCTCAACTGAACCATCACTTTGTCAGGGAAAATACCCTGATTCCCTCAGGTCAACTCCTCCTGTCAACACGCGTATGGGGGTCCTCTACTTCAACTGGGTAGTATGCTCTATGGTGGTTTAGTTGCTAAGTCATGTCCGACTCTTGCGACCCCATGGACCGTAGCCTGTCCAGGTCCTCTGTCCATGAGATTCTCCAGGCAAGAATACTTGAGTTGGTTGCCATTTCCTTTTCCAGGAGATCTTCCCGACCCAGGAGTTGAACCTGGGTTTCCTGCATTGTAGGCAGATTCTTTACCAACTGAGCTATGAGGGAAGCCCCCAGTATGCTCTATAATGGTAGGAAATAATTATTTGGCTAATCAGTGGCTTGCTGTACAGCTCTTCTGCTGTTGTGATAGATCCTATGAGGTGGGTATCGTGTCTATCTTTTCATGCACACTATTCCGTAGCACTTGGGAGAGCAAATTCCAGAATCAACAGACAGACTTGGTGAGACTCCCAGCTACAGTTAACAGCTTTGACTTTCTTTTTTCCCATCTATGAAATAGAGATAATAATGGTACTTGCTTCTTAGGGCTCTTTTAATAATTAAAGAATAGCAGTAGCATGTGAAATGCCCAGGTTGGTGCTTGGCACATGGCAGTTAGTTGGTTAAAATCTACTGAATGAATGAATGCATCAGCCCTATGGGGCACCTGCTATGCCCAGTGGACTTGTGTGGGAATGTGCATTTCCCATGGCAGCTGGGCAGAGAAGGCTGAATGACTGAGTGGCTCAATGACTCCTTAATAACATTCTGGAATCACAGGCATTCCCCCGGCTCCCTGAGTGGAGGTCAAATCTCTGTTGAGGAGGGGATGATGACTTTCTGAGGCATTGTCTGTAAAGCCATTAAAAACAATTAGCAAAGCCTAGGTACCCTTTCTAGCTCCTTGACTCAACATCTAGGCAAGTTACACAGCCTTATTGAGCCTCAGTTACCACCTTTGTAAAACAAAAGTATGCATCATATCTTCATTGTGAGTTTGGTGAGCAGACCTGGTGGGACAGAGTACACAATGCACTTAGCTCAGTGCCTGACACATCCCACAGGCTCAGAGAGCTTGAGTTCCTTCCAGTTGTTAGTGTTGGAGAGGCTCTGGTTTCTTGTTATGAGAGATTTAAATCCCCAAGTATTAGTTTCATTAAATCCTTGACAATCTTCCAAGGAGAATGGGAAACAAAGGGCATATAAAACACCCATTTAGTGCTAGTTTATTGTAAGCCACAGTTAATCGGATTGCCAAATTTTCCATTCATTCTCAAGAAGTCATAATTAGGAAAACAAACACTGTGTGTGTGTGTGTGTGTGTGTGTGCGCGCGTGCGTTATTTGGTGGTGGTTAAAATTCAGCCAACTTTTTGGTTTCAGTTTATAGAACATGAAACAAGCCAATCGCTTAAGTATTTCCATTGTCCCAAATTAAGGTAAAAAGTCAGTTTGCATTCCTGATCTTCAGGGAAATTTCTTTTGCTTTAGGCCTTCCATGGTCATTTTTCCTTCTATCTTTGAAGAAAGCTGAGAACTTTGCCCCTCTTTTCCTCCTTCCTTTCCCTCCCCCTCCCTCCATTCTTTTCTTTCCTCCTCCTTCCTTTTTTTTTCTGTCCCCCTACCTTCCTTTTCTTCTCTCTCTCTTCCTCCAAAGTGACAGCTTGGCATCTCTATGTCAAATGGGGATAATTAAAATAATAATGACTTCACAGGATTATTGGGAGAATGAAATGAGGCATGTTGGTTCTTAATGCAGGGCCTAGCATATAGTAAGCCCTTCTATATGTTGGTCAAGATTATCACCATTTGAAAAAAGGCAGGTTGCCTATATTATTCCTTTCCTCTTGGTTCTTCTGTTTTGTCTTTTCAAACTCCAAGTCTTGGGAAAAATTTGCCTGTATTTCTTTCCCTAGTTCTTTCCACTGAGGCCTGCTAGTGGCTCTCAGTAACAGGAGAACAGCAGAGCTGCTAATAAAATATTTCTGTATGAGACACCTTAGGAGACAGAGGATGAGATAGTTGGATGGCATCACCAACTCGATGGATATGAGTTTGAGCAAGCTCCGGGAGCTGGTGGTGGACAGGGAAGCCTGGAGTGCTGTAGTCCATGGGGTTGCAAATAGTCAGACACGACTGAGAGGCTGAACTGAACTGAACAGCTTAGGAGCCTCGCATTGGGCCAGCATCTCACATGAGAATTGGTTCCTGGCTGGATATGCTCACAGCATGGTCAGTGTCTGCTTAGGTCCTGGCTGCCACTGTCATGTTCGACCCGTCCCAAGGGTGCTGGGGCTATACAGCAGACAGGCAAAGGCAGGCTCAGAACCAAGGCCTGTTTCCATAGGAACAGGTCAATACCACCCAGGGTCAATTGTGAGTGCCTGCAGCCTTGTGCACCATATTAAGTAGCATCAATGGATCTCTGAAGTTCAATATTTTAAATTAATGCACAGAGAGGGGCCAAATTCAATTCTTCATTGTCTGACTGCCAGTTGTTTAGCCTATTGGAGATGTTTCTCTCTGGTCCTCAGGACTGGGGCCATAAGAAAAGTCGGAAAGATGTCGGTGTTCTTCTCTGATTCTTCCCCTGCACTTTACTAGGGGGCATAGTGGTTCCTAACTTCAGAGAGCATCTGAATCACCATGTTAAATGCAGATTTCCAAAATTCCATCCACAAGACTCATACTCAGTAAGTCTTGGGGCAAGACCAGAAACTGCACCTTGAGAAACAACCCAGGGTTGCCACTTTTGAAACCCTTTCCTTATCTGTGGTCTGTTTCATCTCCCTCAACCAGTGTGGTGGCTGTTGGAAGGCAGGACTTTGTCTAGGCTGTTTACTACTGTATTCTTGTGGCCTGCCTTTCAGGAAAAGAGTGAAATGCAACCCAGCATCTCCCAAACTTCAACTGGCACACAAATCACCTGCCAGCTTATGAAAAGGCAGATTCTCATTGGTTCAGTCTGGAGTAGGGTCCAAATACATGCATTTCAACTCTCCTTGGCAATGATGCAAGGTTGCCACTCTGAGTAGGTAGGGTGGCATCTTTCAGAGTATAAACCAGGGTCAGACCACCTGGATTTGAATCCTGCTTCCACCTCCTGCTAGTGGGGAAGCCCTGGGATGCTCTCTTCTCCTATATAGTAGAGCCAGTAACAGCAACTTTCTCACAGGGTCCTTTTGGGGCACTTAGGAAGTAACACAGTGGAAGCATTTAGCTCCATATATGGTGAGTATTCAGTTAATATCAACTGTTATTATCACTGTCGTGAAAAGTACCAGGAAGTTAAAGCTCAGTCACAATTTGAGAAACTGGCATTGTGGTCAACACACAAAGTTCAGCTTCAGATTGCTTGTATTTACATCCTGATTCCACCACGCAAGCTTCTTCACCTCTCCATGCCACAGTTTCCTTATCTGTAAAATGGGGGAAAGTGGCAGCTACTTCCTATGGTTGTTGGGAAGATCAAATAAGATGATGCATCCAAACTCCTTACTGTGGTACCAGGCATCTAGGAGCCCCTTTTACTGTTATTATTATTACTGATCAGCTGTAGCTGAAGAAATTTGGGGTGAGGTTGTAACCTACTAGGACCTCTGGCTTGGCTGATCTACATCCTTGCCTCGTTTTAAGATGTCAATGCAGCTACCACCCTTCAGCTATTTCTTTAGATTAATCACAGTTGTATTTATTATGTGTGCTCCTTTGAGAGTTATTTAACATCTGTGTACCTCACTTTCTTGATCTGTAAATAGGAAAAATAATAGCAGCTGACTCATAGTATTATTATATGCATATAAGCAAAGAATAATTAGAAAGAGAATTTAGCACATGGTAAGTGCTCAATAGATGTTAGCTATAGTAGCAATATGCCAGCAAATTTGGGAAACTCAGCAGTGGCCACAGGACTGGAAAAGGTCAGTTTTCATTTCAATCCCAAAGAAAGGCAATGCCAAAGAATGTTCAAATTACCGTACAATTACACTCATTTCACATGCTAGCAAGATTATGCTCAAAATCCTTCAAGCTAGGCTTCATCAGTACATGAACCGAGAACTTCCAGATGTACAAGCTGGATTTAGAAAAGGCAGAAGAATCAGAGTTCAAATTGCCAACATCCGCTGGATCATAGAAAAAGGAAGGGAATTCCCAACCCCCCTGCCACCGCCCCACAAAACCTACTTCTGCTTCACTGATTATGCTAAAGCCCTTGACTGTGTGGATCACAACAAACTGTAAAATTCTTAAAAAGATAGAAATACCAGACCACCTCACCCACCTCCTGAGAAACGTGTACGCAGGACAAGAAGCAACAGTTAGAACCAGACATGGACAATGGACTGGTTAAAAATTGAGAAAGGAGTATGTCAAGGCTATATATTGTAACGCTGCTTATTTAATTTATATGCAGGGTACATCATGCAAAATGCCATGATGGATGACTTACAAGCTGGAGTCCAGATTGCCCAGAGAAATATCAACTACCTTTGATATGCCAGTTTAATGGCAGAAAGCAAAGAGGAACTAAAGAGCCTCTTGATGAAGGTGGAAGAGAAGAGTGAAAAAGCCGGCTTAAAACTCAACATCCAAGAAATGAAGATCATGGCATCTGGTCCCATGACTTCATGGCAAATAGATGGGGAAAAAGTAGAAATAGTGACAGATTTCATTTTCCTGGGCTCCAAAATCACTGCAGATGGTGACTGCAGTCATGAAATTAAAAGACGCTTGCTCCCTGGAAGAAAAGCTATGACAAACCTAGATAGTGTATTAAAAAGCAGAGACATCACTTTGCCGACAAAGGTCCCTCTAGTCAAAGCTATGGTTTTCCAGTAATCATATATGGATGTGACAGTTGGACTATAAAGAAGGCTGAGCATCAAAGAACTGATGCTTTCAAACTCTGGTGCTGGAGGAGACTCTTGAGGAATCCCTTGGACAACAAGGAGATTAAACCAGGCAATCCTGAAGGCAATCAACCCTGGATATTCATTGGCAGAACTGAAGCTGAAGCTCCAATACTTTGGTCACCTGATACGAAGAGCCAACTCATTAGAAAAGATTCTGATTCTGGAAAAGAATAAGGGCAAGAGGAGAAGGGAGCAACAGATGTTGAGATAGTTGAATGGCATCACCAACTCAATGGACATGAGTTTGAGCAAATCTGGGAGATAGTGAAGGAGAGGGAAGCCTGGAGTGCTGCAGTTCAAGGGGTCTCAAAAGAGTCAGACATGACTTAGCAACTGAATATAAAAAAAATAATAGCAACTATTATTATTGTTAGATTATCATTACATTATAATATAGTGTATGAAGTAGATGTTAGCTATGATAATAATTAATGCATATGTTATACAAAGTATGTGTTATAATAGTATCATAGATTGAACTGTAATAGTTTGCATTATTTCACCTGAAAATATCTTGTCTTCATTCAAAAAATCTCAACTGTGGTAAAATACACATAACATAAAATTTATCATCTTAACCATTTTAAGTGTACAGTTCAGTGGTATTGAGTGCATTCACAATGCTATTCAATCATCACCACCATCCATCTCCAGGACTTTTTTCATGTCGCAAAACTGAAACTCTATACCTGTTAGACAATAAATCCACATTATCGCCTACCCTCACCGTGCCTGGCAACCACCACCATGCTTTCTGTCCCTGTGAATTTGTCTACTCTAGGTACTTCATATAAGTGGAATCATACAGTATTTGTCTTTTGTTACTGGCTTATTTCACTTAGCATGATGTCCTCAGGGTTCAGCCCTGTTGCAGCATGTGTCAGAATTTCCTTCTTTTTTAAAGCTAAACAATATTCCATTGCATATATATATTTTTGTTTATCCACTCATCCACGAATGGACACTTGGATTGCTTCCACTTTTGCCTGTTGTGAATAATTGTGCTATGAACATGGGTGTGCAAAATCTTTTCAAGATGGTATTACTTTTGTGGTCAAAGAAGTTGTATCTGTTCTTATAACTTCTGACCCTAGTCAGAGATGTTTCTCCTTTACACTATTACACATCAACAGAAAGGAGAAAGCTGAGAAACAACGAAAACTTCTCTCACTTATTTATTCAAGCTCTTATCTACTCATTCCCAACATTTCTTTGATAATCTCCTGCATAGTAAGGTATGTGCTAGGTGCTGCTGGACTCCAACAGTGGCCAGTATTCTAGGTGGCCACTGTATAGTGTAGTAAAGTTATATTTAAATAGTGACTTTTCTTCTTTGTCACAGGGCTACCTGGAAGCTCCTTCCTTTGGGATATGGATAGAATTCCAGCCTTGGGCACACTCAGAAACTCTGCCTGAGTCCCAGATAGAATAGCCCTCTCAGATGAGGCTTTTTTTTTTTTTTTTTTTACCCAAAGCATTTAAAAATAGTCTCAATCAAGACTTTGCAGGAACTCCGGTCTGTAGAAGTAAAACTTGTGTAGAATTAAAAACTTGTGCTCATACTTTCTATTATTCAGAAACATATTTGGAGAGATTTGGGGGTGGGAGGGTGGACTATTTAAATTTAACTTCAGGCCAGTCACAGGCATAAACTTCTACACAAAAGCACTCTCTAGTCTTCTGTATCTTAACACTCTTGGGGTGGCAGGAACCCATGCCTTCGGGGAGGTACAGTGGCTAAGAATGTGAGTGTGCATGCCAGAAAGCCTGAATAGAAATCTCAGCTTACTTACAAAAGGTGGGATCTATGGTTCAGGTTTAATATCATGAATCCTAACTTTCCGGATTCACAGTTTCCCCTTCGGTAACACGAGGTGAACCACAGTCTCTAGCTCAGAGGGCTGCTGTGCAGATTTAATGAGCCAATACTCATAATGGGTCTGCTTGTGACAGGGCCTGGCACAGAGTAAGTGCAAATTAATGTTGGATATCCATCACCAAAATGAATGTGCTCCCCGCTGCAGCTGCACAGACCATTTTTTAATCCTTCAAATATGCCACGCTCTTGCTCCTCATATGGCCCTTTGCCCATGCTTTCCTCTCTCCTCTTCCCCAACTGTGAGCCCTACTGTCTTTCTAACTGTATTCATTCTTCCTGTCCCATCTGAGATATTTTCTCCAAGAAAACTGGTTACATGGTTCTTCCTTGAGCTCCACAAATACCCTGCGTGTATCCCTGCCAGGGTACCCATCCCTCTGAACTGTTGCTCTAATCCAGTCACCCTTTCACTAAGCTGTGAGCTCCATGAGGCCAGATGGACGTCTCTGGGGGATCTCAAATGAAAGGAATTAGTGAAAGTGGGGTCAGCTTCCACCAGCAAGACTGCTACTTTGGACCCCCATCTCAGGCACCGCAGAGATCCCCTGGTGCAACGTGCCTCATGACCCTCCCTCACAGCATGTTGTAGAAAGGGTGTTCGTCAGTTCCCAAGGTACCCCTGGTTGGTTACCAAAGACCTAGCTTCTAAGGACTCCGATTCAGCTTTTAGAGGGAGTCATGAAGATTTTCAGATATATGTTCTTGTTCTGGGCCACTGGCCAGAGGTTCTGTCCACTGCAAATAGATTGACTGGCCTTTTTTTTCTTCCTCAAACCACTGTCTCAATCCTCATTAGCAATTCTCCATTCCAATTCTTACAATGGTGTATTTGTCTCCCTTTCATTTCAAATGAATTGTAATTAAGCTACTGGCCTTGCTGGGCAGATGATTTCTCAGAAAGGCTACGTTCTGTGATAAGACACTTCTGTGCTATTTCTAGTCAATCTATCAACCTTCCTACCAAATTAATTGCTCTCGGATTAATGTAAGACACATAGCTATAATAACAAACATTCATTGTTTCTCTGTGCCAGGCAGTCTGCGAAGACTTTATCTGGGTTACCTCATTTAATTTTTATACCCACCCTGTTAAATATTATAGAAACTGCTAGTGTCCCCTTTACAGCTGAGGAAATTGAGGCACAGAGAGATTAAATAATTAGTTCAAGGCACACAGAAAGAAAGTGACAAAACAGGAACTCAAACTCAGTTCTGCTAAACCTCAAAGGCTGTACTCTTAACCATGAGGTTCCATCACTGACCTATAATTTTCAGTTATTATAATGTCCTGATTTGAAAGCACCAGGTACACTCAAAAATATACACTTTGTACCCAAAGTGACTTAGCTTCTGTGATCTTACTAAACCTGTGCTTTTCATATTGCATCCTAGCTTACGTTTTGTCTTTTGTTTGAAAAGTAAATGAGCAGAAATACTTCATTTTCCCCTTGTCTTCCTTTGGAATCAGGCACTGCTTTGTTTGTTGTGGATGAATGCAGATAGTTATAAGATTGTCAATGGATGGTTAGCTGGACTGGTACCTGGCTAAGCAAGATTAATCTGATGATTGTGTTTTTATGGGAAGCATTTTGCTCTTCTTTGATCCAGAGCTCTGGCCTAACACATACCATCCATTTCGCCCCAAAATATTCTTGTACATGAGAGGGATCCAAGGGATAGTCTGGATAGTTCCATTTCTATTACTGAACAAAGTACTCTGACATACTCACTAAACTGCCTCCACTGTGTGTGTTTCAAGGTGAAGAGAGATGAAAGGAGATGAGAGAAACTGAAAATCAGTAATTCCAATCTTTGATTTCAAAGTAAATCTTTCTGATTCAGAAACTCCAGAAAAATAAATTTGGTAAACAGCAAACCACCTTACCTGCCTCCTGAGACATCTGTATGAAGGTCAAGAAGCAACAGTTAGAACTGGACATGGAACAACAGACTGGTTCCAAATTGGGAAAGGAGTAGGTCAAGGCTGCATATTGTCATCCTGCTTATTTAACTTCTTTGCAGAGTACATCATGTGAAATACTGGGCTGGATGAAGCACAAGCTGGAATCAGGATTGCTGGGAGAAATACGAAAACTTCAGATATGCAAATGACACCACCATTATGGCAGAAAATGAAGAGGAACTAAAGAGCCTCTTGATGAAAGTGAAAGAGGAGACTGAAAAGTTGGCTTAAAACTCAACATTCAGAAAACCAAGATCATGGTATCTGGTCCCATCACTTCATGGCAAACAGATGGGGAAACAATGGAAATAGTGACAGACTTTATTTTTTTGGGCTCCAAAATCACTGCAGATGGTGACTACAGCCATGAAATTAAAAGACACTTGCTCCTTGGAAGAAAAGCTATGACAAACCAACACAGTGTATTAAAAAGCAGAGACAGCACTTTGCCGACAAAGGTCCCTCTAGTCAAAGCTATGGTTTTTCCAGTAGTCACGTGTGGATGTGACAGTTGGACCATGAAGAAAGCTGAGCACTGAAGAATTGATGCTTTTGAACTGTAGTTTTGAGGAAGACTCTTGAGAGTCCCTTGGACAGCAAGGAGATCAAACCAGTCAATTCTAAGGGAAATCATTCCTAAATATTCATTGGAAGGACTCATGCTGACGCTCCAATACTTTGGCCACTTGATGCAAAGAACTGACTCACTGGAAAAGACCTTGATGCTGGTAAAGATTGAAGATGGGAGGAGAAGGGGACGACAGAGGATGAGATGGTTGGATGGCATCACTGACTTGATGGACATGAGTGTGAGCAAGCTCTGGTTGCTGATGGACAAGGAAACCTGGAGTGCTACAGTCCATTGGGTCGCAGAGTCAGACACAACTGAGCGACTGAACTGAAACATAGAAACTTGTTCATTTTTACTCAAACTGCTTTTATATAAAACTGTAACATAGGAAAAAGTTAATGCTACTCAGAAAAAAATAAATAATTGTGTAACGCTCATGTTCATTCATTCATTCAAACCACTACTGGCACACTCAGTATTGGGTTGTGGAGCTAAGTCAAGACTCCCACCTTCACTAAATTTACCGTCTGTATACAGATACTTAGAGGCGATGAACAAGATCAAGCTGACAGTGGAACATAAGAAAGAACTATCTCACAGATGTTGATAATGCAATGGATAAGACTCTTGGATGGAATATAAAACAGAGGACGCAGTCCTCTCTTGCCTTTGGTCTATACAGTCTCTGGGTAGTAAAGTACTTTCCACGTTTTTCACCTAGGCTTCTATCAGTAGAAATGGTAACAAATATCTACTGCTTTTTATTTTTTCTTGACAAGTATTTGATTTGCTTGGGCTTTATCAGTCAAAAATTATGGGGGAAAACCCCACAAGAAGTTCCCACTGTTTTTCCAATGAGCAAATGGCCACTGATTGGTGATGTGGAAAGGATGAGAGCCTGGGAGAAGGTGAATCTGCCATTAAAACTAGGTGATTCGAAGGACTCCGCTGTGTGTTCCAGGTTCTGGAAATAGATTTCAAATGACCTGAGCAGGCTTGCTATGGCAGAAATTCCAAGAGATCGACATCAAGAGACGTAGGTTACTTAAGATTGTAACCTTGACTGCCTATTTGTGAATAATTCCAATGAAGAGAAAGGTGAATACCTAAATCAGGCACAGTGAATAGATATGCTCTCAAATGCCAACTCAGAATAATTAATAGCAGGCACTGGAACACTGAGAAGGATTCTGAGTCTTATCTAGAATATCACTGATAACAGACTAACCACTAAATGCATGGATATTAGACTCAAATCTCCTTGTAAAATGTAATTTCCTCCTAATGTCTGACTGAGTTAGGATTCAGAATAATCTTAAGATACTAAAGCAATGAATCAAAACCAACAAGATGAAGGCTAATGAGGATAATAATATAGACCTGTATTTAAATTCAAAATTAAGTCATGGTTTCCATTGTAGGATTGGGGAAATTTGGCTTGATAGCAGCTCAGGAGAAAAGACTCAACCCTAAACTCCATATGAATCGATAGGATGACTACAAAAATTTTCCAGAGCAATGGTGGGCTGCTAGAGTTGAACAGGGTAGCCCAATACTAGCTACTCCACTGGAAATGAATTTCAATTTCTCTTTTTCCCAGCCTGCTGCTTTGCTTGTAGATTTGAGAGTATGGATAAGCTTCTTGTTTCTGAAGCTGGACATTTTCTTTCACTGAAGAACATGAAAAAGAAGGAAAAAAAAAAAAAAAAAAAGGAAAGTACCTGTACAGAAACAGAGGAAGGTGCCTAAAAAAGATCAGAAATTCTTTGACCTTGAAACAGGCTAGATTTGGAATTAGTTTCTAAAATGCATCAAGTGAGTTTTGCAAATATATGGATTTTAGAAAAGCTTGGAAAGTCTTTTGCCCCAAGTGCCCTACCCTCAGACACACCCACATGCATTTCAGGAAGATTTTCATCCTTGTGGTATATTCACTGACAGTTAATGCATCAGTTATCTGTTGTATCAGAACCATTTGATTTTTAAACTTGCCATTTAAATCATTAAAAAAAAAAACAAAAACACTCCTGAAAGCTTATTTTATTCAGTTAGGATATGGAGTTTGGTAAAGGAATAAAAAGAATGTAAAATTTTCAGTTTGAATTTAACTCAGAAAGAAGGTTCAAGAATTTTAAACTTGCTGGAATCTGTTTATTAAAAACCAAGTTGACCTTTGCCACCATCTTATAAGGATGATGATGATGATGATTGTGGTTATTTAACTGATTGGGTTTGGATTATTTTCTGATTGTTCTTGGAACAAGTTTTTCCTAACAATTATGCTATAAAAATTGAACAGGCATAAGAACTGGAAGGGAAAACTAAGAAACAGTCAGGGACTGTTGGGCTAAAAGCAACGGCACGCATAAGGAACATTAAGTTTGAAGGCAGAAACTCTAGTCTGTGAACTGACTTCCTGAGTAAAAAGTATCTTACGAGCTTTCAATTAGTCTCCTTGCTGGAAGGTAAGCTCCAAGGTTGGGAAGGCAGCAACTGGGTTAACTCCTATGCAGCAGCTATCTGTTTGACATTCAACTGGTAAGAGGGAATAGGGACCTGGCTTAAGCTAAGACAGTAAATTCAGGTTGGAGCACAAATTTCCAAAGGCTGTTTAGCAGACATTTGCTGTTTTTTGACGAATTTTTACATTCTCCTCATTTAATTGCTTTTTAAAGAGCATATAAAAAGACTAGAGGAATTCTGGCATCTTGTAAAGTAAGTACAATTAACCCATGTGCAGAGCTGAATCCACAGTTTTAGTCTCATTAAGATTTGGTCTAATGATTGGTTATAGTCTTGTTTTCAGGTCAGAGCCCTAGCTGCCTTCTGACTTAACAGATGATAGGGAGAGAGGGGTAAGCAATTTTACTTTATAATCTTTGAATTCACTTTTCTCAACTGATATTTGAAAAGAGGGTTATGAAGAATTTTACCTAAATTGAGATTCATGAAAAAAGTTACAGAACAGGTACCAAATCAGAAGAAAAGGCATAGGTGGTTGTAAGTACACCTGACTCTTCAACAACATGGATTTAAACTGTGAGTCCACTTACACACAGAATTTTTCAACAGTAAATACTATCAGTTCAGTCACTCAGTTGTGTCTAGCTTTTTGCAACCCCATCGACTGCAGCACACCAGGCTTCCCTGTCCATCACCAACTCCTGGAGCTTGCTCAAAATCATGTCCATCGAGTCGGTGATGCCATCCAACCATCTCATCCTCTGTTGTCCCCTTCTCCTCCCACCTTCAGTCTTTCCCAGCATCAGGGTCTTTTCCAGTGAGTCACTTCTTTGCATCAGGTGGCCAAAGTATTGGAGCTTCAGCATCAGTTCTTCCAATGAATATTCAAGACTGATTACCTTTAGGATTGACTGGTTTGATCTCCTTGCAGTACAAGGGACTCTCAAGAGTCTTCTCCAACAATCTGCAGATGGCTGAATCTGTGGTTGCTGATCTGAGGATATGGAGGGACCTTGAATACTGATGGCTTACTATAAACAGACTTTCTACTGTTCAGAGAGTCAGAACCCCTAAGCCCAGTGTTGTTCAAAGGTCAACTGTAATATCAACATGGGTATTTCTGTGATTACATAATGAAAGGCCATGGAATAATAGTTAATTGTTGGATGGTAAGGGATCAAGAGGATTATAGCATCTCACATTTCAACCCTGGCATCCTCTGGAAAGTATTATCTGTTATGCACTATATGATTATTTTAGAAGGATAGTTAACTTCAAACAGGCCATGCCTCATCTTTGTCTAGCCAAGGAACTTTCAACATTTTTAGTGACAAGAAGTCATCACTGTAGGTTGTAAGTTATAATAGATACAAACAAGTTGCAGGTTTATGGCTGCGAGGTGTTCATTTTCCCAAGGATGTCATAAAAAATACATATTTACCCTAGCAACTCTCCATAATATTCTGTTCTATGCTTCCTTGTGATATTTTAATATTTTCTCTAAGGCCAATGAACTGTTAAATTAGCTTCAACATTTTATAAAACAGCAAAGGTGGTTTTGTTTGAAAACAAAAATGTAAATATACTTATGCAATGGAAAAAAACTCACTGTCTTAGGAAGAAACTTCCAAGTACCTGGCTAAACCAGACTTACTTCACGAACAATTTCTAAGAGCAATCTAGACTTTTTTAAAAGCCTGAGATCTATTCATGCACTATAGATTTTCTCACTGATCTATTGGTTTGGTCACTGGTTCCAACCTCTTTTGGGCAAAGAAGGTTAAGTAAGTGAGAGAGAAGGGAAGCTTTTGGTTACCATACTACCTGGCCATAAAGAATCAGATTTCAAGGAGCTTACTTTTCCCATATTGTCCAATGAATTCTCTGACCAACATGGTAGTGTTCTTTGAATAAATAAAAAAGCACTGAGTTGTTTTTGTTGCTGCTGCTGCTAAGCCACTTCAGTCGTGTCTGACTCTGTGCGACCCCATAGACAGAAGCCCACCAGGCTCCCCCGTCCCTGGGATTCTCCAGGCAAGAACACTGGAGTGGGTTGCCACATTTCCTTCTCCAATGCATGAAAGTGAGAAGTGAAAGTGGAGTCACTCAGTCGTGTCCGACTCTTAGCGACCCTATGGACTGCAGCCTACCAGGCTCCTCCATCCATGGGATTTTCCAGGCAAGAGTATTGGAGTGGGTTGCCATTGCCTTCTCTGAGTTGTTTTTAGGAAATTGAAAATCATATAAAAATGGTAGAGTTCTGTTTTGCAGTGACTGAAAACTATCACTTTCTTTGGCAAGCTCTGTTTATTTTCCTTTCTTAATGTTTAAAGATCTTGCCTTATTTCCCTTTATTTTACTCTTCCCTACTTCTGTCATTTCTAAATCCAATTTAAAAAATTTAATTATGTGAATTGCTATGTTTATTACTATTTTTCCTTCTATTAGCATTAAATCACTCTTTGAAGCACACTTATAGCCATAGAATAGGAAATCATAACATATCCCCTAAGAATAGAGGAAGTTCTCAGTAAAAGTTTGTTATATCAAGTAGGAAAAATAAGGTCTAATGGAGGAATCTATTTACCTAGGAATGTTTCATTCATTCATTTGTTTATTAACTTAGCAAATATTTGTTGATCACCTATCTACAACCAGACACTGTTGTGGGTGTTGAGGACTTTGAGGTGGACAAGAAAGATAAGGTCCTTGCACACATGGAGTTTACTTTCTAGTAGAGGGAGACAGACAACAAGCAAGCCAACCAAACAAGAGTGTGCCATGCATCGTTTAATTTTATTAAAGAAGGTGATGAGATAATTGGGTTACTGCTTTAGACTGGGTGGTCAGATAAGGCCTCTCTGAGGCCATTTAAGCTGAGGTCTTATTTCAGCTACCTGTGGCTGCATACTGAAGTACCATGAACTCAGTAGCTTTAAAACAACAGCTTATTACACACATGGATTCTCTGGGTCAGGGATTTTCAGAAGGCACAGTGGAGACAGCTTGTCTCTGCCTCATAATGTCTGGGGCCAAGCTGGAGGACTCAAAGTCTGGGTTTGGAACCACTTCAGGGCTTGCTCAATCACATATCTGGTGGTTGCTGAGTGCTAACTGGGACCACTGGCCAGCACACGTCCACAGTGTCTCTCTACATGTTCTGGTCTCCTCACAATATGGTGGCTGGGGTCCAAGGGTGAGTGTCTCGGGAGAGTGAGTGGGTGAGCGAGCCAGGCAGAAGCACTATCGTTTCTTGCGGCCCAGCTTTGAAAGTCTCTTCTGCTGTGCTCTGTTGGTTAGGATGACTGAAAAGATCAATAGGGAGCAACAGAGACCCCACCTCTTGAAGGAGGCATGTCATCCTTACATTGTAGGATATATAGTGGTGTGGCCATCTTTGGAAAATCTAATCTGCCACAGGTCTGAATGACAAGGACAAGGAGGAACATGAAAGTCAAGAAGAACATGCCAGGCAAAGGCCCTAAGTGACAGGTAACTTGAATATTTGAATCACAGCTAAGAGCCAAGAGTAATAAGATAAAATGAATAAGGGAAAGAATAGTACAAGAGAAGTCAGGAAGGTAGGTAGAGCAAGATCTTGAAAAACTAAGAACTACCTCTATTCTAGGCAAAAGGAGAATGAAGGCTGGGTTTGTCTTGGAATCATTCCTACCTTCTTTGGGGAAATCTTACTTCTTTGGGCCAGTGTGTCAATTTGGACCTATAACACACTACTCTTCTTGGCAGTGTTCTAATTTGAAATTCCCTCAGGTTTAAATTTTTTCCCTTTCTAGATACTGGACACTGCGGAGTGGTGTATGTAAAATAGCAATTCATTCCTTCAGCCATTCAAGTTGCTTTTCATGTAGTTGGAGAGATTAATATGCACACAGACACACATACATAGATGTTAACTAAAATATGGGTCAGTAAAAGTATCAAATTTGGGCTAAGAATCATACAATTTGAGAATTCTGAATTCTTGACTTTGATTTAATAATCACAACATTCTGATTCCAGTATCAGAAGTCACAAGAAGAAGATATCATCAAATGTCTGACTAAAATGAATATATCCCAGCATTCATAAAGGAAAACCACATAAATGAAGTACTTCTGTAGTATAAAAATGCCATAAAGTAAAAAAAACAAATAACAAACTAGGAATACAAATTTGCTGCACACATGACAGAGGTTATCTTTGTATAGAGATAGCTTACACTGTACAAAACAGAAAATTTTTTAAATGAGCAAAAATTACAAACAAGAGGCTCATGGGAAAAAAGTGACTGATAATCATGAAAAGATGTTCAACCTCATCATAATGAAACACAAAGCAAAGCAACATACCTCACTAGATTGACAAAAAAGATCAAACAAAATCATTTTTACTAACTTGACAATAAATACAATGCTTGATGAAACTCAATATCAGCGAAGATGCAGGGGTATATTGGTACTTTTGTACACCATTGGTATAAATGTTTTCAAAAACTTGGTAATGTTTATGAAAATGCGTATTTTCTTTGCTCTAGGAATGCCATTGTTTGAGAATAATTTTATATACATACTCAGCTCTAGATACAATTACATATACTTTAGGAAGTTGATTTTCATATTATTTATAATAGCAAAGTAATTAATATTATTCAGATGCCTAAAAGTAGGGGATCAGATTTCTAAGCTATGGTCTATGGACCTCTGACATACCATGCAGCTGCTTAAAAGAATGTGGAAGACAAAAAAGTACTGATTAGAAAGATGTCCAAAATGTATTAAGTGAAAAAGTAAGGTATAGACAGTATAGATAAGATGATATTATTTGCCTGAAGGGCTTTTATGCACTATTTTAAGCTACCACTAACATTTATACATCTGTGTATATATCTCTCTTTATACATTATCTGATTTCTGAAAGGATACATGGTTTATGAAAGGTCAGTGGTAGTTTTTAAAGTATGGAACTCAAGGCTGAAGGAAGTGAAGAAAGACTTTTAGCTTTAATCATATAGCTTCTGTAAGGTTAAATATTTTTCTGTATAATCTTGTGTATATATTAATTAAAAATTAAACACTAATACTAAAACATCATGAGCATGTCTCCACTAGACCCTTAGATGGTGAGGTTAATGGCGGGAATTTCAGACACTGATATGTTGTCATACTTTAGGCCCTTTGGTGCCCCTTAAATTATACCATTTGCCATCCTTGCTGGCTGGGTGTGCCAAAGCGCAGACCACAAACAATACTCTCAGCTGAAAGCAAAAAAGTCATAAACCATTGTTCCTTCCTCTTTGACTCCTATTACCAAATCTTAAACGTTTCCATCCTCTAGGAAATTATACTTCAAGGTATAATTGCAAAAAGTCCCCTGCTCTAATTTCAGTGACAGACGCTTATGTCACAACTCTACTCCTTCATTTTAGTTTGGGATCAGAGTTGTGGGGGTGGGGGGGTTGGGAGTGAAAGGGGTGGTATGGGAGGTGGGTGGACAGAAAGAACTGTATTATGAAAGAGGAGGCATTAGCCTTCTTGGTCTCCTTGAACCTTTAGCACCTGTAGATGTCGATCTTTTGCTTACCCATTTTTTAAAGTTCCATAATATGACATATCATCATAAGACCTCGGTGCCTACATTTTGCAAGAGACAAGTATCATGAGTCACGGTAGGCTTACAATTATCTATAGATTTAAAATTTTTAATTTAGATTTAAAAATGTAAAGTCTGAGGTTTAAATGTTCTTGAGTTTAGAAAACCTAATTGATTACAAATAGCTTACTCATTTCTTCTGTGTAAACATCCTTCTGCTCTTCAGTGCATATCTATCATCTTCTGTGAAAATTCATCATTGTGACATGTATATTCTTTTTTTTCTTTTTACTCAGTTTAACAGTATGTGAATTGGCTGTCACTTATCCGCTTCTTTCTTACTAAATAAGAATTCTTTAGTTTCCTTCAAACATAATTCAATGTCATGTTTCAATTCAATGGTAAACTTTCAACGATAATACATGTCTGTCTTCCTCCCCCACATGTGTGCACACACACACAGTCTATAGCAGGTTAGATCAAGATACCAACTTAAGAAGACTACGAAGGAGAGTCTGGAAGGAAAGAGGAAAGCCCAGAAAGGCAGAAGGCAGCCTTTGGGTTGAGAAAAAGTCACCACAGCTTTAATCTTGACAGTGAATTGGTTTTGGGGGCTATTGGCATGAAAAAAAAATCTCAGAGAATTTTCAAATCAGCTAATACATCCATATCCTTCATCTCCTTTTTGACTTTCTTGAGTCCTTGTGGAGAGCCCTTCCCTTGACCCTCTTACAAATAAGAATGCTTTGCTCACAGCTTGGCAACACCATTTAAAAATAAATATGTGACCCATGACCCAGCAGTAACATCTCTAGGAATCTACCCCAGTGATCCCTTGATTGTGCTCAGGGGACCACAGACAAGGATACTCAGCACTGAATAGCCTAGAACAGTCCCACTGTGGAAATAACCTCTTGGTCCAACAGAATGGAAACAGATAAACTATGGTGAAATCGTAAGAGGAGATGCCACAGAACACTTGAAAGGAATGATTGGATATGTATCATTACAATAGATCTCCCAAACACATTTTGCACTAAAAAAAAGCGAGGTGTAAACATATGATACTATTACTATAAAAATCCAACTCTATATATTTTATAAAAATTATAAATAAGTGTGTTCATACAAGTGTATGGGTGTGCTGTATATGTACAAATAGGGGACAAAACACTCTTTTTTCGTCTGAGACAAGGGAAATGGGACTGGGAGTAAGGAGACTGGCCAAAGGGGATCTTAGTTTTATTGGCAACACTTTTATTTTTTAAAAAGAGAATTAAGTCATGTGTATTACTTGGAGAATAAAAATAATTTTAAATACTTAAAGAATCCTTAACATTCCACCTTTACACATGTCCTGGATAAGGTAAGATAACATTCCCCAAACTGGGTTCTATGACACATTTGTGCTCTGTCAGGGGTCAGTGGGTATTTGTTGAGTTTTAAAGTTATTAATCTAACAGAAATAAGAAGTTGAAATAGAATTAGCAATTAACTCAGAGGAAGCAGAAAATTCTTAAACTTTCCTCCCATCGTTAACCCCTGACAGCATGATTCTGATGGCTCCAGCAGCTTCCCTTTCTTTTAACTGCCTTAGAATATTTCTGTTAAACAAACTCCTCTTTAGAGGTTGGGACGTTAGGCCTCTGTAAATATGGGTGAGGAAGGTAAAGAATGCATGTCATATCTACCTATATACTCACTATTCTGAAATCTAGTAAAGGTTCCGAGGAGCCTTGCCATGGCCTGCATGCAATATTAAAAGAAGAGATGAGACCTAACAGGAGAGGGGTTCAGTCTCTCTTGGTAAGCTTTGCCTCCTCCTCCCCAACTTCATGTCATCATGACAGTGTCAGTTAGTAGTAGGTTGGAACTAACTGCTGGAGGAGACTGTGGGCATTTGTTTTCATCCTGGATCATTGTGAAAACCTTTCTGGGTCAGTATGTTTCAGGACTCTCAAGAAGGAGGTGGGGTGCCATGAAGTCAATGGAATTCCTTACAATTCCCCAATTCCGCTGGCCTCTGTGTGAGTGCTGTCTTCTTCATTTTCATGATCCCAGAATCCAGGGGCCATGGACACTTGGGAGAACGTGGCTTTAGAGCCACATGAACTTCCATTCTGCAAAAGATTTGGGTACTCAAATAAGGCTGGGCAACACCAGAGAAAACAAAGTTAATGGGTGTCCATGCTGCAGGTCTCCTCAGAGGTTTTGATATGTCAACTCCCACCAAGAATCTCGAAGAGGGGAGGAGCAAGTGTAGTGAGTTTCCACCTGTTTTTGACCTTTTCTCTTCTGGCTCCTTGCCTCATCCTATAGCAGAGAGCACCTCTGGAACACAGGTTGGTAAAAGGCAGAATCAGGAAGGATGATCTCATCTCAGTGAAAGTAAAGTTCCCAAATTGCCTACTAAAAGTTAAACATCCTGGTCTTGGTAACTGGCTCCCACTTTGATTCTAGTGAGAAGAGATGAGACTGTGTTAAACTTTGCTAATAAGAACTTTATGGCAGAAAGTGAAGAGAAACTAAAAAGCCTCTTGATGAAAGTGAAAGAGGAGAGTGAAAAAGTTGGCTTAAGGCTCAACATTCAGAAAATGAAGATCATGGCATCTGGTCCCATCACTTCATGGGAAATAGATGGGGAAACAGTGGAAACAGTGTCAGACTTTATATTTGGGGGCTCCAAAATCACTGCAGATGGTGAATGCAGCCATGAAATTAAAAGATGCTTACTCCTTGGAAGGAAAGTTATGACCAACCTAGATAGCATATTCAAAAGCAGAGACATTACTTTGCCAACAAAGGTCCGTCTAGTCAAGGCTATGGTTTTTCCAGTAGTCATGTATGGGTGTGAGAGTTGGATTGTGAAGAAAGCTGAGCACCGAATAATTGATGCTTTTAAACTGTGGTGTTGGAGAAGACTCTTGAGAGTCCCTTGGACTTCAAGGAGATCCAACCAGTCCATTCTGAAGGAGATCAGCCCTGGGATTTCTTTGGAAGGAATGATGCTAAAGCTGAAACTCCAGTACTTGAGCCACCTCATGAGAAGAGTTGACTCATTGGAAAAGACTCTGATGCTGGGAGGGATTGGGGGCAGGAGGAGAAGGGGACGACAGAGGATGAGATGGCTGGATGGCATCACCGACTCAATGGACATGAGTTTGGGTGAACTCTGGGAGTTGGTGATGGACAGGGAGGCCTGGCGTGCTGCAATTCATGGGGTCGCAAAGAATCGGACACGACTGAGTGACTGAACTGAACTGAACTGAATAAGAACTTACAATTCTTCTTGTCTAAAAGCCTGCTGTCAAGGATAGCTGAAATACAATGCTCTTGGTATGTGCGGCTGCTGCCAACATGGTTGGCACATGGCAGGCACACATCAACTGTACTCCTGGCCTCTGATCATGAGGTGAGGAATTGGGTAGCCAAGTGGGCAGCTCTGCTCCACGCAGGGAAGCAAGTCATGGGCAGAGCTAGAGCTCAGGTTTGGGAGTTTGGGAATTTGCGGGCCATGAGGAGAATTCAGTTCTGCTCTTTCTTCATTTCCTGTAGGACACTGTCATTTTCGCCATGACTGACGGCTGAGCTGTATGCGAGCCCATGATGACAGATAACCAAAAAGACTGAGGCAAATACACATTTAATTTAGGCTAAGCACCTACAGAAGGCGATAGCACCCCACTCCAGTACTCTTGCCTGGAAAATCCCATGGATGGTAGGGCCTGGTGGGCTGCAGTCCATAGGGTCGCTACGAGTCGGACACGACTGAGCAACTTCACTTTATTTTTTCACTTTCATGCATTGGAGAAGGAAATGGCAACCCACTCTAGTGTTCTTGCCTGGAGGATCCCAGGGATGGGGGAGCCTGGTGGGCTGCCGTCTGTGGAGTCGAACAGAGTCGGACACGACTGAAGCGACTTAGTAGCAGCAGCAGCAGCAAGCACCTATACTATCTTCGATTCTGTAAAAACGGCTTTTTGCTCGCTATAGAGCTCATCTAGTACTGTGACGGCTGTGTAATAAAAAAAACGATGATATAAAGCAGAGGATGCCTGGGTCTTGAAGTCTACATCTGCTGGCTGACAATGAACAGCTCAGATAGTGTGTGACAGGTTGTAATTAACACAAAGTGTCTAAATACATCTGAACCTTGCAGAATACAATATGTAAATCTCAGAATGGCCATCAGGGCAGTGGGAGCTTGTGGTGGATTTCCAACGTCTGTTTTTTACCAGTGCTCTGTGTTAGATGATGTGCGGAGATGTGGTTCCAAGCAGGCTCTGGAGTCAGGGACCTGAGGCCACTTCTCAGGCCTGCCATGTTCTGGCTGTGCATGCTTGGATACTTGGGCCGGATTTGCGTGTGTACGTGTGTTTGCCTTACAACACAAAACCCGTGGCTTGTTGAAAGAAGGACAAGGGTCCGTGTGAGCACCCTAGTGACTGGTACAGGAAACAGAAGGAGTCATTGCTGCCGCCACCACCACCACCACCATTATCATTATCATCGTGTAACCATATTCACAAGGAGCTGTCTGGATAGGAGTACAAACTAGTTTGATAGCACTGTTGAATAGATGTATCAAACTGATCTAATCCTAGTCAACTATCTATGGGAAAGTGGCTTTTTCCTGATTATGTTCCAGAAATGTTTTTTTTTTTTTTTTTTTTTTTTAAAGTTATGGTTTGGTGGTTTAGGTCGGTGTGTGGAGGGGAAAACACAACTTTTTATTCTCATGAACTTGGGCTTGAATTCTACCTCTGCTGCTACTGCTGCTATGTCACTTCAGTCGTGTCCGACTCTGTGCGACCCCATAGACGGCAGCCCACCAGGCTCCCCCGTCCCTGGGATTCTCCAGGCAAGAACACTGGAGGGGGTTGCCATTTCCTTCTCCAGTGCATGAAAGTGAAAAGTGAAAGTGGAGTGGCTCAGTCGTGTCTGACTCTTAGCGACCCCATGGACTGCAGCCTAGTAGGCTCCTCCATCCATGGGATTTTCCAGGCAAGAGTACTGGAGTGGGGTGCCACTGCCTTCTCCAATTCTAGCTCTACTCCTGAGCAAGTAAGTGACCGTGGGCAGTTTGCTTCACTGCCCTGAGCCTCAGTGGCCTTATCTGCAAAATGGGGATAATGGTTTCTTGGTTTCAGGCAGAATTATGTGTCAGATAACATCTAAATGGTAAATTCAAGCACACCCATGTTCCATCACTCTTAGTTCCCATTTCCAGGGGGACCTGGATGAGATCATGGGAGTTTTAAGGGAGCATTTTGAACTGCCTTACAACATGAACACCTGGCTCACAGGTAGCTGGATTTAGTATTTCAGCAAACCTTAACACCACTGCTAAATCACAGTTCAGCTGATCCAAGCCATGGGAGTCCCTTAACCCAGAAGAAATACCTATAATGACACAACAGGGCAAGATATTCTTCCGACAGTGCATGAGTCCTCTGCCCATAAAAAGCATTCTTATTTCTGAAACAGGTTAAATCTGTGGCTGGGGTCCCTGCCAGAGTTGTTCTCCAGGTCATGGATTAAAACATCTGGGCTACATCTACAAACTGATTGCTACATCTACAAACTGATTGCTACATCTACAAACTGATTGCCTGGGTATTTTTTTGTTTCCTCATCATAGTCAAAATGCCTTCCTGGCACATTTCTGCTGGTTCCACCTTCATTCCCACCCCTGGCATCATAACAGTAGTGTAACTTCAGGATGACGGTGTCGCAGGGGCTCTGCCCTCAGCAACTCAGCAGCCAGCTGGTTCTCCTCAGGACTCAGAGGGCTTTTGCTCTGGTTTGGCCAGCCTGACAGGGGAGGGATTGAGGAAGGGGGCAGCAAGGTGGAGGTGACCTGTGGAGGAAACCCTTGACTGAGGAGGGGTCTGGGGCAAGGAGCAATTAACGTGCAAAAGGGGAAGGGCAGAACAGGCTGCCTTGAAGGGCTGAGGGGGACAAGGATGCTGCTGAAGCATTTGTAGGGGTAAAAATCTGGACCCAAGCAGAATGCTCATCAACTGGGGAATGGCTCACTAAGAAGGGATGCATCCGTGCTATTGGAGAATATTACCCAGTTCTCAGAGTTAGTGATAGCTCTATCCTTCTACCCAGAGGAAGGTCACTGCTGCAAGGAAAACAATGCTCAGAGAAATGCATGTAAGAATAACCTCTATATGTGCAAAATAATAATGGTTTACATTTAGTATCTATTGTATGCCAGGGAGCATGCAAAGTGCTTCTCATGTATTAACTAATTTGAATCTCACAGCCATCTGACTGCAGGTGTTATTGTTATTCTGATACAGACAGGAGAAAGATTCTAAGGCCTAGGGATGCCTGTGGACACAGAGTTGCTAAGAGATGAACCAGAATTTGAATCTGGATGGCAGCCAGAGCTCTTGACCTCTTCCTGTACTGTTTCTCACATATGTTTATATGTGCACAGAGGAAGCTGTGGAAGGATTTATATCAGAAACCAGGCCACCCGTGGTTAGCTGGAGGAGATAAGGAGAATGTATTCTCCAACAATATGCTAAAATTTTATGATTTTTTTCTACTGTTATCTATAATTACTGCAAATATGAAGAAAAAACAAAAAACTAATGTCCACAAGGACAAAGTTCAGAAGGGAATGGAAACAAATGAAAACTTGGATTTGACAGGAAATTAGGCTATGGCAACTTAAACTTTGGATTTAACTGATTATTTTAGTTTTGTTTTGGCCATGTAGTAATTTTTAAAGGGGATAATCCATATGGTTATATTTGTGATATGCAAGCTGCTCATTTCTGTTCTCAAAGCCTGGTCTCTGGACCAGCAGCATCAGCATCAGTTGGAAGCTTGTGAGAAACTCAAATTCTCCAGGCCTAAGCAATCAGAAACTTTAGGGGATGGGCCCAGTAATCTGTGGTTTCACAAGTATCCTAGGTGATTCTGACGTACAGAAGTTTGCAAATCATTGGGTTAAACAAACAAATGAACCAACATACCATTCCAAGGGAGAAGAGGTATTAATAAAAGGTGGCACTTACAGAAAAGACAGAGGGCACCTCTTTGCTAGTTTTTTCCCTTGGCAGAATGCATTTCATTCTTTGGTCATCTCTGAAAGTACTCAAGTCATTTTGGCCAAGTCCAGCCTTTGGCTATGCATATTTTCATGTGGTCCTGTCATTATTTTAGATGAGTTATAGTACAAAATGCATTGGTAGATTCCACCACATCCTCTTCATCTGGGGCAGAGCAAGACTAACAGTCACTAACTAATGGGCTTCCCTGGTGGCTGAGATGGTAAAGAATCTGCCTGCAGTGCAGGAGACATGGGTTCGATCCCTGGGTTGGGAAGATCCCCTGGAGAAGGAAATGGCTACCCACTCTGGTATTCTTGCCTGGAAAATCTACGGACAGTGTAGCCTGGCAGGCTACAGTCCATGTGGTTGCAAAGATAAAGACATGACTGAGTGACTAACAGTTTCAGTTTAATGGTCACAAAAATGGTGACTTGTTAGCTGCTGCTGTTTCAGGTCATAGAATTGACTCTGAGGTTCACATTTTTTAATTTGGTTGACCTCAGTGATCAAATTAATCAGACACTTGATTAATCTCCCTTTCTCACACTTTGGAAATGATCTTTTGACTGTCTTCTATTATGAAAATAATAGATGCTTATTTTTAAAATTTTAGAAAATACAAGTAACAATAAAGAAGAACATGAAAGTCACCTGTAGTTTTATAAAAACCCACCAGAGGTAAACACATTAACATCAGCTCAACATTTAAGATACAGATTTCTAGGTTATTTTTTTAAATCAATGTGCACATTATCTTGTAAAATAAAAACGTGATATCATCAATTGTCTTACAGTATGATTGTTTTCATATAACAACACAAGTATCTTTCCATGTCAACAAAAACTTATTTAATGACTACAAAATTATTCCAATGTATGGATAAGGTATTTTAACTAGTTCCCATACTTATACAGATTCTAATGCTACTTATATACAACATATGATTATAATTTATACATACATATTACAAAACATTAGCCTGATTATTTCTTTAGGCTACATTATTAAAATCGATGTTTTCAGGCCAAGGGATTTTTAAGGATATTGATACATATTGCTAAACTGGCCTTCAGAAACATCCTAAAATATACTCCTACCAGGTATATATTGAGTTGGCCAAAAGTTCATTTGGGTAAGGTGTTATAGAAAAACCTGAAAGAACCTGTGGCCAGTCTAGTGCCTGTCGCTCCAGCTCCTTGGTAACACTGCGTTATCACTGCTTGCATCTTTGCCATTCTAACAGGTCAAATGTGTTTTTTCATTATTTTAACTACCATTCTTTAATAACGTTTTAGGTAGACAAATTGATATATTTTCTGGCCATTTATAATTGTATCTTCCATTCTCTTACTGATTTTTCTATCAGCTCAGTCCTTCCTTCACATAGTACCATACTGATAAGGTAATTTCTTTGAATGCGTTCCTTTAAAATTATAGTCCATAATAGTATTTACTGACCAGTTATGTAAGTAACAGATGTGGTAGTAGTAATAATGACAATATCAGCTAGAATTACTCTAAGTATGTTTAAAATATTAACTAATTTAATCTTCACAACAACCATATAAAGTAGATACTATTATTATACCCATCTTACAATGAGGAAAGTGGTTACAGTTCAGAGCTAGTGTTCTACGAGTCAACACGTGCAGCAGGCTCCTAAAGCCTTTACTTTGAACCACTGCACTTCACGATCAGCCTTCTACCATCATCACCACCATACACATCACCATCATTGGCAACTTGACCACCACCATTTCTACTGCCTGTTACCATTGTCATTCTGTACTATTTATTAGGTACTTACCAGGTACATTTCAGTTAGTAAATGCTCTTTCTTTTTATTCAGCATTCATTCAACACATGATACTTTTGTTGAAATCCTACTATATCCTTGGCACTATTTTAGTCGCTGGAGATGTAACAGTAAACAAAACTAACGAAGTTCCTTGCCCTGATGAAGCTCACAGTTTAGTGGGGGAAACAAACAAAAGTTATATACATAACTATGCACTATAACCATATAAAATATGGTGCCTTAATAGGTTTTCTCTAGTCAGCCATAAAAAGGAACAAATGTGAATCAGTTGAATTGAAATGAATGAACCTAGAGTCTGTTATACAGAGTGAAGTAAGTCAGAAACAGAAAAACAAATATCATATATTAACGCATCTATATAAAATCTAGAAAAATGGGGCTGACTTATTTGCAGGAAAGGAATGGGCACGCAGACATAGAGAACGGGACTTGTGGACATAGCAGGGGAAGGAGAGGGTAGGACTAATTGAGAAAGTAGCATTGACATATATATATACACATTACCATGTGTAAAACAGCTAGAAGGGAGGCTCAAGAGGGAGGGGATATACATATATACACACATATACATATATAGTTATGACTGATTCACATTGTTGTATTGTAGAAACCAACACAACATTGTAAAGCAATTACCCTCCAATTAAGAAAATTAAAGAAAACAGGTTATCTCAGTCAATCCCTATGGCAACCACATGAGTTAGGTGCTGTTATTATCTCATTTTGTAGATTAGAAGACCTAAGCTAGAAAGACTGAGTATTTCGCTCAAGGTCACTGAGCTAAAAGTTGACTGAGCCTGTGCCTTCAGACTCTTCCTCCTTTAACATTTTATATGTCTATCTAATGGTGAGTTGGACACATATGTCCTGTGCCACATTCCCAAACCATGTTCTCTTTTTGAAGATGAGGACAGAGAGTTCTGTGATGTGTGGTTTCTGCTGCTGCTGCGGCTGCTAAGTCGCTTCGGTCGTGTCTGACTCTGTGCGACCCCATAGACGGCAGCCCACCAGGCTCCCCCGTCCCTGGTTTCTAGCCCCATCCAAATTAACTCACTTCAGGAGCATTTGGCTTCCTTTGTCACTGTCAAGAAAAAGTACTGGAACACTCAGATTTATTTCAGTATGATTGAAAGACAAAGATGGAGGTAAAGGAGATATCACACACACACACACACACAAATATATGTGTGTGTGTATATATACATATATATATATGTATATATACACATGCTGCTGCTGCTGCTAAGTCGCTTCAGTCGTGTCCGACTCTGTGTGACCCCATAGACCGAAGCCCACCAGGCTCTGCCGTCCCTGGGATTCTCCAGGCAAGAACACCGGGGTGGGTTGCCATTTCCTTCTCCAATGCATGAAAGTGAAAAGTGAAAGGGAAGTCGCTCAGTCGTGTCGGACTCTTAGTGACCCCATGGACTGCAGCCCACCAGGCTTCTCCATCCATGGGATTTTCCAGGCAAGAGTACTGGAGAGGGGTGCCATTGCCTTCTCCAATATATACACATACATATATGTAAAATATGTATACTACATATGTACATAGGTATACCTACATACACATATATACATATATATAGTATGTATGTCTAGAGAATTAAAGACATTTAATTGAAAAAGGAGGATGGTAAAAATGCCCCCCTTATACATACTCTCTCTACCTCTCTTTTTCATTTTAAAATGTATGCTAACTAGCTGAATTTGTTTGTCTATGTCTATTCAATAATTAGATTTAAGACGTGCTGTCCAACAGCTTTTTCCACCAAATAAAAAAAGAAGTAGATTCATTGAATCCTCAGGACCTACACACAACACACACTAAAAACCAAGTATAAGTAAGGTACCATTCACTCCAAAATACCATCAGAGGTTTTTCCTCAAAAAGTAATTTTTGAAGCCTTAAGTGAAATATACACTGCTTAATAAAACCCATACTTGAGTGGAAAATGTGTGCATGCTCAGTCACATCTGACTCTTTGCGAACCCATGGACTGTAGCCCGCCAGGCTCCTCTGTCCATGGGATTCTCTAGGCAAGAATGCTGGAGTGGGTGCCATTTCCTTCTCCAAGGGATCTTCCCAATGAAGGGACTGAATCCCATGTCTCTGGCATTTCCTGCATTGCAGGCAGATTCTTTGCCACTGAGCCACCTGGGAAACTCCCTGTGTAGAGAGTAAAGGCAGTAAAAAGACAAACAGGACCAACAGTTGTTGTTCCAAGAGTTCAAATGCAAATTAAAAAAATATATATACCCATGATTAACTATGTTAATACATCTTTTTATATCAAATAAACTGGTTTAAACTCAAGAAGGCCAAATAGCACTTGTTAATTATTATTATTTATAACATATTGGAAGTGCACAGGGAGATTAAGGGCCATATAGAGGTTATGGTCTCCCCTTGGTAGTGTTCTGTTTGTTTACAGGTAAATTTAGTACCTGAGGTTTCACCAAGATCCACCTCCCAATGGGGCATGACTGTTTGAAAATATCTTCTGAAACTAGGTAGTTTTGTGAATTAATTTCAATGCAAAATGAAAATGCCTAGGTTATTTCTGATTACATAAAAGCAATACCCTATGCATGTAAAGTATAATGAAAAGAACATGGAACAAACATAGAAACTATCTTTAATTCTACCCTCAGAGATCATTTCTAACATTTTGCTATATTTCTATCTATCATCATAGTAAGTTTTATGATCAGTTATAATCCAATAATTTTGATGACCTAGTTAAATGGATGAAGTCCTGGATAAATTCCTACATAAACTATGAACTACCAAAATCAGTATAGACAAGAACTATAGAATTTGATACATCAATGTGTACTGAATAATTTGAAATGATGAACAAAGACTTGTCTTCCTCAAAAAACTCTAGGCTCAGATGGTTTGAATGGAAAGTTCTACCTAATTTTTAAGCAATATTAACTTCTACTTCATACAAAGCTTTAAAAATAGAAAAAGGGAAATATCTATGCACATCACCTTACAAGGCTAGCATAGTCTTATTCCAAAATTAGATAAGGACAACATATAAAAGAAAATAATAGGCCAACTTTACTTATTTTAACATAGATTAAAAAACCCTAAATAAAATATTAGTTAATCTACTGTAAATCTGATAATAATATATTAAGATCAAGTAGTTTATCTCCGGAGAAGGCAATGGCACCCACTCCAGTACTCTTGCCTGGAAAATCCCATGGACGGAGGAGCCTGGTAGGCTGCAGTCCATGGGGTCGCAAAGAGTCGGACACGACTGAGCGACTTCACTTTCACTTTTCACTTTCATGCATTGGACAAGAAAATGGCAACCCACTCCAGTGTTCTTGCTTGGAGAATCCTAGGGACGGGGGAGTCTGGTGGGCTGCTGTTTCTGGGGTTGCACAGAGTCGGACATGACTGAAGTGACTTAGCAGCAGCAGCAGAGTTTATCTCAGACATACAGGTTAGTTCAACAGAGAAAATGTATTTATATATGTTAGTATATTAACATATCAATGAAGAAAAAATTGTATTATATCAATCAAGATAAAAATACATTTGATAAGATTCTATTCAAATTTATGTCTAAAATTCTTAGCACTAGAAATAGCAGAGAATTTCCTTAACTTGATAAAGATTTTTATACTAAGAACCTATAGTAAGTATTATACTACCCGTAGAAGCTCAGGATTCATTCTAAGATGAAAGTAAGGCAAGGATGCTTACTATTATCATTAGAAGTCTTGGCTAAAGAAAAAAAAAAAAAACTAAAGACAAATAATAAGAATGAAGGTTAGAAAGGGTGGTAGATTATAGTCTTGTAGACAATTATTTACTATCCTTTTCTCTGTCATGTAATTTGTAGAGCCTTTCTCTGGGTGGAGGAAACTTTAAACCCTGTTGTCATCAGCCTTGACCATGAGATTTGCTTTTGCCAATAAATATGAATGGATTTGATGCTGTGCCAGCTCTGTGCAGAAGCTTTAACAGCCATTGTGTGGATTAGTTGGCTGCCTTGTGCATTTCCTGATTAGGCAGAGCTGTAGCCAACATGTATTTCAACACATTATATGAGTGAGAAATAAATTTTTGCTGTTATAAGTCATTGGGATTTGGGGAACATTTGTTATCATAGTATAACTTACTGAGAGCTGACTAATAAGAGAATCAAAGTCTAGGTTTAGTTGCTAAGTTGTGTCCAACTCTTGTGACACCATGGACTGTAGCCCGCCAGGCTCCTCTCTTCATAGGATTTTCCAGGCAAGAATACTGGAGTAGGTTGCCATCTCCTTTTCCAGGGGATCTTCCTGACCCAGGGATTGAACCTGGGTCTCCTGCACTGCAGGCAGTTTCTTTGCCGACTGAACTACCAGGGAAGCCCCAATAGAGAATGTAAGGGATAAAATTGTCTTCATTTGCATATGATACGATCATTTATCTAGAAAAACCAACAGATTCAAAAGACAGACTATTAGAACAAGTCTAGAACTAAGTAAGATCACTGATTACAACATCAACATTTTCAACACTTGAAACAGTAATCAGAAAATGTAAGAAATAATAATATATCATTCTCTATCAAGAAATCTGTTAAACATCTAGGATTTAATTATATTAATGAACAATGTAGATACAGAGAAAGCAGAAAACTTTACAATATTAATGAAGGACATAAAAGATGATCTGAATAAATGAAGAGAATCCTTTGCTTTTGGATGAGATAACTTAATATTATACTATAATGGTATTACTTCTCCCATTTAATTGATAAATTTAATACAACTCCAACAAAAATTCTACTTTGACTTTTTTGAGGAACATGATAACAACTTTAAAATTTATCTGGAGGAATAAGAGTTTATGAATGGCTAATTAAAAAAAAAAGAACATGAATAGAAAGGAAGCTTGCCCTACTGGATGTAGAAACACAAAGTGTTAGCCACTCAGTCATGTCTGATGCTTTGTGACCCCATGGACTGCAGCCCACCAGGCTCCTCTGTCCATGGAATTCTCCAGGCAAGAATACTGGAGTGGGTTGCCATTTCCTTCTCCAAGAAACACAAAACAAAGCCATAACAACAGAAACAGTGGTGCATTGGTAAAACAACAACAGATAAGTAGGCCTATAAAATATGACAGAGTTCAGATACTGATCTGTATATGTGGAAACCTAAATATGATGAAAAGGATATCATAATTTAGTACCTAGCAGTTCAGGCTGGGAAAACTGGCTCACTGTAAAGACAAAATAAAATTGAATCTTCGTCTCATGTCATACAAATGTGAACTCTACATGGATTCAAAACCTAAGAGAAAAGGGTAAAACTATAAAGTTAATGGAGCATAATGTAAGAGAATATCTTGCTGATCTAAGAGCAAGGAAAAGCTTTGCAAACAAAATTTCAAAAGCACAAATCATAAGGCAAAGTACTGATAACTTTAGTCTATTTACATCAAGGCTTCCTGTTCAAAGCCATCACGGACACATTTATCACACAGAGGCAGTATGAGAATACTCAAAATGTCTAAACCCTACTACATGAGTAATACAAGTAACTCCTGAAAATTAACAAAAGAAATGCAGTAACCCCAATAGAAAAGTAGGCAAAGGATACAAAAAGGCAATTTACAGAACAGTAAATGTTAATTACTACTACACATGTGGAAAGAAGTAGTACCTCAAATTGTTAGTAGTCTGAGAAATTTTAAAGAGATTGCATTGAATCTATAGATGGCTTTGAGTAGTATGGATATTTTAACAATATCAATTTTTTTTGGAATATCTTTTAATTTGTTTGCATCTTCTTCAATCTCTTTCATCAAAGTCCAGTATTAATAGTTTTCATTGTACAGATTTTTCACTTTTTTGGTTAAATTTATTTCTAAGTATTTTATTGATTTTGATGCTATTGTGAATGGGGTCATTTTATTTGCTTTACTTTATATTTCACTGTAAAATGCATGTAAAATGCATTTTTTATGAAAAAATGCAACTTTATTAGTGTATGTTGATTTTATATCCCATAACTTTACTAAATTCATTGCTTAGTTTTGATGGTTCTTTGGTTTAGTCTTTAGAATTTCCTATATTTAAGATTGTATCATCTGCAACTGAAGACAATTTTACTTCTTCCTTTCCAAATTGAATGCCTTATATTTCTTTCTCTTGACTGCTGTAACAGGACTTCCAGTACTATGTTGATTAAAAATGGTGACAGTGGGCACATCTGTCTGTTTCCGATCTTAAAAAGCTTTCAACCTTCCACCAGTGAGTATGATATTAGTTATGGGTCTCTCATTCATGGTCTTTATTATATTGAGGTGTGTACTTTCTATACCCAATTTGTGGAGAAAAATAAAGTTTGAGGCATTACTTCCTGATTTCAAACTATAATACAAAGCCTTAGAAATCGAAACACTATGGTACTGGCATAAAATTAGGTGCATAGAACAGTAGAATAGAATAGAATAGAATAATGCCTCCCTATGGCAACCCACTCCAGTACTCTTGCCTGGAAAATCCCATGGACAGAGGAGCCTGGTAGGCTGCAGTCCATGGGGTCGCTAAGAGTCAGACACGACTGAGCGACTTCCCTTTCACTTTTCACTTTCATGCATTGGAGAAGGAAATGGCAACCCACTCCAGTGTTCTTGCCTGGAGAATCCCAGGGATGGGGGAGCCTGGTGGGCTTCTGTCTATGGGGTCGCATAGAGTTGGACACGACTGAAGCGACTTAGCAGCAGTATATGGATAACCAATATTTGACTAGATAGCCAAGAATACTCAGTGGGAAAGGGTAGTCTCTTCAATAAATGATGTTGTGAAGACTGGATAACAACATGCAGAAAAATCAAATTAAACACCTTCTTACACACTCACAGAAATCAAGTGAAAACTTAAACATAGAACTTAAAGATGTAAGAAGTCTATGGAAGCTTCCTGATGGGAGAGACTGACCGGGGGAGGGGGGGGGGGGGACTAGGTCTTGTTCTGATGGGTGGGGCTGTGCTCAGTAAATCTTTAATCCAATTTTCTGTTGATGCGGGGGGCTTTGTTCCCTCCCTGTTGTTTGACCTGAGACCAAACTATGGTGGAGGTAATGAAGACAATGGCGGACACGACTGAAGCGACTTAGCAGCAGCAGCAGCAATGAAGACAATGGCGACCTCCTTTGAGAGGTCCCCTGCACGCACTGCCACACTCAGTGCCCCTGACCTTGCAGCTGGCCACCGCTGACCCAAGCCTCCCATGGAGACTACTGGACACTCATAGGCAAGTCTGGATTAGTCTCTTGTCGGGTCACTGCCCCTTTCTCCTGGATCCTAGTGCACACAAGATTTTGTTTGTGCCCTCCAAGAGTCTATTTCCCCAGTCCTGTGTAAGTTCTGGCGCCTCTAAGGTGGGGTTAAAACCCTTCAAGAGGGCTTATGCCACCCAGGTCTGTTGTACCCAGAGCCCCTGCCCCTGCAGCAGGCCACTGCTAACCTGTACCTTCATAGGAGCTACTCAAACACATAAAGGCAGGTCTGGCTCAGTCTCTGTAGGGTCTCCTGGTGTGCACAAGGCTTTGTTTGAGCCCTCCAAGTGTTTCTGGCAGGTATAGGGTTTGATTCTAATTGTGATTTCGCCCCTTCTACCATTATTACTTTGCCAACAAAGGTCCGTCTAGTCAAAGATATGGTTTTTCCAGTAGCCATGTATGGATGTGAGAGTTGGACCATAAAGAAAGCTGAGTGCCGAAGAATTGATGCTTTTAAACTGTGGTATTGGAGAAGACTCTTGAGAGTCCCTCGGACAGCAAGATCAAACCAGTGAATCATAAAGGAAATCAGTCCTGAACATTCATTGGAAGGACTGATGCTGAAACTGAAACTCCAATACTTTGGCCACCTGATGCGAAGAACTGACTCATTGGAAAAGAGTCTGATGCTGGGAAAGATTGAGGGCAGGAGGAGAAGGGGACAACAGAGGATGAGATGTTTGATGGCATCACCAACTTGATGGACATGAGTTTGAGCAAGCTCCAGGAGTTGGTGAAGGACAGGGAGCCCTGGCGTGCTGCAGTCCATGGGGTCATAAAGAGTTGGACATGTGTGAGTGACTGAACTGAACTGAACTGAAATGAAAGATGTAAACCTCCTTGAAGAAAATATAGAGTAAAAGCTCCTTGATATTGATCTGGCAATGATTTCTTGAATATGACATTAACAGCTCAGACAACAAAAGCAAGAGTCAGCAAGTGGGACTATATCAAACTAAAAACCTTCTCTACAGCAAATAAAACAATCAACAAAATGAACAGGCAACCTACAGAATGGAAGAAAAAACCTGCAAGACATATATCTGAAAAGGAATTAACATCCAAAACACAGAAAATATTCATACAACTCATTAACAGAAAAAGAAACAGATTAAAAAAAGAGCAGAGGAACTGAATGGACATTTTTCCAAAGGAGACATAAAAATGGGCAACAGACACATGGAAAGATACTTAATATTACTAATCATCAGGGAAACGCAGTAAAAACCACAATGAGATATCACCTACACTTATTAGAATGGCTATTATCAAAAAGACAAAATATAAAGTTTGGTGATGATGTGGAGAAAAGGGAACCCTAGGTGGGAATGTATATAAATTGGTGCAGCCACTATGGAAAATAGCATGGAGGTTCCTCAAAAAATTAAAAATACAAGTAAGTACCTATGATCTAGTGATTCTACTTTTGTGTATATAAGCAAAGGAAATGAAAATAGGGTATTTGCACTCCATGTTTATTGCAGCATTAGTCACAGTAGTTAAGATATGGAAACAACCTAAGTGTTCATCAGTGAATGAAGGGATAAAGAAGGTATAAATGCACACACACAAACAATGGAATATTATTCAGTCATGAGAAAGAAGAAAATTCTGTCATTTGTGACATCCTGGATGGAATTTGAGGGTATTATGCTAAATGAGAGAAATCAGACAAAAGAAAGACAAATACTGTATGATATCACTTACATGTGGAATCTGAAAAAGCCAAATTTGGAGAAACAGAGAGCAGAATGGTGGTTACCAGGGGTTGGGGTGAGGGAATTGGGAAGATGTTGGTCAAAGGGTACAGAGATGAATAAACAGTACAAAGCTGCACTGTGATTACAGTTATTGATAACAATACTGTATTATATATTTCAAAGTTGCTATGAGATTAGATCTAAGATGCTCTCACCTCAAGAAAGAAATGATAATTATGTGACAGGATGGAGGTGTAAGTTAACACTGTGGTGCTGATCATACTGTAATATACAAGCATCAAATCAACATGTTGCATACCTTAAACTTACACACTGTTCTATGTCAGTTACATGTCAATTAAAAAAAAAAAGACTTCTGGGTGATGCTGAAAGAAGATGATAAATTTCAGTCATGTGGGTTAATTTTAGCAGTCTAAAAACAATAATGCCCTCAATGAATTTTCTGGGCATGGCTCACAAGAGCTTATTCTTCTCAAGTAGATAATAATAGCTTCAAAGGATATAAGCTCACCAGAAGAGAAGTATTTTAACAGATTGTGCTGGTTATTCTTTGTAATAATGACAGCACATTATTACATTTGAACAGATCTTTACACTTCTCAAACTAGCAGAGCCACTGGTCCATCTGATCCTCACAACAACCAAATGAGAACAGGCCAGGGATGTGACATTATCACCTTCTTGAAGATGAGGAAATTGAGGCTCTAAAGATTTAAGAGATGTCCCCAAGTTCACAGCAGTATTTTCCTAGGAACTTCAAGTCTAGTATTCTTCCTTCGACCCCAATACTTGCATACTTCCCCTGAACCTGAAAGGGAACAGCATTACTTATGCTGAATTATACAAACTTAATAACTTAAAAAATGATGTAGAGGATGTACAGTGGCAGGAAATATCAGAACTGATTTCTGTGCTTGTTTACATGAACCTGTTGGGTAGTGCATAGGTATAACAAGCTGATGTGCAAACAAGCATTTTAGCCAGCAGAATGCAGTTCAATAGTTAATAACTTGTCCGCATTCCTTCAGGGGATTTTGGTTGCAGAGTGAGGTGAGAGATGGTGGGAATTTTATATTGTTTTGAAGTACACAGGGTGGAGTTTATCTGAGAGGCCAAGTGTTACAGCTTTTGTCTTTTGGTTCCCTTGTGGGTTGGACAAAGGTCATTCACTGTGATGTCTTGTCAAACAAACCCAACAACAATGCAGATTTCCTTCAGATCTACTACAAAGAGCAGCTTTATAGAAGACTTTATGCTGAGAAGTAACAGTCCACTTAAGACACCAATGTTGAGTACGGGCTCAATTATCAGTGTGGTATTTTGCAAAGGTAGCAGAAATACTTCAATTGATATTTGGTAAACAGAAGAATACAGCTGGTATTCCATTAAAATTAGAGGTACCAGGTACTATCGGAGAAGGCGATGGCACCCCACTCCAGTACTCTTGCCTAGAAAATCCCATGGACGGAGGAGCCTGGTAGGCTGCAGTCCATGGGGTAACTAAGAGTTGGACACGACTGAGCGACTTCACTTTCACTTTTCACTTTCATGCATTGGAGAAGGAAATGGCAACCCACTCCAGTGTTCTTGCCTGGAGAATCCCAGGGGCGGGGGAGCCTGGTGGGCTGCCGTCTATGGGGTCGCACAGAGTCGGACATGACTGAAGCGACTTAGCAGCAGCAGCAGCAGCAGCAGCAACAGGTACTATCAAAACAGAGAAGAGAGATGGATCACAGTGTGTGGAGGCGGGAGAGTAGGGAAAGTAATCTGAATTGGACTCTCAGGTCTAGGAAATAGTTTAAAAGGAACAGATGGAGGGAATAGGCAGGATGGGATTGTATGACCACCTAAGAGGTCAGAGATGGGGTACTTGAAGGTATTATCAGCAAATCCCTGTCGAGCTGGTACAGCTGTGGCCTGCTAAATGTCCCATAGTTTGTCCTATACCCATTCTGTTCCTTCTTCCTCCTTGCTCTCCTAGAAAATCCCTATTTATCCTCAAGCACAGTCATCTCCAATTTTTGAATGACCCTTTTCTGACCATCCGAAACATTGCTCATGCCTCTCATTGTACTTAAAAATACCTTCTGTAGTACTGGGATTCTGATAGTTCAGTTGGTAAAGAATCTGCCTACAATGCAGGAGACCCTGGTTCGATTCCTGGGTTGGGAAGATCTGCTGGACAAGGGACAGGCTACCCACTCCAGTATTCTTGGGCTTCCCTTGTGGCTCAGCTGGTAAAGAATCTGCCTGCAAAGTGGGAGACTTGGGTTCAATTCCTGGGTTGGGAAGATGCCCTGGAGAAGGGAAAGGCTATGCACTCCAGTATTCTGGCCTGGAGAATTCCATGGACTATATAGTCCATGGGGTTGCAAAGAGTCGGACATGACTGAGCAACTTTCATGTTCCTGTAGTATCTCATCCATTTACTTGGGCACTAGTTTCTTCCACCAGCCAGTTGGCAGAGGACAGTGGGAACACCACATCTTATTAGCTTCTTTATTTCTACTATGCAGCAGCATCCTAGCACGCTGTAGGCACTTAGTAAAATATCCTTAAATAGGTTTCTAATTTTCCTTTTTTTATTTGTAATTAACTTTTATTGCAGTATAGTTGCTTTACAATCTTGTACTAGCTTCTGCTGTACAGTAAAATAAATCAATTATATGCATATGTGTAATTTTTCTACATAAAGCTTTACACATCCATTGTAGGACTTGCTCCTCAATACTCTATTTCAGGAGTAATTATAGTGGTGTTGCTTTAAAAAATATAAATTTTCTACCTGCTTATAGCTTGTCATTAGATTTGCAATTGACTTTGGAATACTGATCTTATATCCTGTAACATTGCTAAACTCTCTCATTAATGTCAAGAATCTGCCTGTAGAGGTTTTGGTGCAGTCTATGTAGATAGTTCTATCTGCTCTAAAAATGAAAAAAATTAAGGTTTTTAATACTTCTGTCAGTCAGTTCAATCGCTCAGTCATGTCCGACTCTTTGCAACCCCATGAATCGCAGCATGTCAGGCCTCCCTGTCCATCACCAACTCCTGGAGTTTACTCAAACTCATGTCCATCGAGTCAGTGATGCCATCTAGCCCTCTCATCCTCTGTCGTCCCCTTCTCCTCCTGCCCCCAATCCCTCCCAGCATCAGGGTCTTTTCCAATGAGTCAACTCTTTGCATGAGGTGGCCAAAGTATTGGAGTTTCAGCTTCAGCATCAGTCCTTCCAAAGAACACCCAGGACTGATCTCCTTTAGGATGGACTGGTTGGATCTCCTTGCAGTCCAAGGGACTCTCAAGAGTCTTCTCCAACACCACAGTTCAAAAGCATCAATTCTTAGGCACTCAGCTTTCTTCACAGTCCAACTCTCATATCCATACTGACCACTGGAAAAACCATAGCCTTGACTAGACAGACCTTTTTTGGCAAAGTAATGTCTCTGCTTTTCAATATGCTTATCTAAGTTGGACATAACTTTCCTTCCAAGAAGTATCTTTTAATTTCATGGCTGCAATCACCATCTGCAGTGATTTTGAAGCCCGAAAAAATAGTCTGACACTGTTTCCACTGTTTCCCCATCTATTTCCCATGAAGTGATGGGACCAGATGCCATGATCTTTGTTTTCTGAATGTTGAGCTTTAAACCAACTTTTTCACTCTCCTCTTTCACTTTCATCAAGAGGCTTTTTAGTTCCTCTTCACTTTCTGCCATAAGGGTGGTGTCATCTGCATATATATGGGGTGTTTAATCCAAAGTTCCACCTGATCGTGCCTTATTCAAAGGCCTCTAGTGACTTTCTGTCATACTTAGAACAATATCCAAAGTCCTCACTGTGGCTGGGAAGCTTGCAAAATCCGACTTCCTACTGCTCCTCCAACCTCATCTTCTCTCACTTCCTCGTCATTCATGAAAGCATACTGGCTTCCTTCCTGGTCCTTGAGTATGGCCAAGGATGTTCCTGCCATAGGGCCTTTGCCCCTGTTCTCACATCCACTTGGAACTCTCTCTAGATATTCATATGCCTTGCACTCTCATTTCATTTTGGTCTCTTACCTAATTGCACCTTTCCTGAGATGCATTCTACTTTTATATCTCTATCATCTCTCATCTTTCTTTATCCCCTTTCTCTACTCTGTTTTTCTTCACAGTAGATGGCCTTTTATATCTACTTATTTGTGCATTTGCATTTTCGGATGTAATCACTATGAACGTGTGTCTGTGTTGTTCGCCACTGCCTTCCCAGTGCCTAGAACAGTACTGCACACAAATAGGTACTCAGATATTTGCTCAATCAACAGATGAATATCACTATAACAAAAAATTGAGTCATTTTCCTTTAGAAGGGAGCTATAGTCTAGGGCATGTGGCTTAGAAACTAACACTAAAAGAATATCATGTAACACATGGAATAATTTTTTTTAATGGGTCAATTTGGTCCTTGCAAAATGCACCATTTCCAAGCAGTTGCTTAAAAATGAGGCAATTCATTTCCAAGTGGTTTCCTGCAAGTAATTTGATAGGGTTAAATATTTATTAAGTGCCAGGGTGCTAAATTAGGTAATGTTGGAGAGTGATCACATTTCAATGCAGCTAGTGTGGGTCTGGAGAACACGGAAGAGAGCTGTGGAGTTGGCCTGGCTCCCTTCCTCAGAGCCTTCAGGATTCACTCCCCAGGTGGGGAGGGATGGTTTTAGAGAATGCAATTATTATAGGTTGAATGCTACAGTAGCCCCAAGTGTTTTGCCCCAGTTCAGTTTTCCTTGTTGCAAAAGTAATTTAGAGAAGAAAGTAGGTTGGGACATTCTTCTAGGCCACCTTTTGTTCCTGGAATGACTAGGTGCTTCTAAGTAGCAGGAAACTTAATGACTTCATGGTATAAGCTTGCCACACATTCCTGAAAATGGGCATTACACCTGATTCTGCTCAGAAAGGAGCTGTTAAAGTATGGTCCTGGGACTGTGCTTTCACACGTGTTTTCCTAGTTCCTTTAAATCTTCCAAGTCCTGACTTACTGTGGATTCCAGTTGCTTCCAGCTACAGGTCATCCTCCCAGGTGACAGTGACATTTTCTATGTTCTAGATATCGGTGCACAATTTCCATAAATCCCCAATTACCTGCTGAACTTAGCCCTATGTTTTGTCAACCATTTCCTCAAAAACACATTGAACCTTCATAAAACTTGCATTTTAGCATCGTGTTCTACCTTCCTTAATTTCTTTCCTGTGAGTCCAGCTCCATTATCTGCCAAACTTGTGAGCCATTGTGAGTCAGAATTGTCCACCAGGGCTTAACTGAACTGCAGGAAGAGACCATTCATGTGTGGTAACAACCCACTTTGTTGGACCACACTCAGCTCAAGATGGTGCAGTGGGCCTCCATTCAGCTGAGAGGGTAGGCTGTGTGGTGCAGTGAAATTTAACAGCTAAAGTGGGGGAGCGCTATCTCCAGTTCTGACTCGAGTTTAAAAGTGTACATTCAGTATACACTGTAAGGGATCATTTTACCTCTTCATTTAGGAAAAGTTTCCAGAGGAGTATAAAGAATTGGTACTATACACAGTGGCTTTAACCAGAAAATGCATATCGTAGCTGGAATTCTATTACACAACTGACTTTAGCTGTGGTCACACACAAATGAGTACTATGGGCTTTTTATAGTTTGTATGTGGGAAGATACAGGGCATGGCCTATCCTTTTAGAATATCCACCCATATAGGAGATTTATATAATATGTACATGTATATAAGCATATATTAAAATACATATACCTTTTTGCAGGAATCCAATTTAGTCCAGTAAAAATGCACTGTGTGCAAGACAATTTTCTAGGATACAAAGATGGATCAGGAATAGATTCTGCCCTCAAGGAATTCACTGACAGACACTCCTTCACTTCTTCTTGGCAAGGGTAGGTATAAGTTTCCAAGACTCAAGAGGGGCTGAACCATTGATTTATTGTTACAATAACCACTTTGCTTCCAAAGTTGTTATTTGGCTTGGGTTGGTGGTAAGTTACAGTTTGGGTTTTTCTTATATTTTTTCATAAGCTTTCAGCTAAAAAGTATCCAAACCCTGCAACTGATTTAAATAATTAAATTATTGCTTAAATTTTTTTTTTTTTCTATTTTGGCATATAGCATGGAAAATCTTTGATTATATAAAGTTAAAAACCACTTAGGTTGCGTGTTTAAACTAGACTCACACCAGCTTGGTTCCACTTATCCAATATCACAGATAGTTAAGAAAAGAAGGAAGGGTGGGAGGAGAGGAGGGAAAACAAAAAATGGAGGAGGAACAAAGAGAAATGTATCAGTACTGATGATACTTTCCACGTCCTTAGAAATAATCTTTGAAGGCAGAATATGAACTGAAGAACACACTGGGTAGAAGATAAGCTCTCTCATCTCTCCCTTTTGCAATAAACTTTCTTTTTAAAATTAATTTTTATTGTAGTATAATTGTTTTACAATGTTGTGTTAGTTTCTGCTGTACAGCAAAGTGAATCAGACATACATAAACATGTATTTCCTCTTTTTTTCACTCAATAGACAATGAGCACTCACTATGCCAGGCACCTTGGTGGGCACCCAAGAAATGGAAATAAACCAATTACAGTTCCTATCTTCAAGGAATATATGCTTTAATAGGGGGTACTAATCACATAAAAATATATACTAAGTGAAAAAAAGAGGACGAGACAGAGAAAGAGAGATTTTTTTTTAATTAAAAAAAAATACCCATTTACAAGGATAATCCTGATGATGGTCAGAACTTTTCATCTCTGTAGGGACATGATAATTTTTTTTTTTAAATAAAAAACCTTGCTCATGGCATTTCATGTGAGTAATCTACTCCATTTGACTAAAGAGAGTACATGTCATAGAAATGGACTATGACCAGAGTTCTAGCTTATGGCTGAGTAGCCGTGGAGCAGTCACCTCACCTCTCTGAGCACATTGCCTCACTCGACACAGATGGAGTCAGCTTTCTATGGGAGGATGCTGATAGGAGTGAAGTTTCTTTGCGAATGAGAAGTACTCTAAAGTATGACTACATTCTTCACTAGATGACCCTTCAGCAGGATGACTTCTAATATTTCCAGTTGCCCATCTTTCATGTCCAGTAGATCAAAGGGTCTTAACCAAGGTCCACTGATTGATTAATTACTGTCTCCCAAATTTGGGATACTAGCTAAGATCATTGTAAAGTTTTGTGTATATATTCACATGAACATTTTATTAGTTCTACAGTTTTCATCAGATTCTCAAAGGGGTCCATGGCTGCAAAAGGGGTTAAGAACTGCTGGTCTAGACAGAGTCATTTGGGGGTGGGGGTGGGGGGCGGGTGGGGTGGCATCCCTGGTGGCTCAGTGGTAAAGAATCTACCTGCCAATATAGGAGACATAGGTTCGATTCCTGGGTAGGGAAGATCCTCTGGAGAAGGAAATGGCAACCCACCCCAGTATTCTTGCCTAGGAAATCTCAAGGACAGAGGAGCCTGGAGGGCTACCATCCATGAGGCTGCAAAAGAGTCATACATGACTTAGCAACTAAGACAACAAATGGTATCTTATTTAACTCTGTATTCCAATATCTGTGTCACAGTGCCCTGTACATGGTAGGGGCTCCTAAATTTGTTATAACAATAAATATAAAAACAGATAATTGTTATGATGGCAAATATTAACACTCATAAATGAGTCTGGCTTTATCCTAGGGATGACATATTGACTTCTGATGAAGTCTGCATTGGTCAGTAGGAACAGGTGCCAAATTTAGATTGCCTGACAATGGCCCAATTTTAAGCAACTGTTTTCAGAAGTCTTATTTCTTTCCTTGTGTTCTCAACCAATTTGGAAGCTCCATATTTCCTCTTTGTTGAACTTTCAGATGCTTTAATTTGTTTGATTGTGTCAAAGCTGAAGGATGCTCAGTCACGCAGGCCCTCTAAGACTCTCCTCCCAAAACAGGGGAAGGATCTGATAAGCACGTGCTCCCTCGAGGAGAAACCACAGCTTACAAGCAGCATTAGTTTCAGGGGAGGAGATGCAAGCCTTTCAGTAAGTTGCTTAAGTTTGCTCTGACTATACATTTCTTGTGGTGGTGATTTATTCACTAAGTCATGTCTGACTCCTGTGACCCCATGGACTGTAGCCTGCCAGGTTCCTCAGTCCATGGGATTCTCCAGGCAAGAATACTGGAGTGGGTTGCCATTTCCTTCTCCAGGGGATCTTCCTGACCCAGGAATTGAACCTGGGTCTCCTGCATTGGAGGCAGATTCTTTACCAACTGAGCTACGAGGGAAGCAAAAATGCAAATCTGCTAATAGAAAAACTTTCCTGGACATAGTTACCAGTGATTGTAAAGTTTAAAAATATGACTCATATAGAAAAACAACTGAATCACAGGTAGAGGTAAATGGACAAGGCCTTCCATGGCATCATTATCATAATATTGAAAAACTGGAAAATAACCTAAATGGCTATCAATAGGAGACTAGCTAGAACAAGTACTGTATACTCTAACAACAAAACACTAGTAACGCATTCAACAGAATGAGGTCGCTGTAACATACTGAAGTGACCCTCTAACTAGGATAGACACATTTTTAATTTTTTTTTATTTATTTATTTTTTTAATTTTACTTTTTTAAATTTATTTATTTTTTAATTTTATTTTATTTTTAAACTTTACATAATTGTATTAGTTTTGCCAAATATCAAAAGTGAAAAGTTAACTGGTTTTTAAAAAATCTTATTCTGAAATATTTATGGACTCAAGAGAAGTCAAAAATAGTGCAATAAGCCGTATGTACCTTTCCTCCAGTTTCCCCCAATGGTACATTTAAATAGGTTTTAAAGACAAACAAAATAAGTTAAAGAATGGCATATATGGTAGGATTCTATTTATGTAAAAGAAAAACAAAGAAATCAAATTGTTAGCACTGGATTGTTAGCACTCTCTGGGTATGAGATGTGATAGGCAGCAGTAGCAGGAGAAAATGAATTTCAGTTTTTAATTGATAAATATGTGTACTATTTAGTGTAGATACATTATATATCTATATAGATGCCCATATATCTATATATAGATATATGTTTCAATGAGCATATATTGCTTTTATGTTTGAAAATACACCCAAAATAGTATATTTAGGAGAATCATTTCTCTGATGCAAATCCATGCAAATTAAATCAAGCTTTAAAAAAATCAGTGACTCTAAGTTTGTCAAATTAAAAAAAAAAAAGAAAGCTACAATTCAGAACTGTATTATGGGCATTTGATGCCTCTTGTCCCAGAACTCACCACAACACTGCTCATAGAATATGTCCTGGAAAAGACATATTTCGTGAAACACAAAACCCATTTTCCATGATTCCATGGATGTTGGACCCTTCAGGCATGACTGTCTACAAACTTGGAAGCCAAAGTATAAGGGAATTCTAAAATGTCTTCATTTCTATATTTAAATATAATTTTACCAGCAGAATTATAATACTATGATGATTTCTCCCTAAGCCAGATTTTGAATGGGCACAAACCATTCGTAGCTAGAATTCAAACCTGGCCTTGGTATGCAATCTTGACTATTTTAAGCTCTCTGGTTCCCCACATGCTTTTTCTCAACCTTTCTCAATTCTACATCTATTTGAGTTATCTGGTATACAATCAAAAATGCATTCCCAGCTGTATTGTACCAGTCAGCAGAGAATGACAGGGCTTTCCCATATCATTTCTCATTAAGCTTCAGCATCATATTTGGGCTCTTCATTCTATCTACGTGGAGCTGTCCCAGATTCCACAGGCTGCTCCACTGTGGGGAGGTGGAGAGGAAAAGGGGAATGAAGAGAAGTGACTGCTGCTGTATGTGCAATGTAACACTCCATCGGACACTATTAATGTATTTAAATGTTTGTTTATTGAGTAATTTATTTGTGGCACTTTAGAAGGTTGTTAATGGTGTTAGAAAGGAGTAATTGCTGTTTCTGTGATTAAGTGGAAATGAACACAGACACATAGTTAAAACAAGATGTGATATTTATATGATATTTGTGAATTGTATAAATAGATTTTTCTTCCTTGAATGTTAACTAGAGGCACATGAATCATTCATGATGTTTATGTGACTGAATGAATGCTGATTCCATAAGTAGAATTAGCAAAGAAGTTGATTCATATGAAGAATACTAGCATTTCTACTTTTCATTGATCAGAATAGCCTTAAAGAAAACCAAAAATATATATTCAGCAAGTTACATTAACAATATTTCCATTTACTCACACACACACACACACACACTCTTTCTCACACACACATACACTCACACACAGTCATGTGTATTTATCCATCCAACGTTAATTGCAAGCCAACAATGTATCAGGCTCTCTGTACAAGGTTGACGACCTGATGCTGAGCAAATATAGATCCAGTCTCTGTTTCCACTGCTGCTGCTGCTGCTAAGTCGCTTCAGTCGTGTCCGACTCTGTGTGACCCCACAGATGGCAGCCCACCAGGCTCCCCCATCCCTGGGATTCTCCAGGCAAGAACACTGGAGTGGATTGTCATTTCCCTCTCCAGTGCATGAAAGTGAAAAGTGAAAATGAAGTAGCTCAGTCGACTCCGACTCTTAGTGACTCCATGGACTGCAGCCTACCAGGCTCCTCAGTCCATGGGATTTTCCAGGCAAGAGTACTGGAGTGGGGTGCCATTGCCTTCTCTGTCTGTTTCCACAGGGCTTACAAATTCTGAGGTGGAGACTGCCAATGATAAAGAATTACCCAAATTGTTATATAATATCCAACTGAGTCAAGTACTTCGAAGGAAAAACTAGGTTTTGTAAAAGTGTATTAAGAAGCTAATCTAACATGATAGGCTTTCCTGCAGAAGTGGTGCTGGTATGAAGGGTGACAGTCAAACGGGTAGAAGAGGATTAGTGACTAATGAATGTGTGTGGTTGGCGAGTGTGTGTGTGTTCACGCATATGTGTGAGCTGCCCAGCACTGGGAAGTCTATGTACAAAGGATCTGGGATAGGAGGGAAGATGATGGTGTCAAGGAACTGAAAAAAATGACAGGTGACTGGACTACAAAGAAATTGGGTCAGGTGACTGAGCATGAAACGAGAAAAAAGCAGGGAGATGATGCATGGCATTTTAAGTTGTAGCAAGAAACAGATGAAATAGGAAAAATCTTAAGAGGTCTAAGGGTAATAAAAAGTGCTTCCCTTCCCCCTTCCTAATATACATTACACACAAGATAAACAGAAAATCTATATTCAAAAGTCATTGGGCACTATGCTATATTCTAGACACCTGCCCATTAAAATTGGCTTATATTCTAATTCAGGGTTCTGTGTACAACCATAGCAGAACAATTCCCAAGGAATATTTTTTATAAATGAAACTTTCATTTATTTTTGTGGTCTGTCCATCACAGAGCTCCTTTATAAAACTGAGACACATAAATATATATGACTACCCTGTAGATATCAAGAAGGTACAAAATTCCCAGCTGGACCCATAAGGCTAGTTAAATGCCTACTTTGAGCTTTTGTTGTGCTTTTAGAACTGGTAGAATCTCACCTTCATGGAGACAAATGGGAAAATCAATAGAAATTGAATGTGCTACAAACGGAGTTAGAACAACAGCTACGAGTGTGGGCATTAAGAGACCCCAGAACAATATCTTTGGTGTCAGACAGCCCACTGTATACTCATTCTATTCTTTTACTTCCAAAGAGTATTGATGATTAAGATGTGTTTTATTGGCTGACACCTTGCCAAAGCATTTCTCCAGAGAAGATAACCACAGCCTCTCAATTGCTTTCATAAGAATAGCCCACTAAAACAATTTTTTAAAAAAATGAAAAAGAATTGCCCACCATCTATAGGTTCACGCATCCAAGAAAAGTGGTTGCTACAGTCAAAGGAGGAAGCCTGATGTGGTGGAGTCCACATTCTGTTTATTTAGTCATCCTAACTTTATGACTTGGGAATATCTACTGAGATATGCATCCATCAGTCACCATAGCAGGGCTCCAACAGCCCCCCTGTGTCACAGAAGGACACATCTTGAATCTAGAGAATGAAAACCTCCTGAAACTTGTGAATAAACCCTCTGTGAGCTCATCCACAGCATTCATGTCAAAGAAATAGAAATAGCAACTAAAATCCATCACTGGGCAAGCTCAGAAGGGCTGTCTAGCCAACAAGATCTGAACAAGGAAGTTAGGGGAAGAGGAAAATCTATGCTTCATACATATATATGAAAATCATCTCCTCTGCTACTAGCTTTGAAATCAAAATAATAAAATAACAGCAAGTCTTGGAGGACAGAAAGATGAGAGGAATTTTATTTGTAATTTATAAACAATAGTGTCTGCCTTCAGCAACTAATTTCAAGAGAATCACTTTCAGAGTCCATAGTGAAATAACACTTAACTTGGATATTGCTCACTATAAATATTAATCTGATGGTCCACAAAAGTCCATAAGGTATGAAAGCTGTTTTAACTCAACTAAACAACTCAATCGATAGTTGTTGTAAATATCTGTGTACCTAGTTCTCTGCTAACACCACTGTGTGTGTGTCTCTTAGGGATAGAGAGTAGGCACATTCATTCAGGTACAGGAAAGGTTTTTTTTTTTTTTTTTTTCTTCTGACAGAATGGATGAAACAGACTGTTATGGTGTCATGGAAACCTAGCCATGGAAACCTTATAGAAATATCAGGAGATTAAGGGAGAGAGTGTTGAAAAAAGCATCAGAGACTGCTGCCAATTTATTCCTGTAGATATTACAAAAATAAACACTCTTATCTCCCTATTGTCACTGAGAGAAATCTCACTATTTAGAAAATCATGCTTGCTGTTCTGCAGCTTTTCTCCACAAATAGCTAATAAACAACTTGGAAAACACTCTCTCATCTTGAATTGAACTGAACTGAATAGGATGTCTAGCTTGGAGGGCTGAGGAAATGAAGCTCACCTTCCTATCTGTGCCCTCTCCCAGCCTCCATACCAAGTACATCAGCAAGTCCCATTCATCTTATGTCATCAACATGCCTTGAACCCACTTCTCTTCTGCCTCCTAGCTACAACCATTATCATCCTCCCTACCCTTAATCATTTTCTCTTCAATGCTTTCATGGCCCTCCATGCTTTTCTTTCATAGCACCCACTGCCCTTGATGTTTATTTGTGTGATACTTCACTCATTCACTTGTCGCTGCATTCATTCATTAACTCATTCTTTCATGTATCACTAGTGATACAGGAGAAAAGAGGCAAGGTCTTGGGAATTCCCTGGTGGTCCAGTGGTTAAGGCTCAGCATTTTCTCTGCTTTGGTTCTGGGTTTGATTCCTGATCCGGGAACTAAGATACCACAAACGAAGTAGTGTGGTTAAAAAAAAAAAAAGAGAGAGAGAGAGAGAGAGACAAGGTCCTTCCTCCCAGGGAGTTGACACTTGATGGGCATCAGTTCAGTTCAGTTCAGTCGCTCAGTCATGTCCGACTCTCTACGATCCCATGAATCGCAGCACGCCAGGCCTCCCTGACCATCACTAACTCCCAGAGTTCACTCAGACTCACGTCCATCGAGTCAGTGATGCCATCCAGCCATCTCATCCAATGTCATCCCCTTCTCCTCCTGCCCCCAATCCCTCCTAGCATCAGAGTCTTTTCCAATGAGTCAGCTCTTCGCATGAGGTGCCCAAAGTACTGGAGTTTCAGCTTTAGCATCATTCCTTCCAAAGAAATCCCAGGGCTGATCTCCTTCAGAATGGACTGGTTGGATCTCCATGCAGACCAAGGGACTCTCAAGAGTCTTCTCCAATACCACAGTTCAAAAGCATCAATTCTTCGGCGCTCAGCCTTCTTCACAGTCCAACTCTCACATCCATACATGACCACAGGAAAAACCATAGCCTTGACTAGACGGACCTTTGTTGGCAAAGTAATGTCTCTGCTTTTGAATATGCTATCTAGGTTGGTCATAACTTTCCTTCCAAGGAGTAAGCGTCTTTAATTTCATGGCTGCAATCACCATCTGCAGTGATTTTGGAGCCCAAAAAAATAAAGTCTGACACTGTTTCCACTGTTTCCCCATCTATTTCCCATGAAGTGATGGGACCAGATGCCATGATCTAAGTTTTCTGAATGTTGAGCTTTAAGCCAACTTTTTCACTCTCCTCTTTCACTTTTATCAAGAGGCTTTTGAGTTCCTCTTCACTTTCTGCCATAAGGGTGGTGTCATCTGCATATCTGAGATTATTGATCTTTCTCCCGGCAATCTTGACTCCAGCTTGTGTTTCTTCCAGTCCAGCGTTTCTCATGATGTACTCTGCATAGAAGTTAAATAAGCAGGGTGACAATATACAGCCTTGATGTGCTCTTTTTCCCATTTGGAACCAGTCTGTTGTTCCATGTCCAGTTCTAACTGTTGCTTCCTGACCTGCATACAGATTTCTCAAGAGGCAGGTCAGGTGGTCTGGTATTCCCATCTCTTTCAGAATTTTCCACAGTTTTATTGTGATCCACACAGTCAAAGGCTTTGGCATAGTCAATAAAGCAGAAATAGATGTTTTCTGGAACTCTCTTGCTTTTTTCGATGATCCAGCAGATGTTGGTAATTTGATCTCTGGTTCTTCTGCCTTTTCTAAAACCAGCTTGAACATCATAGATAGGTATAAGTGAATAAACAGCAAAAAACAATGGTGCCAGAATCCAATGGGGAAGACAGACATTCAATCCATGATTCCCTCAGTACTCAGCATGAGCTGTAACACAAACCAGCTCAGGTCAAACCTCTCCCCAAACCTTTAATGGTTTCTTGTTGCATTCAGAATAAAACACCTCAACATAACCTGTGTAAAGCCATGGAAGAGAGTACTTTGGTCTGAATATATCATTCAGTTCAGTTCAGTCACTCAGTCATGTCCAACTCTTTGCGACCCCATGAATCGCAGCACACCAGGCCTACCTGTCCATCACCAACTCCCGAAGTTCACTGAAACTCACGTCCATCGAGTCGGTGATGCCATCCCGCCATCTCATCCTCCGTTTTCCCCTTCTCCTCCTGCCCCCAATCCCTCCTAGCATCAGTCTTTTCCAATGAGTCAACTCTTTGCACGAGGTGGCCAAACTTTGGATTTCAGCTTCAACATCAGTCCTTCCAATGAACACCCAGGACTGATCTCCTTTAGAATGGACAGGTTGGATCTCCTTGCAGTCCAAGGGACTCTCAAGAGTCTTCTCCAATACCACAGTTCAAAAGCATCAATTCTTTGGTGCTCAGCTTTCTTCACAGTCCAACTCTCACATCCATATATGACCACTGGAAAAACCATAGCCTTGACTAGACGGACCTTTGTTGGCAAAGTAATGTCTCTGCTTTTGAATATGCTATCTAGGTTGGTCATAACTTTCTTTCCAAGGAGTAAGCGTCTTTTAATTTCGTGGCTGCAATCACCATCTGCAGTGATTTGGAGCCCCCAAAAATAAAGTCTGACACTACTTCCACTCTTTCCCCATCTATTTCCCATGAAGTGAGGGGACCAGATGCCATGATCTACGTTTTCTGAATGTTGAGCTTTAAGCCAACTTTTTCACTCTCCTCTTTCACTTTCATCAAGAGGCTTTTTAGTTCCTCTTCACTTTCTGCCATAAAGGTGGTGTCATCTGCATATCTAAGGTTATTGATATGTCTCCTGGCAATCTTGATTCCAGCTTGTGCTTTTTCCAGCCCAGTGTTTCTCATGATGTACTCTGTATAGAAGTTAAATAAGCAGGGTGACAATATACAGCCTTGATGTGCTCCTTTTCCCATTTGGAACCAGTCTGTTGTTCCATGTCCAGTTCTAACTGTTGCTTCCTGACCTGCATATAGGTTTCTCAAGAGGCAGGTCAGGTGTTCTGGTATTTCCATCTCTTTCAGAACTTTCCACAGTTTATTGTGATTCACACAGTCAAAGGCTTTGGCATAGTCAATAAAGCAGAAGTAGACGTTTCTCTGGAACTCTCTTCCTTTTTCCATGATCCAGCAGATGTTGGCAATTTGATCTCTGGTTCCTTTGCCTTTTCTAAAACCAGGTGACCATATAGGGTTTCAGGTCTACTTCATGAAAACAAAGTGAATTCTCAAAAGAAAGGGTGTCCTCTCCCAAGCTTCATTTTCAATATCCACAGTATTTTGTACCAACACTTTTCTTAAGTTCATCTATTTTTCAAAAGATTTTTTTTTTAATCAGATCATCTCCTGGAAAACTGCTATATAATGACTTATTTATGAAGCTTTATGAAGTTCAGTTTCTTCATCTGTAAGATGGGATGGTCATATTTTACTTCATGCATCGCTTTGAAAATTAAATGATCTAAAGGGCAAAATACTTGCAACAGTAGGAATGCTGAATTATGGGTCCTTTCCTCTGCGCAAATGAAACAGCACACTTCCTTTACTGCTGTAAGTAAGCTACTGACACTGGAAGAAGAGAACGTCACTGAAATAAGAATAGCTGTTTAGTAACTGTTGACTGCACAACATGGTGATAGCTGGGGCAAGGAGGCATCTGTAGCCCAGGTCACTGGTAAGTTGTCACAGTGACTGAGTTGACACCAAGCCTTACTCTGAAGCAGGTATTTTTGTGCAGTTAACCTTCTCTGGGCTGGTGATTATGCAACATGTTTGTTCCCAGAGCACATACTGTTCTCACACAGCTAGCACGGTCACTAAAAATTCTACCTACTTCGAATCTTCCTATTTGCAAATACCAGGCAGTGTCACCAAAAAGGTTTCTGGCTGACAGAGAAGCTGAAAGAATCCTAAAGTCAAGATGCATCTACTTCTTGTGTAGTACTTAGGGAAAGATGTCTTCATCTGTCAGACCTCAACACAAATAACAAGCTCCTGCCCCACCAAGTCACCACCTCCACTGCTTCACTCCTTCAAATCTACTCCTTCAATGCTTTATAACCTTATCACTTTTTTCTCATTATACAAGTAAAACAGAATTAGACAGAGATAGGTGGGGAGAGGGAGGGAGTGGCGGGGGTTGGGGGAGAGAGAGACAATGAATCAGAATATAAAATATATGGCAAGAATAAAATACAGGTCACTAGTCATTCTACTTTCTCTCTACTTTCAAACAACAATATAACTTAAAAAATTTATTTCATTGAAGTATAGTTGATTTACAATGTTAATTTATACTGTATAGCAAAGTGATTGAGTTATCCATATTCTTTTTCACATTCTCTTCCATATGGTTTATCACAGGATATTGAATACAGCCCCATGTGTTACACAGTAAGACCTTATTGTTTATCCATCTTATATAGGATGGTTTGCATCTGCTAATCCCAAGTTTCCAATTCTTCCCTCCCCCTCCCCCTTGACAACCACAAGTTTGTTTTCTACGTTTGTGAGTCTGTATCTGTTTCATAGGTAAGTTCATTTGTGTCATATTTTAGATTCCACATGTAAATGGTATCATATGGTATTTTTCTTTTTTTGTCTGACTTACTTCACTTAGTATAATAATTCTAGGTCTGTCCATGTTGCTGCAAATAGCATTATTTCATTCTTTTTATAGCTGAGTAGTATTCAATTGTTTATATGTACTACACCTTTTTTATTCATTGATCTACTGATGGACATTTAGGTTGCCAAACAACAATATAACTTTGATTGACATTTGGTTAGACTTTCAGATTTTTCTCTAGTCATCTACATTTGGCTTGGTCAAAAGTTTCATTCGGGTTTTCTGTAACATCTTACAGAAAGATGTTTTTCTGTAACGTTTTATGCCAGCAAATTTGGAAAACTCAGCAGTGGCCACAGGACTGGACAAGGTCAATTCTCATTCCAATAATTCCAAAGAACAGCAATGCCAAAGAATGTTCAAACTACCGCACAATTGCGCTCATCTCACATACTAGCAAAGTAATGCTCAAAATCCTTCAACCTAGGCTCCAACAGTAGATAAACCAAGAACTTCCAGGTGTTCAAGCTGGATTTAGAAAAGGCAGAGAAACCAGAAATCAAATTCTCAACATCCATTGGATCTCAGAAAAAGCAAAGGAATTCAAGAAAAACATCTACTTCTGCTTCATTGACTATGCTAAAGCCTTTGATTGTATGGATCACAATAAAGTGTGGAAAATTCCTAAAGAGATGGGAACACAAGACCACTTCACTTGTCTCCTGAGAAACCTATATGCAGGTCAAGAAGCAACAGTTAGAACCAGACATGGAACAACAGACTGGTTCAAAATTGGGAAAGGAGTATGACAAGGCTGTATATAGTCACCCTGCTTATTTAACTTATACGTAGAGTACATCATGCAAAATGCCAGGCTGCATGACTCACAAGCTGGAATCAAGACTGCCTGAAGAAATATCAACAACCTCAATATGCAGATGATACCATTCTAATGGCAGAAAGTGAAGAACTAAAGAGCCTTTTGATGAAGGTGAAAGAGAAAAGTGAAAAAGCTGACTTAAAACTCAACAGTCAAAAAAACTAAGATCATGTTATCCATCATTTCATAGCAAATACATGGAGAAAATTTGGCAACAAAGATAGATTTTATTTTCTTGGGCTCCAAAATCACCACAGACTGTGGCTGTATCACAAAATTAAAAGACACCTGCTCCTTGGAAGAAAGTGAAAATGAAAATGAAGTCGCTCAGTCGTGTCCAACTCTTTGCGACCCCGTGGACTGTAGCCCACCAGGCTCCTCCATCCATGGGATTCTCCAGGCAAGAATACTAGAGTGGGTTGCCATTTTCTTCTCCAGGGGATCTTCCCAACCCAGGTATCGAACCCAGGTCTCCACATTGCAGGCAGATGCTTTAACATCTGAGCCACCAGGGAAGCCAAAGAAAACCTTGGAAGAAAAGCTGTGACAAACCTAGACAGAGTATTAAAAAGCAGAGACATTACTTTGCTGACAAAGGTCCATATAGTCAAAGCTGTGGTTTTTCCAGTAGTCATGTACAGATGTGAGAAAAGTGAAAGTCACTCAGTCATGTGCAACTCTTTGCAACCCCATGGACTATACAGTCCATGGAATTCTCCAGGCCAGAGTACTGGAGTGAGTAGCCTTTCCCTTCTCCAGGGGATCTTCCCAACCCAGGGGTTGAACCCAGGTCTCCTGCATTGCAGATGGATTCTTTATCAGCTGAGCCACAAAGGAAGCCCATAGATGTGAGAGTTGGACCATAAAAGAAGCTGAAAGCCAAAGAATTGATGCATTCAAATTGTGGTGGTATAGAAGACTCTTGAGAGTCCCTTGGACAGCAAGGAAATTAAACCAGTCAATCCAAAAGGAAATCAATCCTGAATATTCACTGAAATGACTGATGCTAAAGTTCCAATACTTTGGCCACCTGATGCAAAGAGCTGACTCACTGGAAAAGACCCTGATGCTGGGAGAGACTGAGGGCAGGAGAGAGGGCAACAGAGGATGAGATAGTTGGATGGCATCATTGACTCAATGGACATGAGTTTGAGCAAACTTTGGGAGATAGTGAAGGATAGGGAAGCCTGGCATGCTGCAGTCCATGGGGTTGCAGAGAGTTGGACATGACTGAGCTGAATTGAATGGAAAAAAAAGTTGGTAGAATAAGACCTCTTGGCTTAGATCCCAGGTGTGTAATTTATTAGGGAGAAGGCTTAAAGAACTACTTTTCATTCATCTGTCTCAGTTTCCTCATCTATAAAATGGCAATTCTGGAGTATTGCAAGGATTAATTAGATAATATATATAAAATGGCTAGGACAGTACCTAGCATACAGTAAGTACTCAATAAGTGTTATCTAGGTATAAGATAACATATAAAACTGAGTTGGGAACATTTAATTGTGTGTCTCAGGAAAGTGAAGAATGTCTCTTTTTCACAGCTGAGTTCCTAGGGTGCATAGTAGGTATATTTATAAGGTGAATGAGAGAGAAAGCCAATGAATGGATTAATAAAAAGTATGAGTGCATCAATTATAAGAATGAGTCAATGGAGTATAAATGCAGGGAACCCAGAGGAAAAATACTGGCTGAGGGGAATTTTTGTGTGCTGGTGATTTTTCTAAAAATATCGGTAAATGTACATCAAGCACTTGAGGCGTTTTTGAGAAGAGCAGGATGGCATGGAATCTCTCTGGAGGGCAGTGAAAGGAAGATAGGTGACTGAAGGCTGGTAGGGGGTCTCCTCATTTGTTACCATGATTCCTCCTGCTGCCTTGAAGTCATGTCCATGTTCCTGAGGGGAGCTGAAGGTTTCTGTTCCTGAGTGTAGCTCCTGCCTCTTCACATGCTCAGATAGCATGATCTGCAAAAGCTAGAACATTCTAGCAAATGCTAGAATGCCCCTGGGGTGTATTTAAAGTAATGCATCTAGTCACTCACCAGGAGGCCTCCAGAAGATCTCTGCAGAATCTCCTCAAGCAGAACTCCCCATCTGTCCCTCCAAATCAGACCAGGAAGTGCACTGCAGTGGAGGAGCTGCTCTGAGTTCTCGGGGAACTGAGAATGGATCCAGCCTTCATCCTTTCAGTCATGGGGCTTGCAGAAGGGCACAGCCTAGGGGGGCTTGGAGAGTGAGTGTGACAAGGTGTGTGTGGCTGAGACTCACGGTAGAGCCACGAGGGCCTGTCTGGGGCCTGGCAGGATAGAGGGGGAGTTTCACACATTTCTCACAGCAAGGCCTGTTTTCCACCCTGGTCCAACACCATGACATCACTCTTTTCCAGTTACAGGAAATCCAGTGAGTGCCAGCCACAGAAATTCCCTGTGATCCAAGGTAAACAAGCCGCTCCTCCTCAGTCCTGGAGGCTGACAACGTGCAGAGAAAAAGCCAATTTACAGTATCCTTCTGTTGGGCCTGAGAGACTGAGAGTGAATCTGCTGGGTGGGCAGGTGGACAGTGGGCAGCTTTCAGAGTGCAAAAATGACCAGGTAATTGGGGACACACACTCCTGTCTTTTTCCTTCTTTTTAAAGAAACATTATTTGAATCCCATTTTTCCATCTGACAGTCTGCCAGGGCTGACAGCCTAGGTCTGCTATTTCTAATCTGGGCAAGTCCCTTATCGTGCTAAGCCTCAGTTTCTGCATCTGTAAACTGGGGCTAATACTAGGACCAATCCTCATAACACATGTGAGAATTAAATGAGAACATCCACATAAAGTATGTGGCATAGTGCCTATCACATGTTACACACACTATAAATGTTTTCTTTTACTGTTATCACCAATGAAGATGGTCAGATCATATTATTCAGGGATTTAACTACCTTCTCTGTCTCAAATACAGCATTTTTTTTAGAGTAAAGTTTTACTGAGGTAAAAAATCCACACTCGGAGGGTCAGAAACCCTAAGTGAGCAGTTTGATGAATGTTTAAAAAGCAAATGGCCCCCATGGAGTCACAATCTAGATCAAGATATGTAACATCACCAGCCCCAAGAAGCTTCCTGGAACCCTTCAACTTCATTATTTTCACTGTTCGGACTTCTATTGCTATAGATTGACTTTTTAAAAGTGAAATCATTGTCCTAACCAGCACGCAAATAAAAATATAGAACATTTTCAGCCATCCAGCTGGATCCCCATTCCACTCAAAAAGAGCTGCTCTTTTGACTTCTATTACAATAAATGTTTCTGAATTTATATAAATAGAATTATACAGATTGTGCAGTATGTGCTCCTTGGTGTCTGGCTTCTTTTACTCAACCATATGTTTACTACAGAGATTTATCCATGTTCTTGCGTGGAGCAGACATACATTTCTTCTCATTGCTCTATAGTGTTGCACTGCATAAATATTCCACAATATTAGTCCATATTATGGTTGATGAATATTTGTGCTATTTCCAGTTTTTTCTTTTGCTATTATGAATAATGCAACCGAGTAGTATTCCATTTATATACATGTACCACATCTTCTTTATCCATTAATCAATGGACACTTAGGTTATTTCCATACCTTGGCTATTAAAAATAATGCCTCTGTGAACATAGGGGTGCAGATATCTTTTCTAACTCATTTTTACTTTCTTTAGAGAAATACTAGAACTGGAATTTCTAGGTTGCATAACAGTTTTCTTTTCAAGTTTTTCAGGAATCTCCATATTGTCTTCCATATTGGCTACACTAATTTATACTCCCAATAATATATTGCAATAATAATGCAAGAGTTCCTTTTGTCCACATCCTGGCCCCAACACTTAGTTGTCAGGTTTTTGATAACAGCCATTTTGACAAGTGTGAGGTATTACTTCATTGTATTTTTATTTGCATTTCCCTGATGGTTAGTTATCATGGAAAAAGGAAGAGAGTTCCTGAAAAACATCTATTTCTGCTTTATTGACTATGCCAAAGCCTTTGACTGTGTGGATCACAATAAACTGTGGAAAACTCTGAAAGATATGGGAATACCAGACCACCTGACCTGCCTCTTGAGAAACCTATATGCAGGTCAGGAAGCAACAGTTAGAACTGGGCGTGGAACAACAGAATGGTTCCAAATAGGAAAAGGAGTACGTCAAGGCTGTATATTGTCACCCTGCTTATTTAACTTCTATGCAGAGTACATCATAAGAAACACTGGGCTGGAAGAAGCACAAGCTGGAATCAAGATTGCTGGGAGACATATCAATAACCTCAGATATGCAGATGACACCACCCTTGTGGCAGAAAGTGAAGAGGAACTAAAGAGCCTCTTGATGAAAGTGAAAGAGGAGAGTGAAAAAGTTGGCTTAAAGCTCAACATTCAGAAAATGAAGATCATGGCATCTGGTCCCATCACTTCATGGGAAATAGATGGGGAAACAGTGGAAACAGTGTCAGACTTTATTTTTTGGGGGCTCCAAAATCACTGCAGATGGTGATTGCAGCCATGAAATGAAAAGATGCTTACTCCTTGGAAAGAAAGTTATGACCAACCTAGATAGCATATTCAAAAGCAGAGACATTACTTTGCCAGCAAAGTCCGTCTAGTCAAGGCTATGGTTTTTCCAGTGGTCATATATGGATGTGAGAGTTGGACTGTGAAGAAAGCTGAGCGCCGAAGAATTGATGCTTTTGAACTGTGGTATTGGAGAAGACTCTTGAGAGTCCCTTGGACTACAAGGAGATCCAACCAGTCCATTCTGAAGGAGATCAGCCCTGGGTGTTCATTGGAAGGACTGATGCTAAAGCTGAAACTCCAATACTTTGGTCACCTCATGCGAAGAGTTGTCTCATTGGAAAAGACTCTGATGCTGGGAGGGATTGGGGGCAGGAGGAGAAGGGGATGACAGAGGATGAGATGTCTGGATGGCATTACTGACTCGATGGACATGAGTTTGAGTGAACTCCGGGAGTTGGTGATGGACAGGGAGGCCTGGCATGCTGCGATTCATGGGGTTGCAAAGTGTGGGACATGACTGAGTGATTGAACTGAACTGAACTGATGATTAGTTATGTTGAGCATCTTCCATTTGTCTGTTGGACATCTGTGTGTCTTCCTTGGGAAAAGTCTGCTTTTGTCTGCTGCCCATTTAAAAATCAGATTATTAAAAATATTGAGATGTGTGAGTTCTTTATATATTTTGGATATTAACCTCTATCAGATAACACTTGCAAATATCTTTTCTCATTCAGCTGTTTTGCTTTCTTATTTTGTTGATAGTTTTCTTCACTGTGAGAAAGTTTTTTGTTTGATATAGTTCCATTTGTTTAGTTTTGCTTTTATTATCCTTGCCTATGGAGAAAGATCCAGAAAGATATTAAGACCAATGCCAAAGAACTTACAGCCTATGATTTCTTCTAGGAATTTGATGGTTTGGAGGCTTATATTTAAGCTATTAATAAATTTTCGGGGCTTTCCTGGTGGCTCAGCATTAAAGAATCCACTTATAATGCAGGAGACACAGGATTGATCCTTGAGTTGGGAAGATCTCCTGGAGAAGGAAATGACAACCCACTTTTGTATTCCCGCCTGGGAAATCCCATAGACAGAGGAGCTTGGCAGGCTACAGTCCATGGGGTTGCAAAAGAGTAGGACATGAGTTAGTGATTCAACTACCACCACCACCAATCTACTGAGTTTGTTTTGGTATATAGTTTAAGAAAGTGGTCCAGTTTTAGTCTTGAAATGAAACCCATTTGCCACCTTTAACAAAGAATTTCTGATAGCCCTTAACTTCACTAATCCTTAAAACTCCTAGGAACTTATTCCTTTCAACATAATCACTCTAAATTTTTTTCTGAGTTCAGCTGTGATTGAATTGTACTGCATTTAAGGTGGTATAAAAGAAGGTAAAAATTCTGTAAAACTCAGTGGTGGCCACAGGACTGGAAAAGGTCAGTTTTCATTCCAATCCCAAAGAAAGGCAATGCCAAAGAATGTTCAAACTACCGCACAACTACACTCATCTCACATGCTAGAAAAGTAATGCTTAAAATTCTCCAGGCCAGGCTTCAACAGTACATGAACCTAGAACTTCCAGATGGTTCAAGCTGGATTTAGAAAAGGCAGAGGAACCAGAGATCAAATTGCCAACATCTGTTGGATCATCAAAAAAGCAAGAGAATACCAGAAAAACATCTACTTCTGCTTTATTGACTACACCAAAGCATTTGACTGTGTGGATCAAAATAAACTGTGGAAAATTCTTAGAGAAATGGGAATAACAGACCACATTACCTACCTCCTGAGAAATCTGTATGCAGGTCAAGAAGCAACAGTTAGAACTGGAGATGGAACAACAGACTGATTCCAAATCGGGAAAGGAGTACATCAAAGGTATATATTGCCACCCTGCTTATTTAACTTTTATGCAGAGTACATCATGCAAAATGCTACGATGGTTGAAGCACAAGCTGGAATCAAGATTGCCAGGAGAAATATCAATAACCTCAGATATGCAGATGACACCACCCTTGTGGCAGAAAGTGAAGAAGAACTAAAGAACCTCTTGATGAAAGTGAAAGAGAAGAGTGAAAAAGCTGGCTTAAAGCTCAACATTCAGAAAACTAAGATTATGGCATCTGGTCCCATCACTTCATGGGAAATAGATGGGGAAACAATGGAAACAGTGAGAGACTTTATTTTTTGGGGCTCCAAAATCACTGCAGATGGTGACTGCAACCATGAAATTAGAAGATGCTTGCTCCTTGGAAGAAAAGCTATGACCAACCTAGAGAGCATCTTAAAAAGCAGAGACATTACTTTGCTACAGAGGTCCATCTAGTCAAAGTTATGGTTTTTCCAGTAGTCATGTATGGATGTGAGATTTAGACTATAAAGAAACCTGAGTGCCAAAGAATTGATGCTTTTGAACTGTGGTGTTGGAGAAGACTCTTGAGAGTCCTTTGGACTGCAAGGAGATCAAACCAGCCAATCCTAAAGGAAATCAATCCTGAATATTCATTGGAAGGACTGATGCTGAAGCTGAAGCTCCAATACTTTGGCCATTTGATGCGAAGAATGGACTCATTGGAAAAGACCCTGATGCTGGGAAAGATTGAAGGTGGGAGGAGAAGGGAACAACAGAGGATGAGATGGTTGAATGGCATCACCGACTTGATGGACATGAGTTTGAGCAAGCTCCAGAGTTGGTGATGGACAGGGAAGCCTGGCGTGCTGTAGTCCATGGGGTTGCAAAGAATTGGACATGACTGAGTGACTGAACTGAAAAGAAGGGAACTGGCTGGTTGGCTAGATGCCTCCAGCAGGCCTGCTCAGGTAGGAAATTCCTTGGTAATGTAATCTCAGGACAAGACCTAACCCTCAACTTTGTAGTTTTAGACACATTATTCTATCAGCTGTCCCTGAGCTTATCAAGTTCCCAGGCACTGACTCATAAGAAAACTTAACTAGAGACAGATTTATAAATCAGTGTGCAACTGAGTGATAGTAGAAACATAAAACTTTTCCATGGGTAGAAGATACAGGTTTCACTCCTTCACATTGAGCTACCTGGGAAACTGAATTAGGAATTTGAGGGTTAGTGATTAAGGACTAAGGCTCTGGAGTGGAATTCTACATTTGAATCTAGGTCTTGGTGATCTCAGGCAAGTTGTCTTTAGCTTCTAAATCTCAGTTGTCTCATCTGTATATTGAGGGTGGAGGTGAGGGTGGTAATAGCAATTACTTCTGAGGATTCAATGCATATACATCATTTAATAGTTTAGGATCAGGAACATAGTAAAAGTCAATAAATGATAAATTATTAGTACAGACTCAGCACAAAAGGAATAGAACACTTTTAAGAGATGCTTTGCCCAGAGTATGGGAAAGCTTTGAACTGTTTCCTCTCCAAAATCATTAGCTTTATCTGATGAAGTATCTGTCACTTTCTTTTTGTTGGATAGTTCTATATGAATATTAACAACTCTTAAACACTGAACCTTCATTCTCTAGATTTCCTGCCTACTTCTATCCTCTTCTGATGGCAGTCACTATAACACTAGATCAAATAAAAGGACTACATCATAACATTTATATTGGGCACATTCTACCCCTGAGGATAGAAGCTGGGCATCTTGATTAGACTGACATCTTGACAGACTGAGAGATACTTTGATTGGCCCAAGAAGATACCTTGACTTCTGTGGTAAAGCCTTGGGAGAGGCCAGGAGGAGCACATAGGTGCAGACATGCTTATTTTGACTCTGATTTTACTGGAGATGGGGTGAAGAGGAAGAAGGAAATGTTTCCAGAGTGATTGATGTGTGTTATCACTTCACATATGCTACCTCAGTTAGTCTTTATAATAGCCCTGTAACTTTGGTCTTTTACCCACATTTTATGGACAGTGCTACAGAGATGTAAATAACTAGCCTGAGACCTCACCAGCTAACAGGTGGTGGATTTGAATGTTTGGTGGACTTGAATCTGGAGCCATTTAATATGAGAATCCATGCTCTCTCCATCACACCCAACTGCCTAATTTTAGCTGATGTTTCAGAGGTTGACATTTCTTCTGACCTCATCTTAAAAATGATAGTTTGGCTCTGTGGCAGTTAGCATGATCACAAAATCCTTCTCCGTGTATATCAAGATTATAAGACAGAGAGCTGTGAGCGGATTCAGGAGAATGAGCCTCAGTAGGAGGAAGGAAGTTATTTAAACTAGTGGTTCTCATATTTGAGTGTGCATCAGGTTCACCTGGAGGTCTGGCTAAACCAAACATTGCTGGGCCCTACCCAGAGAGAGACAGTGAGTCTTAAGTGGGACCTGAGGACCTGCATTTCTGACAAATTCACAGGTAGTACTGATAATGCTGGTACAGTCACTACACTTTAATAAGAATTGGCTGATTTAAACAACGAGAGGGAAAGGAACAAGAATGGAAAAGACACTGGACCAAAGGACTAATTATTACCCAAGGGAATCTACAGATTTAACACAGTCCTTATCAAATTATCAATGGCATTTTTCACAGAACTAGAACAAAATTTTTTTAAACTGTATGGAAATACAAAAGAGCTCAAAGAACAAAAGTAATACTGAGAAAGAAAAACAGAGATGGAGGAATCAGGCTTCCTGACTTCAGACTATATTACAAAGTTACACTAATCAAAATAGTATGGCACTCATCACATCAAAAAGAATAAAATATCGAGGAATAAAGTTACCTAAGGAGACGAAAGACCTGTATGTGAAAAATTAAAAGATGCTGATGAAAGAAATCAAAGAAGACATAAATAGATGGAGAGATATACCATGTTTGTGGATTGGAAGAATCAATACTGCCAAAATGACTGTACTACCCAAGGCAATCTCCAAATTCATCCCAATCCCTACCAAATTACCAGCGGAATTTTTCACAGAACTAGAAGAACAACAAAAAAATCTCAAATAGCCAAGGCAATCTTGAGAAAGAAAAACAGAGCTGGAGGAAATCAGGCTCCCTGACTTCAGACTTTTACAAAGTTATAGTCATCAGAACAGTACAGTACTGGCACAAAGATAGAAATATAGGTCAAAGAAACAGAATAGAAAACCTAGAAATAAACCCATGCACCTGGGGCCAATTAATCTACAACAAAGGAGGCAAGACTATACAATGGAGAAAAGACAGTCTCTTCAATAAGTGGTGCTGGGAAAACTGGATAGCTACATGTTAAAAAAATGAAATTAGGTAATTCTTTAATACCATACACAAAAATAAATTCAAAATGGATTAAAGACCTAAATGTGAGACTGGACACTATAAAACTCCTAGAGGAAAACATAGGCAGAACACATTCTGACATAAATTGCAGTGATATATTTTTTGATCTGCGTCCCAGAATAATGGAAATAAAATGAAAAATAAATACATGGGACCTACTTAAATGCAAACACTTTTGCATAGCAAAGGAAACAATAAATGAAATGAAAAGAAAGCCCACAGATTGGGAGAAAATATTTGCAAATGATGTGATCGACAAGGGATTAGTCTCTAAAATTTAGAAACAGCTCATGATGGTTAACAGCATCAAAACAAACAACCCAATCAAAAAGTGGGCAGAAGACCTAAATAGACATTTCCTCAAAGAAGACATACAGATGGCCAAGAGACACATGAAAAGATGTTCAACATTGCTAACTATTAGAGAAATGCAAATCAAAACTATAATGAGATATCACTTCACATCAACCAGAATGACTATCATCAAAAAACCCACAAACAATAAATGGTGGAGAGGGTGTGGAGAGAAGGGAACCCTCCCACACTGTTGGTGGGAAGGTAAACTGGTATAGCCACTATACAGAAAGCATGGCTGCTGCTGCTGCTAAGTCGCTTCAGTCGTGTCTGACTCTGTGTGACCCCATAGACGGAAGCCCACTAGGCTCCCCTGTCCCTGGGATTCTCCAGGCAAGAACACTGGAGTGGGTTGCCATTTCCTTCTCCAATGCATGAAAGTGAAAAGTGAAAGGGAAGTCACTCAGTCGTGCCCGACTCTTAGCGACCCCATGGACTGCAGCCTACCAGGCTCCTCCGTCTATGGGATTTTCTAGGCAAGAGTACTGGAGTGGGGTGCCATTGCCTTCTCTGGAGAAAGCATGGAGGTTCCTTAAAAAACTACAAATGGAGCTACCATATGATCCTGCAATTCCACTTCTGGGGCATATATCTGGAGAAAAACATGATCCAAAAGAATACATACATTCCAGTGTTCACCGCAGCACTGTTTACAATAGCCAAGACATGGAAGCAACCTAAATGTCCATTGACAGAGGATGGATAAAGAAGATGTGGTATATATAATATATGTACATATTATATATATATAATGGAATACTACTTATCCATTAAAAGGAATAATAATGTCATTTGCAGCAACATGGATGGACCTAGAGATTGTCATACTGAGTGAAGTAAGTCAGAAAGAGAAGAAGAAATATCATATAACATCCCTTATAGGTGGAATCTAAAAAGAAAAAAAATGATACAAATGAACTTACTTGCAAAACAAAGAGAGACTCACAGACTTAGAGAATACTTATGGTTGCTGGGGAAAGGAATAGTTAGGGAGTTTGGGATGGACATGTACACACTGCTCTATTTAAAATGGATAACCAACAAGGACCTACCGTATAGTGTATTGAACTCTGCTCAGTGTTATGTGGCAGCCTGGAAGGGAGGGAAGTTTGGGGAGAAATTGCTAATCCCTTCAAGTCAACTGAAATCATCACAACATTGTTTATCAGCTATACCCCATTACAAAATAAAAAGTTAAAAAAATAGTATGGTACTAGTACAAAAACATAAATACTGGTCAATGGGACAGGATAGAAAACCCCCAAATAACCCATATATCCATGGTCAATTAATCTACAACAAAGGAAGCAAGACTATCCAATGGAGAAAAGACAGTCTCTTCAATAAGTGGTGCTGGGAAAACTGGACAGTTACATGTAAAAGAAGGAAATTAGAACATTCGCTAACACCATACACAAAAATAAACTCAACATGGATAAAAGACCTAGATTTAAGACTGGATGCTATATAATTCTTTGAGGAAAACATAGGAAGAACACTCTTTGACATAAATCATAGCAATATCTTTTTTGGATTCACCTCCTAGAATAATGAAAGTAGAAACAAAAATAAATAAATGGAACCTAATTAAACTTAGAAGCTTTTTGCACAGCAAAGGAAACAATAAACACAACAAAAACAACCTAGTACTAAGAGAAAATATTTTCAAAGAAAGCAACTGACGAGGGGTTAATCTCCAAAATATACAAACACCTCATGCAGCTCAATTAAAAAAAATAAAAAAAAAAATAAGCAGAAGATCTAAATAGACATTTCTCCAAAAAAAGAAAAAAAGACATAACACATGAAAAGATGCTCAACAATGCTAATTATTAGAGAAATTCAAATCAAAACTACAACGTGGTATATTACCTCAGACCAGTTGGAATGGCCTTCATCAAAAAACATAAACTGAAACAACCATTTATGGAGAACAGTACAGAGGTTTCTTAAAAAACTTAAACTAGAACTACCGTATGATCCAGCAACCCCACTCCTGGGCATATATCTGCAGAAAAAAAGCGTAATTCAAAAAGATATCTATACTCCAATGTTCAGTGCAGACTGTCTATAATAGCCGAGATGTGGAAGTAATCCACAGAGGAATGGGTAAAGAAGATGTGGTACATAGGTACAAAGGAACCCTACTCAGCTGTAAAAAGAATGAAATAATGCCATTTGCAGCAACATAGATGGACCTGGAGATATTCATACTAAGTGAAGTAAGTCAGAGAAAAGGCAAATATCATATGATATTACTTATATGTGGAATCTAAAAAAATGATACAAACGAACTTACTTACAAAACAAAAACAGACTCGCTTCAAAAACAAACTTTTAGCTACCAAAGGGGAAAGGGGGAAGGATAAATGCGGAGTTTGGGATTAACATTTACACACTATTATATATAAAATATATATATATATATTTTAATATGAATTGACTTAGTATGCTTATATAAAATAGATCATAAGGACTTACTATATAGCATAGGGAAATCTAATCTGTAATAACCTATATGGGAAAAGAATCTGAAAAAATGGATTCATGTATGTGTGCAACTGAATCACTTTGCTCTTTACCTGAAACTAACACAACATTGTAAAATCAACTATATTCCAATATAAAATAAACATTAAATATAAAAAGTTTTATTCCTTTGCAGTACCCTCTCCTTCGTTTTATTGGATTTCACTCTCTTGTTGTCTATTCAGTTCTATCACCCCTCCACATGCCTATCAATTCAGAGAGTGGTGGTGAGATGACTGAACAGGAGGCAAGGAGAGGGCCCACTAGCAGAGAAGGCAGAGGCAGTTGTGAACTTCGTGAGTTAGTAGCAGGAGCTCCTGGTTAGTACCAGGAGCAAGTACCCCACTCTTGCCAGGGTCTAAGTGGCCCTTTCCAGAGGGAGAAGTGACTTGGGCCTGGCCCTCTGCAAGGACGGCTGGATCAGATCAGAAAACACTATCAGGTAGCAGATCCTCCTGAGCAGCCAGGCCTCCAACAGGGAAGGCTCAAGCCACAGAACTGGCTCTTGAATCACTCATCCTTGTTTCTGTACTGATGCGTGAGCCAAACTAAGCCAAAGTTTTCCTATCAAACTGCTCTCTATGTGTTTGCCAGAGTTGCAAAGAAGAACAATAACAAAGGAGGAGGCTCGCCCTACCCACTGGAAGACCTGGAAACTCACCTGGGGGCAGGGAAGAATAGGAGAAGATTAAGCAATTCACTCTTCTACTTACTACTCAGTATTGAACTTTGAGTCTGGAATGTGGTTTGAAGAAAAATATTTTCTTCTTAACAGATTGTCCTTGGGCAAAGAAGAATGTCAACAAACCTAAGAAAAAGCTTTATCTGCTATTATCTGCCCCCGCAGAGGTGTTTTTTCCTTTTCTTTTCATTTCTCTAGCTTCATATATCGCTTTAGGTGAAAATAATAGTGATTAATTTCAGGCACTCTTGACTGTGAGCCATAGGTTTGCAAGATTCCTGAGGTGCCTTGTTTTCTTGGCCATAAAACAGAAATGTTGATGTTAGGTAGTTTGAGTCATTTCAAGAGGGGATGTGGTGTTAATTCAGGTTGGGTGAGCATTTCTTGAGCACGTACTATGTGCTAACGTACCATTAGGTGCTAGAAGTATCAGTAGTGAAAAGAACATTGATCCCAAAGTGTTAAGACCTGGGTTTGAGTCCCAGCTCTACAGATTACTAGTTGTTCTGTCACTGAGCTTTTCATAGCCTCAATTTCATCTGTAAAATGGGAATACCTTCAGCATATGAGATTGCTTCAAAATGACTTTAGACATCATAAAAAAGGACTTCCCTGCTAGCTTATTGGTAAAGAATCTGCCTGCCAATGCAGGGGACCTGGGTTTGATCCCTGGTCCAAGAAAATTCCACATGCCGAGGAGCAACTAAGCGTGTGCACCACAACTACTGAGCCTGCACTCCCGAGGCCAAGAGCTGCCCCTAACGAGCCCCGAACTGCCGCCACTGCAGCCTGTGCCCCCAGCGTCTGTGCTCTGCAGTAAGAGAAGCCACCGCGATGAGAAGCCTGTACACTGTAATGAAGTCGCTCCTGCTTGCAGCACCTAGAGGAAGCCCACACGCAGCAACAAAGACCAGCACAGCCAAAAATAGAAAATAACAATTTTTAAAAAGTGTTTAAAAATCATAAAAAGCCATACAGGTACAAGGGGGTATTGTTGGAGCATTTGAGCTATCCTCTCTTCCTCTCTCCGAAGAAGGCAATGGCACCCCACTCCAGTACTCTTGCCTGGAAAATCCCATGGATGGAGGAGTCTGGTAGGCTGCAGTCCATGGGGTCGCTAGAGTCAGACACGACTGAGTGACTTCACTTTCACTTTCATGCATTGGAGAAGGAAATGGCAACCCACTCCAGTGTTCTTGCCTGGAGAATCCCAGGGACAGGGAAGCCTGGTGGGCTGCCGTCTATGGGGTCGCACAGAATCGGACACGACTGAAGTGACTTAGCAGCAGCAGCAGCAGAGGGACTTTACTGTGTAGCCTGGGATCAACACAGGGCCTGGCACATTCATGGGAAGAAGGGCATTATATCATGCAGATTCTTGGTCTTAGCATTTTGGTTTCAGTTCTCCCAGAACAAAGGTCCATAAGGGTACACTAACTGGTGAGGCAGGAGCTGAGCCATGTCTGTGCTGACTCACTCCAGGCCAGACCTAGGCACAAACCCACATTCTCTATCCTACTGATCACTGAACCTCTGAGATGACTTCACTTCTGAGCTGTAGTCTTCAAGAAGTGCACATGTATCTCCCACTCTGCCCACCTCCCTGGGCTGCTTTGAAGATCAGACAAGATAGTAGACGTGTGTGCAATACAAATGAGATGTTTGCTTATCTCTTTTTATTTATCCGTGCCTCTTTTCAACTAAGACTTACAAGGAAGTCTTACATTATTTTGCTAGCTTGCTAGGGTCCTGTTCTCTTGGGGAACTACTTATGTAAAGATGAAAACAAGAGAAAAATAACCTTCTGAAACCCTTTCCAGGGAAAGACCACAGTAAAAATAATGGGTCACAAGAGAGGTAAGAATATTGTTGTGAAAGGGAGAAAAAGGAACTAATGACCAGCAGCCAGAAAGGAGGGTAGGAAGGACAGATAATGGGTGACCAGGAGCCCTTGGTTGATGGTGGAGCTGATCAGAGTGAATTCCAGTTGCTACAAAAACAGACCATCTTCCCTGGGAGGAGATAGCTGGTCCATCGGAAGGCAGGTCCTCCTTTCTTTCTTTGGCTTTGGAATTTACTGGGGAAGGACCTCTGATTTGCTAACTGTGACTCAACTGTATCCTGGTCCTGCATGTGAGCCTCAACAGAAGGGCCCTCTTTACAGATCAATAGGACCAGGCCAGGTGTGCAAACAAGGGAAGTTTGCAAGCAAAAGAAATAGGGAGTTTGGGGCACTGGACAAGCTCAGCAACGAATAGCTGAGCTAAAAGTAGCAGCCATTCCAGTTAAATGAAGCCACTGTGGAATATAATCCAGTTTTCTAGACCATCCAACTTGTTTAAAAAAAAAAAAAAAGGCAAGAAACCTGGATTTCGAAGTTGAGATCTCCTGGTTTTAAATGTTAGAATTATTGTGTGGGGCCAAGAAGATGTATCCGTGATTTGCTTGTTTGGAGTCTCAACTGTATCACAAACACACTTTTATTTATTTGTGTGAATTTCTCATAAGAACCATCAGAATTAAGCTCTATGTACCTGCTACTATTTCAGAGCACGCTGACCTCTTCCCTCTTAGAAAAGCTACTGTATGTCTAGCTGGGACACAGGCATTATGGTTATGAGCTTGGACTCTGGAGCCCTGGGCTTGAATTCCTGCTTTATCACTTTCCTCACTGTGTGACTGCAGATAAGACACTTAATCTTTCTGAGCCTTGGATTTCTAATCTGACATGGAGCCAATCACACTTTATTCTTCAAAGGGGTATCGTTAGGATTCAATGAAATATATAAACGACTTGGTGCCATGCCTGACACATCAATGAACACTGAAGAAATGTTAAATAGTCTCACTGTTAATAATCATTAACAAGCTGTTGAGTAGTTCAGTTTTTCCAAGCATTTTAGTTTAATCTACCAAATATTCTTCTTTGAAGCAGCAATTCTTTCTCATTTTCTAGTGTATACCCTTCAGAGTCACGGGCCCAGCCCAGGTCCCCAAATGTAGCATGATGATACTTACTGCCATCACCATATTCACTACCAGCACCATCATCACCATATTCACTACCAGCACCATCATCACCATATTCACTACCAGCACCATCATCACCATATTCACTACCAGCACCATCATCACCATATTCACTACCAGCACCATCATCACCATATTCACTATCAGCACCACCATCACCATATTCACTATCAGCACCATCATCACCATATTCACTACCAGCACCATCATCACCATATTCACTATCAGCACCACCATCAGCATATTCACTATCAGCACCATCATCACCATATTCACTACCAGCACCATCATCACCATATTCACTACCAGCACCATCATCACCATATTCACTACCAGCACCATCATCAGCATATTCACTACCAGCACCATCATCAGCATATTCACTATCAGCACCATCATCAGCATATTCACTATCAGCACCATCATCAGCATATTCACTACCAGCACCACCATCACCATATTCACTATCAGCACCACCATCACCATATTCACTACCAGCACCATCATCAGCATATTCACTATCAGCACCACCATCACCATATTCACTACCAGCACCATCATCACCATATTCACTACCAGCACCATCATCACCATATTCACTATCAGCACCATCATCACCATATTCACTATCAGCACCATCATCAGCATATTCACTATCAGCACCATCATCACCATATTCACTACCAGCACCATCATCACCATATTCACTATCAGCACCATCATCACCATATTCACTACCAGCACCATCGCTTCCACCGTCATAACTATCACCACCACTGTCATCATCACCACTATTCTCATGAACAACATCATCACCTCCACCATCATAACTGCCATCCTTACCATCACCATCACAACTGCTACCATTATCACCATCACCTCTAGGGCTATTATTCACCACATGTATTATGTCCCGGCTCCTATACTGATTACTGGTACTTTTCACATCTATTGGATTTATAGCCTCACAGCAACCCCACTAAGTAGGAACTGTCTTATTCCTATTTTAGGAAGGAGGATGACTGGGTGCTAAGGCATTAAACACCTAGCTCAAGGTCACCACTACAGAACATCTGGACTAGATTCAGGCCCAGGCCCATCTGACTCCTAAGCCTGAGCTGTCTTCTTTACGTTAGGCTCCTGAACAATTTGGGAAATGGAAGTGATGGAAGCTGCAGATCATGCTTGTGTGGCCTGTCTTAGTGTTCTGAGGTGTGCGTCCCTTGGCATTTTGGTATTAATACATTGCTATCATTTTGTCTTTTTCAGATGGCTGATGGCAGTTTATTTAAAACCAAGGATTGACAGTATGTTTATCAAATAGTTCTCTGAAAGGTTCCAGTTACGGTTCTGCCACATCTCTGAAGTCTGGTGGTGGAGATCCAGCACAATGTCATCTGTGCCTTCCTAGGATGGCACACAGCAAAACACCATTCTTTGAGAGGAGCCCCTATTGGGGGCAGGATAGCCACACTCCAGGGAAGGTTACTACCAAACATAGCCTTTTGAATGGATGCTGACCACCTTCCAGTTCATGTCCTCCACTGTGACTGATCCCCCTAGACAAGGCATGGTATCATAGATCTAACAGGAAGTCCTCTGTCTTCCACGATTTCCAAAAGGTGGGTTTCTTGTCAGCCTGAATTGACAAACTCTGCAATGAGCATATGACCTCACTCTCACTCTTATCATCAAGATAAGCTAGTGAGGCCACAGTGGACTTGCAGTTGATTGGTCCACAGCAGCAGGGCAGCATCTGTGGCCCAGGTCCTACACTGAGCACCAGAGACACTAAAGATACAGAATTCAGAACCTTTGTCACTGTTGAGAGAAGAGATGAGGTTGGATGTGTAAGCTGGGGCTGGCCTGAGGGTATGCATCTTATCAGGATGCTCTATGTGAAAGTCTGATTTTGCACTTCGAGGAGCTGCATGGAAGCAAAAAAACTTAATCAGCAGACACAGCATAGCCAAGAGAGCAGCTTATCAGACATCTTCTGCCACAAACTTGCTACGTCAGCTTGGACTGGCTGCTTCAACTGGAGTCAGACTGTCTGGGCTTGATTCCCAGCTTTGCCGCAGACTAGCTGTGTGACTTTGGCAGTCTAGTTAATTCCTCTGAGCCTTAGTTTTGTTTTCTGTACAAGAAGGATACTAGTCAATTTTGCACACAGTTGTTAGGAGAATTAAACAGGATAATGCATGTGAAGTCCTTAATATTGTACCTTGCATCCAGTTAGAGCTGAAGGAGGGTTTAGTAAGAATAATAAAAATTAAAACATGTAAATATTCTCATTAGTATGTTCCAGGGCTCTGTGCTAAGTTTTGTTCTCCTTTACAGATCCACTCCCTGGAGAAGGAAATGACAACCCACTCTAGTATACTTGCCTGGGAAATCCCACGGACAGGAGCCTGGTGGGCTACAGTCCATGGGGTCACGGAGAGTCGGACACGACTTAGCGACTAAACCACCACCACCACAGCTCCATTCACTCTCAGGATGACCGCATCCTCTCCTGACTTGAAATGCTATCTCCAAATTTATGCCTCAGGTCTCATGCCTCTCCTGAGCTTCATACTCATCCCCTCCCCCCCACACACACCAGTGAATGCATATGTGTATATGTATATATATCTGTGTTTATGTATGTGTATACATGTGTGTATATATATACTTTTTTTCTTTCATAGACCTTAATAGGCCTTTAACACTCTCTAAGTCCCTCACCAAATTCTTGTTTATACCCCTACTCCACCAAACCTCTCCCAGCTCAGTAATATCAGCCCCACCTTCCTTGATACTCAAGCCAAAAAGCTGGGAGTCACCCTTGATTTCTCTGGCTCACTTGTCTCCTATGTCAGTAAATCCCATCAACTCGATGTTCAGACCCAGAATCTGAGTACATCGTCACTGCCACCACATCCACTCTGGTCCCAGCCATCATCCTACCTCCCCTGGATTATTGTAACAGTGTCCTCCCTGCTGTCCTTGCTTTGGCCCTTGGCCTCCTGCAATCTACTCTCACACAGCTACTGAAGGGATATTATTAAGACCTAAGTCAGGTCACGTCACTGAGTAGGAAATGGCAATCCACTCCAGCACTCTTGCCTGGAGAATCCCATGGAGGGAGGAGCCTGATTGGTTACAGTCCATGGGGTCACAAAGAGTCGGACACGACTGAGCGACTTCACTTCACTTCACTTCAAGTCAGGTCACGTCACTGCCCTGCTCAGTACTTTCTAATGGCTTCCCATTACCCTGAGAATGAATCAAAGTTCCATGCAGCCCACAAAGTTCCTTGGCCCTTGCTCACAGCTTAATCTCCCATCACCCTAACCCTTCTCAATGAACTCTACTTGAAGCTCCCACTCAGGGCTCCAAACTGCCTGCTCATCCTGCCTGGAATGCTCTTGCCCCAGATATCCATATGGCTCATCCCTTACCCTCTTGTGCTCCCTGCTCAAATAGTGCTAATCAAAGAGGTCTTCCACATCTACCCCATAAAGGAGAAACCACATCTCTTGTCCTTCTTTACTTTCACTGAAAGTGAAAGTGAAGTTGCTCAGTCATATCTGACTCTTTGTGACCCCATGGACTTTAGCCCACCAGGCTCCTCCATCCATGGGATTCTCCAGGCAAGGGTACTGGAGCAGGTTGCCATTTCCTTCACTAGGGGATCTTTCTGACCCAGGGATCAAACCCAGGTCTCCCACATTGTAGGCAGATGCTTTACCATCTGAGCCACCAGGGAAGTCCTTCTTCATAGCACATGTCCCCTTCAGACCTATCATATACTCTGCTGTTGTTATTTATTGCTTCTCTTTCCTAGGAGAATATAAGCTCCATGAACATAGGATTTTGTTTAGTTCACTGTTGAAGAGTATGTACACAATAGGTATACTCTATGTCTTATTATGAAGGAAGGAAGGACCGTTAGAAGCTTCATTTTTCCTGTCTCCAAAGAGCAGTGATTGGGTTAGATACTCTCTAAACGACCCCTCCAGCTCAAACATTTCATCACTCTCTCAGGCCAGCAGAAGTCCAATCAATGGCTCTCAGCTCATATATTTTAGCAAAGTCATGTCACCCAGAAGACTAGAGTCCTTCTTCATAACAAATTAAGCCATTTACCAATATCCCCACACCTCCCACCCAAGTTTCATGAACTGAATCAGATTACCCTTAAGAAGATAGTCTTGAGCAAATTTCAAACCTGCTCACTCTTAACCCCTGTGCAACCATCTCTTCCCTGACATCTGCTCCTCCTCCCTACTTTGTACCTAAAGAGGCTGGCCTGTGGACCACTCCATCAGGGCTCCCTTGCCTTCTGGCTTGGCTGGTTGGGTTTGGCCCATGGAAGCTGGAGATGAGGGGCAGGAATCAAGAAGATCTGGCATATTTTGTCCCTGCTCCTTATTTTCTCTTCAATCTCTTTTGGCCATACTCCTCTGTGGCCCCAGCAACTGCCAGGCAGCCCTCCCCAGCTCTAGCTCCACTGGGCTCCCAGGACATCCTTTCTTTTAAGCTTTAGGGGTGAAAATGCCTTCTTCCTCTTGCTGGTCCCTGAAGTTTCAACATCCTTTTTGGCTCCATTTACCCTATAAATGATTCCTTTATTAAAGTCTCTTCAATGAAAGCCTATGAGTGGAATTCTGCATTCCATCTGCCAGTACTTTGACAACAACGAGTGGATCTTGTTCCTTTGTGCTTTGAAAGGCATGTAAGTCGAGATACGTGATGCTTTCTGAGTAAACACTTGAGACCGTGTGTGTGTGTGTGTGTGTGTGTGTGTGTAGCCCATGTAGTGGTTTAGAACTGGACCTAGAGATCTTTCACAATCTGAGGAGCAATCCATGCATTCTTTTTACTTGATTCAACCCCCAGACCTGTGAAATGGAGACTACTTGAAGAAATGTCTATGGATTGACACACTGTGGAAGTTCCACTAACACATGCTCCAGGGTGGGGGTAGAAAAATCCAGCTGAGTATTAATTTGATATTCTTACTATTCAGAGGAAAAGCTTAAGTCATCCTCTTTACTGTATAAGTATGAAAAAATCACTCTGCATGCCTTTCTTGGGACAAGAGTTTTGAATTCCTTTCTTTATCTTTATTCAGAACAGTTCTGCACATTCCTGAAGAAACAAGCATAAATCCAGAGAGCTGGGTGACAGGACAGTGGCAGAATGCCAGGAAACATATTATCATGTGTGCTAACCCTGTTTAAGAAAACAGATCATTTTAAACTTAAGCAGATTACTTTAAAAAACAAAGTGAGGCATAACCAAGGAGCCCTAACTGAGAGAATTTAAAACGAGACTATAATACAAACTAAAATAAGAAAAAGGCGGGGGGAATATATTTGTGGGGAGGAGTGAAAGATTTAAAAATTCAAGTTGATAATCGTGTAAATAGAGATGTAGACGTAGAGGACAGACGGGTGAACACAGTGTAGAAGGCGAAGGTGGGGCAAATTGGGAGAGTGGCACCGACATATATACACCAACATGCGTAAAATAGACAGCTAGTGGGACGCTGCTGTATAGCACAGGGAGCTCAGTTCGGTGCTGTGTGATGACCTAGAGGGGTGGGGGCAGGGAGTTAGAGGGAGACTCAAGAGGGAAGGGATATATGTAAACCTATAGCTGATTCATGTTGCACAGCAGAAGCTATCATAACATTGTAAAGCAATTATATTCCAAGAAAAAAGTAATCAAGTAAAATGATCTTTTCTTTTGCCTTCATACTTTTGCTAGAGACAGGAGTACCTCTGAAAACCCGCACATTTCAAAACAAGATATTCCAGCTACTCTGAGCTATCCAGCCAACACGGCAATAAAGAATGAGCTAGATTTCCCCATCTGGTGAAAAGCATTAAATTCACAAATACAGAGCTGTGGGTAAGAAGGTTTTATAAACTAGAAGGTAGCAATGGTCTGTGCATGTTTATTTCACCTTTGCAGGCTGCTGAATATGAAGAGCCTTCAAAACAGAAAGGATCTGAGTTCACTAAATAACAAGCCCTTTAATGCCTTCTAGAGAAAGGACAAACAGGAGAGGCTGAAAACTAGAATGAACACCTGATGAGGGGGAATAGCTCCCTCCTCCAGACCCTGTGATTCACCAGATACTACAGCACCAAGCAGAGCCTTGGGTGGAGCTCAAAGCTGATCTGTGACTCGGGACACAGCCAGAACACACAGAGTTTCCCATTTCAATAGAGTCCTGAGAGTACCCTGTATTCCAAGATGAATCTCTTGTCTCCATCTAGTTCTATAAGCAAGGCCATATGAGAATCTTTCTGAACATTCTGAACCTACTATTTATACTATTGTACACTGGGTCCTTCCTTGACATGAGGGTTCATGTGATATATCGCAGCTAGGACTCAGTGCTAAGGGTTTCCCTTTCCAGGCAAATTGGTAGTCCTCCTTTCCGAGCAAACAAAAACTGACACATTATATTTATTCTTTATTTTCTCTTCTGAGTAATGTCACTCATCTTTTTTTTTGTCTCAATAGGCATGAATCTCAGAGCAAATATAATAATATTCAATATATATATATATTTTAAATATTTTATTTTTTTTTAACTTTACAATATTGTATTGGTTTTGCCATATATCAACTAGCAAGACAACTCTTTCAATGCAAAGCTATGTAGGAGTCCAAACATAAAATAGACATATGAGGCACTATTCTGAGGATAGCAAAGACAGAAAAGCCCACAGATATGACCCCTTCTCATCTCCCTCATCCCTTGGTGGCCTCTCAGTCTCCTCTCGGGGTAAAGAGGGTTTCTCAAACACAACCCAGAAAATACATAATATAAAAGAAAAAAATCCATACATTTGACTGTGTTAAATAAGTTTCTGCATTTTTTTTTTTTGGGAAAAGCCACCCCAAATAAAATTATAGTAGCAAGCAATCAACAGGGAGAAGATATTTGCAATTCTTATAACAAGCAAATGTGTTTCTGGATTATATAATGAATTATGAATGAGCCAGAAGAAGATGAACCTACCAATTTAAAAAAACAGACAAAGTTATAAATAAGTAATTTCTAGAAGAAAGAAATTGATTGGCCAGTTAAGATATGGGAAGACGGTCAACCTTACAATTAATTAGGACATTATAATGAAAAGGCCGCTATGGAGAAGAGTATGGAGGAAACTTAAAAATAGGACTACCATATGAGCCAGCAATCTCACTCCTGGGCATATACCAGAGAAAACTGTAGTTTGAAAAGATACACGCACCCCAGTGCTTCTTGCAGCACTGTTTACAACAGCCAGGACATGAAAGCAACCCAAATGTCCATCAGAAAATCATCATAAAAAAGATGTGGTACATATACACAATGGAACACTACTCAACCATAAAAAGAACAAAATAATGCTATCTGTAGCAAGATGGATGGACCTCGAGATTGTCATAGTGAGTGAAATAAGTCAGACAAAGAAAGCCAAATATGGTATCGCTTATATGTGGAATCTAAAAAGTAAAAGGGAGTACAGATGACCTTATATACAAAACAGAAGTAGAGGCATGGATGTAGAAAACAAATGCTTACTAGTGGGTAAAGAGGGTAGGAATAAATTGGAAGATTGGGATTGACATATACACACTACTATATATAATATAAATAACTAATAAGAACCTCCCGTATAGCACAGGGAACTCTACTCAATACTCTGTAGTGGCCTGTATGGGAAAAGAATCTTTAAAAAGAGTGGGTATATATATACGTATAACTGATTCACTTTCCCGTACACCTGAAACTAAAACTGCATTGTAAATCAACTATACCCCAATAGAAACTTTTTAAGTGAAAAAAAAAAAAGACATAATGATTCCAACAATTGGAAATAATAGAAAACCTAGGGGGAAAAAAAAGACAGTTCCACATGCATCAGATAGGGAAATGTTTTAAAAGTTTGACAATCATTATTGTTGGGGACATTCTGATGTGCTGCTGGTGGGTGTATAAGTCAGGTGAGCCCCTTGGCAATGTCAAGAGAAGGTGCAACTGCAGGGATGCGCACAGCCTACATGCCGTGAGTCCTCTCCCAGACAAAGGTATTTACATCTTACACAAAGCTTTCTCCTAGATGTACGTTATTTACATATTACACAAAGTCTCCACACGCATGCAACAATAATGCACAGGAGAGCTCATTAGAGTGGTTTTTGTAGTAGCGAAAATTTGGAAACTCACTCAGTGTCTATCAATGTGCAAATAAACTAGTTGGTCCTTTCTTTAGAATGTTATTCAGCAGTTAAAACAAACAACTTAGATCTATATATATATCAACATAAACAGCGAAAACACAATATAGAATGGAAAGGCACACTGCAGGATCAAAGCTACAGCACATTTCCATCTGTGTAAGGCTAACACACTAACAATACGCTACATAATACACTACATACATTACAATACACTATGTCACACGGGTAGATGCATATGTAGCACCAGTGTAGAAACCTGGACAGAAAGGATGTGCATTCTGCTCTCTGTTCCTAAAGAGAAGTGGTTTAGGTACAGTGGTTACCTCTTAGGCCCAAGAGGGGATGAGAGCTGGCCAGGCACAGGACTACAGCAAACCTGGGACATCTTTGTTTTTTTATCATAAAAAGAATAGATTTGAGTCAAATATGGCAAAGGCATTTACATTAGTGAAATCTAGATGACAGGTAGATTGATAATTGTCATATTATTCTCTGTTCTAATTTTTTTATAACAAAAATAATATACTTCAATGAAAACTACTACAATTAGGAAATCAAGTAATCCCAGCCATGATTTCTGGAAGAGACAGAAAAGACACAAAGTGCAAAGGGACTTCTTTCCCTTTCATGATCCAACACTTGACCTTCTACCCTCATTGTAGAAGTCTTGCAATGTATATGCTCGAGTCTCTGTGTTTGAAATAAGGTGACATACATAAAGGTCTTAGCATGGCGTGTGACACGCCATGTCACAAGGCAAGTATGTTAATTTCCATCCCACTTGAAAGCTTTTCCGCAGCATTATATGGGGGAATTTGAATAATAAATAGTGACTTGGTTGTCCTTCATGTTCCTAGTCATTTGGCACTTCAATTTACTATCTCACAGTTCTATAGGTCAGAAGTCCAGTGGGCTTGGCCATGGGTCACACGAGGAATTAAGGTGTTTGTCTCCCTGGGATCTAGGGGAGAAGGCACATCCAGGCTCATGCAGGCTGAGCTCAGCTGCTAGGGTTCAGCTCCACGTGGTTCTAGGATCAAGTCCTGTTTCCTTGCTGGTTTTCTGGCCAGGTTTGTTCTCAGCTCCTAGAGGCTGCCCACATCCCTTGGCTCACTGCCCCTTCATTTTCAAAGCCAGCAACAGTGGGGTGAGTCCCTCTCATGGTTTGCATCTCTTCTGCCTCTTCTTACTGACTCTTCCTCCTCTACTTTTAATGGTCCACGTGATTACATTGGGCCCACAGATAATCAAGGATAATTTTTCCACCTCAAGGTCTGTAACCTTAATTACATCTGCCAAGCCCCTTTTTGCCATGGAAAGTAACACATGCACAGGTTTGGGGGATAGGATGTGGACATCTCTGGAGAGCCATTATGCTTCCCACCATACCACCTATTCAACTATTATGGGACCATCAACAACAATGATTAAAATAGTAAGGCAGTGTTACAGATGACAAAATATAGGCCCAGTAAATCTTGGCTCCATGATAAGAAGTCAAGGAGTCTGACTCCAGAGACCATGCTCTTAACCACTATGCCACTGCAAAAGTGCTTGATCTACTCATTCTGGAATTTGTAGAGACAACAGATTGCTGTCTTAGCTCTGATTTTCATTGTGCCTTGCTAATGTCCTTACAGTACTCTGATACAGAAATGAGGCCTCAGGATGGGACCTGGAGAGATGGGGTTTGAAAGTCCTTTCTATTTAAAGAGAAAATCTGAATTCTTTTATTCACAAGTTAATGATAAAGTCATGGTATTAGGGTCTTCAGTATGTCACTATACACATAGGATTGGACATAGAATCAAATATAAGAGTATTAATCATAGAAAATGCTCACAATGTAAAAAGTGAAAACAGCTGATAATAGACTAGGAATAAATTACTATTTATTGAGCCCCTGAAAATACCAAGCACTGCACTAGACACCTGGATACAAAGTGACTAAAACTCCCACCCCATCTTATAGAAGCTTACATTCTATGGGTTTCTGGGAGACTGACAACAATAGGTACTGAAAATAATATATATATATATATATTAATTATATTATATATATGTGAGTGTGTGTGTGTGTGTGTGTATGTATGTATATATATATATATAGAGAGAGAGAGAGCTAGAGAGAGCGAGCGAGTGAGCGAGCGAGCATGTCAGAAGGTGATAAGTGCTTTGGAAAAAAACAGAACAAGATAAGGAAGCCCAGGAGTGGTACATGGGCAAGTTTCAGTTTTAAGTGGGAAGGTCAGGTAGGATTCATCTAGAGAGTGTTATTTCAGCAAGGACTTACAGGAGGCGAAAGATCTGTCACACAGATATTAGGGGAAAGAATATTTCAGGCAAAAGGGATCTCCAGTGGAAAGTCCCTAAGGTAGGAGCATGCCTTGGGTGCTTGAGGAAGACCAAGAAGTCTGAGGTGTCTCCAGTAGAATTAAGAAGGAGAACACAGTAGGGGGAGCAAGTCAGCAAGGGTCAGCAAGTAAAGAGGCCAAATGATGTGGGACCGTGGCTTTGACCCTGAGCAAGCCACTGGAGGACTGCCATCTAATTTGTTCCAAGTGGAATGGAGTGGCTGCTGTGTTGAGAGTAGACTATAGGGAGAAACCTAACCTGCCTCCTGAGAAATCTGTATGCAGGTCAAGAAGCAACAGTTAGAAATGGACGTGGAACAACAGACTGGTTCCAAATCGGGCAAGGAGTATGTCAAGGCTATATATGGTCACCCTGCTTATTTAACTTATATGCAGGGTACATCATGCAAAATGCTGGGTTGGATGAAGCACAAGATGGAATCAAGATGGCTTGGAAGAATATCAATAATATAACCTCAGATATGCAGATGACACCACCCTTACGGCAGAAAGTGAAGAGGAACTAAAAAGCCTCTTGATGAAAGTGAAAGTGGAGAGTGAAAAAGTTGGTTTAAAACTCAGCATTCAAAAAACTAAGATCATGGCATCTGGTCCCATCACTTCATGGCAAATAGATGGAGAAACATGGAAACAGTGAGAGACTTTATTTTTGGGGGCTCTGAAATTACTGCAGATGGTGACTGCAGCCATGAAATTAAAAGACGCTTGCTCCTTGGAAGAAAAGTTATGACAAGTCTAGACAGCATATTAAAAAGCAGAGACATTACTTTGCCAACAAAAGTCCATCTAGTCAAAGCTATGGTTTTTCCAGTGGTCATGTACAGATGTGAGAGTTGGACTCTAAAGAAAGCTGAGCACTGAAGAATTGATCTTTTGAACTGAGGCATTGGAGAAGACTCTTGAGAGTCTCTTGGACTGCAAGAAGATCCAACCAGTCAATCCTAAAGGAAATCAGTCCTGAATATTCATTGGAAGGACTGATGCTGAAGCTGAAGCTCCAATACTTTGGCCTCCTGATGCGAAGAACTGATTCACTGGAAAAGACACTGATGCTGGAAAAGATTGAAGGCAGGAGAAGAAGGGGACAACAGAGGATGAGATGGTTGGATGGCATCACCGACATGATGGACATGAGTTTGAGAAAGCTCCAGGAGTTGGTGATGGTCAGGGAAGCCTGGCGTGCTGTGGTCCATGGGGTCGCAAAGAGTCCGACACGACTGATTGACTGAACTGAACTGAACTGATAGGGTGAAAAGTAGAAGCAGGGTGGCTAGTAATCCTAGCAGGCCCAGACCATGTAGTAATAACTGGAGAGTCTGAAGTCTGGTTCTCTTTTCAAGATAATATGCTGATGGACTGGTTAGGGTCTTTAGCAATGAAGGTGGAAAAGACTAAGTGTAGAACAGGTTTGGTAGGGATGGAAGTGAGTGGAAGGGAAAAATAGGAGTTCATCTTGGACATGCTGAGTTTCAAAATGCTTATTAGACATTCAAATTGAGTTGGTTGTTGGTTATGAGTCTGAGGCCCAAGAGAGAGGTCTGGACTGGAGATAGAATTCCCAGAGTTATCAACATAAGATTAAAATAAAATGAGAGTTGTGGGGGTCCCTGGGGCACCTCAACTTTGTAGAGAAGAGGAGAAACAAGCAAAGGAGACAGAACATGAGAAGGTAGGAGGAAAACCAAGACAGAATGGTGTCCTGTAAACCCATATCAAAGCCGAATACTACCACTGGATTTAATAACCTGGAGATCACTGGTGACCTGAAGAGAGCTCTTTTCAAGGGTTGGGGAAGCTGGAGGAACTAGGCTGGATTGGCCTTAACATTTCATGGGAGGGGATGAATTAGTCTCCAAACAACTGTTTGGAGGAATTTTATCACCAAAGAGAATATAGAGAAATCGGGTATAGCCTTGGGGGAATTGAAGGCTATTAATATTATTATTAAAGATAAGAGAAACAATGGCACATTTGTTGGCTGATGGGAATGATCCAATAAAGAAAGGGAGGGAAGAACTGCTGAAGTATTGTCTTTGATGGGCCAGAGGGGATTAGGTCAAGGAGAGAGAGAGAGATTGCCTTTAGATAGGACAGGAGAAGAGTGCTGTCCAGCAGTGGGGCTAAGGAAAATGAACTCATGAGTGACTTATATTTTCTGGTCAAAGAGGATTCTTCTCTCTCCATGACATCACTATGCTTGCAGCTGCAACGTTCAGTGTCTGGAGTCTAGAGTCTTTTAGTGACCTCAATATTCCTTTTGTTAGAACCAAGCTGCCTTAAGTCTTTCTACCTGTTCAGTTTTTTGTCTTTATTTTTCCAGGGAAAGTTCACGTAGCAGGAGAGAATGTCAATACTTACTGGGCAAAAGTAGCTATCTGATTCCTTTCTAGACCCAGAACTAAATTATTTAAAAGACAGAATATACATGTACTTAACGCCCTACCAGCAAAGGAGGGGCACTAAAAGAGAGAGATGCAAAAGGGCAGAGAAGAATTCAGGTTAATCACATTTATTCAGAATTTTGCCATCTCTAAAGCCAAACGATGTTATTTTGATTTCTGACTGCATATAAATTTTCTGTTTTACAATTAAGCACTGCTTTATAGTTATGGTGTCTAAGTATCACAAGCCAGCCCTGTTCAATCCATGTCCCTTTGAGTAGAAGAAATCCTGACCCGTGGTCAGAGATCATACTCAAGACTACATAGACAGATCTTTTACACGTGCCTGATCCAAACAGGACTGAGAAGAAGCATCTGCAGCTCGGCTTTAACTCATCACCTCTAAGTGAATAATCATAAGAAATGTGTATCCTAAAACAGTGGGCCAGAGTATCATGTCTACATGTGACAAATGACACACGGTCCATCTAAATAAAGATTTTCTTTTATGAAACCCAATTACATCAAAGCCATAGGCAGCTCCTGGTCTGTTCCATATTGCTCCACAGCCAAAAGGTATTGAAGACATGGACGGGTGCCTTTGCTTATAGTGCGCAGAGAAAACACATCATTCTCTAGTTGACCCCCTCAATGAGGTTCCTTCACTTGATGAAATAGTCAAGCATTTATGTTCTTTCTTTCCAAATTACATTCTCCAGAAAAGAAGTGGCAAGGGTGGACAGTGGACTTGCCTTCCCCTAATTGTAGACAGGGGCAAGTTTATGGAAGAGGAGGGTAAACATCAGGGTATTAACAGAAAAGAAAACAGAGAGAGGCAGTTGGCAGTAAGAGAGAACAGGAGTAAATTCAGTTCCCACTTGCATGTGCTACAAAGAGAAATAACCCACAGTTCCTGCCCTGACTATCTGATGGGTTAGAACAGGTTCTCAGCATCTTCAGTCAGTCAGTTCAGTTGCTCAGTTGCATCCGACTCTTTGAGACCCCATGGACTGCAGCACGCCAGGCTTCCCTGTCCATCAACCAACTCTCAGAGCTTGCTCAACATCTTGAGTAATATCTATTAGATAGTGTAGGGTTGGCAGAAAAGTCCAACTGAGTTATGGAGAAACCTGAAGGTCTTTTCGGCCAAGCCTATATTTCACATGCCCCACCCACTCAAATTATCAGTAAGGGTACTTCTGGACTATGATAAGATACTTTGCAAAAGATGTATAGTTCTGAGCTCAGAATTTACACATTTCCCTTTTTCTTCACTGCCCTCTGTAAGGACATTGCTGGCAGCCCTCCCATCCTCACCTCTCACTTCCCCCAGAGCATAATACACTCATGGAGTTAGGTTGATATTGACCCATCCCCAGCTCTAGGACTTAAGCAAATCTGTTATCATTCTGTTTGGTATAGGAAAAGGAGTGCGGCCTCTCTTTTCCTGGAGAGAAAACCAGGACTGTGGCATAATGGTTGGGGTGGAAGTGTTGGGGGAGGAAGACAAGTTCTTCCTTGACATGTGGTGCAGTGTGGATGTGGGACCTAGAACTGCTAATGTCATTTTGCTCGTGAGTGACATAAGCTTGAGATGAAGCCAGTAGAGCAAGAGCACTGCAGCCGAAAGGAGCTAGGGTCAGACACAAATATGCCCAAAGTTCATATAACATATATATATGTGTGTGTGTACACATACATATTTATATATATTAGTTACAGAAGCTAATACATTCCTTTTAACATTGTTTAACCCAGTGGCAACTGGGTGTTGGGAACTTGGCACCAAAAGCACTAATAGCCATAACAAGTTTCTCAACACTGTGGCCAAGAACCTCCAGTGTAGAGTAAGTTCAAATACAGTACTAGTTTGACAAAGAAAACAATGATGTGCTCATAATAGCAACTATTATTATAATATTAGATAGGTTATATCATGTCATATATAAGCATACACTAAATGCCGAAGAATTGATGTTTTTGAACTGTGGTGTTGGAGAAGACTCTTGAGAGTCCCTTGGACTGCAAGGAGATCCAACCAGTGAATCCTAAAGGAAATCAGTCCTGAGTATGCATTAGAAAGACTGATGCTGAAGCTGAAACTCCAATACTTTGGCCACCTGATGCAAACAGATGACTCATTGGAAAAGACCCTGATGCTGGGAAAGATTGAAGGCAGGAGGAGAAAGGGACGACAGAGAATGAGATGGCTGGATGTCATCACTGACTCAATGGACATGAATTTGAGCAAGCTCCAGGAGCTGCTAATCGACAGGGAAGCCCGGCGTGCTGTAGTCCACGGGGTTGCAAAGAGTCAGACGTGACTGAGCAGCTGAACTGAACTGAAGCTCCCTACATACTTACCTTCTAGTTGCAAACTTTCAAAGATGCAAATGTGGGACTTCCTGGTGGCACAGTGGATAAGAATCTGCCTGTCAATGCAGGGGACACAGTTTCAGTCCCTGGTCTGGGAGGATTTCACGTTCCATGAGTCAGCTGAGCCTATGCACTACAACTACTGAGCCCAAGCTCTAGAGCCCGGGAGCCACAACTACTGAGCCTGCGTGCTGCAAATACTGAAGCTCGAATGCCCTAGAGTTGCACACCACAACTACGAAGCCCACAGCTCATGTGGTGCAACTACTGAAGCCTGCACACTAGAGTCTGGGCTCTGCAACAAGAGAAGCCGCTGCAATGATAAGCCCATGCATCACAATGAAGAATTGCCCCTCCCCACTGCAATGAGAGAAGACTACGTATAGCAACAAAGACCCAGGGCAACCAAAAATAAGAATAACAAATAAATACACAATATTTAAAAAACAATATTATAAAAAAATGCAAACATGTTTGCATGTCCAATCATGTAAGCTCAGGTGTTTGTAAGATAATTGTACTGTAAGGCTAAGGATGCTTTCTTTATTTTTTGTGTTTGTTTTTTTATGTATTTTTGTGTGAAAAGTATTATAAACTGACTACAGTACAAGGGGCTTCCCTCGTGGCTCAGACAGTAAAGAATTTGCCCGTGGTGCAGAAGACTCAGGTTTGATCCCTGGGTTGGGAAGAACCCTTGGAGAAGGGAATGGCTACCCACTGTAGTATTCTCGCGTGGAGAATCCCATGGACAGAGGAGCCTGTTAGGCTATGGTCCATGGGGTCACCAAGAGTCAGACACGACTGAGACTAACACTGTCACTGTCACGGTACAGTATTATATAGTTGATGGTGTTAGTTGGGTACCTAGGCTAACTTTGTTGGACTTACAAACAAATTGGATTTACAAACGCACTGTTGGAATGGAACTTGTTCGTATGTAGGGACTTAATGCATTATATACAGATATGTAAGATCCAAAAGCAAATGACAGCGTTTAGAAAGATGTCTTGGGATCAAGGTAGTGATGGCAGAGGTGACACAAGACAGAGAATGAACATGAAAACTCCAGACGAGGGAACACTTAATAATTGTTCACCGGCACTAAAATATATAGAGCTACCAGAGAGGTCTTCCCATCATAAAGCTATCAACAGTATGGGAGAGGTGTTGCTAGAAGACAGAAAGTCCCCACAGATAAGAGATTGTAGATCCAGACAGGAAATACTAAAACATCTCTGGTGCTAAGTCACTTCAGTCATGTCCAACTCTTTGTGACCCTAAGGACTGTAGGCCACCAGGCTCCTCTGTCCATGGAATTCTCCAGGCAAGAATACTGGAGTGGGTTGCCATTTCCTCTTCCAGGGGATCTTCCCAACCCAGGGATCAAACCCAAGTCTCTTATATCTCATGCATTGGCAAGTGGGTTCTTTACCACTAGGGCCACCCAAACACCTCTGGACCAACCAGCAAAACTGATGCTCAGTGTGGCTGACATACTACAACCATCTTGGAGGCCCTGAGGTATTAATGCCACTAGTGTGTAAAGTAAACATTTGGTCATTAACAGAAAAACAAGTGTCTCAAACACACAGGCAGCTAGTTTGCATGACTATGGTGTGTTTAAACTAGTATGTTAGAGGGTCCTCCAGAGAACACAGTACCTGAGGATCCATCAACTTAGTTGATTCAATAAAACATGACACCTTTATTTAGTTGCATCCTTTAACTACAATGTTCACATCCTTTAAGAAAAATCTTTTTCCCTCCCTCCATCTCAGTTCTTTTATTTTTCCATTCTTATTCTTTGTGTGTGGATGCTTGCCTTTGTAAGTACAGCTTCTCATTGATACTTGAGGTCATTTTGCTCTGGGGCCTCAGGATTGTGCAAGCTCAGCCTGCGTGGCTCTAGGCAGGTTCTTAAACTTGACTGCATTCAGGAAATTTTTAATATTTCCTGGAAATTGCTTGAGTCAGCTCAGAAATCAATGATAAGACATATCCTGTAAGCCTGTGTACAACATGTGGGCAGAGTAAAGATAAAGTAATTTTCCAGCTGTTAAAATCATGAGCAGAGGAGTCCCTTCAGCGAGTTCCCTTGTGTAGGATAGAAAGTTAAGGCAGGATGGACTGGGCAGGACGCTTTGCATGATGCCTGGAAAATGAAGTGGGAGAGAAGACCATGTGGTTGTGGGAAGGCCCCTGAGCGCTGAGAGGACAGATCCCAGGAAAGAGGTAAGTCTACAGTCAGACCAGAAAGTCCCCCAATTTTCATTTTTCCAAACACATCTTTGTTAGCATATAAGCTATGAGAAAAGAAAAGTGCACAGTGTGCTTGGAAAACTCAAAAGAACAAAATGTTTGAGCTTTTCTGTCTCACAAATCCCATATTCTACCTTGCAGTTCTAAGACTGGAGATGAACAGTGTTACTCAGTTCAGATAAGTGGCTGAGAAATAAAAGACATTTTCTGGTTCCAAGTGCTCAGATATCTTGGGTACAGGAGAAATCTAGAAATCTTGTCCCTCCACTTCACACAGAGCTTTACTAAGTCTTCCTGGGTTTGAGGACCCTCAGGGGATCAATTATGTTTTTTTCCCCCTCCCTTTCTCCTTCCTCCCGCTCTCTTTTCTGTCATTCATTCAAACAGCTCAGGGACCACGGATCACTATCAGATACTATGATAGGTGCTGGGAATAAAAGGATGACTAGGCATGGTTTCTGTCCCAGAGGACAGCATTCCCTAGTTGAAGAGCCAAAATATGACTAGATAAGTTATAATATAGAAAGATGATTGTTATGAAGAACATGGAACAGTGGGAGTCCGAGCCTGCTGTGGGGTGCATTTCTACTAAGGTAGGGCAGGGAGCAGCTTATCAAATATCTCCACAGAACCAGGCATCCAAGAGATCATCAGCTACCAGGAAGTTCTGATACCAAGAATAATATTTTAGCTGGCAGAGAAATACCCTCAGGCAGAGGTTTGAGGAGTTGGTGTTACAAAATTGCCAAATTTCCTCTTATAGATTGTTGATCGGAAAGGAAACTGGCACTGTTTTTTATTTGCCTTTTTTTTTTTTTTTTTTGAGGAGAGAAGTAATCTGGCAGTTTTTCTATCAAAATAAGAATGGGCATAAAAATATGTATCTTTGACCCTGCAATTCTATTTCTAAGAAATATGCTCTCAGATACATTCTGAAGAATGTATGAGGATAAATGTATAAGTAAGCTCACTAAAACATTGTTTGTAATAGTAAAGCTTATAAAAGACCTAACTAATTATAGAGGAATGGTTAAATAAATTATTAAATACTATGCAGCACTTTAAAAGAATAATACAGAGATCTAAGTGGAAAGAACTTGTTCAGTACAAAAAGCATGATGCAGAATACTTTATAGAGTCTAATACCAATAATGATTTTTAAAAACTCTCCACACATACACACACATTCTATTTTTCTATATATCTGTCTAGAAAGAAGCATAGAAAGATGTTCACAAGTTAATAGCAGCCATTTCTAGGGAAGGGAATAAGGCTGAAAGTGGGGAAGAGGATGGATGGAATGGATACTCATTTTTCCATTACCTATTGCTATGTCATTTGAATTATTTTTATACTGAGCATACATCTGTAATCTGTGTATTACTATAACATAAAAATGACATTTCAAATTCCAATGGCTTCAAAAATACCACTTTGGGCATGAGGCAGGAACAGAACCTCTAGTGAAGTGGTGAATGGTTGGCAAATTTCAGCTGCACAGAAGTAGCCTCTGACATTCTGCACATTCCCCAAAGGGAGAAGGCCTCAGACTTGCTCTTTCACAGTCAAACCTAGGACTTTAGGGAGTCAGCAAAGATTATATGAATGTGTGAATCCTCTGAGCTGAGCTTCTGGTTCTGTCCATGTGGTGCCATAGGGACAATCAGAAAAGTGGAAAGTTCAGTCAATTGAACTAGCTGCTTCAACTATAAAACTGGACCCATCCCTTCCCCATATGGATCAGTGACAGCATCAGTCAAACCAGTTATACTTGTTGGCATGCAGACAATAAGCCCAGTTATTAGACAGAAATGTTCCCTTTCCAACCAATAGCTGCCCCTTCTTGCACAGGCAGAACCAAAAGCATGCATGGCACTCTCTGGCTATTAACTTAAGTTGTTGGCTTACCCTTTGTTCAAAAAATTTTTGAAGCTGCTTCTTGGCAGGAGTGTGGAGGGGGCCCAAGGACTTCTCAGCATGAGATGAAAGCAATCCAGCTTGCAGGCACGCAGGGCGGCAGGGAGGCACGGAGGAAGAGAGTCAGCCAGATCTAGATCTGCACCCTGTCTGTTCTTGCAGGCTCTGTGACTGTGGGCAAGTTCCTCCACCTCTCTGGGCCTTTCTGTCCTCATCTACAGAAGAGGAGCATATTTTGCCATTCAGTCACTTGCTCTAAGAACTAAATACACCTTAGCAATATGCCAGCCACGTCATCCCTGTGTTATTATAAGTATACTGAAGAAAAACATTTGTGTTTGTTATTAAAGCATAATATCCTTGAAATTATCATCTGGTCTACAGCTTTCATTCTCATTTGACTTTTTCAGTTCAGCAAAGGCCTCTTTTCCGGCTAGAGAAATGTCTTGGATTTCAGGTTCAGGGCAGTTTGGTTTTTGGGTGGGGTGGGCTCAGTATAGTCTGGGGCATCCTAGTTGGAGTCTGTTTCCTGCAGCTTGCCCATGTCTTCAAAATATCTGGTAAATACCAAAAGCAAATTTCATCGAGCTGGTAATTCCAGGGGAAACAGAATTTCAGACTGTTTACCAAGAAGACTCCCAGGTAGGCACTAAACTATTTGGTCTGATTTTTACCACTGGGGACAAGTTTCCTTTTGAGTTCTCCCAATTCTCCTGCTGCAGAAGCAAGAATCCTTTTGGGGTTAGAGCTCTGGCAGTTCTGTGGGCTTTGCAAGCCCCACACATTTCTTGGTCCTCTCCAGAAGGCTGGAGTAACAGGAGCAGTATAAAAAGTATATTCAGTCTTCTGTGTCTGGAAGCAGACCAACCTGAAGTATGGGGAACAGCAGACTGTATTAAAAGACCAGCTGAGAACACCACCTTTATACAGACAGAGGGAGAAAGGAACAATTTATGAATGTGGCTGTATCCTTGCTGAGCTGAGCTCCCCATCAGTTAGTACCTGGTCACATGGCTGGGGCAACCATCCAGATGGGCAGGGAAGTCATCTTACCCACCTGAGGAATGGATGAGGAGACAGAGAAAGGTCACTCCTCTGGTCCACAGCAGAGCTTGGATTTTCATCTGTGCTGTTCAGCCCTCAAGTCTGAGCTCTGAACCTTTGGGATCATGGAAAGTCCGAGGGACCCTGTCCCAGTGGTCTGATCAGCTGGTGACTTTGAGCAAGCAGTTAAACCTCTCTGCAGCCTCAGTTTCCCCATCAGTAAGAATGGGAATCAGAAGAAGCTCTCCCCTAGAAACCAGGTGTATGGATTCAGTCATTTAATAAAGCAAGAGATTATCAACAATGTCTGTATACAGTAAGTGTTCGTATGTTGTTATTTATGGGTGTGATGATTATTCCCCTTCATGGATCACAGCCTTGCCATGGTGAAGGGACTTGCCTAACTCAAAGAAGCTACGAGCCATGCTGTGCAGGGCCACCCAAGATGGATGGGTCATAGTGAAGAGTTCTGACAAAATGGGGTCCACTGGAGGAGGAAATGGCAACCCACTCCAGTATTCTTGCCATTAGAGCCCCACCTGGAGAACCCCCTAAACAGTATGAAAAGGCAAAAAGATGTGACACCGAAAGATGAGCCCTTACAGGTTGGAATGTGTTCAGTATGCTACTGGGGAGAAGTAGGGGGCAGTTACTAAGAGCTCCAGTAACAGTGAAGTGGCTGGGCCAAAGTGGGAACAGTGCTCAGCTGTGGATATGTCTGGTGGTGAAAATAGAATCTGATGCTATAAAGAATAATATTACATAGGAACCAGGAATGTTAGGTCCATGAATCCAGGTAAATTGGACAGAGACAAGCAGGAGATGGCAAGATTGAACACTGACATTTTAGGAATCAGTGAACTAAAATGGACAGAAATGGGTGAATTTAATTCATATGACCAGTATATCTATTACTGTGGGCAAGAATCCCTTAGAAGAAATGAAGCAGTCCTCAGAGTCAACAAAGAGTCCAAAATGCAATAATTGGGTGCAACCTCTAAAATGACAGAATGATCTTAATTCATTTCCAAGGGAAACCATTTAACATCACAGTAATCCAAGTCTATGCCCAACCACTGATTCCAAAGAAGCTGAATTCAATGAGTTCTATGAAGATCTGCAACACCTTCTAGAACTAACACCAGAAAAAGACACTCTAGGGAAAAAGACATCATAGGGAATTGGAATGCAAGATTAGAAAGTTAAGAGATACCTGGAATAACAGGCAAGTTTGGTCCTGGAATACAAATGAAGCAGGGCAAAGGCTAACAGAGTTTACTCAAGAGAACACACTGGTAACAGCAAACATCCTCTTCCAACAACATAAGAGATGACTCTACACGTAGACATCACCAGATGGTCAATATCAAAATCAGACTGATTATGTTCTTTGCAGTTGAAGATGGAGAAGCTCTATACAGTTAGCAAAAACAAGACCTGGATCTGACTGTGACTCAGATCATGAGCTCCTTACTTCAAAATTTAGGCTTAAATTGAAGAAAGTAGGGAAAAACACTAGGCCATTCAGGTATGACCTAAATCAAATCCCTTATGATTAACCAGTGGAGGTAATAAATAAATTCAAAGGATTAGGTCTGGTAGAGAGGATGCCTAAAGAACTATGGACAGAGGTTCGTAACAGGAGACAGTGACCAAAACAATTCCAAAGAAAAAGAAATGAAAGAAGGCAAAGTAGTTGTCTGAGGAGACTTTACAGATAACTGAGGAAAGAAGAGAAATGAAAGTTAAGGGAGAAAGGGAAAGATATACCAACTGAACATAGTTTCAGAGAATAGCAAGGAGAGATAAGGGCTTCTTAAATGAACAATGCAAAGAAACAGAGGAAAACAATAGAAGGGGAAGGACTAGAGATCTCTTTAAGAAAACATTTCATGCAGTGATGGGCCATGATAAAAGACAGAAGCAGTAAGGACCTAACAGAAGCAGAAGATATTAAGAAGAGATGGCAAGAATACACAATATATAGAATATAGAAAAACTATACAAAAAAGGTCTTAATGATCAGGATAACCAAGATGGTTTGGTGACTTACCTAGAGCCAGATATTCTGAAGTGTGAAGTCAAGTGGGCCTTAGGAAATGTTACTTGAACAAAACTAGTGGACATGATGGAATTCCAGCTGAGGTATTTAAAATCCTAAAAAATTATGTTGTTAAAATGCTGCACTCGAAATGTCAGGATATTTGGAAAACTCATTAGTGGCCACAGGACTGAGAAAGGTCAACTATTATCCCAATCCCAAAGAAAGGCAATCCAAAGAATGTTCAAACTACCACCCAATTGCACTCATCTCACACGCTAGCAAAGTAGTGTTCAAAATCCTGCAAGTTAGCCTTCAGCACTATGTGAATAGAGAACTTCCAGATGTACAAGCTGGGCTTCAAAGAGGTAGAGGAACCAGAGACCAAATTGCCAACATCTGTTGGATCACAGAAAAAGCAAGGGAATCACAGAAAAACATCTACTTCTTCACTGATTACGCTAAAGCCTTTAACTGTGTGGGTCACAAAAAAACTGTGGAAAATTCCACAAAAGAGATGGAAGTACCAGACCTCATTACCTCTCTCCTGAGAAACTTGTATTTTAGTCAAGAAGCAACAGTTAAAATTGGACATAGGAACAACTGACTGGTTCAAAACTGGGAAAGGAGTACGGCAAGGCTGTATATGGTCTCTCTGCTTATTTAACTTATATGCAGAGTACATCATGTGAAATATTGAGCTAGATGAATCACAAGCTAGAATCAAGATTTCAAGGAGAAATGTCAACAACTTCAGATATGCAGATGATACCACTCTAAAATGGCAGAAAGTGAAGAGGAACTAAGAGCCTCTTGATGAGGGTCAAAGAGGAGAGTGAAAGAGTTGGCTTGAAACTCAACATTGTAAAACTAAGATCATGGCATCTGGTCCCATAACTTCATGGCAAATAGAAAGGGTTGGTGGGGGGCGGGAGTGGAAGGAATGACATTTTATTTTCCTGGGCTCCAAATTAACTGCGGATGGTGACTGCAGCCATGAAATTAAAAGACACTTGCCCCTTGGAAGGAAAGCTATGACAAACCTAGACAGTGTATTATAAAGCAGAGACATAATTTTACTGACAAAGGTCCATCTAGTCAAAGCTATGGTTTTTCCAGTAGTCATGTATGGATGTGAGAGTTAGACCATAAAGTAAGCTGAACACTGAAGAATTGATGCTTTAGAAGTGTGGTCCTGGAGAAGACTCTTGAGAGTCCCAAGGACAGTGAGGAGATCAAACCAGTCAATCCTAAATCAACCCTGGATATTCATGGAAGGACTGATGCTGAAACTGAAGTTCCAGTACATTGGCTACCTGATGGGAAGAGACCTTAGACTCACTGGAAAAGACCCTGATGCTGGGAAAGATTGAAGGCAAAAGGAGAAGAGGGCAGCAGCGGATGAGATGGTTAGATAACATTACTGACTCAATGAACATGAATTTGAGCAAACTCTGGGAGACAGTGGAGGATAGAGGAGCCTGGCATGCTGCAGTCCCAGTAGATTTTAGGACTTTCTGGTGTTTTTAGCACAGTGATGACCTATGCTGCTCTCTGGACTGGACTGAGACTAACAGAACTTTCTAGGTAAAATATTTTTTGTATAGCAACCTTTATTAGTTATTCAGCAATATTTACTATGTGCCTAATGATATGGAGTGCTTGCTGGTTGTCAGGTAGAGCAGAGAACATGATAGACGCCATGTTTGTTGTCAGGAAGCTTATGTTCTAGAAGGGAGATGGGCATTAAATATGTGCTTAAAAGCATCATTATATGCACTATAGTAGGGATTAGCATGGGGGCTTCCCTGGTAGCTCTGAGGGTAAAGAATCCACCTGCAATACAGAAGACCCCAATTTGATTCCTGGGTCAGGAAGATCCCCTGGAAATGGGGTAGGCTACCCACTCCAGTATTCCTGGGCTTCCCTGGTGACTCAGATGGTAAAGAATCTGCCTGTAATGTGGGATATCTGGATTTGATCCCTGGGTTGGTAAGATCCCCTGGAGGAGGGCATGACAACCCACTCCAGTATCTTTTCCTGGAGAATCCCCATGAACAGAGGAACCTAGTGGGCTACAGTACATGGGGACGCAAAGAGTCAGACGTGACTGAGCACTAAACACAGCACAACACAGGCATTAGCATAATGAAGGAAAAGGCAAAGAATGAAAGAATCTGACATAATGTGGGGGGATGGTGGACAGTCAGAGAAAATTATATTTAAGCTGAGGCTCGAAGTTTGCAGAGAAGTTGGCCAGATAAATCAGGGTAGAACAGATTAATTGTTCATTCACTTATTCAATAATTATTTATTGAATACCTCCTCTTGCCAGTCACTGTTCTAGAATATTAGGAAATGCTATTGAGCAAATCAGACCTAAATAGCTATGCTTATAGAGTTAAATTCTCAATTGTTCTGATTATAACCAACCACCTAAAAACTTAGTGGGTTAAGATAACCATTTTATCTGACTCACAATTGTTTGTGCCAGGAAACAAACAAACAGGGAAAGGCTTTGAAGGCTGGTTCATCTCCACATGGCATCACTGGGGCTTCATCACTCACATGATTAGATTTTTTAATTAAATTTATTTATTTTAATTAGAGGCTAATTAACACATGATTAGATTTTGTCTTGGGTGGAGGATAAGTGATAGTGGCTGATGGCTGGGAACTCTACTGGAGCTGCCTACTAGCCTGCCATATGGCATGGGCTTTACAGAGTGAGTATTCCAAGAGATATGGGAAGAAGCTTCAGGGCTTCTTTTCCTTTGTTCTCTTTTTTTTTAAAAAAAAAATGATACTGATTTATGCTTCAAGTCTTCTTATGATCTAGCCTCAGATGTCTTAAAATACCACTTCTGTCCCTGTCTATTGGTCAAGCAAATCACTAAGGCCAACCTAGATTCAAGATAAGGAGAAGTAGACTACATCTCTCCATAGGAGGAGGAATAAAGGATTTAGGTCATTGTTAGCCTACTATATGGAGAGGAATCAATATATTCTATTTTGAAGGTCTCTAAGGTCACAAGTGTGGATAGAGCCTCCGACTCTGAGTTCAAAGCCAGGTGCAGATTACTGGAATTTGGGACTTTTAATGTTTATATTTTTTAAATTCACTATGGCAACAGCAAAGCAATGAACATAAATTGGACACCTCTGACATACGCTTATATAGCAGGAGTCAGCAAACCAAATACAACCTTCTGCTTGTTTTTATAAATAAAGTTTTATTTGAACACAGCTATGCTTATTTGTTTGTTTTTTGACTGTGGCTGCTTTTACACTGCAATGAGTAGTTGAAGACTTGAATGTTTGTGACAGAGACTGTCTGGCCCACAAAGCCTAAAACATTCACTATGTGGCTTTTTATAGAAAAAGTTTGCTGACCCTTGCTATATGGCTTTCATTAATTAGATATTTATGAAGCACCAGTTACTGGACTAGGACTTCATATGCATTATGTTGTTTGATCCTCATGCCAGTCCTTTGAGAAAGGTATTACCCCTGTTTTATAGATAGAACATAAAAATTCAAGGAGGTTAAATAACGTTTCCAAGATCACTGCCATTGCCTTCTCCCTCTTTTAGACTTTGACAATAGATTTGCAGGATACCAGTCACTTAAACTCACAAATGCAGTAAGTGACAACTGCCGGACACAAGGTATCCCCGAGGGCCAATCACTGGGGTAGCCTCCTTCAGGTCATGACGGGGTGCTTATACTGTAGTCAGGGAGCAGTGGGAGACAAGGAGTAGTTTAGAGTAGTGAAGGACAACGGAGGATGGGAGCAGGGCAGATTGGGCCTTATATCCTAGGATGTCCTGGGGCTCAAGCCCCTCGGCTTATGGTCTGGGATCCCGATTTGTCCCCTGCATGGCACCTATGGGGCCCTCCATCTGGTGCTGCTTTCACAGGTTGCTGACTAGGGGCAAAGTTAGGGACATAACAGCAGGAATGCAAAGATGGAGATGGATGAGAAAAACTTACGGAGAGGGGTGGTGGCCGAGATAGTGACTTCTCAAAGCTGCCCATGACCTCATTTCTGGTGTTGGTGAATGTGTTAGGTTACACGGCAAGGAGAATTAAGCTTACAGATGAAATGAAAGTTGCTAATCAGCTAGCATTACAATAGAGAGATAAAAATCTTGAATTATCTATGTGGGCCAAATGTAACCACAAGGGTCCTTTAGAATGAAGGAAGGAAGCAGAAGAGGAGTCAGAGAGAGTTAAAGATGCCACACAGCTGAAGGAGCCTTTAGAGGCTGGAAAGGTCAAGGTAACAGATTCTTCCCTGGAACCTCTAGAAGGAAAGCAGCTCTGCTGATACCTGGACTGTAGCCCAGTGAGACCCATTTCAAATTTCTGACCTTCAGGACTGTAAGACAACAAACTTATGTTGTTTTAAGCCACTTATTTTGCAATAATTTGTTATAACAGCAATAGAGAAGTAAGACTGGGTGCAGCCCATCGGGTCATCATATTGCAAACCCAAGCACGTCAATGGTAGTAGCACTGCAGTGAGGGAGGTAGGCAAGAAGTCCTAACTAAACTAAGGAGATGAAAACATCTCCTCTATTAGCTACATCCTCACCAGTCTTTGAGACAAAAATCCCATCAGTGAAGCAAAAAGCAAGGAGAGTGGCCTAATGCCAACATGTGTGGTGCATGCATAGCCTCTTGCTGTTCACAACAATAGCAACATTCTTGACTATGACTGAGCACTTACTGTGCACTAGGCATCTGCACACATCCCTGTTCTGTATGACAGTTCATGAGACAGGATTTGTGCTCTACTTTTCTATATGAAGGAAGACTCAGCCCAAGTGACCTACACAAGGTTACACATGTAGTAAGGTATTCTGAACTCAAATTTCACTCCATTATGCCACATTGTTAGAGCAACTCTACCACAAATTTGATTTACACTTTCAAATTGTTTGGGGGAGGGGAAAGACAGAAGGTTATGTATCCTACAGGGGAGAGATGCTATCCGTCCTAGTTATTACTTAACCCCTCTGCCTAAACACTATCTAGAGCACAGGAGGCACTGCAAGTACAGATTCCCCCCCTCCCCACACAATGAATGAATGAATAAATAAAGGGCTGGATGGAAGGAAATTCCTAGTGTAGGAAAACGGGATCCTAAGTTACAATCAAAGAGCCTTAGAACTGGAAGTGACTTTAGAAATGATTTAGCACACTTTACTTTTGCAGATGGGAAAACTGGGTCCTAGTGAGCAGAAGAGTGATCTCATGAGTGAGTCAAAAAGTGCTCTGCCTAGAAGAGATGGTTTTGAATGAATATACATTTAAGAAGAGCAGGTTATTGGATTATAAACCAGAACTTCACATGTAACTGATTCCGTTCCAGATATTCTAAGCTGAGTTCTACAAGATAAAGGCTAATGTGGGTCATTTTACTATCTCACTTTCAGGACTAGTCATCATCTGCACACAGTGCGAGAATGGGGGATGCCCAAGTAGACAGGAGAGAAGGCAAGAGAACACAGGGACTGACTTCTACAGTTGATCCTTTTCTTCAGCCCTGGGTGAGTCATAGGTATTATCTGAACCTGGAAAACAGTTGTGTTTTCACCACAGTTCAACCATATTACACTTGTTGAAGTGTGCAAAACTGAGAAGAAGGTTATAGAAGCAGGTGGACAGGGGAGTAGTTGAAAGCAGTTTTTGTAAAAGGAGAAAGAGATCTGGAGCAGGAATGTCTTTTCCCTTCAGGGAAGCTAAGACACCTGGGATACCTGAGACTGGTGAGAATGTAGCTAATAAGTGAATGCAAAACTGTGTGAGCTCCAGAGAACCCTGTGGGCTTTAGATCACATAAGTCCTTTAGAGGCTAGAGGTAATAACATCAGAGATAGACTGGGCTATAAAATGATTGCGTAGCTTCACCTGTTGTGTTAGGCAACATATGAAGGTCAGTGTTTCAATCGGCTGGATAAAAAGTTCAAAGTGTTCATTGTAAGAAAAATGTAAATGACAATTAAAAGGCATGTTTTATAGACTATGGTTTAGGGTGGTAATAAGAGGCTCTTAATTTGGGGAACTGGTTCTCCACAAAATAGAAAAGATTTTATGTGATAGTATAATCAGACGCAGACAGACTTGATTTATTGTCAAAGGAAGACAGCACAGGTATCACTAAGAACTTGAACTTCAAGTCAAGATGGACCACCCTTTACTTTCTGGGGACATTGGCTTAAGCTGTTTCATCTATGAAAAGATATCAATAATAGTAACCCTTTCATAGGGCTTCCCTTCTATTCTCAGAGGGCTTCCTTGGTGGCTCAGATGGTAAATAATCTGCCTGCAATGCAGGAGACCTGGGTTCAATCCTTGGGTTGGGAAGATCCCCTGGAAAAGAAAATGGCAACCCACTCTGGTATTCTTGCCTGGGAAATCCCATGGACAGAGGAGTCTGGCGGGCTATAGTTCATGGGGTTGCAGACAGCTGGACACGACTGAAGTGACTAACACTTTTTTTAGTACTGTTTCTCTGGTTTTTAAACTTTTTAATTGGAGGATAATTGCTTTACAATTTTGTGTTGGTTTCTGCTGTACAACAATGTGAACCAGCTATAAGAATGCATATATGCATATATCCCCTCCCTCTTGAGCCTCTCACCCACCAACCCCTTATCCCACCCCTCTAGGTCATCACAGAGCACTGAGCAGAGCTTCCTGTGCTTTACTGCAGCTTTCCACTAGCTTCTATTTTATACATGGCAGTGTATATATGTCATTACTACTCTTTGAATTTGTACACCCCTTTCCTTCCGCTGCTGTGTCCATAAGTCCATTATCCATACAACTGTTGTGAGGATGAATTAACACAGGTAATACACATGGTGCATAGTACATGCTTGCTAAACACACGCTATTTGTATCCATTTCTAAACTCCTGGTCATGTTTTTCATCACTCTCAATACTTCAGTGAAGCTATTGTGTATACATGCTTTCTCCACCTTCCTGGTTGATCTTTTTAAATATTAGATAACATGTGCCCAGAGGAAGAGCTGAAATTAACACTCATCCTCCAGCTTTGCAGCCAAATGAGTCCTGGAATGGAAATGGACTAAGGAGTCTGTGTGTGGACTGCACACCCAGCCACTTAGGGTGTGGGCAGGGTGTGGGCAGGGCTCTCTTGTCTGCTCACCCAGCAATCTCATGCTGAGGACTGGTGCCTCTCTCTGCCTTGTTGTTGGCATTGTTCAGTTACTAAGTCGTGTCTGACTCTTTGCAACCTCATGGACTGTAGCACATCAAGCTCCATTGTAAACCCAGGGCCATTTTCCTGTTGTCTTCCTGTCATTCAGGCCTCTTATTTACAGAGACCAACACATATACCTTTTACCTAGGCACCATGTGAGCAAGCCTTGGATCTTTCCTCATGTTGATTCCAAGTAAATGTGACTCGGTTCCTTGACTAAATACTGGTGGGTGATTTTTTTTTTTACAAGGGTCTGGTGAGCAAAAGCAGGAAAGGTGCTCCATGGAGGCAGGCTGTGTTGACCCCAGGAAAAAAATCCGAAAACCCAGCTTCCCTGGCAGTACTGTTCTGATGTGCTGACTGACGTGTTTGCTGATTAAATTCTTAACCCATACCTATTTGGGGCTTGCGTCAGTTTTGCGTCTTTGATCCTTAATTTTGCAGTGCTTTGGTTCCCAATTTATTGTTTTTTTTTCCAGTTAACTGCATAAATGACTCATCAGCAGGAAATGTGGATAAATAGTCAACCTAACTGAAAATACAAATAAACATATTCTTGTGTGGGGAGGATTTGCTTAAAGGGGAAAGAACCATGGGAGGACAGAGTGTAGTTCCCAGGGCAAAATCGTCTACTTTTTGTGGAACTCTAGCTCTTTTCTCTGGGACAGAGATAGTAGAAGCTCAGGTGCTAAGGTGAAGAAGGCAATGGCAACTCACTCCAGTACTCTTGCCTGGAAAATCCCATGGACGGAGGAGCCTGGTGGGCTGCAGTCCATGGGGTCTCGAAGAGTTGGACACGACTGAGTGACTTCCCTTTCACTTTTCACTTTCATGTATTGGAGAAGGAAATGGCAACCCACTCCAGTGTTCTTGCCTGGAGAATCCCAGGGACCGGGGAGACTGGTGGGCTGCCGTCTCTGGGGTCGCACAGAGTCGGACATGACTGAAGCGACTTAGCAGCAGCTGTTAAGGAGACATCTATCCATATGTGGAATTTGGGATTATTGGTTTCAAACTGGCTGTCTCTTTATCAGGAACTTAAGTGGTTTTTGAAGACTTTTCTGATAAGCATGTGAATGTGTGTGTGCACACATGTTCACCCACATGTGCCTGCTCTAATCCTTAGAATGCTCATCCTGGTCACTCATATGACTAAAAATATGACCTCATAGAAACAGAAGTCTAATTCTATTTATTTATTATTTTGGCAAGTCGTGCAACTTGAGGGATCTTAGTTCCCTGACCAGGGATCAATCTCAGGCCCTTGTCAGTGAAAGCACAAGTCCTAACCATTGGCCCACCAGGGAATTCTCAGAATGGAGGTATAATTCTGCTGCTAAGTCACTTCAGTCGTGTCCGACTCTGTGCGACCCCATAGACGGCAGCCCACCAGGCTCCCCCGTCCTTGGGATTCTCCAGGCAAGAACACTGGAGTGGGTTGCCATTTCCTTCTCCAAGGCACAAAAGTGAAAGTGAAGTCGCTCAGTCGAGTCCGACTCTTCACGACCCCATGGACTGCAGCCTACTAGGCTCCTCCGTCCATGGGATTTTCCAGGTAAGAGTATTGGAGTGGGGTGCCATTCTATCAGTCACTAAACATGCAATGACACCAAGCACTATAAAACATACCATGAAAGGACTGAATGAGGAATAGGAGGTAGACCAGATTGTTCCCATATGGGCATGGTCTTTGGGGACATAAATACAGTTTCTTGATTATAATGTCCACATGCCCTTTGATTCCAAAATCTTCTGAATTTCCATGTAAACAATTGTGTCAGCATGGCAATCACAGGGAGAAGTTACAGGAACCGGTGTTGTATCTCTTGACAGAGATGAAAGAGGCAAAGCAGCGGTGGTGATGAAAGTGTTGCATCAGAAGTGCCTTTCCATATTTCATGTCTGGAGCAAAGCCAAGTTGCAAAGTTTAGGAGGCCCCCTGAGCCCGCTGGAGAGACTTGACTTGATGACTCATGAGAGGTGGAAATATTTCTCTTCCTTTGTTCAGGCCTGACCATCAACTCCCTCTGCTCTCCCACCATTGCCTCCTGTGAGTCCCTGAGGTGGGTATTTCCCCCATTTTTCCCATCTGTGATGTGCCTGACAGTTTGCTGGAATATCACACTGGCAGGGATGGGATCACACCCAGGAAGTTTTTCTCCATTATGACTTTTTCTGTTTAATATAGAAAATGCAAACCTCCAATTAATTTTCTGATACTGGAGACCTACAAACTTGGCAAATGCAAAATAAAATTCAGGGCAATGTGTTATCTAGTCACAATGAAATGCTTGTGTTGTGTTTTAAAGGAGTAATTAATACTAAAGTTAAAAAGTGTTAAATTTAGTTAAAAGGATAAAGAATTATAATTATGGGCACCATCACTTCATAATAATGTATCAAAAATTGGCAAAAGGCAGAGGGGAATTCAAGACTCTTCCTACAAAACCCCAAATAACTTTATTAAATGCTGAAGTATCAGGATGTAGTATCTAGACACCAGCTACACTCAATTAAGTTGCAGGGGAAAGCCAAAATAGACTCTTCTTTCTCTGACTCTGGGAATTCTGATTCAGGAAGAGGATGGAGAGATATAGAAACACTTTCAGGACAGCCATTTGGCAGATCTTGTAAGCAAACCACTTAGTGATATATGGCATGAGAATTCATCTTGGTTATGAGCTTAAAGTAACCCCTCATATTAATACTGCCTTCAATATCTTTCCAATTTTCCTAGATTCAGATTTCTGGCTTTGAGAGGCTACTACAGTACTCCTACCTAGTGCTGACTATCCCCTTGTAGTTCTAAACACAGTTCTAAGCGATATGCAAGTATTATCTCATTCAGTCCTCATAATACATTCATGAGATGGATGTGCATATTATCTGCACTTGACAAGTGTGAAAATGGAGGCACTGAGAGATGCCGAGACCTATCTAAGGTTATGCATCTGGTGGGAGCAGGGAAGGGGCAGGATTTGATCAGAGAAGCACTGTCTCTGGCCATGGGACACATACACACAAAGAGCTGAGACACAGGCTCCAGAGCTTCCCTTCATTCTGAACTGCTTGCCATGGATGGCCTCCCCCTGCTTGTAGCATCCTGGTGTTTTTTCCCTATCAGCTCTCACAACAGTCATTGATAAGGAGTTATTTGTTTAGTTTCTCTCTCCTTTTCCCAGTTATAAGCTTTTTGAGAGCAGGGACTGCAGGTCTTGCTGAATCCCTAGGCCCTGCAGTGACTCAAACTTGGTAGATATAAAATAAAAACTTGCTGAGTCAACAAATTCTCTTCTATGGAGATGTTTGGGAAACATTTGTCCACGCACCCCTAAAAAGTCAGGACCTTCATGCCTTTCCAAGACATACTTTTAACCTCAAAATGAATAGCCCTTTAAAATTTTATTTTTAAAAGTAAAAATTTGGAATAAAATTCTTCATGGGCCACAGGTAAGGATGAAGTTGCTCTTTGCAACAACCAATGTCACAGTATGTATATGTATTTTCATTTAATTAAAAATGGCAAGGTTAATGAAGTAATCAAGATTTCAGAGATCTGAGCCAGATGCCCCTGGTCTTACTTAACCATCTGCAAGATAGTAGGCATGTTATGAATGCCCTGTGCCTCCATTTCCCTGCCTATAAAATGGGAACAATAAAAGAGCCTATCTTAATAAGGATGGTTGTGAGAAATTAATGAGTTAATGTATGCATAAGTGATGCCTGGCACATATTAGTTGTTATGTAAACATTAACTACTATTCCTAATGTGTTACTATTTTATGGTATTACATTTATTTTCCTACCATCTTTATTAAGCTAGTTTATCATCACTGAACATTATTTTTGTTACTTTAGTATTTCATATTTTCTGGACTCTTACACTTTTTTCAATGATTTGCTCATACATTCAGTCTTTTAACATTTTTTTTTTTAGTATTTATCATGAGCCAGGAACACAAGAACATTTGAATTACTTCTTTTGAGCACATTAAAAAAAATCATCGGCCTACATCAGTTGAAAATTTTTTCCTTTTCCCTGTAATTACAGACATATTTAGTGGTCTGTCTCGCTGGCAGAAAACCTCACCAACATTTCTACCAGAAACTATTTCCTAGGAAATTTTTATTTCTTTCTTAGTACTCAGAAAATTTATATGTAGGTGCCTACACATTAAAAAAGGAATCAATTTTGTCCTTCTTTCATTTCTTTCTCTTTCCTCTACAATATCTTTATTGAGTATATGCTAACTTCCATCCACTTGGCCAGGTCATTTGGCAGCTACAGATGTGCCAAGTCTCCTCTCTTTATGGAGGACGCTGGGAAGAAAGCTGTCCAACAGAAAGCACACAAATATATCTGTGATTCCATATTATTGTAAGTGTTATAAAGAAAAATTTTTAAATGTCATGAGAGAATAATAATGGATGGCTGGATTTAGAATGAGAGGGTCAGCGACAGGTCCCTAAGGAAGTGATATTCAAGATGAAGAAAGGATGTTTTATAAATAAGTTCATTTGTATCTTTTTTTTTTAAGATTCTGCATATAAGTGATATCACATGATATTTGTCTTTCTCTGTCTGACTTACTTCACATAGCATGATAATCTCCAGGATACAAATGAATTTGTTTACAAAACAGAAACGACTCACAGACATAGAAAACAAACTTGTTGTTACCAGTGGGGAAGGGTTGGTGGGAGGGAGGGATAGATTGGGATTTTGGGATTGACACCTGCACATTACCATATTTAAAATATGGTTATGGTAGGTCCAACTAGGACCTACTGTATAGGACAAGAAACTCTGCTCAATACTCTGTAATTACCTAAATGGGAAAATAATCTGAAAAATAAGACACACACACACACACACACACACACACACATATAGCTTCCCTGGTGGCTCAGGCACAAAGAATCTGCCTGCAATGCAGGGGACCCAGGATCGATCCCTGGGTCGGGAAGATCCCCTGGAGAAGGGAATGGCAACCTACTCCAGTATTCTTGCCTGGAGAATCCCATGGACAGAGGAGCCTGATGGGCTACAGTCCATGGGGTCACAAAGAGTTGGACATGACTGAGTGGCTAATATTTTCACTTTCATATATGTATAAGTCAATCACTTTGCTGTACACCTGAAACTAACACATCTTTAATTATATGCAGATACAAAATTAAAAAAAATTAAAAAAAGAATGGATGAAGGGCTTTTCGGGCAGAGGGAAGGGACTGGACTGTGTGAGGAGCCTGGGTCAGAAGAACCCACACAGTTGCTGCAGAGCCTGAAGGGAGACCCTGGCAGAGAAGAGGCACAATGGGGCGGGTGAGGGGTTCCGCTGGCAAGGCAGGCTGGTTCAGGGCTGTGTGCTTTATGGTCAGGTGCCAAGTACTGGCTTTGAAGGTTATAAGCAGTGGAGTTCCACATACAGGTTTACTTTTGAGAAAGATCATCCTGTGCTCTGGGATCCCTTGGGACCTTAGCAGCTCTGGGGAGGTGCCAAGATGGAGACCCATCATCGCTTGATTGGATCAGTGAAAATCATCCAAAGTCCTGCTGATGCCAAAGTCTGATACTCTCACTACTGAGCCCACTAACAACTTTGGAAGATGGAGGCTAGCCTAGTGACCTCCACCATGGGGTGACACACCATGGAAAGTTCAGGAAACAGTGCACTGCAGGGTGGCAGGGAAATATTAGGAGTTCTAGTTTTGAAAATAGCAAATAAACACAAAAGTTAAAAATTGCACTTTCAAATTAGCCATTTCTTTGTATATTTTGTAATGTACAAAATATAAATACATAAACATTTATACATATGTGTATATACACACACACACACATATATGTAATTTATAAACAAACATATACAAATATGGGATGTTACTAAAAAGGCTTTAACTGATTGGGTGGCCTTTCCTCCCATGCTGCAAATCTGTTATCTCTGTTAAAGGTTAGTCTGGCTCAATCCATGAATTATTATTCTAGAATTTTTATTGAGATTTAGGGAAAACTTAGGTCAACATTTACACCAATAAATGAAAACAAATAAAATCAACAAATTAAAACTGAAGTTCTGCTCATCTCTTAAGCTCAGCCTTTCCAAAGCCTACGACAGTGCCTGATACACAGTAGGTGTCTGATTTTGCTGAATGAATTCATGGATAAAGGAGGAACAATTTTTTTTTTAATAAAGGTAAAAATTAATTCTGTGACCTGAAGTGTACCTATGTGCTGTGCTGTGCTTAGTTGCTTCAGTCATGTCTGATTCTTTGCGACCCCACGGACTGTAGCCCACCAGGCTCTTCTGTCCATGGGATTTCCCAGGCAAGAATCCTGGAGAGGGTTTCCATGGCCTCCTCCAGGGGATCTTCTCAATCCAGGGATCGAACCCAGGTCTCCTGCATTGCACATGGACCCTTTGCCATCTGAGCCACCAGAATGATCTTAAATTGCTTAAATACACTAATAAATAGAACTGCTACACTTTCACTTGATTGTATACAAACATTTCAGACATTTATCTTGTTTTTCTGTATGTCTCCCTAGTTTCTTTGTGGAACTCACTGTTTTAACCTGCACCCTTTCCACCACTTTGCTGCACCCTGGCTTTGACAGTTTCCGGAAGCTGGCTGGCTCTCCTGCTTGCAGATCCTTAGCTGTGAGTAGTTCTTAATTTATTTCCCTCCCATCCTCACTGGCTCTCCCTCCTTGGGGCCATTTACAGTAAACTCCTGGTTCTGGCAGCAGAAGCCAAAGTGAAATGTAAACCCCATCTCAAATGGATCTACTTTCTCCAACTAGTCTGGGTATTGATTTAGGCTCTCTCTCTCCAAGTGATGACTGCCGAAGCATGACAAGATAAAAAGCACAGGTTCACATTCCTGGGAGCAGCTCAGTGTCTGGGATGAGCAGGGAAGCTCAGAAAAGTGTCTACATTGGTTCCTGGTGGCCACAGCTGCTGGACTAAAGCAGGGCTTGCAAAATACAGAGGCTCTGGGGGCTAGCAGTTAACGTGAATGATGAGTAGGCTTCCAGAGATGTGGAAGAAAGAGAATTTAGGCAGTGTCCGGACGGAACAGCTGCTCTTCATTTCTAGCCTAAAGCTCTCATGCAAAATATTTTTATATGAAATACTGATTTTTAAATGTTGATAATTCAATTTTAAAGATCCTACTGTCCCAGCTGAAGAAAACATAGCTGAGGGCCTGAATCAACCCTGAAGCCACCTTGGCAACTTCTGGTTAGAGCTATTTTCTCCCACAATCTCTCTAGTTCCTTCTTGGCTTGGTGTCATGTTTGTTTTGTATCTTTCCTTCCTGACATGTAAGTAGCCTTAAATTAGTTCAGATTTTTTCTTCATTCCTCAAGGAGGAGCAAACAACAGAGATCTTTAAAAAAAAAAAAATATATATATATATATATATATATATTCCTTGGAATTTAAAAATTAAAAACATCCACATATCTTTCTCTCATGAAGGATCAACAGCTGCCTGGAGCAGAATTTGGAGCAAAGGAACAGAAGATTAGAATAAAGCTTGGAGTAAGAGCTGGATGATCTGCTTTCCCTTTTTAGAACCTTACCTGAAACTCATGTTGATCTTTTGTTCCCTGGAAATGCCCTTCCTGCCTTCCTCTTTCAAAGGATCTCTCTTCTGGCTGAACCAGAAGGGCTGGAGAACCTTGCATCCAGGTTTGGAAGAACTTTAAGTTCTCCAGTCCTGTGTGGTGGACATGGGTGGGTTTTGCTCAAAGACAACTTCATTTTCTTGTGGGAAAACCCTCCTCCCTACTGTGATACAGGGGTTGTATCTGTCCACATGCCTTTCCCTCCTCTTCCTGGGGACCTGCAATTGGGCTCCCAAGGGAGACTGGGAGCAGCATGACAAGGCACACTGACAAGCTGACACGAAAAAAAAAAAAAACAGAGCCCACTGGCTGGACAGGCAGAGCTAACTGATGACCACCATACGCAACACTGGGTAATGTCAATTTAGGGAAAAAGGTGTTTCCCAGAGAAGTCCTTGCCTAGTTCTCTCATGGTTTGGGAGAGGAAGTGGAAGCTTGGAGATGATGGGTGACCAGTGTTTAGCACAAGAAATGGGACCTGCAGTTTTTTATCTGCTTCTGATACAACTTCGGAGATTTGAGCATTATTGGTCTGTCGGTCCTCTGCCTCAGTTGCCTTATCTGCAAAGTGATCACAATGGTTTCTGACTCAAATAAATTTTCTGAGAACAAATAAGGTCTTATCAAAGTGCACTGTGCCTTGAAAGTACAGAAGTGAGTAGTAAACAGATTGCCATGGAGGGTTCACATCCGGTAAAATTAAGTAACACAATGTCTTGAAGATAAGGCTTCTTCTTCCATCCCAAATTATCTCAGGGGCTGGAGGACCCTAGTCATACTAATTCTTGGCCAAATCAGATAGCTCTGGAGAAGTTTCTAGTTGTTGATTTCTACCACTGAGAAGTGGCATAGTGTGGTTGCTAAGAGTGGCCTGATGGACCCAGATTCTAACTCTGGGTTTGTCACTTTCTCCTTTGACCTGGGCAAGTGACTGCAACTCTCTGTGTATCAGTTCTCATCTATAAAGGGAATGAACGATTGTAGCTACCACAATAGTGGTGAAGATGGAAGGTGATCAGGAGAGGAAATGCTTAGGAGGCTAGCTGGTACACATGTAGCTCTCAGTAAATGCTAGCCAGGGAACCTGCTGATGAAGTCTCAGTGCTAGCAGTAATGGTTCTGTTCCTAACTGGGTGAGACCTTGGCTACATACTGATTTTTAGGGAGTGTATGGAATGACCAAGAGTGTGTACATTACAGATAAGCTGGCTCAAGTGGTCCCCTGCCCTTCCCCTTACTACCCCAGGCAAGTCATCCAAGGTCAACTGTTAGAGGCAGTAGGGTCACCCAGCCTTGTGCTCTGCTTATACAGGGAAAATGCCTTCTTTTACAGTAAATGGAATGATCATGGAGGGAAAGAGAAGGGAAATGAGGCAGGACTGGCCTGATGGTGCTGGTTTTTCTGTCAACTTGCTTCAGTGTCACCCTAGAATAATGGTTTCTTATGGTCCTTTCCGAGTATGTAGGGTGCATACGCCTCCCTGTCATAACTTCCTGTGCTTTCTTCCGAGCTCCCATCACAAAATTAAATGTTTACTTGGATAGTTAATTGTTAACCATGTCTCCCCCACCAAATTATGAGTTCTACGAAATCAGAGACTATTTCTGTCTCATTCACCGCTGAACTCTCATCACCCGTCTTTGTATACAGTATGCTCTCAATAAATATTTGCAGAGTAAATGAAAACACGAATCTTTCACGAGCTTCCTGGTTCTTTCTGTATCTGAGAACATGAGTCAGGATTAAGTTTGAGACAAAACTGCCCAAACTGATCAGGTAGCCCTTGCTGGAATCTTCATTTCTCTTCCAGAAGAAATTTCTACATGAGGTGGAGACTGAATACACAGTGACACTTCTCACTGGGAGTAACACAGCCTTGCTCCATCTGGGTTAACACACACACATGGGCTTTGACCATATCAACCATGTCAGATAAGGAGTCATTCAGCCTGGGCCAGACCTTGGGAGTTCAGTGAGAAGTTAGACAAATTCCCTGGTCCTCAAAGACTTTGCCTTCTAATGAAGGAGACCAAAAATTAAAAAGTAGACAAGATGACTGCAAGTAGTGATGGGAAACATGTTGAAAATAGGAGATGGTGGGGTGCTACATGTGAAAGCAGGCGAAGAATGGAAGGAGTCGCACAGATTTGGGTGTTCAGGGAAGGCCTGAGGAGGTGGTGGCTGAACTGAGACAAAAATGACAAAGGGAGCCAGCCTTATGAGGATCTGAGTAGAGAGTAATCCAGGAAGAGGCAAAGGCCCTAATGGATAAGCTTGGCATGTTTGAGGGGCAGAAAGAATGACATGGCAGCACATTCAGCCTCCACGGAGTCAAACGCGATCAGTCAGACAGGTAAGGAGGACCTGGATCCTGCATGATAAGGCATGTATACTTTATCCTAAGTGTGTCAGGAAGACCTCAGGGGGGTTTAGCAGGGGAACATGGCTCGTCAGGAATTGGCAGCAAAAGCAGTCATGTTTTAGCAGTCCAGGTGAGAAACTGGACCTTCTAAGGTGTGGCCTTAGAAGAGCAGTGGTGGACAGGGGAAGATGTATCAATAGATCACCTGCTGATGAGCAGGATATGAGGGAAAAAGTGGAATCAATGATGGTATTTAAGGATGGATTTGAGCAACTGGGTGGTGCCATTTACTTATTTGGGCAAAAACAGAACAGAAGTTAATCCTTGGGGGAAAACCTCCACAAAATTCCGTTTTAAGTTTGAGGCCCTAATGAGATGATCATTTGGAAATGCTGAGCTCAGTGTAGAGGTCTAGGCCTGGAGAGCCACGGAGTCATCCGTATGTGAAGGGGCTCAACTCCATGGCTCTGAGTGAGACCACTGGTGCCAAGAACTGAGATCACGAATAAGGAGGGAAGGGAGGTCAACACCTTGAATATGTGAGCCTATCAATCTATGCTGACTTATTTTAAGGTCTGAATCAGCCTGAGCATTTCTTCAGTTTGTCACCATACTTTGCATCTGAAGAGTCATGTGTTTTTATTAGTTAGGTATTTGGTATAGAAGTTATTACTGTAAGCGATCTGTAATCACATTCTAGAAATCAGTTGGCGGGTAACAGATGCATGCATGACCAAAGGAAATGCCAAAAACCCACTTCCCATGGTTGTTCCTCTTGCCTGTACACATCTATTTTTTTTTTTTTACACATCTATTTTTAACACTCATGACTGCAAGGCCAAGTCCAAGGCACTTGAGGGAACTGTGTTTCCCAACAGAGACCCACAGCAACCGGACACAGAGAGTGGCGTACCATTGTGTGCCAACATTTACTGCTGCCGATTTGGCAACAGAACTCAAACCGCAGGGAAATATAAGAATGACACTGTGTGCTAATACAGGACTCTAATGATCAGAAGTATTTACTCATCTCTTTTTTAAGAACTCATCCTTAAACTCAGCTAAGTGAAGGTCATTATTTTCTAAATTGCGGTAGGTCTTGACCCAATAACCTTAGAGGGATTTCTTAAAATTCAAATTCCAACAGGTTCCTGCTGTTTGCCTGGAGCTGTATTTTCTTGGTTCCTGAATACTCAATTGAAAAGCTAATTATTGCTTGACAATGGCTTGAACCAGCTCCAGATAAATGGTTTGGGGTGGGTGGGGGTCAAAATCAGCTACTCCAGTTAAGTGGCTCAGCTTAAAGGTAGCCTGTTTTGTAACCATACCCCATTGGTTTGGATTCAGACTCTAAAACTTACCGGTTCTATTATTGTGGGGAAGTCACCATATATTTTTGGTCTTTTGTTTCATTGTCTATAAAATATGTATTATAGCTACTCCAGAGTTCTATAAGGATGGAAATGTACTTTCTAAACTAGTAACTGCCATATAAACCTTGAGATAGTGAGAAAAATCCTTACTATTTCTCCATTTGTTCTGAAGGACATTTGGAAGGGAGTGGAGGCTTAGAGGGAGAATTCCCATCTCCAAGAATCTGCTGAGTTCATGAATTCTCAACCACAGGGGGCCTGGGCCTTAGTGGTCCTTCCTGTCTCAGTCTACCAAGCAGGCGATGTGTGAATGTGAATCTATACATTGGTGACTCCATATGGTCCATTAAGAACTCAGTGACCTTGGTTACATGAGATGAGGAAGAATCGAGCCTTTTTTGACCTTTATCACACAAAATCACATTCCCTTTCCCACTCCAGTGTTTCATGTTTCTTCTGACTCGCTACTTCACGCCCTTTCTGGTCCCACTTCCAGGAGGCTTTGAGGCCCCTTTCTTCAAAGTTAGACTCACGGAGGGGGAGGCAATTAAATAATATTTATTTTGACCTGTAAAATGCCTAAGTCATGGGCCCCAGCAATTATAATTTAAGAATTTATAATGCAAAGAGACTCACAAAATTACTCAAAGATACTTGGGTAAGATATTGCTGCATTAATTATAATACTAGAGAACTAAAAACAACCTAAATCCTAGGGGATTTATTAAATAAATTACAGAATTTCCATACAACCTTTGTAAATAAGATGACAGATACATATTTTAGGACTCTGGAATGGGATTGTGTAGTAACAAATGACTGCTGAGCACTCACTCAGGTTGGAGGTAAGGAAAGTCATTATGGGAAGACACTCCAAAAGTTACCTCCAAGACTATGGATGTTTTTGGCAAGCTTGAAAGTCTGGTTTGCTAGGTTACAGATGAGGCTATTTTTGATTGCCAAGACACTAATTCACTCTTTTTGTTGTGCCACTGATTTATTTTGCTAGGAAAATTCACACTGAAGAACCTGTGGTACAGAAATACTGGTTTAAAAAAGAATACTTAGAGTGCTCACTTTAGATATATTTAGTAGCTTGCTAGTAGCTAACCAATTCACACAGGCTGGAATCACTTGGTGTCTGAGACAACTCAATTATCATATTGGGCAGTGTTAAAATTACAAGAATAGAACACTTTATATCACCAGAAGATATTCTTTCTTCTCAGTCTTTAATCAACTGACATACCAAGAACTGACTGAAGGATTGTTGTTCAAATATATTTTTAAGATACACCAGAATTAAAATAAAAGAACATAAGAACCTGGGTCTCCCACATTGCAGGCAGATTCTTTACCATCTGAGCCACCAGGGAAGCCTGACCTGCATAGATGTTGTATATTCATATCCATCTATCCATCTAACTAGTATTTATGACATACCTAGCTACTACAGGTCAAGCACTTGCTGCTGCTGCTGCTGCTGCTAAGTAGCTTCAGTTGTGTCCGACTCTGTGCGACCCCAGAGACGGCAGCCCACCAGGCTCCCCCGTCCCTGGGATTCTCCAGGCAAGAACACTGGAGTGGGTTGCCATTTCGTTCTCCAATGGATGAAAGTGAAAAGTGAAAGTGAAGTCACTCAGTCGTGTCTGACTCTTCGTGACCCCATGGACTGTAGCCTACCAGGTTCCTCCGTCCATGGGATTTTCCAGGCAAGAGTACTGGAGTGGGGTGCCATTGCCTTCTCCGCAAGCACTTGCTAGGCATGAGGATTAAAGGGTGGTAATAGTAAACATCTGCTCTCAAGAAATTTAGTCTACTGGAGGAAGCACTCATGCAGATAATGTACTACATTAAAAGATAAAGATTTGGGCAGGAAGTGAGAGCTCAGAGGAGAGGTGCAGGGACGCACCTTGTTCATGGTACCAATACCTCTACCTTTGAGAATGGGTGAAGAGGAAATGGTGGATTCAGTTTCAGGGAAAGTGAAGGTTTAAAATCTTTGGTTTTCTGTACACCCATGTCTGAGCTTCAGGATGACTTGTTCTTTCTACACAAAGGGCAAAAAACAAACAAACAAAAAAAACAACCCGAAATAGCTAGTCATTTAATCCTTCATTGGACTAAATCCCATGGTCAGAGCCTATGTTCCTCTTATTTACCAACAGGTCCCCTATACCTTCATCATGTCTGGTACATCACAGGTGCTCAGCAAGTATGTCTGAAAGGAAAACTGTCAATTGAATGGAAACGTACATACAGGAAAGCACACAGATTGTAAGTACATAGCATGATTAATTTTCATGATGTGACTATAACCACCAAAATCAGGGAATATTAATGACACCCAGAAGGCCCTCAAGCCCCTTACCAGTCATGACCCCTAAAAAGGTAGACACCACCCTGACTTTAATTACCATAGATGAGTTTTGCCAGATTTTGGACTTCATGTAATTGAATTACGTAGTATGCATTCATTTGCCTTTGGCCTCTTTTGCTCAATATTACACTTGAGAGGTTCATCTGTATCCTTGTATGTATTAAATCTGTTTATTCTCTTGCTAAGTAACAATATATTATATGGATATACCACAATTTACTCATTTTTCTGTTGATGGATATTTGGGTTTGGGGCTCTTAAGAATAATATTGTTATTAATGTTTTTGATTATGTCTTTGGGTGTAAAAATTTCTGTTGGGAATGTTCCTAGACATGGAATTATTGGGTTGTTAGTAAATCCCCAGTGCATGCGTTAGTAAACATTAGCTCCTACCAAAGTTTTCGGAGTTCACCAGTTTACATTCCTCTCACATGTTTACGAGCTTCAGTTGCTCCTTATGCTTGCCATCAACTTGGAATGATCAGTCTTTGTAAATTGTAGCCATTCTGGTGAATCCGTAGTGGCATCTCATTGTGGCTTTCATTTGTATTTCTCTGATAACTAATCATGTTGATACCCAATTCACATATTTGTGGTAACATGAATATCCTTTTGTAAAATGCCCTTTAAATCTTTTTGCTCACTTTTTTTCTTTCAATTGAGTTTCCAGTTCTTTTTGTCTTTGAAGGAGTTCCGTGTATATTCTGGATATAATACATATAATCTCTGTTCAGACAGAGGTATCGCAAATATATTCTCCCACTGTGGCTTACGTTTTCATTCTCTTAATGGTATTTTTTGATAAACAGAACTTCTTACTTTAATGTGATCCAATTAATCAGTTTTTTCTTTTGTGGCACTTTAATGCTTGTGTCTTGTTTAAAAATCTGATTATTTCAAGGTCATGAAGACACATACTTTTACATTTTCTTTTTTTCTTCTATGTTTTCTTATATGTATTTTATTGTTTTGCCTTTCAGTCGTATATCTAAAATATAATTGGAATAAGCAGACGGTAAAGAGTCTGCCTGCAATGCGGGAGACCAGGGTTCAATCCCTGAGTTGGGAAGATTCCCTGGAAAAAGAGAATGGCAACCCACTTCAGTATTCTTGCCTAGAGAATTCCATGGACAGACCATGGGGTTGCAAACAGTCGGACATGACTGAGCACTAAACGGTAGCAACATAATTGGAATGATTTTTGTGTATGATGGGGTCAAAATTCAATATCTAGTGGTCCCAGAACCACAAAAAAAGGCCATCTTTGTGCCATTCAGGCTGGTATATAACATTGAATTTCATGTGCTATACAATAGTCCTTGTTGTTTATCTATTTTGAATACTGCAGTGTGTACATGACCTTCCCAAAGTCCCTAACCATCCCTTCCCCCTGGCAACCATAAGTCTTACAAAACAGAGAGAGACTCACAGACTTAGAGCACCTCTAATCTGTTGGAATGCCCAGCAGCTTCTTTATTCCCTTCATCCACACAGAGCATACCATAGGTATGCTACAGATAATTGCTCACTGTTATTTTTTTCCAGCTTTACTGGGATATAATTGACAATAAAATTAGTTTATATTTAAGATGGAAAACCTGATGATCTGATATATGCACATGTTTGTGACATGTCCACAATACATTTATAAAGCAAGATATGGAAACAATCTAAGTGCTCATCTACAGAAGAATGCATAAAGAAAATGTAAGATATACACACAATGGAGTATTATTAAGCCTTAAAAAAGGAAATCCTGCCACTTATGACAACATGAATGAATGAACCTGGAGGACATCATGCTAAGTGAAATATGCCGGTCAGAGAAGGACAAATACGTAAGATCTCACTCATGTGAGGAATCTAAAATAGTCAGACTCATAGCAATGGAGAATAAAAGGTGATTGCCAGGACTTAGAGAAAAGGAGAGCCGGGGAGATGTTGGTCAAGGTGTACAAAGTTCCAGCTTTGCAAGCTGAGTAAGTTCTGCAGAACTGGTGTGCAGCAGAGTGACTACAGTTGACGATACTGTATTGTGCTCTTAAAATTTGCTAAAGGGTATTTCTTGGTTGTTTTCACCATAAAAAAAGAACAGAAACAGTAAACATCATTGCTTCTGAAGTTTTCTGTTCTGCTTCTTACTGCTGGTTTAAGAAATAATAGAAATAAAATTAAAAATAAATAAAAAATCAAAACAACTCAATTGAGAAAAGATAAAACTAGCTATTGGGTATCCCTCAGACAAAGTGAAGTGGTTAAATTTTTTTCCACTTTACAATAGAACATGGACGAGCAAGTATGTGAAATGGGTATTGCTCAGAAAGAGAACAGAGGAAGAACTGAAGCAAAGATAGGTAGGTGGTCTCTCTCCCTGTCCTGGGGTAACCACTAGAATCAGGGGCTTTCATCTATTGAATCATCTGGCCTACAGATGCAATTTGTTTGATGGTCACAACACATTTTTTAAATAAACTGAGTCAACAAGAACAATTGGGATATTAAAGAAATACAGCTTCGGAGACTTTCTTGAAAAACTGACAGTGTGTTGGGTCTCCAGTACTATCAGTGTCTTTGTGACTGATTGTCTTCTGAAGTGGACTCCTTCGTTTCTAGACTAGCTTTATTTTTAAATTTCCCTTTGTAGCCAAAATCCTTAAAATAATTGTTTAAACATAGTGTTTCTGCTTTGTCACCTCCCAGTTCCCTTTTCATCATTTACATGGTTTTTGTCCCCATCTACTCCACTGAACTGGTTTTTTCAATGTCTTCACTGACTGCAATCTTACCAAATACAGTGACCAAATCTTTGTCTTCATTATACTTGGTCTCTTGTTATAGCCATGGCCCAGGCTGATCACGCCTTCCTTCTGGAAGATGAAACCCTTAAAGCTTTCATGATGCTAAGCTCCTCTTGCTTCCCTTTGGTCATATAATACAAGGGACTCCTGAGTCTTTTTGCCTTGTTTCACTACTGTCAGATTCTAAATGTGCTCCAGAGCACTGGTCTCAGCTTTCTTGTCTTCTTTACCCGCCTTCTCTCTAGATGAGCTTATCCAAGAAGGCAGGGTCTTCATCATGTTCACTCTCCTATCCCCAATATCTATAAAAGTGTCTAACACAGGATAGGAGCTTGACAATTGCTGGTTGAATGAACAAGTGTCAACATTGGGAACGAGGATTCCTTAGGATTCTTGCTTTCCAGTATTGTTCAGTGTTCACCCCCTTTCACCCTTAGACTCTTGGAGTCTCCTTACTGACAAACGAGCTAATTAAAATGGGATTGAAGAAACACAGTATTAATTTAAACAATATTGAACACATGTTTATTGGAAATAAGGAAGACAGGGAAAATAATCTGTTGTGTTTCATATATATGGTCTTGCTGGTTTTAAAAATGTAGGAAATACATTATAGTACAAAAATGGCAAAAGGGATTCTCTGCATTAAATATGACTCAACAACACTTCTAACAGAGATGGGTTGTCTTTAGAGGATCTTTCTTTTTTTTTTAAATCTCAATCAGATATCCTTTTCTTCTAATTTTAAAGAAAACACTCGAGATATCTTTGATTGTCAAATTATCTGATTTTACTCTTAATGATAATGAAAATTATGCTAATGTAATGGAAACTAAACTCAACTTACATTCTTTACCATTGCCAAAGTCTGGAGAAATACCTTTTGATCATTTTTGTAGTTTTAATTTTACTGTTTTACTGTTTATCATGCAGTTTGCTGTGGACCCCAGAATTTTATGCCTTTCTGCACCAGTGCTCATAGAACTAAAATTTATCTTTGCCAATTGTTTCAGTGAGATTTCTTTCCAAAGATAAATGACTATATTAAGGACAGATGTCACAAGAAAGGTATCATCCCCATGTGTGTACATTAAAACACAGAGCAAACTGTGCAGCCTTCATTTCAGGAACAAAGCTATACTTCATGGTATATATTTATTGGTGTTAAAGCTTAAAAGTCAGGGAAATTCTCTGAATCTTCCTGCATGTACCTTACCCATAAGGTAGAGATTTTCCTTTCTATTAAATACTTTCTGGAGATTTGAGTACTCACTTGCTGACTACATTTAAAGGAGCTGTTTTATCTCAGCCAGATACTTCTTTCCATGTGTGCATGCAGCTTTCTAAATAGGGTTCACATAAACCACTCTAGCATCTTTTAGAGTTGCTCTTAATAAGACAGGGTCTGCTTATTTTAGGAAGCAGACCAACATATAAAGAAAAGGCTGTGCGGACAATAAGAAGGTTGAATGGTTACTCGCTGGATATAATCCTCTGAGCTATTTTATAAAGATGATTAATTACAACATGTGTCTAGTTACACGAGTTTCAGAGCCCAGCTGTCTGGGAGTGAAAGTGAGAGGGCTGTTGTCAGCCTTGGATGAAACTTGATAGCCAGGGCAAGAAATAGTCTTTAGCCTTTTCACTCTCATCCCTCCACCTGTGTTTTTGATCCTGGGTTCCTAATAATTCTTGCTCTCCTCTTTATCAAGATTTCCCCACTCCTGGACTCTTTCTCTCTGCTGATAAATAAGCTCAGATCACCCTTAGGTGGGATTGAGGATGTGATTGTTGTTTAGTTGCTAAATTGTGTCCAATTCTTTTGTGACTCTGTGGACAGTAGCCTGCCGGGTTCCTCTGTCCATGGCATTGGCAGGCAGAGTATTTACCACTGAGCTACCAGGGAAGCTCCAGGATTGAGGATATAAGGCATCAATTCAACAATTAACTAATTTGACAAATATTTATTGAACAACAGTCAGGGACAATTCTAGGCATTGCAGATACCGACTGTATTGGACAAGAAAGCCAAGATGCTGTTTTCAGCGAATTTACAGGGGAGTGATGGTGGAGAAGACAATAAACAAATAAATGGACAAGACAATGTTTGATAATGTCAAGCACTATATAAAGATAAAACAGTGATGGGATTGATAGAGATTGAAGGGGTTATGGAGGAGACCATCCTAGAACAGCCTGGAGTCTGGGGTAGAAGTGTGATGGGATCCACTATGTCTGTTTCCTTCCCTGCATCTCCATCCTCTGCAGCATCCCTATTCATTCAAGGCCAAATGTCCAATAAGTGCACCTGGAGCCAGTGGGGCCTGAATCCCTGCTGCCCACTCATTTCTTTACTTTTAACATACTGAAAGCACTGAAGCAACTACGAAGTTTCTTCACAGCTGTTGTTTAAGCATGTCCTTTGTACTTAGGCAATGTTGTAAGTCCTAGTCTCCTTTAGTCATCACAGTAGTAGCAGAATACTTTTATTTTTTCATTTTATATATGAATCCCAGGGATATTACATAACTTGTCCAAGGCTCACAGCTAATAAGTGGCACAGCCACAGGGACATACTGCCTTCAAATCTCACCATTTTATGGGTAGTGTAGCCTTGGCACTTAAACTCCCATGGCTAGATAACAAAGCTTGGCTTAAAGCTCTCTCATTGCCCTGACTTTCCTGCCATGACCCTCCCAGACTTTCTCCTACCTATCTGCCTGACTCTCTCCCCAAGGATCTGCCTCTTTCCCTGCACTCATCTCTTCCTCTGGCATCTAACACTTCCCCCCACCCCCCATCCCACAAGCAGAGCTTCTCAAAGCTCTATCCATATCCTTGATCTTTTCTGATTTGCTATAGTTGGCTAGGATTTCCAGAGACGGATACTTCCAGGTATTGTAATCAAAAGGATTTGCAAGAATGGGATTTTTTTTTTTTTTTCTCAGAATCACACAGTCCTGCAGTACTTCTGAAAGAACTGAAGTTAATGGGTGAAACATTCTTAGGACTATAAGGAACTGGAAAAAAACTCATAATACTCAGTCACAACAAAACCATATGTACTGAGTGTGCACTATTCTGGGCCCTAGGAGGGCCCCTGGAATCAGGGACAGAGGAGGGGTGGTGGGCGTACTGCCACTCTCCCTCCCTCGACAGCTATGGCTTATTAACCCTATCACACCCTCCCCAACAACTGCAGAGACTTCCTCAGAAGCATTCTCAACACAGCATTCCTAACTGATGTCAGTTGATCAGAATTAATACAAGAGAAGAAGAATATTCGTAGTGGGATAGGCACTGGGAAGGTAGAGACCAGGATGACAGGACTCCCACCCCTAAGGACCAGCAGGAAGAGATCCAGTACAAACAGGTAAGAGCAGTAAAGTGGTACAGATGTTGGAAAGGCATGTATATACGGAACAGCAGAAGCACAAAGCAGCCAGTTTGACTAGCGTAAGCGGTTTGGGTGAGGAACATGGGTGGATGGCACCAGAAGAGACTTCATAGAGGGAGTATTTTCCACTATGGGCTAGTTATTTAGTCTCCCAGAGCCTCAGCTAACTATTCTGTGATCTCAGGTGGGCTACTCAATGTTTCTGAGCCTCAGTTTCCTCATCTGTAAAACAGAGGTAATAACAAAGCCTGCCTCACAGGGCTGGTGTAAGGATTGAATGGATTGATCCACATAAAGTTTTCAGAAGGTATCTAGCTGACAAAAAATACTCAAGTGGTAAGTGATGTTACCTCTTACTTCCTTTTCAGGTTGAAAGTCCAAGGGTCTCTGATTTCATGGGGCCATCTAACATTTTTAACGAGAAACAAAGACTAACTTTGGGACAAGTCACCTTTGAACCTGGGGGCAGATGCTGCCCCTTGGTGGCTCACTTGTGCAGCCCTTGCTCTGCACACTGACAGCCTTCCTTTCTCTTTGTCTCTGGGGCAAGCTGTGAGGTGGACTCACTGGTTGCTCATCACAGTGGGGCTGTAGGAGCTGCGTGTCAAAGGGTTTATTCAACTTGTGTGGTTACTTGGGGGACCTGTGGCTAGACCTCAGTGCTGGGCAGACCGGAGACGGAGGCAGTACAGGGAGTAGGTGACAGGGAAACAGACCTGCCAGATAATTATAATTATTCTATATATTTTATAGGATAGTACAAACAAGTCTCTGCTTGGAAAGGATAAAGGAAAAGCCAGATCTTTCTGTGTAAAAAAAAAAAAAAAATCAGTGTTGAGAGGTGTAGATAAAAAAACAAACAAACCAGGATTTAAAAAATCCCTCTAAAACTAAGTAACAATAGCAATGTGTTTCTGATTAGCCCCCAATGAAAAGAGCCAAAGCAGGAAAACAAAATTGATACCCGACAAAAATTTGGGGGAGGAGTTTGATTTCCAAGTCTCTTGTATTGATCGGACCTATAATCTTTATTTTACTTTGAATCTAGAAGCTGCTTTTTACTGGAAAGTGAGGCGAAGGATGAATCAAAAACCTGTCAGGGGTGTGTTGCCTGTTGGGGAGAACAGCAGATGGAGAAAGTACATCTAATGGCTAGAGGAAACATTCTGGGGAATTCCTGGTTTGCTTCAGCATGAGGGCTAGACAAACCTGTCTGGTTTCTGGTTGCTCCTTTAGGAGACCATCACGGAAACTAAGCAAGGACTTCAAATTACTCTAAGTAGGCAGATCATAGAAACTGAAGCTTTATGCTCTGAAATCAACTCAGCCACTCACAGAGTGAGCCCTGTAGTTTCTTTTGAAATATAAACTATTATCTGTCTTTCAGTTAACCAACATAGGCATGTTCACAAAACATAGACGAAGTCATTCCTGCAAGGCAAGGGCAGCCACTTTTTTCATGTCTTGATTTCTGCTTTGCTGTCTTTCTCTTTAAATGTATCTGCTTGGAGGGAAAATGAGAAAACACTTCAAGGATTGTTTATGCAAAGGCACTCATTTCACTATCAGATGTTTTCTTTTTCACTTTTGTGCTGTCCTTCTGTATACTGGTGCAAAAAACCAAACTGTACCTATGTCAAGTTGAGAACAATTTAAAATGCACAAAAAGAAAGAAAGAAGGTCTTATTAGATTTCTGTACTTGTATAAAAGAGCAGAAAGGCTGATGCTTACGAGTTTACATGCATATACACTATTTCTTTCACGTCGTTGTGTCTGTGCTCCTCTACGTTCACAAATGCTGACTCTTGTTGAACACACATTACCACGAAGCATCCTTCTAGATGCCTTGAAGTACTGATGCCTTCATTTCACAGCAACCTTAGGAACCGTGTACTGCTATCACCTCTATTTTACAGGTGAGAAGACTGAGGCCCAGCAAGATCAACAGATGAACTGCACAGCAAGGCTTTAAGGCCATCTGCCTCCAAGGCCCCACTGGTTCTTAGGTCTTGGGTCTCTTTAACTGCTAGATCCGCGCCACCCTGAAATACCCTTCAGAGTAGCTTTCCTGGGTATCTCATCTGTGATTGGGAGCCATAAACCTTGACACAAACACCCTGTGGGCCTAGGTAGTTCTGAACTCAGCCCCTGAAAGGCTCTCTGCAAGCAAGGACACTATGCAAGCTCAAAGGGAAGGCTCTTTTTTTTTTTTTTTTTTTTTGCTTTTAATACTGCCATTTCTTAAAGGGAACCAAAGAGCAATTTAATTTTAACTAATCTTTCACCTTAATTATAAAGGTGACTCAAACTCACAAAAAACGATTAAAAATGAAAATATATACAAAATAAAATATTTCCCTCCTATCACTTCTTCCAAGAGGTCAGTGCTGTTTCTTATACATGCTTTCCAGAAATTCATGAAGTTTTTTTTGTTTTGCCTTGTTCTGATGGAAGTAGGAACATCTATTTTCTTGAATTCATTCAAACGCATATATATGGAATTTAGAAAGATGGTAACAATAACCCTGTGTACGAGACAGCAAAAGAGATACTGATGTATAGAACAGTCTTATGGACTCTGTGGGAGAGGGAGAGGGTGGGAAGATTTGGGAGAATGGCATTGAAACATGTAAAATATCATGTATGAAATGAGTTGCCAGTCCAGGTTTGATGCACAATACTGGATGCTTGGGGCTGGTGCACTGGGACGACCCAGAGGGATGGAATGGGGAGGGAGGAGGGAGGAGGGTTCAGGATGGGGAACACATGTATACCTGTGGCGGATTCATTTTGATATTTGGCAAATCTAATACAGTTATGTTAAGTTTAAAAATAAAATAAAATTAAAAAAAATTAAAAAAAAAAAAACACACACAAAAAAACAAAAGCATTTATTGAGCATCTACTAGGTACCAGAACCTTTGAAACAACGCAGACAAATATCCTTGCCATCAAGGAACCTATGATGTCAAAACTATAAAATTATCCAGAACACAAATTAGCTTCTCATTTTGCAACTATATTTATACAGAAGCCAGAGAAACTCTATTTTAATTAACTGTTCTGGCACCTGAAACTTCTTTCAGTGAGGAAGAAAAGAGCTAGGAAGACTTTATGTAACCAACTAAAGGGCAATGTTTCATTTTTTTTCTGCTGCTGGGTCTATGCCTTTGTTTTCCCAGGAATAAAATGTCTTCTGGGCATTGAACAAAGAACAACTTGGATACCTCCCTTCATCTTTATAGCCTCAGAGAGGCAGCTCTACCATAAAGTTGCAACTCTTAGGTCTGAACATATCAGAAGCAACTATGTTTTGATTTTTATTTCTTTTGCTTGAAGTAGATCCTGGAAAAGTTCACACTTTAATCAATTTTTTATTTGACTTAAAGCTAGGTTCCACTTTGTGTATCTCTCTTGTCTTTGTTCAGGCATGGATGGGAATTCAATCCCACCAATTCTGCAGTTAATCAATTGTTACCCACAAGCAGATACTCCAAGTATCATGTACATTCTTAGTCCTCCAGACAGAGAGCACGCCCTCCTGCATAACCCTCATCTAGCACATGGCAGGCACTTCCTATGTGTGCCTGAACATGACCATTTAAAAAGCGAGTCTCTTCAAAAGAAGAGAGCATAGCATGACTTTCTTTCAATGCTGCGTGTCAAAGGAACTTTTAAGAAATTCTATTAGCAAAACCAACCATGGTAACTTCCTGCTCTGAGGTGAGAGATATTTCCTAGCATTGACAACAAATTTGGTTTGGTCAGACTATTTATACAGTGCTCTGATGAAGGGAGTGATAACACAGTGTGTAACATTTCTGCCTCAACCTCAACCAGACCAGGATCCTAGCTGTCAGGAGTTGGAAACAGACTCTGTCAGTGACAAGCTGATGTTTAACATGGTTCAAAAGGGCTTCTTCAAGGGCATTAACGTGCCTTAGAAACAAGCTGCCATTGACCAAGAGTCGGTCTTTCCTTTCTTAATCCTTAGCTCTAAAACAGTTAAACTCAAGACCTAAGCACACCATAATCTTTCATATAGTGATTTCAGATTTTACGAGTTTTAAAATATCGGTTTCAGATTATCTTCAATGTTCAGGTCCTTCTTTTCATGCTTCATTTCCTAAGAAAATGGCCATTGAGGCTCCCAGATAGACTGTGTCCAGTAAGCCTGGACCACATGAGCTGTGGTCTCATTTTTCATTCATCTCTTGTGTTCCTCACTTGCTATCAAAGTCCAGCTTCCTAATCTATTCTTTTATGGCTCTTTTCTCATCCTCTAACGAAGGAGTGGAACATATATTTCCTTCCTCAAGTCTCCTGGGTTCCTCAACTCTTTTCAAAGAGCTGTTAGAACAGGTGTTCTATTGTGAACTGCATTAGCTGAGTGTGATATGACTGCCATATTTGAGGAGATTTTGAGATGTGTGAGGATGTATCATGTAAGACTTCTTTTTTTTAACGTATGCTTTAGGTGCTTCTGTCACAATAAATATTTAATCTAATCATGCTTTTCCTTAGGACAGCTGATTGATGGTGGCTCAGGGGTAAAAAATCCATCTGTAAATGCAGGAGACGCAGGTTTAATCCCTAGGTCGGTTGAGAAGATCCCCTGGAGGAGGAAATGGCAACCCTCTCTAGTAATATTGCCTGGAAAATTCCATGGACAGATGAGCCTTGATGGGCTATAGTCCATAGAGTTGCAAAGAGTCAGACACAGCTGAGTGACTGAGCACACACTCATAGCTGATTAACAATGCTGTGATAGTTTCAGGTGAACAGCAAAGGGACTCAGCCATACAGGTATGTGTATCCATTCTCCCTGAAACGCCCCTCCTATCCAGGGTGCCTCCCATTAAGGGTGCCAAAGTTTATAAGTTAAGCTTTGTGCCAATGACCTCTACAACCGTATACGATCTGGCCTTTTCCCCTAACAACTTTGAGGAAATGTTGAAATACAATAACCTGCATATATTTGTAGTGATCTACACAAATTTAGCAGAGAAGGTGATGGCACCCCACTCCAGTACTCTTGCCTGGAAAATCCCATGGACGGAGGAGCCTGGTAGGCTGCAGTCCATGGGGTCACTAAGAGTCGGACACGACTGAGTGACTTCACTTTCACTTTTCACTTTCATACATTGGAGAAGGAAATGGCAACCCACTCCAGTGTTTTTGCCTGGAGAATCCCAGAGACGGGGTAGTCTGGTGGCCTGCCATCTATGGGGTCGCACAGAGTCGGACACGACTGAAGCGACTTAGCAGCAGCAGCAGCAGCAGCACAAACTTAGATGGTAAAGAACCTGCCTGCAATGAAGGAGACCTGGGTCTGATCCCTGAGTCAGGAAGATCCCTTAGAGAAGAAAATGGCTACTCACTCCAGTATTCTTGCCTGGAGAATCCCATGGACAGAGGCTTGGTGGGCTACAGTTCATAGGGTCGCAAAGAGTCAGACACAACTGAGCAACTAACACTTTCACGTTCTTTTTTCTTTTTTGCACATACTTAACGTACATCAGTATAACTCATTCAAATATCAGGAGAGGAAAATATCAATGCAGGGAAAAGTCCATGAATTTTGAAGTCCCCCAAATTCTTTGGAATTTGCTCCAAAAGACAAAACAAACACAAGAGTGACCTAATGGGATACATCACATTTAAAATATGTACAGGAACTCAGTTCAGTTCAGTTGCTCAGTCATGTCAGACTCTTTGCGACCCCATGAATTGTAGCATGCCAGGCCTCCCTGTCCATCACCAACTCCTGGAGATTACCCAAACTCATGTCCATCGAATTGGTGATGCCATCCAGCCATCTCATCCTTGTTGTCCCCTTCTCCTCCTGCCCCCAATCCCTCCCAGCATCAGAGTGTTTTCCAATGAGGAACTCAAGGGACCTTTTTTCAAAAAAGCAAATAAATAAACAAACAAATAAAAGGAGGAGTCTACCTAACTTGGATAGACTATGGCCCTGACAAGGAGAGAGGGAATAGACCCAGAGCTTTTTAAAAGTCTCAGGCAAAACTTGGAATGGAATCCCAAAGAAAAAATGCCAATTGGCAGGGGGAGGGCACACTTCCACCCCTGCTTTGCTTTTGTATGGAGAGTTTGCCATTATGACACAATTGGTCAGACACTTTGGGTAAATCATAAAATACAAGAGGATCGAGCTGCTGGACTTGTATAATGCTAGGACTTTACTCTGAGGCTTTGGTCCCTCCAGATCTGCTTAGAAATGAAACTGGGAAAGACTGACGAGTTTTGAAAAGGGATCAGTTTTATTTTGCTCTTCGCAAAGGATGCAGAAGACTGAAGGAGCCGGAAGGGTGAGAGCAGGAGGATGGGTACTCATCCTACAGCTGTAACACTGAGAAAAGGAGAAGCCACTGGAACTGACAACACCTTTCTTCTGTCTCAATTCAGAATGAACACAAAAGCAGTTCAACTGATCATTTCAAGTGGATGCACTGTACTTGATGGGGAGGAGGAGCCGTGTGAACTAAGGAGCTGTTGTAAAGCAGTTTTGAGTCCAATTCCTAAAGTCTCAGCTTCCCTGCTCTGTGACCTTGAGTTAGTGAGTCAACCTCTCTGAGCTTTGACAGTCTCATTTGCAAAGCCAATAAAATACAAGTGTAGATTGTGTACAGTAGCTGTGGAGAATACATAGATCTGTATCCGCATGCTAGCATGGTACTAACCAGGTAGCAAGTACTCATAAGTTTTAGCTATCATTATTATTTTTAGGAGAAACAGAAGCAAAAAAAAAAAAGAGTTACTAATTTGGTCTTATTGGAATTTGGGCTTGAAAAATTGATTCAACAAGTTTGAGCACTCAACATGATTTAGTGCTGGGAGATGGCACAGAAAAATCCCTTTCTCCTTTACAGAGTGACATCCAGAGAGAAGATACAGACAATGAATAAGTAAACAAATAAACATGATATTTTTAGATAAATATTAGACCTTCAAAGAAATTATAGAAACAAAACAAGGGCTACGAAATGCTTGTGCTCTGCATGAGAACACTGGCAGAACTTGTGATGTATACAGAAGGATGCCAATCCTAAATGCTAACATGAGGCATACACCGAGGGTCAGGTTTAACCCCGTTACCTTATATCCCATAGTCTTATATTTACAGTGTCTTCATGAATCAGGTTTCAGGCAAATTGGTTCATTTGTTTCAAAGGGATTTACTTCTGGACCCCCATACTTCTTTGGGTCTCAGGCAAGTTAGATTACTCTTTCACTAAGTATTCTGGCAGAACTTTCAACATATTTCTATTTTTAGTACTGTGTTTACTTGTAAGAAAAATACATGCATCTTATTCATCTTTGTGTTCTAATGTTTAGAATCACAATGACTGAACTACAAAAGGTGAGCCAATTCACAAATGAAACTGAAGCAAGCAGGAACATTTTCTACAACACTATTTGTGAAATGATTGACTATATATCAAGCTTCTTGATTTCTACAGACAAAATACGCAGTGCTTTTCTAGGGAGAGAAGGATTCATGCAACCCCAGATAAATGCAGGCAATAACAGAGAATTTCAGAGATAGTTCATAACTATGCTTCCCCTCTTCCTTCATTCTCCTGGAATAGCAGAAACACAAATCCTTTCACAGCCCATCTTTACAACTTACCACCAAAGCCTTGAAATATTTTGAACATAATATTTACTGGAGAATTAAGAAAAACGGGCATAGTTTCCATGCCTGAAATAAGTTTTCTTACTAGTAAAAATAGCATCCAGTGACTGAGTGAACAACTGATACTGATCATTTATTCATGTATTGTGTTATTTATGCAATGAACATATAGTAAATGCCTTTTGTGTTGAAGGTTTAAACTAGCCACTAAAGATCTAGCAATGAGCCTAAATAGATATGGTCATTGCTCTCCTACTTATTTTCAAGAGAGGGAGACAGTCATCAAACAATATAAAATGGACAAAAATTGTGCCTTTGATTATTGCTATGAAGAGAGATGTATGGACAATGAGAACAAATAGCAGGGAAACAAGAGCCACGGTCCAAGCCCAGTGTGGAGACATGGGGACACGACTGTCTTACTGCGATTAAGATCATATTAAGGATTCTGGTATTTATCCCAAGAGCAACGGGAGGGTTTTAAAGCACTGAGCTAATATTATTAATTTGTGCTTTCAATAGGCCACTTTGCTTACAGTGTGGATAATGGATAGAAGGGGCAAGACAGAATTGTAAAGACATGGATTACAAGGCTATCACATCGGGATAAGTGAGACCAGGTTTAGAAAACTAGTTATACTGCTCGGACTTCAAACAGTAGCCTATGAGTTTAGCTAAACCTACTGAGGCTACTTGTTAGCAGGTGGAAGGGAACAATAGCTGAGCCACTTGAAAGAAAAATATCACCCATTTGCTCCTAGTTTAGATATTTAAATGTAAATATTTGACTTAGTCAAGAGCATTTAGCTTGAGGAAATGAATGGATATCTGAGATAATCAGGGACCAAACTGCATAACCACAAAGGTACAGGTTCAGAACTTAATTTCTTTCTACCTCCAGTTATAGTTAATTCACAATTTTTCATTGAAAAGAGTAATACTCTCCCCCTCCCACCCACATACTCCCCCAAAAGGGTTTTTAAGAGAATAAATTAATTAGTAAGTAAAATTTAACACTTATTTGTTCATTAAACAAGGTTTTTTACACCCAAACTCTGTCCTGACCAGGGGCAGGATCTTATCTGATCTTTGCATCCCTAGTGCCTGCTTTTTTAAATTGAATGCATTAAGAGAGGAAAGAAAACCTCATTAACTGCAGAGGGAATTCAGATTAGTGGGGGGTCAGGGGGAGTAAAAGGATTTAATACCTTAATGCTACATGGGAATAGGAAACTTAAGGTGGATTTTGCATGTTTTTTTACTTCAATTTCCAATCTGAGTGTCTGATTTGTAATTTACATTTGTTTATAGTTGTCTTTATGCCAAGACTGGCTTCCTTCCATCTGCATGTGCAAATGTAATAAATTAGATAGTTATTGGTGCTGTGGTTATCTATGGTATTTCCAGAGGTCTTTAGTGTGACCATGAAAATAAACACTTAACTTTTTCTAAAAATTCTTGCATACTGAGAATTGGATGGTGAGTCCCAGAGAAACTTGATATACCCAGACTTGTCTTTTCTCTTCTCCCGGTTTTGATAGCACAGGGCAGCATTGCTCGGAGAAAACACTGGGAGGCCAGGTCATCAACACATATTTTCTGAGTCTACTGAGCTGAGTGTGCAGGGAAATGAGGGCTCGTAAAGATGCCTATAAGGAGGAAGGGATGACACAGATTAATGTGTACTGGCCAGAAACACTGTTATGAGCCTGGTGGCTCTGGGGAGCTATTTGCAAGGGCGGTGAATGTTTTCTCCTGCTTTATAGCTACTGGAAGGCCAAGGGAACTGACTCAAGGTCACAGGGAAAGTAAATCAAGGTTCAAGCTAGTCCTAGACCCAGGAGCGCCAAACCACTCTTCTCTCTTTATTGCCAAAGTGCACTCCTGAGTTATCTTCCTCTGGCAGACTTGCTCCTCTCCTGGATTCCCTCCCTTAGTTAGAGGCACTATCATTCATCCTCTTGGCCAAGGTAAACACCCTTGTGCTCAGTCTCAAAAGCTTTCAGGCTCAGGCAGGTGTCAAAGATATATGAAGTGGATAAAGTAAGGCAAATGGGTAGAGAGAGTCTTTGAAAAACTGCAGGCCATCAAATATAAGTTAAAAAAAACATGCTAGTCTGAACTGCTTAGCCAGGTCTTAGAGTCATCCTCAACTTCTTTTCCCTCAGCCATACATCTTAAAGTTTACTCTACCCAAACGAGCCTACCTTTGACATGACCGTTACATCTTACTACTTTTCTCTCCATAGAGTCACTGCTCTGGTTCAGGGTCTCATCTTCTCTCTCCTTTTACCTGAACTCCCTGACTCCAGTTTAGCTGCTGTACTCTCCCTGCGTCCCTTTACTACATTGTCCACAAAGTCATCCCTCTAAAGTCCAAAATGACTGTGTCATTTCACTGTATATGAACTTTGATAGCTTCCCACCGCCCATGGGTAAAGCAAACCTCAGCATGGCTGAACCACTCTAATTTTTGAGATGAAAGCAGCCTCATCTGCTACCACGCCTCCTCTCTCACCCTCTACTCCAAAACATCAAATTATGTGCTAGTCTCCAAATGGGCACCATCCTAGCATCTCTCATGTATGTGGGGGATGCACTCCTGGAAATGAAAATGCCTGAACCAACTGTATGTTTCAGCATGTACATTTCAGCACAGTCTCCCCAGGGAGCTATGTCTGCAGTGTACACTGGCAATGGCTCTTCAGATTTTCTCAAATCCTTTGAAGTCATTACAACTCTGGCCATCGTTTCTTCCAGGTCATGGGTCACACAATTGTCAGTCGACCTTATCAAGCTGCAGCTATACTGTGACTGGCCTCATGACATTCAAGGGATAATCTTTATTGTTTGTGCCCTTGACCATTTCATGAAGAGACTCAAGAAGCAAAGATTACTTTTTAAACACTGAACATGGTACTCCCTCTTCGTGGACAATTCCAGGACCAATAAGAGCAAGTCTTTCAGCAATGGTTACAGGCCAAACCTGTTTCCTAGAGTACAACATCAATGGCAGAAGGAAAGGTCACCGATGAGAAAATCTAACACATTGAATTAGAAGAGTGTGGTAAGATGCTCATTGGCTGAGAATTACTCTGACCACAGGTATATAGTACAGCTGACTAAAAATATAATATCTGCTTATTGTGTCTATGTACCTGTCTGTCCATCTGTCCAAGTATGTGTATATATATATTTAAAGAAAATTATCTAGAAAGAGTTACAATGGACTGCATAAAAGAGGATATGCACGTGCATTTGTACATGACCTTTCCCCAGCCCTAGGGGCTCTCCTCTCTTCTCTCCACTTGATCAATTTTCTACTCATGTTTCAGGCCCTGTTTAATTGTTACCTAGATCTTTACTATTCATGGAACAGCAGCATTGGCATCTCTTTGGAGCTGGTTACAAGTGCAGAAATTTCAGACCCCAGCCCTGATCCACTGAGTCAGGATTTGTAATTTAACAAAATCTCAGTAAAGCTTGAGAAGCAATAGCCTAGGCTTCCCTGCATCCCTCCAGCAAAACAAAACTCTTTTCCTTACACACTAGGCATTTAGTCTTTATCACACTGACTCATGATTCATTGCTTGTATGAACCTACAACAAGAGAAGACCCTTGATGATGTTTCCCAAAACATGTCATGACATAGTAATGGAGAGGTCTGCTATTTATTATGACATCTGTAATGATATACTCTAGATTAGTTGACCCAATGTCTTCTCTCCTTTAGAGGTTTAAACAGTTAAAAACTTGATTTTCTAAGCTTCCTTTACAGCCAGATATGGCCATATGACAGTGCTGCTAATGAGATATAAGTAGGAATTTGCTATTCTTCTTTTGCCTGAAACATAGATACAACATTGAGGTATAGCTCTGCTGCTTCCATGAGACCAAACAGCACAGTCAAGGATGGTGGACCAAGAAAACAGAAAACTCTGGATTCTTGAGGGCATCCTTCTGACCCCAAACTGCCTCTCTGCAGGCTCCTTATGTGAAAGACAAACACGCCTTTATGTGCTTGAATAACTTCAGTCAGTTGGCTATTAATCGAGCTAAACACATTTCTGACTAGTACACTGTCTAGTCATTCTGAGAGGCAAAGCTGAATTAAATCTCTTTACTGGTCCTTGCTGAGCTTCCTCAAGGTGGAACAGAAAAAGGTGCTAGAACAATGGCTTTTTGCTGTTCCTTTAAAAATCTGTTTCTCTAATAATTGATTTAGAGTAACACTGATGCCCAATATCCCCCCAGTGGGAAACAGGGACATGGGACATATTAAATCTATGTAACCTGAAATTTTGGTGAATGTGTAAATCTTGGATTACCAAAGAAGTTAATTAAGGTCGTTAGTCAATATTAGAAGAGAAACCTCTTTCCTTCTTCTTCTTATCTTGGCTGTCATAAAAATGGGGAGGGGCAGCCACAGGAGGGAGTTTTAAAAATTTTGGCAATTATGATTGCTTTAACAGGAGTTTTGTGAAAACATCTGTCTCTGCATTATGTTTAAATCCAGCCATATTCCCCGATTCCCATGGCAGAAGGATGCTTTGGGTGACTACTGCCTCTTAATATTTCTCATGTCAATTAAATACAGGCTACATTTCACTGGGAAACACTGTGATGGCCAAATAGAAAACACAGTGTTAATAGTCATAATAAATAGAGTGGGATTTTGTGGCATTAGCCTGTGTGACATATTGCTCCCCAAACTACCCCATAATCTCTTGATGGTATTGTGCCTCCACTGAATTGCTCTATCTCCATCAGAATCTGGCAGCTACTGCATGGCCCATCACTGTCCAAACTACCCTTAGAGTCCAAATCATGCAAGTTGAGCAGCTCTAGAAACGTTATGTGTCTATTTCTTGGTATACCTGGTCTCTGACTCACAGTCTGGTGTCTCCCAGAGTCTATGAGGTTATCCTTTGTCATCCTGGAGCCAAGCCCCATCGTACCTAGAAGAGCCATATTCTCATACTGTCCCAGATGGGTGCTCTATGTACGAATACCTAGAAAGGACAGGGGCACAGCAGCTCAAAGTCGTGGTAAACAGGTCTGAGGTCATTGCCTGGAGCACATTCTCTTTGAATACCCTCAATGAGGAAACCTTTGTCCTCTCAGGCTGAATTTGAATTTGAAAATCTGACAAAAGACATTTAGAGATGGGCCTGGGAATCAAGCTGTGTGATGCGACTTTGTGTAAAGAACCATCCAAATAAGGAAACAAACAAGGTCCACTCTGATACTGGTCACTGAAGTCTCTTTTCAAATATGAATCTGCCTAAAGAATAAAGTATGACTGGAACAAGTGCTCATGGGGAGCCAGAAGGCCATTCTCCTGAGATGGGAAGTTGTGCTATCTTCCTTAGACAATCAGCTTCAATTCTCAGTTCATTGGTTCTCAAATTCAGTCTGCATTAGGGGTTTTGTACCTAAGGGGTTTTGTACCTGAGGGGTTTTGTAAAGCTCAAACCCAGCCCTGGGGTTTCTAATTCAGCAGGACTGGGTGGTATGACTTGATAATTAGCATTTCTAATAAGTGCCCAGGTGATGCTGCTGCTGCTGGTGCGGGACCACATCCGGAGGGCCATCGCTTTAGTCAAACCTTGCACTTGCATCCCATGGAGTCATCTAATGGCTTGATTGTCAATCTCAAGATTGTTTTCTTCTAAAGCAGTGTGCCTCAATCATATAGCTTTTACTGTACTCCAATTCTCAATTATCCTAACCTCTCATATTTTATGATTACATGGTCCATAATGCTAGATCTCAAACAGTACATCAGCAGGCACACCAAGTGAGAGATTGGGCTAGAGAGAAAGCCTTGCTGCTGGAGACCTTAGGGGAGATAGAGTGGGCAGGATGTGGAGGCGTATCGCCATAAGCAATTATGACAATTACTGCATAGGCCGGGCAAATCACCCATTCTGAACCCTGTCAGTGAGGTCATGAAGGATTCCACTTGCTTTCAGCATGTAAAATTTTAGCGTTTCTAGCTTGTGGAAAAAGCTGCTGTTCCTCTAGTCACAAGTTGGTCATGTTCTCCCAGTTTGTGTCGGCAGGTGTTCTGACTAGGTATTTCCCCTACTTTCATGTCTCCTCTCCGCTCAGGTACACAGCAGCTGAGTGCTTGGTGCACGTTCAAGATTTCTATTCAAGACTCTCGGGTGAGTTTTCGATTCCTTCCCTTACTCATCTTTACCCTGAAAAGAAATCTCCTACTATCTCCAAGGTATCAACTAGCTGTGTTATCAATCCCTAGTTTTTGGCCATGAATTAGGATCTTATTTACCCTTTCAGTAAACCCTTAATTATTCAGACTTTTAATATTCTGTGTTTCTTTTTTAAAAAAATTATGGTGGCACTCAGAGGAAAACCAGTGACCTCCAGGAGGCCAGCTGCCTTTTCCCACAGAGCACAGTCATCTGGCCTCCCTTCCAGCTCTACCAGGTTCCGTCTCCTCCCAGCTCACATGTATCAGGCAGAGGGCGAGACCCTATGGTCAAACTGCAAAGCGACTGAAGCATATCATCCGCCACTCTTAGATACGCAGCAAAGAAGAACATCAAGAGGACATTTCTAATCCCTTTCCCTTCCTCCTCTTGTTCCTCTTCTAACCTCTTCCCATGGAAAGCCATGGGAAGAGTCATCAGAAGACAAACTCTCCAGATAGAAAGCCACCTGCCTCCATGAAGAGGACACTTAGGCCCAGAAAACAATGAGTCTCTGACAAAGACTAACAAGCACAAAATTGCGGCAGGTAGGAGGAAAGGACCCTTGTCTGCCTGTTTCTTTCCTTCTATCCTTGCAGGTCAGGGATCTTCAGAAGCAGGGCTCATTCTTCTTGCTTTGGGGATGCATCGTGTGTGTTTAGTGCCCTGAAGAGCGCTAAACAACCACAGGATTTCTAAATATTTGCATTCCATAATTGTCCTTGGGCAGAATCTGCTGGGCTGAGTCATCCTGGGGACACCTTTCCCTCTTTCCGGTGAGGAGCTGCTGACCAGGGAAGCAGTTTCACTTCCTCCACTTGGGCTGATGGGTGCTCCTTCAGCCTGGTCACCTTTCAAATAGCCCTCATGGGACCCTACCAGGAGGTATCTGCCTACCCTCACTGCTGAGACCCAAAGGGCCTGACTGCCTGAATTAATAAGGCTTGTCATTCCCCACTGCCAGCACTTGGGTTCTTTCTGACTCTCTCCTCTTTTCCTTGCTTCTCCTCTCTTTCTCAGGCCAAAATAAACCCAAACCAAATTCTCCGGATAGGGGAGTTTCCTGACATGTCTGCTGACAGCCAGGGCTTGGAGTATTACGGGATTAGACAAAAAATATTGAGTGTGGCATTTTAATGGGGTTGTAACTCAGTTTGATGGGACAACTTGGGAACTATAAAGGCATCTGGAAATGAGGATACTTGAGACTAAGCGTTGTGATTTTTTTTCTTCCCTTCACAAGCAAAGAAAACAAAGCTGCCCATTTTTCACCTATGACAGGAGAGGATGGGAGGGTGTTTCTTCAAAAAGTTTCCTCTCATTCTGGTTTTGACATTGACTAGTGGGTTTGGCTTCAGAAAATTCCAGATGGATGATGCTGGATGAATTTCCTGAGGGTAAGGAAGTGACTTTTTTTTAAGGATGTATTTTGGCTCTTGGCACTCTTGCCCACATTGAAGGCAAATCCGAGGACCTCAGATGAAGATGTTTTACTCTGAGAGGTGCTGTGTTTTCCCCTTCCTGGTTGGGGCCTTCTCTGATACAGTCTCTCACTGAAACGTTCACACGTACGGGGACCAGCCATGGATTCTGGTGTGTGGGTATCAATCTCAGTGCACAGCTGTGTTAGGGAGCTCATCTCTTTACTGTACTTTATTTCAACTAAAGCCTGATCTTCAGTGCCTATCCTACCAGCCAGCATGGCAGGAGGCCTAACCTCAGTCCTGGCTGGGAGCCATCTGGTCCTCGGGTAGCACGGGAGGCTAAAATTATACCCGGTCATCAGTTTGTCACAGGGCTTCCCAGGTGGCACTGGTGTTAGAGAACCTGCCTGCCAAAGCAGGAGACAGAAGAGATGCAAGGGACACAGGCTTAATACGTTTAATACCTGAGTTGGGAAGATGCCCTGGAGGAGGGCATGGCAACCCACTCCAGTATTCTTGCCTAGAGAATCCCATGGACAGAGGAGTCTGGCGGGCTACGGTCCATGGGGTTGTAAAGAGTCAGACAGGACTGAAGCGAATTAGCACAGCCTCAGACCATTTTGTCATAGTTACTGCTGATATCCTCACTCAAACTGAATCACTATGTTGTGCATCTGAATTCTCTTCAAGCCCTGCAGTCTATTTTTGTGTCTCACTCATGAACAGAAACTCTAGCAAGGCTGGAGAACCCTTGCCCAGAGGGTCAGCCCCCTCTGGTGTACCTGGCAAAAGTCCCCATCCGAGTTCTGCCCTATCCTTGGGGTGGGGCCTTCAATGGCCATCTGACTTTCCCTTTCCCAGGTACAGAGACATGTCTCCTTTCTCTCAGCTTATCCTCAAAGGTATTCCTTTGTCTATTCTTTCCCTCTTCCTTCCTGAGAATATTGAGCATCATCTCCTCAGACAGCTTCAACTTTTACAAGACAGGAGGAGCTTTGTCTTCAAAGGGCTTCTGTTTTTCTTTTTCTGCCCTGAAAATCTCTCTTAGGCAAAGAAATAGCAAAAACCCATCAACTGGAATAAAAAGATTGATGGAGAGGCTTTGAAAAATGTGGAGAGGACAAAATGAAAGTAAACTGAAGTAAGTTCAAAGTAGTGCTGGATATATTTTAAAAGATGTGGTCATACACACACACATATACACACAATGGAATATTACTCAGCCATAAATAGGAGTGAAATTTTGCCGTTTGCAACAACATGGATGGACCTAGAGGGTATTATGCTTAAGTGAAGTAAGAGAGAAAGACAAATATTGTATGTTATCTCTTGTATGTGTAATCTAAAAAAGTTACATGAACAAATGAATATAACAAAAAAAGAAACAGACTCACAAGCATAGAGAACAAACTAGTGGTTACCAGTGAAGAGAGGAAAGGAAGGAGGGGATCAAGAGGTACAAACTACTATATATAACATAAATAAGCTACAAAGACATATTGAACAGCCCAGAGAATATAGCCAATCTTTTATAATAACTATAAATGGAGTATAATCTATAAAAAAACTGAATCATTATGCTGTATGCCTGAAACTAATATAATATTGTAAATCAACTATACTTCAATAAAACAAAAACATTTCACTCAGGGAAGTGAGTAGTGGACCTAACTACGGTTATACCTGCAAGTGATGTTGCAAAGGCAGTATTTCACCCTGAGGGTCAAGGTGCGTGAAAAGATGGAGAAATCATCAGGTGGCCATGGTGACACTATATGCATGAAACATCAGTAGAACTCTCTTCACGTCCCTCCTGCACATGGACAGCATCAGGAACAGGTATGAGAAGGATTAGAAGAGAAACAAAAGCAAACCAGATAGGGATTTAGTTGGTGGAGAGACAAAAGGCTTGAAAAATGAGGAAATGCTGTATTTTAATTTGGGAAGGACAGGGTAATTGATAAATGGAAAAAATAGAAATAATCTTGTAAAACTCAGTTGCTCTGTTGTGTCCAACTCTTTGCGACCCCCTTGGACTGTAGCTTGCCAGGCTTCCCTGTCCATCACCAACTCCTGGAGCCTACTCAAACTCATGTCCATCATGTCGGTGATGCCATCCAACCATCTCATCCTCTGTTGTCCCCTTCTCCTCCTGCCTTCAATCTTTTCCAGCATCAGTGTCTTTTCCAGTGAGTCGGTTCTTCGCATCAAGTGGCCAAAGTACTGGAGTTTCACCTTCAGCATCAGTCCTTCCAATGAATATTCAGGACTGATCTCCTTTAGGATTGACTGGTTGGATCTCCTTGCAGTCCAAAGGACTCTCAAGAGTCTTCTTCAACACCACAGTTCAAAAGCATCAATTCTTCAGTGGTCAGCTTTCTTTATAGTTCATATTTTATAAAATGCATATGACTTGACAGGTGCTATTATAAGTATAAATAGCATCAGCCCTAACTTATGGATGAAGAAATTGAGGCTCCAGAGATATCGTATCAAGAGACCTAGAAAGGGATACTCCTAGACTTGGGCCTGGGCAGCCCAGTGCTCACTGGTCCAAGCAGGTCAAGTGCCCTTTTTGGGATCACCTCTGATGAGATGGATCAGAGACCCTGGTTGATTAGGCCTGAGTCTCATATGCACTCATTCCTTCATTTGGCAGAGGACAGGGAGTCATAGATTTCTAGAAGAAAATCAGGGTACTCTTTTAAAAAGTGGGGAAATAAAAGCATTCTCCAGCAGAAATCCATTCCATGAAAGAGAAGAAAATCTGCTTGATGCTTTAGTTGTAGCAGGGGCCTGACCGAAGCCCCATCCTATCCCTGACCCCTCAAAAGCCCTTTAAGCATCTCTTGGAAGCTTCTATGAACGGAAGAGCACATATGAAACCACTGGTCTGAACCAGTAAGGAGAATCCAGAAAGAAGCATAAAAATTCTTTAGCAATAGAACAGTGGTCACCAAGTCCAGGCAGAGAACTTTGTATATGTGACTAATAGGAGTTCCTTCTACCTCACCCAGAAACCATTTCTGGTTTTGTATCAAGTAATTTTAATAAGCTTGGTTATCTGGCTCCCCTATCCCAAGCCAACAAAGTAACAAAAAAGGGCATTCCCTGGCCCCTGGGAGATAAGTCACCTTTTGTTACCCTATTCTCTCACCTCCAGCCAGCAGGGGCAGAAAGACTGGAACATAAATCTTAGTCATGGAGCTCAGGGACCTTTAAGCTCTCCTTCTGTGAGTCAAACACAAATGATTTCACAGTTAACAGAGCTGGTGTTCCCAGAATAATTTTCATTCCACTTTAAACTGTAATGGTTTGCAAGAGCAATAAGTCTACTCAGTCAGTGTGGCTGCAGAGTTTAGATACTATGCTTGGCACCACTAAACTGGATCAAGAGTGCCTGCCAACTTGTGATCTGTAGACAAGTTGAATGGAGAACACCATGTGTAATGCCTTCCTCCCATCTCCCTTTGTTGTTGATCCCAGTTTCACTCATTTCTGCTTCAGGATATGGCCCAATGTGAATTTTCCCCCTCCTAGGTTAATGCAAACAAGAGTGGGCTGTCTTTCCACAAACAAACTTATCTATGAAACAGACTCATAGACATAGAGAACAGACTTGTGGCTTCCAAGGGGGAAGGGGTGGACTGGAAGTCTGGAAGTAGCAGATGCAAACTAGTATATATAGGACAGATAAACAACGAGGTCCTACTATACAACACAGAGAACCATATTAAGTATCCTATGATAAGTCATAATAAAAAAATTAAAATGATAAAATATACATATATGTATAACTCAATCACTTTGCCGTACAGCAGAAATTAACACATAATTAACACATCATAAATCAACTATATTTGAATAGAATAATTTTTTTTTTTTTAAAGAGTGGGCTGTCTCTCTCTGGCTACTTCCTATCCATATAGATGCTCTCTCTTCTAATATTATGCCCGATGTCAAGGTGAATTCATGTGAACAAAAAAATTCTTAAGAGAGAAGTAGTTTTTTAACAGCAGAAAGAGCCAAGAAACCTCTCATGCTTCCTTAGGGAAACTTAAGGAGACCCTGTATATTTTCTGTTACCCAGCAGCAGTGAGTGTTAAGGTTGAAAGCTGGGGTTTGCACTTGACTAATCTGGATGTTAATCCCAACTCCCGTGCACTACCCTGTGGCCTGGGGCCATTTAGCTTTCCTCAGCTAAAAACATAGGGGTATTACCAGTACCTACAGCCCAGGGTGACTGTGAGTCTCTAGTAAGATAATATGTGCAAAGTACTTTGCAGTGAGTCAACCCTCAGAATTTCTAGTTATCCCAGAAATGTTAACCCCCGTGGTTATTACTATTACAGTTGTTATGATTATTAGTAGCTATACAGGTAACTCAAGAGTGTCAAGAATGTTCCTTCTTTGAACAATGTCAAATTGTTTTACCTTTAGTTTCTTTTCCGATGTATAAAGCCAAAAAACCCAAAGACTATCTTTGGAGTTTGACATTTCTGGACTAAAATCTCCATTTGATTGCTTATTGACAGTGTAACTTAGAAATTACTCTCTGAGTTTCAGCTTCCTCCAAGTAAAATCCCAGTTAATTCACCTTTTGTGTGGATAACAAAGTAGCTATGTCATGGGAGGCTGATTTCGGTGATTAGGTAAACACTCACTAATATCACTGATTGTTGTTGTTGTTGTTCAGTCACTAAATTGTCTCCAACTCTTTGCAACCCCATAAACCGCAGCATTCCAGGCTTCCCTGTCCTTCACTGTCTCTTGGAGTTTGCCTCAAACTCGTGTCCATTATATTTATTATGCCATCCAACCATCTCATCCTCTGTCAGCCCCTTCTCCTCCTGCCCTCAATCTTTCCCAGCATCAGGGTCTTTTACACTGATAACTATTGTTAAATAAATGTGAATTCCCATTAGGTAGTTTTTTTACTTACTCTTGAGGTGAACAATAGACTAGCAAGAGGTCCTTCATCTGGTTCAAGTTAATTCAGAGACCTGATATGGTTTCAATGTTTTGTCACTGGGAATTGTCAATGGTAGTTGAGAATTTTGAAAACTGGTAATGCTAACTGTAATTTGGGAAACAGGATGAGTTTTTAGATATAGATTTGTTATTTTTACCACTGGCTCTTAACCGACTGAGTTAGTACAGTGTGCCTATAATTTAGAATCAAACCTGTGTTTGAGTCACAGATGTGTTACTTAGCTATGTTTGAGTTGTCACAAGAGCAGAATCTCACTAAATTTCAGCTTTCCTATATAAAAAAAAGGAGGAAAACATTAACATCTTCCTCATGTGCTGTGCTTAGTCACTCAGTCATGTCCGACTCTTTGTGACCCAGTGGACTATAGCCTGCAAGGCTCCTCTGTCCATGGGGATTCTCCAGGCAAGAATACTGGAGTGGGTTGCCACGCCCTCCTCCAGGGGATTTTCCCAACCCAAAGATTGAACCCAGATCTCCTGCATTGCAGGATTCTTTACCATCTAAGCCACCAGGGAAGCCCCCAAAATGAGGATAATACTATTTTCCTCATAGTATTACTGTAACAGTTAAAAAAGATAAAGTGTATTACAAGTTTGACATAAAGTAAGCAAGTTAATTGTTCTTATTGTTGTGGAAACTTTGATGAAAATTATAAAAGAAAATTGATAGCAAAAATACCCAGGTAAATTTTAATGCCTATATTTAGGTTGACAAGCAAATGGTGTCTCATTCTCCATCAATGATGCTACATAAAGCTGTCTGGTTCAAGATCCAGTGACAACAGTTAGAAAATGAGGACATTTGGATTAACTTGTGGAATGTTTATGATTCAACTTCAGACTATGAGGAGGAAAATAAACAGCACAATCATTACATTCAATCAAAAACCTCATCAGGGAACTAAACATGGCTAGGGATCATCAGGAACAAGGCAACAACAATCCATTCAGTGATGAAGATGCATTTGTGCAAGTGATACCCATACTGAGGTCAGTAGGATAAGGTTGTTAGACAACAAGTTACCTGCTATCATGTAATCCACCAATATCAACATGAAGTGTTAACCAAACCACACTCCTGGTTCCACTTACAGGATGGCTACACAGAAATACTAGGGAACAGAGAGGATTATGTAATGTGGAAAAAGTGAGAGTTGGCACTTCATAGCAAGGCTTCATCTTTGAAGAAGAAATGATTCAATAGAGATCATCTGCTGGTTGTGGTTCTCGCTTAAATTGAAGAACTTAGAAGAAATATACTACGCATATTTAGGAGAAATATACTATGTGTTTTCTTAGAAGACATATACTATGTATTCCCATGCCAAGGCTGCCCCACAAAGTGAAGCAAAAATTTGGGAAGCTTATTCAGTGAATGTGATCCACATCAACAAAGATCCACATCTTGCTCAAAAGTATAGTTTTAAAGAATAACTATTTGGCTCTGAAATCACCAGTTTATCAGGATATTCCTTGTAAGAGTCATTTGCAGCTTTAGTTATCCCAACAACCAACTCAATAATGCATTTTATTTTGACCTTATAGAGAAAAGAAATGCTTAGACTCTTGAAGTCCACAAACATATGCCAATACAGTTACATTTCAGAATATTCTAGATTATAAAAGTACTTGCCCTAGAATTTATGTGGTTTTAAACCTAGGAAGGAAATAAGCATTGCATTAGGCTATCAAATAACCTATCTATCTATTCAGCAGTATAAATTGCCCTTATGCTAGCTCTGAGTTGATGAGATGAAAGTCAATAACCTAGTATTTGGATCTGATTTTGTTAAATATGCACTTACCTATTAAATCAGTAATAACCAACAATAGGTCACATTTAATTGGAAAGAGAATTTTAAATGGAATAGTCAGTGCAATTGAAGTATTATATATTTGGGTATAGGACTCCTGTGAGTATTGCTGTAAATCAAATAGTAGATATAACTGGCTACAGGAAACACCAAAAGAGGCTAATTAGATAGAAATATAGAACACTGAAAAATAAAAAAAAGTAGATATATGGAAATTTTTGAGATTTTGAGTCAATTTTGTGACTCTAAGTAAGATGCTATGGGGAAAGGTTGGGGGAAAATGCAACAGCATACAGGAAGCAGAGTACCAGAGTAACTGCAGGTGAGCAGGTTAGTCATAATGAGTAACTGCTCATCTGTAGCATCTATCATCACAGCTATTCTGACACAAAATAATCTCTGGCCATCTGGTTTCCACATGTGACTTTTCTTAGAGAACTTCCCACACACCCAGGCCACTGAACTCTTTGGAGATGAATGGAAACACTTGTGGAACCACCAAAAGACAGGATTTCATTTGTCGTTGCTGGAAGCTAATGAGAAGAAAGTGGGGTGGGGTGGGAAGGGGGGAAGGCACCTACAGGAATTATATTGGTGGGACTTCTGGGTGGCTGCCTGGAACCCTGGCCAGGTAATAGCTATGCTGATTATACTGCGATCACTGAGCCAACACCAGCATCTGCCAGGTCAAGCTCAAGCTCTTTTCTTAGCTCACATGGGTTTGGTCCAGATCAGACACCCGAGCAGTGCCTCATGATAATAAACAGTTTGTTCTGAAAATTTAGGCTCGCTCCTGTCAGAGATGTCTTTGCTGATGTCTGGAAGCTTGCTCAAGGAAAAACACATGTCTAGTCATAACAGGGGTGAAAGGACCCAAAAAGGTTATGAGTAATCAGAAGATCAGGTGAACACACAAAGAAGTTTTCAAAGGACCTGGACAGATCCTCACACGACCAACTCAACAACCTTTAGTCTGCTCTTAATAGTGGAATCTCTTTCTAGAACAGACCAGAAGAGTTAAGAGAATCAAATCATATGACTTGTGGAACCACCCTGCTTTTCACAAATATTTACTGAGAATTTCTTCTGCTTCAGACACAGGGCTAGGTATTATGTGCTTGGTATAAAGAATAAATATATAGACATGGCTCTTCATAGTTCTGAAAACTCAAAATTGCTCTCAATTAAAATATTAGCAAATAGAACCAAGCAGAATATTTATAGCATAATACATCCTAATAGAGTGGGATATATTCAAGTAATGCAAGGATGGTTCAACAGCCTATCTAAAAATATCATTAACTATAGTAATAATAGATCCAAGGAGAAAATTCATTTGATCATCTTTGTACAGGGGCCAAAAATCCATTTGATAGATTTCAATATCCAATGAAAAGTGAAAGTGAAAGTGAAGTCGCTCAGTCGTGTTCTACTCTTGGCGACCCCATGGACACCAGGCTCCTCCATCCATGGGATTTTCTAGGCAAGAGTACTGGAGTGGGTTGCCATTTCCTTCTCCAGGGAATCTTCTTGACCCAGGGATCGAACCCTGGTCTCCTGCATTGTAGACAGAGGCTTTACCATCTGAGCCACCAGGGAATCCATATCCAATAAAAAATGTTAATAGATAGTAGGTATAACCTGCCTCAAGAAAAGTCACTTATAGTCTAATAAATATAAAAGGATCAGACACATTCCATTTATAAAAAAAAAAAATCTAAAGTAAACTTAGCAAAATATGCATAAGCTATATAAAGAAAATTTTAAAATTCTACTCTCAAAAAGAAAAACTGAATAAATAGAAGTTGAACAGTTCTATGAAGACCTACAAGACCTTATAGAACTAACACCCAAAAAAGATGTCCTTTTCATTATGCTATGCTAAGTCACTTCAGTCGTGTCTGACTCTGTGCAACCCCATAGAAGGCAGCCAACCAGGCTCCCCCATCCCTGGGATTCTCCAGGCAAGAACACTGGAGTGGGTTGCCATTTCCTTCTCCAGTGCATGAAAGTGAAAAGTGAAATGTGAAAGTGAAGTCACTCAGTCGTGTCCGACTCCTAGCAACCCCAAGGACTGCAGCCTACCAGGCTCCTCCAACCATGGGATTTTCCAGGCAAGAGTACTGGAGTGGGGTGCCATTGCCTTCTCTGCTTTTCATTATAGGGGACTGGAATGCAAAAGTAGGAAGTCAAGAAACACCTGGGTAACAGGCAAATTTAGCCTTGGAATATGGAATGAAGCAGGGCAAAGACTAATAGAGTTTTGTCAAGAAAATGCACTGGTCATAGCAAATACCCTCTTCCAACAACATAAGAGAAGACTCTACACATGGACAGCACCAGATGGTCAACACCGAAATCAGACTGATTATATTCTTTGCAGCCAAAGATGGAGAAGCTCTATACAGTCAACAAAAACAAGACCAGGAGCTGACTATGGCTCAGATCATGAACTCCTTATTGCCAAATTCAGACTTAAATTGAAGAAAGTAGGGACCATTCAGGTATGACCTAAATCAAATCCCTTATGATTATACAGTGGAAGTGAGAAATAGATTTAAGGGCCTAGATCTGATAGATAGAGTGCCTGATGAACTATGGAATGAGGTTCGTGACATTGTACAGGAGACAGGGATCAAGACCATCCCCAGGGAAAAGAAATGCAAAAAAGCAAAATGGCTGTCTGGGGAGGCCTTATAAATAGCTGTGAAAAGAAGAGAAGCAAAAAGCAAAGGAGAAAAGGAAAGATATAAGCATCTGAATGCAGAGTTCCAAAGAATAGCAAGAAGAGATAAGAAAGCCTTCCTCAGCGATCAGTGCAAAGAAATAGAGGAAAACAACAGAATGGGAAAGACTAGAGATCTCTTCAAGAAAATTAGAGATACCAAGGGAACATTTCATGCAAAGATGGGCTCTATAAATATAGGACAGAAATGGTATGGACCTAACAGAAGCAGAAGATATTAAGAAGAGGTGGCAAGAATACACAGAAGAACTGTACAAAAAAGATCTTCATGACCCAGATAATCACGATGGTGTGATCACTCATCTAGAGCCAGACATCCTGGAATGTGAAGTCAAGTGGGCCTTAGAAAGCATAAGTATGAACAAAGCTAGTGGAGGTGATGGAATTCCAATTGAGCTATTTCAAATCCTGAAAGATGATGCTGTGAAAGTGCTGCACCCAATATGCCAGCAAATTTGGGAAACTCAGCAGTGGCCACAGGACTGGAAAAGGTCAGTTTTCATTCCAATCCCAAAGAAAGGCAATCCAAAGAATGCTCAAACTACCGCACAATTGCACTCATCTCACATGCTAGTAAAGTCATGCTCAAAATTCTCCAAGCCAGGCTTCAGCAATACATGAACCTGAACTTCCTGATGTTCAAGCTGGTTTTAGAAAAGGCAGAGGAACCAGAGATCAAATTGCCAACATCCGCTGGATCATGGAAAAAGCAAGAGAGTTCCAGAAAAACATCTATTTCTGCTTTATTGACTATGCCAAAGCCTTTGACTGTGTGGATCACAATAAACTGTGGAAAATTCTGAAAGAGATGGGAATACCAGACCACCTGATCTGCCTCTTGGGAAATCTGTATGCAGGTCAGGAAGCAACAGTAGAACTGGACATGGAACAACAGACTGGTTCCAAATAGTAAAAGGAGTACATCAAGGCTGTATATTGTCACCCTGCTTATTTAACCTCTATGCAGAGTACATCATGAGAAACGCTGGACTGGAAGAAACACAAGCTGGAATCAAGATTGCTGGGGGACATATAAATAACCTCAGATACGCAGATGATACCACCCTTATGGCAGAAAGTGAAGAGGAACTAAAAAGCCTCTTGATAAAAGTGAAAGAGGAGAGTGAAAAACTTGACTTAAAGCTCAACATTCAGAAAACGAAGATCATGGCATCCGGTCCCATCACTTCATGGAAAATAGAGGGGAAACAGTGGAAACAGTGTCAGACTTTATTTTTTTGGGCTCCAAAATCACTGCAGATGGTGACTGCAGCCATGAAATTAAAAGATGCTTACTCCTTGGAAGAAAAGTTCTGACCAACCTAGACAGCATATTGAAAAGCAGAGACATCACTTTGCCAACAAAGGTCCATCTAGTCAAGGCTATGGTTTTTCCAGTCATCATGTATGGATGTGAGAGTTGGACTGTAAAGAAAGCTGAGCGCCAAAGAATTGATGCTTTTGGACTGTGGTGTTGGAGAAGACTCTTGAGAGTCGCTTGGACTGCAAGGAGATCCAACCAGTCCATTCTGAAGGAGATCAGCCCTGGGATTTCTTTGGAAGGAATGATGCTAAAGCTGAAACTCCAATACTTTGGCCACCTCATGAGAAGATTTGACTCATTGGAGAAGACTCTGATGCTGGGAGGTATTGGGGGCAGGAGAAGAAGGGGATGACAGAGGATGAGATGGCTGGATGGCATCACTGACTCAATGCACATTAGTCTGAGTGAACTCCAGGAGTTGGTGATGGATAGGGAGGCCTGGCGTGCTGCGATTCATGGGGTCGCAAAGAGTCAGACACGACTGAGTGACTGAACTGAACTGAAAGAATGAAACTGACAAAGAATTAGAAGAAAACAAGAAAAAAAGAGTCCAAAATCATGAAGTTTTTCTGAAGCAAGACAATGAACACAAAAGCCAGACAGAAAATAAATGATAAATTTAAATCCATTTAAAACACACATACACACTTTTGAATGGCAGAAACTACAACTGTGAAAAAATACTTTCAATACACATAATAAAAACCAGCTATTTTTACATGTTAAAAGAGCTCATGTATACAAAAAAGATGAAAATCAATCATGTAAAGGAAAATGTGAAAAATATGAAATTTATGAATAATAAAGATGGTGTTGCTGTGATGAGCTGAAGTTGATAAAATTTCCATTGTGGTATATTACAAAGAAGAACTAAAGAGCCTCTTGATGCAAGTGAAAGAGGAAAGTAAAAAAGGTGGCTTAAAACTAAACATTCAGAAAACTAAGATCATGGCATCCAGTCCCATCACTTCATGGCAAATAGATGGGGAAACAATGGAAATGGTGACAGACTTTATTTTCTTGGGCTCCAAAATCAGGACAGATGGTGACTGCAGCCATGAAACTAAAAGACACTTGCCCCTTGGAAGAAAAGCAATGACCAACCTAGATAGCATATTAAAAAGCAGAGACATTATTTTGCCAACAAAGGTTCATCTAGTCAAATCTATGGTTTTTTCAATAGTCACATATGGATGTGAAAGTTGGACTATAAAGAAAACTGAGTGCCGAAGAATTGATGCTTTTGAACTGTGGTGTTGGAGAAGACTCTTGAGAGTCCCTTGGACTGCAAGGAGATCTAACCAGTCCATCCTAAAGGAGATCAGTCCTGGGTGTTCATTGGAAGGAGTAATGTTGAAGCTGAAACTCTAATACTTTGGCCACCTGATGCAAAGAACTGACTCATGTGAAAAGACCCTGATTCTGGGAAAGACTGAAGGCAGAAGGGGACAACAGAGGATAAGATGGTTGGATGACATCACTGACTCTATGGACATGAGTTTGAGCAAGCCCCGGGAGTTGGTGATGGACAAGGAAGCCTGGCATACTGCAGTCCATGAGGTTGCAAAGAGTCGGACACAAATGAGCGACTGAACTGAACTGATATTACCTGGACGAGATTAAGATGTTGAGTCTTCACAGGAAACTGAAGTAAAAACAAGTACCTGATTATGACCTATCATAGATGGAATTCAAAGAACAGTCCATATATTTTTTTAATATACCATGGTCACTTTCATCACCATTCAAGTGGTAGCATTATCTAATTAGCACAGAATTACTCTGTAACCAGGCTTCCCTCATAGCTCAGTAGGTAAAGAATCTACCTGCAATGCAGGAGACCTAGGTTCGATTCCTCATTCAGAAAGATCCCCTAGAGAAGGAAATGGCAACCCACTCCAGTATTCTTGCCTGGAGAATCCCATGGACAGAGGAGCCTGGCAGGCTACAGTCCCTGGGGTCGCAAGAGTCGGACATGATTTAGTGACTAAACCACACACATACCCTCTGTAACCTTTGTTTTAAAGTGGCTTGAAATTTCAGTATCTTTTCTGCACTTAAAGTACTAGCAAAGCAATTCAAAATTAAAATGCAAAATAAGTACAACACCAAAATGCAGTCACCACATTGCTCAATATCTCATGATTTAAGAGAGTTTTTGAGCTTTTTTTGGGCATGGAACTGCAATGGAGCCATTATGCCTATAAGGCCTCCTAATAGTGATCAGATGTTACAACTTGGACTTAATGAAGAGGGAGAACAGCCAGTCCTCTATTATGCTGTAAAGTCAGATGACAATTGGTAATCAAGAACAAAGATCAATAAGCAAATTTCAGAATTTTTTATCTGAAGTAAAAAATTAGGAAGTCAAGTATGAAGTCTGTAGATGTTCATCAAATGTTTTTTTAATTCACTGAATTTTCCCCCCCTGGGTTAGAGTAATAATTTATTACTGTTTCTAGCAGTATTATACTTTGCATTCTAATACAAACTGAAATTAGAGATGAACAAAAAACTGTCTGTGAGAACTTAATCTTAATATCTTCTTAATGATCACTCTTAATGTCTTCTGTTAGAACAAGAAACAATAGCATGTTTATAATCCGAGCCTAATGATAGAGAATGTATTCATACCTTCTGAAAGGAAGTAAACTAAAATGTTTAACTTTTACCTGCTTTATCAAAGTGCTGGTCTAGAGAGGATGTAGGGATGGGTGAGAAAGCAGGCCACTGTGTAAATGAGTAGAAAGCATTTCAGACCAGGAAACAGGGGCTCTGGGTCCCAGTTCTAGCTCTGCCAGGAATAAGCTGGGTGATTTGGGGGAAATGACTGAATCTTTGGCTCAATTTCTCATTTGAGAAAGGAAGGGATTGAATTAGGCTTCTAAGAGCTCTTTTAGTTCTTGGTCTTTAAGTAACACTTGTGACTTTTGCCTGGAAACAACGGTAGAGAATATGAAGAAGCAGGTGTATACTGTGTTGTCATTGATGATTATTTCAGTACATCTGGTTCAGTGACTTCCCCTAAAACAGGTAGGATGATCGATTTGTATGTGAATACCACGAGCTCTGTGCTAGGTGCTACATAATATACTGGGGAATAAAAGACAGCATCCTACTCTTGTGAGGTGTATGCAGCAGTGCTATCAGATGGGCCAACAGGGCAGTGGAGTGAGACCCAAGCAGTTAGAATAAATCAGGTTGGCCATTGAATTACAGCTTCTATACCTTGGTCTTCTAAAAAACCAGTATGCCAAGTAACCAAATTTTGAGACTGATACAATTCTTATTAATGTGACACAGAAAATTCAGAATCTGGTATACATGAATAGCTTTACAAATTAACTCATGTATGTTATTAATGTTGCCTTTTAAAAACCAGTATGCCAAGTAACCAAATTTTGAGACTGATAGAATTCTTATTAATGTGACATAGCAAATTCAGAATCTGGTATACATGAATAGCTTTTCAAATTAATTCATGTATGTTACTGATGTTGCCTTTGCTTCTTAAACAAGCAAACAGACCAACTTTTGTATTCTGGAGTCATCAGTGGTAATGTTGTAATCTTATTTTCTTGTTATTATAGGTTATTATAAAATAAAACAAATATGTAACAACCTATAACATAAAAGGAAATACATGCAAGCATGAAATCAAGCAAAAAAACCACCCTTTAAATATTATTTGAAAATATCAGTAGGAAATCATGATTTCTTTCCTCATTTTTATGCCCTAGCTTTATCTATTGAAAACACTTAGCAGCAATGATCGTCCAGAATGATGAGCAATCCTAGCACTCGAATTGTGGTCTCTTAATTCTCTGCCTCTCTAAAAGGAACCAGAGTTCTTAGAAAAGGCCGAGTCCAGGTTTAGAACAGGAAATGAATGAGATAAGCCTGGGAAATTGGCTTATGCCTGGGGTAGTAAGCAAGGAAGCCATCAAAGAATAATTGGGAAAATGCCAAAAGACACAGGGGCCAACCAGAAGGGTTTCCACTATACTAATCAAAGGCAACATGAATACCAAAAAGAATAATTACAACAGATTGAAACTCGTCTAACAAATAATAATATATATATAAAAAAACCCACTGTCTCCAGGGCACCACCTTATTGCTCTGAAAACTGATAAAAGAAACCTATGAAGAATTTTTCTTGCTTTACAGGGCAACCAAATGATTGATAAGGCAAAGTTCTTTACAGAAGAATTCCAGCTAATTCGGAATAACACTGAGATAATCACAATTCTGCAATCTTAAAATAATGGATGCAAGCAATGATAGAATTATGTGAAACACTGCTGGGGAAGTTTATGAAGGAGAGATGAAGCTGAAAGCCTTATAAACCCACCCCTCAATCCCTAAAAGTGGGGCAAACAGATATTATATGCCTCAAAATATAATACAATAGAAAGTAGACAATGCCACCTATGAAACATTCTTGCCTAAAAACAAACTAGAATCAACCTCTAAATGTAGTCACCAATTCTAAGAAATGTGGATGACAAAAGATTGCTTCACAATGAAGCAATCAGGCAAATCTAGACTATGTAATGGGACATAGGAGAGATGACTCAATTTTTCCAACAAATCAATGATATTAAAGGAGGGGGGCTGTAATAGAAAAGACTGAGGAGACAAAATTCAAATGCATATTGTGGTCATGTTTCAATGCTGATTTAGACCAACCTTTTACAGAGACATTTTTGAAACAACTTGAGAAATTAGGTATTAGATGGTATTAAGGAATTTGTCAATTTTGTAGGAGTGATAATCGCATAGTAACTCTGGAAAACGTTCCTTTACATTTAAAAATGCATACTTCAGGGGACTTCCCTGGTGGTCCAGTGGTTGAGACCTCATCTTCCAGTGCAGGTGGTGCGGGTTCAATCCCTGATGGGAGAGCTAAGATCCCACATGTCCCAAGGCCAAAAAAAAAAAAAATAAAGCAGAAGTATATTGTAACAAATTTAATAAAGACTTTAAAAAAATGCATACTGCATTATTTGTGCATTTTGATGGACATCATATCTAAAATCAGCCTTAAATGCTCCAATCCCATTCCTAGCCCATATCTTATGAGGCTACATGAAACAAGATTGGTGTACTGTTAATTATCATTGAAGTTGGGTAGTGAGTCTATAAAGACTGTTAACTCACTCTCACTTCTTTGTGTATGCTGGACAATTTCCACAATATTTATAAAGTACACAATTTCAGAGAAAGATTTGCTATATTCAGCCAGGCTTCATCTACTCCTAGTAGTTTCTTACTTTGTTTTCTCTAAGACTGGTCACTGTCTTGTTAAATTCCCATTTTCTCGATTCCCCCCGTTTTCCTTGAAGTCAGCACATTTCTAATTCCATTTACCTCCGCTTGCTGTCTGCACAGGGGTCAGGAGATGGGATCCTGTAAATATAACTAGTTTCCCGTGCGCTTAGATAACATTAAACCCTGTGTCTATTTTCTCAATCTTCTCAGGTTGCCTTTAATTTATTTTTCTTCCTGAGAAGCTTTTAAAATTTGTATTGGATTTGTGGTTGAATTTCCTGATATGTACTTCTTTCTAGGAAAGAATTTCAGAAATTTGAGACACAGTTTCAACCTTTACATTTACATTTAGAACCTCAGGCAAACAGATGATTAATATTTAACTCACTTCATCCCAAGAAAAAGAGAAGGAGAATGTATTCTACATTATAGAAAGCTACTTTCTGTTCACAGAACTTCTTCACTCCTTGTAGGCCTTACTACCAAAATCGTTACTTTTTTAGAATTTTGTATGCTTCAAGACAACATAGCCTTCAAGCAAACATCTCAAAAAAATCACACAACATTCACACACTAGATTGGTATCAGCTAAAACTGAGTCGCAAATCATATGTTTATTTGCAGGCCTATTATAAAGGAAGCTGTTGATGAGGGAATGTTAGTTCATTCTTGCTGGGCGTGTACTCTACACTAGGCTCCGTGTTAAGTGCTCCACATACACCATTTCATTAGTGATATTAGTAATAAAAGCAGATATGATCATTACAAATCATTTATCTCCCATCTGCTATGCTCCACTTGATATACTTTCCATTTGAACAGACAAAAGCTCTGAGGTTACTGCAGCTATTTTTAACTGAGGTTAAGAACCTTACTCAAGTTTACTCAATTATTAAGTGATGAACTCTGACTCCCAGAACTCTGTTGCCTCCACTAGCTTTTTCCATCAGTCATTTGCATAAGACTTACATAATTTTTGCCACCTCACACACCACTTGTACAATTATGTACATAATATTTTAAATCAACATATTTTTCCTTCAGTGTATTTACCCAAAAAAGAAACAAATATCACTGTCATAAACAGAAAACTAATATCATTTGCCATGAGTAGAAGGTAACCATATAAATAAATACAATGAAATTTTGGCCTCTGCAGTTTGAGACGGGCCCCATTCTGATGGAGCAGATTGATTTCTCCATCTTTGTCTCTGATTACCCCAGAGAACACATTGCCTAAGTCATCTTGTGTACTGTTTGTAGTGTGGGTACCATATTCTCAGTTCAGTTGCTCACTTATGTCCAACTCTTTGCGACCCCCTGGACTGCAGCATACCAGGCTTCCCTGTCCATCACCAACTCCCAGAACTTGCTCAGACTCATGTCCATTGAGTCAGTGATGTCATAGTCTAGGGAAAGCTTTGTTTAATGTCATCCAATGAGGCTTCAAATAGGTGTAGCTATTATGGATCATGAGTCTCTTATAAAATCAAAATAGGGTAAAACCTTACTTGTGCTTTGGCAAACACACTACTGACATTAGGCATGAAAGCCTGAAAGAAAAGATCAGTTCAAATAACTAGATTAGAAAACAGAGATGTAGATACAAATTTCAGAGAAGGCAATGGCACCCCACTGCAGTACTCCTGCCTGGAAAATCCCATGGACAGAGGAGCCTGGTAGGCTGCAGTCCATGGAATCGCTGAGGGTCAGACAGGACTGAGCGACTTCACTTCCACTTTTCACTTTCCTGCACTGGAGAAGGAAATGGCAACCCACTCCAGTGTTCTTGCCTGGAGAATCCCAGGGACGGGGGAGCCTGGTGGGCTGCCGTCTATTGGGTCACACAGAGTCGGACACGACTGAAGTGACTTAGCAGCAGCAGATATAAATTTAATGAATAAATAGGAAATTGTATTTCTTTGGCAACAAATTTTGACCATGTTCAGTTTTATAGTGAGACAGAGTATCTGGAGCTATGCATAAAATATGTGTATGTGTATTTGTGGGTATGCATACATACGTGTATACACACATACAAATAAATACACAACACATGTATATCATTCCATTTATACTGGGAATGCGCCTCCCCAAATTTTGATTGCCCAAACTAAATGGTCCTACAAATGATGCTTATGTGTAGACTACAGTCCTAATTTATGCACAGGAAGCCAATTAATGATCAATTATAAGCAGAATATCAACCATAGCCATTATCTGGCTAAACACTGCCCACTTATTAACAAGCGTGTAGATCCCTCCTTATAGTTTTGGGTTGTCATGTGTGTGGACAGAGGGCTTAAGAATGTCAAGTTCATTTAATAAGCAATGGAAATCTCATTTTTTTTTAATTCAAGGGATAAGATATCATTCTAAGAACTTTGGTCTAAAATGACAAGGCTCTGAAGGCTGGAGTCTAATGTCTTAGGATATTTAAAAAATTAAAAATCCTCTCTTTTGTGAGAAAATTTCCTACTAGAAGCAAAACAATTTGGTAGAAATAAAAGTGACTTTGGAGTCAGCTAGACTTAAAGTGGAAATTTCCACTTTCTACATACAAGCTGTAAGACTGTATCTCTGCCTTCACCTCCTTGTTCACCAAGTGAGGACAGTAACTACTCCAGAGGATTTTCATAAGATTAACAAAGAAAATATTTGTAAATTATTAAGCCCAGTGCTTGGCCCATTCTATCATCCATTTGCTTATTCATCAGACAAGCACTGAGTGCCATTTCATGCCAGATCCTGTGCGAGGTGGAGGCACAGTGAACGAGGCAGCCATGGTCCTCCAGCAGATAAGCTAGATTAAGATGATGATCAATAAATCAAGTGAGATAGACAGTAAGTGATGGGGACAGGTGTTAGCCCAATTCCCATGAGGAATCCAGTGGTATTTGAAGGGAAGGGAGGGCAGTGGGAAAACAGAGGCAGTTACTGTAGTCTGGGTGGGGATAATGGTGACTTGGATAAGGGCAGTAGCAGTAAAGGTGGATCTGAATATTGTAATATTCATTCTATTCTCCTAAAATTTCTCCAAAAAGAAAATAACATTACTGAATAATTTCCACTGAGTAGAAATTCAAAGGAAGAAAGTATAAATGCTTCGTAAGTCTGATGCAGGTTCTTAAGATCTCAGAGCCTCACAGCCTTCCTTTCTATGGGTTATTTTTCTTCTGGAACAGACCTTGAGATTAGATACATTACTATGACAAATGGGTCTGCTTTAGACTTGATTATTATTTTCATTTAGTATTGCTTGTCCAGGCAATACTACCAAATTATTCTTGGTAATAAAACTTTTCAGAGATAATATATATAAAAAAAGACTGAATGTTCTCTTTTTCCTTTATGGATAGTCACTCAGTTGACTCACTGGCAAACAAATTTGATTACAGGAATTAACTGGTGTTGTGTTGTGGTCCCTCTGCCACATGTAAGGGCGATTCTTGGTGGCTTGCTGGCATAGTGACAAAAACCATAGGTGAAAGGCCTGTGACAGGATGTGTTACACATAAAAGACAGGCCTCAGTTCACATCCTCTCTTTCAGTCCTGCTGCTGCTGCTGCTGCTAAGTCGCTTCAGTCGTGTCCGACTCTGTGCGACCCCATAGACAGCAGCCCACCAGGCTCCCCCGTCCCTGGGATTCTCCAGGCAAGAACACTGGAGTGGGTTGCCGTTTCCTTCTCCAATGCATGAAAGTGAAAAGTGGAAGTGAAGTCGCTCAGTCCTGTCTGACCCTCAGCGATTCCATGGACTGCAGCCTACCAGGCTCCTCCGTCCATGGGATTTTCCAGGCAGGAGTACTGGAGTGGGGTGCCATTGCCTTCTCCGCTTTCAGTCCTAATACTGTCTTAATTTGGAGAACAGGCAGTGAAGACCCAACCCTCAGTCCATTTCCTAAGATAGCAGGCCCAGAAACGTGTTCTCTCTATAGGAAGTCTGTTGGGTATCCATGTACTTAAAAAGCACAGATGACCTACACACCTTCTACCTTTGCACTTTCTGATGGGAGACCATCTTCCCCAGCTGCCTTTCTCTTGCTTGGAGTGTGGATCTCCAACACCATGCTAGCCTCAACTTGTCTTAGATGGTTATTTAATCTAAGGAAGGAGAAGGCAATGGCACCCCACTCCAGTACTCTTGCCTGGAAAATCCCATGGACGGAAGAGCCCGGTAGGCTACAGTCCATGGGGTCGCTAAGAGTCGGCCACAACTGAGCGACTTCACTTTCACTTTTCACTTTCATGCATTAGAGAAGGAAATGGCAACCCACTCCAGTGTTCTTGCCTGGAGACTCCCAGGGACGGGGGAGCCTCATGGGCTGCCATCTATGGGGTCGCATAGAGTCAGACATGACTGAAGCAATTTAGCAGCAATCTAAGGAAACCAGGTATCAGTGATGTGTGAGCAACATCTTTATACTTGCAGGTACGATCAGGTAAGGATTGCCTGCTATTTAACAATCTTAACTGCCTTGGAATAGACTCAGAAGCAATACTGGAGGGTAATCATTGAAATGATCTGGAATAGCTCACCCCTCGCCCTCCCTATTTCCTTCCCTTCTTTATTTGTGTGTGTGTGTGTGTGGCTATACATATAACTGCATTTGTGCGCACCTCAGCATGGCCTTGTTCTGCAGCTGAAGGCTGTATCAAGAGATGCACACATTAAGCAGTCAGCTGCTTGCTAATTCCCTTCCATGGGTAAAATTAACTGGACATGTTCCTATTTTTTTTTTTTTAAATGATTCAACCTCTGATGTGCATGCCAGAAAAAATATCATCAGTATAGTGTGGTGGGAACAGCATGGGCTTTGCAATCAGGCTGAACCAGGCTGGGTCAGGGTAGTACACAGTAACTGGGTGATCTCAGGCACAATAATGGGTCATAATAGCACATCACGTAAAGGAATCTTGTGAAGATTTGATATCATAGTGCAGTGAAGTAGCTCAGAGTCTGGCACAGAGCAGGCATTCAATAACCATTTTTATTACGACTACAAACTGCCACGATTCATCTGGATGGAATAAGGAGTGTAGAAGAAGTGCTTCTGGCTGAAAATGAGTTTCCCACAAGGATCTACTAATGACTTTGGTAAAATATCGTCTCTTGTGCATAATTTCTGCCTTGGACCTGCTTCGGCACACTGCTAAGTGTTCCTTTATGTCTTTGTTGGGGCAGAGAGTGTGCCTCAGTCTTTGTGTATCCTTAGTGTCCTGCAAAGTGTCTGGTACATAGTAGGGGCTCAATACATGTTTGTTGAATAAAAGAATCAATTCTTTTATTAAAAGAAAGCTAAAGGTGGGTTCTTTACCACTAGTGCCACCTAGGAAGCCCTATTTTTCTATAATCTCCTGAGCCTCAGATGCTGAAAGGTTTGAAAAATCAGAGATGTTTTCATATGGAACTTAAAAAAAATGCTCATCAACTTTTAAAGCTGTTCAATCTGGTGCATGTGTGCTCAGTCGTGTCCAACTCTTTGCAACCCCACAGATTGTGGCCTGCCAGGCTCCTCTGTCCATGGGATTCTCCAGGCAAGAATACTGGAGTGGGTTGCCATTTCCTACTCCAGGGGATCTTCCTGACCCAGGAATTGAATCCGAGTCTCCTGTGCCTCATGCATTGGCAGGCGGATTCTTTACCACTGAGCCACCTGGGAAGCCTGTTCAATATGGTATCATTGAACAAATACTAAGTGGCTGATTCATGTTGAGGTTTGACAGAAAACAGCAAAATTCTGTAAAGCCATTATCCTTCAATTAAAAAGGAAATAAATTGTAAAAAATTAAAAAAAATAAATTTTCATAGTTTTCAGGCACCTCGATTTAAAAACAATTCCAAATAATCTCCCATTTTCTTTAAGCCAAAGGGCTTCCTTAACGGCTCAAATGGTAAAGAATCCACCTGCAATGCAGGAGATCAGAGTTCTATCCTTAGGTCGGAAAGATCCCCTGGAAAAGGAAATGGCAACCCACTGCAGTCTTCTTGCCTGGAGAATTCCATGGGCAGAGGAGCCTGGCAGTGGGCTACAGTCTACAGGGTCCCAAAGAGTCAGACGTGACTGAGCTATGGGTCAAAAATCTTTAAGCCAATCCATTCTTGACCTGACTTAAAAATTCAGAAACATAATTTCATAGACAAAAGATTTTGCTAGTTTTTCATAGTGTGATTCCCATAGACATAAAAAATAGTATTTTTAAAAATATATTTAAATGCATTTAAATGATAGTTAATAATACTGTGCCTCAGAAGGTAAAGAGTCTGCCTGCAATGTGGGAGATCCAGGTTTGATCCCTGGGTCGGGAAGATCCCCTGGAGAAGGAAATGGCAACCCACTCCAGTATTGTTGCCTGGAGAATCCCCATGGACAGAGGAGCCTGGTGGGCAACAGTTCATAGCGTCGCAAAGAACTGGACACGATTGAGCGACTTCACTTTCTTCCTTTTCTCTTTAATAATACTGTATTATATCTTTGAAAGTTGCTAGGAGAATAGATCTTAAAAATTTTGATCACAAGAAAAAAAACATTTTATAAATACGTGTGGGGATGGATGTTATTTGGATTTACTGTGGTAATCATTTCACAATACATACAAGTATGGGATCATTATGTTGTAATGTATTGAAACCAATGCATTATATGTCAAGTATGTCTTTTAAAATATATTTTCAGTTAACATTTAACAGAGAAGCAACTAATCAACTTACTAAAGCAGCAGCAGCAGCAAAGTGTAGTAGAGTGATATTATTAATGCTTCAAGATGGTCACATGTTCTTAGACTTGAATGACAAAACTGTCCAAATGGAAAGGCTATGTTATCTGTCAACAGATGCTTCCTGAGATTTTTAGAAAGAACTTTCAGGAGGTTGAGGCAGTGATGGTGGCTGGGAGCAGGGGGTAAAAGCATGAACACAAATGCAAGGTATACGCGGGGACAGGGGGTGGTCTTTGTAACATCAACCCAAATCAAGTAATGGCCACAGAACATAATCAAATTAATGAGAAAAACAATCAGCTAAACGACATGAGTACTTTCCCTTTGTAGCAATCCTTTAGAAAGACATGTTTTTCTTGTTTCCTTTTTCTTTTATGAATTGCTCTTTCCTTCTCTTATCTGTCCCATCTGGAGAACTGCTACTTACTCTGAAAACCCCAGCTCCCATGTTTCCTTCTCTCCAGAGCTGTTCTTAATCTTCCTCTTCTCACTGCCATGCAGAAGAGAAACCTGCCTTCTCAGCACTTTGAAATGTTGCATTTGCAGCAGCTTTGTCTTTTTCCTCGAGACCAGGGGTCAGCAACCTATGGAGCATGGGTCAAACCTGACCCACTGCCCATTTCTGTTTAGTCTATAAATTGAGAATGTATTTTACATTGCCAAGAAATGGAAAGAAAACCAGGAGAATATTCGATGATGTGTTAAAAACAAGGTGAAAGTCAATTTGTATTATCTGTGGTTACTTCCACGCTACAATGGCAGAACTGAGTTGTTGTGACAGAGACCATATATAGCCCACAAAACATAAGATTATTATCCAGCCCTTTGCAGAGAAGCTTGCCACCAACTGCCCTTTGGGGAGGGCTCATCTGTCACAGTCATGTAGCCATCATGTCCTGTTACCATAGGCTGAGCACGATGCTCCACACTTCACATGCTTTATCTTCCTTAATCTTCAGCAACTCTAAGACAGAACTGCTGCATGATTTCCATTTTATAGAGGAAGCAACCAAGGCTCAGAGATGGTGAGAAGTTCTCTGAAAGTTACATGAGTAGCAGTTTGTAGATATGTGGTTCAAATCTAGGTCTGTCTGCCTCCAGAGGGAACTCACAGGGTCATCCTAATCATCATCACCCAAGACCTGAGGGCAGTACCTGGCACTGGAATAAATCAGTTACATTCCTCCCTGTTGCCCTCAACTATACTCCTCCATTCAGAGCAAGGCACTTCAACACAACTTCCATGAGTCTTCCTGAGCAGAGTGAGGGCATTACTAGTAGATGAGTTTATTAATCTATTAATGGCATGTGTTGACATATCCCTTGAGCCAGGCTCTGTGCTGGGGCTGAGATACAGAAATGAGGGAGCTTGCCATCTAGAGATGAATCCTGGGCCCTGTATCCTAGAATAAGGAGGCAGAAAACTCTTTATGGATCCTGTCTAGCAGAATAGTTGAGTAGCAGATACAAGATTTCATCAAGGCTTCACAGTAAATGTTCTCTTGTTTCATATGGAAGTCCTCATTGATTTTATTAAGTGTTTTCCCCTCATGAGGAAGATGTGGTGGTCAGTTCATATAACACTTTGCTTGCTACCACAATATTAAGGGTTTTCTACTTTGCCCATGACTTCATCTTGCCATGCCTAGGAAGGAAAGGGCTGCCCTTCCCATGTCCTCAACGCTACTTGGGCATTTACTGGGATCCTTTCCCTGGTGGCTCAGACAGTAAAGAGTCTGCCTGCAGTGTGGGAGAGCCGGGTTTGATCCCTGGGTCAGGAAGATCCCCTGGAGAAGGAAATGGCAATCCACTCCAGTATTCTTGTAGGGAAAATCCCATGGATGGAGGAGCCTGGCAGGCTACAGTCCACGGGGTCGCAAATAGTCAGACACTACTGAGTGACTTTTCTTCTTTTTTGGAATAAAGTGATTTCTTTAATGATCACAAATTGCCTGAGGGCCCAAGGGTACGGGGAGGAGGAAATGGGTGGGGAATCTATTAATTAGTTGCATGAGTTGGTCACTTACAACACTTCCTATGTTTTATTCTCTTTAGTTGGAAAATGAAGATAACAGTTATTAACTTGTAGGGTTGCTATGAGGATTAAAGGAGACAAAGACAAGGATCTTTTGCATTGTAAGTTCTCAAATATTAACTGCTGCCATGACCATTACTCCTACCAATGTTTTAACTACTGCTAACATAATATTACTAAATTCCAGAAATCTAGTCTTAAAAAGTGCAGACAGAGTCAGGCTTTGGACATACGCTGAGTGCTGGGAAGTGTGCTAAGCAGTAATGGCAACATTATAGCAGTTTCATAGTGTGATTTTTGCTGGAATATTTTTCCAGGCCCAGTATTATCCTGAGATTCCTTCCTGAAGCCCCTCTGGTGTCCAGTTTAAAGGGATTAACTGGAAACCAGGTCTTCATTCCTTAAAACCATGGGCCCAACTGGCACCACTAATGCTACTTTCCATACAGTCCCGGAACACCTCACCGAAGCTCTCAACCCCAGCTGGATAAAGGCACTGCCCACATGTGTATCCACCTCCAGGTTTCATCATGCTCAGGGCTCTTCCTTCAACACAGAACCCTCACCTGTGGATTCTATAAGTTCCCAATGGGGCCTCAATTGTAAGCCTTACTGCACAAAGGGTTTGTGGGCCAGCTGCATTGGTGTTACCTAAAAGTTTGTTTGGAAGGACTGATGCTGAAGCTGAAGCTCCAATACTTTGGCCACCTGATGTGAAGAACTGACTCACTGGAAAAAATCCTGATGCTGGGAAAGATTGAAGGCAGGAAGAGAAGGGGATGGCAGAGGATGAAGTGATTGGATGGCATCACCGACTCAATGGACATGAGTTTGAGCAAGCTCTGGAAGTTGGTAATGGACAGGGAGGCCTGGCGTGCTGCAGTCCATAGTATCGCAAAGAACTGGATGGGACTGAGCAACTGAACTGACCTGACTGAAAAGCTTGCTAAAAATGCAGAATCTCTAATTATTATATCTTCCTCTTGAACTGATCCCTTGATCATTAAGTAGTGTCCTTTTTTTATCTCTTGTAACAGTCTTTATTTTAAAGTCTACTTTGTAAATACATATGCAGCCAACAGAGGAGCAAATACCACCCTGTATAAGGCAATGTATAAGGCAAACATCATCCTGATTGCACCTGATCTCATCAATATATCAGGCAAATGTTATATACAGCCATAAAAGAAGAAATTGACAGTGATACAATAATAGTGGGAGGACTTTAACATTGCACTAACTTCAATGGACAGATCATCCAGATGGAAAATCAATAAGGAAACACAGGCCTTAAATGACATATTAGACCAGATAGACTTAACTGATATTTATAGAGTATTCCATTCAAAAGCAGCAGAATATACATTCTCCTCAAGTGCACACGGAACATTCTCCAGTATTGATCACATGCTGGGCCACAGTAAATTTAAGAAAGTTGAAACCATATCAAGTATCTCTTCTGAACATGCTATGAGATTAGAATCAACTATAAGAAAAAAACTTAAAAACACAAACACATGGAGGCTAAACAATATGCTACTAAACAACCAGTGGATCACTGAAGAAACCAAAGTGGAAATAAAAAATACCTAGAGACAAAGGAAAATGAAAGGTCATCCAAAACCTATGGGACACAGAAAAAGCAGTTCTAAGAGGGAAGTTTATAGCAATACAGTCTTACTTTAGGAAACAAGAAAAATTCCAAATAAACAACCAAACCTTACATTTAAAGCAACTAGAGAGATAGGAACAAACAAAACTCAAAAGTTGGAAGAAGAAAAGAAATTATAAAGATCAGAGCAGAAATAAAATAGACACAAAGAAGACAATAAAAGATTAATGAAACAAAAGCTGGTTGTTTGAAAAGATAAACAAAATTGATAAACCTTTAGCCAGACTCATCAAGGAAAAAAAAAGGAAAGGACTCAAATCAATAAAAATGCACAATCTCCAGGCCTAAGCAGAGGCCTGAATGTAGATATTGAATGTAGATACTGAATCAGTATCTACATTTTAAGATGATTCCTGGGTGATTTACATGTACATTCATGAATGAGGACTGCTACAAAGCAAAACTTAATTAAGAAGGTAAGATCTAGTCTCAGGAAACAGGATCTATGGTAGGATCAAGATGTGAGCATAGCAGAAGGCAAGTGATTCCTCCCATCATCCATCTGACAGCCTCACTCATTGCAAATCAGGTGCTACACTTGGGATTGAGGAAACCCCAGGTAGTCCTGGATTCAAATTTGAGTTCTAATAATGCTCAGTGTGCATCATCTCTGAGCATTTCCTCCTTCTAAAGATCTCAGCAAAAGCAGGAGAACATTTAACACTCAACATCAGCCTTTTTATAGATCACTTTTTAGCTTAGTGCTCAAACACACTTTCTCTTGTTGCAATAAACACAGAGAAATAAATAGGACTTGATTCCCCCAAGATCTTTGAATTCCCATGAAAGCAGAAATGAGTTAACAACATACCTTTGGCAGGCTCTTGCCACCTACATTCTGAAGACAGCAACATCAGTAACAAAACTTCCTCATGTTCTTTGGAGCTTCAATTATTTATGAAGTACTTTTCAATAATTCTTTGAGCTCAGATGTAGAGGCGGTCAGGAAGGAATGTTATTACGATGCCAGTTGTAAGTAAGGGGTTCAGGGAAGTTATCTGCCTACACATTGATAGGAAGATGCTGAGCTTGAGTTTGTGTGAATCAGTTCCACAACCACGCAGTATGGACCACCTGGAGCCTGACACTGAGCTATGGGAGCTACATATGAGCTTTGTTTCATCACCTCCACAGGACAGGCAGACTTCATTTGACTGCACTTTATTTTACTACCTTCCCAGATACTATATATTATTGTTACAAATTGAAGATTGGGGTGATACTGCTTCAAGCAAGTCTATTAGCACCATTTTTCCAACAGCCATTTCTCACTGCATGTCTCTGTATCCTTTTGGTAATTCTTGATATATTGCAAACTTCTTCATTATTATTACATTTCTTATGATGATCTTTGATGTTCCTAGTATGAGTCACTGAAGTTTCAGGTGATGGTTAGCATGTTTTTGTTTTTTAGCAGAGAATTGTATTAAGGTATATGCTCTGTTAAGACATAACACTACCACATGCTTAATAAACTACAGTAAAGTAGTAGCTCTATAACTACTATAAAAGATAACTTTTACATGAACTGGGCAACCCAAAATTTGTGACTCCGTTTGCTGTGATACTTTCTTTGATATGGTGATCTGAACAGAACTGACAATATCTTGGAGGTATGCCTGTGCTACACCTTGGTACTGTTTTGCATTTGAAGAAGCAGACCTTTAGCCCATCTGCAAGTCACCTGTGATCTCCCAGTCCAAGTGGCAGAATCTGGGTGCAGGTGGGTCCAGCTCCAAAGCTCAGGGTCTTAGCTGTGAAATTGCTTTCTCTCTACAACATTCAGGCAAGGGATGAGGTACTTCCTCAACTGCTTTAGAATTGTAAGGCAAAATGATATGAGAAGGCAGAATTTTTAGACAAGCAAACACCTAATCAAGAATAAGAAGCAACCTGCTCTGTTTCCCATTTCCACCCCTCTACCAGTTAACAGAAAAGTTCTACCTTTTCCTCTGTTTCTCTTGTAATTTAGTCTCAACCTGAGGTACAGCGGACAACCCAGAAAGAATTAATCAAGGGTGATGTATGGATGTGAGAGTTGGACTATAAAGAAAGCTGAGTACTGAAGAATTGATGCTTTTGAACTGTGATGTTGGAAAAGACTGTTGAGAGTCCCTTGGACTGCAAGGAGATCCAACCAGTCTCCTAAAGGAGATCAGTCCTGGGTGTTCAATGGAAGGACTGATGTTGAAGCTGAAACTCCAATACTTTCGCCACCTGATGCGAAGAGCTAACTCATCGGAAAAGACCCTGATGCTGGGAAAGATTGAGGGCAGGAGGAGAAGGGGACGACAGAGGATAAGATGGTTGGATGGCATCACTGACTCAATGGACATGAGTTTGGTTAAACTCTGGGAGTTGGTGATGGACAGGGAGGCCTGGCATGCTGCGGTTCATGGGGTCACAAAGAGTCAGACACGACTGAGCGACTGAACTGATGTCTCAGAGACTTGACCCAGATAAGGCTAACAGCAACACAGATAATATGAATTATTATTAGTAATAATATGCAATGCTTTTTCCTCAAGTGCTTACCATGTACCAGGTACCACACTAAACACTTTGCATGTATTAGCTCATTTAAATCCTTAGGTCAAACTGAGGCCAGCATAAAAATCCCCATTTTGTAGCTAAGAAAACAGGATCAGCGAGGTGGAGAGCACTTCCCAAAGCTGCATGGCTATGTTAAAGTGAACCCAGATGTGTCTGACTCCACAGCAGAGGTTCACAATCTCCTTGTGATGGACACTCAGAGGCCATTTATGCAGGTGGTGGTGTGCCCTACTACCTCTTAGACTAGATAAAATAAGGCAGTTAGAGAGACCTGAAACTTCTGGATAAATATGACTATGGGGTTCTTTAGCTTTTTAAGACAGTGATTCATAAAGTGGTGCTCAAAATTGCCCCTGGGTCAGAATTATCTGAAGGCTTGTTAAAACACACGTTGCTGTCCTCCTCCCTTGCCCCTGCTGGTGAGTTTCTGCTTTTGTTGGTCTGGCAGGAGGCCTGAGAATTTGTATTTCTAATAAGTTCCCAGGAAGGGCTATTTAATTTGCAAGACCCAGAGCAAAGTGGGCTCCTCATTCAAAAAGCAGGGGAAAACTGCCATTAATTAAGGCACTAAAAGATAAAACTGTTTCCTTTCTACCATGGTCCCTCTCAACTAGTCATAGGTTTTTTATTTGCCATTAATGTTCTAAAGAAAAAGTAAAGAGCATGAAGTTTACTGTTCACCTGTAAATTGCACAATGCCAATTTTATACAGTGCATAACTCATCTGTGGAATCATCGAAATTATATGACTTAATCTTTCATGGTTTCTCTCTCTCTACACACACACACACACACACACATATACATGTATACATATATTACATTCTAATCAGAAGAGTGGAACTGCCTCACAAAACTGAGTCCATTATTTTAAATTTCACTTCTTAATATATTTGCATTCTACCAACTTTCCCCGCTTTTGAGTTACGGATGGGTAAGGAAGCTCTGAAAAGATAAGGAACAACAGGTTGCCTTCTCTCTTTCCTTCAAGTGTAAGTGGTTGACTAATTCACAAGTTGGAGAAGATATGATAAGGTTTCCTAGTGGATTGTTGTTCTTAGAATGCCATTGCTTTTTTTCTGGGTTCCAAGAAAGTTCTAGTTCAAATACAAAGTGTGACCTCTCTGGGCTGTCACAGCCCTTCACCTCCCTAACTTCCCACATTTGATTCAGTTGCAGACCTAACATGCTTACCTTATACTTGCTTTGAATCTTACTGAACTCTCACACGTGTGGGGTCTCCTGGAATTCTATGCTCATGGGATACTGTGGATGCTGTCTTTGAATGGGGAATCTACTCCCACCAACATTCTGCTGTCCTCTTTTTCCACTGGAATTTAATTACAAAAAAGAATTTCAAGATGGCAATAGCATCAAACCAAGTATGAGGCCTTTCTTAGCAAGAGGGCCCTGCCCAGGTGATGATGATGATGCTGGTCTGGGGTCCACAGTTTAAGAACCTCTGATTCCGAAACTTCTATAATGTTCCAGTTCACTCTGAATGTATGTACTCAAGGTCATGCAAAATTTTGCTTCTTATCCCAACAACAAAGGCTTCCAAAGTTTTTCTAAAAGAATCAGATTGCTTCTCAAACAAATGTCTCCTACAAAATGACATTTTAATAAGCTAAAGGGCAAGAAAATAAGAAACATCCAAATTGAATTTGTTAAAAAATACATATGGTATTCCAAAAGTAAAGGCTTGAGGCAAAATTTAAATCATATTTTACTGAACCCAAGAGTTTGGGAAAACACTGCAAGATACTCAGCTGGATTTGGGATGCCTGAAGCATTCTCTATTTCTAGAATTTCATTTTGGTGGGTTAGCTCCTGACCTAAGCTTATTCCACCAAAGGGTATAGGATTTCAGTCGTGTAGAGAAGAGGCTATTTCCACAGTTAAAATTCTTATTTCTCATTAATTTTCACTTACTTTTTTAGGTTAATATAATTAGCTCAAGTTATTTCTATCCTCTTAGCAAGGAAGAATTTCCCTTTTTTTCACCCCACATTTTTTTGTCTTTGTGGTGTGATCCAAGGATAAGATCTGTAAGTTTCAAAGCAAATTCCCTCAACTCTGAAGCTGATCCCTTTCACCTTGACAGAATATTTTTACTCCCAGCAAGTGTGAACATTTATAACAGATGTATGGGAGCAAATTTTGTTTGAGAATGAGCTCACAGGTGAGGTCAGCTCCACAGAAGTGCAAAGGTTATCCCAAATCGTAGCTATTACCATGTGGATACCTGGGTACATGCACATCTTTCTACCCTGTCTGATCAGTGCAGCTAAAGACTCAAAGCATTAATTCCGGGGTTTTCACTTGTTTTAAGTTTATGGGTTTGAACCATTAGCAAATTTATGCATGATCAAAGCAGTTTCCTCTTTTCTGGGAAAACCGTTTTCCCTACACTGTTTCTGTCCTTTTGGCTTTTGTTCAAATTTGCTAACACGCTGCTTTAATCTGTTTTCCTACACAGTTCTTTCAACTCTTAGGGCCCCAGTAAAAGAAGAAGAGGAAAAAACATGGCCTCTCAAGTCTATGATCTTGAAAAAAGAACATGACCTACATTATGATGGGGCTTTTATACATCAGGTTTGAAGTGACCTGAAACAGGAGGCAGAAGCACCTTTGTCACTAAATTTGTGTGACCTTGGGTAAACTGCACTACCTCCAAGGTTCAGTTTTTTATGACTAACATAGGACTATCACCTCTTATCCTTAAGTAAATGTTCTTGAACACCAGATTTGTGTTAGATTCCAGGCCCTTCAGAGTTTGATCAAGTAGTTGTGTCAGAGACCCTTCCTGTTCACGGAAAGAAACGAGGGTTATTTGGCAAAGCCAAGAGTAGAAGTGACATGCATGACTACTTTGCCAAAGTGTTGCACAGCTGCTGCATGAATATCTAAATGCCCTTTTCCCTTTGTCAGGTGACCCTGGAAGCCATATGTTCCAATGATAAATCTCCAAGATGGAAAAAGGATGGAATCATTGCTTGGAAAGGAGTCACTAGACTCATGGCAGACTTTAAGTAAAAGATGAACTTTTATATGTTAAGCAACAGGTACTTGGAGTTAGACTTGTTTCTGCAGCATAAATTAATTTATGACAAATGCAGAACCAAACATCCAAGGTGGAGGGCTGCTTTGGCAAAGCGTTAAAAGATATAGCATTCACTCAGCAGTCAGATGACAGGCAGTGAAGATACTGATACTGAAGACTAGAAATGTGGATATTGTTAATTCAGTGACCAACAAATTTTGTTCGAACTGTCACCTATGATAACTTGGGACGGAGATTATGTGTGCACTAAGCCACCAGCTCCAATGGAAAAGTTTTAGAAAACAGAACATCAATAGTGCTTATTGGACACCAATGGCATCAATCAGCACAGTGCCATAAAAGAAAGGAAGGAGAAAAGAGAGACATGCTCTACAAAGAACTGGCAGAAGTGAAAGGCAACAGAGCCCAGGAATGTGATGCCTTTAAAGATTGCAAAATCCACTGTAACTGGACCGCGAACTGTGAGAAATGGGATATAAAAAGGCTGTGAATAACAAATGTCCAGAAACATACATGATCCAAATGACTCAGGACAAAGATCAGATTTCATGTGTGGCCATTCAGTTTGAAGGAATCAGCAAAGAAATGAGCAGTTTTGAAAGCCATGTCTCAAACAAGAGATGTGGATGGGGTTCCTGGCACATGAGACTGCATGCAAGCAAGTGCACTGAATGTCTTCTGAATTTTTGAGAAAGTTGCATTTGTCTAAAAATCAAGCGACTTAAAATGACCCTTAGCTCTCAAACTCCCTTGATTAGAAAGCCCTTAAGGAGGGCATATGCCACAATATGCACTTTAGATAGAATAAAGGAAAATCAGGGGATATTAAGAACTTCCCAGAGGGTGGAACTGGGTGCTACAAGAAGTAACAGACAAGGGACTTCCCCTCTACTCCTAGAGAACACAACCAAGGTCTCACTGAGGAACCTCCCCAACAATTGGGTAGGTAACCACCATAGCCATTGTCCATGGACCCCTTAGAAATGCCGCAAACCAGTGACTGTGATATGTCTCCCTTTAGTGTATTTAAAAGTATTTAAAGTCAATACTCCAAATGGGAGTATTGACTGCAGCTACCAGGTCTCTGTTCCATCATCCTACATTGGGATTATATGTGGAAGAGTGGCAGATAACTTGCCTTTTTAATTCATAGTTCTCTAGCCCAAAAGGAGCCACATCTGCACCAGGTAATGACTACTGGCTACCACCCAGAAATTCTAAACTTTGAGCTTCATGCATCTATTCAAAGTGACTTTTGAGTTGTATTTCTCAGGGAGAGATTCAATATGTTCTTTGTATAGGAAAAAGGGGGAAAGGATGGAAAGTAACAGATATATTTATTGCTCACTCTATGTCCTTGTGTTTCCTGGCACTTCCCAGTACCTTGCAGGAGGGAGGGTCCTTGTACTAGTTACAAGCCAAAGCATGGTAGAGTGCTGTGAACGCTCCATGCCCCTTTGTTGAGATAACAGAACCGGAAAATATCAGCAGCCTGGATCCTGGTCACTACTTGGAAAACAATAGTGGGTAAAACCTGCAGCAAACTTTAAGTGAGGAAGAAACAAACCTTGGTTTTGTTTGGGATAGGGTCCTTTTTAAGAAGTGTCCTAGATGTTTCTAATATAGATGGCATGTAGATGCCACTTTAAGAAACACTGTCTGAAGATTGCCATTAGCTAAGTTGTTTTAAAGGGCCTTAGAAGAGAGGAATAAAAAAATTATTTTCAATCATGGCATCCAGTAAATGAGTACATACATTCTTAGAATGTTCAGAATATTTTTTGCTTTAAATGCATGATGATTACAGTTTAAGTGGAAACTGGGTCTACTGTACATGCGACTGGTATAAATGGCACACCAGTCAGGAAAGCCAAGCAACAACTTAAGCACTCAAAACATCAGACAATGCACACCCACTGGGCCCTGTTTCCAGGGTGCCAGAAACTCTGCCTTCTTCCAGACTGGATGGGCACAGAGAGTTCAGACCTTTCCACTGCCTCCTGGCCAAATCAAGCCTCCGAGACCAGCCAGTCCTGTTGGTGAGTAGAGTTACTCTCATTCTTTATCCCATAATAGCCACTCTTGCCAATTTGGAAACCACGTACACTTTGAAATGGGTGAAGTTGTACCTTATCCAAGAATCCTTTCAAGGTTTATTCCAGCCAGTTCTGGTAGATCTTCTTACTTCTGGGTCTATCCTTTGCATTGTAAAGTATGATTTTTTTAGTGTCTTTCTCCTTAAGTATAAGTTCAGTTCAGTCGCTCAGTCATGTCCGACTCTTTGCAACCAGGCCTCCCTGTCCATCACCAACTCCTGGAGTTCACTCAGACTCACGTCCATCGAGTCGGTGATGCCATCCAGCCATCTCATCCTCTGTCGTCCCCTTCTCCTCCTGCTCCCAATCCCTCCCAGCATCAGAGTCTTTTCCAACGAGTCAACTCTTTGCATGAGGTGGCCAAAGTACTGGAGTTTCCGCTTTAGCATCATTCCTTCCAAAGAAATCCCAGGGCTGATCTCCTTCAGAATGGACTGGTTGGATCTCCTTGCAGTCCAAGGAACTCTCAAGAGTCTTCTCCAACACCACAGTTCAAAGGCATCAATTCTTCGGTGCTCAGCCTTCTTCACAGTCCAACTCTCACATCCATACATGACCACTGGAAAAACCACAGCCTTGACTAGACGGACCTTTGTTGGCAGAGTGGCATAGCAACTGAAAACTTAGGTTTGATTATTGCACTACTATATACTGAGAAATGTTTGACGAGCTTCTTTCTCTGTCTCCCCTCCCCACCCCCTCCTGTTCACTCATCTGTAAGGGGAGGGTCACCATGAGAGCTAGGTGAGGCAGTGCATGTTATAGCACAATGCACAGGAAGAGTTTAATTAACTTTGGCTATTCGCATCAGTCTGTATTGTCCTCAATCTAATCTTGCATTTTAGCCTTTTGCTGCCATGCCCCAAATATTGGAGATTAGTAAGTGCCCAACTTGTAGTCACTGCCAGACCTCCTGCCTCTCTGGGATACGAAGGAAGGTGTTCCCAAACACTTTAAACTACTCCATAACCAAGTTCACTTACACTATACTTGAACAAATCTTTGTCTTTTTTTAAGTTTGCTTGCTGAGCTTGCTGGTAGTTGTGGGCTAACAAGTTTGAAGAGCCTTTTTGATATGTGGGGAAAAACAGAACCTTGAAGAGTACCCCATCAGCATTACTGTTAAACTAGCTTGAAAAAGCAGTCAATTTACTCTGGGTTTAGAGATGTAAGGCAAGGGAAAGGACTCTATCTTGGGTTTACATAAAGGGTGTGTATTTCTTCATTCAATTTGGATCTCTTGTCTACATTAGAGGCCTTTTAGTGAAGGAGAGGATCTTCCATGTTAATTAGCCTAGTCATCTACCTAGGATGAGATCTCTTTTATTAATGCTGTTAACACTTTGATAGGGTACCCACTCTTTCATGAATTATTTCTACTTGTTAGAAAAATGTACTACGTTTAAGTATGCCTCTCTATAACTTGTATCCATTAGTTGAGTCCTGTATCTGTCTCAGCCCCAGTGTTTACGTTTGTGAAATTCGAATCTGTCCAGACTAAAGGGAAGGGCAGTCATGAGGAACCAGTACCTTCAGGAGGGGAGCAGTCCCTACTTGAACCCTTTCCAAAGCTGTGATCTGATTACTCAAACAGTCCAACAGCCAAGACAGAATTTCCTTGCACTAAAGATTCATGCACTTTCTTTAGAAATGCTGCTTATAATTCCTCCTTTCCCATCCTCTTCCCTTGCCCACTGCCCCTGCTTGGTACCTTGCTCTCCAAAAAGAAGACACAACAGCAGACAAATGAACTCTTCCTGGGTACGCAAAAGTGAGTAAATCAGCAAACAAGCAAAGTAAAAGTTTATTTTAAATGGTGTCCATAATAAAAATAGAATTTATGATGTGATCCTCTCCATGCACAAGTGTACAAATTACTGAAAGGATGGCCTGTGAATAATAAAAAAATAAAACCACTCATTCCTCAATCCCAATCTGAGCATCTTTTCAATTTTTTTGCTCACCTTTCTTTCAGTTCTGAATATAAAAGCACTTAAAACCAGGGAGATAAGCTCTCTGAAGTTTTTTAAGGATGGAGAGAAAAAGAGTGGGCAGACCAAGACTGCTTTAGAGTGGGCCAAGAAAGAGTGGGAACACATCCTATCTTTTGTCTATCACATGCAGCACTTAAGAATAGCACCATAATCACATGGATGTGACTGAAACCCTGGGGAGTCTGTGGCAGACGTTTGATTCTGTTTCTCAAATATTTTGAGGCAGAGTTCATCTATACATTCATTCATTCATCCAAATACTTTTGAATGCCTTTTATGTGGAAGGCAGTGCCTCTGTAACTTAATGGTAGTCTCCAATTATGTGGCAGTTCTTCAGATGGTCCTTAATACCTTTATCTCCACTGTAAAGATGAGCAGTAGAGTCCAATAGATGTTGAGAACTGTCTAACGACGTTCTAAATTTCAAATATCTATCTATCTATCCATTCATCCATGATGGGAGGCAATCCATGAGAAAAAACTTGAGAAACAGAAGTTTGGCCCTGGGGAATGGTAGATGGTTCTGTCATTTCAACATGAAGTAATTAAAAGTACTTTAAGAATTCTGTTAAGACTCCAAAAAACAAGCCTAGAACTACCCTGTTTGCAACTGAACCAAACTGTTCAAAGTGAACAATTTATTGGATGTTCACTCTGTTGGGGATTCATATCTACATATCTTTTATTTTCTTTCCAATCAACATCGAGCACAATGTCAAACACATAGCAGATACTTAATTCTGTAGAACTTCAGAGCTGTAGGTGGCTTTGGAGACCAACACAGACAAACCTCTGAATTTTTGTAGATGATGAATCAGGAACCTGCCTGAACCATTAGAATAGCTTCCTGATTTTTAAGCCTCCAGCTTCCCCAAAAATAGCTATTATATTTCTCTTAGCTTGACCAATGGTTGCATATCTGTGAAGTTTCAGCTGGGTGGCCTCACACTTGACCCAACTCTCACTCAACCTCCAAAGAAGATTAGTTTTCCCTTATAATTCTCAAAGCATTTCTTGACCCTCTTCCATAGCATTTCCCACTACTTGTAATTAAACTTTAATTTCTGTGACTAATTTTAAAAGATCTATCTCCTAACCAAGCTGTGAGTGCCATAATAGCAAGGGCTAATTCATTCACCACTGTATTCCCAGTGCCTAGTATGGCAACCCACTCTGGTATTCTTGCCTAGAGAATCCCAGGGATGGGGGAGCCTGGTGAGCTGCCATCTATGGGGTCACACAGGGTCGGACACGACTGAAGCAACTTAGCAGCAGCAGCAGTATGATTCTGGCACATTGGGGCACAATGAATATTTGTAATATTTGTTGAATAAACAAATGGTTGGAAGGCATGCACCAGAGCTCTCTTTAGAAAACACAGATCTGATCAGGTCTTTCCTGACTAAATTATTTGAGTTCCCCAGTTTTTGACAGTGAAGAAACAATGTCTTAGCATGTCTGTGAAGAGCCATCACAATTTAGAGAGTTTTTCTATAAGCTGCTCAGGTCCTTTCAGACCGCCAAGTCTTTGCATACCCTGTGTCCTCTAAGAAATGTCCTGCCTGCAGTTCCTGACCAAGTGGTAAGCACCCACTCATCCTTCCCCTTGTCAGTGAGGTCCAGACTCCCAAAGTGAGGGCTGGTTGGTTGGTTCTTGTTGTCCCCATAGCATTTTTCTATTTTCCTATGGGAATAGGAGGGGTGACAGGGAAAGGATACTTTCTTTCCCAAAACCTGTCCCTGAATTGCCTCTACTGCCCCTAAGGCTGTTGTGAATAATGGAAGAACAGAGGCAGCAAATGCTCAGGGGTCCTTCCACCACCTTCAGATCTCTGTCTCCTGTTACTTTCCCAGACTTTCTCCTCATCTTCCTCTGGCTTTTCCAGGGTTCCCACTCTATATAAGGTGTGATGACTTAGCTCTTTTTAAATTTCTTCCCAGGAAAAAATACTGCAGTGGGTTGCCACTTCCTTCTCCAGAGGATCTTTCTGACCCAGGGATTGAACCCAGGTTTCCTGCATTTCAGGCAGATTCTTTACAGACTGAGCCATAGGGAAGCTCTTGAGAAAGGGGGCAGGAATTTCCATATCATACTCAAGGAATCCTAGCAAGGTATTTTCCAGAATAAAAAAGCTGTCTCAGGGCTTCCCTGGTGACTCAGAGGATCTACTTACCAATGCAGGAGACATGGGTTCCATCCCTTATCCAGGAAGATCCCATATGCTGTGAAGCAACTAGGCCCATGCATCACAACTCTTGAGCCTGTGCTCCAGAGCCTGGGAGCCACAACTACTGAAGCCCCTGTGTCCTAGAGCCTGTACTCAGCAGCAAGAGAAGCCACAGCAATGAGAAGCCTGCACACCACAACTAGAGAGTAGCCTCCACTCGCCGCAACTAGAAAAAGCCTGTGTGCATCAATAAAAACCCAGTGCAACCAAAAATAAAAATGTAAATAAAATTATTGAAAAAATCTCCCTCTTCTGAGGGAGATTCTGCCATTCCCTTCACATGCAAAAAAAGGGCAGTCAAGTTTCTGGCTTTATATTGTAACTTTTCCTTCCTCCTGTAGAGACTTACAACCTAAGCAAAAACAAGGATCTTTTATAAAGCCACTTCATTTGGACATCTCAGATTTTCAGCTGGTTTTGTAACAGTGGTCACCCATTTATCCATCACCCCTTTGAAGATGACTCTATGAACTCCAAGAAGCTCTAAGAAGAGAGGCATCGTCAGGAAGGGGGTGTTCTTAGAAATAGCTCTGCAGAGTTTAAATTCCAATTCCTCTTTCTGTGTTCAGATCTCCTTCTGTATTCAGACTGATTGTTCCTCAAGTGTTCAGTCAAGTTAGTTGTTTTATGATTCCTGTACTTGACAACATAGAAACAAGCACCACTGACTAAGACAGGGCAGCCCGACCTGATGATACTCCCCTTTCACCTCCTGTGTGTGGTCTCCTCCAGGTGTGGAGAGGCCAGCTCAGGCAATCAATTTTTGGTCCTTAGAGAATAGGGTTGCACATTTCCCCAACTGTTAACAGGCAAAACTGAGACACAGGACTTGAGATCTGGGAGATTTGTTTCCTCCTGACCGACCCTCCAGCCCCCAAAGCAGACAACTGAACTATGGCCTCTATTTAAATCTCCATCCTTTCATTCATTAAGTACAAAGCACATGAAGAAGAAGAGAGAACAGGCAGAGAGTAAGCCTTCAGTTCAGTTCAGTTGCTCAGTCATGTCCAAATCTTTGTGACCCTATGAATTGCAGCATGCCAGGCCTCCCTGTCCATGACCAACTCCCGGAGTTCACTCAAACTTACATCCATCGAGTCAGTGATGCCATCCAGCCATCTCATCCTCTGTCATCCCCTTCTCCTCCTGCCCCCAATCCCTCCCAGCATCAGAGTGTTTTCCAATGAGTCAACTCTTCGCATGAGGTGGCCAAAGTACTGGAGTTTCCGCTTTAGCATCATTCCTTCCAAAGAAGAGCCAAGGCTGATCTCCTTGCAGTCCAAGGGACTCTCAAGAGTCTTCTCCAACACCACACTCCAAAAGCATCAATTCTTCGGTGTTCAGCTTTCTTCACAGTCCAACTCTCACATCCATACATGACCACAGGAAAAACCATAGCCTTGACTAGACAGACCTTTGTTGGCAAAGTAATGTCTCTGCTTTACAATATGCTTTCTAGGTTGGTCATAACTTTCCTTCCAAGGAGTAAGCGTCTTTTAATTTCATGGCTGCAGTCACCATCTGCAGTGATTTTGGAGCCCCCAAAAATAAAGTCTGACACTGTTTCCACTGTTTCCCCATCTATTTGCCATAAAGTGATGGGACCAGATTCCATGATCTTTGTTTTCTGAATGTTGAGCTTTAAGCTAACTTTTTCACTCTCCTCTTTCACTTTAATCAAGAGGCTTTTTAGTTCCTCTTTACTGTCATCTGCATATCTGAGGTTATTAATATTTCTCCGGGCAATCTGGATTCCAGCTTGTGCTTCTTCCAGCCCAGTGTTTCTCATGATGTACTCTGCATATAAGTTAAATAAGCAGGGTGACAATATACAGCCTTGACATACTCCTTTTCCTATTTGGAACCAGTCTGTTGTTCCATGTCCAGTTCTAACTGTTGCTTCCTGACCTGCATATAGGTTTCTCAAGAGGCAGGTCAGGTGGTCTGGTATTCCCATCTATTTCAGAATTCTCCACAGTTTCTTGTGATCCAGACAAAGGCTTTGGCATAGTCAATAAAGCAGAAATAGATGTTTTTCTGGAACTCTCCTGTTTTTTCGATGATCCAGCGGACATTGGCAATTTGATCTCTGGTTCCTCTGCCTTTTCTAAATCCAGCTTGAACATCTGGAAGTTCATGGTTCACATATTGCTGAAGCCTGGCTTGGAGAATTTTGAGCATTACTTTACTAGCATGTGAGATGAGTGCCATTATGCGGTAATTTGAGCATTCTTTGGCAATGCCTTTCTTTGGGACTGGAATGAAAACTGACCTTTTCCAGTCCTGTGGCCACTGCTGAGTTTCCCAAATGTGCTGGCATATTGAGTACAGCATTTTCACAGCATCATCTTTCAGGATTTGAAAGAGCTCAATTGGAATTCCATCACCTCCACTAGCTTTGTTCATAGTGATGCTTTCTAAGGCCCACTTGACTTCACATTCCAGGATGTCTGGCTCTAGGTCAGTGATCACACCATCGTGATTATCTGGGTCATGAAGATCTTTTTTGTACAGTTCTTCTGTGTATTCTTGCCACCTCTTCTTAATATCTTCTGCTTCTGTTAGGTCCATATTATTTCTGTCCTTTATTGAGCCCATCTTTGCATGAAATGTTCCCTTGGTATCTCTAATTTTCTTGAAGAGATCTCTAGTCTTTCCCATTCTATTGTTTTCCTCTATTTCTCTGCACTCATCACTGAGGAAGGCTTTCTTATCTCTTCTTGCTATTCTTTGGAACTCTGCATTCAGATGTTTATATCTTTCCTTTTCTCCTTTGCTTTTCACTTCTCTTTTCACAGCTATTTGTAAGGCCTCCCCAGACAGCCATTTTGCTTTTTTGCATTTCTTTTCCATGAGGATGGTCTTGATCCCTGCCTCCTGTTCATCAGGCACTCTATCTATCAGATCTAGGCCCTTAAATCTATTTCTCACTTCCACTGTATAATTATAAGGGATTTGATTTAGGTCATACTTGAATGGTCTAGTGGTTTTGCCTACTTTCTTCAATTTAAGTCTGAATTTGGCAATAAGAAGTTCATGATTTGAGCCACAGTCAGCTCCTGGTCTTGTTTTTGCTGACTGTATAGAGCTTCTCCATTTTTGGCTGCAAAGAATATAATCAATCTGGTTTTGGTGTTGACCATCTGGTGCTGTCCATGTGTAGAGTGTTCTCTTGTGTTGTTGGAAGAGGGTGTTTGCTATGACCAGTGTGTTCTCTTGGCAAACCTCTATTAGCCTTTGCCCTGCTTCATTCCATGTTCCAAGGCCAAATTTGCCTGTTACTCCAGGTGTTTCTTGACTTCCTACTTTTGCATTCCAGCCCCCTATCATGAAAAGGACATCTTTATTGGGTGTTAGTTCTAAAAGGTTTTGTAGGTCTTCATAGAATCGTTCAACTTCAGCTTCTTCAGCATTACTGGTTGGGGCATAGACTTGAATTACTGTGATATTGAATGGTTTGCCTTGGAAACGAACAGAGATCATTCTGTCGTTTTTGAGATTGCATCCAAGTACTGCATTTCAGAATCTTTTGTTGACCATGATGGCTACTCCATTTCTTCTGAGGGATTCCTGCCTGCAGTAGTAGATATAATGGTCATCTGAGTTAAATTCACCCATTCCAGTCCATTTTAGTTCGCTGATTCCTAGAATGTCGACGTTCATTCTTGCCATCTCCTGTTTGACCACTTCCAATTTGCCTTGATTCATGGACCTAACATTCCAGGTCCCTATGTAATATTGCTCTTTACAGCATTGGACCTTACTTCTATCACCAGTCACATCCACAGCTGGGTATTGTTTTTGCTTTGGCTCCATCCCTTCATTCTTTCTGGAGTTATTTCTCCACTGATCTCCAGTAGCATATTGGGCACCTACTGACCTGGGGAGTTCCTCTTTCAGTATCCTATCATTTTGCCTTTTCATACTGTACATGGGGTTCTCAAGGCAAGAATACTGAAGTGGTTTGCCATTCCCTTCTCCAGTGGACCACATTCTGTCAGACCCCTCCACCATGACCTGCCCGTCCTGGGTGGCCCCACACAGCATGGCTTAGTTTCATTGAGTTAGGCTTGAGAGTAAGCCTAGATGGACATAATTCAGATAGATCTTACTAAGCAAGCAAAAACCAAATTTTAATGGGCTCAATTACATATAAATCCAGTGCTCTTTTTTTTTTTACTGAAACAAAATCATTAAGAAAATACAACATGATAATATTTAGTAAAACTCCCAAACACATTGAAGACATTAAAAATGATCAGCAATGAATGATAACTCCTTATATTTATGTAACAGTATATTTAAAATTTTCTTTTCAGTGCCAATAAAGGGCAAGGGCACATTAATAGTGAAAATAAAGGAGAGAAGGTATTTTTAATCCCAATTTAAGGATAAGGAAATAGTTTCAAAATCTGAGATCATATGATAAATCAAAAAGATACTCTCTTCAGCAACTGGGGTTATGGAAAAAACAGATTCTAGAGGGTTATTTTTTTAAACTAGTCTATCTTCAATTCAGTCCAGAAAAATGAGGGTAAAGCAAGTCAAAGGAAGAAGAGAAAAAAAGATGCTTCTTTTTCCTTTGAAGCAAATTAAACTGTAGTCATCAGAATCTGAATATGCAAAATCTGAAATTAGTCAATACTATACACTTATGAATTTATAAGACAAGTAGTGAAACATACTTTTTGTCCTTCTAGGCTAATACACCGATTTTGACCTGCATAAATAATAAACATTTATGTTGCACTTGCACACATACCTCTGCAAACTTTATCATACATAATCTAATATTTTTTGTGGCTGACAAATCAGCTGTCATGAAAAGAGTATTTGGGGCAGGCAAAAGAAACAAAAACCACAGGCTCAGGAGGGGCCCAGATCACAATGGACTCTATCAGATTAAGGGTACAGGCAACATGTACAGGAGCCATACTTAGCAATGAAGACAAAGTGTTCAACGATATTATGGTCATCCATGCTTGGCCAGCCGGTACAAGTCAGGCTCGCTTGGTTATAGGTAGATAAAAGACATGTACCTTTCAACATTCTACATATGACCCAGAGATCTATGAGAAATCAATTCCTCAAACATTTAGGATCAAAGAAAGTGACCAGTAACTATAGTTATGTCTGTCTGTATTACACACACACATGCACACACATTCTACCCACCACCAATCACACCAATCAACATGAACTCTACCTAAAATTCCACCGTTGAAAGCTTCAGGTACGAAGTCACTATCCTGACTAAAAAGAAGTTCTCTCTGTATACACAAATAGTGACGGCTGAAGTCCACCATGGGTCTCTGTTAATGGATCCCTAATTTAGACCCTGGGCAATTGTAGCCAGGCCCTATTTAACAGGGGGCCCTCAGCTCTGGTATCCCCTGTCTTGGTGGATCAAAGTTTCACTTGCCAACCTTCTGGGCTAGATGCCAACCTTATATTTTTAGAATAATCAAGAGGCAATCTGGGGTGGAGTTTTTGGAAGTGTGGTTTTTTTTCCCCTTAAAGAATTGTTTTATTCAGAGTTGGTACTAGGCATTTTTAATCATTTGAATCAATCTATTTTATCAACATAAACTCATTATTTGTTTAATGAAATTCTTGAATTTTTAAAATAATGTTCACTGCAACACACTCCTGGGCATAAGTACAGAAAATGAACACATTAATTATAATAAAACATTCAAGGACTGAAACTAGGAGAAAAGACAGTAACACATGGGACTCAACATCTACCATACATGTATATGAATATGGTGCCTTTTTCTATCTAAAATGCATCTCCATATCTACCTGTTGGGCAGTGGCTCTGCTGATGACATTTTGGTGACAACAGAAGAGGAAATGATGGTGTGTGGTCATCAATTCCCGCTGTTCTCCTCCCAGCCCTGTGCCATGCTCTGAAATGCCTGTAGCTCACCTCTGAGAACATTTTTAGTTTCATGCCACAAAGGAGACACACATTAATTATAGGTTGGGAAAGAGGGTACTGGAATGCTGTGGAGGCGCATTCCATTTTAACAGAAAGGAGCGCATGTGCTCAGAGTGTTTACCCTCATGCATGCCCTTACTGTTGACTGTTCCCTTCCTCCAGGTTGTGATTTTCTTTGTTTTCTTTGTGCTTGTGTGCATGGTAAGTCACTTCAGTTATGTCCGACTCTTTGCGACGCTATGGACTGTAACCTGCCAGGCTCCTCTGTCCATGGGATTCTCCAGGCAAGAATGCTGGAGTGGGTTGCCATGCCCTTCTCCGGGGGATCTTTCCAACCCAGGGGCTGAGCTCTTGCATCTGCTGCATTGGCAGGCAGGTTCTCTACCACTAGTGCAACCTGGGAAGCCCTAGGTGTGCTTGCTATTGCATTTAATTTACAGCACTCTAAGAAATCTTAAAAATCACAATGAGAGAACACACTGATAGCACACTGTGTTTGGAAAGGAAGATAGTTAATGCAGAAATTTTAAAATATGTATTTTGTGTGTTAGTCATAATTGTAATTCAATCTGATGAAGCAAGAATCAAGTTTCTTGATCTGTGACTGGACCAGTTGGGTGACTTATCTGGAAAGGCTTGCTTTGGATACAAAAGATAAGTATTTCCCTCTTTCCTTATATCCTTTACTTTCCAATTTGATATTTGTTTTTGGATATTCTTCTCTGCAATTTCACAGTCTTTGTCAAAAATTTTCAAAACAAAATAGGTTCACTTTAAATATTATAGAAATCCATTAAATAAAAAGTAGATAATCAACAAGGACCTATTGCATAGCACAGAGAACTACACTCAGTGTCTTGTAATAACCAATAATGAAAAACAATCTTAAACAGTATATATGTACATATGTATAACTGAATCAATTTGCTGTACACCTGAAACTAACTCAATATTGTAAATCAACTATATTTAAATAAATTTTTGTAAAAAAGGAATATACCTGCCCTAAGTGCCATGAATTCTCTATGTGAAACAGAGATAGGAGATCTGTAAATAATTTTTAATACAGACAGAAATGCAAATTTTATTTGTGTTCTATCATCACATTTCTACTGGACAAAATGATCCATATGCAGATTGGTCATACAGCTTCACATTTGTTTATATAAATGATTTGGTCAGAATAATGAAAATATCCCCGTATAAAAACACTTACAAAAAATGGGTTAGAGATCACTAAGGGTCTAAATGGTAAAATGTGAAGCAAGACAAAAACAAAAATAATGAAAAATATAAAGTATTTTGCAAAAAAATTGTAGAAAAATAGGTTATAGTAAACTGGATCTCTTACCAGTCTCACAACATTAATAATACTGCAATATTTTACATCATTTAATGCCATGTCATTAATGTCATTTTAAAACTTTTATTGGTGATGTGCTAATGAGACCTTAAAGACTCTAATCTGTTACAGAGGATGTAGTCAAGGCTAACACAAACAGAGCTTCCCTGGCAACCAAGCATCAGTTTTTTTCCCAATATAAGAAGACTGGTCAATTTTCTATTCCATTGATGTTTCCTGTTACAACAATGAAGTAAGGTATATTTCCTCTGTAACAGGATGACTAATTTGGTTATTGGCTTTCTGTTTCAATTTCATCTTTTATTTAAATTAGTTGAAAATACAGGCTGTCTATTCTTCTTCCACATGTTCAGGGTCAGATATAAAAGTAATTTATTCCATTCAGCTGAATATCTGAAAGGGATTTTTGTCTTGTCAATTTTTCTCCCTACTTTATTATTATTTTTTTTACAAGCTCATTATTCAGGTAAGATAATCAACTGGGATTCATAGCCTATAATGTTGCCCAATCCAAATAGAAATTGTGAATATATCTCAAAATTCACATTTGAATGTGAAATCACATAGATGGACTAAAGCTGAGAAATCCTGAGAAAAAGTCATTTTCTTATTGCATGGGTCTCTTTCTCTTGAGGCCAGACTCTACATTTTAGAGACAGAATTTTCTCATACCAGTCACTCTGTGGTAGGTGGGATAGTGAAGAACTTCAAAATTCTTGTGCAGATGATATTTTGATCATATGGACCAGTTTAGAGTTTTCTGAACATTGGCCTTGTGAATCCCATTAGTTGATGGCTCTTTGAAAACAGAAGCTATATTTTATACATCTATATTTGGTAACTAGCAAAGTGCCCTGCACAAAATAGGTGCACAAGAAATGTCTGTTAAATAAAGCATCAAGAGAAATTATAGACTAGAGAAAGGTAGGCGATATGAGGTTCTAAAGATGTATGTCTAAGTAGGCACTTATATGTATTGTGTGCTTTATTTTTATCAGAAGTTCTTATCCGAACTCAAAATAGCCATTTACTCGGGTATACCGGGGTGCAACCACTCCCTTATTACTCAATTTGACAGTCCTGTCTTTGAAGTCACTAAACGGCTAAGTCAGGAACAGCCAAGAGGATTCATCCCATAAATCAATCAGTTCTGTTGAACTGGAGGTGATCTCTTGGGTTGGTGTATAAGGAAAGAACTCAGACTGTACCTGGGCTCAGTGGAGAAAAGGGACATGATGGCCTTCTCTGGACTTGATAGTTAAGACAACCTTCTCTGCCTGGTAGCATGATCCTTCTCCCAGAGTCAGCCCTCATTCTTCTTTCAAAGCCCAGATCATGTCTAAGAGAAATTTGCAGATCCCAGCCTTAAACTCGGAGAAGGCAATGGCAACCCACTCCAGTACTCTTGCCTGGAAAATCCCACGGATGGAGGAGCCTGGTAGGCTGCAGTCCATGGGGTCATGAAGAGTTGGACACGACTGAGCGACTTCACTTTCATTTTTCCACTTTTATGCATTGGAGAAGGGAATGGCAACCCACTCTAGTGTTCTTGCCTAGAGAATCCCAGGGACGGCAGAGCCTTGTGGGCTGCTGTCTACGGGGTCGCACAGAGTCAGACACGACTGAAGTGACTTAGCATCAGCAGCCTTAAACTGGAATCAGTCACCTTTTCATCCCTGCTCAAACAGCATGTTATTCTGGCCTTTATTCTTTTATCTATCACTGTCTCAGATCTCTCTACCTACCTACCTAGTCATTTATGTCAATTTCACTAAAGCAGTTGCTCTGGGGGGATAGGGGCAATCTTCTTCATTTTTCTGATCCCACATGCCCAGCATGGATGGGCTTTACTCATAAGACATGCTCCATGATGATGATGAAGGAAACTGAACAGTAGGCTATTTGACAAAAGGCCACCCAACTGATCATTGCAGGGATTAAGGTGCTGATGGTATGTAAAGAGGGGTGGAATCTCTGCTGCTGCAGACTGATCTGAAACTGCAGCTATGGAGGCAAGTGTATGGGATTCCATAGATGAAGTGTCAATGGTATAAGATCATTCTTGACTTTTTGCCAGTTCAAGAGGAGATTTGTAGCACCCTGAGTCATCCATTGCTCTAAATGTTATTCTACTTCATGATCTGTCACCAAGAGGGCATGACCTCAACCATCATTGAAGAAACAAAACCAGGAAAGCAGACATTTAAAAAAAAGGGCAATGCTCTGTGATTCACAGCTTGTAATTTGGTCAAGCTACTTAATCTCTGTAAGCCTTAACTTCTTCCTATACAAATAGAGATAATGGTATCTACACTCTGGAGTTAAGTATGATAATACATGCAAAGAGCTTAGCATGGTATGCTCAAGTGACATTCACACAATTGTGAAGATGACTGGATGCACTACTTTCTTTTACTTTCTTTGCCATATCATTTCCACTCCTGTGATTTTGTTTTACTGTATCTGAGTGAAAAAACTGCTGTTGAAAAATACAGCTTGAATTTTTTGTTTTCAATCTGTCTAAAGCTAAAACAATTTTCTTTTTAACACCATGCAGCATCACTGAAATAAAAACTGAAGTCATGTGACATACTTAGCTTTCTCAAAAGGACATGTTTACTGATCTACACACAGCTAGAGCAGTTGGCCTAATTGCTATGAATCACGAATCCTTCAATTGATGCATGAGTCAGTAAAGTTGGGATAGATGCCTTTAATGTACATTCCAAGGAACCTCCAGACTTTTATATCCCTTCCCACTCTATTACTGAATCCTAAAATGTTAGGCATCTAAACAATAGCATAAACCCAAACCTCATTCTTTAGGACACTTCCCAATCATTTTTACATGTGATTATTTTTGATTATCTCTGATTATACAGCAGCCATCTCTGCTGACAACAAAGAAGCTAAATCCCCAAATGTTAAGTAATGTAACCATAGCAACCAAGCTAATCAATTGTCAAATCAGTACAAATAATCATTCCAGTTGCTCCAGAGATGGATGAAATAGCAATTTTCTTCGGAGAGGCACAAGCCTAGCTGTGGTCACCTAGCTTGGCTGATACCCACATAATGGTTATGAGCAGCCTATGGAAGAATAATAAAAGCAGCTAACATTTATTGAATACTCACATTACATGCATAGTGCCAAGCACTTTACATGAATTATATCTCATCTTTATAACAAATAAGGTAAGACTATTATTATCTCCACTTTGTAGATGCATAAATAGGCTGCTGCTGCTAAGTCGCTTCAGTTGTGTCTGACTCTGTGAAACCCCAGAGATATTAAATAATTTGTTCATGGTCACCCAAATAACAAGTAGTTCCTGACTCCCATTCCAAACTCATAACCAATACAGACACTGCTTCTTTAAGTCATTTAACACTGACCATGGGGCTTCCCTGGGAGCTCAGTCGGCAGAGGAACCTAGTGGGCTACAGTCCATGGGATCACAAGGGTTGGACATAGCGAGTAAACCACCACCAACACTGACTATATCTATTTCATGACTAGATTTTATACCGACTCTGACCCAGGTTTTAGGAGAAATGGGAGTGCGGTGGAGTGAGATGGGGGATACAGGGAGAGAAGGAGGGAAGGAGGGAAGAATGGCTTGTTCACTCAGCTACTGTTTACCTTCCAGATTCATTCATTCCTACTACATAGCCAGATGCCAGGCCAGATGCTCAGTCATAGTTGTGAAGAAAAATAACCTTCTGGCTCTTATGAGGATGACTGTCCCAAGAATCCAGTATCTACTTCTTTCAGCAAACCAAATGTATGTGAACACTTGAAAAGATGTGGGTACCATGCTTTAACATCACCAATAGCTTTCTCCAAAGCTAATATGTAAGAAGAACTGTCTGATACCTGAAGATACTTCAGAGAAAGTTCTTAAGATATAACTGTTTATCTTAAAACTAATTTTGAAGCCTGTGTTTTGACTAGGGTATGTATGATACACCATATATTCCCCTTGATGTGAAGTGGATTGTATTACAGTCCCGAAGTTATGAGTTACCATGGTGAAGCAGCAGGCATAACACTGCTGTTGGCTGGTAACCGTTTCTAATAACAGATGGACTGCCTCCGTGCAGGGTTCTGAATGCATAGCAGGACACAGCTAGGGGTCTCCTTGTTTTCCATGACTAAAGGTGAGGCTGGCCCCAAGGCAGATCCCTAGGGCTCTTGTAATGAATCTCCAAGCTGCCCTGGAATAGTCCTACCCTCTTTCTTTTCATGCCAGGTTGGCTTCCTTGACAGTCAACCACTGTCAATCATTAAGAGTTTCAGGACAGATGGGAAGGGGTGGGGGTGGAATGCATTGGGAGATTGGTACTGGCATAAATACACTGCTATATATAAAAAAGATAACTAATGAGAACCTACTGTATAGCATAGAACTCTACTCAATGCTCTGGAGTGACCTATATCGGAAGGAAATCCAAAGAGGAGAGGATGTATGTAAATATGTAGCTAATTCACTTTACTGTACAGCAGAAACTATTAATAACACAACATTTTAAAGCCACTAAACTCCAATTTTTTTAAAAAAAGTTGATTGCTAAAAAAATAATAATCAAAGTGAGTTTGTACTAGTCATTATTCAATACATAACTGATTATAATAAACACTTGGCTTTAAAAAAAATTTTAGGACAGGGAAGAATGGGCCAACTACAGATCCCTTAAATGAGTTCAGCAATTGTGCCTCACTGCATCATCTGGCTCCAAAGAACAATTTTGCAAATATTTCTCTTCAACATCTCTTTCCACCAAACTAAAATGGCAGATTAAAAAAAAAAAAGAAAAAGCCTTGGGTAAAGGATGAAAAGTTTCATAATGGGATTTGAAAGCCTGGGCAATCATGTCATTAAAACAAAAAGAACTGGCTGCCAAACAGCTCGCTCAAATGACACCAGGCACATTGCCTAGTGAACTTCAGATGAATAGGCGTTGGAGTCTGTCTGGGCCTGATTTTCAGAGCCTTCTTAAAGAGGGAAATCTAAGGCAGGCATGCAAACTACAGTAAGATAGGGCCATGTCTGGTTAGCTTGAGGGAGCTTGGATGGTGGTCTTTATTAGCTTGCCAGAATTTCTGTGTCGGGTCACGCCCACCATTCCCTCTCCCGAAGGGACCAAAAAAACCAGACACTCCTCTGGCCCATGCAATATGGTGAACAGATGTCTGCCTCACACAACTTAAACGGGTTGGCTTTCCTGAAATGTAGAGGTAGCAGAAGATGTCTCAGGAACAGTTGGGAAAGGGAGTTCACAAACCACGTACTGCTACCATTCCAAGGGCGGGGATTCAAACATTCTTCTGTTCCATCCATCAGTAGTTCCCTCCAGTTCAAGATCCAGATGCAAGAGAATGTAACTCAAGAAGCAATATTTACCAGGTGGTTCTCAGAGCCTTGGTTGCCTTAACCTGGGCTGCCTATGACATCACAGCAATCCCTAACCCTATGTTTACGTTTATACATTCACACTCTACCCTGACTCACATCCGTTGTTTGCTTCACAGACTTCTCATTTCCTAGCAACTGTTGACATCCATCTCTCCCTGGGCTCACCTTTTTCCTGAGTTGACCTCATGGACCTGTGAGACAGCCAAGGGCCTCTGCCTATCCTTGAGTCAGCTGAATATACAGATGCCTGTGCCAATGCATCTTTATCATACTTGTGGTCCACCTGCTCTTTGTTTACCAGCTTCCGTACACACATAAGTTAACTCTGTGTTCTCCCTTGGCAGACATCATGGAGTAATGTCTTATCTCACCACCTAGGGTGAACCAAGAACACTACTTAGGGTGAATCAGGGACACTTTAGCTTATGCTACAGAAACCAGTTTGTCTTTTTAAAAATGTACCTTATTCTATGAAAGCTTAATATGTGAAAATTCAGATCCAGGTATGGAAATTAAATTTACACACAGCTTTTCAGGAACCTTTTCAGGTCTGTGCAAAGCAGTGGTTTTCAAGGAGAGGGACTTCCCCACAAATGTTTTGGCAGTTTGTGGGGACATTTTTGCTAGTCCCAGTGATTGAGGTAATATGAGGCATTTATTGAGTGGGGCCCAGGGAGGCTAGATTAGACAGTCTTATACAACAAAGAATTGTCCTAACAGGCATCCTGGAGCCTAAAACCAACTCTTTTAGACATAATCATGAAATGTTTTTATATAGTTTTAATGGAGTCTGAATTTTCCAGGGATGCATTACTGTAAAAATCAAAGAAGGAGATTGTATTTTGGTTTCTTTGGAACTTTACCAACAGGTTGTCATCATTGGGAAGGTGGGGTAGGGGAAGCAAAAAAAAAAAAAAATCACACCACAGAGAGCAATGCAACAGTTTTTGAGTCAGCAGTATACACACCATATCAGGCTACATGGTAGTCGTTGCATTCATGGCAATACACACCATCAATATTAGTAATATCAATATCCACAGTAAAGCTATGGTTTTTCCAGTAGTAATGTATGGATGTGAGACTTGGACCATAAAGAAGACTGAGTACTGAATAACTAATGCTTTTGAACTGTGGTGTCAGAGAAGACTCTTTAGAGCCCTTGGACTGCAAGATTAAACCAGTCCATCCCAAAGGAAATTAATCCTGAATATTCGTTGAAACGACTGACGCTGAAGCTCCAATACTTCAGCCACCTGATGGGAAGAGCCAACTCATTGGAAAAGACCCTGATACTGGGAAAGATTGAAGGCAGGAGGAGAAGGGGATGACAGAGGACGAGATGGTTGGATAGCGTTACCAACTCAGTGGATGTAATTTAGAGCAAGCCCTAGGAGATGGTGAAGGACAGGGAAGTCTGGCATGGTACAGTCCATGTGGTTGCACAGAGTTGGATGTGACTCAGTACTGAACAACAACAATGGTAATACACTGTGTCTTTAAAAAATATCTTCTATGGTTGTTATGCCTGAGGTTTTTACTGATGAAATGTTATGATTTTTATTTCTCTTTTACCTTATACATAGGACAATATATTCTTTTCTAAAATTTTATATGTTATCATATCTATGAATTTCTATATAGGATGGTCAAGAAAATGTTATTTTTTATAAAAGTGAACTTTGGGTTTGATGGAGACAAGAATCACTGGCATAAAGCAACATCTGTCTGCAATTCAGACAAAAACATTTTCCATTTGCACAAACAGAAGAGATTTCCTGCTGTACTAGATGAGAATAATGATGCAAAGATTTTCTACATTAAATGATGTGATAGAAAATCTGAAAAATGTGTCCTATTTAATTGCACTTTAATCTATTCAGCCTCCTGTCAATCAATCCCTTTTATACCTAGTTCATTTTTATTCCAATATTTGAGATGCTTCCTGACTACATCACTTTGCTAGATAACATGGGGATTAAGAAATTCAAGGACCTGACCATCTAGAAGTGTCGACTGCCCTCTCTTGGAGGGCAATCTGCATTAAGATGACAGCATTGAACAAATCTGGTGTTTGTAACTTTGACACGCAGGGCATCAAATGACGTTTCTTTGAAATGAAATTCTGAAATGCCCTTGACCCTCTATTATAACATCAGTGAGGTGGTTATAATGCAATGCTGAGGTTCTCAATCAATTTAGGTGTCAGGTAGCCCATAAGGAGTATGTATTATAAAAGAGAAGAAGAACAAATTGGTTTAGAGGAGTGGGAGGATGATGGGCTTTAGACTTAGGTAGATCTGGATCCACCTAGAAACCATCTGGAACCACCATCTTGGTTCTACTAGCTGTCCAACTTGGAGAAGCTCAATTTTCTTCTCTGTATGTGTGTGTTGTGTGTTAGTCGCTCAGTGGTGTCTGACTCTTTGCGACCCCATGGACTGCAGCCCACCAGGCTTCTCTGTTCATGAGATTTTCTAGGCAAGGATACTGGAGTGGGTTGCCATTTCCTTCTCCAGGGGATCTTCCCAACCCAGGGATCGAACCTGGGTCTCCTGCACTGCAGGCAGATCCTTTACTGACTGAGCTAGAAGGGAAGGCCCTTCTCCTCTGTATAATGGATACCAACGGCTTCACTAAGCTGATTTGAGGATTAAATGAGATCCCTCCTAGCATATTAAAATGCCCAGCATACACCAGGACCAAATCATTATCATCCCATTTTCTTTGGGAGCTCTTCAATGAGTCCTAGGACCTAAGCATTGAAAGCACCCTAGTCAGCAAGTCAAATGTTCCATTAGACTGTCTAATATAAACATCTTCTGTAGATAGTGAACGAAAAATTCCAAGCCCATATTGTTCCCATGTGTTCTCTGGTCTTGATCAGTGGTAACTAATTCTATTTTGGTCACCTGTATATCTTAAGAGTCGAAACAAAATCTGAAAACATATGAAGTTTAGTTTCCTGAAGCTTATAATCAATTCCTTCCCTCTAAAACCATCTTCCTCCCCCTGCCCAACCAAATCACTGTGAGTTATAAAAACAGAATGAATGATCAGCTTAGATATGATATCTATTTTTAAAGATTACTTTAAAAAACTTTTTAGTACTCAGCATATTAAGGGCCAATTTGCTATACAGAACATCCCCAAATTCTCTATGTACTTGAGCTCAAAATAACAAAGAAATAAATTCACTCTTTGCCATGAAATCAAGACCATTTATGGTAAAATTTACTATGATTGCTCATAGTTAATCCCAAATAGATAAGTATTTGGTAGTCTTGAATATGTGGGCAGAAGAGGTTTTCAGGATTAGGCTCTTGATAGAGATAATTGTACCTTCTTCATGAAGGAGGCCCTGTTAACAGATTACTTTCTTTTTCCTTACTAAAAGCTGTAATTTTGCCCTGTGAAAATAAAAATTCAGCATTATCAGCTAGCATCTATAGTGTTCTATTGATGCTATAGCGTTCTTCCACAAAAAAACACATGGCCCATAGGTTATGTGCTCTGTTTCTGAGTCATTCTATCTATGATTTACCTATTCTCTCCCTGAAACTAGGCCTTCCTGAGTAGTCACCAATGGAAAGGATTCTTTTAGTCCAGTCTAGATAAGCAGCTGACATCCACAGACTGGGTTTGGGGCAAGATTCTTTGACCAGACATTTCTCAGGGAATCATCAGTTCACTACTCTCTGCGTAGTTAGTTTTCTCCTTTCTGAAAGTGGCGTGGTGGTGGTGGGGTCTTCCCTTGCTTCTCCTATATGTATGTGAAAGGCCACAGTATGCCACACAATGCTTTATATTGTAACATTTGAAAATTAAGAACTGACATATAACATTCTTTTCATTTTATGTATACAACATAAAGACTTTAGGCATGCATAAAGTATATGCATGCACACAACATGCATATACTGCAAATGATCATAATAAATCTAGTTAACATCCATCACCACACATAGTTAAAAATTTTCTCTTGTGATGAAAACTTTCAAGATCCCTCTTAGCAACTATCAAATACAGTCTTGTTAATTACAGTCACCATGCTGTAAATTACACCTATGCTGCTGCTACTGCTGCTAAGTCGCTTCAGTCGTGTCCGACTCTGTGCGACCCCATAGATGGCAGCCCACCAGGCTCCCCCGTCCCTGGGATTCTCCAGACAAGAACACTGGAGTGGGTTGCCATTTCCTTCTCCAATGCATGAAAGTGAAAAGTGAAAGTGAAGTCGCTCAGTCGTGTCTGACTCTTAACGACCCCATGGGCCGCAGCCTTCCAGGCTCCTCCGTCCATGGGATTTTCCAGGCAAGAGTACTGGAGTAGGGTGCCATTGCCTTCTCCAAAATTACACCTATAGGACTTACTTATTTGATCACTGGAAGTTTGTATCTTTTGACCACCTTCATCCATTTCACACATTCTCTGCCTCTGGCAACCACTAATCTGTTCTCTGTAAATTCAGTTTTTTCTTTTGTTTTTACTTATTTTTTAAGATTCCACATGTGAGACCTTGCCTTTCTCTGACTTATTTCACTTAACAAAATTCCCTCAAGATCCATCTATATTGTCACAAATGGCAGCATTTCCCCCTTTTATGGCTGAACAATACCCCTCTCTTGTGTGTAATTGTATGTATATGTATGTATACAAACACACATATACACACAATTGTGCATATATATCTGTATCTCTCTATATATACCACATTTCTTTATCTTTTCATCCATCCATGGTCACTTAAGGTTTTCCATGTCTTGGCTATTGTAAAAAATGCAGTGATGAACATGGGGATGCATGTATCTTTTCAAGACAGTGATTTCTTTGCTTTTGGGTAGATACCTAGAAGTGAAATTGCTGGATCATATGGGTTCTTTGGGGTTCTATTTTTAATGTTCTGAGGAACGTTCACACTGTTTCTCATAATGGCTTCACCAGTTTGCATTCCTACCAACAGTGTACAAGGGCTCCCCTTATTCCACATTGTCACCAACACTTGTTAACTTTTTTCCTTTTTGATAACAGGCATTCTGACAGGTGTAAGGTGATAGTTCATTGTGGTTTTGGTTTCCATGTCCCTGATGATTAGTGATGTTCAGGACCTTTAAGGTATTTAACCATCTGCAGGTCTTTTTTGGAGAAGTGCCTATTCAGAATCCTCTGCCCAGTTTTTAATTGAACCGTTTCTCTCTATTGAATTGTATGAGTTCTTTATCTATTTTGAGTAATAGTCCCTTATCAGATTCTATTTACAAATATTTCCTATTGCTCTGTAGGCTGTCTTTTCATTCTGTTGGTGGCTTCCTTGGCTGTGCAGAAGCTTTTTAATGTTATATAGTCCCACTTGTTTAGTTTTGCTTTTGTTACTTCTGCTTGTGCCATCTCTATTGCAAAATGTTAAAAGACGACAGAAGGAGAGTGCCATCCTCTGGTCATTCCTTGAGTTAGACTTCACTCATTATTATCATTAATAATAATAATATTAATGTCTAAGAGGACGTCATCAAGAATGCAGAGAATTCTCATGTTTTCCTAACCTATGTAACTTGGATCTATTGGCTTTTTAGCTTTATTTGTTTGTATCATTATTTTTGTGGCCACCCTGGGGATTCTAATGTACATCCTCAACTATTTCCTGTCTACATGTGGTTAATATTTTACCACTTGCAATAAACTGCAGAAGTGTTGTATCCATATAGGTCTATATCTATCCCATTTTCCTTTATGCAAGAATTTTTTTGTATTACATCTATATACATTATAAACCTCACTAGTGTTACAATTTTCACTTTAAACTGTTATATGACATAAATAAATTGAGGAAAAAGGCAAACATTTTAAAAGTCTTTTGTGTTTACTTAGATATTTACCATTTTCAGTGCTTTTCATTCTTTTCTGGGGATTTCTATCTTTTCCGGAAGTTTCTATCTTACATCATTTCCTTTCATCCCGGAGAGCTTCTTATATATAGTATATCTTGAAGTTCAGGTCTACTGGTGACAATTTATTTTAGTTTTGCTTTATGTGAAAATTTAATTATTTACTCTTTATTTTGCAATGTATGATTGCTGGGTAATGAATTTTGGTTTGACAGTTTTTATTCTCTTATTACTTTAGAGATGTTGCTTTGCTTTCTATAAGCCTCCATAGTTTCTGCTGAGAAACCAACCAGTAATCAGATCACTCGTCCTATATACTTAATGTGTCATTTTTCTCTTGCTGCTTTAAAGGTTTGCTTTTTATCTTGGGATTTCTACAGTTTGACTATAATGAAATTTGGTGAGGGCTCCTTTACAGTTATTCTACTTGGTTTTCACTGATCACGTGTCTTTACATTGTTTCATCAAATTAATTAGTTATTAATTCTTCAAGTATTTTCACTCTTTCCCCTTTCTAAGATTCCATTTACACATATATAGGACTACTTGATATTATCTAAGTGGTCTCTGAAGCTTTTTTTTTTTCCAATTTTTTTCTCTATTCTTCACATTGGATACTTTTTACTGTTGTCTTCAAGTCCACCTGCTCATTTATATCTCCATTCAACTCTGAAGTCTGTCCAGTAATTTAATTTCAGACATTGTATTTTACAATTCTAGATTTTCATTTGGTGCTTTTTTTCTATTTGGTTATTTTTTTTTTAATTTTATTTTATTTTTAAACTTTACATAACTGTATTAGTTTTGCCAAATATCAAAATGAATCCGCCACAGGTATACTTGTGTTCCCCATCCTGAACCCTCCTCCCTCCCCCCTCCCCATTCCATCCCTCTGGGTCGTCCCAGTGCACCAGCCCCAAGCATCCAGTATCCTGCATCGAACCTGGACTGGCAACTCGTTGCATACATGATATTTTACATGTTTCAATGCCATTCTCCCAAATCTTCCCACCCTCTCCCTCTCCCACAGAGTCCATAAGACTGTTTATTGGTTCTGTTTCTCTGAGGAGGTTTCTTATCTTTTCATTCATCCTGTGCATCATTTAGGTTATAACACCTATGTTCAAATCCTTGTGATTTAGTCCCAATATCTGGATCATTCTGGGGTCAAACACAACTGATCTTTTTGCCTGAGAACATGTCCTATTTTCTTGACTCTTTATATGCTGGATAATTTTGGACTGTGTCTGAAACACTGTGAATATTAACTAGTGGAGATTCTGGATGCTGTTATTTTCCTCCATCAAGTGTCATTTCTTTTGATTTGGGTACCAATTATCTTGTGTCCTGGGCTAAGCTGCTTCAGTTGTGTCCTACTCTTTGTGACCTGATGGACTGTAGCCCACCAGGCTCCTCTGTCTATGGGATTCTCTAGGAGAGAATACTGGGGTGGGTTGCTGTACCCTCCTTCAGGGGATCTTCCTGACCCAGGGATTGAACCCGCATCTCTGAGGTCTCCTGCACTGGCAGGCAGGTTCTTTACCACTAGCACCACCTGGGAAGCCTGGAAATTATCTTAGGAATCTCAACTCCAAACTGTTTATTGGGTGATAGCTGCAGTCTCTGTTCATTTCCTGTCTTCAGCTTAGCTGCTTCGAGTCAATGTCATGCATGCACAGCTTAAGAGGCAGTTATAGAAATGGGTAGACAGAATTTGAGCACTCCCTATATATTCCTCTAGATCTTTCCTTCTGGTGATACCTCTCAGTGTGTCCTGGCAAGAAAGACTTTTTTCTCCACAAGCACCCCTGCTGCCTTGAGTAAGCTGTGTCAACTGTCCTTAGCCTAAGGTCATTCGAACTTGGAACTTAATTTATACAGCTCCCTTCTACCCTCCCTTAAGTGTCTGCTTCCCCCTGAAGCATCTCTTGTTCACTCTCTAGTGTTTCCAGCTTTTGACCTTATGCCAAGGTTCAAAGTGGTTTTCTGCAGGGGAGTCATCCAAAAAGGCCTCATCCCATCATTACCGGAAGGAGAAGACATATTACCATTCATTATGAATGTGGAAAGCCCCTGGGAAGCCCCATGACTGAAAAGATACTGAGTATGAACATGAGAACTGCTTAAAACCTGAGCCATCCTCTTATATATCAACCAACATCTTTTTTCTCTCTATTTAGAAATATAACAACCATTTAAAAATGACTTATTCCATCTTTAGTTATCAGATTCAAAGTTATAAAAGATATATTTTAATTTGACAGGATTTGGTTTTCAGAAATTCATCTGGCTATAGACCCATTTCCTTGAATTATCCCTCACTCACTTCAAAGACTGGAATAGTTTGAGCCTCCCATTTTTTTCATTTCCCACAGATGTCCAACCTATAGTTTCAGAGAAGTGCATGAAAAGAGGGCTTAAACGACTTCACGTTTATGGGGTCGGTGCCCTTTTTGATTTCTTCTAATCAGCAACCCTGGAACTTTGTGACTTAGTTTCTGTCCTTGCTGGTTATTTTCCCTCTAAAATCACAATCTTTCATGACATTATAATCATTTCCACAGTCACCAACTTTTGTGTCACAAGCTCAGAAGTAATACATTTAGCTGAAAAATTTATAATAGAAGGAGAAGTGCTACTAGGAAGTAACCTGTTTTTAATCACACAAACATCAATTGTAATAAGACATAAGAAGAAATATTAAAAATATAAATCAATAAGAACTTTTCTCTATTGGTTTTCCATTTGGCCTCTGTATTTCTTTTAATATTATTGACTTGACTTTCCTATTAAGTACACTGTTTGGTGTTTAAGAGGCAAAAGCATGAAGTCTATTTTATTAGCTTACCATCAATATCTATTTAGAGGACTGCAATGTTAATGATGTAAAAACAGAAAGTATAGAAACAAGAAGTTTGCTTTTAAATGTTAACAACTGTCATCTCTGCAAAGATGGGGCTAAAGGAACTGATGGTTTCATCTTTTTACTGGCAGAAAAACATACTTAAGCTCATGATCCTAGATCAAAGCCATGATTAGCACTATTCAGATGAAAGGATACTAAATCAGAGTTAGAGTGTACACTGTGGTAAGATGGGTTTACCAGGACCCTGGAGTACACTGGTGCAGTAACCCAACGGCACTAAGTTTACTTATTCCGGCACCAACCTTCACCTCCGCTACACTTTCTTCTCTGTCTTGCTTCCTGTCTTTGCCAACTGAAAGCTTTTTCAAAATCCTTGTATTGTCATTTTAGCAGTGTTTGAGAAAAGAGACACTGTTCTAGGCTCTGAAGGCAGAGTAGTGAACAAGACAGAGAGGTTTCCTATTCTCCTGAGTTTAAGTTCCAGTGAGGACTGTTAATATATAAATCTAGACAAGTGGAGACACAGATGATTTCACATATTGCCATGCCCTCCTCCAGGGGATCTTCTCGGCCCAGGGATGGAACCCACATCTCTTAAGTCTCCTGCATTGGCAGGTGGGTTCTTTACCACTAGACTAGCACCACCTGGGAAGCCTCATTAAGTCTTTAAGAATGCAAAATAGGGGAATGTGACACAGGGCAACAAATGAGGGGATGATTCCTTTAGAAAAGGTCATCAAGGAGGTTTATCTGAGGTGCTAACATTTGAGTTAAGAAGAGTTATGACAAGAAGGAATCAGCCTCATTGAGTTCCAGGAGCACAAATTAAATCCATGGCCAAGGGCCATGCATAGTTGCTTCAGCTGTGTCTGACTCTTTATGACCGCATGGACTATAGCCCACCAGGCTCCTCTGTCCGTGGGATTCTCTAGGCAAGAGTACTGGAGTGGGTTGCCATTTCCTTTTCCAGGGGACCTTCTCACCCCAGGGATAGAACCCACATCTCTTGTCTCCTGAATCGGCAGGCAGGTTCTTTACCACTAGTGCAACCTGCTGCTGCTACGTCGCTTCAGTTGTGTCCGACTCTGCGTGACCCCATAGACGGCAGCCCACCAGGCTCCCCCGTCCCTGGGGTTCTCCAGGCAAGAACACTGGAGTGGGTTACCATTTCCTTCTCCAATGCAGGAAAGTGAAAAGTGAAAGTGAAGTCGCTCAGTCGTGTCCAACTCTTAGCGACCCCATGGACTGCAGCCCACCAGGCTCCTCCGTCCATGGGATTTTCCAGGCAAGAGTACTGGAGTGGGAAGACCAACCTGGAAGCCACTAAATCCATGGTGTATTTTACAATAGCTGCTGCTGCTAAGTCGCTTCAGTTGTGTCCGACTCTGTGCGACCCCATAGACGGCAGCCTACCAGGCTCCCCCATCCCTGGGATTCTCCAGGCAAGAACACTGAAGTGGGTTGCCATTTCCTTCTCCAATGCATGAAAGTGAAAAGTGAAAGTGAAGTCGCTCAGTCGTGTCCAACTCTTAGCGACCCCATGGACTGTAGCCCACCAGGATCCTCCATCCATGGGATTTTCCAAGCAAGAGTACTGGAGTGGGGTGCCATTGCCTTCTCTGGTTTTACAATAGATGATGTCATTAAAGCAAGAAAAAACGATTATCTGTTATTGACATCTTAAGGAAATAAATCAAAATATCTACACTGGTTATGTCTGGATGTAGATTAGAATCTGGGAATCCATTTGCCACTGCATAGTTTTCCATACTTTTTGATAACAAGAAAAATATTTAAAAGAAGAACTCAAAATACATTTATAGCAAACTTAGATCACTGTGAGCAACATTTAACCAGCTTAAAATGTGTGCATTGGAGAGGGGTTGCCATGTGGGTCTGAGGGAGTCCCCAAACACAAAGTATGACAGAGTTCTCTAGGGGCTGGCGGTAAGGGCAGCAGAGGGGTGGGTGGGGAGGGAGGCTCAAGGGAGAGCAGCCTGTCTCCTCTTACATCCAGGCCTCATTCATGCCTGTAGGGATCCCAAGGCTCACCTCTGCAGGGAGCCCTCCAGGGGCCAATGCTACTTTCCGGAGGGAATTTCGTTCTCAACATAAAGAGGAAACCAGGACAGAAGGCACTGTCAGAGGGAAATGAGGAAGTGGCTTACTGATAAAGAATCTGGTGGCACTCTGACAGATACAGGAATATTTTAACTATAAGCTATCAGTTTAGCAAAATTTATTTGTCTTTAACTTATATAACAAGTTTTTAAAGGAAATTTAATTAATGAATCTGAAAGCATAATCTGTGCCAACACGAGATACTCTTGTGTCTTAATTTTTATTTTCTGGGAACCACGGGCAAAACTGGAAACAAAACGTTCATCAGTTTGAGGCTGTCTGGCTAGAGACTAAGAAAAAAATACAAGGGATTTGAGCTGAGGTCCAAATTTAGACCAAGAAGTTCCACCATTTTATAAGAGGCAAAAGATTCTTGGCTCATAGAAATCAGGTTTTTATCCCTCTCACTCCTAGGGTATCAACCATGACAGAAAAGAAGTTGAAAATCTCAGGGTTAACCCCATTTTTAAACACTGTTCTTATGTGCATCAAAGCTTGGGAAATGAGAAAAGCAGAGAACCTTCTTATAACTCACACAACTCAGTATCAAACAAACAGTCCAATTTAAAAATGGGCAGAGGACCACAGACTTTTTTTTTTCCAAAAAAGATGTACAATCAGACACATGCAAAGATGCTTAAAATCACTAATCAGGGATATTAAAATCAAAACCACAATGAAATATCACCTCACTTGTGTCAGAAAGACTATCATCAACAAGACAACAACAATGAAAGTATTGGTGAGGATGTCAAGAAAGGGCACCCCTCATGCTTTGTTGGTGGGAATATAAAGTGGTGCTATCATGAAAAAAGTATGGATGTTCCTCAAAAAATTAAAAATAGAACTACCATACCAATTCCAATTCTGGGTATTTAACCAAAGAAAATGAAAACACTAACTCAAAAAGATATACATATCTCTATGTTCATTGCAGCATTATTTACAGTAACCAAAATATAGAACTGAAGTGTTTATCAACAGATGAACGAATAAAGATGATGTGCACATATATACTGGAAAAGGCGATGGCACCCCACTCCAGTACTCTGCCTGGAAAATCCCATGGATGGAGAAGCCTAGTAGGCTGCAGTCTATGGGGTCGCTAAGAGTCGGGCACTACTGAGCAACTTCACTTTCACTTTTCACTTTCATGCGTTGAAGAAGGAAATGGCAGTGTTCTTGCCTGGAGAATCCCAGGGACAGGGGAGCCTGGTGGGCTGCCGTCTATGGGGTTGCACAGAGTCGGACACGACTGAAGTGACTTAGCAGCAGCAGCAGCAGCACATATATACAATAGCATACTGCTGCTGCTGCTGCTAAGTCGCTTCAGTCGTGTCCGACTCTGTGCAACCCCATAGACGGCAGCCCACCAGGCTCTCCTGTCCCTGGGATTCTCCAGGCAAGAACACTGGAGTGGGTTGCCATTTCCTTCTCCAATGCATGCAAGTGGCAAGTGAAAGTGAAGTCGCTCAGTCGTGTCTGACTCCTAGCGACCCCATGGACTGCAGCCTACCAGGCTCTCCGTCCATGGGATTTTCCAGGCAAGAGTACTGGAGTGGGGTGCCATCGCCTTCTCCGACAACAGCATACTACTCAGCCACAAAAAAAGAATGAAATCTTGCCACTTGTGACAATACGGATGGACCTAGAGGGTATTAGATCATTGAAAAAGCAAGAGAGTTTCAGAAAAACATCTGTTTCTGCTTTATTGACTATGTCAAAGCCTTTGACTGTGTGGATCACAATAAACTGTGGAAAATTCTAAAAGAGATGGAAATACCAGACCACCTGACCTGCCTCTTGAGAAACCTATATGCAGGTCAGGAAGCAACAGCTAGAACTGGACATGGAACTACAGACTGGTTCCAAATAGGAAAAGGAGTACGTCAAGGCTGTATATTGTCACCCTGCTTATTTAACTTCTATGCAGAATACATCATGAGAAACGCTGGGCTGGAAGAAGCACAAGCTGCAATCCAGATTGCTGGGAGACATATCAATAACCTCAGATATGCAGATGACACCACCCTTATGGCAGAAAGTGAAGAGGAACTAAAGAGCCTCTTGATGAAAGTGAAAGAGGAGAGTGAAAAAGTTGGCTTAAAGCTCAACATTCAGAAAACGAAGATCATGGCATCCGGTCCCATCACTTCATGGCAAATAGATGGGGAAACAGTGGAAACAGTGTCAGACTTTATTTTGGGGGGCTCCAAAATCACTGCAGATGGTGACTGCAGCCATGAAATTAAAAGACACTTACTCCTTGGAAGGAAAGTTATGACCAACCTAGAAAGCATATTGAAAAGCAGAGACATTACTTTGCCAACAAAGGTCCGTCTAGTCAAGGCTATGGTTTTTCCAGTAGTCATGTATGGATGTGAGAGTTGGACTGTGAAGAAGGCTGAGCACCAAAGAATTGATGCTTTTGAACTGTGGTGTTGGAGAAGACTCTTGAGAGTCCCTTGGACTGCAAGATGATCTAACCAGTCCATGCTAAAGGAGATCAGTCGTGGGTGTTCTTTGAAGGAATGATGCTGAAGCTGAAACTCCAGTACTTTGGCCACCTCATGCAAAGAGATGACTCATTGGACAAGACTCTGATGCTGGGAGGGATTGGGGGCAGGAACAGAAGGGGACGACAGAGGATGAGATGCTTGGATGGCATCATCAACTCGATCGATGTGAGTTTGAGTGAACTCTGGGAGTTGGTGATGGACAGGGAGGCCTGGAGAGCTGCAATTCATGGGGTCACAAAGAGTCGGACACGACTGAGCGACTGAACTGAACTGAAATGAGAGGGTTATTATGCCAAGCAAAATACATTAGACAGAAAAAGACAAACGCCATATGATTCCACTTATGTGGAGTCTAAACAACAAAACAAACACAACAAAAACAGAAAGAGATTCATAGATATAGAGAACAAACTGGTGATTGCCAGAGACAAGGGGAAAGGGGATGGGGGTTGGGTTAAACAGATGTGTTTGGGGGATTAAGAGGTACAAATTTCCAGTTATAAGATATAGGGATATAATGCACAGCACAGGGAAGATAGTCAATAATATTTAAATAATTTGTATGGTAACAGATGGCTATCAGACTTACTATGGTGATCAGTTTGTAATGTATAAAATGCCAAATCACTATGCTATACCCCTGAAACTAATAGAAATATTATATATCAATTATGCTTAAATTTTAAAATTATGCTTTAAGATTGCTTTAAATTTTAAAAGATAGTTGTTTCTTGGTCATGGTGAAGATAATAGCAGCAACTCAGAAGCTTTGGCATCTTCGGTTTTGGACTCCTACCTTAACATGCTACAAACGCCCACTCCAACAGGGAGGTTGTGGATGACGCTGTCTGAGGACACTGCAGCTCATTGGTTTCTATAAGGGCTCATGTGACTGCTTCACAGTGGCCACAGACAGAAAACCCACAGGCCCAATCTGGCCTTGTAGATACACTTGGCTCAGGTCACTTTTTATTTTATTGTTCCAACATTTAGAAATTGAAAGCATAATCCAAGTTTATGGATTCTGAGGGGAAAAAAAAAATCAGAAGATCTGGCAACTTTGGGCCTACATTCTTTTGTGGTCATACTTGGCTAGAATTAGCAGTGGCTGCCCCAGTTGTATGCAGTACCCATCTCGTATTTATGTTACTTTGTACACACTTCTGTTTGTTCTCTCTGCTGCTGCTCAAGCTGGACCAAAACAGTCAGCCTTTTCCACTGTGACTCAGGATGCCTGCCACAAAAAACACGGGAGACCAGGCTATGGCCAGTGGAAATGGCCAACGCTCATGTATAGGCTGACTCCATTTCTACTCCCTGAGCGACAGAGAAGGTTCTTGCTTCCACTGGAAACTAACAGCATGGAATCTGGAACACTGGGAAGGAGTTCCTTAGGGGGTGAACAGGTTTTAGGTCAATGAAAACTAAAGCATTAATGAGAGCTTAATTTTTTTCCCTTTCTCGAGGACATTTTTTTTCTCTATCGTATACCTTGGGGGATTTTAAAAGAAGTACTTGGGAGGGAATTTCATGGGAGAGTCACAGATTTTAATAAGAGGGCTTAGAAAAATTTTGTCAAGTGCCAGAAGTTGTATTTTAAATTGATTTCCTGGTCTAGAAGGGCCGACAAGTGGCCCACAGCCAGGCAGGCAGTCGTTAAGGGTGGGGATGACTCATTCTGTGGGGTGTGGATAAGATGACCCAAAACTTTGGAAAATCTAGTTTTAACTCTCATTAGGAAACAGCCCCAAACAAATTTACTCCCCCACCCCCGACTTCTCCCTACCTCCTCCAATAGTATTAAATTCTAAAGTATATTGGGGGCTTTCTAAGTCCTCTATGGGTCAGCAGAGTAAATTCCTTTTATATGGTGAGACTGCTGCTTGAAAATCATTGTGTGAGATTTTATAGAGCAAAAGGATTCTTCACACAGGCTTGAAATCTCCTCTCCCTTATTTTTTTTTTCTTGGTTCCCAAAACACAGCTTGAGCTTTGAATACAATGTGGGCTCAAGCCTTGATGGAGATCTATGCCAGAACTACCTACTTTGATTCTTCATGGAAACAAAGCCCTAATGAGCTCACAATATGATAAACAGGCCATTTTAGTGTTTCCAGGAGAATTATTTGGTAGGTAAAATAAGAAAGTATCCTCCTCCCAACTTTTTAAACTTCTTGCCCCAGAGCGAGAAGTGGTTGGTAATTAGGAACATTTCTCTTAGTCATCTAGCTACATGTTTAGAGATACCACTTTGCTACCAATAGATAAACCTAAACTCTAAAGGGAGTCGTGCATGAACCTTCTTATAGAAAGCAGTATACTGTAAGATTAGGGCTTTGCAGGTGGCTCAGTGATAAGGAATCCACCTGACAATACAAGGAGATGCAGGAGACTCAGGTTTGTCCCTGGGTCAGGAAGATACCCTGGAGGAGGAAATGGCAATCCACTCAGTATTCTGAGCTGGAGAATCCCATGGATAGAGGAGCCTACCGGGCTACCATCCATAGGGTTACAAAGAGTCAGACATGACTGAGCACACATGTAACAGTACTACAAGATCAGGAAAAAACTGTTTTTGTATTAAATATGTGAAAATTCTTTAAAACATTTCCTTAGCTCAACAATAGCCCACAAGAGTTTCATTCCTGTGATAATCAAAGAATATTTACTTTCTATTTCATTTCTGGAATTGGGAAACTGAGTGGTGGCCAAGATCATCAGGTTCCTTGCCCTTAAGAAACTTAACTTCTAATGGGTGCAGAGGTTGATGGCAGGGGTGATGGAGATGGACACTTATACATTCAAAGAAGAAAGTAAAGCATGGAAGTGACTAGGGGAAAGTGGGATGCTTAGATTAAGCGCTGAGGAAAAGCTTCTTTGAGAAAGTAGTATGAGTGTTTACTTCTGCATGGTGAGAAAAATGCTAGCCATGAAAAGAGCCAGGAAAAAGCATTCTAGGAAGAGATAATATCAAATGCAGAGGCACTAAAGCTGGGAGGGAAAAAGCTTGGCAGATTAACAGAAAGAAGACCAGAGTGGCTGGTGTAAAGATAAAGAGTGGTACCAAAGTCAGATAGGTAGGCAATCTCCAGTCATAAAAGGAAGCCATCAAAAGGGTTTTCATGGTATAGCAATGCATCTTTTGGGAACTCCAGACCAGGGCTGGCAAACTACACCCTGCAAGCTAAATATGGCTTTCCACGTGTTTTGAAAGTAAAGTTTTATTGAAACATAGTTTGCTTGGTCATTTATGTAAGGCCTATGGTTGCTTTTGCACTGAAATGGTAGTGTTGCTTAGTTGCAACAGAGACTCAAGTGGCCCATAAAGATAAAAAATTTTAACAAGCTATCTGGCCTGTTACAGAAAAGATTTATAAACTCTTACTTTCAGCTATGCATTCTTAATAGTTTTTATGGATGTTGCATTTGGTTTACACAAAACCGACTACCATGTTAGCCTTTCTCAAAAGACACTAGATAAAACTGCTAACACAGGAATATTTCAGAAAATAAAAACTTGTCTTGAAACAGGGATCAGACTCAGCCATATGAGATTATCTACCCAAGACTGTTTTATCACAGCAAGATGCTATCTCACATAGCAAGAAGTCTGTAAATGAGTTTGATTATTTCCATGGGAAGACACTGTCATCCAGGTGCTTGCCATCTTTCTGCTGCCTTCAGAATGTGGGAAAGCTCATGCCTCCTGGTGGCAAGATGAATACTATGAGCTGATGACGGTTTAACCCCAGGAGTTCCTGCAAACAAGAGGGGAGCTGCTGCTACTGCTAAGTTGCTTCAGTCGTGTCCGACTCTGTGCGACCCCGTAGACAGCAGCCCACCAGGCTCCCCTGTCCCTGGGAGTCTCCAGGCAAGAACACTGGAGTGGGTTGCCATTTCCTTCTCCAATGCATGAAAGTGAAAAGTAAAAGTGAAGTCACTCAGTCGTGTCTGACTCTGAGCAACCCCATGGACTGCACCCACCAGGCTCCTCCGTCCATGGGATTTTCCAGGCAAGGGTGCTGGAGTGGGGTGCCATTGCTTTCTCCGAAGAGGGGAGCTATCTAACAGCAAAATAGGTTGGGTATTTCCTCCCACGTGCCTTTTTTTAGGGAAGAAAAATCCTCTCTGACCGACTGTTCATGTCATCTATATATATATCTCATTGGCTAGATCAGCCTGTGTGCACACCAATGTCTGGTAAGGAGAAAGGACTTATCATGATTGGTGTAGGCTGCCTAACACTCATCACCTGGGAGCCTGCACATATACATGGAGAATGGATGCCTGAACAAGATCAGGTTTCTACCAGCAAGGAAGACAGTCAAGAATGGCTGAGAGTGAGGCAACTAAGAGTACCTGCCACAGGGTGGGATCTTCATAAAAAATCCCGTGCCTGTGCCCGTTTATGTCTATTCAGAGAAGGAATGGGAAAGGTGGAAATAGAAATTGAGCAGATCCCCTGACTGGGAGGTGGGCGGGCAGTGGTAGAATACAATTGATTGCTTAGTTCTTTGACAATGTAAATATCATCTATTGTATCCACAACAGGTTGAGTAATTCATTCCAACATATGGAAAACCTGATCCCAAGGCAACATATACATTCAGCCTCTCTGGTGAGTCATCTTTCTCCCAGACAGCTTTCTCCTAAGCTCAAAGAAACCACAATTATTTGAATGTGGACTCGTTTCAACTGAGTTTTTCAAGTAGGGGCTTGAAACCACATTGGGCTTGCCTCCGATTCCCAGACAGGTTCTTCTTAAACACATCTCAGTTATTTGCGTTCTTCACCTCTCTAGCTGGCTGGAAACCACAGTCTGCTTCAGGATTTATTTTTTTGTTTTGGAAAAATTCCCCTCTGGGGAAAACATACATTTTCTCCTACAGTCTCACATTTATTCACCATGTATTTAGAGTACCTACTACCTGGCTCTCAGAGAGCTTCAAGTCTGGTTCTAAGGAAGCTGAATTAGTTGCTGTGTTAATGTGACAGCTGAGGAGTTATTGTAGAGACAAACGTTAAAAGTTAGGCGAGCTGAAACTCAGCAAAGATGAGGCCGGAGAGAACCGTCTTGAGTTGAGCTGTATTAGATGACTTTATATAATATCTGGTTTTGTTTGATTTTCTTTTTAATAGAGGAAATTATAGCAACAGGGAAGTGACTGAAGTTCTCTGATGTTTATGGAGAGCTGGCCAAGCCAAGTCATTTTCATTTTGAAACTAATTCACTTGGATTGAACTGACTTTTGAAAAATACAGGCTATAGTAGTTTAAACCTCTGAAGAGCCTAATTACCTTATTACTACTCTATGAAGAAATATTACTGTTTTTGGCTTCAGTAGCCATCATTCACACCCTCTTTCTTTCCTTCATTTACTTATTTTATTGTAAGAACACCTGTTGTATGTTAAGCTATATCCGGCACTGAGAAAACAAATGAATTAACACATTTATTAAGTACCTGTTTTGAGCTAGGTGGCGGTTAATGCAGTGTCCCTGCTCTTAAGGATCTCCTAGTCTAGAAGGCGATGGCAACCCACTCCAGTACTCTTGCCTGGAAAATCCCATGGATGGAGGAGCCTGGTAGGCTGCAGTCCACGGGGTCACGAAGAGTCAGACACGACTGAGCAACTTCACTTTGACTTTTCACTTTCATGCATTGGAGAAGGAAATGGAAACCCACTCCAGTGTTCTTGCCTGGAGACTCCCAGGGACGGGGGAGCCTGGTGGGTTGCTGTATATGGGGTCGCACAGAGTCGGACACTACTGAAGTGACTTAGCAGCAGCAGCAGTCTAGTTAATTGTCTGGCATCTAGACAAGTAAGTCTAGCACACCGGAATGAAGTATCAAGAACATACGTAGAATTGCCTCATAATTGAGAGTACGAACTTAAGCACCAGATTCTGGACTCACACTTAGAATGTGACTTTGAGTGAGTTACTGAGAGTTTGCAAGCCTCAGTTTGCACATTTGAGGACTGAAGCAACTGAGCACGCACACACTCACAAAGTGGAGGTACTACTAGGGCATGCCTCACACGGTTACTGTGACTACTAAAGAGACCACAGCTCTAAAGGTATTAGCATAACACTGGACACATGGTGAATGGTCCCGAGTTTGCCAACTGTCAGCTGTTGATATGTGTTACCAGAGGGGCAGCACTGTCAGAAGACTGCTGGTCAAACACAGAAGTGGCTTGAAAATCAAACTCTGTCACTTAGTGTTCAGTGACTTTGGGCAAGTTATCACACTCCCTATCACTCAGGTTTCTGCTCTGCAAGATGGAGGTAATACCTAATTCAAATAATTTTTGTAAGAAGTAAGGGGAAATACATGGAGAGCTCTAAACATGATGACTGGCCCATATAAACTCAAATAAATGTCAACCACATTACTACAGCTGCTGTGGGCAGTGAAACGACAAAGGTACCACCCACGGGGCCAGGACACAGTTCTTGGAGAAGACGACACTCAAACCATGCTGTTTGTGGCAAGGGTCAAAGTCATCAGCCTTCATGGCTGTGAAAACAACTCTATACCTGTTCTGGATCATGGAGCACTGGCATCTTGTTTGTGCAGTTTGAACAGAACATTAAATTATGGAAAATTTGAGAATTGCTGCCTCTGTATTTTCATGGGCTAGTACACGTTGTGACAAGTCTAGACCTTTGTCCCCCTCCCTCCTAAATGGCCAAACTCTCCTAGAAATTTTCTTCTCAAGTTACAGGAAAACACCTTCAAAGCATCAAGGTTACTATACTATGCTAACACTGACTTGTGATGTACTCCCTTCCATCCTCCAAAGCTGTGCCAGTGCACAGGACTCTAGTTTGTGAACAGCTCTGTGCTTTGGCAGAAATCCTAGGAAATGGGTGTGAAGGAAGCAAATAACTGGTGAGCAGGATGACACGAGAAACCTACAAGCACTCTGTGCTCTCCAGACCCTCACTGCTTGACAGGCAGCCAGTGTTTCTTACTGGAAGTGACATTACCAAGATGGTGACATATGCCACTCTCCCCTACTGGTTTCCTTACCACAGTGTTTGGGTAATAAGTATTCTTTTGGAAATAGTATCATCATCTTTTCCTTTTAGGGGATAACTCTTTCTCTATTCACAGTTCAAGTATTTCAGTAGAGTTAGCCCCATTGTAAGTGGTTCCCTAGCGGTACATGTCTGGCCCAGGCCTAAGCCCACTGGATCATTCCCTTCTGCCAGCCTTGGTTTAGGAAGGGACACAGACTCAATTCAGGCCAACAGTATTCAAACTGAGGATTCTGGTCCTTTCTTCTAGGTCATACTTTATCCCAGAAGAACACAGACCTGCATCTTTCATGAAGAACCACAGCTTACCTAAGAATGCAACAGATACCATGCAAGCAGAGGAGAGAGAGGAGAAGCAAAGCCAGGGACATTATTTAAGCTCCAAAACCTCCCAAATCCTGGACTTGTCATTTACATGCACCTCTAAGTTCACCTTTCTATTTAAGCTGGTTTTATGTTCTGTTTTCTGTCTCCTCCAACCAGAAGAATCCTAACATCCTCAACACCAGCGTTTAAGTCTTGCATAAGGAAACTGGTAAGATGCATGCAGTCAAGGTACCATAGATTATACTTCTTACCTGGCTAAACCTTGTGGAATATAGCAAAAAAAAGTCCAAAACCACTTTGGCAGCTCAAGGGGAGAGTATAAAAGCAGCACTAGCATATACTCCACTATTAATTAAAAGCCTGGACCTGAGATAGGCAACAGCTAGTTTCTGTGTCCCTATTTCTATCCTCATCAATTGGAGTATACTCACAGCAGCCCTTCCAGGGACAATTCAGAGAAAAAGGCAATCCAGGGGTTGGCTTGAGTAAGAGCCTGTCCCTGGAAAGTAGTCTGTGAATAAGTCTTTTTACCCAGACAGCAAATTGTTTTCAAGAAACATATTTTGACTTTCTTTGAAAAATAAACAATTATCCTTAATTTTTATTCTTGAGGCCACACAGGGCTATTATTTTCTGTTGGGTTTTCTGAAAATGAGAAAACACTGGCTGGCTGTAGGTTTGTTTCTAGGATTGGTATCAGGTTTTATTGTGCTATTTATTCCAAGTTGTCTTAACCTTAGACTGTTACTCAATTTTTAAGGGTATTTTGTTTGAGGGTGAGGAAGGAACAGCAACGATAAGACCAGTAGCAGCCATGAACAAAGCAGTTCACTTAGCGCTTGACTTCAGTCAAGTATGTCACATCAGGTATATGTATTCACCTGCAAAGTCCTTAGAACTAGGGGAGGCGTGATTATCCTCCTCACTGTATACATGTGAAACTGAGCCCAGGGATGATTGTTATCTGTTATCTGGATGACCAGATAACAGCTATTATCTTTTGAAAGTCACAGCTTTGATTCAAAGCTCTTAAAGATGACCCTAACTTCTTGACATGTACCCTTATTGTTGTTTAGTTGCTATATTGTGTCCAACTCTTTTGCTACAGTCTTATGGACTGTAGTTCTCCAGGCTCCTCTGTCCATGGGATTTCCCAGGCAAGAATCTGAGGTCTCTAGGGGATCTTCCTAACCTAGGGATCAAACCTGCATCTCTGGCATTGGCAGCCACCAGGGAAGCCCTTACAGAAGACAAATAAAGATGACCATGATTTTGTTAGTATACTACTAGCAAACACAAGACTTACATAAACCTCAATTCCTTACCCAGATTAAGATGTACATTCTAGGGGGATGCTTAAGATTCAAGACTCAAGTAGAAAAATGACAAAACAGTCTACATTCTTCTACCTACATTCTGAAAAGCTGTAGAATATCAGAAAAGAGAGCTTTGCTGATGGGGCAGCTCTGGATATGCTGTGGAAGATATTGGGGGTTTTGGATGCTTAGATCACTCTGGATTTTTGAAATTTCTCCAGTTCTTGAAAGCTAACTAAAGAAAGACATAACTATTTATTTTGTTTTCTGCAGCCCTTGTTAGGAGCTTGTACTGCCTAATATACACAAACAAATACCATTTGGCTTCACTGAGACAATAACATGCAACTATGAAATCATGGATCTGAAAGGTAGCCGAATATCAGAAAGAGAGACAGTTACAAGACCAAGCAGATATTGAGTTCAAGATTCTGAGTTCTTTTTTGCCATGTCTTTAAGCATGAAGATCCCTGGGATACACTTTTATCAGTCAGTTGAGAATTAATAAGAGCAACTCATGTATTTTGAATACTGTTTTTAGGACAGAAAAATATTATAAGAAAAACAATCTGGTTTAATGATCATGTGTTACTTCAAAAAGGGGATGTGTTTGTGTGTGCTCAGTCATGTCTGACTCTTTGTGACCCCATGGACTGTAGCCCATCAGGCTCCTCTGCCCATGGAATTTTCCAGGCAAGAATACTGGAGTGGGTTGCCATTTCCTTCTTCAGGGTATCTTCCTAACCCAGGAATCAAACCTGCATCTCCTGGTCTAGCAGACAGATTCTGTACCACTGAGCCACCTGGGAAGCTCCGAAAAGGGGATACAACTTGCTAAATCTGATTGGCAGTACTGGCCCTGTCAGTATCATCCTCCCTTTGACTTTACACACGGTCGTAAAGGTGTCTTTTTCAGATTACAGTCCCCAAGTGACAGTCTTAACACAGAAAAGGCCATCAGGCACCAAAAAATTGAAGGCAGTGAAGTAAAGCTGCAAAAGCAAACAACACGGAGTAGGTACAGTTAGTACATGGCTTCATCTCCTTCTCTGAGGGGAAGTCACAGCATTTCTGGGAAGTGGATGGCTGAGCCCTGTGCTGGGGACAAGCTCCCACTTCCTCTGTGACTCAGTGTGCACATCTTTTAAACGGGATATGAGAAGAGCTAGGGGACTGCCCTCTGTGTTCTGGTCCATCTACCTGTTGAAGAGCAGCTTTACTTTCAACCAAAATTTAGAGTATGGGAGAAGTTTACATTGTGGTCCAAGTTGTGCAATACGGTTTAAGTGGCATGACCTCTTGGGAAAACATCTGGGGCTGAGCAACGTTTGCTTTTTATGTATAGGAATTCCTCTTTGTGTAGGTGTAATGACTTGATTATAGATGTATCATGCAGCCAACACAATATTCTTTTTAAAATTAATTAATTTATTTTAATTGGAGGCTAATTACTTTACAACATTGTAGCGATTTTTGCCATACATTGGCATGAATCGGCCGTGGGTGTACATGTGTTCCCCATCCTGAACCCCCTTCCCATCTCCCTCCCCATCCCATCCCTCAGGGTCATCCTTGTGCACCAGCCCTGAGCACCCTGTCTCATGCATCGAACCTGAACTGGCGATCTATTTCACATATGGTAATATACACGTTTCAATGCTACGCTTTCAAATCATCCCACCCTCGCCTTCTCTCTCAGAGTCCAAAAGTATGTTCTTTACATCTGTGTCTCTTTAGCTGTCTCGCACATAGGGTCATCATTAGCATCTTTCTAAATTCCATATATATGTGTTAACATACTGTATTGGTATTTTTCTTTCTGACTTACTTCACTCTGTATAATAGGCTCCAGTTTCATCCACCTCATTAGAACTGATTCAAATGCATTCTTTTTAATAGCTGAGTAATATTCCATTGTGTATATGTACCACTGCTTTCTTATCCATTCGTTTGCCGATGGACATATAGGTTGCTTCCATGTCCTGGCTATTGTAAACAGTGCTGCAATGAATATTGGGATACATGTGTCTCTTTCAATTCTGGTTCCCTCAGTGTGTATGCCCAGCAGTGGGATTGCTGGGTCATATGGTAGTTCTATTTCCAGTTTTTTAAGGAATCTCCACACTGTTCTCCATAGTGGCTGTACTAGTTTGCATTCCCACCAACAGTGTAAGAGGGTTCCCTTTTCTCCACACCCTCTCCAGCATTTATGGTTTGTAGACTTTTTGATAGCAGCCATTCTGACTGGCGTGAAATGGTACCTCATCGTGGTTTTGATTTGTGTTTCTCTGATAATGAGTGATGGAGCATCTTTTCATGTGTTTGTTAGCCATCTGTATGTCTTCCTTGGAGAAATGTCTGTTTAGTTCTTTGGCCCATTTTTTGATTGGGTTGTTTATTTTTCCAGAATTGAGCTGCAAGAGCTGCTTGTATATTTTTGAGATTAATTCTTTGTCAGTTGCTTCATTTGCTATTATTTTCTCCCATTCTGAAGGCTGTCTTTTCACCTTGCTTATAGTATCCTTTGTTGTGCAAAAGATTTTAAGTTTAATTAGGTCCCATTTGTTTATTTTTGCTTTTATTTCCATTACTCTGGAAGGTGGGTCATAGAGGATCCTGCTGTGATTTATGTCACAGAGTGTTTTGCCTATGTTTTCCTCTAGGTGTTTTATAGTTTCTGGTCTTTCATGTAGATCTTTAATCCATTTTGAGTTTATTTTTGTGTATGGTGTTAGAAAGTGTTCTAATTTCATTCTTTTACAAGTGGTTGATCAGTTTTCTCAGAACCACTTGTTAAAGAGATTGTCTTTTCTCCATTGTATATTCTTTGTCAAAGATAAGGTGTCCATAGTGTGTGGATTTATCTCTGGGCTTTCTATTTTGTTCCATTGATCTATATTTCTGTCTTTGTGCCAGTACCATACTGCCTTGATGACTGTAGCTTTGTAGTATAGTCTGAAATCAGGCAGGTTGATTCCTCCAGTTCTATTCTTCTTTCTCAAGATTGCTTTGGCTCTTCAAGGTTTTTAAATATTTCCATACAAATTGTGAAAGTATTTGTTCTAGTTCTCTGAAAAATGCCGTTGGTAGCTTGATAGGGATTGCACTGAATCTATAGATTGCTTTGGGTAGTATACTCATTTTCACTATATTGATTCTTCTGATCTATGAACATGGTATATTTCTCCATCTGTTTGTGTCACCTTTGATTTCTTTCATCAGTGTTTTATAGTTTTCTATATATAGGTCTTTTTTGCTTTAGGTAGATGTATTCCTAAGCATTTTATTCTTTTCATTGCAATGGTGAATGGAATTGTTTCCTTAACTTCTCTTTCTGTTTTCTAATTGTTAGTGTATAGGAATGCAAGGGATTTCTGTGTGTTGATTTTATATCCTGCAACTTTACTATAGTCATTGATTATCTCTAGTAATTTTCTGGTGGAGTCTTTAGGGTTTTCTATGTAGAGGATCATGTCATCTGCAAACAGTGAGAGTTTTACTTCTTCTTTTCCAATCTGGATTCCTTTTATTTCTTTTTCTTCTCTGATTGCTGTGGCTAAAACTTCCAAAACTATGTTGAATAGTAGTGGTGAGAGTGGGTACCCTTGTCTTGTTCCTGACTTTAGGGGAAATGCTTTCAATTTTTCACCATTGAGGATAATGTTTGCTGTGGGGTTATCATATATGGCTTTTATTAAGCTGAGGTATATTCCTTCTATGCCTGCTTTCTGGAGGGATTTTTATCATAAATGGATGTTGAATTTTGTCAAAGGCTTTCTCTGCATCTATTGAGATAATCATATGGTTTTTATCTTTCAATTTGTTAATGCGGTGTATCACATTGATTGATTTGCAAATATTGAAGAATCCTTGCAGGGATAAAGCCCAGTTGGTCACGATGTATGATCTTTTTAATATGTTGTTGGAGTCTGTTTGTTAGAATTTTGTTAAGGATTTTTGCATCTATGTTCATCAGTGATACTGGCCTGTAGTTTTCTTTTTTTGTGGCATCTTTGTCAGGTTTTGGAATTAGGGTGATGGTAGCCTCACAGAATGAGTTTGGAAGTTTACCTTCCTCTGCAATTTTCTGGAAGAGTTTGAGTAGGATAGGTGTTAGCTCTTCTCTAAATTTTTGGTAGAATTCAGCTGTGAAGCCATCTGCTCCTGGGCTTTTGTTTGTTGGAAGATGCCTGATTACAGTTTTGATTTCTTTGCTTGTTGCGGGTCTGTTAAGATTTTCTATTTCTTCCTGGTTCAGTTTTGGAAAGTTATACTTTTCTAAGAATTTGTCAATTTCTTCCAAGTTGTCCAATTTATTGGCATATAGTTGCTGATAGTAGTCTCTTATGATCCTTTGCATTTCTGCCAACACAATAATCTTTTAAAGGTAAGTTTTTGAAGAGGACAATTCCCTACCTCATATTCTCTCCCATAATACTGAGGTTTTAAGAATCTCTGACCTGGTGCTACTATATTTTCATACCATCACCTTAACCTAAACAATTGAAGATCATCATCATCTTTGGGGCTGATCCCCTGACCAATGATTCTGAGATTTGGGTAGATGGGTAGGTAGTTCCACACAAATAATTTTATTGATATTCTCAACTTTACTCAAATAACAAAGGGAATTGGGAGAGAAGGCTTGGAAAAAACCTCAATATACCATATTACAGTTTTGATAAACGACAAAACCCAGACCAGAGCTGTGCATATTGAGGATTGGCAAACTGGGCCCATGGGAACAGTCATCTATTTTTGTATGACCTGCCTGTATGCTAAGGATGGCTTCAATTTTAAATGGACATATATGTTCTTTGTAATATCCATGATTTTACTTCTTGGACTGCAAAGCCTAAAAATTTACTTTTTGACCCTTGAAGAAAAAGTTTGCTGAGCCACTGGTTTAAAACATTTTAATTTCAAAGCCTAAAAAAACACTTGACATGAGCATTAGGTTGAAATAAATATTTGTTGAATTTAATTATCCAGAATTCATAGTCAGACTTCCCTGGTGGTTCAGTGGTATAGAATCCACCTGCCAATGCGGGAGACGCAAGAGATGCAGGTTTGACCCCTGGATAGGGAAGATCCTCTGGAGTAGGAAATGGGAACCCACTCCAGTATTCTTGCTTGGAAAATTCCATGGACAGAGAAGCCTGGTGGGCTACTAGCCCATGGGGTTGCAAAGGAATCAGATACGACCTAGCGACTGAGCACACACACACGCAGAATTCACAGTTACTGACTACAGTTCAATGCCATGATCTGTGTGCCCCAAGGCACACAGTGACCAACTTGGGCAAGTGATACATGGGGAAGTTTTTTAACAGGCTTCTGAGCAAGAGCTTTCAGATGGAATCATTGTGCATGAATGAGAGGCCCTGAATTGCTGTGGATGAAGCCAAAAAGAGGGGCTTGAAGCCAAGAAGATCACAGGAAAATGGTGCTCCCTGGATAAGGCAACCTCCTGCCAAATGACTAACAGGTCTTCATAAAAGAATAACTATTTATTACTTGCTTATGTGCAGTCCCTGGGTAATTGTTTTATAGACTTTATCTTATCTTTAAAACAACCTGTGAAGAAGGTATACTTCAACTTACATCTACTGGTTCTATTCCAAAGTTGATTTTCTACACTTAGTCACTGTTCTATATTGTATCTTTCAAATCTGTACAATGGCATTACATGTGATACTACATAAGGTGCTCAAAAGGAGAATCCCTTTTTTTGAAAATTTGTGCTTATAAAAGATGCAAGAAACCAAAACATTTTCCTCAGTGTTTTTACTTATGAGCCTACAATATTAAAATTATTTTCTCATCACATAGGATCTTTGTTTTTGTTTGGTTTTTAAACACAAAAGAAGTTTTTATTATATTAATAGCTGCAGGTGGAGCTATATAACTCAAAGTATTATGCATCTTTATGCTTTTTGGTAGGCTGTAAAACACTTTATTACTGTGTTAAATCACTTGGACACACATGCTTTCCAAAGATGAAAAAGAATGCTACTTTAAGACAGTTTATTAAAAACAATTACCCTATTTAAAAGCCTGTTTCTGTGTATTTATTATATTGACTATTAAAATTACTTTGTTTTCTTGGCATCCACAAATTAAGAAATGTCACATAGTCAAGTTAATTCCTGGGAAACTCTTAAGCATTTTTATTGTGAATAAGCTTTTTCAAAAAAGGAGGGTTGTTTGGTAATTTATTGTTGAAGTGGCATTTTAGGGGTGAAAAGGAGGGTTCTCTTCCTGGGAGAATCTGGCTGAGCCAACGCATCTTACAAACTACTGGAGGGAGGATGAAATAAAAAATGGCTGTCACATCAGAGTGATTGCTCAGTGACACCCAACACCAAATGCTTTGACTTTCTACAGACTAAATTCAGGCAGAACAGTTAGATTACAAGTCTGCTAACCAGAGACAGAATTTGTCTTTTGTTTTTGCATTTGAATGAAACTGTCATAGCCTAATGGTAATGAAATGCCATCTGGCATCTCTCTGGATGGCTCTAGGGAGAGTTGGTGGTTTTCACCCAGTTCTCAGAGCATAGTGCTTCCCATCCCAGAAATCTCTGTTAGACTAAAATCTGCCAAATGTAAAATAAGCACGGTTTAGAATACATTAACCTTAAGAGTTAAATGAATCAGTCAACAGCATTTATTTGTTGCCCACTGTGTTCAGTTCTAAGCGGGGTGGCAGTGGATAGTGGAAAGTCACAATTAAGAGAGAACACATGGGTCGTAGACAGGGAACATTTCACAAGCGAAAATGTCAACTATCAAATTTTATAGGTTAAAGAGAATTTGGAAAACCATTTTCCAAATTATTTTCTAAGGAGCAAAGCTCTGTAAGATATGACTAAGTGTTCTGGGGTCAAATAAGTTTAAAAAGTGTTGCAGTGCCTTTAACATGTTAATATACATGTTGAATCTCCAAGTGTGGATCTATAAGGCGCAGGTTTCCCTGACTATTTGGACCAGATTTAGGAAATATTCCCTAGAAATTATCAGTCAACTTTCATCACTTTATAAATGAGGAAAATGAGGTAAAGTGATTTATCCAAGATCACAAAGCTAATTATTGGCATAACCAGAAGCAGGACTTAGCATTTTCATTTTGAATCCAGTATTTTTCAATTGAGGCTGCTATATAATCCTAGTTTCATAACATATGTATTAGAGTGATTTCTCCTTATCTCACTAAATGGATTTGTTGTATTATTATATAATTGCAGATGAGGAGAATGAACGCAGGTCAGGGATTGAGTGGATAATACCTAAGGCCTTGCTTTCCCTCTGCTACTTGGGAAAAATTCACAAGTTTACTTATGTTCCTTGAGCCTCAGTTTCTGCATCCATGAGGTAGGAATAATAACACCTGTCTGGTTGAATTGTTGAAGGATCTTAATGTAGAAGCTGGTGGTGACCAGATCATCGAGAATCTGAGCTCTGGCTAGGAGGTCAGTCTCACTCCCAAGGCAACGGAATTCACTGGAGGAGTTAAGAAGGTTGAGGTCATGAGTTTGCCCAGATTGAAACCTTTTAGAGGAAAAGCATTTCCTCTCTTTTCTCTCAGTGACTGCTCTAACACATACTAAATAGACATGTAATCAACAATAAAGGACAAATTTCACAAAATGTAAATAGAAGTACACTAATAACAGCTTTACCATGCTACACATACAAAACTACATATATAGACGAGATACCATTCATATTTTGGTATATTATGAAAAATATGTTTTGAATAATAAGACTCCTCTCTTTCAAGTTCTGTTTGATATTGGAAAAGGAAACATTAGCATGTTGAAAAATAATTTGGGTGCTTAACTGGCTGGGCCCAGGAGGGTAATTTATAGTACTTAATAGTGTAGTTAAAGCTAATTCCATTTTCCTAAGGTGGATTGCTTTTCCAGTGTCCTGGCAGGTTACCCATTTCATAGACCTTTACTCAGAAGCATCAAGCTTCCCAGGACTGGAGACAGAGTTGCTTTGTTACCTCACTTGAAGGATAGGAAAAATAAATTCATTTGTTAGGATTTTGTAGGGTCATTAACTTCACTCTGCCTTTCCAAATAAATATGCCAGCTTTAATTTTTCATGCAAATGATTCACCTACATCCAAAGTTCCATGTAGCCCTCTTCAGGACACACATGTCATAAATCACAAGGAGCTTGGCTCTTTGTAATCCCACAGAGTTGGGTCCCCAACGCTGAGTAGTTGGAAATGCAGATAAAGAAGAAAGGTACAGAAGAGGGGCTTTCATTTACTTTTGTTTGCCTTCAAGACAATTTCCACAGGCAGTCATAACAATGACAGCTAGAAATGGTAATGACTCTACAACTGCTTTGAAGCTTCCAAAATACTCTAACAAATAAAAACAAATGATGCAATAAGTACAATAAGCCTTTGGGCAAACTAACCATAAAGGACACCGGAGTGCATACAAACATATGTGGCTCTGCCCCACCAGGAATACATTCCTTCTGAAGACTACATGAGGCTCTTAATGGGCCTCAGTGCAATGAGAGGCTTTGTTGTCAAACCACAGTCTTTCATTGTCCCTTCAAGAGAGCCTGAACTATTTTCAACATCTGCAAGATGTGCCACATTAAGCATAACAAAGGAAAATAAGCATATTCCTGAAAACAACATTATTAAAAATAAGTACATGACAGCAGCCTGCCTAGTTCTAATTAAAGGGGAAAAACAAGGACAGGAAATTGCATTTTTTTAAAGTTTCAGTGATTTGATCTAATTTGTATATTTGTATAATTTTGTTAATACTCTAATTAAAGTTATGCTAAATAGCCAAACACTGAAGTGTCAAGGAAAATGCCACAGAACAATTTTATATGGAGAAGAGTAGCTTAATTAAAAGTGACTTAATTTCCATCCTTAGGGATCCTAAATCCTAGAAGTAATGGGATATGGTAGATTAAAAAAAAAACAAAAACAAATTTTGTTAAGAAGGGGATGTGGGTATCTGATAAGATAACAGTATAGCAGTTTTTTGTTTTTTTTAAACAAGCAAGTGCTTTCTTAGAGATGTAGATGCTTGCATAAAACTGAATTTATGCTGGTTTATGTTAGCCACTAATGCTTTTCATAAAGCAACTAACTGTGTACTGGTGATGACCTTATACCTTTGCATCCCCTTTGCCACCATGACAGACAGACTCTAAGGTGGGTCCCAAGACACTTGTCGCCTAGTGCTCATGTCACACTGTAATCCTTTCCCTCTTAGCATGCACAGAAACTTTGACTTACTTCTAAATAATAAAATATGGCAGAGCTTCAGTATATAAGTGATTATATTACTTATGATTCTAACATCTGTCTTGCAAAGAGCTCTTCCTGTTGCTGGCTTTGAAGAAGCAAGCTGCTCTATGTTGTGAGCTGCCTATGGAAAGAGCCATGTATGAAACTGAGGAAAGTCTCTAGCTGACAGCCAGCAGAAAACTGAGACCCTTATGGTGACAGTTTGATCCTTCCCCAGCTGAACCTCTGATGAGACTCCAGCCACTGTCAACGCCTTGACTGCAGCCTTACAGATGATCCACTTCAGCCTCGAGTCTTTTCTAATGCTGTGGCATGGGGAACCCACTCTGCACTCACAAATGCACAAGCCCAAATTGTAGGGGAGTTAATGCCTGTGGGATGACTGTTGAACACTGGGCAATGGAGGGTATGGATACATACTTCTCCCCTTCCTCCTTAGGAAATGCATTTCACAAAGTTCCTCAAGTGTTCTAATGGACTTGAGCACCCAAAGTCCATAGCAGGTGCCAACTTGACAAAGCTTCTTTGCATTGGTCTTTCTTCCTGTTTCTATCTTATTCCTTATTCACAGAAACCATGAAATAGTAAATATGGATTGTTTTACACTGCAAAACTGGTGGAAGTGTTGCTAAACAACAATAGATAACTAATACTCCTAACTAATTCTAGATAGTAAATCACTCATAGCTCTGGGGAAAAAAATAAACCAGTACAACATTTAGCAGCGAATTTGTAATCTATGTTTATGAGAAACCAGACTGTTCCATATCATATTCATCAGTGTTATACGGATGCAAGTGATCTGCCTCTCCATCCCTCAAAGCCCTACTCTGTCCTTTGATTAATAACAATAATCAGTCAAATTAACTGCAATTTCTCCAGACAAAACTATACTCTTATATGATACCACATAGTTCTGAAAATGTAAGTTTTAGGGCTTCCCTCATAGCTCAGTTGGTAAAGAATCTGCCTGCAATGCAGGAGACCCTGGTTCTATTCATAGGTTGGGAAGATTGCCTGGAGAAGGGATAGGCTACCCATTCCAGTATTTCTGGGCTTCCCTTGTGGCTCAGCTGGTAACAAATCTGCCTGCAATGCAGGAGACCTGAGTTCGATCCCTGGGTTGGGAAGAACCCCTGGAGAAGGGAAAGGCTACCCACTCCAGTAGTCTGGCCTCGAGAATTCCATGGAGTGTATAGTCCATGGGGTTGCAAAGAGTCGGACATGACTGAACGACTTTCACTTTCTTTCTTTCAGTCAAAAGACAAAATAAGTTACTGACCTGACATATATCAATTTTATGTTTTAAAATGGGAGAATCATCAGGGCAGTGTTAGTGCCCTTACAATTTTCTTTTTATTTCCTTATATCAAATTATGTTAGAATAAAACATCTAAATGCTTTATCTAGTGCCATCTAATATGCACTTGGACTGATAGAGTCATCTTCCAAAAGTAGGGCACGGAACACAGAAGTGGTTGGACTTTCTGTTTACAGAGTACTTTCTGCACCAAGTTCCACTGCATCTAATCTTATGACCCCTGAAGACCCCTGACCTATCTCATTAGGTGGCAAATTCTACCCTGGGAAATGGGGGCAGCAGCAGATCGAGGAGCAGGAGGCCTCATGATAAGGTGGCCCAGTTCTTACTGTCTCTTCAGCTTGCACTGGTGGGAGGGGGATGACAACAGAGCCTGTTTGGGCGTCTTCCCTTTGTCTAGTTGACTAGGCAGGAACAGATGCTTAAATGGCAGAAACATACAAGTGTGGGTGTTTAAATGAGGTTATAAGACACAAGAAAAAGAGCAATTATAAGTTGTAGATCTTGGCTCCAGAAGATGGTTAGATCTAGCACCAGATAAAGCTTCAAAAAGTCCACTCATTTGTACATTAATCATTTGTCCATTTAAATATGTAGGTCAACTATTACTTGCCAGGAATGAGGCTTTGTGTTGGGAATCAATGGTATATAAGACAGACATGGTCCCTGTTTGAAAAAGTTTAACAGCATATGCAAAGACCCCAAGCAATATGGTGAGCTGTAGGACTAGGCTCTGAGAGAGGCAGAGTAGGAGAGAACAGGCAGAGCTTGGAAGTCAAGGCAAGGATGTCTGAAGAATTAAAATTTGTAAACAGCTCCCCTGACTTACTCTTTTGTACTTCTCACTGCTATTGTATTGCTGGAAACCTCATATTTTGCTTTTGCCAAGTGACCCCATGCCCTTTGCCTTGGCACTCTAAAAAGGCCTGGCCTGTCAATATCTGGACCAATTCTATTTCATTGAAAAGTATCAGGGGTCACAAAGCATAGTAACAAGGGTATGGGGCCTGGTGTTAGACAGTCTTGGCTTAACCCTTCATTTCTACCACTTCAAGTCCAATGACCTTGGGTAAATTGTCCCATCTTTTTAAGAGCATAAGGTTGTTGAAAGCCTGTTGAGCTTGTTGCCTAGGAGACAGTGTGTCCTCAATCAATGATAGTCACTATTAATATTTTCTGCTCCTGGAGGGCTATAGCTGTTCATCAGCTAATGCTGACAAATCATATGCAATAACATGTTAAAGGAATATTTTATCAACACCCTTGGGAGGAGCATTTTTAAATGCTTAAACCCACAGAAAGTGAGCAAAAGTGACTCAGTCATGTCTGACTCTTTGCAACCCCATGGACTATACAGTCCATGGAATTCTCTAGGCCAGAATACTGGAGTGGGTTCCCTTCTCTAGGGTATCTTCCCAACCCAGGGATCGAATCCAGGTCTTCCACACTGCAGGTGGATTCTTTACCAGCTGAGCCACCAGCGAAGTTCTACCACACAAAAGTTGTCCTCTAGTGCTGGAATGTCAAATGGTAGGAGAGGCCTGTAGGAGAAAGAGTTCCCATCTTCCTTTGCATACTATGGACCAGGTAACACAGTAAGTGTTTTGTATGTTTTCTCTAATTTAATCCCCATAATAAATCTGTGCGGTAGAACTCTCACTAATTTCTATAGGTGAGACAACTGAGGTTTAACAGGTCAAGTCATGTGGCTGTGACTATCAGGAGGGATTCCTACACTCTTCCCAAATGAGGTTTCCAGAGTGAGGGATGCCCTTGAATTATGCTCCTGGGGCAACCAAACAGGGTGCATGGATCCAGATGGAAGTTTCCTTTTAGTTTCTGGAGAATAACAAGCTTGGCCCCACAGCCGCCCCCACTGAAATGTAACAGTTTATAGTTTCGTGTGTCTACCACACTACCTGCTTTCCAGTATTCCAGGCCTCAGCTTCTTAACCATCCTGTCCTGCTGTCCCCAAGCCCCTTCCCAAGGTCATCATTTGGACCCAAAAAATGTTTGCCTGGTCAGTGCTTAAGAATTTAACTAGTCCTGAATTCAGCAAACAGAATTTGAAAAATGTTACCCATGGCTCCAAAGCAAAAACAAAACTAAAAAAAAAATCCTGGTTTCCTCCAGGCTCATTTCATCTGGGAAGGGGTACAGGAAGATAAACAAACAAAGCCACTTTGTCTGGACTTCAGGCACAGAGGGAAAAAACCCACAAAAAGTAACAGAGCACCGAGGTGTCCCCTGTGTAAATGGACTTTGACATGGTGCTGGTACAGAAATGATGGGCATGCTTTAGGACCCAGAAGAATTGCTGGGCATGAAATAATGGTTCTATATTGACTGAAAAATTTGAAAGTAAGTAAAAGCATTGAGGCAAACAAAAAGATGATTTCCCTGTAGTCTTCCAAGCCAGCCAGTGAATTCAGAGGAAAAAGGAAGACAAACAGCTGAGACTTGTGAAGGAGACAGAGACAGCCAGGGGAGAGGATGGAGGAGAGGGAGAAAGAAAACATGAATTACAAAGATGCTCATTCAGTCAACAAGTATTTGGAAGCAGTAGAATACCAACAGTTGAATGCCTGGGCTCCACTGCCTGCTGGCTGGGAGACTAGGCTTTGCTCTGTACTCCTCAGTCTGTAAAAGATGGATAACATGGGGATATGACTGTTTTTACTTCTTAGGGGAGTTGGATAGAGCCCTTGGTGTACTATCTGAAACATACAGCCCCCTAGCTGTTACTGGTATTATTTGTAATATTATTTACTTGTTCACCATTTCCAAGGCACTGGGGGGAGGGCATTAAGGTCACAGAGACAAGAATGTAGCTCTCATCTTTTAATTGAGTGAAAGAGTTAAGAGAAGTGCACTCATCCTGCCTTTGATTGCAGTTTTGAGTACCCTAAGTTATCAAGAATTACAGGATTCAATAAAGTTGCTCAAAGGAACCGAGTGTCAAAGAGATATGCACATGCATTGTTGTTTTAAGGAGAGGCAGCAATCCTGGACATAGAATGCTCAGATGGATCCACTGCACTCCTGGGCCAGGGGATCAGCAAGAGGGCAGGTGGTGGTAGAAAGGAGAAGTTTACACGCACAACTCTCTCTCTACCTTCTGGTCATCTTCCTATGTTATCCAGATTGGTACACAAGCACTTGCTGTGTTTCTTGAGCTAATTTAGGGTGGAGATAATTAAGTGCATGGATTTAGAGTGACAAAAGTTGTCTGTTTTGTGTCTCTAATATTAGGTTTCTAAGCAACAACAAGCTGTCTAGTCAGATAGGTCTTCACAGTATATCGAATTCCTCTGCATTATTGCTCAAAGACAATTCACAAATGCTATTCAAATTATGTAAGAGGCTGGCCTAGAGATGATCCTTTTCTAGGCCAATATTCTCAGCTTTTTATGACAATAGCAGCAACCTGAACCTTTAGCAGGAATCAGAGATTGTTGGCAAGGTTGTTAAAACCCAAATTTGCAACTGGAACTGATGCTTGCTGAAAGCATCAATGTAAATGATGAGTCTCATCCTCATTCCCTCCCAGGGCACCTGGAGCACAACCCTAAGGGAAATCCTATCACTGTTTTCTCCAGGGCTCCAGGGGATGAGCACATCTGTTGTTGACACCTGAAAAACCTCAGCTTTCTTATCACTTCTCACACTCCTGGTGTGACCATGAGATTTTAAAACTGAAGGCAGGACCTCCAGGCAGAAGGAAGACACACCAAACAGGATTAAATCCAAAACACAGTTGGCATGCTGGGTGGGACCAGATACAGATGAGGAATTTACTGCCTTTCTCTCTATACTCCGAGCTGCTGGGTGTTAGTGAACAGTTAAGCTAAGGACAAAATTAAAAGAATTTTACCTGTTTTCTTATACATGAAAAGGTTGCATCATTTGGTTTTTTCTTAAACTCTCTGAAGGTAAAATTGCTACCTTTCACTAATTTCAAGCTTACCTCGGGGAACTCCTTTCCATATTGACACTGCCTTTTAGGTTTTTTGATGCACACTGGTTAATAATCTTAGCCTGGGAACCATGCAGACCTGACTCACCACCTAAATTCTGAAAGAGATGGGAATACCAGACCACCTGACCTGCCTCTTGAGAAACCTATATACAGGTCAGCAAGCAACAGTTAGAACTGGACATGGAACAACAGACTGGTTCCAAAAGGAGTACGTCAAGGCTGTATATTGTCACCCTGCTTATTTAACTTCTATGCAGAGTACATCATGAGAAACGCTGGACTGGAAGAAGCACAAGCTGGAATCAAGATTGCCAGGAGAAATATCAATAACCTCAGATATGCAGATGACACCACCCTTATGGAAGAAAGTGAAGAGGAACTAAAAAGCCTCTTGATAAAAGTGAAAGAGGAGAGTGAAAAAGTTGGCTTAAAGCTCAACATTCAGAAAACGAAGATCATGGCATCTGGTCCCATCACTTCATGGGAAATAGATGGGGAAACAGTGGAAACAGTGTCAGACTTTATTTTTTGGGGCTCCAAAATCACTGCAGATGGTGATTTGAGCCATGAAATTAAAAGACGCTTACTCCTTGGAAGGAAAGTTATGACCAACCTAGACAGCATATTCAAAAGCAGAGACATTACTTTGCCAACAAAGGTCCATCTAGTCAAGGCTATAGTTTTTCCAGTGGTCATGTATGGATGTGAGAGTTGGACTGTGAAGAAAGCTGAGTGCTAAAGAATTGATGCTTTTGAACTGTGGTGTTGGAGAAGACTCTTGAGAGTCCCTTGGACTGCAAGGAGATCCAACCAGTCCATCCTAAAGGAGATCAGTCCTGGGTGTTCATTGGAAGGACTGATGCTGAGGCTGAAACTCCAGTACTTTGGCCACCTCATGCAAAGAGTTGAGTCATTGGAAAAGACTCTGATGCTGGGAGGGATTGGGGGCAGGAACAGAAGGGGACAATAGAGGATGAGATGTCTGGATGGCATCACCGACTCGATGCACATGAGTTTGGGTGAACTCTGGGAGTTGGTGATGGACAGGGAGGCCTGGCATGCTGCGATTCATGGGGTTGTAAAGAGTCGGACACGACTGAATGACTGAACTTTAGGATTTTTTAATGCATACTAGTTAATAATCTTAGCTTGGGAATCATCCAGACCTGACTCACCAGCTACTTTCTAGCTGAGTGACCTCAGGCAAGTAGCTTCCCTTCAGCAAGTCCATATTCTCACCTGTAAAGCTGGTGGGAGACCCCACTGCCCACCTGGGAGCATTCTTGTGAGGATTCAGAGAGATCTTGGTATCAAGTCCTCCTCTCAGTAATGGACACACAGTAAGTACTCAGTAAATTTTTTACCATTGTTAACTGTTTTACTATTACAAAAGAGATTGAAATAAATAAAATGCACAAGCTGACCTGTAACAGAACTGGAAAATGCAACACGATGCACATGTATTGTCTGTAGTTTACAACAGAATAATCAATGGGACAAATGTTTCTTCCTGTTGAGTGAGAATTGCCATATGAAAGGACAAGTCCCTGTGAGGAGTAGGACAGACAGCAGAAAGTCTTGGCTTTTGGCTGCCTGAGACATCAAGTAATTTATCCAGTCTTCTTGACCTCTGCTTCAATCTCTGTCCAGAAAGCAACAGGTATGTTGCATGCAAGGAGGTTATTTATTCCTTTCAAGTTTGATTTTGGAGTCAGAACTAGCTTCAAATTCTAGCTGCACAGCATACACGCTGTATGACTAATTATTTGGGGCCCTAGTTTATGCCTTTAGGGGCTGGAGATTAATGGTGTACCTTCCCAATAGGTTTATCGGGAGGATTAAAAGAAAATGTGTAGAAAATGGTGGAGGCTTTGCAAAGGGCAACTAATAAGATGTTCATCATCTTGAACTTTTTGCTCTCATAACTCTATCTTAAATTGAGGATCCCAAAAAGCTGTTGTTTGAAATTATTAATCTTGAATTAAAAATAAAATCTTAATACAAGAAATGAAATGAAAAACCTTAAAAATATTTGTTTATTAATTTAAATACCACAGCAAACTCTTTATATGCCAAAAACCAATTTTAATGAAAAGTTCTCTTAACTATGGGGAAAAAACATAAGACTTCATTATTGCATATACTTTTCAAGTCTCTTTAATGTCTTAATTGGAAGGAATGGAGTTATATCTGCTTCAACTAAAATCTGTTGCAGTATCACACATCACATAACTTCTGGAAAACTCCACTTTACACTCAAGAGGGAATGAAAGTAGGAAAAAAACACATAATATCTTGGTATTAGAAAAATAGTTTTGACTTCATGGATTTCATGGAAGTGTCTCAGGGATCCCCACACTTTGAAATCAATGAATTTAAGGCAACTGTATTTCAAAACTTTCTCAACTGCAGAAGATGATACAGAGGTTTATATAGCAAAAGAAAGAGACCACTGCCTAAGAGAAAGAGAAACAACATCTAGACAAAGAATATAGTACATTTGAGGCCCACTGAAGAATCTACTTTCAGAAATAAGGTTGTAGTTAAGTAGGAGGCAGGAGAACAGTAGGAGCCTGAACATATTTACAGAATCAGGAAAGTATGCATTATATATTCTCCAAGTAGAGGGAACAGATTTCTGTGATGCTGATTACCCAGCCATCATAGATCACTGCTTCTGTGTCTTTCTTTCCTCTCCACCTGTATCTCCTCTACTCCACCCAGAACAGCAGGAAGATTCCCAGTTGCTCCCCAGATTATCAAATGAAGAAGTTATACCCCACTGGGGCATGGCAACTCAAATCCATTAAAAACTGGGTTTTTCAAACACAGAGACCTGGGTGCAAATGCTGGATTTGCCACTTAGAAGCTACATGGTCTTGGAAATTTCTTAAATTTACTGAATCTCATGAATGAACATATTCACTGGAACTCCTCCCATCAAAAGTGCAGAATACAATAGAGTATTACTCAGCCATAAAAAAAAAAAAATCGTGCCATTTGCAACAACATGGATGACTCTAGAGGGCTTTATACCAAATAAGTCAGACAAAGACAAATACCATATATGATATCACTTATATGCAGAATCTAAAAAACAAAATGAAAACAGACTCATAGATACAAAGACTAAACAGATGGTTGCCAGCAGGGAGGGTGAGTGAAATAGATGAAGGGGATTAAGGGGTAGAAACTTCCAGTTATAAAATAAATAAGCCCAGGGATGGAATATATAGCACAATGTGGTCAATAATATTGTAATAACTTTGTATGTGGACAGATGGTTACTAGATTTATCATGGTGATCATTTCATAATGTATGTATCAAATCTCTATGTAGCACACCTGATACTAACATAACATTATATGTCAACTGTCTTTCAATAAGAGAAGTCTATTTTTCCATGCCTTGAATTGGGCTGGCCTGTGTCTCTCTTCATTACTCTATGTGGTGGAAATGGCAATATTTAACTTCTGAGCGTGATTTCAAGAGACCCTGCAGCTTCTATGCTTGCCCTGTGGAGCCCTGAGGCCCCCATGCTGAGATGGAAGATCCTATGGAGGAAGAGGTCCAGCCTTCTCTGCTGAGGACCCAGGTATCTTACCCCCATTCAGCCTCAGCTAAGCATATCGAGCTAAGCCGTATCAGCTAAGCCATATCGAGAGCTCCAGCAAAAACAGCAGAACTACCATCCATTCGGCCCACAGAACTGTGAGAAATGATCATCCTGTTTTAGGCCACCAAACAGATGGGTAGTTTCCAGGGAGACCAATTTGTTCCAATTTGGCTGGGACTTTCCCATTTTTAGCTCCCAGTCCCACATCCCAAGAAACCCCTCAGCTCTTTTGTAGAACTCATGCAAACACCTTAACAGGAATAAAAGTGTACAACTCAAGTGTTTGAGAGAATTAAGGGTAATGGTGATGTAAAGGCAAAATATAGATGGAGTCCGTACAATGAAAGATTTTTATTTTTCTTGTTTTCAATTTATAAAATAACCCTATAATAATCTACTTCATAATTACTCTACTTTTAACAAAATAAAGATTTCTGAAGCTAATTAAAATTTAATCTTTTATTTTTATCTATAACTAAACTTCTCATTCAGGGTCCTAGTTGCGTTAAATATACCAGAAAGCATTCTCTGCTGGAGAATACTACATTTCAAGCTAAGCACAAAGGTAGCAGGCCCCTGGGAAATAAAGAACCAAAAAGCGAAAGAAAACATTGGACTTAACCAAATTCAAACCGGCTGTGAGTTTTCAAAACAGTATCATTGTTGAATACAGAAAACACTTAATATTATGTCATTCTGGGAGGGTCTAGGACAGGACCTTTTTTGGACAGTATTTTTCCCCAGGGGCATGTCTAAAGAAAACATAATCCAAGGAGATGATCTACAGGTAAGGTCAATGGAATGTGCATCTCGGGGTGGGGGTTACTAGGTAAGATAGTTGCTTAGAGCTGTTCTTTAGGGAGAAAAGTGGAGGTTGGGGTGTGTGTGTATGTGGCAGAGAAATCTTGAATCTGAAATTCATTAAATGATGGTGTAATCTTTTCCTCATGTCATAATTATTTGACCTAAAAATATATATTAAATAGCCAAGAGGTAACATATCTTTCTGCCTAACAGAAATTGCCTGTTATTCATACAATTAAGATGATTTCCCCACCCTACTGGCCAAAAGAACTTCATGCTGCTAAGGAAATAACTATCCTGTACATCACTAAAGTATTCTGACTCTGCAAAAAGCACATGTGAAATCATTCAGTAGGCTGAATAACAAAAAATGTCAGCCTCCAAGAATTTAATCAAGAAGGTATTTCCTTCTGCAGACTTCCGACAGCCAGCATGCTGAAAATGGCCCAGACACATCTGTACTGCATGTGTCTTCCGTGCACAGGACATATCAAGATACTAAGAAAAGCATTGCTATTGCTCTGCAAACAAGGTAATGCCCGATTCTTGAACAAGATCAAACTAGGATTCAATCAGGCAATTATTAACTGCCTTTGCTCCTTAGAGAGAACAAAAATATACAAAGAATATAGATCTTAACTTTTTAAAGAATGACAGGTAACATGACACACTGGCAGCCTATAAAAGCAAGAGACTGTTCTCCATGATGTGGATTTGTTGTCTTTGAGGACACACATGAATTGATGGATATATGGATATTTGCATCTTTAACCCCATCTACATCCATCCACCAGACATGATTAAAACTCACTCACCAGATGTTGAAAAGTACAGTACCTTCATTTTGCAACACTAGATTATTTACCCCCAAATTAACAAATTTTATCATGTTGATCAGAAAGCCACAACAACTGCAATTGGAGGTAAACATTAGAAAGCAGTAGGTTTAAATACTTAGGATTTTCCAAATTAAAAAATCAGTGTCAGGAGCCAAGTTTTAGACTCACTGGGATAGATTTTTCTAGCCATTTCCTAAGATTTTGTGGGTATTTCTAGAATTTCAATTTTTATTCTCTAAAATTAACTACCTCATGGTTTGCTAGTATAAAAATATACACATTGATAAAGGAGGCAAGAATATACAGTGGGGCAAAAATAGCCTCTTCAATAAATGGTGCTGGGAAAACTGGACAGCTCCCTGCAAAAGAATGGAATTAGAACACTTCTTAACACCATGAAAGTGAAAGTGAAGTCGTCTAGTCCTGTCCGACTCTTTGTGACCCCATGGACTGTAGCCTACCAGGCTCCTCTACCCATGGGATTTTTCAGGCAAGAAAACTGGAGTAGGTTGCCATTTCCTTCTCCAGGAGATCTTTCCAACCCAGGGATTGAACCCGGGTCTCTGGCAATGTAGGCAGACACTTTACCATCTGATCCACCAGGGAAAGATAAACTCAAAATGGATTAAAGACCTACATGTAAGGCCAGAAACTATAAAACTCTTAGAGGAAAATATAGGCAGAACACTTGATGATATAAATCAAAGCAAGATCTTCTATGACCCACCTCCTAGAGTAATGGAAATATCAATCAAAGTAAACAAGTGGGACCTGATTAAACTTAAAAGCTTTAGCACAGAAAAGGAAACTACAAACAAGGTGAAAAGACAATGCTCAGAATGGGAGAAAATAACAGCAAAAGAAACAACAAAGAATTAATTTCCAAAATACACAAGTAGCTCATACAACTCAGTATCAGAAAAACAATCAATCAAAAAGTGGGGAAAAGACATAAACAGACATTTCTCCAAAGAAGACATACAGATGGCTAACAAACACATGAAAAGATGCTCAACATCACTCATTATTAGAGAAATGCAAATCAAAACTACAATGAGATACCACCTCACACCAGTCAGAATGGCCATCATCAAAAAGTCTACAAACAAATGCTGGAGAGGGTGTGAAGAAAAGAGAAGGAACCCTCTTGCATTGCTGCTGGGAATGTAAATTGACCCAGCCACTATGGAAGACGATATGGAGATTTCTTAAATAACTAGGAATAAAACCACCATATGACCCAGCAATCCCACTACTAGGCATTACCCTGAGGAAATCAAAACTGAAAAAGGCACATGTACCTCAATGTTCATTGAAGCACTATTTATAATAGCTAGAACATGGAAGCAACCTAGATGTTCATCGACAGAATAGATAAAGAAGCTGTGGTACATATATGCAATGGAATACTGCTGCTGCTGCTGCTAAGTTGCTTCAGTTGTGTCCGACTCTGTGCGACCCCACAGACAGCAGCCCACCAGGCTCCTCCGTCCCTGGGCTTCTCCAGGCAAGAACACTGGAGTGGGTTGCCATTTCCTTCTCCAATGCATGAAAGTGAAAGTGAAGTCACTCAGTCGTGTCCGATCCTCAGCGACCCCATGGAATACTACTCAGCCATAAAAAGGGACACATTTGAGTCAGTTCTAATGAGGTGGATGACCTAGTGCCTATTTTACTGAGTGAAGTAAGTCAGAAAGAGAAATATAAATATCATATACTGATGCACATATATAGAATCTAGAAAGATGGTACTGATGAATTTATTTCCAAGGGAGCAATGGAGAAATAGAGAACAGACCTATGGACACAGCAGGGGGAAGAGAATGAGATGTATGAAGAGAGTAACATGGAAACTTACATTACCATATGTAAAATAGATAGTCAATGGGTATTTGTTGCATGACTCAGGGAACTCAAACAGGGACTCTGTGTCAATCTAGAAGGGTCAGATGGGGAGGAAGATGGAAGGGAGATTTGGGAGGGAGGGGACATTGGTGTACCTATGGCTGATTCTTGTTGATGTATGACAGAAAATCACAAAATTCTGTAAAGCAAATATCCTTCAATTAAAAAATATAGTGGCAAAAAAATGAAAAAAAATATACAAAGCTACATGAACAAAAGCAGAAACCAAAAGTTCAGTTTGCAAAGAATAAAGCTTTAACAAACACTAAATGAAATAAAAGTAAGGTGAGAATTATGCATTTAAGGGAATAATAAAAGGAGACTGGAACACATTTGAAAGACACATGTTTCATTGTAAATGTTTATCCAAGTAGCCACAAATGCCACCAATTTGGTAACATGCCAAAAAGCTTCATTCCTTTCCAACAGCCTCTATCCCCTTTCATCTGAATGGGGATATAGGCTTTTAATCTGTGTCCCTTTCACCAACAATGTATTCTTCACATAGAAATGAGTCAGCTTATACAGTCATCAAAACAGTATGGTACTGGCACAAAACCAGAACTACAGACCAGTGGAACAAGAAAGAAGGAAAGCCCAGAGATAAACCCATGTACCTTTGGGCATCTTATCTTTGATAAAGGATACACAATGGAGAGAAGTCTCTTCAATAAGTGGTGCTGGGAAAACTGGACAGCTACATGGAAAAGAATGAAATTAGAATACTTCCTAACACCATACACAAAGATAAACTAAAAATGGATTAAAGACCCACATGTTAAGACCAGAAACTATAAAACTCTTGGAGGAAAACATAGACAGAACACTCTATGACATTTATCACAGGAAAGTCCTCTATGACCCACCTCCTAGATAAATGGAAATAAAAGCAAAAATAAGCAAGTGGGATCTAATTAAACTTTTTTTACACAGCAAATAAAACTATAAACAAGGTTGATAAATCCTCAGAATGGGAGAAAAGAGCAAATGAAACAACTGACAAAGGATTAATTTCCAAAATATATAAGCAGCTCATGCAGCTCAATACCAGAAAAACAAACAATCCAATCCAATCAAAAACTGGACAGAAGATCCAAACTATTTCTCCAAAGAAGACATACAGATGGCTAACAAACACATGAAAAGATGCGCAACATCACTCATTATCAGAGAAAAGCAAATCAAAACAATGAGATACCACCTCAGACCAGTCAGAATGGCCATCATCAAAAGGTCTACAGACAATAAATGCTGGATAGGGTGTGGAGAAAAGGAAACCCGTTAGCATTGTTGATTGCAAAGTAAATTGATACATCCAATATGGAAGACAGTATGGAGATTCCTTAAAAACTAGGAATAACACTATGACCAAGCAATCTCACTACTAGGCATGTACCCTGAGGAAACCACAATTGAAAAAGATACTTGTACCCCAAGGTTCATTACAGCACAATTTACAATAGCTGACTGTGGCTCAGATCATGAACTCGTTATTGCCAAATTCAGACTGAAATTGAAGAAAGTAGGGAAAACCACTAGACCATTCAGGTATGACCTAAAACAAATTCCTTATGATTATACAGTGGAAGTGAGAAATAGATTTAAGGGACTAGATCTGATAGAGTGCCTGATGAACTATGGATGGAGGTTTGTGACACTGTACAGGAGACAGGGATCAAGACCATCCCCATGGAAAAGAAATGCAAAAAAGCAAAATGGCTGTCTGAGGAGGCCTTACAAATAGCTGTGAAAAGAAGAGAAGAGGAAAGCAAAGGAGAAAAGGAAAGATATAAGCATCTGAATGCAGAGTTCCAAAGAATAGGAAGAAGACATAAGAAAACCTTCCTCAGCGATCAATGCAAAGAAATAGAGGAAAACAACAGAATGGGAAAGACTAGGGATCTCTTCAAGAAAATCAGAGATACCAAAGGAACATTTCAAGGAAAGATGGGCTCGATAAAGAACAGAAATACTTCACTTTCACTTTTCACTTTCATGCGTTGTAGAAGGAAATGGCAACCCACTCCAGTATTCTTGCCTGGAGAATCCCAGGGATGGGAGAGCCTGGTGGGCTGCCATCTCTGGGGTTGCACAGAGTCGGACACGACTGAAGCGATTTAGCAGCAACAACAGAAGCAGAAGATATTAAGAAGAGGTAGCAAGAATACACAGAAGAACTGTACAAAAAAGATCTTCACAACCAAGATAATCACGATAGTGTGATCACTCACCTACAGCCAGACATGCTGGAATGTGAAGTCAAGTGGGCCTTAGAAAGCATCACTACGAACAAAGCTAGTGGAGGTGATGGAATTCCAATTGAGCTATTTCAAATCCTGGAAGATGATGCTGTGAAAGTGCTGCACTCAATATGTCAGCAAATTTGGAAAACTCAGCAGTGGCCACAGGACTGGAAAAGGTCAGTTTTCATTCCAATCCCAAAGAAAGGCAATGCCAAAGAATGCTCAAACTACCGCACAATTGCACTCATCTCACACACTAGTAGTGTAATGCTCAAAATTCTCTAAGCCAGGCTTCAGCAATATGTGAACCGTGAACTTCCAGATGTTCAAGCTGGTTTTAGAAAAGGCAGAGGAACCAGAGACCAAATTGCCAATATCCGCTGGATCATGGAAAAAGCAAGAGAGTTCCAAAAAACATCTATTTCTGCTTTATTGACTATGCCAAAGCCTTTGACTGTGTGGATCACAATAAACTCTGGAAAATTCTGAAAGAGATGGGAATACCAGACGACCTGACCTGCCTCTTGAGAAACCTATATGCAGGTCAGGAAGCAACAGAACTGGACATGGAACAACAGACTGGTTCCAAATAGGAAAAGGAGTATGTCAAGGCTGTATATTGTCACCCTGCTTATTTAACTTCTATGCAGAGTACATCATGAGAAACGCTGGGCTGGAAGAAGCACAAGCTGCAATCCAGATTGCTGGGAGACATATCAATAACCTCAGATATGCAGATGACACCACCCTTATGGCAGAAAGTGAAGAGGAACTCAAAAGCCTCTTGATGAAAAGTGAAAGTGGAGTGTGAAAAAGTTGGCTTAAAGCTCAACATTCAGAAAACGAAGATCATGGCATCCGGTCCCATCCCTTCATGGGAAATAGATGGAGAAAGAGTGGAAACAGTGTCAGACTTTATTTTTCTGGGCTACAAACTCACTGCAGATGGTGACTGCAGCCATGAATTAAAAGACACTTACTCCTTGGAAGGAAAGTTATGACCAACGTAGATAGTATATTAAAAAGCAGAAACATTACTTTGCCAACAAAGGTTTGTCTAGTCAAGGCTATGGTTTTTCCAGTAGTCATGTATGGATGTGAGAGTTAGACTGTGAAGAAAGCTGAGTGCCAAAGAATTGATGCTTTTGAACTGTGGTGTTGGAGAAGACTCTTGAGAGTCCCTTGGACTGCAAGGAGATCCAACCAGTCCATTCTAAAGGAGCTCAGCCCTGGGTGTTCTTTGGAAGGAAAGATGCTAAAGCTGAAACTCCAGTACTTTGGCCACCTCATGCGAAGAGTTGACTCGTTGGAAAAGACTCTGATGCTGGGAGGGATTGGGGGCAAGAGGAGAAGGGGACGACAGAGGGTGAGATGTCTGGATGGCATCACTGACTCGATGGACATGAGTCTGAGTGAACTCCGGGAGTTGATGATGGACAGGGAGGCCTGGCGTGCTGTGATTCACGGTGTTGCAGAGTTGGACACGATTGAACGACTGAACTGAGGACATGGAAGAAACCTAGGTGTCCATTGACAGATGAATGGATAAAGAAATGGTGGTACATATATACAATGGAATATTACTCAGCCATAAAAAGGAACACATTTGAGTCAGTTTCAATGAGGTGGATGAACATAGAGCCTATTATCCAAAGTGAAGGAAGTCAGAAAGAGAAAGTCAAATACCATATACACATATATATTTAATGTAGAAAGATGGTACTGATGAACTTATTTGCAGGTCAGCAATGGAGACACAGACATAGGGAACAGACTTGTGAACACAGGAGGGAGAAGGAGAGGATGGGACGAATGGAGAGAGGAGCATGGAAACATATACACTACCATATGTAAAACAGATAGCCAGTGGAAATCTGCTGTATGACTCAGGGAACTCAAATGGGTGCTCTGTGACAACCTAGAGGGATAGGATGGGGTGGGAGGTGGGACAGAGGTTCAAGAGGGAGGGGACATATGTATACCAATGGCTAATTCATGTGATGTATGGAAGAAACCAATAAAATATTGTAAAGAAATTAGGCTTCAATTAAAAATAAATTTAAAAAAATGAGTCCACTTAAATTTAAAAAAGGTAACTAGTTTTATTACCATTTCTGCTTAATTTAATGGCTTTGGATTTTTATTCTAAGAGCAATGTAAACTTATTTTATCTTGGCTGACAAAGCATTAAGTGACCTGGCCCTCGTCTACCCTCTTGACTTGTCTGCAAATTACTTTGCCCCTTGGTCACCGTGTGCCAGTTACACAGGTCTCCTGTTCTGCTTCTTGAGAACAACTGAGTGTATCTCACTTTCAGGTTTCTAATGTCCCTCTTTCTGTTGCCTGGAATGCCCTTTCTCTGGCACTCAACATGGTTGTCTCATCTCATCCTTCAAATCTAACCCAGCATCATCTCGCCAGAGAGGATTCCCTGACAAGCTTAATTTAAGTAGCCTCCTCTCAGCTACCCTCACTCCCAATCACCTCATTCTGTTGCACACCTCTGTGGCTCTTATCAAAGTCTGAAATTATTATCTCTTAGTTTACTTAAGTGGCGCTAGTGATAAAGAACTCGCCTGCCAATGCAGGAGATGTAAGAGATGCGGGTTCGAACCCTGGGTTGGGAAGATTCCCTGGAGGGAGACATGGTAACTCACTCCAGTATTTTTGCTTCAAGAATACCATGGACAGAGGATCCTGGAAGGCTACAATCCATAGAGTCACAAAGAATTGGACAGGACTGAAGTGACTTAGCACACAGCAGTTTACTTGTTCATCATCTGTCTTGAATGTTAGACATTGGAAGCATGGCCTTGATTTACTTCTAGATCCCCTGTGCCTAGAATGATACCTGATTTTGGTTTCAGGAAAATTTCTCTGTCTGATACAGAGAGAGAATTGATTGGAAGAGGGCAAGGCTGGAGTGGGAAGACTACCATAATCTAGTGAACCAAAGTGAGGGTAATGGGGATGGAGAAATGGGGATGGATGAGAGGGATCTTCAGGAGATAGAATCAGCAAGACTTGATAACTGGTTGGATGAGGGAGATCTTAAGGCCAGAATCCTGGTTTCTCCCTTTATGGTGAATTTCCCAAGCAGGTTCCAAGTTTGTATTAGGAATAACAAGATTTTCATGATATCAGCCTGCTCCTGACTGCAGCTGGTTGGTACAGGTAGTGACGTATGGATACATATGGTATCCACATGTAGGTCATAGTACGAGGGCAAGACATTTCAGTTTTCCCAGGGAAGTCCTGGACTGTTGCCCTTGAATACTGTTAGTACTACCTCCTTTCCCTCTCAAAAGTGTCCTTGTTTGAATGATAACATACTAGGTGCTTAGGGAAGGTAGGTGCCCCCACAATTGTCTGGCATTAACTCTGCCCAATATGAGTGCCCAGTGCTGAATGGTGCCTATACCAGTAGACTCTAGCTTTTAAGAACACAAGCACTATTTGAAGAAAGAAAGAGTGGGCCACACAAGGTGGTGCCTCTGTCGAGGCAGTCAGCGGCATATTGCAGAGCTGGGTGTCACTGCGAGTGACAGCAGGGCTGAGAAGCTCCCCCTCCCTGGTCCCTGGCACCCTTGCAGGCTACTTCCATCACTGAGGATCATTTGACTTCATCTCTTTCGCACCATTAAGGAGTTTAAATGACAAAATTACCACTCTAAGGCAGCAGGAACATGAAATGGATTGTCCTACATTTTGTAAGGACGTGCCTTCCATGGCTAGGAACCTGTACCCGGAGATCCATGAAGGCATCTCAGCCTGTAATGGTGCATCACAGAAGCCAGCAAGACTAAAAACTTGACCTCATGCTATATTAAAGAGTTCAGAGTTAGCCGCTGTGAAATGATAAATTATTTTAATGATTGTGAGCAAGAATGGAGATCCATCACCAAAATCTCTCTTTGACATATCCACAGATCCCAGACTTTGAAGAGATTTCAAATTTAGTAAGTATGGCAAAAATGATCACAATATTGTATAATTATCCTCCAATTAAAATAAATTAATTTTAAAAAGACAAAAAAAGAGTGATTTTATCAGGGATAATTTAAGGCCTCACATCTCAATAATGTCTTGAAATCCCAACATAAATTTCCATGCTTCTTAATTGTTGATCTGAGCTTTCAATGAGTCATTGATTTATAAATTGCAGAAGTTCCTTGACATTCCCTCTACCCTTCCTTTTTTGTTGGGAAAAAGATTACTAGTTATGACTCCACCAGACCTTCCCTTAAAATCAAAGACTAGGTGATATTGTGGCCCAATTGATGTTTAAGAAAGCAGCCTAAGGTTTCAAATGCTATATATGCTTATGCAGTTTGTTTCATCTATTAGCCTCCTAAGAGGTTACTGAGGCTCCCTTTCCTCTGTCTGTTGACTACTGGCCACCACCCAGAAAGAGAAACTCTGACCTGGGATGGAAGATAGGTCTTAGATTGGCTGAAAATATAGAAACTTTGTCAATCCCTGAACAAAGGGATTCCTTGACCATAACTTGATTCACTGAGAGGCAGAAAACCTGAATGATAATCAGCAACTGAAAAGTCACCAGCTCTACAACTCAATGACACAGCATCAGAAATTGAGAAAAGTGCTTATATAAATACATTTCAAGCACTGGAGATTTATACAACTTTCTATCCCCCCAAATGTAATATATATTGAATATATTGAGAGTAACACAAAAGAAAACAAAAGGAAATAGGGCTACAATAAATGAAAAGGGGCCCCTGATATTTAAATCCAATAAAAATATCATTATTGGCAAAGTTTACCGAAGTGTCATCGGAAAAAGCAGTACTGACATTTTCTGTTCTTTCTCCTTCTGTTTTTCCCCTTAAATTAAAAATCACAGCAAAATAAAGCCGCTGACTGGACTCTGAGGAACACTATTCATTTTCCCCCTGACCCGATTAGTCAGAACGTCTTTCGAACGATTAGTTTTCAATTTGCACCACTGCCAGAGAGGAAGGCCTCCAAATTAATGGTTGCATTGATTGTTTACGCCTCCGAGAGGCACATTAAAAAACTTCAGCCATGCTAAAAGAAATGCTGATCTTGAAAGGATTTTATTTAATGGATTTTTTAAAAATTAAGAGTTTTAGAAACTTGCCAGAACTTGTTTAAAATTCCACTTTCAAGTTTGTCTGTCTAGAGAGCTTGAATGGGGAGGGCTTTGTCATTTCTTAGTGTAAAAAGCTTTGAACTTGAATTCTGGGAGCCCTGGACCTACCAGTGGGGATCTTGACAGAACTGCAATTCTGGCTCAAATGTAGGGCCCATTTGCCACCCAGCTTTCCCTTATTAACAAACAGGGTCCTTCGTTACTCCCCCAAGGGTCCCTCCTTGGTGGTTTCTCTTCTCTCTCTTTGGTTTTGGAAGCCACACTTAGGGGAAAAAAAGAAAAGGTTTAAACAAACGTTGGTCTGTTTGGTTGGCACAGAGGGATGGGAATTTGCACAAAGCCTTTGTTGGGCAAGCTTTCCTTAGCTCCCTGCCAAGGAAGTTCTAATTCTGTCTCTCAAATCAGGGAAGGTAACAATGGATTAGATAACTATTTCTTCCATCCTAAATTGTCTCTAAAGAACTGCACCATGTATTTGCAGCAGGACAAGGACCACATCAGAGGCAAGGTCACTTTCATTATTGACATATCCCATTTTGAAACTGGCCAATATAATGATGAAGTGGCTTATTCATGATAGTGTCATGCACAAAGCAACAGCTCACTGAGGACTCCTGAACAAATGTTCGGGGATAAGAAGTAGACTTCTGTTCTTGCTGCGGTCTGATGACCATGGTTTATGCCATGGCAAATGAGGGTTCATTAGATATCAAAGTAGTTCCCATTACTTAAAGTGGTACTGAATGCTCATTTTTCACAATCCCAAACGTTACTCCTAAACTTTTCTATGTGTGTCTTAACCAAACAATCATACTCCCTCTCAAATGCCCATGTGCTTCTTGGTTAATGCTTTGACCTGGGTTGGCACAGAAGAGAAGTGTGAGTCTTAAGTGATACCTTATTTGAATGAGGTTCAGTAATGGGAAGAGAGAGAATGAAAATCTAGAGTTTGTAGATCTCTGGTAAAAGGTAGAGGTCAAACTGACTGAGACTTAGTATCTGGCATTTGGAGACCTATGGTGAGCCCTGAAAGCATTCCTGGGCTCAGACTTGCTGTTGGCAGGTCAACACAGTCAAGACGGTAAGACTGGTTCTCCACCTTTCAGTTGTATGCAACAACCACTGTGCAAAGTAGCAGGGCTCTACAAAACCCATAACCTTAACACTAATCACTTGTTCCGTAAGAATTATGATGAGGTACCTCCAATTTTTCCCCTATCCAAAACCATAGCACTTCCTTACTCATAGCTGAGTGGTGGTATTTCCAGAAGTGCTGCTTTGACCATGTGGTATGAATACTCCTCATAGAGACCTGATAAATTCCTTCCAAACACAAGAGAAAAACTGACACTTGTCAAATGAATTTCATGTCAGCTGCCTCAATATGATTGACATGCTATTTACTAGATTCTACCTAATGTCATCTCCCATTCTTAGTTCACTAATTTAGTTTTGAGGTTTGTCATCTTCTTTATACAATGCATAAGATAGTTTTCTTCTTAAATATACTGTATTGCTCAGGACCTTTTACAAATATTAAGAACAAGCTCTTGCATAAAGCTTTCCTGGAATCACTGGTTCCACTTTTCAGGACAGAAATAAAAGCCTATGTTTCACTCAAAAATTCTGTGATTATATTTCCTAGTAGGATACATCTCCTATTATACTGAAAGCTCTTGGAAACTGTCCTTAAAAATACTTCAGGTGCCTAGCAGTTTCACAAACTGTGTTGAGGGATAAAGAGAGCCAGTTGTGTGAGCAGTCTGCTCTGGTAGAGAAAGTATTTTTTTATTGTCATTGTTTAGAATTAACGGCATATGGCCATAGTGAAAAGCAGACTGATTTTTAATTGGTTTTATTATTATTTTAAAATTCTCTAGATTTAGACAAGGAACTTCCTTATTTTGTGTCACTTTTGTCAGAGTGCTCCCACCTCATCCATGTACACAACTCTTCAAAGAAAGTCCAAAATGACCAACTTCTATTCAAAAACAAAGCAACTCTAAGATCACCCTTTGGCTTTTAACCAAAAGCCAAGTATTTCAAAGACTATACCAAAAGAAGCCAAGCACTGTGTACAACAAACAATTACTGTTATTCTTATGTATATCTAAAATTGCAAAAGACACTTGTGTGGACTTTAATGCCCTAGTTTATTCCTTCTGTGTTAATACAAATAAAATACACCACTTAGAGTCTTTAAAACCTCACACTTTCCTTTAATTTTTGATAGTTTTGTCTCCACTATACCCAGCTGAAGTTCTTCTGAAGTTTTCCCTCATTTAGGTAAAACTACTAACTCTTAAGAAATGACCAAACCAAGTACAAATATAAATTTTTCTCGTCTTTCTCTGGGGACTTTCCTGAGACTTGAGGCTCCCCACATACAAGGTCATGTCCAATAGTGTAACTTCTTCTCACTGAAAACACTTTCAATAAATTTTGTTCATAGTATATCAGTTAGGAAGTGTAAAGAACATGAAATTATGTGCAGAGGTAGGTACATGGGAGGGTTTTGGGGCTAGGCCTGCAATGGCACACTTCATTTTTGCTCATTCCCTGTACCACTCATTGGTAGATCTCAGCCATGAGTCACACGTAGCAGCAAGTGGAAGCTGCTAAATGCCTGGCCAGGAAGAAGAGGAAATGGATGTTGCTGACCAGTTAGTGTTTGTACTATCCCATCAGATGGTTAGAGCCAGGAAGGCAGGGCATGCTAAATCCTGTCATGCAAAAATCTGTGCTTAATATAGTACCTCGTACATGGTTGAGTTTTGTCAACTCTAGCCCACTGGATGGGAAGCAAGCATCTTATGAACAAGAAGGAAAGAGTTGGGCCTACAGAAAATTCAAAGACTTTAACCTCAGAGGTAAGACTTCGTCTGCTAAAATACGAGAGGAGACTCAGTAGATCCCATGAATGCTGATGAATTTCTAACATTTGGTTGTGAATTTTAAAAATCAAGGACAATTTATAGCAATTCACTTAAAAATTGTTTAGTTTTTGTTAACCTTCTAAATAATCAGCTTATGCAGAGACAGATACACACACACTTATGGTTATACAAGCTACTTGCATGTGTAAATGTACAGAAAATTTTGGTTTCATATGGCTTTTCTGGGACCAAAGAGAGAACATGTAAACACTTACTATGAGTAAACAGAGCCTAATTCAGTATCTTAGTACACAGAACTTTGAAATAAATGGGAAAAATATTCTATTTTGAGTTTTCCATGAAGGACTTAATTATTGCATGTCACCCAGAAAACCTAGCGACAATTTATAAGCTCTCACAAATCAACCACTAAGCAGTGGCCCACATTTTGTTCTAAGCATTGCTACCTTATGAGAAAGAACACTGATGCAGAAGTTCTGAAGATGTGGTGAATTCTTTCAGGCACAATATGATCACGATGATGACTAATAAGCTACATTTTTAAGATCGTAAGAGAACTGTAGGTTAACAAGTAAATAATATTAATTATGCTAAAGTAATAGGCACTCTCAAACCAGGATTCTGTGGAGATGGATTGCTCCTGTACACCAAAGAAACTCATAATCATTCCCCTTCCTATGCTCCAAGATAAAGATATCACACATGCACACTCTAAGAACAACTAAGTGGCAGATTCCTTTTATTTAGGAGTGTACTGCTTTCTCTCTTGATATTATAATATTAACTGAAGATATTATATAAAGGTTATATAGGTAAGTCATACTGCATCAAATCATTGTTCAAACAGGATTTTTCTGAACCATTTAAACTATTAGTACAGAATGAAACATACAATCAACAGGCACCAAAACACAGAATGAATGAATAAAAAAACCAGAATGGTCCTCCACTTACCCGTGGAGTGCACCTGGATTTTATTTAGTGACAGCTTTAGTCAACTGTATCTTCACCTTGATTGTAGCATCTGTATCACCACATTCCTCATTGTTGGTTGTGAAGCTTGGTGTACTTGGAAGTACACTAGTTTAATACCTATAAATATGAGGAATATAACATAAGAACATCAGGACTGAATTACTGCTCAGACCCTAATCAGTGGCGCCAATTAAGAGTAAATTTTAAATCAGAGACTCTCAAGCCGTAGGGGTCATCAGAATCAACTGGATCGTTTATTAAAACCTGATTTAGTAGATTTGGGGTAGAGTCTGGGAATTTGCATTTCTAACGAGTTCCCAGGTGATGCTGATGCTATTGGCCGGGGGCCACACTTTGAGAACCAATATTAAGTCAATAAACATCTATTTGAAGACCCTCATATGCCTGGAAATGGAGAATAGATTTTTGCCCTTAAAGAGCCAGAGGTGTCACCCAAACCATTGCACTTTCGTATTAGTGTTTGTTATATCTACAATTAAAATCTTTAAAAAATATATATATTGTATAAAACAAAAATCTGAATAAAATGCTGGTATTAACAGTAAATCGTAAGAGTTCACAACATAACATTTAAAATCAAGGGAAACTCATTATTTAATACCTTTTAAATACACATATTTCTGACAGTAAAAATCAAGTAAATTATACAAATATGAACATTAAATTACATAAATATGAACTTTTTTCCCTTTTTGGGGAGAAAATAAAATAAATCTAGGGATACATTACATAAAATCCTTACCTTTTCTCCCACCAAAGAAATAAACAAAAAGTGACCACCCATCCCCATTTACTAGCATCAAAAGTTTCTTCCACGTTTTACCAAAATAATACTGCATCTTCCTTAGAATCTTTTTTCAGCTTTACTACCTTCAGGAAAAATACCCGGTCCTCTTTGGCCTGATGTCCTCAGCTTGTTCTTGGGAAGCTCAGCGGCTTAGCACTCATTCTCAGTTGAAGTAACAGGACTGAGGTCATCAACTGCTGTTGGGTCTCCTTCATCTCCTGTTTCTGGCCAGTTCCCTGCAGGCAGTGAACATGTTGACCCCAGTGGCCAACAAACCCTAAACGTTGCTATGTGCTGTAAAGCCTCTGAAACACAGTGTATCTGGGGTCAAATTCAGTCATAGCTGCATTCCATTTGGCTGGTATGGTGCTTGGGGAGACCCGCACTGATGAACCCTCAGAAGAAGCCAGCCCTGTACCGTGCACTTCCGGCTGATTGCTTCTGACCGCTTATTTACATGACCTGCCTGGTCTCGCGAGATGGCTGAAATTGCAGCACCTGAACAAATAGGAAAACCATGGCTTGAATAAATTGAGCAACTTTCCTAGAGGCATCATAGTAACTTGTGCCACGTGCTCAGAATGACGTGGCTCAAGGTTCCTTCCTTGCGCTTTGCTGCATCCGCCACTTCTGGGGTTTCTGTAGTAATAACGTAGAACTTAGACAAGAACTTAATCAGTGTTGTTTACCTATCCTGATGAGTTGTGCTTAAGGACACAAATATCATGGTCATCATATCCATCTCTCAGGTTTACCATGTCAGCCTGATCAACATGGTACCTTCCTCAACTTGGTACCTTCCTCTGGAGTGTTTTGAAACAGGTTGAGACTCCACTTTCCATTTTTAGGTTTGTGGAGGAGGAAAATATTATGTAAACCAGTGCAGGGTAAAGAAATAACTTGAGCACTGGCCTTGGAGTCAGTGACTAGAAAAAGTACAGGTTTTCATAAAGGCATTCTTTATAAACAAAATAAAAAAAGAAATTGAGCTTCAAATGTCAATGGCACAGTCTGAACTAGAAAACATTGAAGTCAAGAGAGAGAAGGTTTCTCCTTGGCCCTTCCTACTTTGGCTGGCTGAGCTATTCTCCCGATTCTTTTTGTCATCGTTGCAGATGACAACAGAGAGAATTCACCTGTTCCAATTTGACCTTCTTATTCTTTTAACTGGCAAGCGAGGGGCAGAAGCAGGAAAACCAAAGGCAGTGATTCTCAAAATTAAGCATATATAGCAATCACCTGGGGAACTGAGGCTGCAGCATCTTTGACCCTAGCTGCAGAGTTTTCTGGTTAGTCTGGAATCTGCATAGCTCTCCAGCATCCACGGGGGTTTTTGATGTTGAGGGTACTAGAGCACACTTGCAGAAAACCCTTCTGCTTTAAAGCAGTCCTTCTCAAACTTTACCTACAGATTTCTGTTAAAATGCATAATCTGCTTAAGTAGGTCTGGGGTGTGTCTGAGAGTGTTCTCACAATCTCTTGGGGGATGCTGGTCCTAGAACTACTCTTTGAGTAGCAAGAGTTTAGGGCTTGGACATGTCAGTTGTTTTGCCTGGGATCAAAACTCAGAACACACTGTTAGTACTTAGTCCTATGACTGTAGTAATGTTTCAGTGAGCTAATAAATATAAAGCCCCTAGCATATAAGGAGGCCTAACAAATGTTAGCTAGTATTGACATTTTGTTCTGCTTTGAGTTTTGTTTGATATATGTATTCCTCAGTAAGGGGACTTACAGAATTGCATACTGGTATCTTGGTGGTTTGGGCTTGTCTGGGTCACTTGAGTTTCAACCCTCTTTCCCCCAGCCCCCCCTTCTTCCCTTCTCTACATTAACCACATCCTGAACATCCCCAAATGGCCATTCCTTCCTCTGAAACCAGAGGTCCCTGAAGAATAGCTCATTAACTGGCAGTCTTGGTTGGAGTAGGAGATAAAGAAACAGGATAAAGTTTTTGAGCTACGCCCAGGCTAAGAGATTACAGACTCCTTGAAAAAGGTACCACATCTTTCTGGAAAACCAAACTTAAGACGTTTCCACTTAATGCATCTTTTGCAATCACAGGCTCCTATGAACCCAGTTCTCTTCTGCTATACCAGGAGCATTTTCCCTCAGAAATCCGTAAAACTGCCTCAATTTCAGGTTGGCCAGCTAAGAGCAATCCAGGAAGCCACCCATCACCCACCACAAGTAAGGGTGGTGAACAGGGGAGTCAAGTTCACTTTTTGGTTCTACTTCCCAGTGTAGAAGTAGTACACTACACTTTCCCAGTGTAGTCTCTCTGTAGGAGAGTGACTACGATAGTTGCTGCTGCTGCTAAGTCACTTCAGTCGTGTCTGACTCTGTGCGACCCCATAGACGGCAGCCCACCAGGCTCCCCCGTCCCTGGGATTCTCCCAGCAAGAACACTGGAGTGGGTTGCCATTTCCTTCTCCAATGCATGAAAGTGAAAAGTGAAAGTGAAGTCGTTCAGTCGTGTCCGACCCTCAGCGACCCCATGGACTGCAGGCTTCCAGGCTCCTCCATCCATGGGATTTTCCAGGCAAGAGTACTGGAGTGGGGTGCCATTGCCTTCTCCGGACTATGATAGTTAAATAACAGCTAAGTTGAGCCTTATCTTATCTCTTCATTTTAATTGATGATTCTTACACCTCAGTCTGCTGAAGCATCTTCAGGGAACAATTTTGAATCTTTTAGATACCCAGACCACACTTTGCAAGATGCAGATTAAGTAGGACTGAAATGAATACTGGATAGCTATGTTTTTAAACTGACATACCAGGTAATTCTGAAGCAGGTGGTCCATTCTCTGATAAACAAAGCTTTATTAAGAGTAATGATGCTTAGATATGTGCTGGTTTAACAGGAACAGCTTGCCTAAACCTTGTTTAGTATGAAGTGATCTAACTGTGGTCTTTTCAATGACCCCATATGGCTTCCCTGATAGCTCAGTTGGTAAAGAGTCCACCTGCAATGCAGGAGACACTGGTTCAATTTTGGGGTCAGGAAGATTCCCTGGAGAAGGGATAGGTTACCCACTCCAGTATCCTTGGGCTTCCCTTGTGGCTCAGCTGGTAAAGAATCCGCCTGCAATGCGTGAGACCTGGGTTCAATCCCTGGGTTGGGAAGATTCACTGGAGAAGGGAAATGCTACTCACTCCAGTATTCTGGCCTAGAAAATTCCATGGGCAGTCCATGAGGTCACAGAGTCAGACACGACTGAGTGACTTTCACTTTCATAAATAGAAGCTACCATCTGCTGACTGATCAGGGATCAAGTGACTATTCCTATTTATTTTCCTTTATACCACCCTGTTGGAGAAGGCAATGGCAACTCACTCCAGTACTCTTGCCTGGAAAATCCCATGGATGGAGGAGCCCGGTAGGCTTCAGTCCATGGGGTCGTGAAGAGTCAGGCATGACTGAGCGACTTCACTTTTACTTTTCACTTTCATGCACTGGAGAAGGAAATGGCAACCCACTCCAGTGTTCTTATCTGGAGAATCCCAGGGATGGCAGAGCCTGGTGGGCTGCCATCTCTGGGGTCGCACAGAATCGGACACGACTGAAGTGACTTAGCAGTAGCAGTAGCATACCGCCCTGTTACTACCACTCTTAGTCTCACAGAGTAAAATAAAGTCACAGCTCAGCATTTAAGAACCTCACCCAAAATTTTACCATGAATTAGGGTCCAAGGTGGACCCCCAACTCTTGTCTGTCAGACCCTGAGTTAAGAGTCTTTTCTATTATGCTAAGCTTCAGTGGTAAAGCATCCTCCTGCCAATACAAGAGACATGGGTTTGATCCCTGATCCAGGAAGATCCCACATGCTGCAGAGCAACTAAGCCCATGCACCACAACTATTAAGCCTGTGCTCTAGAGCCTGGGAACCACAACTCCTGAAGCCTGAGCACCCCAGAGCTGTGCTCCACAACAAGAGAAGCCACTGCGATGAGCACTCCATGCACTGTAACTGGAGAGTAGCCCCCACCTTGCTGCCACTAGAGAAAAGCCCCAGCAGCAATGAAGACCCAGCATGGCCAAAAATAAATACTATAAAATGACTTCCCTATTGGCTCAGCAGGTGAAGAATCCACTCCAGGTCGATCCCTGGGTCTGGGAACATCCCCTGGAGGAGGAAATGGCAGACCATTCTAGTATCATCGCCTAAAAAATGCCATTGCAGAGGAGCCTGGCAGGCTATAGTCCAAAGGGTCACAAAGAACTGGACATGACTGAGTGATTGAGCACTACCAAAAAAATAAAAATATTATGCTGAGCTTCTCACACTTTAGCTTACATTAGAATCCCCTGGAGGGTCCATTAAAACAGATTTTGGGGCCCTCAGAATTTATGATTCGGTATGTCTGGTGTGGGACCTGAGAATCTGAATTTCTAACAAGCTCCCAGCTGCTGCTGTTGGACTTTGAGAACCACAGCACTGGAGTTTGCTGTGGGGTCTTTTTCTATAAGTCTGATGCTGTGTCTCTTTAGCAGTCCTATCTACTCACCCAGGACAATTCAGAAAGCTTTCTTTTTCCTTCCACTGTTGCTTAGTCAATAAGTACATGACAAACAGCCAATAAAGTCACTATTAAGCCAGTTCTTAAGTGCCTTCAGGTGTTACTTCTGTTGTAATACGTCACCCTCTCCCCTAAAGCAGAGAGAACAATGGTACTTTTGTGGTGGCTCTTTCCCAAGAATTCTTCTGCTCTTTTATTTCTTGCTTAAAGAATGCTGAACTGTGTTTCTATTCCAACTAAGCAATGGTGAGTGATGCATGCATGCTTAGTCGCTCAGTTGTGGCCAACTCTTTGTGACCCCATGGACTGTAGTCTGCTAGGCTCCTTTGCCTATGGAATTTTCCAGGCAAGAATACTAGAATGGGTTGCCATTTGCTCCTCAAGGGAATCTTCCTGACCCAGGGATCAAACTCATGTCTCCTCTTTCTCCTACATTACAGGTAGAATGGTCAGTGAAATACCATCCTAATCACTTCTGTTCAACCAGGTGCAAAAGAAATTATCCAGCTCCTATGTCTTCTTCCTCTCTCAGTTTGGTGATGGAATTCCAACTGGGATCTGGATCAGTTCAGTTCAGTTGCTCAGTTTTGTCTGACTCTTTGTGACCCCATGGTCACAGCCATGGACTGCAGCATGCCGAGGTTCCCTATCTATCACCAATTCCTGGAGCTTGCTCAGACTCATGTCCATTGAGTCAGTGATGCCATCCAACCATCTCATCCTCTGTTGCCCCCTTCTCGTCCTGCCTTCAATCTTCCCTAGCATCAGGGTCTTTTCAAATGAGTCAGTTCTTCACATCAGGTGGCCAAAGTATTGGAGTTTCAGCTTCAGCATCAGTCCTTCCAGTGAATATTCAGGACTGATCTCCTTTAGGATGGACTGGTTGGATCTCCTTGCAGTCCAAAGTACTCTCGAGTCTTCTCCAACATCAAAGTTCAAAAGCATCAATTCTTCGGCGCTCGGCTTTCTTTATAGTCCAACTCTCACATCCATATATGACTACTGGAAAAACCATAACCTTGACTAGACAGATCGTTGTTGGCAAAATAATACCCCTGCTTTTTAATATGCTGTCTAGGTTGCTCATAACTTTCCTTCCAAGGAGTGTCTTTTAATTTCATGGCTGCAGTCACCATCTGCAGTGATTTTGGAGCCCAGAAAAATAAAGTCTCTCATTGTTTCCACTGTTTCCCCATCTATTTGCCATGACATGATGGGACCTGATGCCATGATCTTAGTTTTCTGAATGTTGAGTTTTAAGCCAACTTTTTCACTCTCCTCTTCGGTCTTCCCTTTATTATGATGGCCCTGTGGTTCTCTTCTCCCTTGGAATTTCTGAGGTTTACTCACCCTCAGGGCCTTCACTCTAACCATGAGCACAGACTTCTTCGTAAGGAGGGTACATTTCATCTGCATTACCTTTTGTTCTTCCCCAGGAATTGCATGTATGGCTTGCTAAACTATCCCTACAGCAAGCTGATGGAATATCAGCCAGGGTTGAGCAAGTAAGATGACCCTGTGAAGTTTGTTAAGGGCGTGATAGTGATTCTCTCAGGACATCTAAGTCGGGAAGCTCAGAGTCAAATGCCTGCAGTGACTCTGTTCTCTCTTGGTGCTTTGTGCACATTGTACAGCAATAAAGCCATGTCTCTGAGGTCCCTTATTTTGCAGGATTCAAACTGCAGTTTTATTTGATGGATCTCATAACAGCAGTTCAGCAGGCCTTCTGGATGACTCCTCTTCAAGTCAAGAATCTTCCAGCCTGACTTCAGCTTGGGTAATAGCCAGTGGAGCGGAAGACCTAGGTGCCAGACCCCCTGTGTCACTTACCTAAAGCAGTGTGATATGACCACACTGAGTCAGTGTTACAAATGTCAGAGATATTTATACCTATTGCCCTCAATGAAATAGGATAAGAGGATGGAATGGGATTTTTTTCCAAGTCCTTGGAAGGTTTGCTGCTGCTGCTGCTGCTGCTAAGTCGCTTCAGTCGTGTCCAACTCTGTGCGACCCGAGACGGCAGCCCACCAGGCTCCCCCGTCCCTGGGATTCTCCAGGCAAGAACACTGGAGTGGGTTGCCATATCCTTCTCTAATGCATGAAAGTGAAGTTGCTCAGTCGCTCAGTTGTGTCCGACTCTTAGCGACCCCATGGACTGCAGCCTACCAGGCTCCTCCGTCCATGGGATTTGCCAGGCAAGAGTACTGGAATGGGGTGCCATTGCCTTCTCTTAGACCCTCAGAAAATATAAGCAGAATCTGAGCCCCACTAGGCACCTAAGTCCATTTCTCTAATTTTTCTCTCTGGGGGAAAACATTTGAAATGGTCACAAAGTCCGACTTGAGATTCATTGAAGTTCAGAGGGCAAATGGTTGGAGGCCATTAAGGATGTAGGCTAATAACTGTGGCATGAGTCCAGGTCCATGCCTGCTACTCATTAGTAGTGTGACCTGGGTAGGGTGACTCACAGTCTTCAATTTTCAAGTTTTTTTTTTAACTACAGAATTATAAATATGAAATAATTGTGTATTAAACTTTTAGTAAAATAATACATAGTAAACACTGAATAGATGCTAGTTATTTTTTACTGTTAACAGTTTTCCCTGGTGGCTCAGATCATAAAGAATCTGCTTGCAATACAAGAGACCAGGATTCAATCCTTGGGTTGGGAAGATCCCCTTGAGAAGAGAATGGCTACCCATTCTAGTATTCTTGCCTTTGCATGTAATTTCAGGGAGTTCATGGATTTTTTTGAAACCTATTTATGAATATATGAATACTTGGAGCTATACAATTATATATGATATAAAGTATATGGTGCTATTGATTCACCATCCAATGGGTTGGACTTTGCAGTGTGTATTTTCCCTCTATTCTCAGATGATTTCAAATGTACTTCTACGACCAGCTGAATATGAAACCCCAGTGTAGACCAGAAGCCCCCTGAATTTTGCCAATGTGGCAAAAGCAATCTGGACTTCAGTTATGTGACCTGTGATGGGATAGAACTTTTCCCATGAATCCCTATGGTGTCATTCTCATCTTTCTCTCTGATTTCTCTCTGGTCACTGCTGACCCCTTTGCATACTGTTTTTCTTGTGCTCTGTGACATCCCATACGTAGAACCCCTCTACTGGTTTTCACAAGAAATCTACACTGAACACTTTGAGTCTCTGGTGAAGGCTCACATTGCTGAACACTTCTCACCATCTTTATTGCTCCCTCCACCACCACCCCCTCTTCTTCTTAGGCACATCAAAAGCGTTTCTCCCTTTGCTTCATTCATATGTAGTCCTCAGTCATATGGAGACCTGCCAGGTTATCACTTTCTATACCATTCATTCATCAAGAATGGCTTTTACAAAGTAACACAATTTCTTTCCTAAGAGAAATTTGGTGAAAAAGTTTTCTTCCTCTTACTCTGTATGAGTTAATGTCATTTGTTACTGGGATGTCTTATTCTATGTTTGCAGTGTCTGGGAAGTACCCATCACATAACAGATGTTTGGATGACAAAAGGGGAAAGAGGGGAAGAACAAAGGGAGGGAGGGAGGAAGAAAGGAAAAAGTGGAAGAGGAAAGAAACCCCCAGACTTGTTCTGGATTTAGATCATGATTTTTTTAGCCAGCTGAGAAGCTATGATCTAAGGTAGTTGTCCCCCTGCTTATTACTGCTCAGGAGGTTTTTGCCCTCTGTTTTTCATTCCCAATACCTCAGCAATTTTTTTCCTAAGCCAATTTCTAAACCTCCCAATAGAGTAACAAGGTGGTTCTTCCATTTTACCCCCACAAAGCAAGAGAAGTTCACAATCACTTCCTAATCTCCTTGCAGGTAATTTGTCGACTCAGTGGGTATCTTCAAGAAGCCAGAAGCATGTTGGCTTTAATTTCTCTTTCTGAGATTCTCTTCCCTCTGATAACTTCACCTTTCCTCGGCCAAGGTAAAGTTAATTTATGGGCATCATTTGTCCTTCCAACAGGTTTTATTTATTTATTTATTTGAATAGTTATCCCCTCAGTTCCTGCAAATTGTAATACTCCTGGTGTAGCCTTTCTCTTTTCAGAATGAATGTACCTGTGAGTGAGTCTACTTCAATTCAGCAATAATCAATATTTGTTAGTTAATATATAATAGCTAATACAGACAAGTACTACAGATTTTATTAATATTTTTGAAATTATTTTCATATAATTTAGGTACATTTAAGAAGTGTTGTTCTCTAGACTTATGGTTGCCAAGGGCAGGGTTGGAGGAAGGATGGAGCAGGAAGTTGGGGTTAGCAGATACAAGCTATTATATAGAGAATGGGTAAACAACAAGGTCCTATCATATAGCACAGGGAACCATATTCATTATCCTGTGATAAACTATAATGGAAAATGATATTAAAAAAAAGAATGTATGTAATCACTTTGCTGTACAAAAGAAATTAACACAACATTGTAAATCAACTATCCATCAATAAAAAAAATTAAGAAAAGAAACAGAAATGTGTTGTTCATTATTTCTTTGGAAAGCCTCCTGGTAGGATTCTGGGAGAGATTGGGGTTGATCCTTACAGACAGGGTTACCCCGTGACATATTGGGGATGGCCTAGATTGAGGAAGGGCTGTGAATTAAACAGAGGAAAAGAAAGATGAGGCTAAAGAAGCCAGGGCAACTTCCTGTTTTTTAGGAGGACAGAGCCTAATCTCAACCTCACACAATTACACTCCCTACATCAGCCCCAGGTGGCAGAGGAAAATGAAAGTCAGGTCTTTCCTTTGTGAAGCTGGATTGATATATTCAGACAGGTAAAACTGAATTGAGTGACCAGATGGTGAGCCTGTAATTTCAACACATATACAAGATTTATATCTGCATTCTGTGTGCTGTGTGAGCAGAAGAGAGACTAACTTTTCATTTCTGTGTATTGAGTACTTGGACCAATGCATACCCCCTGATTGGAAGTCAGAACTATTGCTGTAGCTGATTTGAACTGGTTAACGGTTGCTTGAATACATATAGGGCTGAGGATATCACAGCAGCTCACTACTTTAGAGAAATAAAGAGGAAATACTGCCTCTCAGGGTTGAAATATGAAAGAGAATCCTCAAAACCTTTGAAAGATATTGGTGGGAAGATTCCTGGTTTAGTTTCTGTTTACATCAAGCTCTATACCAGATGACAAGAGTTAAGTGGAAAGAAGATTCAGTCCTTGACTCCATAGTATGGAGGGATATTCAGAGAGGTATGCTGTTGCTGCTAAGTCGCTTTAGTCGTGTCCGACTCTGTGCAACCCCATAGATGGCAGCCCACCAGGCTCCCTGGTCCCTGGGATTCTCCAGGCAAGAACACTGGAGTGGGTTGCCATTTCCTTCTCCAATGCATGAAAGTGAAAAGTGAAAGTGAAGTCGCTCAGTCGTGTCTGACTCTTAGCAACCCCATGAACTGCAGCCCACCAGGCTCCTCCATCCATGGGATTTTCCAGGCAAGAGTACTGGAGTGGGGTGCCATTACCTTCTCCGTCAGAGAGGTATATGGATAATTAAAAATACATGATAAGGGACCTCCCTGGTGGTCCAATGGTTAAGACTCTGCGCTCCCAATGCAGGGAGCTTGGGTTCAATCCCTGGTCAGGGAACTAGATCCCACATGCTGCAACTAAGACCCAGTGTAGCAAAAAAACAAACAAACAAGCAACATAAAAATATGATGTAATATGAATTTCTAGCAGTTGACCAGTGAAGGAAAGTTTTCTTAGTGGACTAGTGTGATGGTCAGTTGGTAAAGAATCTGCCTGCAATGTGGGAGAACCTGGTTCAATTACTGGGTCAGAAAGAGAGGCGACCCATTCCAGTATTCTTGGATTTTCCTTGTGGCAAGGTAAATCTGGATTCCTGGTAAAGAATCCGCCTGCAATAAGGGAGACCTGGGTTTGATCCCTGGGTTGGAAAGATCCTCTGGAGAAGGGACCTGCTACCCATTCGAGTATTTTGGCCTAGAGAATTCCATGGACTGTATAGTCCATGGGGTGGCAAAGAGTCAGACATAACTGAGCGACTTTTACTTCACTTCACTTCACTTCACAGCATGAAAATTACATTTATAAGCGTAAACTTAAAAACTTGAAAGGAAAGATAATCATTGTATGTATATATGAAAACAGCTGTATATTTAAAATATCACTTTTCTAATGAAAACCCTTTAATATTTTCCCACTATCTTCTGAATAAAACTGAACTCCTTCAAGTTGAAGTTCATGAAACTTGCTGTTACCTGTCATTGCCACCTACATCTCCAATATCATCTCCTTCCATTTTTCTTCCACCATCCCTCCCCACATCAGGCACACTGTGAAATTCCATAGCTCTGAGAAAGAAATCTGCCTCCCCATTAACATTATTTCAGGGTAAATGTGGAATAGCATGGCACAGAAGAGTCAAATTATATGTATTTTCTCAAATGGTATAAATAATAAAGTCTTCAGGCTTTTTTATTATTTTACCCTGTGTTTGCCTTTCTTTACACTACTCTTGATCTAAAACATCCTTAAATTGGAAAAGTTTGAGACTAAATACTTGGAAGAAGATATATCTTCTTTTCTTGAGCTTTGTTCTATAATGATAGATCTGCCTACAGTTTATATCTAGCTAGAATTAGAAATAGACGTGGGTTTTCTCCTTGACTGACTTCGAGATAAAAGACAAATGGACAAGCTCAGAGGATTAGGAAGTCTGCACACATTTTTAATCCACGCTCTGCATTGTGAAAGCCTTTTGCACAAACAAGTATGAATGTGGTGAAGGGAGCCATACTACAAACAGTAAAGAGAGCAGTGAGGAGATTACTAATGGAGATGCTAAAATACAGACTGCCTTTAAGCCCCAGATGCCACACCAACTCTCCAGACCACCTGTGAACTATAACATGAAAACATCACCAAACACCCTTCCCTTGCCTTTTATAAATGCTTGAGCCTCTAAACCATGCTGCATGAGGAGGGTTGACACTGGAGACATCACACTGCTGAACTTCTTAAAGTGATCCTGGGGAAAAAAACAGTTATACTACTGTCATTTTTAACATCGAGAATTCAGTCAAACTGCAACACCCAGTGATAAATCTAGAATATGAGTCTAAGATGCTGATGTTTTCATCTTTCTGTCACTAGCACTGAGCAAAGTATTCAACCTAAAAGAGGTTAATCAATCAGCAGATCACCAACTCAATTCCTTTTCAGAAGGAAATTTGCTGGGCTGTGGAAAGGAGCCTACTTTGATTCAGAATAGAAATCTTAACATGGAGTTCTTTACTTATTCTGAAGCCCTCTTCATAGGATTCTAGGAGAGATTAGGGTTGATCTTTACACACTGAATGTCATTGTGACGCCAACTAATGGGATTACCTAAATGGCAATGCAGTGTAACAATAGGAAGACAATTAAACTTTCCTGGATTCTTCACTGAGAGTCATGAGTCCATTTGACTCATAAGAGTCCATGCATATATTTGAATGGATATTCTAATGAGCCACTTGAAGAAGTGGGTAGGACTTTGAAGGGACATGGGCAGTCACATGTACCACAACTTCTTTATATCCATTCATCTGTCGATGGACATCTAGGTTGCTTCATGTTCCAGCTATTGTAAATAATGCTGCAATGAACAATGGGGTGCATGTGTCTTTTTCAATTTTGGTTTCTTCAGGGTATATGCCTAGGAGTGGGATTGCTGGGTCATATGGTGGTTTTATTCCTAGTTTTTTAAGGAATCTCCATACTGTCTTCCATAGTGGCTGTATCAATTTACATTCCCACCAACAGTGTAAGAGCACTCCCTTTTCTCCACACCCTCTCCAGCATTTACTGTTTGTAGGCTTTTTGTTGATGGCCATTCTGACCAGTGTGAGCTGATATCTCATTGTAGTTTTGATCTGCATTTCTCTAATAATGGCAATCTTGAGCATTTTTCATGTGTTTGTTAGCCATCTGTATGTCTTCTTTGGAGAAATGTCTAAGTTTTTTACCCCCACTTTTTATTGGGTTGCTTGTTTTTCTGATATTGAGTTGTATAAGCTGCTTGTATATTTTGGAAATTAATACTTTGTCATTTGTTTCATTTGCTCTTATTTTCTCCCATTCTGAGGGTTGTCTTTTCACCTTGCTAATAGTTTCCTTTGCTGTGCAAAGGCTTTTAAGTTTAATCAGGTCCCACTTGTTTACTTTTGTTTATATTTCTGTTACTCTAGGAGGTGGGTCATAGAGGATTTTGCTTTGATTTATGTCATCCAGTGTTCTGCCTATGTTTTCCTCTAAGAGTTTTGTAGTTTCTGATCTTACATTTAAGTCTTTAATCCATTTTGAGTTATCTTTGTGTATGGTGTTAGGAAGTGTTCTAATTTCATTCTTTCACATGTAGCTGTCCAATTTTCCCAGCACCATTTATTGAAGAGGCTGTCTTTGTCCCATTGTATATTCTTGCCTCCTTTCTCAGAAATAAGGTACCCATAGGTGCATGGGTTTATTTCTGGGCTTTCTATCTTGTTCCATTGGTCTATATTTCTGCTTTTGTGCAAATGACTACAGCTTTGTTGTATAATCTGAAGTCAGGAAGGTTGATTCCTCCAGCTCCATTCTTCTTTCTCAAGACTATTTTGGCTATTCAGGGTCTTTTGCGTTTTGATATGAATTGTCAAATTTGTCATGTCAAATTGTCATCATATGGGTTTTATCTTTCAATTTGTTAATATAGTATATATCACATTGATTGATTTGTGTATATTGAAGAATCTTTGCATTCCTGGAATAAACCCAACTTGATCACGGTGTATGACCGTTTTGATGTGCTGCTGAATTCTGTTTGCTAAAATTTTGTTGAGGATTTTTGCATCTATGTTCATCAGTGATATTGGCCTGTAGTTTTCTTTTTTTGGTTGTCTGAGTCTGGTTTTGGTATCAGGGTGATGGTAGCCTCATAGAATGAGTTTGGAAGTGTTCCTTCCTCTGCAATTTTTTGAAAGAGTTTTAGAAGCATAGACATTAGCTCTTCTCTCAATGTTTGATAGAATTCTCCTGTGAAGCCATCTGGTCCTGGGCTTTTGTTTTTTGGGAGATGTTTGATCACAGCTTCAATTTCAGTGCTTGTAATTGGGTTGTTCATGATTTCTATTTCTTCCTGGTTCAGTCTTCGAAGATTGAACTTTTATAAGGATCTGTCCACTACTTCCAGGTTAACCATTTTATTGACAGACAGTTGTTCATAATAGTCTCAGAATCCTTCGTATTTCTGCATTGTCTGCTGTAACCTTTCCTCTTTCATTTCTAATTTTGTTGATTTGATTCTTCCCTCTTTTTTTCTTGATGAGTCTGGCAAAAGTATTGTCAATTTTGTTTATCTTCTCAAAGAACCAGCTTTTAGTTTTATTAATCTTTACTCTTGTTTCTTTCATCTCTTTTTCATTTATTTCTGCTCAGATCTTTATGATTTCTTTCCTTCCACTATTTTTTGTTGTTGTTGTTGTTCTTCTTCTTTTTCCAGTTGTTTTAGGTGTAAAGTTAGGTTGTCCATTTGATGTTTTTCTTGTTTCTTGAGGTAGGATTGTATTGTTATAAACTTCCCTCTTAGAACTGTTTTCACTGCATCCCATAGGTTTTGAGTTGTCATGTTTTCTTGACGTTTGTTTCTAGAAATATTTTGATTTCCTTTTTGATTTCTTCAGTAACCTGTTGGTTATTTAGAAATGTGTTGTTTAATCTCCATGTGTTTGAGTTTCTTACAGTTTTTTTTTTTTCTGTAATTGATATTTAGTCTTACAGCATTGTGGTCAGAGAAGATGCTTGATACAATTTCAATTTTCTCAAATTTACTGAGGTTTGATTTGTAGCCCAAGATGTGGTCTATCCTGGAGAATGTTCGGTGTGCACTTGAGAAGGTGTACTCTTCTGCATTTGGATGGAATGTCCTAAAGATATTAGTGAGGTTCATCTCTTCTCATGTATCATTTAAGACTTATGTTTCCTTATTAGTTTTCTGTTTTGATGATCTGTCCATTGGTGTGAGTGGAGTGTTAAAGTCTCCTACTAATATTGTATTACTGTCAGTTTCTCCTTTTATGTCTGTTAGTGTTTGTCTTAGATATTGAGGTGCTCCTATGTTGGATGCATAGATATTTACAATTGTTATGTCTTCCTCTTGGATTGATCTCTTGATCATTATGTAGTGTCCTTCCTTATCTCTTGTAATCTTTATTTTAAGGTCTGTTTTGTCTGATACGAGGATTGCTACTCCAGCTTTCTTTTGCTTCCCATTTGCATGGAATATATTTTTCCATCCTCTCACTTTCAGTCTATGTGTCTTTAGGTCTGAAGTGGGTTTCTTGTAGACAGCATATGTATGGGTCTTGTTTTTGTATCTATTCAGCCAGTCTGTGTCTTTTGATTGGAGCATTTAATCCATTTACATTTAAGTAATTATTGATATATATGTTCCTATTGCTGTTTTCTTAATTGTTTGGGGTTGATTTTGTAGATCTTTTTCCTTCTCTTGTATTTCTTGACTATATAAGTCACTTTAACATTTTTTGTAAAGCTTGTTTGGTGGTACTGAATTCTCTTAACTTTTGCTTGTCTGAAAAGCTTTTGATTTCTCCATAAATATTGAATGAGGTCCTGGCTGGGTTCTGTAATCTTCATTGTAGATTTTTCCCTTTCAATACTTTAAATATATCCTTCCATTCCCTTCTGGCCTGCAGAGTTTCTGCTGAAAGATCAGCTGTTAAGTACATGGGGTTTCCCTTATATGTTACTTGTTGCTTCTCCCTTGCTGTTTTTAATAGTCTTTCTTTGTGTTTAGTCTTTGTTAGTTAGATTAGTGTGTGTCTTGGCATGTTTCTCCTTGGGTTTATCCTGTATGGAACTCTTTGTGCCTTTTGGACTTGATTGACTATTTCCTTTTCCATGTTGAGGAAATTTTCAACTATAATCTCTTCAAAAATTTTCTCATACTCTTTCTTTTTCTCTTTTTCTTCTGGGACTCCTATAATTTGAGTGTTGGTTCATTTGATATTGTCACAGAGGTCTCTGAGACTATCCTCAGTTCTATTCATTCTTTTTACTTTACTTTGATCTTCAGAAGTTATTGCCACCATTTTATCTTCCAGGTCACTGATTCATTCTTCTGCTTCAGATATTCTGCCATTGATTCCTCCCAGAGTATTTTTAATTTCAGTAGTTGTGTTGTTTGTCTCTGTATGCTTATTCTTAATACTTCCAGGTCTTTGTTAACTGAATCTTGCATTTTCTCCATTTTGTTTTCAAGGTTTTTGATCATCTTTACTATCATTATTCTGAATTCTTTTTCAGGTAGTTTGCCTATTTCCTCTTCATTTATTTGGACTTCTGTGTTTCTAATTTGTTCCCTCATTTGAGTAGTATTTTATGCCTTTTCATTATTTTTTTTTAACTTATTGTGTTTGAGGTCTCCTTTTCCCAGGCTTTAAGGTTGAATTCTTTCTTCCTTTTGGTTTCTGCCCTCCTAAGGTTGGTCCAGTAGTTTGTGTAAGCTTCATATAGAGTGAGATTTGTGCTGGTTTTTGTTTGTTTGTTTGTTTTTCCTCTGATGGGCAAGGCTGGCTGAGATGGCAATCCTGTCTGAGGATGATTGGGTTTGTATTTTTGTTTTGTTTGCTGTTTAAATGAAGTGTCCTGCACAGGGTGCTACTGATGGTTGGGTGATGCTAGGTCTTGTATTTAAGTGGTTTCCTTTGTGTGAGTTCACTATTTGATACTCCCTAGGGTCAATTCTCTGGTAGTCTAGGGTCTTGGAGTCAGTGCTCCCACTCCAAAGGCTCAGCGCTTGATCTCTTGTCAGGAACAAAGGTTCCACAAATGATTTGTTATGGTATTAAGTGAGATTAAAACAAATATCCAAAACTAAGAAACAAAAGATGAAACCCAGACAAATGGCAGTTACAAAATCAGACAAATAATAATTAAAATAATGGAATATATACATATACATATATACCCATGAGCAAAGTGAAAACAGTCCAACCAAAATAAAGTACAGTAGATTGACCTGGTGAACAAAGTAAATAAAAAATTATATTTACCAGTTAAGAACAAAACTAACTAAAGCACTAACTAACTAAAGCATAAACTGGAAAACAAAACTAAAGCAAGGTGCCAAGTGGGGAATAAAGCAATGAAAAAACAAAACTAGCAAATATGTTGAAAGGAAAAGAAAGAAAGAATTGAGATGGAAAGTTAAACAGAGGTAGATGAAGAAGATTTATATACACTAAAGATTAACTGTAAGCGGAAAAGAACAATAGGAAAGGGAAACAAAGGAATAAATGTAGAAAAAATATAATAGGTATTAAAAAATAAAAATTCTAAAAAAGGGAAAAGAGCAAAAAATGGAAGAAGAAAGAAAAAAGGGAAAAAAAGGAAAACTCCTCAGAATTGCAAAAACCCAACATAGAGGCAGAGGTTTATAACAATAATAAAAAGTTTGACTGAAGGTACACGTAAACATATACACCCATATATACCCATAAGCAAAATCAAAACAGTCCAACAAAAATAAGGTACAATAGATTGACCCAGCAAACAAAGGAAATCAAAAATTATACCTACCAGGACAAAACTAACTAAAGCACAAATTGAAGAACAAGACTAAAGCAAGGTGCCAAGTGGGGAATAAAGCAATGAAAATAAAACTAACAAAATGTTGAGAGGAAAGGAAAGAAAGAAAAGAAAGAAAGAATAGATATGCAAAGTTAAATAGAGGTAGATAAAGAAGATTTATACATAGTAAATATTAACTGCAAGGGGGAAAGAACAGTAAGAAAAGCAAACGAGAAATTTCATGTCTTATTTCAGGTAGTTCCTAAAGTTTCTCCTCATTTCTTTACGGTTAGTTCAAAGAATTAAGTAACCGTGGGAGTTATGAACTAGTGTTTTGTGTCATACTATGAATATGTAGCTCAGCAGTTATTTGTGTGACAGAAAAGGATTTTTTTCTTTTTTGCATTCAAAAATGAACATTGACACTTAATATCATTTACTTAGAGTGAGGCGTTCTAATGATGACAGTATAAGTACATCAGAGTTTTTGCATCTCTCAATGTGGCATGGATTTTCCTTTCTACAAAAATAATAGTAGGTTTAAAAATTAAAAATTAAAATTAAAAAAAGAAGGTGGTGCAGCTGTTTCGCTTGCGGGGACTCTGGCGGCACCAAGTATTAGGGACACAGACTGGCTCTGCCGCAGGAGTTATGGCCCTCTTAGAGTCTTTCTTTGAACCTCTTGTAGCTGGTGATCAGAAGGCTTCTTTGCCCAGTCTTTCTTCGTAGCTCCACCTGTTCAGGAACATAGAAGGGCTGGGGTCCTACTCTGTAAATCAGCACATCAGTCACTTAAAGGAGCACCCTGGGTGGGGTTCTGCTCTGTAGTTCAGTATATCAGGCTTTGATGGGCCAGCTTATCTATTGTTCAGCTGCCAATGCTGGTGTGTGGGGAGAGAGAGGCTATGTTGATGGCTTCACCCCCTACGCATGACTCAGCAGTATCGCCTTTCTTCCATGGCTGCCTGGCTTTCCTCCACAGGCGTTTCCCACCACAATCTCCCCTCTCACCTCCTCTCGATCCATCTCTCCACAGTCAACAGCAGCCCTTGACCTGGGTTCGGTCCACAATCCCCAAACTCCAGTTCCCAGCTGCTGCGCCTTCCACGGGACCTGCATCCCTGTTTGGGGTATGTATGGCTGGGGCAAGGACTGTCTGATTCTCATTCCATTTAGGCTGCCACAGACCAGCTGTTTCACTCTCAGCCTCAAATGTTTCTCCTCTGACTCAGACAATTGCCCTGATGTGGGGATAGGACCCCTGCTTCAGTTCCCCCACCCACTGAAGGTCCAGTCCTACTCTCACTCCTGTTTTTTTCCCCTAGTTCCTTCACCCTACTGAGTTTTGCATGGTCTATATATTCTTTTCCTCTGGTCAGGTACTCATGTCCACTCTCAGCTGGTTTTCTACATGCACTTCTGTGTCTGAAGGTGTATTCCTGATGTATCTGTGGAGAGAGATGTATTCCATGCCCACCTACTCATCTGCCATCTTGCTCTTGGAGACTCTTTATTTAAGTGTATGCTGTGATCAATTCTTCTGTGGAGTCTACGTGTCTGGATGCCATCATGGATCTGGCTCGTGATATGGGGTGCCCTACAGTGTGCTAGCCAGCTATAAGCAGTGGTTCTCATGCCACAAAGGATTACTATCATTAATTAATCCTTCTGTAGGGAGGCTAATCAATGAAAAGTTTGAGTTAGAACAGCCTCAAAGAATTAGGTTTATAATTTTCAAGTTCCTGCCAACAGGAACTGGTTGAGGGTTTGAGGGGGAAGGAGGGAGGAGAGAGGAGAAGCCACATTCTTAGAGAACACTGAGAATGTCTTAATAAATAGATAAGAATCTTGTTCATTTAGCATTTTCAATATTAGAATGCAAACAGGACCAAAGCAGGGTCTGAGAACCGTATGTTCTTCCCTAATAGGAGAAGAAAGATTCTACGAAGTGATGCATTCTCAGACTTCATGACTGGTGCAGGAAAACACTGAGATGGGCTTGGTCAGTATCTCAGAAGAGACAATAAATGATTAAGCTGGTAAACATCAAAGGAGAATTAATTTCCCCTCAAGTGCCCTCTACAATATTCAATTCAGTTCAGTTCAGTCACTCAGTCGTGTCCAACTCTTTGTGACCCTATGAATTGCAGCACGCCAGGCCTCCCTGTCCATCACCAACTACAGTATTAATTCATCTTCAAAAGCTTAGAGCTGTTTTAACAGTAGTTCTGCTATCCTATGAATTCCTACTCACCCTGCAAAACCCACTTAGATACCTATACTGCTAACCAAGAAAGCATTCCCTAATCGCCCCCAGCTTACAAAATTAGTCTATATTTTCTGCTTGCAGGTATTTTACTCTTATCATGTTGAATTGTCCTGTGTTCATTTGCAGGTCTGTTTCTTTTACTGGACAGGAGACATTTGAGTCCAGATGCTGGCTTCATTTAACTCTGGGTCCTTGTTTTAACCTAGAGTTTGGCTCACTGTAACGGTTTGATATGTACCTAATTTAATAAAGGAACACACATCATAAGTACAGTATTTATTCTGCAACTTTTGGTGGCCATGAATAAATATTCTAATTTTCTTTCTGGATGCAGGTTATGGCTTAGTTAGTCTGATGTAATTAATTATGTCATGGATAAGATCATTTAAATAATTCTCCCAAGGTAGTAGGACTTGTTAAATGGCCCAACCATTTTATTAGTAAGTTCATGACAAACTCATTTAGTGATAACAACTGACCTGTGCTGACATTCAGTTCAATTCAGTTCAGTTCAGTCGCTCAGTTGTGTCCAATTCTTTGCGACCCCATGGACCACAGTATGCCAGGCCTCCCTGTCCATCACCAGCTCCCGGAGTTCACCCAAACCCATGTCCACTGAGTCAGTGATGCCATCCAACCATATCATGCTCTGTTATCCCCTTCTCCTCCTGCCCCCAATCTTTCCCAGCATCAGGGTCTTTTCAAATGACTCAGCTCTTGGCATCAGGTGGTCAAAGTATTGGAGTTTCAGCTTCAACATCAGTCCTTCCAATGAACACCCAGGACTGATCTCCTTTAGGATGGACTGGTTTGATCTCCTTGCAGTCCAAGGGACTCTCAAGAGTCTTCTCCAACATCATAGTTAAAAAGCATCAATTTATAGTTTTTAATCATCCCATTTACTATGAATAGTCATATATTACATAATAAAAATTTTTGTGCATTTGATTATTATGTACCACTTCACATGAAATTCCAAAATTGTATAATACCTCTTGCCTCAGGGATTTCAGATAAGATACCATGAGCTTGTACAGTATGATTTCATCAAAAGAACCTGTATCAGGTAGTGTCTTTATATTGTTAGTGCTTATTTCAGCAAAGCAACATCAATCATGTTAAATTGGTGTTAGTCACTTGGCTTGTTTGTGTTTTTTTGTTCGATTTGTCAACATACTTTGGGTTTAAATTACTATTAATGTCTAATTGTATGTTTATAATGTCTAGGTATATATTTGAGATTATTTTTCATAATAAAAGTAATCCAAGCCAATAACCTCAGATATGCAGATGACACCACTCTTATGGAAGAAAGTGAAGAGGAACTAAAAAGCTTCTTGATGAAGGTGAAAGAGGAGAGTGAAAAAGTTGGCTTAAAACTCAACATTCAGAAAACAAAGATCATGGCATCTGGTCCCATCACTTCATGGGAAATAGATGGGGAAACAGTGGAAACAGTGTCAGACTTTATTTTGGGGGGCTCCAAAATCGCTGCAGATTGTGATTGCAGCCATGAAATTAAAAGACACTTACTCCTTGGAAGAAAAGTTATGACCAACCTAGATAGCATATTCAAAAGCAGAGACATTACTTTGCAAGCAAAGGTCCGTTTAGTCAAGGCTATGGTTTTTCCAGTGGTCATGTATGGATGTGAGAGTTGGACTGTGAAGAAGGCTGAGCGCCGAAGAATTGATGCTTTTGAACTGTGGTGTTGGAGAAGACTCTTGAGAGTCCCTTGGACTGCAAGGAGATCCAACCAGTCCATTCTGAAGGAGATCAGCCCTGGGATTTCTTTGGAAGGAATGATGCTAAAGCTGAAACTCCAGTACTTTGGCCACCTCATGCGAAGAGTTGACTCATTGGAAAAGACTGATGCTGGGAGGGATTGGGGGCAAGAGGAGAAGGGGACGACAGAGGATGAGATGGCTGGATGGCATCACTGACTCGATGGACATGAGTCTGAGTGAACTCTGGGAGTTGGTGATGGACAGGGAGGCCTGGTGTGCTGCGATTCATGGGGTCGCAAAGAGTCGGACACGACTGAGTGACTGAACTGAAGCCAATAAAAAATTAATAAAATCAATGGAAAGTTGTATAGCTAAGTTATACATAGCTATATAGTATGTATATACTATATAGCCCTTACACAGTCCTGAGGGACAGTATAAATGTTTTTGTGTATGATTATATTCATATATATGTATATGTAAATAAATAGTGTATCGTGTAATAAAGATGATCATTGTACATATTCAGATTGGTCTTCCTCTTCTCTTGACAACTGTACTTATTTTCGTCTTTTGCCAAAGGCATACTGAGTCCACCTATGTTTAATAGATACTAGTGGGTTACTATGAGGCGCTCAGCTAAGACACTCTATCTGTATCTACAGTCACAGAAATGACTGATTGTTTCACTCAAGTAGTCCTTTGCAGATCCCATTCCCAACTCTCCAGTGACCACATGTACACAAAGGTTTTTGGAGAAATGATTACAGTCAGTCAGTTGATTTGGAACAACAAAGGTAGGGCCATAAATTGGAACACTTGTGCATTCACTCTCAGCCAGAGGATGGAAATCTAACAATAACATTTGTGGGACAGTTTAGAACAGTAGTTGTGTACAGGTTCCCATTAGATAAAATAAACATGTGAGACAGGCAAGCTGTAAGAAAGAAAACAATGCAGGGAGATGGGGAATGGCAAACTGAAACTGTTTTCGGTCTCAGAGTGGAAACAGGCAGGGCTGGGACTATAGTGGGGAAACAGGCAGTCATGGGAATTTGTACGTCAACACCAGTTAAATGTTGCCATGTTTGGGATTGTAGGCCCAGAGCTGCCGCAGGTCTTGTTTTTATTTTTTTCGCTAGGGGGAAAAGAAGAAACCAGAGTTTTATGTGAATTCTCCTGCCTTTCCATATTGGCAGATAATTCAATAAAAAAAATAGCATAGATGAAATAAAATACATATGTGGGCCAGATTTGGTCCGAGGACCATCACTTTGCATTCTATGACTTAGCATCTGACGGCAGTTCATTAGCATCCTGAACAAACTTGTCCCACATGGCCCCCTATTCCTAACCATGGATGAAAGAAGACAGAAACTCTTCTCTTGTGGTAAATTGGTAAATCATTTTATTTTCATCCGAGGTGATAGCTTTGGCTGCAACCCAATAATTCACTTCTGGAAACCAGAAATCTCTTCCTGCTTTTATTAATGTTTTTGGCTAGTTGTGTTAGAAATTAAACTGGATTGGAACAAATTGAAACAAATGCTTAAGGGCCAATTTTAGGGGCCTATAAAACTCCTCCTTTCAAAGTGAATCCTCAACTAAAAATCATCCTCTTCCCATTGCCTTTATCTACACTTCCCAGAGTGTATATAAGGTGCTGAATGTTCAACACTGCATGCTTCATTGGGCCAACAGACCCTGTGAAATCAATCTGTTCAGTTACCAAATGACAAACACTTGATGATGGAATGGTTTCACTCATTTCCTTGAGAGCAAAACTGTTTGGCAACATGTTTGCAAAGTTGTTAAAAAAGAGTTTTCACATTTGAACACTTGCTTGTGTTCTGTTTCTTTTTGCAAAAATATACCTGCATGCCTATAATGTAGTAGGGGCTATTTTACATACTGGGGATACAGCAGAGATTGAAACATACAAGGCCCCTACATTCCTGTAAGTACAAAGCAAATATGCAGTAATAAGTTGATGCCATGTATAATACCTATATTCCAAGCAGAAGTATAAAATATGTATTACCCAAAACCAAAACTAAAGTCACAGACTACCCTCTTCTCAAAGGATAGATGAAACAGTTGTAGCCATCCTGGGAACAGAAGGAAATGAGCACAGAGAAGGAAAGACAGAACAATGAAAAAAGGATAATAGTGAAGATAATGAAATTGGAAGATACATACAAAAGCAGGTGAGCACAGGCAACTCTCAGGACCAGGTAGTAAAGAGATTCTTGGGACTTCATTTATGTATCTCTGGTTCTCAGTTCTGTATTTCATGAATTAAAAACTGGTAAAAAGAAAGGGCTACTTTTGTGAAGTTGAGCCTGTAGTTCACTGTAGCTGCATTAGTAACTGTATTTCCTAGGCAGAGTTTAAAGAAAATCTCTGTTGGAATAAATAAATCAGTAAAAATGTCCAAGTAATAATCACAGTTTAATGTTAAGAGGCAATAGGACAGAAAACAAGCTATTACTGACATAAACAAAGATTAAATATGGTGCCTGCTTATCAGAATAGCTCAAGCAAAGAAACTTGACAAACCTGGGTTCTAATGTGTCTTGAGTAACTCTTGGTCAACTTGACTTTATCTTTTATATTTGGATTTTTTTCTGAATAAAACTCTTGGAAAAAATATCAATAGATTGGCTGAGATCATCAAAGCAAAACTATTTTACAAGCCAAGTTTCTCTATCAGCTGGTTTTCCCGAGGCTGATTATAGCATTTGTATCAATAAACATCAAATTAAACAGTTCCTGTGTATTTCTGGAGGCACAGCCTGAAAGTGCCAAAGCCAATGTACTAGGAAACCTTATTTTTTAAGAATTGAGAAACATCTCCTCCAGCTTATAAAAACATAGATTTGACCATGACTTTTCTTACTCCCCTAAAACTCTGTCTGCTAAAAAGGAGAAATAAATGTTAAAAAAAAAAAACTTTGTAAGAATTTTTGTTTTCCTATTTATATATAATCAAATGAACAGAAACTGAAGGAATTATTCAGATAATCTTATAATATTCACAAATAAATTTCAATTTATAAATAATTGAGAATGGAGTGCTTTATATTGCTGGCATAATTCAGGTAGTACATCTTTCTTTTTCATTCAGTATGTGTAGACCTATCTTATAGAACCTAGAAAACAATAGAATATGCTCGGGATTCAGGAGAAATGATAACTTCTGAAAATTAAAAAATGGCTTCCAAGTGGTCACTCATTTAGTCATTCAGTGAAATATTTACTGGACGCTTACTATAGGCAGATACTATATGTGACATTGAAGACACAGTGATAAATAAAATGGGTACAATCCTGCCGCCATGAGGCTCACAACCTATGGAGGGGACAGACAGCAAACGGGACAGTACAAGTGTGATGAGGGTTGTGAAGGAGAAGTTCAGCTATAATGGAAGAGACCTATTCCTAGAGTAAAGGACACCTGCTTGAAGAAAGTAGTATCTCTGCTGAGACTTGGAGGTTACACAGAAAGTTGGAATGAAAGGAGAAAGGAAGAAGGCAGGGAGTGAGTGACACCATCCTGGATGCTCTAGCCCAGCTCTCAGCTGACCACAGCTGCATAAGAGAAGCAAAACAAGAATCATAGGAAAATGGTAAAGCCAAGCCAACCTGCAGAATCATGAGCACTGAGGTGTTCATTGTTGTAAGCCCACTAAATTTGGGGGCATTTATTATGCAGCAATAAATAAACAAAGCACAATGGCTTCCGTTCCAAAAGTAAGAGTGATCTTGATCTTTGTTGATCATGGAGCTGGATGTTGAAACCTAACCAAGAGTCTCAGTGTATCAATGTATGTGCCTTCCAGACACATGTTTCCTGGGCAGAAAGAAAGCTAGAGAGAACAAGTATTAAGTGTGTGTGCTTGGGTATTGTAAGTTCGGGGATCAAGGGAAGGAAACCCGGTGCTTTTTCTAAGGCCTTATAGCAGAGGTCTGAGTCCTCACATCTCTCACATCTGGGTGGGACCTAGTGCAGGCCTGTGGAGCAACGGGGACCTGAGCAAATATGGCCATGCTTGATGTGTCTTGAAGGTTGTATGACTTTCTGTGCTTCCGAATGTTCCTCTGAAGCGGGAGGAGGAACCACTTCAGAGAGGAAGAGTTGAGGCATCATGCTCAATGAAGTTGAAATGGCAAGCAGGCCAGAGTGAAGGATCATGAGTGGGTTTCCCTTAGTGTGGACTCCCTGAGGCAGTGGTAGGAGGTGGGGAAGGAGGTCAGGATGCTGTGATTATGAGTCTCAGAGAAGAGAGTCTCCTTGTTCCTGGGCTGTTCATCCCCAGAGCAGCTGTTTGCCTTTCTGTTGCTTTTTACCATCCCCACTTTTCATAATTCTTCCCTCTAGAAAACGTAACCTAACCTTTCTAAATCACATTTTATTTATCTTTAAAATAGGGAGAACAACAATACCTACTGTGGGAATTAAGTAAGATGATGCACATAAAGCACTTACAGAACTTGGCACATAGTAAAGGCTCAATAATCATTAAATATATTATTATCCTACTTGGAAAACCCTTCTGATTCAAAATCAATTAGCTAAAAGCTGGTATACTCTGCTTTTAAAAGATAATGACCATTGGTTAGCCTAGGATTAAACTGATGAAATGTATTGGTGGTCATATCAATGATTATTCTGTCCTTGTGTAAATGTCCTTAGAAGATATCTCTGAGAAAGCTAGCAGGAGAGACAGAGCATATTAGAGAGTCAACAATATTTCCTGAACACCTACTAAGTGCTAAACACTGGAAATACAGTGGTGGTCAAAACAGACAACATCTTTCTCACAGAACTTATAAGGGAACAGAAAAGCAAATATTAAAGAAATAATTACCAATTGTGTATCAACTACTAGCTACTATGAAGTGCCCACTGCCTACTTTACCCATTCAGTACCATTTTGTATTTTCCCAACAGACTACTGACCCAGGAATCCGATTTTGTTTTTCTTTAAAAAAACAAAAAACAACTTGGATCCAGGCCACTATGATCAACATCTAGCAGGCTTATACTTTATCTGAATGTTAGTTTGCTTATCAGCAAAATGGAGATGTTATAAAAATTCCAGTCTCAAAAGACTATTGGAGAGCTTATTAAATGAAAATGTATATGAAAGCATCCTCAATGCCTGCTCATAGTGGGTACCTAGTAAATGTTAAGTTCTCTTTCTTCTACCATTTCAGGTGCACATTAAACTTTTGATTGGATTATTGTGAACATTAAACTTGAAGACAGAGAAAAGGTTAATAAGCATAATCTACATAAATGAAGTCTGTGTGTTTAATTGAGAGAATTAGGCACACTAACTTTTTTTTGGCACTGTCTCTGAAAACTCCCTCTTTTTTATATTGTTCTGTATTAATTATATTTTGTTGTTTTAGTAGCTAAATTGTGTCCGACTCTTTTGTGACCCCATGGACTGTAGCCTGCCAGGATCCTCTGTCCATGGGATTTCCCAGGCAAGAATACTGGAGTGGGTTGCCATTTCCTTTCCCAGGGGTCTCAAAGACTTAGACACAGCTTAGCAAGTGAACAACAACAACAACAAATAATTCTATTTTAAGCCAGTCACTAATAAGAACCAAACCAAAATCATTTCTGTTAAGCAGCAGCAGGTTAAAATTTGTCTTATCATCATCCAATAAGAGGCTATCTCCTAGTGAGGAGGAAGTATTCACAATGTGTCTGTGTGTATGTGTGTGTGTGTAGATCTGTGTAGTGAGTGCTTGGGGGTGGAGAAGAGAAACATTCATGTGGCAGTTTGATCTAATGGAAGAGTCAAAAATTGTTTCTTTGTGAAAGGGAAACTCAGTGATCATCAAATTATGAAACTGCAATTTGGGAATTTTTTTTAATAATAAGTGGTTTAGTAAGCCAGCATCTTGTTGGAAAATAATTTCCTTACTTACCTGTGATGATTCTAGCTGACAATTTCAGAACATATTGGAAATTTGGTCAATGATAGAAAGATATTGAATAATCATATAATAATAGAATTGGAAGAGTCCCAACATTTTTTCCCCAGCTCTTAATGCTGGTTTTGTTATTTGGTAAATACATATACTCAATATGTATTTACATATACACAATATTCTAATGTGCCTTATTATACTTTACATCAAAGTTATTTTAATAATTTGGATGACTCTAGCAATTGAATTTTTGATATCTTAAAATATCCCCTTGTTATTAATTGCATGAGCAAGAACAAAAGAAGGAAAAGGCATTTTAAAGTATCTTATTTGCCTTCAGCAATTTCATAGCTTTCACCTTTAATTAACTGAAACTGGCAACAACTCTCTCAAAGTGTGTGCTTTTTGTCAATAAGTGTATTGATAGCTATTATAAAGTAGCTGTATTAAGGAAGTTTACAGATAACTCCATGCTACAATCAAACTATACTAATTTATAGCAGGCTAGTGTTCAAGATAGTTGGCAAAAAAAGGAAGATCTGGCTAACACATTGCATTTTCTTCCCTGGGAAAATAATTTAAGATGATTTTAATAAGTGGGCTCATTAATATAGCCCAGTATCAAAACAGTGTTATGAAACCAAATAATGTATATATTTAATGTTTGTGTGCACTTTAGGAATATGGATCACAGATGTTGTTTGGAACCAACTGAAACTCAGAGTGTTTTTAAATAGCTAGCAGGCTCTAAATATTAGATAAAGTACTTGAAATTTTTTACTATAATATCACAATATTTAACTAAAGTCTTAAATTATTAAGAAAAAAAGTGTCATGTAGGCTAAAATTAATTGTGCCAGCTGGTGGGACCTCAGATGTTTATAAATTCTCATGTGCAGATTTTCAGTCTTCAGAAGACCATTACTGTACCACTTGGCATTTGGAGAGACAGCCTTCAAAACAGCAATTTGCTTTATTATTTCATGTTTTGTGCTCTCTATCCATGGGTAAACTAAGGCCCAGATTGTTGAGAAAGACTAATTAAGAGTCTTAATTTAATTTACCTGGATTTGGAGCAAATCTGGATATTAATATCTTACTGTAGTCTAAATTTTTATAAGTTTATTATTGAATAAACTATTATTTAACTTGCAGTCAAAACTATAAGCTACTGAATCTTGTATTTCCATAGGGAAAAGTTTTCATCGTAATGCAAATTGAAGAATTCGTATTTTCACAGCCATTCAGTCCGTCTTAGAGACTCAGCTTAATGGATAATAAAATATACTTGTAGCAAGAAACAAAATAAAAAGTGAATTTCTTACATTCAAACATCACCAAAAAATCCACAACACCCGGCTTGAGAGACTGTGACCTTTTATGCCTAGAAATTGGATTTGGAGACTTCCAACAGCTTGACACTAAGTTGAACCTTGAAATAGTCTCAAGAGCTCTTAAGAAACAGCTGCAAAAAATATGTGAGCAGCTGAGCGCCTGAGCATTTGTTAATAACAAACAAATGGGTATATTAGCAAAAGGAAAATAATTTCCCAAGTGCTTCGATATGGAAGGCTCTAAAATTTTCTGAAGTCATTCCTTTTCTTTCTGTTTGTCAATAATAAGCATTTTTGGTGTGCCTAAAATTATAGGACATTTTTACCAAAAAGCAAGTCTAAGTCCATGGGGTCGCTGAGGGTCGGGCACGACTGAGCGACTTCACTTTCACTTTTCACTTTCTTGCATTGGAGAAGGAAATGGCAAACCACTTTACTGTTCTTGCCTGGAGAATCCCAGGGACGGGGGAGCCTGGTGGGCTGCCATCTCTGGGGTTGCACAGAGTCGGACACGACTGAAGTGACTTAGCAGCAGGTCATTTTGGTGTTTTGAATTTGAAATATTTAAGTTTCTGACTACTATACCAACACACCAGCGTGGTAAAAGTAAAGACTTCCAAATTATAGAAAGATTGTTATTTTTTCTCAGGAAGAAATGGTGCATCATAAATGGGTTAAGTCTCTGGGTACTTTTAAATAGAAGGGTTTCTGCCAATGTCATTACAGATGAGATAACTGTCTGCTATTACTTTCCAGAAACTAGGGTTTATTTCCCCATAAAGTCAGAGCCACTGGGATTCCTTTTATGGCCATGTAAACCTGGACCAACTGTTTTAAAACATGAGAACATCTTAGGACAAAATTTATATTTGAATTAGGCATGTTATGTATCCTCAATTTAATATTAGTTAAATACCAATTAAATACTCTGTGTTTTAGTTTAAATCAGAGATCCCTTGTAGCTTCACGGCCACAGAGGAATGACTTTTCTCTCTGAATTTAGGTCTATGCTTCTTGAGGTGACACCAATTTCTGAGCACTCACTTGGTTTCTGTGTACAGAATATCTTGCACTGAATTCTCCTTTTCTAGGCATACAAGCATACTGTTTAGATGCCAAGTCCCACATCTGCTATGAAAGCCATTTCAACTGGCTGCCCCAAAGAAACTCTAAGACTTAGCTTCTCCTTGTAAATTTCCTGTCTTTTCAAGTGATCTGAATCATTTTCTTTGTTTCAAACTTTAGTTGTCATTTATCATGTATCTTCTACAACAGTGACTGCATTAGACATATAAAGCTAAAGAGAACCCTGTACTCTGTACTTACAGTCCAAGGGGAACTGTCCTAAATATGAATATCTGCCTGACACCATGCATTGTGATAGCTGATTGAAAGAAGCAAAGTGAAGAACTAGACTCGCATCTTGGGCTCTGTCTCTTACTAGCCTTCTGCCATACATAGTTTATGAAATTTTCCTGAACTCAGTTATCTCCTTTGTAAAATCAGGATAACCCCATCACTTGCCTATAGGATTACTATGAGGACAAAGTGAGATAACCAAAGGAAATCTCTTATCATGGTGCTTAGTGTGTTGGCATTTGTCATTCATGGTCAACTACTTAGGTTTGTGAGATACTTGTGACTTATCAAGGTGCATTTATGTATTAGGAAATTTTAAAGCGCATAGAACTGCAGAAATCATGTAGTTTAAAAACAGACGCCTGTGGTGGATTCATTTTGATATTTGGCAAAACTAATACAATTATGTAAAGTTTAAAAATAAAATAAAATTAAATAATAAAAAACAATTCAAATGAGAAATCAGACAACACTGTGAATGAACTATACTCCAATAAATCTTTTAAAATAACATTATTACTAAATAAAAAATGAAATAAACAACAACAAAAAAAAAAAACAAAAAAAAACAGACCCCTATATAAGTCAGGGTTCAATGAAGAGACAAAAATCCCACCAGTTATTTAAACAAAAATAATGTAGCACAAAGAATTGTTAATCTGGTAGAAGGTTGTCAACTCTGTAACCAATAAGATAAACTTCAAGGTGGCCATTGCAGGAAGCATCTATCATACCAAGGCTAGAGGAACAAAAGGAAGAGAATGTGGTTAGCAAAACTGAGAAGCTCGAAGGAGGGGCCCTAGAGCTGAAACTCACACCTCTGAGGAGACAACAGTTCTCAGTCCTCTCTGAGCTCAGAAGAGAAACCCATGGGACTCCGGTTAGATTCTGAGGAGGAGGCATTGGCTGGCTTCTGCCATACATAGTTTATGAAATTTTCCTGAACTCAATTATCTCCTTTGTAAAATCAGGATAACCCCATCACTTGCCTTATAGGATTACTATGAGGACAAAGTGAGATAACCAAAGGAAATCTCTTACTGTGGTGCTAGGAAGTTGATTCTGCTAAGTCATTTTAGTCATGGCCGACTCTGTGCGACCCCATAGACGGCAGCCTACCAGGCTCCCCCATCCCTGGGATTCTCCAGGCAAGAACACTGGAGTGGGTTGCCATTTCCTTCTCCAATGCATGAAAGTGAAAAGTGAAAGTGAAGTCGCTTAGTCGTGTCCAACTCTTAGTGACCACATGGACTGTAGCCCACCAGGCTCCTCCATCCATGGGATTTTGCAGGCAAGAGTACTGGAGTGGGGTGTCATGCCTTCTCCGAGGAAGCTGATTCTACGTAAGTTCAAAGAGCTGTATGTTGGATTCAGCTGCTGCTATTGGAAGGCACCACGACTTCTGAGGTAGGAAAGAGAATGCTGGCTAGATTCCTCATTCTGGTTCTTTCAAGAACTGGCTGCATCTTGACCCGAGTTTCAAGTCAACCCTGCTGCTATTGCTGCTAAGTCACTTCAGTTGTGTCCAACTCTGTGCGACCCCATAGACAACAGCCCACCAGGCTCCCCCGTACCTGGGATTCTCCAGGCAAGAACATTGGAATGGGTTGCCATTTCCTTCTCCAATGCATGAAAAGTGAAAGTGAAGTCACTCAATCGTGTCTGACTCTTTGCAACCCCATGGACTGCAGCCTACCAGGCTCCTCCATCCATGGGATTTTCCAGGCAAGAGTACTGGAGTGGGGTGCCATTGCCTTCCATCTTTAACATAAATCCTCCATTCTTATTTAAGACTTTAATAGAATCTCTATTACTTGGGGGGGTGGAGAAGTCTTAGCTAAAACATAGTGAATCAGAGAAAAAAGTAACATTTTGTTTGAATATAGTGTACTTTTTGTCACACCACCAAACTCCACATGACCATGCATCTTAAAAATCTACACCTAATGTTGCACTAAGCTCAGGGAACAGGGTTACATTAAAAGCTTTGCTTGTATAAATTCTGACATGACCCTAGATACTGTCTATACATTTCACTGGGATTTACTGATACATATCCATAATTTCCCATTCTACTGTTTTCCTCTATTTCTTTGCATTGTTTATTTAAGAAGGCCTTCTTATCTCTCCTTGCTATTCTCTGGAACTCTGCATTCTTTCCCTTTCTCCATTGCTTTTCCTTTCTCTTCTTTCTTCAGCTATTTGTAAAGCCAATTGGGAAAGGAGTACAACAAAGCTGTATATTGTCACTCTGTTTATTTAACTTATATGCAGAGTACATCATGCAAAATGCCAGGCTGGATGAATTACAAGCTGGAATCAAAATTTCTGAAAGAAATATTAACAACTTCAGACATGCAGATGCTGCTGCTCTAATGGCCGAAAGTGAAGAGAAACTAAAGAACCTCTTGATGAGGGTCAAAGAGGAGAGTAAAACAGCTGGCTTAATACTCAGCATTCAGAAAACTAAGATCATGGCATCTGGTCCCATCACTTCATGGCAAATAGAAGGGTAAAAAGTGGAAGCAGTGACAGATTTTCTTTTCTTGGGCTCCAAAATCACTGCTGATAGTGACTTCAGCCATTAAATTAAAAACCGCTTGCTCCTTAGAAGTAAAGCTATGATAAATCTAGATAGCATATTAAAAAGCAGAGACAGAACTTTGCTGACAAAGGGCCACATAGTCAAATCCATGGTTTTTCCAACAGTCATGTATGGATGTGAGAGTTGGACCATAAACAAAGCTGAGTGCCAAAGAATTGACGCTTTATTGTAGTATTGGAGAAGACTCTTGAGAGTCCCTTGGACCGAAAGGAGATCAAACTAGTCAATCCTATAGGAAATCAACTCAACATATTCATTGGAAGGACTGATGCTCAAACTAAAGTTCCAATAATTTGGCCACCTGATGCAGAGAGCTGATTCACTGGAAAAGACCCTGATTCTAGGAAAGACTGAAGGCAGGAGAAGATTGAGCCATGACAGAGGATGAGATGGTTGGATAGTGTCACTGACTCAATGGATATGAATTTGAACAGACTGGGAGAGACTGTGAGGATAGAAGAGCCTGGAGTGCTGCAGTCCATGGGGTCACAAACAGTTGGACATGACTTAGTGACTGTACAACAATCCATAATTCTGGAACCATTCTCACTGCTTCTTTGAGTGTACCCATGCATGTAAAGCTATGCAGTATGATGGCAGTAAACTGGCTCCTTTAATTGACAACCTCTAATTCTGCTTGACACAGGTTCTGCCTCACATAACCTCTAATTCCTTCTGATAAAGGAAATATCTGATTTCTTAAAGAGAATGTCAGCTCTCTTTAAAGTGAGTAAGCTAACAAAATATGTTCATTTTGCACGCCAAGTTTCGTGGTGTGGTTCATTTCAGCTAACACTTTGGTGCATCTAACAGTCTCAGCATCATTATCACCGACTCTCTGTGGTGCCAAAAACGCCTAGAAAAGCCTGTTGTATATGCTGTAGCAGTATAAGTCATGAATGTTCATCTGGGAGTTGTTTTGACAGAAAATTATTGGTGTTTCCCTATTTCATCTAGAATAATTATTTCAGATCGTGTATTAGGCAGGATTTACTATTCAACACAAAATCGGTTTGGCAATAAAAGAGGTAATGGGAAGAGAAACCAGCAAACAATATTAGTGAGTTAAAAAAAATTAGCACATTAGCAGGACAGAGTATTAACTAGAATTCTATTTTCCTTCACTTAATACTTTTCTGATAAGTTCAGTAGCTCGGTCATGTCCAACTCTTTGTGACCCCGTGGACTGCAGAAAGCCAGGCCTCCCTGTCCATCACCAACTCCTGCAGTTTACTCAAACTCATGTCCTTTGAGTTGGTGATGCCATATACTTGTCTAAATTGTAATCCAGGCATTGTTGAGGGATGAGGGAAGACGTGGGAAAGGAGGTATAAGCTCAACTGAAATCAAACACTTGATCTGCACAAGGATATGATGACCAATATTTCACCATCATTTATTGCTCTGTGTGTGAATGTTTCACTTTTATGCCTCAGTCACACACACCCACCATCAGTTCAGAATATTTTACAGGCACTTCTTGATCATATGTTAGGAGACAGACAGTTCACCACCATATTATGTGTATGGTCCTGACTCAAACCTTAAATCTGGGCAGTTCTTAGATTTAATCTTACCTGAAGATATATCCCTGTAGAGTATTACTTTGTTTGTATAAGCCAAAGTGTTTGCAACCAATTCCTTATCTTTCTGTGCCCTATTACATTTGGCTGTATGACAAGCATTTTAAAAAGTACTTAGAGGAAAATGTAATGATGACAGTAAAAAGCCTTTAGTTAGATACTAATGGAAAGCTTCTGCCATGTTAGAAGTTTAAGTTGTGTAAGACTAGAAATTGAGCAAATAGTAAAAGTCCAGATGTAAATAATTTGTGTTGTTTGATTATGTAGGTTTGAACCTGAGCCTGTGTGACACCAGAGTTTCCCTGAGGACTTCATAGGTCCCCTTCTGTTTCTACCACCCTAAAAGCCTCAAACTCAGGTGTCAATTTGGTTTGTAAGTTTACATCTAGGTCCTGAGAGGGTGGTTGCTTAGAGCTCAAGGTTAATAAAGCAGGATTCTTAATTCTACTTCATAGAGAGATAAAGCTAAGACTTAAGAGCTATGGGCTGATTCCATTGATTTAGAAAAAAACAATGGACCAGACAAAGACACTCAAAATAGAACTCAGCAGCTAATTTCTGTTGGTCATTTACAATATGCCAGGCACTACCATAGTTACTTCATATGCCTTAGCTCATTTATTCCATTCAAAGAGTATGAGGGGTACTATTACTAGACTCCTTTAGATGAGGACATTGAAAAGTAAGAAAGTCAGAGAGGTAAGAAAGTTATGTAATTAGTAAGAACCAGAGACTGTATTCAAATCAAGTCCTAACCTTGGACTCTACTGCTGCCCAAGTGAAGTGAAAGTGAAAGTCGCTCAGTCGTGTCCAACTCTTTGGGATTCCATGGACTATACAGTCTTCCAACCCGGGGATCAAACCCAGGGGGATCTTCCCAACCCAGGGATCAAACCCAGGTCTCCTGCATTGCAGGCAGATTCGTTACCCGCTAAGCCACAAGGGAACTGCTGCCCAAAGGCCTCTTCAAAGCTCTGGACTATCAATTTGTTGTTGTTGTTGCTGTTCAGTCACTAAGTAGTGTCCGGACTCTTTGCAACCCCATGGACTGTGGCACCCTAGGCTCCTCTGTCTTTCACTATATCCGGAGTTTTCTCAAATTCATGTCCATTGAGTTTGTGACACTATTGAATCATCTCATCTTCTGGTGCCCCTTCTTTTGCCTTCAATCTTTCCCAGCACTAGGATCTTTTCCAATGTGTCTTTTCACATTAGATGGCCAAAGCACTGGAGCTTCAGTTTCAGCATCAGTCCTTCCAATGAATATTTAGGGTTGATTTCCTACAGGACTGACTGGTTTGATCTCCTTTCAGTCCAAGGGACTCTCAAGAGTCTTCTCCAGCACTTTAGTTCAAAAGCATCAATTCTTTAGTGCTCAGACTTATGGTCCAACTGTCACACCCACACATGACTATTAGAAAAACCATAACTTTGATTATATGGTCCTTTGTTGGCTAAGTGCTGTCTCTGTTTTTTTTTTTTTTTCCTGCAGTGTCTCTGCTTTTTAATATGCTGGCTAGGTTTGTCATAGCTTTCCTTCCAAGGGGCAAGCATCTTTTAATGACTGCAGTCACTATCAGCAGTGATTTTGGAGCCCAAGAAAAGAAAATCTGTCATTGCTTCCACTTTTTACTCTTCTATTTGCCATGAAGTGATGGGACCAGATGCTGTAATTTTAGTTTGTTGAATGTTGAGTTTTAAGTCAGCTTTTTTTACTCTCCTCTTTGACCCTCATCAAGAGGCTCTTCAGTTCCTCTTCACTTTTGGCCATTAGAGTAGCATCATCTGCATATCTGAGATTATTGATATTTCTGCAATCTTGATTCCAGCTTGTGTTTCATGCAGCCTGTCATATTCTATGATCAACCTCTGCATATTTTTGACTTAGGGAGGCTTTCTTATCTCTTCTTGCTATTCTTTGGAACTCTGCATTCAGATGGGTATATCTTTCCTTTCCTCCTTTGCCTTTCACTTCTCTTCTTTTCTCAGCTACTTGTAAGGCCTCCTCAGACAACCATTTTGCCTTTTTGCATTTATTTTTCTTGGGAATGGTTTGATCACTGCCTCCTATACAATGTTAGGAACCTCTGTCCATAGTTCTTCAGGCATGTACATTAAACAGGGTGACAACATTCAGCTTTGTCATACTCCTTCCCCAATTTTGAAGCAGTCTATTGTTCCATGTCCAGTTCTAACTGTTGCTTTTTGACCCACATACTAGTTTCTCAGGAGACAGGTAAGGTAGTCTGGTATTCCCGTTTCTCTAAGAATTTTCCCACAGTCTGTTATGACCCACACAGATAAGGCTTTAGCATATTCAATGAAGCAGAAGCAGATGTTTTTCTGGAATTCTCTTGTTTTCTCCATGATCCAACAAATGTTGGCAATTTGATCTCTGGTTCCTCTGCCTTTTATAAATCCAGCGTTTACATCTAGAAGTTCTCAGTTCAAGTACTGCTGAAGCCTAGCTTGAAGGATTTTGAGCATAATCTTGTTAACATATGAAATGAACACAATTGTACCATAGTCGGAACATTCTTTGGCACTGCCTTTCTTTGGGATTGGAATGAAAACACCTTTTCCAGTCCTGTGGTCACAGCTGAGTTTTCCAAATTTGCTGACACATTGAGTACAGAACTTAAAAACATTATCTTTTAGGATTCTAAATAGCTCAGCTGGAATTCCATCACTTCCACTAGATTTGTTCATAGTAATGCTTCTTAAGACTCACTTGACTTCACACTCCAGGGTGTCCCGCTCTAGATGAGTGACCACATCATCATGGTTATCTGGGTCATTAAGACCTTTTTTGTACAGTTCTTCTGTGTATTCTTGCCACCTCTTCTTCATTTCTTCTGCTTCTGTTAGGCCCTTATCATTTCTGTCCTTTATCGTACCCATCCTTGCATGAAATAGTCCCATGATATCTCCAATTTTATTGAAGAGATCCCTAGTCTTTCCCATTCTATTGTTTTCTTCTATTTCTTTGCATTTTTTATTTAAGCAGGCCTTCTTATCTCTCCTTGCTATTCTCTGGAACTCTGCATTCAGTTGGGTATACCTTTCCCTTTCTCCCTTGTCTTTCACTTCTCTTCTTTCCTCAGGTATTTGTTAAGCCTCCGCAGGCAACCGCTTTGCCTTCTTATATTTTTTTCTCTATGGGATGATTTTGGTCACCACCTCCTGTACAATGTTATGAAGCTCCATCCAGTTCTTCAGGCACTCTGTCTATAAGATTAATCCCTTTTATCTATCTATTTGTTACCTCCAGTATATAATCATAAATGATTTGATTTAGCTCATACCTGAATGGCCTAGTGGTCTTCCCTACTTTCTTCAATTTAAGCCTGAATTTTGCAATAATGAGCTCACAACCTGAGCCACAGTCAGCTCCAGGTCTTGCTTTTACTGACTATATAGAACTTCTCCTCTTTTGGCCGCAAAGAACATAATCAATTTGATTTCAGTGTTGACCATCTAATGATGGCCATGTGTAGAATCGTCTCTTGGGTTGTTGGAAAAGGGTATTCGCTATGATCAGCATGTTCTCTTGACAAAACTCTGTTAGCCTTTGCCTTGCTTCATTTTGTACTTCAAGGCCACACTTGCCCATTATTCAGGGTATCTCTTTATTTCCTATTTTTGAATTCCAATCTCTTATAATTTAAAGGACATCTTTTTTTATGTTAGTTTTAGAAGGTACTGTGGGTTTTCATAGAACAGGACAACTTCCGTGGAATCAGAGGTCAGGGCATAGACTTGGATTACTGTGATGCTGAATGGTTTGCCTTGGAAATGAACCAAGATCATTCTGTCTTTTTCAAGGTGGCACCCAAGTACTGCATTTCAGATTCTTTTGTTGACTATGAGGGTACTCTACTTCTTCTAAGGAATTCTTGCCCCATAGTAGATATAATGGTCACCTGAATTAAATTCACCCATTCCAGTCCATTTTAGTTCACTGATTCCTAAAATATTGATGTTCACTCTTGCCATCTCCTGTTTGACTATATCCAATTTGGACCTGACATTCCAGGTTCCTAGGCAGTACTGTTCTTTATAGCACTGGGTTTTACTTTCACCACCAGACACATCCAGAGCTGAGCATCATTCCTGTTTTGATCCAGCTGCTTCATTCTTATTAGAGTTGTTAGTAATTGCCCTCTGCTCCTCCCAATTAGCTGGATACCTTCTGACCTAGGAGGCTTATCTTCCAGTGTCATATTATTTTGCTGTTTCATATAGATCATGGGGTTCTCCAGGCAAAATACTGGAGTGGGTTGCCATTTCCTTTTCCAGTGGACCATGTTTTGTCAGAACTCTTCACTATGACATGTCTGTCTTGGGTGGCACTACATGTCATGGCTCATAGTTTCATTGAGTTAAGCAAGCCCCTTCCCCATGATAAGGCTGTGATCCATGAAGGAGGGACTGTCAGTGCAGACTCTTAATTCCTTAGTGCTTAGAAATCATCTTCATTCTGCTAGATCAGATCTGTTAATGGTATCATAGTCCAGTTGTCTTCAAACCTATATACCTTATCATAATGGTAATTATAAAAATACTAGGGTACTTACTTGTTTAATGTGTTTCCCCTGACAGAGTATAATGAGCATAAGAGCAGAGACCACATTTGTAGGCTTACCCCTACACCCCCAGTCTCTAGGTCCAAATTCAACCATTGAAGGCATTCAAGAAATTTTTGTTGAAATAAAAATAAAGAATGATTAACTATTTTATTAATTATCTTGCTGCATAACAAGTTATCCTAAACCTTAGTGACTTTAAACAACATTTTTTCTTTCACAGTTTGTATGTGTTAGGACTATAGGAATTAATGGAACAAAGGACTGGTTCAAAATTGGGAAAGGAGTATGTCAAAGCTATATATTGTCACCCTGCTTATTTAACTCATATGCAGAGTACATCATGCGAAATACAAAGCTGAATGAAGCACAAGCTGGAAACCAGATTGCTGGCAGAAATATCAATAACCTCAGATATGGAGATGACATCACCCTTATGGCAGAAAGTGGAGAGGAAATAAATAGCCTCTTGAGGAAGGTGAAAGAGAAGAGTGAAAAAGCTGGCTTAAAACTCAACATTCAAAACACTAGGACCATGGCATCCAGTCCCATCACTTCATGGCAAATAGATGGGAAAACAATGGAAACAGTGACAAACTTTATTTTCTTGGACTCCAAAACCATTGTAGATGGTGACTGTAGCCACGAAATTAAAAGATGTTTGCTTCTTGGAAGAAAAGCTATGACAAACCTAGACAGCGTATTGAAAAGCAGAAACTTTACTTTGCCGACAAAGATGTGTCTAGTCAAAGCTATGGTTTTTCCAGTAGTTATGTATGGATGTGAGAGCTGGACCATAAAGAAGGCTGAACTCTAAAGAACTGATGTTTTTGAGCTGTGATGTTGGAGAAGACTCTTGAGAGTCCCTTGGGCTTGCAAGGAAATCAAACCAGTCAATCATAAAGGAAATAAATCCTAAATATTCATTAGAAGGTCTGATGCTAAAGCTCCAATACTTTGGCCACCTGATGCGAAGAGCCAACTTATTAGAAAAGACCCTGATGCTGAGAAAGATTTAAGGCAGGAGGAGAAGGGGACAACAGAGAACAAGATGATTGGATGGTATCACTAACCCAATGGACATGAGTTTGAGCAAGATCCAGATGGTGAAGGACAGTGAAGTCTGGAGTGCTGCAGTTCATGGGGATGCAAAGAGTCGGGCATGATTAAGAGACTGAACAACAACAATAGGAATTAAGGCTTAGCTGGATGCTTCTGGCTCAGGGTCTTTCATAAATTTGCAGTCAAGGTATCTGCTGGGGCTGGATGATCCCTTTCTAGGATGATGGCTTACTCAGAGGGTAGCAAGCCTCAGTCCATGGCCTTCATATAGAAGTACTTCATAGCATGTCCTCACAACATGGCAGCTAGCTTCCCCACTGAAAGTGTGTGTGTGTTGGGGGGGAAGGTAAGAGAGAGAGAGAAGAGCCTGCAATGCTTTTTATTACATATAAAAAGTCACACAGTGTCACTTCCACCATACTCTATTCATGAGCAGCAAGTCACTTGGTTTAACCCACATTCAAGAGGAAGGGTATTAGACTCCCCCTCTTGTACAGAGAACTATTAAAGAATTTGTGGGCACATTTTACAACTACCATACCTTTTAACCTTATCTTACATGGGCAATATTTCAGCATGCAGGCATGGGGCTCCAGAAAGGAGAACATTTTAGGCAAAGAACAGAGTGTGACACACAGGTAGGGAAACAATTTTGTGGAGAACAGCAGGTATCCTACATTACAAAGGAGAGTAAGGATAGAAGAAGAAGAGAAGAAAAACAAAATGAAAAGAGGGAGGATACCTTGAAGAGCTTTTTCACTTGCAATGGTGGGCAAAGAAAAACAGTGGAATGACAGGATTAGAAATACTTATCTGGAATGGCAGAATTCAGAAATATTTATCTGGGAATATGGAATTAAGCATTGAAGACTGAAATCTGAAATCATTAGGAAACCATTCTCTTTGCAGTAAGGTTGCAGAGACATTGACTTGAACAGAACAGTGGGAGTAGAAGGCCGGGGACAGATACCACAGTTCTTGGTAATTGAGTAAATGAGAGAGGAACCCAGAAGGAGGTGCCAAAGGTGAAACTCTGTTTTGGGTCTGAGTGATGGTATGCTATTAATCAAAAGGGAAAGAAAGAGCACCAGAGGATAGAGGTATGGATTTTATAAGAAAACCCCATAGAATCAGAAATAATCTTAGGACACTGACTGTATATTTTCCCAGGAAGATGATGAGATATGATTGGTTTGTTGACACTGGGTTATGGAAGGACATACAAAGGAAGATGCTGAGCAGGTCATCAAATATGAGTTGAGATGTCAGGGGAGAGGTCAAGCGTAAAGAGCAGTCCTATTGTCCACAAGAGTGGACCAACAGGCCATAGACAGCCTGGAGCCAACCATGTTACTGAAAAGTGTCAGGAAAACATTTCTATGACTTACTCACAATACGAATCCTTCAGGTACAAGTGTTTCATGTTAATGGTATGACTTGTCTTTTAAAATCATTTTTCTCTGAAGTGTTCTTTTGAAGAAAAAGTGCCCAGGTGGGGATTTCAGTCCTGCCTAGTGAGTCACTCTATCATATTTCTATTGCTGCTCTAACAAAGTACCACAGAACTAGTGTCTAAAAACAATGTCACTTTGTTCTCTTATAGTTCTGGAGGTTAGAAGTTCAAACTCTGTTTCTCTGGGCTCAAGTCAAAGTGGCTTCAGGGCTGGCTCCTTCTGGAGGCTTCAAGAAAAGAAAGAATCTGTTTCCTTGCCTTCTTCAGCTTTTAGCAGCCACCTAGATTCCTGCATTTGTATTCCCTGGTAGCTCAGTTGGTAAGGAATCTGGCTGCAATGCAGGAGACATGGGTTCAATTCCTGGGTCAGGAAGATCCCCTGGAGAAGGAAATGGCAACCCACTCCAGTATTCTTGCCTGGAGAATCCCATGGACAGAGCAGCCTAGCAGGCTACAAGCCATGGGGTCGCAAGAGTTGGACACAATTTAGTGACTAAACCATCACCACCTCCATCTTCAAAACATATCACTTCAATCTTTGCATCCCTCCTCACACCATGTCTTCTCTGACACTAACTCCTATAGTGTCCCTCTTACACAGACATTGTGTTTACGCTGGACCCACCAGGCTAATTCAGGATAACTCCCTATCTCAAAATCCTAAACTTATTCACACATGCATTGTTCCTTTTGCTGTTTAAGGTAGCATTCATAGGTTCTGCGAATAAGGCATAGAAATATTTGGGAGGCCACTATGCAGCCTACCATGGCCCTCCAAATCCAACTGGGTACAAATCCACTGCCCTCCCAGCTAAATATACACCATCAATGTGAGTCTTTAAATGTAACTTCCCCTACTCTCTCAGCTTCATGAGGTTTTATGTTGTCTGTTTTTCATCAACAGATCATCACCAATGTTCTGAAAAAGCCTTCAGTATCAGCACAGAAGTTCATGGCCCAAAGGGACCTCAAGTTTCATTTAGTGCAGTATCACCTGTATATTTATTACTACTGGTCTTCAGATCTGGAGACGGAAACTGAAGTACTCAAATTTACTTCTCCATTTCTCACTCAATTTGTCTTCCTTCCTTGCCACTGATTCCCTGGCAACTTACTCTACCCATGGTTTCTCTGTCTTCAGCAAAGAGAAATCCTAGAGAATTTATGACTTGATGTGTTAAAAGTGTTCAACATCCTAATCAGAGAAATGGACATAAATCTCCAACTATGATTAGGCCTGATACAATTTAAGTCCCTTCAGACCCTCGGCTTCTATGATTCTGTTGATGTAATATAGACTTGCATCCACTGTAATATAAACTTGCATTATTTTTCACTAGAAATAATTTTACTTTAAAGAAATGAGTGAACTGTAGATCATTCCATTATTGCTCATGACTGAACTGAGATTGTAAGAATTTTTTCAAAACTGTATATCACGTAGTTTGTAATTTTCAGTGATACATATATTTAGGCATGAGGAACATGGTAAAAAGAGCTGTGATTTAGAGTTGAACAGATCAGAATCAGATTTTAGCAATGCAGCCAAGATGTTGACAAGTGTGTTAATTTCTCCAAAACTTCACTTCTTTATTAGAAAACAGGGGATAGGAATACACACACAAAGCCTGGGGAGATCGACTGTGATAATGATGTAAAGTACTTGGCACTGCTTGGCACATAGTAGATGCTCAGTAAACACTAGTCCCAGACAGTCAGCTAGTGTTTATCTTCTACTTTGTGTCAGGAACTGACTCCAACTCATTATGCCCGCCTCTTCACATTCATTACCACGCAAAGAACAGAAGCAGCATGGTCCGAACTGGACACTCAAGATTCTTGACTAACTGGGTTAATGTCCAAGAAATAATGATTAGCCAATATATTAATGATTAGCAGATTTATGGTTCTAATGTAAAAGACAGTTAGTCATTAACTTGAGTAATGTTTACTAATGGTAGCAATTACAGAAAATGATAAACTGTAAGAAAGAAAAGGCCAGTAATGGTCACAAGTGCCTGACATATTTCGCAGGCTAAAATCACTATTACAGTCAATGAGGTCATAGGTCAAAGATACGATCATTGTTGAAAGAACAAACCATTACATTAAAATTAATTCAAAAATTAAAATCCATTCCTTCTTTATAATTATCAATAAATTTATTACCATTTTCAGCTACTCTATTTATCAAGCATGTCTTCTTTTATGCCTGGAACAAGTTAACAAAAAATAGACTTTAAAACATGAGTTTACCTTGTAAGTTTCTTATTTCTCTAAATGCCAAAAAAAAAAAAAAATATTTTGTGTTCTATATGGGGAGAGAAAAATGGTGTTGTTATATGGCAAAAGGAGACTGTTGCTCTACACTGGCCTGACAATGTAGGTTTTTGGTGAAGAGGTGAAATTTGAGGTCCTCACACTCCCCAATACAAGAAGTATATACTGTTTAGATCTTTCTCAACTTTAGCTCTGCCTCTGTAGACTCCATCTTTGTAGGATCTTATATGGAAATGCCAAAATAGATTATAAATTTAGCAGTGACACCAAAATTAACTTTCCAGCTACTCATGCCTTTGGGTTTTATGTTTTCTCTATTTATGAAATTATTTTACTCTTATATGAGTCTTCATTAATCTAGGATGTTAAAATTCATTCAAATTGAGTGTTCACATATTATCCCTTCTGGAATTATTATGAATTAATACCTAAATGAAATTTAAGCCTATGAAACTGATGAGGTAGTTTCACTAATACAGAATTCTGGATAAATAAAATTCAAAGCTAGGAGTTTGACAAGTTAACAGGAGATGGAATATAAACTCATTGAAATATTACTGCAAGCCAAGGACATTTGTAAGCCTTAAATTCATCTCAATTCAGAAAAGAACACTAGGACTAGTTTACTACTCATATTGTGTTTACTTGTTCACTTGTCAAGACCATAATGTTTTTCTTAATCCAAACTATAGCTTGCTAGTGACTTCCTATGGCATGTATCTAGTGTGACATTAATTTGTTGTAAATCTTCTTATGAAAATGTTGTTAACCCAAACTACTACTATTAAGGTGGCTTAACACTCAGCTGCATTAAGCTTTGGGCTTCCCTGGTGGCTCAGACAGTAAAGCGTCTGTCTGCAATGCAGGAGACCCGGGTTTGATCCCTGGGTTAGAAAGATTCCCCTGGAGAAGGAAATGGCAGCCCACTTCAGTATTCTTACCTGGAAAATCCCATGGACGGCAGAGCCTGGTAGGCTACTGTCCATGGGGTCGCAAAGAGTCGGACACGACTGAACGACTTCACTTCACAGTAAGCTTGGGACTGGCCCATGATAAGGATGGGGAGGAAGTACAATGTATCTTATTTTTCCTTTCTATAACTTGAATGGCATGCATCTTGATTTAAATTTTCCTGGTTGTTATTCTTTTTTTTTTTTTAAATAGAAGTATAGTTGATTTACAATGTTGTGTTAAGTTTCAGGTATATAGAAGAGTGATTCAGTTATGTGTCTATGTATGTATACACACACATATAACACATATATATATATATTTTAAGATTCTTTACTTCAGTAGGTCCTTGTTGGATATTTATTTTTGTATAATAGTATGAATATGTTAATCCCAAACTCCTAATTTATCCCTTCCCCACTTTCCCTCCCCCTTGGTTGTTCTCTATGCCTGTGAGTCTGTTTCTGTTTTGTAGATAGGTTCATTTGTGTCATATTTTGGATTCCATGTACAAGCGATATCATATTGTGTTTGCCTTTCTCTGACTTCACTTAGTATGATAATCTCTAGGTCCATTCATGATGTGCAAATGGTATTGTTATTCTTTAAAAATTTTTTAAAGTGCGGTTATCAACATCATGAATGAAATCTTATTGTGTTGTATTTCTTCAAAAAATTCAGAAATCTAGTCATTTCTCTATCCACTTCAACATCCTTCTTTAAATTCTTCATATATTCTGGACTTTTGACACAAAATTTATTATTAATTATTATTTTCCTAGTATTATATATGGAGAAGGCAATGGCAACCCACTCCAGTACTCTTGCCTGGAAAATCCCAGGGACTGGGGGAGCCTGGTAGGCTGCAGTCCGTGGGATCGCGAAGAGGCTGACATGGCTGAGTGACTTCACTTTCACTTTTCACTTTCATGCATTGGAGAAGGAAATGGCAACCCACTCCAGTGTTCTTGCCTGGAGAATCCCAGGGACAGGGGAGCCTGGTGGGCTGCCATCTATGGGGTCTCACAGAGTCAGACACGACTGAAGCAACTTAGCAGCAGCAGCAGCAGCAGTATTATATATTTTCCTCTTTAAGAATTATTAAATTCTCATGCTATTTTGTAATAGTGTTTAAGATAATTGCATGAACAGTTCTGTATTGAAACAGCATTAATTTTCATTAATAACCTTTATTAACATAACTTACTCATTATTAAGCTCTTTGGTTTGATTCATGTTTTCTGGTTCTTAGGAATTTTTTCTTCAGAAGCTTGTGCACTTGTTTATTATTTTAATTTATTACATATATTACTTCATTTTGGTTTTTCTTATTATTTCATTTTTAATATTATATAGAAGGCCTCTGAGTGCAAACTGATTTTTTTTCCTTTACAAGTAATCCTTCTTCCTCTGTAGAACTCAACCTTCTCTGATCCTTTGTAGGAAAAATTATCTTTACTTTTGAAATTCACTTATTTAACCAGGACAAGTGTAAGTGCTGAATTCACTTTAACAATTTTGCTTGCTACAAGACAAACACTTTTGACCTGCAAATTCAGATCTTCAGTAGTTTTCTATTGTGTCTAACTTTTTTTTCAGTTTTCATATACTTCTCTCCCCTTTTCATTTGTCTTTTAAATCTGGGAGAGTGATTCAATCTTTTGTTTTACATGACTAATTCAGTTTTGTACAGAAGTAATTCTATTCTTTACTGATTATGATTTAACTAAAACTTTTAGCTATGGTAATAGTTTGTTCATATTTTTTCACTACCTACCTAGTTCCCTTTCTTCCTTAGTTTCAGATTTTCATCTAATTTTTCTTCTTGGTCTCAGAGACTATGTTTTATTGTATTTTATTGTGGAGCACAAAGCAGATGTTATATAGACTTTATTTTTGCTTTGATGTAGTATTTTTTTTTCAGATGGGTGTTCTTTCTCTATTTCTTGATTTCAGTGTTTACTGATATTGAATTTGCAGAATGCTTTTTAAAAAATAGATTCTATATTGTTTATCCATTCCTGAACATGAAGACATTGATTTAGGCCTAGTATTAAATCCAAAACAGGTGAGTAGGTTCTGTGTGGATCCTAGTTATTTGCCTAAACCATGTAAGTATGCTGCTGCTGATGCTAAGTCACTTCAGTCGTGTCTGACTCTGTGCGACCCCATAGACGGCAGCCCACCAGGCTCCCCTGTTCCTGGGATTCTCCAGGCAAGAACAGTGGAGTGGTTTGCCATTTCCTTCTCCAATGCATAAAAGTGAAAAGTGAAAGTGAAGTCCTTGCTGCTGCTGCTAAGTCGCTTCAGTCGTATCCGACTCTGTGCGACCCCATAGACGGCAGCCCACCAGGCTCCCCGTCCCTGGGATTCTCCAGGCAAGAACACTGAAGTCCCTGAGTTGTGTCCAACTCTTAGCGACCCCATGGACTGCACAGCCTACCAGGCTCCTCCATCCATGGGATTTTCCAGGCAAGAGTACTAGAGTGGGTTGCCATTGCCTTCTCCGCATGTAAGTATGTATATTCTCTGCAATATTTAAGTTGGAGGCCCAGCTGGTATAAGTTTCCATGAGTAGTTCAGTGATTCCCCTAGATCCTTCGGAATGGGGAAAGATTTAGGGCTGTAGGCAGATCTGAAGGAACCCACTTTATTTTGAACCATTTCTTCCGTTTTGGGTGAGAAGGTGCAGCCAGCATTCATCTTTCTATTTTACCACTTTTCCCAATTATCACTCCCTATATTTTATGTGTCTGTTTCTGGTCTCTTTACTGCTGTTCAGTGACTGTAAAGGGCTCTACCATGTTCAGTAGATGGCAGTCATCTGGGTTTTTCCTTCAGTGGAGTCGCAACTATCTTTAACTTCCCCCAAAATCTGCTTGGAAAGCTTTCTGTCCATAGTGCTGGAGCAGCTCCTAACAGAAGTTCCCCATTCTCCATTCTACTTTCACCTTCAAAACCTTCCTCCACTATTCAGGGGTATGGGTGGGTCCTATCTATTTATTTAATAAGTATCTGTTAAGTGTAATTGCTGTTGTTTTCCTACAATTTTAAGTAGAAAGACCCCTCCTACCAATTAAAAAAGATCGTAGCGAATTCCTAAAAATACAGCTTTTGTAAAATGATACTTCTGATACCGCATCAAACAACTTTAATGAAGACATTGCTGAGGGAAATCTGGCATTCTCATTCTGCAGCAGCGAATTTCAGTAGAACACCATGTACAGCAGTCACTGTGCCAGGTCAACGGGTAGCCTCCGTGCCCTTAAAGGAAAAGCTACCAACATAAATGTCAAAAATAGAATATCAGGTTACAAGGCTTGAACAATTCGCAGAGCATTAGAAATGATTGGAGAGGCAACGTTAAAATTCTGATCATTTTCTGAGAAATCTCTTCTAGTTAGGTTATAACTGTATACTCCTGAGATGATAACAGAATTATCTCCCAAAGCCTTTTCAACAAACCAGGTTCTACTCTGTGCCTCATCATTTATTGATTCACCTGAGCACCTCATGCCCAGACCAAGAAACTTCTTATGATAACTATCACACAAATTCTTTGCATTAATCTTTGATGCTCCACAAAAGGCTGAGCATGTGAATCTCCAACTCTGAATTAACTGTCAAAGTGTGGCAGAGCTTCTGGATGCAAAAAGGATCAGTCAGCAACCTAGTTAAGAAACGCCTACGAATCAGTAAGATAAAGACAAACCACCATAGAGATTAATAGGCGGAAGATATAAGCAGAAATTTCACAGAAGAAATCCAAATGGCCAACAGGCATATAAAGAGATGCCCAAACTTACTGGTATTCAGGGAATGAAAATAACCAGATGATATTTCATAATCATAAAATTGGCAGATGTAAGAAGTTTGCTAACATCAAGTGTTAGTGGGGGAAAAGGGAACTCATAATCAGTGGTAGGGGTGCCAACTGGTATAAATACTTTGGAGAGTGATTTGGCGATATTTAGTTAACATGCCTGTAGCCTATTACCCTCCATTCCACTTCTGGGTTTATATTCTAGTGAAACTTTTACACATGTGCAACAGGGAGACATGCCAAAGAATGTTCTTTGCAGTAATGTTTTTAATAACAAAAAGTTGGAATCGACTCAAATGTTCATCTGTAAAAGGATGGGGATTAATAAATTGTGATATATCGATAAAGATGGAATGCTGTGCAACAACTAAAATAAATGAGGAATATCTTCATATGTCAACATGGACAGATCTTAAACACTGCTGGATGAGAAGAAGCAAGTTACATTTCGATGCCATTCATTTAAATGAAAAAAATGCTGAGCATGGTAATGCTATACATCATTTCTGGATATACGGAGACATATGCACAGTAAAAGTTGAAAAGCATGGGTTAGACAGACTCTATATTTAGGATGAGAGTTGCTTCTGAGATTGGAACAAGGTAAATATGTTTGGCATCTTCAGAAGAGGTGTCAACTTTCTCTGTAACATGTGTGTGTTTATTTCCTTAAATAAAAAGTGATCTTGAAGTAACTATGGCAAAAACATTGCTCATTTTGAGTGGTGGGTGTGTCAGTATTTGTTGTATTTAACCTTTATAAATGTTAATTTTTTTTTAAAAATTAAAAACATTCTGGAATTTACCCTCCAGGTCACTGGTCTTCTGTCACTAAGTCCCTTGAGGGGCTCTGGGTGCCAGAGCACCTGGAAGATGGGCTGGGGCTTCCCTCTCCTCTCTGTACCTTGGAAACTGTTTGGTTAGACCTTGATTCAGCCTACACATGGCTGTTCTGGCAACATTCTGCTCAGAAGCACATACCTTAAAAGACAATATCAATCCAGCTTCAGCAGGAGAAACTATTTTAGAATTAGGATCCATCTTCAGTTATTTATTATTTTTTATATTTTAGGGTAAATGTAGGAATACTCTTTAAATATAAAGCAACACAAATGACATATTTATGTACTCAGACATTATTCCTATTTGTCTCATCTGCCACTTTATCTGGTGTTCTCAGGAGTCCATAATTCTCAAAGTACACTGTGATCTCCCTGTTTTAAAATTCAATGACGTGGGAGATAGACACCTATTTCTCCGACTTTCCACGTCTAACAATCCTTATTTTGCATAGCTAAAGCAAAAACCTGAGGGTTATGAAAAATAAAAATCCAGGGGAAAGAATTGCACTTCTCTGGATTTCACCAGAATGATTTGGCATGTTTTGAAATGTTTTAAAGGAAACTGTCTTGCCTAGGGCTGGAGTGAGGGCTGACAGTGGAGTGGATCAATACAGGAGCCATCCCAGCTTTGCCTGAAGAGCTGTGATAATTAGAGGAAATGGCTTATCGGGTCTTTTTACAATCCAGAAAAGAAACCATTTGTGGAATCAATGGATGCCTGGCAGAGCCCATCAACTGCGGTTCAAAGATATATATCTTCATTGCTCCCAGATTCCTGAGCCAGACGGAACCCAAATTTCACAGCCCAGTGCATTATCCTGGGTAAAATGCATCCCTCTGGTTTATTAGGCATGGCTAGTATATGCAATGGAAGGCTAGACATTAATTTTTCTCATAGGGAAACAAAAGCTGGTTTTACTTTTATTATCTGTACAGCTTAATAGATTCCTTATCAGAAAAAACTTCAAATCTATTACAACTCACTTGCAAGGACGAACAGAAAGAGTGAAAGGATACAAAATACAGTCACACTGTCAATAAAGTGTGCAGTTGCTTCAGTTGCTGGAATACTTTGCGATGTTCAAACAAACTCTAGCATGTGCAGTCAAGGAGAGAACTTTTTCCTCATTAGTGGTGTATAGGAAGTATAGAAAAGAGAGCAGAGACTATGCTAGTAGCCATGTGCTACTGCCTAAGCAGAGCTGACATAAGACTCCCTTTCATTCTGCAAATTATTTCTGGGCTACAATGTTTAAATAAAAACAAGATGGATAGTTCCTCAGGATTTCAGAGCTGGAACAGAGAACCTTTTAGAGGCTGGGTGGAACTGTGGAGGCAGTTACATTCCAAGGAAAAAGTCTTCAACCAGGGAGGTTTGGCTCAGAAGATAGTGGCCAGGCAGCTGAAGTCTGAAGGCTTGTACCTTTAACCAGGAAAGCCTGTTTATAGGTCCTTGAAAATTTTGGATCTTTGTGGTCTGGCCTGGCTAGGAAATTGCATCGTCGTATAAATAAGGCACATTGAGCTTGAACATTTTTCTTCTAAGTAATTCAAATAGATCCCAATATATTTATTAGGACTTTGGGGGCCACATAACTAATAGCCCACTTCCTTCTTGGAGTTCAGAACTCACTGAGAAATATATCACTGGAAATGAGATAGTCCAAAGTTAAAATGCCAGTTTTTACTGATGGAGCTGAGCTGGAACAGAGCATGAACCTGCAACCACTAACACTTTTTCCTCTGAATGAAAGAGGCCCTCCACTCAGTGAGGGTGGAGGGGGACAGTTGCCAGCCTCTTGTCAGGCAGACCCCTCAGCACATGTATGTGGAGGTGAGGCTGCTCCCTAGAGAGAAAACGCTGAGCCTCAGGCCCCGACTAACTTAACTGCTGTCAGGGGGAGGAGGGGAAAGAAGGTGGGGAGAAAGAGGAGGAGGAGGAAGAAGGGGAGAAGGGAGAGAATGGCCCAAGTGTTTCTCCCACACTTGTCCTAGCTAGCAAAATGTTTCCCTCTATTGAAACACAAAAGGTATTATATTATCTGTAATTTTTGACTTTTAGATTCTCCATCCCAGGCAATGTGATGGATCTACTCATTTTAATCCACATCCTAGGGGTACAGTTTGTTTAATTTAAATAGAGATTCACTCTTCAGCTTCCCTGGTGGCTCAGATGGTAAAGAATCTGCCTGCAATGTAGGAGACCTGGGTTCGATCCCTGGGTTGGGAAGATGCCCTGGAGAAGGGCATGACAACCCACTCCAGTATTCTTGCCTGGAGAATTACATGGACAGAGGAGCCTGGCAGGCTACAGTCCATGGGGTTGCAGAGTGAAAGAGGAGAGTGAAAAAGTTGGCTTAAAGCTCAACATTCAGAAAACGAAGATCATGGCATCTGGTCCCATCACTTCACAGGAAATAGATGGGGAGACAGTGGAAACAGTGTCAGACTTTATTTTTGGGGGCACCAAAATCACTGCAGATGGTGACTGCAGCCATGAAATTAAAAGATGCTTACTCCTTGGAAGAAAAGGTATGACCAACCTAGATAGCATATTGAAAAGCAGAGACATTACTTTGCCAACAAAGGTCCGTCTAGTCAAGGCTATGGTTTCTCCAGTGGTCATGTATGGATGCGAGAGTTGGACTGTAAAGAAAGCTGAGTGCTGAAGAATTGATGCTTTTGAACTGTTGTGTTGGAGAAGACTCTTGAGAGTCCCTTGGACTGCAAGGAGATCCAACCAGTCCATTCTGAAGGAGATCAGCCCTGGGATTTCTTTGGAAGGAATGAGGCTAAAGCTGAAACTCCAGTACTTTGGCCACCTCATGCGAAGAGTTGACTCATTGGAAAAGACTCTGATGCTGGGAGGGATTGGGGGCAGGAGGAGAAGGGGACAACAGAGGATGAGATGGCTGGATGGCATCACTGACTCTATGGATGTGAGTCTGAGTGAACTCCGGGAGATGGTGATGGACAGGGAGGCCTGGTGTGCTGCAATTCGTGGGGTCGCAAAGAGTCGGACACAACTCAGCGACTGAACTGAACTGAACTGAACTGAAGTGACTTTCACTTATTCACTCACACTCTTCAGCATTGCCAGAAGCACTCAAATCTCACCTCTGGCAAGTTATGAGTTAGTAGTTGTTGAGAATCAACAATACCAGTCCAACCCACTCATTACTTACATATGCAGAATCAGGGGCCTCACCAACTTACTCAAGGTCAGAGCTAGCTGGCTGTGAGCTAGGAAGAAAACATAGGTCTCCTTCTTAATGGGCCAGTGGCCTCTTAATATGGACCTGTGTTTACTTTAGTTTTGGAATATTATTAGTTAACATTTTTGGGTTGCTTATTATATAACAAATACGGTTCCAAGCACATGTTATCCTATTTAATTCTTACACTCACAGTGGGATTGGTCACATTATCATTTCCATTTAACAGATAAGAAAACTGATGTCTAAAGAAGGGCTTATCCAGTGGCACTCCGCCAGTGAATGGTAGGGCTAGGACTCCAACCCAGACACTGGAGTCCAGAGTCCAGATTACTTGAGTGTCTGACAGAGTGAGAAAAGTTATTTTTAGAAGAACCTGCCTCACCCTCTCTTTCCACTACAAGGGAAACAGGTCCAGACAACAGGAAGAATGACTGCATTTACTTCACTGATGTAGCTGATCTTGCTCAAAGATTTTTCTTGATGGTCTGTTTGTTGAGTGCTTTCCAAAGAAGTGGATCACTTAGTCTTTTACCCATATTAGTATATAGAACTGCACATGTGTACTCAATAAATAACACGATGGAGTATGTGATTTCTTCCACTATTAATGATAGGTATCAGAGTATTTGGTGGGTTCAGCTAACGTATTATAGTTTCACTCATTGAGATGATTTTCAATTAAAAACTTATTAACCAAGTACTGAGATAGTAAGATAGACCAAATGCCAAAATACGGCATTCTTTAATTACATGAGAAGTCTTTGGAGTCAAAGGCTATATAAAATATTTTGACCTCTCTATAATGAACAATTGGTCCTATTGGATTCTAATTATTTACAAGAATGCTTGATCCCTGAAATACCAGAGGTGTAAAATAAATAGATTTTTTTTTGTTAAATAAGATTACCACACATTTAATATTAATAGTAAGCAACAGAGGGGTCTTACAAAATTTTTGATGTGTTTATACAGAGTCAGTGAAGTGGACTGTATTATTCATTTGACTCATGGGGATTATCAGGATATGTTGTTTCTCATTTTTGCTTACTTGCCTCATCCACACACATACAAAGGAGGCTTTGGAGAAGTTTAACACGATTACTTACAGATAATTAAAGGAAAGAAAAATGGCCAGGGCATGGGATCTTGAACTACTGATTCTGGATCCACTATTCCAGAGGACTGTGGTGGAAATTCACCAACAGAGAACAAGAAAATTAGTTTGGAAAACAAATACTCTCACCATACTGAGATTTTGGCCTCAAGTCCTAATGTTCAACTTGATCAACCCAGGTAGGCTAGGTCAAAGGATGAATTCTATTCACTACTCCTAGGTTAGTAAAGCAGTCTAGAACTAGGCAGGCAGAAGCTTCATGTTTTCCTCCAAAATTCAAGGCCCTATTCCTAAATTTTACCATTTCCATGTGGAAATGATAGGTCTGAAGTGTACCTACCAGAGAGGCCTAGGGAAGCAAGGGTTTACCCACTGGTAGGCCCATGGACTGTAGCTGGCTCAAAGATACATTTTATTTAGCTTCTCAACAGTGTTCAAAATTTTAATTTTAAAATAGATTTTTACATGAAACAATTATATTTCCAGTTCTCTTAATAAGTTATCAGATGTAGGTCAGAATGGCCATCATCAAAAGTCTATAAAAAATAAACGCTGGACAGGGAATGGAGAAAAGTGAACCCTCCTAACTTGTTGCTTGGAATGTGAATTGGTGCAGCCACTAAGGAGAAGAGTATGGGGGTTCCTTAAAAAAACTAAAACTAGAGATGCCATATGATCTTGCAATCCCCCTCCTGGGCATATATCCAGAAAAGATGAAAACTAATTTGTAAAGATACCCGCACCCCCATGTTCATGGCAGCATTATTTACAGTAGCAAGACATGAAAGAAATCTAAATGTCCTTTCACAGATGAATAGATAAAGAAGATGTGGTATATATACATACAATGGAATAATACTCTGCTATAGAAAAGAATGAAATAATGCCATTTGTAGCAACATGGCTGGACCTAGAGATTATCAAACCAAGTGAAATAAGCCAGAGAAAGACAAATATCACTTTTATGTGGAATCAATTTCAGGCACAATAAAGGACAGAAATGGTATTGAACTAACAGAAGGAGAAGATATTAAGAAGGGGTGGCAAGAATACACAGAACTATACAAAAAAGATCTTCACAACCCAGATAATCACAATGGAGTGATCATTCACCTAGAGCCAGACATCCTGGAATGTGAAGTCAAGTGGGCCTTAGGAAGCATCACTACAAACAAAGCTAGTGGAGGTTATGGAATTCCAGTTGAGCTATTTCAAATCCTAAAAGATGATGCTGTGAAAGTGCTGCACTCAATATGCCAGCAAATTTGGAAAACTCAGCAGTGGCCACAGGACTGGAAAAGCTCAGTTTTCATTTCCAAAGAAAAGCAATGCCAAAGAATGCTCAAACTACTCATCTCACATGCTAGCAAAGTAATGTACAAAATTCTCCAAGCCAGGCTTCAACAGTACGTGAACAGAGAACTTCCAGATGTCCAAGCTGGACTTAGAAAAGGCAGAGGAACCAAAGATCAAATTGCCAACATCCAATGGATCATTGAGAAAGCAAGACAGTTCCAAAAAACATCTACTTCTGCTTTATTGACTATGCCAAAGCCTTTGATTGTGTGGATCACAACAAACTGTGGAAAATTCTTAAAGACATGGGAATGCCAGACCACCTTACCTGCCTCCTGAGAAATCTGTATGGAGGTCAAGAAGCAACAGTTACAACTGGGCATGGAACGACAGACTGGTTCCAAATTGGGAAAGGGGTACGGCAAGGCTGTATATTGTCACTCTGCTTATTTAATTAATATGCAGAGTATAACATGAGAAATGCTGGACTGGATGAAGCACAAGCTGGAATCAAAATTGCTGGGAGAAACATCAATAACTTCAGATATGCAGATGACACCACCCTTATGGCGGAAAATGAAGAACTAGAAGTCTCCTGAGGAAAGTGAAAGAGGAGAGTGAAAAAGCTGGCTTCAAACTCAACATTCAGAAAACTAAGATCATGATATCTGGTCCCATCACTTCATGGCAAATAGATGGCGAAACAGTGGAAACAGTGACAGACTTTATTTTGGGGGGATCCAAAACCACCGCAGATGGCAACTGCAACCATGAAATTAAAAGATGCTTGCTTCTTGGAAAAAAAGTTATGACCAACCTAGATAGCATATTAAAAAGCAGAGACATTACTTTGCTACAAAGGTCCATCTAGTCAAAGCTATGGTTTTTCCATATTGCATATGGATATGTGAGTTGGATTCTAAAGAAAGCTGAGCGCTGAAGAATTGATGCTTTTAAACTGGTGGTGTTGGAGAAGACTCTTGAGAGTCCTTTGGACAGAGATCCAACCAGTACATCTTAAAGGAGATCAGTCCTGAATATTCATTGGAAGGACTGATACTGAAGCTGAAACTCCAATACTTTGGCCACCTGATGCGAAGAACTGACTCATTTGAAAAGACCCTGATGCTGGGAAAGATTGAGGGCAGGAGGAGAAGGGGAGGACAGAGGATGAGATGGTTGGATGGCATCACTGACTCAATGGACATGGGTTTGGGTAGACTCCGGCAGTTGGTTTTGGACAGGGAGGCCTGGCGTGCTGCAGTTCATGGGGTCGCAAAGAGTTGGACAGGACTGAGTGACTGAACTGAACTGAACTGAAATATGGCTAAACTTTTTTCTAAATCACAAATGTGGAAACAGTTTGATCCTTTTGAGTTTTTGCTTTCAGGATATGTTAGATGACATGAGATCACAGTCTAGAGATTCACCATTTCTAAGTCAAGATCTTCTGAGTGTTCTACCTAATAACTGATGAATCAGGCAGTTTTCGATCCAGCTGATAGGAACACGTACTACGCTTGGCCTTGTGTGAGTCCAAAAGGGTAGTTCTCTAATCCTTTTGGATGATTCTTTCCCCATCCTCAGGTAGTGTCCTCATACATGTGCAGGCCAGTCTTGTGATGAGTATTTTAAGGGGTTTTATCTGGGTTCTTCTTCCTGTGCCACTGCTTAGAAACTATAGACAGTAAGCTGACAGAATTGCAGGATTCACTTTATGTGCTTCCTTCTCTCAGAGATCACTGTCTTTTGTTATCTGATGTTCACTGTCCACTTTTTGGTTGTTTGAGATAGGAAGACAGACACAGTCTCTATTGCTCCACTTTGTCTAGAAGTAGAAGTATATAGCTAAAAGTTTTCTTTTAATGGGTTATGTCTTTTCAATTTAATTTGGTTGCATTGGGTCTTAGTTGCAGCATGTGGGCTTAGGTGCCCTGCAGCATGTGGGATCTTAGTTCCCAGACCAGGGATCAAACTCACATCCCCTGTTTTGCAAGATGGATTCTTAACCACTGGACCACCAGGGAAATCTTAAGTGAAAAGTTTAATGACAGTATTTTGTTGTATTATATTTGTTCCTATGGTTTGGTTCAGTTCAGTCACTCAGTCATGTGCAACTCTTTGCAACCCCATGGATTGCAATGCGACAGGCTTCCCTGTTCATCACCAACTCCTGGATCTTGCTCAAATTCATGTTCATTGAGTCGGTGATGCCATCCAAATATCTCATCCTCTGTCACCCTCTTCTCCTCATGCTTTCAATCTTTCCCAGCATCAGAGTCTTTTCAAATGAGTCAGTTCTTCACATCAGGAGGCCAAAGTATTGGAGCTTCAGTTTTAGCATCAGTCTTTCCAATGAGTATTCAGGACTGATTTCCTTTAGCATGTACTGGTTGGATCTCCTTGTTGTCCAAAGGACTCTCAAGAGTCTTTTCTAACACCACAGTTCAAATGCATCAGTTCTTTGGTGCTCAGCTTTCTTTACAGTTCAACTCTCACATCCATACATGACTACTGGAAAAACCATAGCTTTGATTATATGGACTTCTTTTGGCAAAGTAATGTCTCTGCTTTTTAATATGTTGTCTAGGTTCCTATGGTTATCTTGTACTTATGATCACTGATAATGATTTTTTATTTGTTATAGTTAATTTTCCTTTTAAAATCAGTTGATGATAGTATGAAAAAGTGAGTCAATTTTAAGAAAAATATTTAGAAAGACACAGGATACACCCTGGGAAAAATCCCACATGATAATGAAGGTAGAAATTGGAGTGATAAAGCTTTAATCCAAGGAATAGCAAGGATTGCTGGCAACCACCAGCAAATAGGAGACTGGAATGGAACAGATTCTCCTAAGGAGCCTCCAGAAGGAGCCAACCTTGTTGACACCTTAATTTCAGACCTCTGGCCTCCTAAAGAGTGAGAGAATGAACTTCTGTTTCAAGCACTGCCCTCCCACTGCCCACCTCCAGTTTGTGGTAATGTGTTATAGCTGCCCTAGGGACTAAATGGGCAGTTACTTTTTTTCTTACAAGTTTGTAGGAATTTATTAAAAAGAAGAAAAACATTTAGTGAATAACAAAAGTGATAAAAACATATGATAAGCAATATGATGGCGATAAACAAATGAGGGAAATTTGGGACAATAATACCTTAGCATATTTGTAAGAGATAAATAATGCTGGGCATTGTAGCCTATTAATCAAGACTTGGCTGAGAAATCTTGACCCAGATGTCTATCAAACTCAAATCCATTAGAGATTATGGGTGGTACTGAGGACCATAAATGTCCTCATTTCACAAGATGACTGGATTTCATGGGGCGTTCCAGGATAAAAGGAGAAAATGTTCAGTGGCCAGCTGATACATGTTGTCTTTTTTTAATGATGTTAACTCATTGCCTTCTCATGTAGTGGGGCAGGTTATGGTATTGTGTTGAGAGAGAATGTGGAATATGGGAGGAGCTGTATACTACTGGGCTGAAAGGAGGTTTCTTTGTTTTTCCTTTGATTCATTTTGATATTTGGCAAAACTAATACAATTTTGTAAAGTTTAAAAATAAAATAAAATTAGACTGTATGTTATGAGGGGTTGGGAGATTTAACTAGGGGGAAAAGGAAGGATCCAGAATAAAGCCAGGCTATGCAGAACTGCAAAAAAAAAAAGAAAAAAAAAGTGGAGGAAAATTGGAGACATCGCCTAATCTGTCTCTGTTGTGGCTCTTTGTCTCAATAAGGTTAATAAAAATCTATCAAGTTATTGCTACCCTGCCTATCTTTGTCTATGGCTAATCTTTTCACTGGTAACATGGTCATCTGAGCTAAGATCTGAAGGATGAATAGGAGTTGTCTAGGAGAAGAGTTCTTCCATGCTAGTAAGGTTATGTTCAAAATCCTCTAAGTTAGACTTCACCATTACATGAACCAAGAACTTACAGATGTTCAAGCTGGGTTTATAAAAGGCAGAGGAACCAGAGATCAAATTGCCAATATTCACTGGATCATAGAGAAAGCAAGGGAATTCCAGAAAAACATCTACCTCTGTTTCACTGACTACGCTAAAGCCTTTGACTTTGTGGATCATAAGAAACTGTGGAAAACTTAGAGATGGGAATATCAGACCATCTTATCTGTCTCTTGAGAAACATGTGTGAGGGCCAAGAAGCAACAGTTAGAACCCTGTATGGAACAAGTAAATGACTGGTTCAGGATTGAGAAAGGGGTGTGACAAGGCTGTTTACAGTCAACCTGTTTATTTAACTTATATGCAGAGCACATCATGCGAAATGCCAGGCTGGATGAGTTACCAGCCAGATTCACAATTGCTGGGAGAAAGATCAACAACCTCTGATACGTGGATTATACCATTCTAATGGCAGAAAGTGAAGAGGAAGTACAAGAGCCTCTTGATGAGGGTGAAGGAGGAGAACGAAAAAGCTGGCTTAAAACTCAATATTAAAAAACTAAGATCATGGTGTCCAGTCCCATCACTTTATGGCAAACAGAAGGGGAAAAGGTGGAAGCAGTGACAGATTTCCTCTTCTTGGACTCCAAAATCACTGAGGATGGTGATTATAGCCATGAAATTAGAAGATAACTGCTTCTTGGCAGGAAAGCTATGAAAAATCTAGACAGGGTATTAAAAAGCAAAGACATCACTTTGCTGACAAAGGTCCATATAGTCAAGGCTATTGTCTTTCCATTATGGATGTGAGAGCCGGACGATAAAGAAGGGAGAGAGCCAAAGAATTGATGGTTTCTAACTGTGGTGCTGGAGAAGACTCTGGAAAGTCCCAAGGAGATCAAATCAGTCAATCTAAAATGAAATCAACCCTGAATACTCTTTGGAAGGACTGATGCTGATGCTGAAGCTGAAGCTCCAATACTTTGGCTACCTGATGCAAAGAGCCAACTCACTAGAAAAGACCCTGATTCTGGGAAAGATTGAGGGCAGAAAGAAAAGAGGGCAACAGAGGATGAGATGTTTGGATGGCATCACTGATTCAATGGGTATGAACTTGGGCAAACTCTGGGAGATGGTGAGGGACAGGGAAGCTGGGTGTGCTGCAGCCCATGGGGGTCACAAAGGGTCGGGCATGACTTGGTGACTGAACAATAACAAAGGGAGAAGAGTTAAGGGGCTCAGAGTGAATGCTCACCTCTTCCACAGGGTTTTTTGGATTTTTACCATTTTATGCAAGTGTGTGTGTGTTAGTTACTTAGGCATGTCTGACTCTTTGAGATCCTGTGGACTGTAGCTCCTCAGGCTCTTCTGTCCATGGAATTCTCCAGGCAAGAATAATGGAGTGGGTAGCCATTCCCTTCTCCAGGGGATCTTCCCAACCCAGGGATCAAACCCAGGTCTCCTGCATCACAGGCAGATTCTTTAGCATCTGAGCCACCAGGGAAGCCCTTATGCAACTATAGAGATTCCGTAAAATTCAATATTGCCAAATCCAATATATCTTACTTGTAAATTTTTCTCATGTTGGAAGGGCTACCATTACTGTAGTAATCAGCCAAACAATATGTGTCTATAACTGAGTTATTTCTATGCTTATCTGTTATATTTCTTAAAAAGAAGAGTCCTTTCTATGTCAAATTTTATAGGAAAAGAAAACTTCTGGAGTAATTTTCCCCATGAGAGTTGAAATTTCTTTCAAAATTTAAGGTGGAGTTCACTCCTGATGCTCTAAAGTCCTTGTACACCAGAACTGCTGCTGCTAAGTCACTTCAGTCGTGTCCGACTCTGTGTGACCCCATAGATGGCAGCCCACCAGGCTCCCCCGTCCCTGGGATTCTCCAGGCAAGAACACTGGAGTGGGTTGCCATTTCCTTCTCCAATACATGAAAGTGAAAAGTAAAAATGAAGTCGCTCATTCGTATCCAACCCCCAGCGACCTCATGGACTGCAGACTACCAGGCTCCTCCGTCCATAGGATCCTCCAGGCAAGAGTACTGGAGTGGGGTGCCATACACCAGAACTACCTGTGCTTTACTCCACAGAACACCATTCATTTCTGAGAAGACCCAAGGAAACAGGAAGGAGCTAGGAGTGCCTCCTTAGTATTGAGGGAAGTAGAGGAAGTGGATAAAGGTACACATACCTGACTGAGTTGAAACATGCAAGGCTCCACATGGTTTGGTGTCTACCTTTCTGAACTCACCTCTCCCATCCTCTCTCACCCCTATTGCACACCATCCTTATACACTTACTAACCATTTTAGCTTCCTTTCTCCTCCTCAAACAGGCTAGTGCCTCCTGCTTTGGGCCACTTGCTCTACTCTCTGCCTGGCAGGGTCTTCCCCAGGTCATCATATAACCAGCTTCTCTTCATCCTTCAGTGCAGGATCAAATACTGCCTCTTCAGAGAGGCCTTCCCTGTGCATTTGAGGACTTGTCCTGTTTTGCTAATTTATCTCTTTTTCTCTCTAGAATGTAAGCCCAATGAGGGCAGGGGGATCCCCTCTACTATACTTACCTGCAACCCCGGTGCTAGCAGAGTACCTACCATATAATATGTGCTCAATGACTGTTCTGGAATAAGTGAAGCAATATCAAGTACTATGCTAAGTAATGGTCAATTTATAGGTTAAATAATTCTAAAAAATGGGGGGAGCTATCTGGTTTAACAAGATACACAAAAAGAAACAGTTGATTGACTTTTAACTTTGTAGGATGAGGACAAGTCTCACCAAATAAAACCAGAACTATGCACTCATTTAAATGGGTGACGTACATCAGCTTTTGTTGGCACAAATGCTGTCACAGACCTGGAAAATAAATCAGCTGCGACCCTTTAGAGACTGGTTCCTCTAATTGATGAAAACAAAAATTGCCATTCTCCTTTTATTGGGAGGCTGAGTATGTGGAGAAGACCTAAATTTACTTCTAGCCTTGATATAAACTCATCTGTTTGCCATTTGTCTGGTACAATTGAAATACCATTCTCACAGCCAGCCTGCCCTGTAATGATTTATCATACTTGCTGTTCCTGATGTTGTCAGAACTACGTCTCCAAAATAATATGCCAATACCAACTTCTGCTGAAGTCAATAATTATGCAGGTTTATCAGCCTAGAAGGTCAGCATATATTATAGAGTAGACAGTTCTGGCTGATTAGAAATCTCAAACACTGATAGCAGCTTGAACATCTATTATTGCTTAAAACACAACAAAAAACCCAGCAGCTCTCTCTCCTGTGATTTATTCCTTTAGGATATAGTCAGAAAGAAGATTGCATCAGATTGTCCAGAATCTCAGGCTAGCAGCATTGAGTACTTGCCTACTTGTACTTGGATCTTTCATCAGGAAACATAGAGAAACACAGCCTGGTAGCAAAACAGGAAAGGCAAAGAAAAGAAAGAAGCTTTCTTTCGAGGTCTGAGAACTAATGGTAAGGCCACAGTATGGAAGGCTGAGGAGACGTAGAATCTGGGTTTGAATCTGGGATTGATTACCATTTACTGGTTATGGGACCCAAGGTGGGTTTTTGGCCCCTTTGCCCAGTCTCAGTTTTCTGTCTGTAAAATAAGACAAATAATATTTACCTCCCAGGTTATTCTCAGGATTAAATAGTATAATGAATGAGTAACTCTTTAAACTAAAATTTACTGTGGAAATACCAGGTATAAATTACATTCGTAGGTGTCTTTTTAATTTTTAAAATGGACTTGTGGAAAATGGTAGAAACTTTCGGATATCAAAGGCCACTGTACTCTTTGAAATGCCCTGAATATTGGGAAGACAATACTGTGGCAGGAAAAGTTCAGGTCTCCAAAAGACACGGGTTTGAATCATGTTTTCACTACTTCCTAATGAGGTGGTACTCATCAGTAAAAGGATTACTGCAAAATTAATTGACATAAATGAGTTAAGCTACACAGTTATTGGGATTATCTGTTCTTAGCCAGAGAAAAATAGTTTCACGGATAACAGTAGTCTCTGATGCATAGAATCACTAAGGATCTGAAATCATCTGAATTTTATGGAAGAAATGGAACACTCACAAGTAAAGATACTCTCATAGGATTTAAGAAAATTTCAAGTGTAATTTAAGGTCTTTCTATATTACGGAAGTCTCATTACCCACAGCTATCAAGCTTAAACCTAATTCTTTCCACAAGCTGTTATCACCCAACACATATTATCACCAAGCAAAATCTTATTTATTTTCTTTGTGGAGAAACAGGCTCTTCTGTATCATCTGTCATCTGTGTGGTCTTTGCAGCCCAAATATGTTGAAAATAAGATGGCTTGAGGTCCCTTTTCAGCAGAGCTAACACAATCACCCATTTCCTAAGCTCACAACTGCTCAAATGGTTCAGCCCCTCTTTTCCTTAGAACGTCAGGCAGCTATTAAATTTTCACCCAGCAATCAGCCTCCTGTATCTTCCCCTGAGGACTGGTATGGGAAATTTTCTCCCCTCCCTGTGAACGGTGTTGGATTCATTATTAAATTCTGTCTGGTGAATGAGGAAATCAAGGAGACATGAGGTGATTTCAAAAGGACATGTTCCCCATTCTTTTTGGCAGGGCCTAGGGTGAGAACAATGAGATTGTTTTAGAATTTTGTTTTACAAAGAGACAATTAGTGGTGTCTGTAGAAGTATACATATTTTAAAGAAATCAACTTACAGTAATTCAAATGACTTAAGTAATTAGGAAGTCAGTTTTGTCAACAGTGAAAATATCAGCTGACACCGTAAGGACCTGGGGTTTATATCAGGGGGTGAATGCAGGGAACTGGAAGTTAAATACTAGGTAGATGGGGCCACGTGTACCTATAAGATATGACCACTCTGTGTCCAATCTTGCAGGAGCAGAAACAGATTTTCTGCAGGGCCATGAACAGGCACCAAGCAGAACATTTAACATTTAAAAATCACATAAGCCTCAAAACATCCAAGACATTATTACTGCCTTTTACAGAACAAAAATGGAATTGATGGACGTAAAGTAGCTCCCTGTCATCAGCTAGGAAGTGGTGGGGCTGGAATTCAACCCAGGTCTGTGTTCTTTAGAGTTATTGCCTGAGGCTTCCCTAGAATTGTCCTCTTCTTGCAACTCTACCCACCCTATGAGGTTCAGCCTGAGTGTTATCTTTTGCAGGAATAAAATATTTATCAAACAAATCTCAGATAACTCTCCTTCTTTTAAATAATTCACCCAACATTCATCTCTATTTCCATAGGACCTGTCTTGTATTTAGATCTCTAATAATCTTTCTGATGTTTTATCTTAATTGGTTTCATACTTTACTACATAAATTTAACCATCCACATACTCTTTAACTCCTTCAACATTCCTTGATAAATATATATTGACCACCCATAGCCTCTAGGCACTGAATTAGGTGTTTGGAAAAGGTAATAAACAAAATAGACATGGTTCCTGCCCTTGTCAAGCTTGCAGTCTAGCAGGAGACTACAGACACAAATTAATCAAATAATCACACACACATAAAACTACAAATTGAGACAAGTGCTATTAAAAAAAGGAAGAAAGTTGTGAATAATGGGTGGTTCTGGCATGTCTGAGGGAATTGACAAGACCCCACTGGGGAAGTGCTCTGTGAGCTGAGAGCTGGGGGAACAACCAAAAAGTAAGAGCTATTGCTTACCGAGAGTTTACGATGTGCCAAGCTTTGTTCTAAGACTTTTCATGTAATAACTCATTGACTTCTCAATATAACCTTACCTATTATTTCCTAGAACCAGTATCCTTAATCACTACGCTACTGCTTTCTGTGTCAGAGAAGAGGGGGAAACATTCCAGAGATCACAAGTAAGAGTTGCACAGAAGTTGGAGGCTGATGCACAGAAAGCAGAAAAGAGTGCTGTGTAATGAAACCCCGGAGGCAGGGAGGGCTAATGCTGAGGTCTTTGGCCTTACTTCTACAAGTTTTGAGAATGTTTGTTTATTAAGCTAGAAAAGTGACATATTAGATTCGAGTGTCCAAAGATCAGTTTGGCTGCTGTGTAGACTGTTGAATGCAGGGGGGCAGAGTGGTGTAAGAAACCCATTGGGAGACCACTGCTGTCCTCCAGAGGAGAGCTTGGACCGGAGTGGGAGCCCTGGAGATGGAGACAAATGGATGGATTCAAGTATAAATGAGTAGTTCTATATGCAATTCCAGTTATATGTACAAAATTCCAATAGATTCATACAATAAACTATAGTCTTTAAATGTATATTCACTCAAAGTTGCTTTAGTCTATGTCTCTAAGACCCAAAGTGTTATGAATTTCACTTTTAGTTTTCAGTCCTCCTAGTGGGGATAGCTTGAGAGATGCTATTTCTTATAATCAGATTCCCCAGAGGTTTCAGGGCTTGTTTTTGTTGACTGGCTAAGTCATGCCCAAGTCTTTTGTGACCCCATGGACTGTAGCCTGCTAGGCTCCTCTGTCCATAGGATTCTCCAGGCAAGAATACTGGAGTGGGTGGCCATTTCCTTCTCCAAGGAAGCTTCCCTACCCAGGGATCAAACCAATGTCTCCTGCATTGGCAGGTGGATTCTTTACCACTGAGCCACTGGGGAAGCCCTTCAGGGGTTCCACATATAATTAAACAGCAGGCAGCAATACTAAGGTCCTTGGAAAACTGGTGGATGTGATCTGACATTGACAACCAAACCTGAGAAAACCTAAATTCAGTAAACCCATGACTTTTTTTGGTTCAGTGCTTCAGTTTGTAGATTAAAAACAAACTGTCATCAATCCCATAAACTCTGACTGGTGATTCAAAAGGCAATTTCAAGAGATTTTTCATAAATAGAAAGTTCTATTGTGATCGCTTGCCCATAAACTTATGAAAACCACATGGACTTAATATTTATTAAGCTATGCCTGAGATTTTTAAACTAAATGGAAAAGTGTTAAGGGCCAAACATTCTTGTTTGCAAGTATTACAGAAATTCAGGATTTAAAAAAATCAGATAAAGGAGAAAAATCTCCATGATTTATACTTACAGTGTGGGTACTCTTACACATATAGGCAATCGAGACATTCTTCTACTTAATTAATACCCTCCAAACTGTCAAATCAGATACTTGAGGTGAAATATGCTTTTGATTTTTGGAAATCTGTCTTGTTTTGTTTAGTTTCATGGAGGCTGTGTGAATTTGAGTGACTGAGTAAAGTTATCTTAAATCTGTCCAGAGTGACTGAATTGTTTGGGGGCTGAAAGAATATTATTAATACAACATGGATGCTGGAAATGGTGTTGCTGGATTTCTACAAGTGCTAATACAAGGTATGGGGAATTTACATAGGACTGAAGATTCCTTATTTACCTGGATCCTCAAGCCAGGGCAGGTGTGACCCCAGTTCTGAGGAGTCTTGCAGAGCAGCAGCTTGCCAGGAGGGCAAAGTTTCTCTTAGGTCTCCAGGAAGACCAAAACCCCATGTTCAGCAATGTGTTTATGTGTACAACTATATCTGGGAATGACCAATGGGACACATTCCCAGAGGCCAGTGCCATGAGCTCCATTTTGGGGCTAGAGGATAAAAAATTTCAAGGAGCTTTGGAAAGTGGTGAAAGTGATGGAAAGTGGTGAGACTACTTGTTAAATGATAAGACTACTTATCTGTAGTCATTTGGCTTGGACCTTAACTCTCAGATGTGTATTTCAAGTGGGTTTGCTTATATTCTCCTCTTCCCTTTTTTCCCTTCTTACCTCAATCTACATTTATGAAATGCTTCTGTGAACAATATTATACTAGTCACTGCGGAGAGACCAAGGCAATACGCCAGCTAACCCAAGCCAAAATCAAAACAGTTCCTAGAAAAAAGAAGAGTATAATTTTTGAGCCAGACTTCATAATGTCAAGCCAAAATTCAAATAATTGGACTAATTGTGGTTTGTTTTGTCTATTTGACTTAACTAGCTGACTAATGTCCTTATTTCTAATTATATCTCGAAGAATGGAACCCCAAACTATAAGATATTTGTGCCCTGGGTGATTTAGGGCAAGTTGTTTTACCTCTCTGATTCTCAATGATAACATTTTTCTCAAAAGTATATATATTTATACATATATTATAAAAGCTTCTTCAAGTTAAAAAATATATAAATGTGTTTTGAAAAGAAACCTGGAACTTCTTGGCGTATACAGAGCTCGCAGGAAGAACTTGTTACAGATTTTATTAAGGTGAGACATGAAATAGAAGGATGCAAGGGAAAGTGGGAGGGCTTCCAAGGGACCAGCATTTATTAAACATCTACTATTTGTCAGTTTATTCACCAAGAAGGTGTGTCTTCTCACTCTGTATGTTGGCCATAACACGTGTACTTTCCTTGAGCCCCAGTGAGTAGACAGTCCCTATAACTAGAGAAATGGGGTTGCTCTGAGCACCCTACTTGTAACATATTTTTCCTAGTTACTGACAGTCCTTAGATAAAGCATTAAATCTCCCTGACCCATAGAGTGAGGAAGTGATTCCTTTTTAAATTCTTTTCCAACACTGATCTCATCAAGTAGAAAATCTAAGTTTGGAGTTGTTAAATCTTTAACACATCTTTTACACTTCATAATTTCCATCCTTAACTAAAAAGAGCAGGTCACAAGCTCTGAACCTTAGTCAGACATTGTCTAGTCAAATTTTTAACACTTCTTTTTGCAGCAATTTTATATAATTAAAATAATAATATGAAACTTTTCCTTTAAATATCATTGACTAAAATGGGGAGGTGATTTAAAAGAATAGTGAGAATTAACCAACTACAATAAAAATATATGAGGATATACAGCAGAAAATAACACAACATTGTAAAGCAGCTATACCTCAACTAAAATATATATTTATAAATATATAGAAAAATATTTTTATATATATATTTGTAAAATTTATTTATAAAATTTATATATTTATACATACATATGTGAAAGTGAAAGTGTTAGTCACTCAGTGGTGTCTGACTCTTTGTGACCCCATGGACTATAGCCTGCCAGACTCCTCTGCCCATGGAATTCTCCAGGCAAGAATACTGGAGTGGGTTGCCATTCTCTTCTTCAAGGAATCTTTGTGACCTATGGATCGAACCTTGGTCTCCTGCATTGCAGCAGGATTCTTTACCATCTGAGTCACCAAGGAAGCCTTTATGTTCTATTTAAAATATAGCAAGTGCCATGCTCTTGATGGATCCATACAGTCATGTCTATTACCTCTTTATTTTCTTGGGGTAGACAGCCTTATATGACTTAAAATCAGGCTAGAAGATGATACGCCCAAATAGAACACTCAGGGTTCCCTTTTAGCAAGAGTAAGTGTAATGATCTCATTCCACAGATAGAGAAACAGGTTCAAAAGAGTTAAATAACACCCTAGTCAGTTAAAAAGTTAGTAGAGATGAAGCCATAGCCCAAACTTAGATCACACATCATTCATTTCTCACAATGTTCCAATTGGATGGAACAGTGTTTTTGTTTTTTATTCAAGGTCTATATACATCCTGGAGTGCGAAGTCAAGTGGATCTTAGGAAGTATCACTATGAACAAAGCTAGTGGAGGTGATGGAATTCCAGTTGAGCTATTTCAAATCCTAAAAGATGATGCTGCGAAAGTGCTGCACTCAGTACACCAGCAAATTTGGAAAACACAGCAGTGGCCACAGGACTGGAAAAGGCCAGTTTTCATTTCAATCCCAAAGCAAGGCAATGGCAAAGAATGCTCAAACTACCACACAATAGCACTGATCTCACGCACTAGCAAAGTATTGCTCAGAATTCTCCAAGTGAGGCTTCAACAGTACATGAACTGAGAACTTACAGATGTTCAAGTTGGATTTAGAAAAGGCAGAAGACCCTGAGATCAAATTACCAACATTTGTTGGATCAAAGAAAAAGCAAGAGAGTTCCAGAAAAACATCTACTTCTGCTTTATTGACTACGCCAAAGCCTTTGACTGTGTGGATCACATCAAACTGTGGAAAATTCTTAAAGAGATGGGAATACCAGAACACCTTACCTGCCTCCTGAGAAATCTGTATGCAGGTCAAGAAGCAACAGCTAGAACAGGACATGGAACAACGGACTGATTCCAAATTGGGAAAGGAGCACATCAAGGCTATATATTGTCACCCTGTTTATTTAACTTAAATGCAGAGTACATCATGCGAAATGTAGGGCTGGATGAAGCACAAGCTGGAATCAAGATTGCCGGGAGAAATATCAATAACCTCAGATATGCAAATGGCACCACTGTTATGGCAGAAAGCGAAGAAGAACTAAAAAGCCTCTTGATGAAAGTGAAAGAGGAGAGTGAAAAAGCTGGCTTAAAACTCAACATTCAGAAAACTAAGATTATGGCATCTGGTCCCATCACTTCATGACAAATACGTGGAGAAACAATGGAAACAGTGACAAACTTTGTTTTCTTGGGCTCCAAAATCACTGCAGATGGTGATGGCAGCCATGAAATTAAAAGACGCTTCTTCCAAGAAAAGCCATGACCAACCTAGACAGAATATAAAAAGCAGAGACATTACTTTGCTGACAAATGTCCTTGTAGTCAAAGCTATGGTTTTTCCAGTAGTCATGTATGGATGTGCAAGTTGGACCATAAAGAAAGCTGAGTGCCAAATAATTGATGCTTTTGAACTGCAGCATTGGAGGAGACTCTTGAGAGTCCCTTGGACTGCAAGGAGATCAAACTAGTCAATTCTAAAGGAAATCAGTCTTGAATATTCATTGGAAGGACTAATGCTGAAGCTGTAACTCCAATACTTGGCCACCTGATGCAAAGCACTAACTCATTGGAAAAGACCCTGATGTTGGGAAAGACTGAAGGCGAGAGGAGAGGGGGATGACAGAGGATGAGATGGTTGGATGGCATTACCTATGCAATGGACATGAGTTTGAGTAGTCTCCACGAGTTGGTGATGGGCAGGAAAGCCTGGTATGCTGAACTCCATGGGGTTGCAAAGAGTCTGACATGATTGAATGACTGAACTGAACTGATATACATAAGACTCAAAGGTTCTGGCTCCTTTTCTTGGAATTGGAAACACATTTATCTGCAAGCAATAATTTAGATATTCAATGCAAGTCTGGATTCATTTTTCTGTTTCTTGATGCAATAAACTGTTGATGATGACCTAGCAGAGAGCTTGGACCCTTTTGGTATTTCCCACATACACACAATTCCACTTACTAATTTTTTTTTTTAACTGACTGATCCATTCCTTTGACTACATTTATGAAATCACTGGAAAAGACTCTGATGCTGGGAGGGATTGGGGGCAGGAGGAAAAGGGGAGGACAGAGGATGAGATGGCTGGATGGCATCACCAACTCAATGGACGTGAGTTTGAGTGAACTCTGGGAGTTGGTGATGGACAGGGAGGCCTGGCATGCTGCAATTCATGGGGTTGCAAAGAGTCGGACAGACTGAATGACTGAACTGAACTAAATTGAAATGTATGCTTTGTGTTTGGCATTGGCCTTCATCCTCTGCATCTATTTACAAACGAATTTGGAGTTATCCTCAACTCACCAGTGTTGCTAATTTTCCTGCATCAGGTGTGTTTCATGCTGTACCATATGTTAAATGTGTTCCAAACATATCTGATCATTTATTATATCAATGTGGCATAAGTTCTCCCCAGGGCAGTTGAATGAAGATGAGTTAAGAAACAAATGCTTTGATAAGAGAAATGAGTTCTAGAAACCATGTCTTTCTTCCTTTTATTCCCATTTAAAAGGAACAAAGTGAGAGAGAAATGCACAGACAAAAGAAATAATTTCTTCAGCATATTGATGGCCTCCAAAAGATCAACATGCATACACACACTCTCTTTCTCAACTACCCCTTCCAGCACAGAGTTTAGAACACTCAGAATATACAGATGGTATGCTATAGGTGAAGCACCAGAATATGAAGAAATTAGTAAAATTTTTAGGGGAAACACTGACAGAAATAACCCACCCTGGTGGTTGGGCAGGCCAGGCAAGATAGTAGCCACTTTTATGAATTATCTTAGAATAGGAGGTTCTGGTAAGAACACAGAACTAACAAACTACCACCAACCAGAACTCAGGAAAGGTCAAAAAGAAGAGAGGAGATGCCAGTCCATACATCCTACCCACCTCCCAGAATCCTTCTCACTAGAATCGACCTTTGCTGAGTGATGCACGCACCACCAGGAAGGAACCTGAGTCAGAATTACTGACCAGAGACAAGCCAGAAACTAACCTAGTTACCATAAAACCAGAGACTGCGAGCCACGTGGCATAGCAGTTCTCCTGGGTTCCCTTACTCTGCTGCTCTCCACCCTGGCACCCCTCCCCAATAAAGTTTCTTGCTTTGTTGGCATGTGTGTCTCCTTGGACAACTCATTCCCAAGTGTTAGACAAGACCCTACTCTTGGGGCCTGGAAGGGATCTTCCTTTCTGCAACAAAATGAGCTTCCTTCTTTTTTTTTTTTAATTTTATTTTATTTTTAAAATTTACAATATTGTATTAGTTTTGCCAAATATCGAAATGAATCCGCCACAGGTATATCTGTGTTCCCCATCCTGAACCCTCCTCCCTCCTCCCTCCCCATACCCTCCCTCTGGGTCGTCCCAGTGCACCAGCCCCAAGCATCCAGTATCGTGCATTGAACCTGGACTGGCGACTCGTTTCATACATGATATTATACATGTTTCAATGTCATTCTCCCAAATCTCCCCACCCTCTCCCTCTCCCACAGAGTCCATAAGACTGATCTATACATCAGTGTCTCTTTTGCTGTCTCGTACACAGGGTTATTGTTACCATCTTTCTAAATTCCATATATATGCATTAGTATACTGTATTGGTGTTTTTCTTTCTGGCTTACTTCACTCTGTATAATAGGCTCTAGTTTCATCCACCTCATTAGAACTGATTCAAATGTATTCTTTTTAATGACTGAGTAATATTCCATTGTGTATATGTACCACAGCTTTCTTATCCATTCATCTGCTGATGGACATCTAGGTTGCTTCTATGTCCTGGCTATTATAAACAGTGCTGCGATGAACATTGGGAAACACGTGCCTCTTTCCCTTCTGGTTTCCTCAGTGTGTATGCCCAGCAGTGGGATTGCTGGGTCATAAGGCAGTTTTATTTCCAGTTTTTTAAGGAATCTCTACACTGTTCTCCATAGTGGCTGTACTAGTTTGCATTCCCACCAACAGTGTAAGAGGGTTCCCTTTTCTCCACACCCTCTCCAGCATTTATTGCTTGTAGACTTTTGGATAGCAGCCATTCTGACTGGTGTGAAATGGTACCTCATAGTGGTTTTGATTTGCATTTCTCTGATAATGAGTGATGTTGAGCATCTTTTCATGTGTTTGTTAGCCATCTGTATGTCTTCTTTGGAGAAATGTCTATTTAGTTCTTTGGCCCATTTTTTGATTGGGTCATTTATTTTTCTGGAGTTGAGCTGTAGGAGTTGCTTGTATATTTTTGAGAATAATTCTTTGTCAGTTGCTTCATTTGCTATTATTTTCTCCCATTCTGAAGACTGCCTTTTCACCTTGCTAATAGTTTCCTTTGTTGTGCAGAAGCTTTTAAGTTTAATTAGGTCCCATTTGTTTATTTTTGCTTTTATTTCCAATATTCTGGGAGGTGGGTCATAGAGGATCCTGCTGTGATGTTATGTCGGAGAGTGTTTTGCCTATGTTCTCCTCTAGGAGTTTTATAGTTTCTGGTCTTATGTTGAGATCTTTAATCCATTTTGAGTTTATTTTTGTGTATGGTGTTAGAAAGTGTTCTAGTTTCATTCTTTTACAAGTGGTTGACCAGTTTTCCCAGCACCACTTGTTAAAGAGATTGTCTTTAATCCATTGTATATTCTTGCCTCCTTTGTCAAAGATAAGGTGTCCATATGTGTGTGGATTTATCTCTGGGCTTTCTATTTTGTTCCATTGATCTATATTTCTATCTTTGTGCCAGTACCATACTCTCTTGGTAACTGTGGCTTTGTAATAGAGCCTGAAGTCAGGTAGGTTGATTCCTCCAGTTCCATTCTTCTTTCTCAAGATAGCTTTGGCTATTTGAGGTTTTTTGTATTTCCATACAAATTGTGAAATTATTTGTTCTAGCTCTGTGAAGAATACCGTTGGTAGCTTGATAGGGATTGCATTGAATCTATAAATTGCTTTGGGTAGTATACTCATTTTCACTATATTGATTCTTCCAATCCATGAACATGGTATATTTCTCCATCTATTAGTGTCCTCTTTGATTTCTTTCACCAGTGTTTTATAGTTTTCTATATATAGGTCTTTAGTTTCTTTAGGTAGATATATTCCTAAGTATTTTATTCTTTCCGTTGCAATGGAGAATGGAATTGTTTCCTTAATTTCTCTTTCTGTTTTCTCATTATTAGTGTATAGGAATGCAAGGGATTTCTGTGTGTTGACTTTATATCCTGCAACTTTACTATAATCATTGATTAGTTCTAGTAATTTTCTGGTGGACCTTTTTCTCAAGCGCACATGGAACCTTCTCCAGGATAGATCACATCCTGGGCCATAAATCTAGCCTTGGTAAATTCAAAAAAATAGAAATCATTCCAAGCATCTTTTCTGACCACAATGCAGTAAGATTAGATCTCAATTACAGGAGAAAAACTATTAAAAATTCCAACATATGGAGGCTGAACAACACGCTGCTGAGTAACCAACAAATCACAGAAGAAATCAAAAAAGAAATCAAAATTTGCATAGAAACTAATGAAAATGAAAACACAACAACCCAAAACCTGTGGGACACTTTAAAAGCAGTCCTAAGGGGAAAGTTCATAGCAATACAGGCATACCTCAAGAAACAAGAAAAAAGTCAAATAAATAACCTAACCCTACACCTAAAGCAACTAGAAAAGGAAGAAATGAAGAACCCCAGGGTTAGTAGAAGGAAAGAAATCTTTAAAATTAGGGCAGAAATAAATGCAAAAGAAACAAAAGAGACCGTAGCAAAAATCAACAAAGCTGAAAGCTGGTTCTTTGAAAGGATAAATAAAATTGACAAACCATTAGCCAGACTCATCAAGAAACAAAGGGAGAAAAATCAAATCAATAAAATTAGAAATGAAAATGGAGAGATCACAACAGACAATACAGAAATACAAAGGATCATAAGAGACTACTATCAACAATTATATGCCAATAAAATGGACAATGTGGAAGAAATGGACAAATTCTTAGAAAAGTACAATTTTCCAAAACTCGACCAGGAAGAAATAGAAAATCTTAACAGACCCATCACAAGCACGGAAATTGAAACTGTAATCAAAAATCTTCCAGCAAACAAAAGCCCAGGTCCAGACGGCTTCACAGCTGAATTCTACCAAAAATTTAGAGAAGAGCTAACACCTATCCTGCTCAAACTCTTCCAGAAAATTGCAGAGGAAGGTAAACTTCCAAACTCATTCTATGAGGCCACCATCACCCTAATACCAAAACCTGACAAAGATGCCACAAAAAAAGAAAACTACAGGCCAATATCACTGATGAACATAGATGCAAAAATCCTTAACAAAATTCTAGCAATCAGAATCCAACAACACACTAAAAAGATCATACACCATGACCAAGTGGGCTTTATCCCAGGGATGCAAGGATTCTTCAATGTGAGCTTCCTTCTATTTTGCTTCAGGGCTCATCAATATAATTTTTTCTTATAGTTTCTATCTAGAAAGTCAATTCAACTTCCTGTCTTGTTTACTCTAAATGAGCTTTTCCATACCTCTGTAGTCTTGCCTTTTCAGTTCTTTATCATTCTTGGTTTGAATGTAAACCTTCACCTATACTTGTTTGTCTTTTCAAGAGTGGCTTGCAAGCCTCTTGTTTTGATGAGCCTTGGATTCTCATTATTCTGTTCTTTCAAATCAAAGGCTGATTTTTTTTTTTTTATAAAATGCTTTTTTTCCCCCCTGATAACTCCTTGCTTTCTTTGTCCTGAAATACCAAACAGATCTCTAATTCTGTAACGTAGGTTTCTTTAAGGCAACATTTAGACACTGTGCTGGCCATTCAGGAGAACATATTACAAATTGTACATGCCCTTTTCCTTATTCCCTAGGTGAATTTAATGCATTATTCACCGACTAATCTATTTAAGTAACATGTTTACTAAATGCCTACTCTGTGTGAGACAGTATGCTAAGGTTTGGTGACAATGACGAACAAAGGTATACACTGTATCAGACTCTCTGTTTAACAGAAGAGGGTGACTGTACAATCAAATACCAATTATCTTCAGGTATATGGAATCAAATATCTTTGTTTTCCTCTGCTACAAAACCACAATGTGGCTATTGATACCAAATAGAACCCTGTGGGTCTCCTGGGCACCAAAGCCTTTCTGTGTCCCCTTCTCTGAGTTCCAAAGAACAGATTCAAACAATGGCTAATTCAGGGAAGGGAGGGGATGCGGAGGGAAGAGTGGAGCAGTCAAGCAACAATAGGACCTAACAGTATAGTCTAAGGGTCCTGGCTCCCCCTTCAAGTGATATACAAAACATTATCTTTGAGCTCTTCTGGAGAACTAAAACCCCCACCAAATGGATGACTTAAAGCACTCTATTCCAGAGGTCACAGTTTGCCTCTCATCACTTGATGCCAGATCATCTCTGGATCGAAGGAATGTGGGTCCTATGCACCCTGATCCTTATCAGCAACTTCTACAACTAGACTATAAGACTCCTCACAGGAATCCTCAGCTGGGGACACGCAGTGTTGAGGGCATTAGCCCACTGTGGCCCCCTTTGCCTGGCAAAGCAATAAAGATATTCTTTTCTACTTCACCTAAAATTTTGTCCCCAAGATGTAATTTGGTGTCCAGAGACCAGATTCAGCTTCACTATTATATAAAGTTTGTAGCTGTGGATGTAATGAAGTAATATTTAGTAAATCTCTGAATGAATAAATAAAGGAATACAGAGTTAGAGAAGAAAAATCACTGGAAAAGTTCAGTTAATATGATCTAGAATTAGGGATTTTGGTAAATATACACGTGAGAAATAAGCACTCAGTAAAGAAAGAGCAAGACTGAGAAGACCTAGAACTGATGTTTTCAATACAGCTGAGGGGCCCAGAGGTGAAAAGCAAATATATTTACAAACTTGTGGACCTTTTTGTTGTTTTTCAGTCGCTCAGCCATGTCTGATACTCTGCAACCCCATGGTCTGCAGCCTGCCAGGTCTCCATATCCCACCCCATCTCCCAGAGCTTGTTTAGACTCATGTCCATTGAGTCATGTTCTGGAGTCAGTGTGGACCTCCAGTACCAGGTTAATTAAACTGCTCACTGGACAGGAAGTTATCTTCAGAACAAAAAAGAAACAGGAAATAATGCTTTATACTCTGCATTAAATGTTTTAAATCTGCTTTGTTGATTTATAGCATTGACTCCTCAAGAAGTGATTTAACTTGGAAAATATGGTCTATATATGAGTCTATATATGTCTATATATGAGCCATGTGAACAATGGAGCCAAATCAACCTGGTCACTCACAATATTAGGTTCTTTTTAGAACTAGTAGCCTTAAAAAAATGCAGAGGTAGTTTACAGTTAAAGATCTTCTCATCTACAACCTTGCTGTGAGGCTTCAATTTTTAAAAGTCTTAAACTAAAATCTTTCACACATAGACAGTGTATTAGAAAGTGGGCACTGAATCACTTGAATCCCAGTTCTATCCTTTTAGCTTCATAATTTACACTAAGCCTCATGGGATGTAAACTGATGATATAGTTCATGTCTGAGTAAGATACAGTTAATGCTTGGCTGGCATTGCACAAAGATTCCTCCAATTCAATGAACTAAAGAGACCCTGGCTGCCATTTCAAAAGGTATAGATAAGGATTTCCACCTAGAATAGAGTGGTTTATGACAACTTAACACTCCCACCTGAGTGAAATATTAAAAAGTTAGATAAAATTTATTTTTAATAAACCTTGTTTCAAGGCATCAGAGACCTGCAAAAACAATGAGAATGAGATGAAATGAAAATTGCAGGTTTAGCCAGGTCTGGGTGTGACCAAGAGGCTAAACAGCCTAACTGGGCTCTAGCAAAGGCCCCTGCTGGGAGGGAGAAATCAACACACTGTGGCAGTTATGCAGCCCTGAGGTGACCAAAACTGGTGATGTGAATGGCCTCCACACACAGCTGTTGTCCAGTGCAAGACATCTGCTTAATTCTTACACACACACACACACACACACACACACACGCACACACATACACACACACACACATATATTTTTTTTGGTCACACTACTCAGGAGCTTCCTGACCAGGGACTGAATACAGGCCCTTGGCAGTGAAAGTGCAGAGTCCTAACCACCAGACTACCAGGGAATTCACTAACATTTGTTGAATTCTGAAGCTGAGCAGCACGAGGCTTAGAAAATAGATTGAAAAATCTCCGAAAAGGAGAGAAGAATTTTCCTGAAGTTCATGGTTCTGAGGAGACTATGACTTGCTAGGGGAGGAACTCTGGTTAACAAAGCCCTGGAGCCAGTGGTGAGCTGGCCTTTCTGGGAGCACTGGCCAATTCCAGGTGTGGCCAGAGCTGAGAATCCAGCTTGGTCTAGCAAAGGACCACTACGAGGGACAAGAAACCTCAAATGTTGGCTTCCATGGAAGTCTGGAAGGAGAATTGAGAGGCCTCAACCACACAGCTGGTTTCCCCTCAAGAAATGTGTAGAATTCTAAAGCTTCTTCTAAAGCTTCATGGAGCAGGAGACTAGGAATTTGTTAGTACTGAGACGTCAGTACATTTGTTAGTACTGACATTTTGTTAGTACTGAGAACTGAGGCTCTGCCAGGAATGGAGTCCTGGTTAACATGGCAGGCTCTTGTTTGAAAGAAAGGTCACATCCTGGGAAAAGAAAGTAAACCTGAGGGAGGGCCAGCTCAGTCACAGGCCTGGGGGAGGTTTTTCCTTCACTCCAACCTACCCACTCAGCAGAAGAAAGGTTTGGTTTTCTGGTGGAAGGTAACATTATCTAGAACTGCCATACATTTTTTATAACCAACTTCTGTCATTCAATCAAAATGCAAAGACCACTGAGGTCAGAAGATGCTCAAACTCTTTCATGTGTTCCTAGACTATTTCTAGCCAGTCAACATCTTGAACACCTTAATTTCACAAATGAATGCCTTTCTAGCATCCATTATTGCTATTACTCAGTCGCTAAGTTGTGTCCGACTCTTTTGCGACTCCATGGACTGTATTCTGCCAGGCTCCTATGTCCATGGGATTTTCCAGGCAAGAATACTGGGGTGGGTTGCCATTTTCTCCTCCAGGGGATCTTCTCAACCCAGGGATTGAACCCGCCTCTCCTGCATTGACAGGCAGGTTCTTTACCAAACAGCCATCTGTGAAGCTAGCATCCATTATGCTAATAAGCAAAAGCTACTGTCACTAAGCTAAAGTGAACTGAAACTCTTGCAGCAGCACTTCCCGGTGGTCCTAATGGTTAAATGCTGGCTGACAATCCTGCAGTGTGCACTTCTGATTAAGATGTGGATGAATCTGTGTTATCTACAATGTAGTGTCAATGAAGTGTTTTTAAAGTAAATAATAAATTACATAACAGACTAAAAGCTCCTTAAAATCAAGAAACTTTTAAATTCAGCTTCATATGCCCAGCTCATTCAGAGCTTAGAACATATCAGGGATCAATGATATTGGTTGAGTGGATTCATATGAAAAGTTGTAAATGATGCATGACTCTAGATAACATTCCAGTGGTGAAGTCAAAATAAGGGTTTGTTAGCTACTTTGCCTCTTTTCCCCTAACTCATGATTGTGAAGCCTCTATCATATCCTTTTTTCTCTCTTGGTTCTCATTCCCTGTCTTAGATTGTTATGCTTTTCAGTCAGTTCACTTCAGTCACTCAGGCGTGTCTGACTCTATGTGACCTCATGAACTGCAGCACGCGAGGCCTCCCTGTCCATCACCAACTCCTGGAGTTTACTCAAATTCATGCCCATTGAGTCCGTGATGCCATCCAACCATCTCATGCTCTGTCCCCTTCTCCTCCCGCCTTCAATCTTTCCCAGCATCAGGGTCTTTTCAATTGAGTCAGTTCTTCGCATCAGGTGAACAAAGTATTGGAGTCTCAGTTTCAACATTAGTCCTTCCAATGAACACCCAGGACTGATCTTTAGAATGGACTGGTTGGATCTCCTTGAAGTCCAAGGGATTTTCAAGAATCTTCTTCAACACCACAGCTCAAAAGCATCCATTCTTTGGCGCTCAGCTTTCTTTAGAGTCCAACTCTCACATCCACACATGACTACTGGAAAAACCACAGCTTTGACTAGATGGACCTTTGTTGGCAAAGTAATGTCTCTGCTTTTTAATATGCTGTCCAGGTTGGTCATAACTTTTCTTTCAAGGAAAAATAAAAGACACTTGTCTTTTATTTTCATGGTTGCAGTCACCATCTGCAGTGATTTTGGAGGCCAAAAAAACAAGTCTGTCACTGTTTCCACTGTTTCCCCATCTATTTGCCATGAAGTGATGGGACCAGATGCCATGATCTTAGTTTTCTGAATGTTGAGTTTTAAGCCAACTTTTCCATTCTCCTCTTTCACTTTCATCAAGAGGGTCTTTAGTTCTTCTTCGCTTTCTGCCATAAGGGTGGTGTCATCTGCATATCTGAGTTATTGATATTTCTCCTGGCAATCTTGATTCCAGCCTTTGCTTTATCCAGCCCAGCATTTCTCATGAGGTACTCTGCATATAAGGTAAACAGTCAGGGTGACAATATACAGCCTTGACGTACTCCCTTTCCTATTTGGAACCAGTTTATTGTTCCATGTCGATATAACTGTTGCTTCCAAACCTGCATACAGATGTCTTGAGAGGCAGGTCAGGTATTCCCATCTCTTTAAGAATTTTCCACAGTTTGTTGTGGTCCACACAGTCAAAGGCTTTGGCATAGTCAATAAAGCAAAAGTAAATGTTTTTCTGGAATTCTCTTGCTTTTTCGATGATCCAGCAGATGTTGCCAACTTGATCTCTGGTTCCTCTGGCTTTTGTAAATCCAGCTTGGACATCTGGAAGTTCACAGACTATTGAAGCCTGGCTTGGAGAATTTTGAGCATTACTTTACTAGTGTGTGAGATGACTACAATTGTGCAGTAGTTTGAGAATTCTTTGGCATTGCCTTTCTTTGGGATTGGAATGAAAACTAACCTTTTCCAGTCCTGTGGCCACTGCTGAATTTTCCAAATTTGCTGGCATATTGAGTGCAGCACTTTCACAGCATCATCTTTTAGGATTTGAAATAACTCAACTGAAATTCCATCACCTCTACTAGCTTTGTTTGTAGTGATGCTTCCTAAGGCCCACTTAACTTCACATTCCTGGATGTCTGGCTCTAGGTGAGTGATCACACCATCGTGATTATCTGTGTCATGAGGATCTTTTTTGGTATAGTTCTTCTGTGTATCCTTGCCACCTCTTCTTAATATCTTCTGCTTCTGTTAGGTCCATACTATTTCTGTTCTTTATTGTGCCCATCTTGCATGTAATGTTCCCTTCGTATCTCTAATTTTCTTGAAGAGATCTCTAGTCTTTTCCATTCTATTGTTTTCCTCTATATATTTGCACTGATCACTGAGGAAGGCTTTCTTATCTCTCCTTGCTATTCTTTGGAACTCTGCATTCAAATGGGTATATCTTTCCTATTCTCCTTTGCCTTTCACTTCTCTTCTATTCACAGCTATTTGTAAGGCCTACGCAGACAACCATTTGGCCTTTTTGCATTTCTTTTCTTTGGGGATGGTCTTGATCCCTGCCTTCTGTACAATATCATGAACCTTTGTCCATAGTTCTTCAGGCACTGTCTATCTGATCTAATACCTTTAATCTATTTGTCACTTCCACTGTATAATTGTAAGGGATTTGATTTAGGTCATACCTGAATGGTCTAGTGGTTTTCCCTACTTTCTTCAATTTCAGTCTGAATTTGGCAATAATGAGTTCATGATCTGAGCCACAGTCAGCTCCTGGTCTTGTTTTTGCTGACTGTATAGAGCTTCTCCATGTTTGGCTGCAAAGAATATAATCAATCTGATTTTGGTATTGACCATCTGGTGATGTCCATGTGTAGAGTCTTCTCTTGTGTTGTTGGAAGAGGGTGTTTGCTATGACCACTGTGTTCTCTTGGCACAACTCTATTAGCCTTTGCCCTGCTTCATTCTGTACTCCAAGGCCAAATATGCCTGTTACTCCAGGCATTTCTTGACTTCCTACTTTTGCATTCCAATACCCTATAATGAAAAGGACATCTTTTTTGGGTGTTATTTCTAGAACGTCTCATAGGTCTTCATAGAATCATTCAACTTCATCTTCTTCAGCATTACTGGTTGGGGCATTGACTTGGATTACTGTGATATCCTGATCCTTTTCCATGCATTTCTAGGGAGATAGCTTAGCACAGAGTTTGGGAAACAGATACTTAGTTGTCAGGCTTTCTTTGTAGGGGCCCTTGATCTGCACTTTACCACTTCTCAGACCACTGGCAAGTTACTTAACCTTTAGGTCTGAGTCCTCCACTATAGGATGGGTGCAGCAATAGTAGCTTTTGTACAAAGTTAATGTGAGGATTTAAAAGATAACACCTGTCAAATGCTTATGAGTGTGTCTTGCACATGATCATAGTACAATAAAATATTAGCATTTATTGTTTTCATATTGAAGCTTATGTTTTGAGATTCATCCAAATAGTTGCATGTATCAATAGTTCATCCCTTCTTATTGCTAAGTAGTATTCTATTATGTGGATATTTCACAACTTAAGTATTTCCCAGAGCGTATGCACCATTTTGCACACCCATCAACCACATATGGGAGTTTTAGTTGCTTCACATCCTCATCAGCCCTTGACATTGTCAGTATTTTTAATTTTAGATATTTAATAGGCATACAGTAGGTACTATTGGGCTTCCCTGATGACTCAGATATAAAGAATCTGCCTGCAATGCAGGAGACATGAGTTCGATCCCAGGTTCGGGAAGATGCCCTGGAGAAAGAAAAGGCAAACCACTCCAGTATTCTTGCCTGGGAAATCCCATGGACAGAGGAGTCTGGTGAGCTACAGTTTGGGGGTGGGGGAGAGGTCACAAGAGTTGGACACGATTTAGCGACTACACCACCACCACCAGGTACTGTAACTACCTCAGTTTTATGGGTGAAAAAAACCAAGGCTCAGAGAGACTGAGTAAATCATAGGAGGCCTCATATTTTATGAGGATCAGAGATAAGATTTGAATCCAGACTATCTAATGCCACAGTTTTAAAAGCATTTCATACTGGGGTTAGAAGCAATGTATTTGATCAGATGTGTGTCTACATGTGTGGCTTTTATTCACAAGTTATGATCCTTTATTATGACTTGATGTTTTTCAAAGTTGGGAATATTTCATATAATTATGAGTTTTGAGAAGAAGCTTGAGGATACCTTCTATACAAATGGTTTTTCTTTTGGGAAGGTGGTAAGAGACAGCCAAGCAGACATATTAAAGACTGGGATTTGAATTTTCTCTTGAGTTAAAAAAAAAAATACTCAGGCCAAAAACAAAAAGAACAACAAACAAGGGGAAAAAAAAAAAAAAAAAAAGCTCCCTGTGACCTTTACTTCCTTTCTGCTCTTTCCTCCCACAGAGTAATCATTTTTTTCTTTTTTTCTGGACAACAAAAGGCCAGCTCTTAGAGCCATTTTTATAGATTTGAAAATGGACATTTTTTTCTGCCTGGTTTTCCTTCTCCCATTTAAAAATTTTTTCTTCCCCTTAAACTATGGTCTTAGAACAATTTCACAGCCTTCCAGCAGGTTATGTAGAAAAGCCTCAGTAGTGGTAAAGCTGTAGAGGAATAAAAGCCTGATCCCTGGGTTCACCTACCTAAAAGAAAATGTTAAAGTATGGATTAAGTTTCTTAACAACTCAAAATATCAACCATTTGCCTGTAATTTGGTTAGATGGTTTTCCACAAACTAACCAATCTCTTTGTTTGATAGGTACTTGAATTAACCACAGGCAGTTGATATATAAAATGGAAATGAAAGTATGCTCGAGATTCAAGACACAGGACAGAAACCAGTTATCTTCCCTAAATAGATGAATTTCATTTCTGAGAGTAAGAAACGATTGTTTGACTCTTCAAACATCCATCTTCGGCACAATCAGTTCTCAACTCTGCTTCTGAATATATTGGCTTTTCTCCCTCTTGCAGCTTCCTCTCCTCCCACCCACCCAACCCTCCCTCCCAGTTGGGAAAGTCCTTCTGTTGTGTACAGGATATATTTTTAAAGCTGTGTACCGGAATGTCAGTGTTGCTGGGGAATTCCTCCTGAAAGTGGCTTTATTTGTATGACAAGAGCATTTAATGCTGGCGTTTTCAGTATTCCATTACACACAACAGATAAAGGGATGCCTCCCAGGGCAGGTTAGAAAGAATCTTTGGATTCTGCTTCTCTGTCCTTTCTCTAGGGGTCCCTTATTTCCTTCCTCTCTTCCATCTCTCCTACCCTGCATCTTCTACTTCTTTCAGGCACATTTTCCAAAGCTCTCATTATCTCTGGAGAAAAATAAAGCTGGACCCCTTTCTAACACCATATTTAGATGTGGACTCCAGATGTGTTTAAATGTAAAAGACAAAATGATACATGTAACAGAAGAAAATATAGAAGAATATCTTTGTTTCCTAGGGTGGGAAAAGAATTGATTGAATAAAACCCCAATGTTCATCGCAGCACTGTTTATAATAGCCAGGACATGGAAGCAACCTAGATGTCCATCAGCAGATGAATGGATAAGAAAGCTGTGGTACATATACACAATGGAGTATTACTCAGCCATTAAAAAGAATACATTTGAATCAGTTCTAATGAGGTGGATGAAACTGGAGCCTATTATACAGAGTGAAGTAAGCCAGAAAGAAAAACACCAATACAGTATACTAACGCATATATATGGAATCTAGAAAGATGGTAACAATAACCCTGTGTACGAGACAGCAAAAGAGACACTGATGTATAGAACAGTCTTATGGACTCTGTGGGAGAGGGAGAGGGTGGGAAGATTTGGGAGAATGGCATTGAAACATGTAAAATATCATGTATGAAACGAGTTGCCAGTCCAGGTTCGATGCACGATACTGGATGCTTGGGGCTGGTGCACTGGGATGACCCAGAGGGATGGAATGGGGAGGGAGGAGGGAGGAGGGTTCAGGATGGGGAACACATGTATACCTGTGGCGGATTCATTTTGATATTTGGCAAAACTAATACAATTATGTAAAGTTTAAAAATAAAATAAAATTAAAAAAAGAAAAAAAAAGAATAAAGTAAAAATATTATGATTACTTCAAAAGTAAGAATTTCTGTTCAATGAAAGGCAAAGTTGATAGGCAGATGACAAAATTGGGAAAGATACTGGTCACATCTAAAACTGACAAGTGATCTTTATTTATATTATGTAAGAAACTCTTATTCACCAAATAGCAAAAGAAACCCAGCAGAAGAGTGAGCAATGAATATAACAGACAATCTGTAGACGAGTTCACCAGGGATTCACAAACATTCAGGAAGTGTTCAAAATCATCTGTAAATATGTAAGTGCAAGCTGACATACTAACAATATATCACTTAACTGGGAAAGATTAGACAGCGGGACAATATTAGGATCTGGCAAGGATGAAATTAAAAGATGCTTGCTCCTTGGAAGAAAACCTATGACAAATCTAGAGAGTGTATTAAAAAGCAGAGATATCACTTTCTGACAAAGGTCCGTACAGTCAAAGCTATGGTTTATCCAGTAGTCATGTATGGATGTGAAAGCTGGGCCATAAAGAAGGCTGAGCCCCAAAGAATTGATGCTTTTGAATTGTGGTGCTGGAGAAGACTCTTGAGAGTCCTCTGGGCTGCAAGGAATTCAAACCAGTCAATCCTAAAGGAAATCAACTCTGAATATTCATTGAAAGGACAGATTCTGAAGCTGCTGCTGCTGCTGCTAAGTCGCTTCAGTTGTGACCGACTCTGTGTGACCCCATAGATGGCAGCCCACCAGGGTCCCCCGTCCCTGGGATTCTCCAGGCAAGAACACTGGAGTGGGTTGCTGTTTCCTTCTCCAATGCATAAAAGTGAAAAGTGAAAGTGAAATCGCTCAGTTGTGTCCAACTCAGCGACCCCATGGACTGCAGCCTACAGGCTCCTCCATCCATGGGATTTTCCAGGCAAAAGTACTGGAGTGGGGTGCCATTACCTTCTCCACACTGAAGCTGAAGCTCCAATACTTTGGCCACCTGATGTGAAAAGATGACAAAATGGAAAAGACCCTGGGAAAAATTGAGGGCAGAGGGAGAAGGGGGGTGACAGAGGATGAGATGGTTGGATGGCATCATCGACTCAATGAACATGAGTTGGAGCAAGCTCCGGGAGATACTGAAGGACAGGGAAGCCATAGGGTCCCAGAGAGTCAGACATGATTGAGTCACTGAACAGCAACAAGGATGTGGAACTGAGAAATCCTTAGGTGTTCTGGTGTTGCTGACTGGGGAACCATTTTTAGGGTGCAATTTGGCACTACTTTGTCAAACTAATTATGTATAATTTTATGACCAACGATGCTGTTCCAAGTGTATATAAAATAAATTATCACATAGATCCTTAGGGGGCTACATAGGAGGATATGAACTGTAATTTTATCTGTGGTGGCAAGAAGCTGGAAGCAGTCTGGCCAGCCACAGTTGAGAAAGCAGGCAGATACCATGTAATGGATGAGATCACGTGGCTGTTAAAGGCAAAGAATTAGATGTAGGTACGGTGACATGGAGAGACCAAAAATCACAATGATTGTGAAAGAAGAAATAGAATAAGTTAAAATGCTGTATCATTTATATAAATCTAAAGCACACACGCACAAAATATAATTACATTCATTTTGCATCCAAAGAAAACAACACACTTCAAATGCATTCAATTAGATTGACTGGGGAGAGCAGTATGGAAGTGGAAAATGGAGGTGAATGAGAATAAATCAATATAACAAGGGAGGAGCCTGGTCCCATGGATCTATGATGATGCCATGCCACAAACCAAGGATTATTATTAATGCAAGCAAGTCTCTGTTTCTGACAGCCACAGTAAACAAAAACAAAACAAATTTGCTTGGGTGCTTTCTTCATCCTTTTTCCACATCAGGCTCTCAAACCCAGGACATCCTTTCTGTGTGCAGTGACCACTCCATTAGTCCTGAATAACACTGAACTTTTCCTGGACTGCTAGAAAAGAGTTGATGGAGTCTTATTTTTCCTTTCAATCCTGTTGGTGAATTGTCCATAATATTGTGATTCTCAGCATACTTGCCTCTATGCAATGTAAGTCTTTTACAGCCTACTTATCGTTGGGTTCTGTGATTCCAAGTCCCACATGTGGAGGTGTCTATGACAAAATGCCCATATTAAATGATGCATTTTTGCTTCCCTCCCCCTCCCTTTTTTTTTTTTTTTTTTTTTTTTTTTGCTAAGAGATGAAAAATGTGGAGCTGGTTAGGTAGAATTTCTGGCTGGCAGAGATATTTCTACATAAAAAAAAAAGTATAGTTAGGAGATAATCTCAGGAAGAGGGAAGATGGGTCTGATGGCAGAAGGAGGTTCTTTATTCTGCATTTATTGAAAGAATACTACTTGCAATGAGAATACAGAGTGAACACACTGACTAGTTCCCTCTCTTTTGGAGCCTGCATCCCAGCGGGGAAGAATTGATGAGTAAAGATCATTTCAGCAGTATTAATTGCTCTGAAGAGAATACAGAGGGTAATGAATTAGCCAATGATGGTAAAGGACTTCAGAGGAATTTAAGTTAAGGAGTGAACAAATGCATCAACATTTTTAAAGGTTGCTTTGGCTTTTGTCTGAGTTATGTATTGGGCAGGGAGAAGAACAGAAGCAGGGAGACTCTACTATCAGGAGGCTACCTCAGTAGACCTTGGGAGGAGGTGATGGTGGCTTGGACCAAAGTGGTGGGGATGTGGATGAAAGAGGCAGGTGGAGAGATGAGCTGGCTGAAACAGGAAAATCAGGCATAAAGGTGAACAGAACAAAAGGTAACAGAATGGGAGTTTACAGTAGAATGAACACTTGGAGATCATTCTGGTCCAACCCCTTATTTTCTACAGATGAGGAAATCACATCCCAAGAGGGTAAAGTGATCACATCATCATCTCAGAAGCATGACCAGTCTCTGAGCCTCCTGGCCCCAACCCAGCACTCCTTCTACACACCATGCTGGCCAAACTAGCATGGAAGGAGGATGGAAGAGCAAGCATGTTGGGAAGGATAGGGCAAGAAAAGTGAGAGCGATGATGAGGGAGAAAAGAGAGGGGAAGGGGCAGCAAAGGGTGAAAATGAAAGGTGATCAAGATGGAGAGAAGAAAATGACAGGGGGTGAATTAAAGCAGGGGTCCCCAGCCTTCAGAATCTAATGCCTGATGATTGGAGGTGGAACTGATGCAACAATAGAAATCAAGTGCACAATAAATGTGATGTACTTGAATTATCCCAGAACGATTCTCTGACCCCAGTCTGTGGAAAAACTGTCTTCCATGAAACCATTCCCTGGTGCCAAAAAGATTGGGGACCACTGAATTAAAGGATAGGGGCAGGCAGGGGAAGGGAGTGAGGAGGAGGAGGGGAGCTTGTTGCTAGGATTATTAGGGGTGATGGTTTCCAGTTGGGGTTTGGCTTAATAGACCAATGCCTGGCTCCCCACAGGTGTCAGGGCACCAGTGGCAGCAGTTGGAGCAGTTGCCTGAGCCACCTGTGCCACAGGAACAACGGCAAAGGAAGTACAGATGGGCAGGAAGTTGCCCTGGGTCAGAGCCAGGCTCGCCAGGATCACGCTGCTCTCACCCTCCTCGTGGGACATGCAGAGTCTTCCCAAGGGAGTCCAGAGACCAGGCTATTCTCCGCCATTGCCATCACTCAACACTGTCATGCTACTACCATTCCTCTGGGCCAGACGATATGTGTAGGCTTTACATACTTGTCTCTCATCCTCACAAAAACTCTTGAGGCAGGTATTAGTTCTCTGGGTTTGCAGATAACAGAAACTAGGCTTAAGTAACTTGCATGACACCATCTCAGAACCAGGCAGTGGCAGAAAGGTCCTGCTATCTAACATGAAGTGTTGGACAGACTTTGCAAAAGGTGTCAGTGCTTTTTCCCTTTCCACAGATGGAGGACCCTTGGCCTGGGAAGACAGGACTGATGGGACCAGATGAAACTTTACTCTTCCAGCCTCCCATCTGGTCCCCCCAGATACCCGCTGCCCTGGATGAATATTCAGTTCCAGTTACATAGGCAACTTACAGGATACAAAATGAACCTTCTTTTAGAGTTTTTGTGCTGTATCATTGTTTAAAATGTACAATTACTAACCTTCTCCTTTTCCTTTAAGGTTTTTTCAAATATCAGCCTTTCTGTGAAGGTTTCATTTCTCTCCAAGGAAACTAAATCACTCCCTCCTTGGTGCCCTCATAGTCCTGCATTTTGGTTTGAGGCACTTGTTTCTATCCTTCATCACAGCATGGACTTCTAGAGGAAAGGAACTGTGTTTTAATCATTTCTATATCCTTGGCACCTTGCTCACACAGTGCCTGGCATAGTGGAAATGGTCAATAAATTTTGAGTAGACTGAAAGCAAAAAATGGAAATGGAATTTGTTGGTGCCATTATAAATCAGCCGTTTCCAATTTTGCTTCCTTAACTCAGAAACTCATATAAAAGAAGACATTGTCATCCATATCTGCTCTATTGGTAAAATGTTAAATAGCATATGTGTTTCTTTTGGGAGAATAACTAATAAAAATATGTTATAAAGATGTGAGTTATAAAACTGACCATTTGTTATTTCCAAATTGTTATTTGTAAGGAAAAAACAAGTATATATGAGTGTGTGTTTGTATGTGTGTATGTGTACAGTGTTATTAGCTCTGTTGGGTCCGACTCTTTGTGACCCCATGTATTGTAGTCTGCCAGGATCCTCTGCCCACAGGATTTCCCAGGCAAGAATACTGGAGTGGGTTGCCATCCCTTCTCCAGGGGATCTTCCCGACCCAGGGATTGAAACCCTCCCACATTGCAGGCAGATTCTTTCACCATCTGAGCCATGAGGAAATGTGAGTATACACACACACACACATACACACACACACACATAACTTTTAAGTTTTATTTCAGTCTTCTGTTCCACAAGCAATAGAAATAAGATGACCAACCATAATACTGAAGAATAAGCAATAGATACAACTCATTTTAGAGGCAAATATCATATCACACATGATACTGACACATTTTTACATGTTACTATGAGTAACATTGCAAATTCACTTTATTTATGATTTGGCCTTTGCAGCTCCTGTTTTATTGTTGATTGAAACTTCATAGCATCATTCTCACTAACATATACTGAAGACAAAAATATACTATATTTTCTTCATCTATCCTTTCTTTATTTTTTACTAAAAATATAGATGGGCCAAAAAGGAAATGGCAGGAAGCATATTGAAATCACAACTTAAACACATGACAATAATCTATAATTACTATACTTGTCAATGAATCCTCCATGGTGGGAGCTCGCCATGATGTACACAGCAGAGAGAGGACAGGCTGAGGGCTGAGTCTACCTCATTTCCCTGCTCAAGATATTGGGATACAAATATTGAAGGATGATCTCCTTATAGGGCCAACTTTTAATATTTCCTAATTACACTTAAAAATACTTAAAATATTAACAAATATTAGTGTACTTAACTATTATTATTAGTATAACCCAAGTCATTTGGTCTCACTTACATGAGGCTATCTATGGGATCATATATATAAAACTTACCATGTCTTTCTGACTCTGACTTGCTCAAAATAGGATTTGTCCTCCCTAGAAGACATCCCCTCAAGTGGTGCTTCCTCTATTTCTACAAATCCCTCTGGTTAGCTATTACCACATGGCACCCAAGTATTCTCTTTATCTAGCGTCCATTTTGTCAATGCTTATGACCTGTTTTTAAACTTTTCTTAAGATTCCTCAGTTTTTCAACATAGATGGTGGCAAAAATATGAATGTTGTAACTGTGTGCTCCTAATTCCAAAGCTGGCTTTTTGCAGCATGCCAGCATGGGGCAGGTTCCATGAACAGAGGGTGACTTGGAACACTACTGTATTAGTTTCCATGGCTAACAGAACAAATTATCACAAATTTAATGGTTTAAGCCAACATGATTTATCATCTTACAGTTCTGGAGGTTAGAAGTTCAACAGGAGCCTTCCTGGGCCAAAACCAAAGTGTTGGCAGGATTATATTTTTTTTCCCTAGAAGGTCTAGAGAATACTCCATTTTCTTGCCTTTTTCTGCTTCTAGATGTTTTGTACATTTCTTGGTTAATAGCCCCATCTTCCACCTTCAAAGCTAACATTTCATCTATCTAATCTTTCTTCTGTACTTACATTTCCTTCTAGCTCTCATCATTCACTTTTAACAACTCTTGATTACATTAGGTCCACCCAAACAGTCCAAAATAATCCCCCTCTCAAAAGCACTGGATTTATAATCTTAATCACATCTACAACCTCAATTCTCCTCTGAGATGTAACCTAACATAGTTACATAGGTTCTAAGGATTATGATATTGATATCTTTGAGGGAGGAGGCATTATTTTGCCTACTAAGTATACTTTGTCAGTTTGACTCCAAAGTGAGATTTTTTTTCATATCCAAATTTTCTTGTGTCATTAATTAACAAAATTCTAGTATAATAAGGTCAAAGGAAAAACATTTTAATACATAAAAGTCAATCATATCTCTATATATTAGTGATACACAATTAGAGAATTTGAACTCAGCATAATATAATTTGCAATAGTCTTTAGGAATATAAAATACTCAGGCCTTAGAGTACAGAATGAAGCAGGGCAAAGGATAACAGAAGAAAAAAAAAAGGATAACAGAGTTTTGCCAAGAGAATGCACCGGTCATAACAAACACTCTCTGCCAACAACACAGGAGACAACTCTACACATGGACACTACCAGATGATCAATTTCAAAATCAGAGTGGTTATATTTTGCAGCTGAAGATGGAGAAGCTCCATGCAGTCAGCAAAAATAAGACCTGGAGCTGACCGTGGCTTAGATCATGAACTCCTTATTGACAAATTCAGACTGAAATTGAAGAAAGTAGGGAAAACCACTAGACCATTCAGGTATGACCTAAATCAAATCCCTTATGATTATACAGTGGAAGTGAGAAATAGATTCAAGGGATTAGATGTGACAGACAGAGTGTCTGAAGAACTATGGGTGGAGGTTCATGACATTGTACAGGAGGTGGTGATTAAGATCATCCCCAAGAAAAAGAAAAGCAAAAAGGCCAAATGGTTGTCTGAGGAGGCCTTACAAATAGCTGAGAAAAGAAGAGAAACTAGAGGCAAAGGAGAAAAGAAAGATATACCCATTTGAATGCAAAGTTCCAAAGAATATCAAGGACAGATAAGAAAGCCTTCCTCAGTGATCAATGCAAAGAAATAGAGGAAAACAATCAAATGGGAAAGACTAGAGGTCTATTCAAGGAAATTGGAGATACCAAGGGAACATCTCACGCAAAGATGGGCACAATAAAGGACATAAACAGTACAGAACTAAGAGAAGCAGAAGATATTAAGAAGAGGTGGCAAGAATACACAGAAGAACTATACAAAAAAAGATCTTCATGACCCAGATAACCATGATGGTGTGATTACTCACCTAGAGCCAGACATCCTGGAATGGGAAGTCAAGTGGGCCTTAGGAGGCATCACTATGGACAAAGCTAGTGGAGGTGATGGAATTCTAGTTGAGCTATTTCAAATTCTAAAAGATGATGCTGTGAAAGTGCTACACTCAATATGCCAGCAAATTTGGAAAACTCAGCAGTGGCCACAGGACTGGAAAAAGTCAGTTTTCATTCAAATCCCAAAGAAAGTCAATGCCAAAGAATGTTCAAATTACTGCACAACTGCACTCATCTCACACGCTAGCAAAGTAATGCTAAAAATTCTCCAAGCCAGGCTTCAACAGTATGCGAATCGAGAGCTTCCAGATATACAAGCTGGGTTTAGAAAAGGCAGAGGATTTTCATTGGAAGGACCGAGGCTGAAGTTCCAATACTTTTGCCACCTGATGTGAAGAGCTGACTCATTAGGAAAAACCCTGTTGCTGGGAATGATTGAAGGCAGGAGGAGAAGGGGATGACACAGGATGAGATATTCGGATGGCATCACCAACTCGATGGACATGAGTTTCAGCAAGCTCTGGGAACTGACAATGGACAGGGAAGCCTGCTGTGCTGCTGTCTATGGGATTGCAAAGAGTCAGACGCGACTGAGTGACTGAACTGAAATTAATAAATGACATACAAAAATTTTACACTGAAAACTAAAAAACAGTGCTAAGAGAAATTCAAAAAGATTTTTGAAAAAATTGAGAAGTACACTATGTTTATAGGGGCTTCCCTGGTGGCTAGAGGTTAAAGCATCTGCCTGCAATATGGGAGACCTGGGTTTGATCCCTGGGTCGGGAAGATCCCCTGGAGAAGGAAATGGCAACCCACTCCAGTATTCTTGCCTGGAGAATCCCATGGACAGAGGAGCCTGGTGGGCTACAGTCCATGGGGTCGCAAAGAGTTAGACACGACTGAGCGACTTCACTTTCACTTTCACTATGTTTATAGATTTGAAGACTGAATATTATAATGATCTATAGATTCAGTACAATTCCAATAAAAATAACAGAGACTTTTAATAGCAATGGGCAAACTAATTCTAAAATGTGCAAAGCACTCAAAATAGGACACATTAGTCATTTATGGTCAAAATTAACACAATTTAGTTGAAAAAAAATGAGCTTCTTCTACATTTCAATAAGTATAGTAAAGAGAGGGCAGTGGTATGATGAAATGATAAGATATCTCTGAGTTCAAATCCCTGCTCTGTTACTTACAACTATCTCACCCTCAGCATAGCTTCTGGGGAGGGAAAGGAAATGATGGATGCATACAGTTTAAGAAGACACCTAAGGAGGCCTGGATATAACTCATCCCTGCCTTCTCCCTGCTCCTCCCTCCCCCAGCTAAGCACCATGATATTGAGAAGCACTGTTCTAAATAAGTCAATCAAATGACACTGTGCTATTAGACTTGGAAGGGAACTTAGGTAATATCATATTTACCCAAGCTGCTCATGTTCAGAAAGGAAAAGAAAGGCTCAAATAGGGTAAAGTGGCTTGCTCAAGATTGATCAATATCAAAGTAACTGTTATTTATCAAAGTCAGGCCAAAGTCCAACCCAAGCTACCAAAATCTGAGTACAAATCCCCAGATCTGCCACCAGCTAGCCATATGACTCAAGAATGAACGTCTGAAATTCAGATCTCTTACCTGAAAAAGTGAGGGAAAATAACATCCATTTTTTAGAGATACTTTGAGAGGTAATAATAATTTTTAAAGTGTTCACCAAATTGCTTGACACAAAGAGCTCTCAATGGCTTTTTCTTTCCTCTTTCCTCCCTCCCTCTATACCTAGTTGTGTGCTGTGCTGCACTTAGTCTCTCAGTTGTGTCTGAATCTTTGTGACCCCGTGGATTGTAGCCCACGAGGCTCCTCTGTCCATGAGGATTCTCCAGGCAAGAACACTGGAGTGGGTTGTCATACCTTGCTCCAGGGAATCTTTCCAACTCAGGGATTGAATCTGTGTCTCCCACATTGCAGGTTTCTTTACCTGCAATGGTAAAGAATTCTTCACCATCTGAGTCACCAGGGAATCCCATGAATACTAGAGTGGGTATGAGTAGCCAGTCTCTTCTCCAGGAGAACTTCCTGACCCAGGAATTGAACTGGGGTCTCTTGCAAAGCAGGCACATTCTTTACCAGCTGAGCTACCAGGGAAGCCCAAAGCTGACCTCTCCTTAAATGTATACTCTTAACACAGGCATTAGTTAGAACTTTTGTTGCAAGTAACAGAATTCTATTCAGATTAAGGTAAGTAAAAATGGGGTATCTGCTATAAGGATAGAGAAGATTATCATAAAGACCCCAAAGTCAAGAACTCAGCCAGGCTTCAGGAAATCACCAGAACCAGAAACCATAAAGACCCCTCTTTCATCTCCCTTCTCTACTTATCTCTCTGCATTAGCTTTTCTGTCAGGCTCTTTCTTCTTCTTGATACACATGATTATAGAAGATGGGAATTCCAGAATTAATGACAGATTTCTTCCATTTACTGGCCCAGACTCAACCATATTCTTTAGTCTAAATCCTAAACTTTTGAGAAAGAGAATCTGGCTGGCTGGTGGCAGAGAGGGCTAGGAGAACCATAAAATATGAATTGCCTGCCAGGGACCCACCATTCAAGCTTAAATGAACAGTTATAGGGGGTCCTTGCAAATCGGGTAGAGACAACTTAAAAATCTACTACGATATGCTGTTAACTTGCTAGTAGATAATCTGAGATGAATCCCCATCATGTTTGAAAGTTTCCAGCTTAACATATAGCTTAGAGAGGTATTGCCATAATGGTAATACCTTGTCTATCAGTGTGGGTATGTTGACAGTTTAAATTTTTATCTATTTTCAAAGCTCCCTGTTGATTTTTTTAAATACCCAGAGTCACGGTCACAGAACAAATTTTCTCAAATCTCTTTCCTTAACTCAGTCATGAGGAGGGTGAGATTGGATATTCTTACTCTTAAAACCTGGGCTTATGGAAAAACTGTTCTTAAAAGAATCATCTTATTTTAGATAGGCTTGGCTCTAAAATAAAAGGCCCCTTTCATGGAGTTGCTTTGGAAAGCTGCCAAGAAATATACAGTATCAGGAAAAATATTGGCTTAATGTTTTTCAACATTATTCATCAGTTATTCCCAGAGTCCAGTTATTAAAACTCTCCAGCTCAGCAGTCTGGTTTTCTGCTTGTATACATAACTGCCTTTCTAATGAATGAATTACAGGTGAGCTAACTATAGAAAAAAATGTTTTTGGTAGGCTCTGGCATGGTCTGTTATTGGTGAGACCAATTGCCTCTTCAAGTTTTAGATTTCATAATTTTCTTATTAAAACCATTGATTTTAGTGGAAAATTAAATGAACAACATGCTTTTCTAATGGATGTAAGCTTATCCTATGCAAATATCAAGAGTCATGCATTGCTCCAAGTATGGCCCCAGTTTATCACCAGTAAAAAACAAACAAAAAAACCCCTTAACACAAGTCTCCTTTACCCCAGATAACGTCAGCTCTGATTTGAAGTTTTGCTAGTAATAAGCAGAAAATACTGCTCAGAAGTTTCATGCTCAATTCTGAAGCAGCCCATTCTTTCCATAGTCTTTGCATGTTTAGTTCTAAACTGATTAAATTGAAAATTATGAGGGTTTCCCAGGTGGCACTAGTGGTAAAGAACGTGCCTGCTAATGCAGGAGACATAAGAAAAGTGGGTTCAATCCCTGGGTCGGGAAGATCCCCTGGAGAAGGGCATGGCAACCCATTCCAGTACTCTTGCCTGGAGAATCCCATGGGCAGAGGAGCCTGGTGGGCTATGGTCCACAGGTTCGCAGAGTCAGATGCGATGTAGAATGCATGCACGGCACAGGTATTCCCCCACTTATGAACGTTGACATTAGTGCAGTGTAGCTGGAAGCCCAGAATTTTCATGTGGATGCATGAGGATGATGAGCTGATTGTGAAGTGGAGTTAATTCAAGGAAACAAGAAACACGCCCTTGCCTCTTCTCTGTCGAGTGGAGTGAAAAGTCCATGTATGAGCTTGTGTATCTCTTTTTTTCCAAATAGGATCAACCCACCATGCTCTATGGTCCTTTCTGTTTACTCCTTGTTCTGAGGAGATCTAGAGCCCTCAAAGAGGCTCTAGTGCCCTCAAAGAGGGCAGTGACTTCAAGCACAACCACACTAAGCTGGAGTTATAATACTAACAGCAGGTGAGCACAGAGCCCTCTTCCTAACTAACTAATGAGAAAAAGAGCAGTTAAAATGTTTGTGTAGAATAATATGACAGTCAGTATACATCACCTTTTTCTCTCTACTATTTTTTATTTTTAGGAATTAAACCTTTAGAAATGTGTCCTAAGAAAGGTTTGCTTGATTATATCAGAGTTTTTATTGTGACAGTTTTTAAAAGGAAGAAAACTTAAGAACAAAGTGAAGTGTCCATAACTGGGGCAACAGTTAAATAAATTACGGTACATCCATAGGATGGAATACTAAGTGGCCAGCAAAAGGAATTTAGTACAGACATACACAAGGACATGAGAAAATGTCCATGATATTTGGCTAAATGAAAAAAATCAAAACAGCACATATATTTATGATTTAATTTTTATAAAACAGTACATTACTATGGGCTTGTGTATGTAATTTTTACATACCAAAAGAGCCAAAGGATACACAACAAATTGCTAACAGCAAAAACTTGGTCTATAATGAATGGAAAAGAACTTACACCTTTAACTCTGTACACTTTGATAATATTGAATTTCCTACCATTAGAAGACATTATTTTATTAGAAAAATAAATTTGTTATTTATTTTTCTATCAAATCTAATTATTTGTTTAATTAGAAAACAAATATGATAGGGTATAGAATTTCGGTTTAGGATGATGAACGAGTTCTGGAGATAAAAGGAACTGATGGTTGTACAGCAACAATGTGAATGTGGGAATGCCACTGAAATGGATACTTGAAAATGGTTGAAATAGTAGATTTCATATTATGCATAGTTTACCACAAGATAAAGATGGTGTCCTTTATAAGGGCACCTCCATTGTATAAGCAAGGGGCAGTGGTGGCCTCAAAGATGAGTCACTTGTTCTCAGGTAAGTTCAGGTAAGTGAGCTTGGACCTACTTGTAAAGTGCGGTGATGCCAATGAATTAGATAGTGTCCCTGGAGTTACAGATGATGTCCTTGAGCAATCGGGATAATATAAAAGTCACCTTCCACTGTCAGCATCACAGGAGGGTTCCCTTTGGTAAAGTAGATATTCAGGGGCAGGTTCTTCATGATATTTCTTATGTATATCATCATAACCATAACCCCCACCCCCTTCCCCACTTTAGTAATGACTGTTTTTTTCTCTTAAACATGAGCCTACCAATAATGTAATATGTTACACCTTTGTACACAATTGCCTAACCTCATTTTATCTTATTATATCTGTATTGGAATTCCTTAAGAATCCATATTAAATGTCCTGACCATTTAATTGTATGAAATTATACCTTTCAAGCTTACATAGTATCTATAAGATAGAAAGAAGTGAGGATCCAAGGCCAATCTATACTTATAAGACAAAGAGTGTCTTTAAGTTAAGTGAACCAGTCAGTAAACATTTATTCATCACCTACTGTATGAGTTAGATAGGACATACCAAGGAGCATAACACAAATGTCTAAGCTTAGGAGGCTTATACTATATAAAGGAAATATCAAGTATACAAGCATTGGATTGCACTGAACTGAATTGAGCTGAATTTGATTGGATTGGGTGGAATTGGATTTTTTTGATTTGATACAACAAACATTTAACACCCATAAAGATGTTGCACTGAGCAAGGTAGCATAGGTTTGAAGAGGAGAATAAGAACACTATAAAACATGCATCCTCTCAGATTCACAACTGAGGAGAGAGCAGGAAATGAAGTAAGTGAAATGCAAGACATAATGCACAAGTGGTACAACAGAGTTATAAATCCAAATTGTGACGAGGATAATCATTCTCTATGTGGAGAGCAGAGTAGATGGTGGGAACAGACCCAGGGTGGAGGGTGGGTGGTATTCAGGCTGAGGGAACAGATTGAGCAAAGGCCTGGAGGGGAAAATGTGCCAGAGTGTTCAGGGAACAGAGTAGCTCAATTCATCTAGAGCATAGCGAGCAGGATGGGGGACAAGGCTCTCTGCATGAGATAAATTAGGGGAGGGAGATCAGGGCCAGAGCCTCAAGGCACTAGTGAGGAATCACACATTCCAGGGGCCGCAGAGGCTGACGGGAACTTAGTGTTCACCTAATAAAGTTTTTATTCACAGGAAGCCATCACCTCTCACCCAGGTTACTCTATTCGCTTTTAACTGTACTTTCCATTCCCACTCTGGTACCCTCTAATCCATTCCCCACACAGCAATCAGTGTGGTCTTTTTGAGACTGCAAATCAAGTCATGTCACACTTCTGACCCGGATTTCTCCTTTGTTTCTAAGTTCAAAATGTTAACATAACCTCTAGGTCCTACAGGGTAGAAGTTCCAGCTCCCTGACCTTGTGTGTGCATGTTCAGTTCCTATCTTTCTCATAATGCCTCAATCCCCCTGAGCTGCTTCTTCCTGATCCTTACTGCTCTGCAGTGTCTCTGTGCCAATCGGGATGATGGAAAAATACCAAGTGGCTATTGGCTTAAAGCTCAACATTCAGAAAACAAAGATCATGGCATCCGGTCCCACCACTTCATGGGAAATAGATGGGGAAACAGTGGTAACAGTGTCAGACTTTATTTTTCTGGACTCCAAAATCACTACAGATGGTGACTGCAGCCATGAAATTAAAAGATGCTTACTCCTTGGAAGGAAGGTTATGACCAACCTAGATAGCATATTCAAAAGCAAAGACATTACTTTGCCAACAAAGGTTCGTCTAGTCAAGGCTATGGTTTTTCCTGTGGTCATGTATGGATGTGAGAGTTGGACTGTGAAGAAGGCTGAGCGCCTAAGAATTGATGCTTTTGAACTGTGGTATTGGAGAAGACTCTTGAGAGTCCCTTGGACTGCAAGGAGATCCAACCAGTCCATTCTGAAGGAGATCAGCCCTGGGATTTCTTTGGAAGGAATGATGCTAAAGCTGAAACTCCAGTTCTTTGGGCACCTCATGCGAAGAGTTGACTCATTGGAAAAGAGTCTGATGCTGGGAGGTATTGGGGGCAGGAGGAGAAGGGGACGACAGAGGATGAGATGGCTGGATGGCATCACTGACTTGATGGATGTGAGTCTCAGTGAACTCCGGGAGTTGGTGATGGACAGGGAGGCCTGGCATGCTGCAATTCATGGGGTTGCAAAGAGTCGGACATGACTGAGCAACTGATCTGATCTGATCTGAACACACAGCTATGGAATAAAGTAGGACATGCAGGCAGGTATGAATGTATGCATGAGTGAATGAATGAATGACATCAACAAAATTCATCTCAAGTACCATTCACCCTTGCCACTTACATCTACTGGGCAAGAACTCCCAATTCTGCCTAGAGAGCAAAAGACGAATAGGCACAGGTGGAGAAAGATTCTGGGGAAGGTCAGGAGGGGTTTAGAGCAAGAACAAGGCCATTGTTAAATTGACATTCCATGAGTCCATTCTGGATAAGAGATGTCAGAAAGGTGGATACAGCCTGAGAGCATAGCCCAGGCTGACTAGGATCCAAGGGAGTGTGAGAGACATGTCCACAAGACTGCAATCAGAGAAAGAAATGTCAAGATCACAGCAGAGAAGTCCTGCTCTAGGTGGCTGCAAAAGAGAAGAAGGTTGTAAAGAATCAAGGTCAAGAATTGTTGGACAGAGAGCTGTGACCAGGGCTAACAGCTCACTTATTTATGGTACATATAACTGCAATCCCACACTTATTTATTGACTTATTTGCTATTGTCTATTTCTTTTTTACCACCCCAACTAGATTATAGTCCCCTCAAAGGCAAGGACCAGACGTGTTTAAATGTGATATCTAGTGTCTAACATAATCAGAAATGCTTACTGAATATCTGGAGGGTAAATGAATAATTGAAGGCTTAGGGTTGCTGACTGTACCTCACTCTCATTCATCCTTTTATATTTGAAACTTATAGAAGTTGTGTGCCATGAGTGGAAAATATTTGAGAATTGTATAGACAAAATTTTATCATGTTATCAAACTCTGGATTATACACGATTGTATTATTATTTGTTTGAATCGTTCTTTCTACTCTGAAAGTGCACGGTCCTTGAGGGCAAGAGTCAAATTCTATATAGCACTTCATTTCTATCCTCAGAGCACCCAGAGAGTGATAGGAAAATAGTAGGCAGATGCATAGCAACCTTGAGGGGAGGTTTTACGGTTAAACAGACTTTTGTATTTAAACCAAACTGCTTCTACCAAGTGATCTTTATGTCTTCATCTCAGTTTCTGTGTCAACAAAACAGGGATAAAAACCAGGCTATGGCTCCCAGGGTTGATGTAACGCTTAAATGAGATAACTATATAATCATACTGGTGCCAAGTATATAGCATTCCATGCATGGTAGCTAAAGATAAAATTATTTTTTACCTGTTGTTTAGACCGTGGGAGCTGCGGATGCATTTAGGGTTTGTCATTGCTTGCGTCAATGATACATTCATGCTCCTCTTGGCAAATTGGTTGAAAGGAACATTTCCTTTCCTGCTTTGCCTTAGCAGCTGTGATTCCAGCCCAGCACCACTCTTCCCCAGGACCAGTTTGGTCTGCCTGCTCTGGCAGAGGCTGGGGGTGGCGTCCATGACCTCAGGGGATGATCTGAGTGTGCACAGCTCCATGCTGCCCTCTGGTGGTGGTATTTCGGGCTGCCCCCTGTCTGCATCGGACTTTCTCAGTGCTGTGCTGACAGAAAGGTACAAAGATAAACTACAGAAAGAGCACCAGTAAGGAGACTCCTTGAAGACTACCGGGTGGTAATGGGGTTCGGGGGGCGGGGCGGCTGGGGGGCTGTGCACTGCACCAGCTGTTCTATTTGCCTCAGTTCCTCTTAACACCATCTCTACTCAGGTTACTATGAGGATGTCTAGTCTCAGTTCAGTTCAGTCACTCTGTCATATCTGACTCTTTTCTACCCCATGGACTGCAGCTTGCCAGGCCTCCCTGTCCATAACCAACTCCCAGAGTTTACTCAAACATGTCCATTGAGTTGGTGATGCCATCCAACCATTTCATCCTCTGTCATCCCCTTTTCCTCCTGCCTTCAATCATTCCCAGCATCAGGGTCTTTTCAATTGAGTCAGTTCTTTGCATCAGGTGGCCAAAGTATTGAAGTTTCAACTTCAACATTAGTCCTTCCAATGAACAATCAGGACTGATCAACCAGGATGGACTGGTTGGATCTCCTTGCACTCCAGGTGACTCTCAAGAGTCTTCTCCAACACCAAGTTCAAAACCGTCAATTCTTTGGCACTCAGCTTTCTTTAGAGTCCAAACTCACACCCATACATGACTACTGGAAAAACCATAGCTTTGACTAGATGGACTTTTGTTGGCAAAGTAATGTCTCTGCTTTTTAATATGCTGTCTAGGTTGGTCATAGCTTTTCTTCCAAGGAGCAAGTGTCTTTTAATTTCAGGCTGGAGTCACCATCCGAACTGATTTTGGAGCCCCCCAAAATAAAGTCTCTCACTGTTTCCACTGTTTCCCCATCTATTTGCCATGAAGTGAGGGGACCAGATGCCATGATCTTAGTTTTCTGAATGTTGAGTTTTAAGCAAGCTTTTTCACTCTCCTCTTTCACTTTCATCATTAGGTAAATACAATCAAGAGGCTCTTTAGTTCTTCATTTTCTGCCATAAAGGTGGTGTCATCTGCATATCTGAGATTATTGATTTTTCTCCCAGCAATCTTGATTCCAGCCTGTATTCATCCAGCCCAGCATTTCTCATTGTGTACTCTGCATATAAGTTAAATAAACAATATACAGCCTTGACCTACTCCTTTTCCTATTTGGAACTAGTCTGTAGTTCCATGTCCAGTTCTAACTGTTGCTTCTTGACCTGCATACAGATTTCTCAAGAGGCAGGTCAGGTGGTCTGGTATTCCCATCTTTCAAGAATTTTCCAGTTTGTTGTGGTCCACACAGTCAAAGGTTTTGGCATAGTCAATAAAGTAGATGTTTTTCTGGAACTCTCTTGCTTTGTTGATGATCCAACAGATGTTAACAATTTGATCTCTGGTTCCTCTGGCTTTTCTAAATCCAGCTTGAACATCTGGAAGTTCATGGTTCACGTCCAGTGGAAACCTGGCTTGGAGAATTTTGAGCATTACTTTGTTAGTGTGTGAAATGAGTGCAATTGTGCCGTAGTTTGAACATTCTTTGGCATTGCCTTTCTTTGGGATTGGAATGAAAACTGACTTTTTCCAGTCCTGTGGCCACTGCTGAGTTTCCCAAATTTGCTGGCATATTAAGTGTAGCACTTTCACAGAATCATCTTTTAGGATTTGAAATAGCTCAACTGGAATTCCATCACCCCCACTAGCTTTGTCCATAGAGATGCTTCCTAAGGCCCACTTGACTTCCCATTCCAGGTTGTCTGGCTCTAGGTGAGTGATCACACCATCGTGGTTATCTGGGTCATAAATATCTTTTTTGTATAGTTCTTCTGTGTATTCTTGCCACCTCTTCTTAATATCTTCTGCTTCTGTTAGTTCCATACCATTTCTGTCCTTTATTGTGCCCATCTTTACATGAAATGTTCCCTTAGTATCGCTAACTTTCTTGAAGAGATCTCTAGTCTTTCCCATTCTATTGTTTTCCTCTATTTCTTTGCATTGATCACTGAGGAAGGCTTTCTTATCTCTCTCCTTGCTATTCTTTGGAATTCTGCATTCAAATGGGTTTATCTTTTTTTTCCTCCTTTGCCTTTCGCTTCTCTTCTATTCACAGCTATTTGTAATGCCTCCTCAGACAACCATTTGGCCTTTTTGCATTTCTTATCCTTGGGGATGGTCTTGATCCCTGCCTCCTGTACACTAACCTCCATCCATAGTTCTTCAGGCACTCGGTCTATCAGATCTAATCCCTTGAATCTATTTGTCACTTCCACTGTATAATCGTAAGGGACTTGATTTAGGTCATTCCTGAATGGTCTAGTGGTTTTTCCTACTGTCTTCAATTTCAGTCTGAATTTGGCAATAAGGAGTTCATGATCTGAGCCTCAGTCAGCTCCTGGTCTTGTTTTTGCTGACTGTATAGAGCCTTTTCCATCTTAGGCTGCAAAGAATATAATCAATCTGATTTCGGTATTGACCATCCTGTGATGTCCATGTGTAGAGTCTTCTCTTGTGTTGTTTGAAGAGGGTGTTTGCTATGACCAGTGCATTCTCTTGGCAAAATTATATTAGCCTTTTCCCTGCTTCATTCTGTACTCCAAGGCCAAATTTGCCCATTAATCCAGGTATTTCTTGACTTCCTACTTTTGCATTCCAGTCCCCTATAATGAAAAGGACATCTTTTTTGGATGTTAGTTCTAGAAGGTCTTGTAGGTCTTCATAGAACCATTCAACTTCAGCATTACTGGTCGGGGCATAGACTTGGATTACTGTGATACTGAATGGTTTGCCTTGGAAAGGAACAGAGATAATTCTGTTGTTTTTGAGATTGCACCCAAGTACTGAATTTCAGATTCTTTTGTTGACTATGATGGCTACTCCATTTCTTCTCAGGGAATCTTGCCCACAGTAGTAGATATGACGGCCATCTGAGTTAAATTCACCCATTCCAGTCCATTTTAGTTCGCTGATTCCTAAAATGTCGATGTTCACTCTTGCCATCTCCTGTCTGCATCGGAGTTTCTCAATGCTGTGCTGACAGAAAGGTACAAAGATAAACTACAGAAACAGCAGCAATAAGAAGACTACCTGAAGACTACAGGGTGGTAATACTGGGGGGCTGTGCACTGCACCAGCTGTTCTATTTGCCCCAGTTCCTCTTAACACCAACACTACTCAGGTTACTAACAGTATGTGTATCTACACCAATGAAAAGCTCAGTATCTTAATAAGACCTTGGAGCTCATGGAAGTGGTTCAGAGGCTCTGAGAGGGGCAGTGTCTAGCCTTAGATCACACAGCTAAATGATGACATTGGCTTCTTCAGTCTTGTATAATAGCTACCTGACACACCATTTTCTTTTTGTAAGGAAAAGTCAAGGCTCCCAGCATAAAATAAAATTTCCTACAGGAAGGCTTCAGCATCGTCTCAGCTAAAATTTATCTAAATGTTCGTTGTACACCCAGGAGCCATCTTCATTTCTTCCCTTCCCTCAAGCTTCACATCCAATAAATAGGCAGACCGTTTGCTTCCCATATCATATATCTGCTCACTATTCTCCACCTCATCTGCTCCAAGTAGCACTATGCACTATTTCTTTTGCTTGGATGACTACAAAGTTCTCCTCATGACTCCCTCCACTTTCCTTTTCTCCTATCTCTTTCATAACTCTCTGTCCTCTCAGAAATTGGAATGAGCTGCTGTCAGATCACAGATCAGTCCTGTTAAAACCTTTCTCATTGCATTTAAAACACCAACTGTCTACCATGCTTTACACATCCCTATGTGACTTCAATCTCACAACATACCTGTTCCTTCTCAGTGGTCCACAGTCCAACCAATCTGATCCCTCTTCCTTACCTCCCCAAAGGCTAGCCTTTGCCTTGGTATTTACTGTTCTCTCTTTTTGAAATATTCTTCATCCTTTTATGGCTAATTCTGCCTCTTCCTTCATCTCTTAGAGAAGCCTGCATTAACCACTCTATTGGAAGTAGCCTCTCTCCCCTCTACACTTTTATTATTCTTGATCATGTTTCTCAATTAATTTCCTTCATGGCACTAATCACTATTTGTAATTATCTTCTTTCTTTGCTTAGTGAATATCCTCCATTAGAAATAACTTCCAGAGGAGTAGAGCTCTTGCTTTCACACTGCTATATTCTCAATGTCTAGTACATAATAGATGCTCAAAAGGTGCTTCTTGTGAGGAGAAACAGCACTTCAGATCTTGTGAAACTGGCTAACTTTCTGTCACTTTCAGCTGCTCCTCTGCCATGTCCAACCACTTGGAGCCATCTTCATCAGACTGTGCTCTGATGTTGGCTGGCTAAGTGAATGAGCATGTATAAGGGAACTCATTTCCCCATAGCATGCCTTGTGTGTGTGTTTATACATGAACAGACTAAATTTTACATATTTACACAAATCACATTTCTGCCTCTATGTAATTTACAATAATTAGTGGATTTGTATTCCTTGTTCTTTGTATTTCTTGTTCTTCACTGCAAGTCACAGTAACAAGATTTTGCAGCACTAAATGCCATCCCAGTACATTAATAAAAACTTGATATTATGTTTGTTTGGTGATAGTTCTTTCTGGAACTAGGCATTCAGGTATTACAGCCAAGAAAAATAAAATAACTGAATAGGGAAAGAGACTAGTTGCCTTTAAAAGTAAAACCAGAAATCAGTTTGTGTGTGCTATCCTTCTCTGGTTTCACCTACAGATATGACTGGAAACAGGTTCTTAAGGGCGAGTAATACGAATTAAAGTCATAAGAGTCAGAAATAATGAACCAGTATGAAAATAGGCTAGGTAGGAAAGTATGCCCATGTGAAAAGATAGACATTCCAGTAAAGAAATATGCAGAAGCATATTGATATGTACACACAGCATCATGTCTCGTTTTGAGTCAGTAACAGTAATCTGGTTACACAAGAGTGATATTTGAGTCAGATCTGGCCCCTGATGTGGAAGGTGCTGAATCACCTGCCCGGGGGGAAGCTGCAGACATTTAGCACTTTCACAGACAGCAGTGAGGTAACAGAATTACAGTCTGGCTCACTAAGCACACATCACTCGGCTGTGCCAGCTCTCTTTAGAGTGAAGACGCTTTCTCAAATGTCGACCACAATTTACTCTCCCTGCACCATTTCCCTGGTATCTTTACATCCTTCTCTATGGTATATGCCACATGAAAAGAGGGTAAGTTGAGAGGGGAAAAAATGGAACTGATGACAGTCTCCTGGATTTGTTTAATGCACCTTATTAGCCTACCAATAACACTAGAGTTTTACTTCCTGAATTTTATTTTCTAATTAGAGTAAAAAGCATTTATCTTAGTTTAGGTGACGGTAAAATCACATTTCTGCCTCCATCTAATTTACAAAGGTTAATCTTCAAATAATTTTATTGCCTCAAAATAACGTTTACCTTTTCATTTAAATGTCTATTCAATGTGTAAGAAATACATGCTTTTCTTTAAAAAAATTTTTTTTTAATTTTATTTTATTTTTAAACTTTACATAATTGTATTAGTTTTGCCAAATATCAAAATGAATCCGCCACAGGTATACATGTGTTCCCCATCCTGAACCCTCCTCCCTCCTCCCTCCCCATTCCATCCCTCTGGGTCGTCCCAGTGCACCATCCCCAAGCATCCAGTATCATGCATCGAACCTGGACTGGCAACTTGTTTCATACATGATATTTTACATGTTTCAATGCCATTCTCCCAAATCTTCCCACCCTCTCCCTCTCCCTCTCCCACAGAGTCCATAAGATTGTTCTATACATCAGTGTCTCTTTTGCTGTCTTGTACACAGGGTTATTGTTACCATCTTTGTAGTTGAAAAGTTGTACTTTTCTAAGAATTTGTCCATTTCTTCCAAGTTGTCCATTTTATTGGCATACTTTCCAAAACTGAACCAGGAAGAAATGAAAAATCTTAACAGACCCATCACAAGCACAGGAAGTGAAACTGAAATCAGAAATCTTCCAGCAAACAAAAGCCCAGGACCAGACAGCTTCACAGCTGAATTCTACCAAAAATTTAGAGAAGAGCTAACACCTATCCTACTCAAACTCTTACAGAAAATTGCAGAGGAAGGTAAACTTCCAAACTCATTCTGTGAGACTACCATCACCCTAATACCAAAACCTGACAAAGATGCCACAAAAAAAGAAAACTACAGACAAATATCACTGATGAACATATTTGAAAGATGCAAAAATCTTTAACAAAATTCTAGCAAACAGAATCCAACAACATATTAAGAAGATCATACATCATGACCAAGTGGGCTTTGTCCCAGGGATACAAGGATTCTTTAATATCTGCAAATCAATCAATGTAATACACCACATTAACAAATTGAAAGATAAAAACCATATGATTATCTCAATAGATGCAGAGAAAGCCTTTGACAAAATTCAACATCCATTTTTGATAAAAACCCTCCAAAAATCAGGAATAGTAGGAACATACCTCAACATAATAAAAGCTATATATGACAAACCCACAGAAAACATTATTCTCAATGGTGAAAAATTGAAAGCATTTCCCCTAAAGTCAGGAACAAGATAAGGGTACCCACTCTCACGACTACTATTCAACATAGTTTGGAAGTTTTGGCCACAGCAATCAGAGCAGAAAAAGAAATAAAAGGAATGCAGATTGGAAAAGAAGAAGTAAAATTCTCACTGTTTGCAGACATGATCCTCTACACAGAAAATCCTAAAGACTCCACCAGAAAATTACTAGAGCTAATTAATGAATATAGTAAAGTTGCAGGATATAAAATCAACACACAGAAATCCCTTGCATTCCTATATACTAACAATGAGAAAACAGAAAGAGAAATTAAGAAAACAATTCCATTCACCATTGCAATGAAAAGAATAAAATATTTAGGAATATATCTACCTAAAGAAACAAAGACCTATATATAGAAAACTATAAAACACTGGTGAAAGAAAACAAAGAGGACACAAATAGATGGAGAAATATACTGTGTTCATGGATTGGAAGAATTAATATAGTGAAAATGAATATACTACCTAAAGCAATCTATAGATTCAATGCAATCCCTCTCAAGCTACCAATGGTATTTTTCAGAGGACTAGAACAAATAATTTCACAGTTCGTATGGAAATACAAAAAACCTCGAATAGCCAAAGCAATCTTGAGAAAGAAGAATGGAACTGGAGGAATCAACCTGCCTCATTTCAGTCTCTACTACAAAGCCACAGTCATCAAGACAGTATGGTACTGGCACAAAGACCAATGGAAATATAGATCAATGGAACAAAATAGAAAGCCCAGAGATAAATCCACACACCTATGGACATCTTATCTTTGGCAAAGGAGGCAAGAATATACAGTGGAGAAAAGACAATTTCTTTAACAAGTGGTGCTGGGAAAACTGGTCAATGACTTGTAAAAAAATGAAACTAGAACACTTTCTAACACCATACACAAAAATAAATCAAAATGGATTAAAGATCTAAATGTAAGGCTAGAAACTATAAAACTCCTAGAGGAAAACATGGGCAAAACACTCTCCGACATAAATCACAGCAGGATCCACTATGACCCACCTCCCAGAATAAACAAATTCTGGGACCTAAATAAAAAATAAATAAATGGGACCTAATTAAACTTAAAAGCTTCTGCACAACAAAGGAAACTATAAGCAAGGTGAAAAGACAGCCTTCAGAATGGGAGAAAATAATAGCAAATGAAAGCAACTGACAAACATCTAATCTCAAAAATATACAAGCAACTCCTACAGCTCAATTTCAGAAAAATAAATGACCCAATCAAAAAATGGGCCAAAGAACTAAATAGACATTTCTCCAAAGAAGACATACAGATGGCTAACAAACACATGAAAAGATGTTCAACATCACTCATTATCAGAGAAATGCAAATCAAAACCACTATGAGGTACCATTTCACACCAGTCAGAATGGGTGCGATCCAAAAGTCTCCAAGTAATAAATGCTGGAGAGGGTGTGGAGAAAAGGGAACCCTCTTACACTGTTGGTGGGAATGCAAACTAGTACAGCCACTATGGAGAACAGTGTGGCGATTCCTTAAAAAACTGGAAATAGACCTGCCTTATGATCCAGCAATCCCACTGCTGGGCATACACACTGAGGAAACCAGAAGGGAAAGAGACACATGTACCCCAATGTTCATCGCAGCACTGTTCATAATAGCCAGGACATGGAAGCAACCTAGATGTCCATCAGCAGATGAATGGATGAGAAAGCTGTGGTACATATACACAATGGAGTATTATTCAGCCATTGAAAAGAATACATTTGAATCAGTTCTAATGAGGTGGATGAAACTGGAGCCTATTATACAGAGTGAAGTAAGCCAGAAAGAAAAACACCAATATAGTATACTAACGCATATATATGGAATTTAGAAAGATGGTAACCATAACCCTGTATATGAGACAGCAAAAGAGACACTGATGTATAGAACAGTCTTTTGGACTCTGTGGGAGAGGGAGAGGGTGGGATGATTTGGGAGAATGGCATTGAAATATGTATAATATCATATATGAAACAAGTCTCCAGTCCAGGTTCGATGCACGATACTGGATGCTTGGGGCTGGTGCAATCGGACGACCCAGAGGGATGGTATGGGGAGGGAGGAGGGAGGAGGGTTCAGGATGGGGAACACATGCATACCTGTGGCGGATTCATTTCGATATATGGCAAAACCAATACAATATTGTAAAGTTAAAAATAAAATAAAATTAAAAATAAAAGAAAACTAAAAAAAAAATAAAAGCTTTTGCACAACAAAGGAGACTATAAGCAAGGTGAAAAGACAGCCTTCAGAATGGGAGAAAATAATAGCAAATGAAGCAACTGACAAAGAATTAATCTCAAAAATATACAAGCAACTCCTACAGCTCAATTCCAGAAAAATAAATGACCCAATCAAAAAATAGGCCAAAGAAGTAAACAGACATTTCTCCAAAGAAGACATACAGATGGCTAACAAACACATGAAAAGATGCTAAACATCACTCATCATTAGAGAAATGGAAATCAAAACCACAATGAGGTATCATTTCACACCAGTCAAAATGGCTGCTATCCAAAAGTCTACAAGCAATAAATGCTGGAGAGGGTGTGGAGAAAAGGGAACCCTCTTACACTGTTGGTGGGAATGCAAACTAGTACAGCCACTATGGAAAACAGTCTGGAGATTCCTTAAAAAACTGGAAATAGAACTGCCATATGATCCAGCAATCCCACTGCTGGGCATACACACTGAGGGAACCAGAATTGAAAGAGACATGTGTACCCTAATGTTCATTGCAGCACTGTTTATAATAGCCAGGACATGGAAGCAACCTAGATGTCCACCAGCAGACGAATGGATAAGAAAGCTATGGTACATATGCACAATGGAATATTACTCAGTCATTAAAAAGAATACATTTGAATCAGTTCTAATGAGGTGGATGAAACTGGAGCCTATTATACAGAGTGAAGTAAGCCAGAAAGAAAAACACCAATACAGTATACTGTATTATATATGGAATTCCAACGCATATATATGGAATTCCAACGCATATATATGGAATTTAGAAAGATGGTAACGATAAGCCCGTATGCGAGACAGCAAAAGAAACACAGATGTATAGAACAGTCTTTTGGACTCTGGGAGAGGGTGAGGGTGGGATGGTTTGGAAGAATGGCACTGAAACATGTATATTATCATATGTGAAACGAATTGCCAGTCCAGGTTTGATGCATGATACAGGGTGCTTGGGGCTGGTGGACTGGGATGACCCAGGGGGATGGGATGGGGAGGGAGGTGGAAGGGGGGTTCAGGATGGGGAATACATGTACACCTGTGGTGGATTCATGTCAATGTATGGCAAAACCAATACAATATTGTAAAGTAATTAGCCTCCAAAAAAAATAAATAAATAAAAAGAAGTAGAGTTGATTTACAATATCATGTTAATTTCAGGTGTACAGTACAGAGTTTTGTTTATATCAATACATATATACATGTATATTTTTTTCAGGTTGTTTTCCCTTATAGGTTATTACAAAATATTGAGTATAGTTACCTGTGTTTCTTGTGCTATACAGTAGGTCTTTTTTGGTTATCTATTTTATAAATATTAATGTATATGTAATTACATATGCATGCATATGCTAAATCCAAACTCCTAAGGAGAAATAAATACCTTCTAATTCAAGATTTGAGTGCTTTAGGAAAACCTGTTTCAAAGATACCTTTAGGAATGGACTAAAGACAATGAAAAGTCAAGGTTAATAATCCCATCACCTAACATAGTAAGTCTAAGAATGTGAAAGAAGGTTTTTATCAAAAGATACATAAAGTAGGCCATAGATGTTTATCTAGATGACTCAGCTTTCCTTCTCAAGCATGACTGGTCACAGAAAGTTTATTTGCTGTGCTCTATGTTTGCTGAAGGGAAGAATCTAAGATCTAAGGGGAGATTCAGTTTCAGATGACAAAATTCTAGAATGTCTTCAGTTGATGGGTAAAGCTCATGAACTCTGGCCTCAGCAGACCTCAGAAGATAGGCAGATGGGTTAATAGACTCAAAAAACACCCATGTGTCAATTTGGTTTCATTCTAAGCTACAAATCACACAATATCTTTGTGGATGACTTAAACTCACAGTTCAAGATTCTGATCCAGAAGAAGTTTCAGCAAAGGTCAAGAATGACCTTAGCCTATATAAAAGGCTAAGTAGTAGAAAATCAGCATGTGCTGGGGGTCACATTTCTTAAGAGTCTAAACACTCTGCCATCTCATATAACCTTGTAACTTAGGAAATTGAGTCTGGCTAAGCCTCTATTTTTTTTTTTTTGTAAGATATGGATAAATAATTTTCTTGCATGACCTAGTTCTCTACTTGGTAATTGTGAAGTTCAAGTAAAAAAGAAAGCCGTTTGAAACTATAAAGAACTGAAAATTGCAGGCTCTGCTGAGAGCAGTGGCGGTGCTGCTGATTCTGGCCTGGCAGCTGCTGGCTATCTAGAGCTCAGGATACTTAGGTCTCTGCCCAAAACCGCACGAAGGAATGTATTCAGGGAGCCATAAACCCCAAAGCAGTGGAGAAAGGCAAGGGATTCTGTCCCCAGGTTTATTGCTTGGTAGGTACCCAAGCCCAAGGGAACAGTGTCATCCAAGTTTCAACACAGCCACAATAAAACATTCAGAATGTGATACCAAGCAAGTGACTTAACCCTTCTGGGTGCCCTGGGTTAAAAGTCTACTTCTGGCTAGTTGTGTGGCCTTGGACCGGAAGCTCCACTTTTAACTTTTGATTAAAACTTTAAAAAAATACAGTGTAATGTACATTTTAAGGGGTACAGTTATACAAATTTTGACACATGCATAGATTTATGATGGCTCGACTACAATTAAGATGTAGAACAATCCTACCACTCCATAAAATTTCCACTTTTCCCCTTTATAATTGTACCCTTCTATCATCCATAATACATGGCGAACACAGAGCTGCTCTCCATTACTAGAAATTTTGTCTTTTCATAAATGTTATATAAGTGAATCACAGTAAGTAGCCTTCTGAAACTAGTTCATTTCATTTGGCATAATGCTTTTGAGAGTCTCTAAGTCATTGCTTATGTTAATAGCTTGTTTCTGTTAAATACTGTTCCTTCCAAATACTCCATCACATGGCCATAACACAATTTGTTCAGCCATTTATCTGCTGAAGAGCAATTGAGCTGGTTCAAGTTTTGGTGATTATAAATAAAGCCACTAAAAAAACACTTTGTACACGTTTTGGAATGGACATATATTTTCATTTCTCTAGAGCAAGGGATATATACCTCTTTCTGTATAAAGTCAGATAGTAAATATTTCAGCTTTGTGGTCTCTGTTGAAATTAGTCTAAGCAGCCATCAGTTCAGTTCAGTCACTCAGTCATGTCCGACTCTTTGTGAACCCATGGACTGCAGAATGCCAGGCCTCCCTGTCCATCACCAACTCCCGGAGTCTACTCAAACTCACGTCCATCGACTCGGTGATGCCATCCAGCCATCTCATCCTCTGTCGTCCCCTTCTCCTCCTGCCTCCAATCCCTCCCAGCATCAGGGTCTTTTCCAATGAGTCAACTCTTCGCACGAGGTGGCCAAAGTATTGGAGTTTCAGCTTTAGCATCAGTCCTTCCAATGAACCCCAGGACTGATCTCTTTTAGGATGGACTCTCAAGTCTTCTCTAACACCACACTTCAAAAGCATAAATTCTTCAGTGCTCAGCTTTCTTCACAGTCCAACTCTCACATCCATACATGACCACTGGAAAACCATAGCCTTGACTAGAGAGACCTTTGTTGGCAAAGTAATGTCTCTGCTTTTCAATATGCTATCTAGGTTGGTCATAACTTTCCTTCCAAGGAGTAAGCGTCTTTTAATTTCATGGCTGCAATCACCATCTGTGGTGATTTTGGAGCACCAAAAAATAAACTCTGACACTCTTACCACTGTTTCCCCATCGATTTCCCATGAAGTGATGGGACCAGATTCCATGATCTTCGTTTTCTGAATGTTGAGCTTTAAGGCAACTTTTTCACTCTCCTCTTTGACTTTCATCAAGAGGCTTTTGAGTTCCTCTTCACTTTCTGCCATAAGGGTGGTATCATCTGCATATCTGAGGTTATTGATATTTCTCCCAGCAATCTTGATTCCAGCCTGTGCTTCTTCCAGCTTTTCTCATGATGCATATAAGTTAAATAAGCAGGGTGACAACATACAGTCTTGACGTACTCCTTTTTTTATTTGGAAGCAGTCTGTTGTTCCATGTCTAGTTCTAACTCTTGCTTCCTGACCTGAATACAAATTTCTCAAGAGGCAGGTCAGGTGGTCTGATATTCCCATCTCTTTCAGAATTTCCCACAGTTTATTGTGATCCACACAGTCAAAGGCTTTGGCATAGTCAATAAAGCAGAAATAGATGTTTTTCTGGAAATCTCTTGCTTTTTCGATGATCCAGCGGATGTTGGCAATTTGGTCTCCGGTTCCTTTGCCTTTTCTAAAACCAGCTTGAACATCTAGAAGTCCACGGTTCATGTATTGCTGAAGCCTGGCTTGAAGAATTTTGAGCATTACTTTACTAGCGTGTGAGATGAGTGCAATTGTGTGGTAGTTTGAGCATTCTTTGGCATTGCCTTTCTTTGGGATTGGAATGAAAACTGACCTTTTCCAGTCCTGTGGCCATTGCTGAGTTTTCCAAATTTGCTGGCGTATTGAGTGCAGCACTTTCACAGCATCATCTTTCAGGATTTGAAATAGCTCAACTGAAATTCCACCACCTCCACTACCTTTGTTCGTAGTGATGCTTTCTAAGGCCCACTTGACTTCACATTCCAGGATGTCTGGCTAGTGATCACACCATCTTGATTATCTGGGTCGTGAAGATCTTTTTTGTACAGTTCTTCTGTGTATTCTTGCCACCTTTTCTTAATATCTTCTGCTTCTGTTAGGTCCATTCCATTCTTGTCCTTTATCGAGCCCATCTTTGCATGGATCTGTAAATAAAGTTTTTCTGGAACATAGCCATCCTTATTCCTCTATATATTGTCTATGGCCACAGAGGATGGCTATGTTCCAGAAAAACTTTATCACAGAAATAAGCAATGTATTGGACTTCACCTGCTGGTCACAATTTGCCAGTCCATGCTCTGTTATAAATACCCAGGAGTGGGAATTTTAGGTCATATTATAGGTGTATTTTTAACACCATGGTAAGATGCCATGCTGTTTTTCTTAGAGTGGCCATACTATTTCACATTACCATCAGTATGTATAAGAGTTCCAGTTATTCACATCCTTTTCAACACTTGGGGTTGTCAATGTTTTCAACTTTAGTTATTCTGATGAGTACTCAGTGGCATTTAACAGTGGCAGTAATTTGATTTTCCCTAGTGGCTAATAATGTTCAATATCTTTTCTTGTGCTTATTTGACCATCCCAATATTCTCTTTGCTGAAGTGTCTGATCAAATCTTTTTGTTCAGTCTTTAACTGGGTAGGTTGTTTTCTTACTGTCAAATCTTGAAATTTCTTTATGTATTCTGGGATAAGTTCTTTCTGAATATACTATTTGTAAATATTTTTGCCCAGTCTGTGTCTTTACATTTTCTTGACAACAAATTAAAGTTTCTAATTTTGATGAACTCTAAATGTTTTCTTTAATGGATACTGCTTTTTAGTGTTATTTCTAAAATCTCTTGGCCTAATCACAGATCATGAGGATTTTCTCAAATGTTTTCTTCTGGAAGTGTTGTAGGTCTAAATTTTACATGTAAATCTATGTAAATGGAGCTATGATTCATTTTAAGATTTCATAAAGAGTGTAAGGTTTATTCTTTTATACACGTACATGAAAATTGTTCCAGCACCATTTGTTGAAAAGATTGTTCTCTTTCCATTTAACTGCTTTTGCACTTTTGGGCAAAAATAAACTGGCCAAATGCAATGTTGTATCCTGGGTTAGATCCTGGGATAGCAAAAGGATCTTAATAGAAAAGAATTAGTAAAATCAAAGTCTATAGTTTAGTGAATAGTATTGTACCAATGTTAATTTCTTAGTCTTGTAAAATATATGACAGAAATGTAAGATGTTAACATTAAGAGAAACTGGAAGAGGGGTATATGGGAATTCTGTAGTATCTTCAAAATTTTCTATAAATTTAAAATTATTCCAAAGAAAAAAATTATTTTAAAAAATCAGTTGGATGCATTTATGGAGCTTATGATCTGACTACCAAGGAATTCCAAATTAAATAAGGCAGAGAACCTAACATGCTTACCAAGGAGATGACACAGGTAAAGCTCTTAGCACAGAATACAAAATATGGCCCATGTTCAGCAAATGGTAGCCTTAACTACTATTTTTAATCATTAAAAAACAGACTTGAGTATTTTATATGACATCAAATTATTTTATTCATTCATTCATAAAATACTTATCCATCTGACAGAATATATACCCTTTGTATTTTGCTAGGAGCTAAAGACACAGCAGAGAACAGAGCAGACATGAGCATGCCCACAAGAGTAAATTATATGAATAAGCATTCAAATCAATTTACTCCACGTGTCCAAACCTAATGCACTGTGAACACCTTACTCCACATGGGTTATGCATTTGCTTTAAAAGTAAAACTCATCTTCATCCATTTTAAAAAGAAAACCTATCTGTATTCTGACAAGATTTTTGGCTGTTGTTTAGTAATCTGTGATAATTTTCATAGCTGTAATAATCAGCTTGTGATTTCCAAGTATGTGGGAAATACGAAAGAGCTAATTCTGGAAGACCTATTAATGGGACCAAGGAGAAACAATAACCTTCAGGGCTTTTTCAGCTCCAGTATGTCACTGCTGTTTTTCTCCCCACCTTCAGTATAATATGCAAAGTGACTCAGTAATTCTCTTTCTCTCTCTCACACACATATCCCTACCAATCATACTTCCTTAATGTAATTAGTGATTAGGATTGTTATCATTGTCTTTTACTCTCAACCAAAAATGAGAAGAAAAAGAAAATATTCAGTGACTCTCTTACCATCTGAGGAAAATTATTAAGTCCAACTTTGGGTAACGTAGGGAAGTCCCCTTTTTTAAAAATCCTTTTTCATTCCGTATCAAACAAACTTTTCTCTACCTGCATCCTTACTTGCATGTATACATGCCTCAGTTTTTGTAAATGTCATTTAATAACCCAAAGAGGCTTTTCAGTCCCCTCTTTCTGATTGAATTAGGCAACAAGTGAGCACATCTGATTTCTGCCTTCTATTGTCCCCACTGGCTTGGAAGTAATGGAATTATGTACTATAAGAAGCTAATTAGACATTTTCCTCTTTTGAATACGCCTTGCAACACAGCATTGAATACTTTGATCCTAGTTAAACTACATCCTTAGCTAATTAATAGCAAAACAATTAAGAGACTGTGTTGTCTGTTGAAAATAAACAGTTTTCCAGAAAAGCCAACTCATTACACACAGGCAACTATGGTCTTTGAAACCAATTTCCTGCAAAGACTTAGATAAACTGTTTTTTTTTTCCCCCCTGAATATCCACTTCTGAGATATAATTCTTTTTACAATGATAAAATCTTTCCAGTGGAATATCCCTCTGATGCTGTAACCTTACAAAAAACAGCAAGTTGACTGATCTACATCAAACCAAATCAAAATATTTGGCCTGTCTCATCATCTTTAGGATCAGCATACCCAATAAAATTAGTCATTATCATGGATGTTACAATTTACATAATTTAGATATTCTGACAAGAAATTATGTGTGTATTGGGAAGTTTTTTGGGAGCACAGCAATCTTGGCTACACAGTGCTAATATTCAAGGAACATCTACAGAATGATACCACCAGTTTTGCAGACATTTATCTCCTTTACATCACCCCGGAGAAAAGCCTAACTTTAAATGTTAAATGGTACTTACACAGAAATTATAAATTGAACCTCCCTCACACTGAGCCATACTTCCGAATGGCTATTGTTTGGTATGTAAATTGCATTGGTCTTTTCATTTGTAGCATAGCAGGTGAACTCTCCGTTGGCCATAGGTGATGGATAATATCTGCTTTGGTGTGAGGAAATTTACATTAGTCAGGGCATAGTCACAATGCTGAAAGATAAGTTAAGCAGCAGACCATGAAGAGCCATGTTGTACAGGATGAAGGCTACCTTAAGGAAGAGCAAAACTGATAAACACTGTAACTGGTTGGTATGTAAGGAAACTAGCCAATTGGCTGGTTGGTTGGTTGGTTAATTTGTTAAATGACTGATTTAACAATTACTTATTGAGTACAATATGCAAGGCACTAAGTGATATGTCAGCATGTGATGAGCAGTGAAAGGCTGACCCAAAAACACCTGTGATAAAATCTCTCATTTACTTCTGTGGTAACTCCATTATTTGGCAGAGAATTGACCACCTGCTGTGTGCCCAGCACTGTATTTCTGTATAGGTAAAGGAAAATAGTAGCTAACACTCATTATGTGTATTTACTGTATCCCATTCTATAGGTTTCCCATGTATTACTATATTTAATCCCCATGTAAAATACCCACCTATAAAGATAGGTATGTTTTTGATAACTATTTTGCAGATGAGAAAATATAGCAAGTAGCTAACCCAAGGTCACAATACTAGCGAGCAGTGGAGCTAGGTTTGAATTTGGGCTGTAAGACTCTCCAGCCCACCACACCAACGATATTCCAGGGATGGCAAAACATCAAGTTCCTGTTCTAAAAGACATTAACACTGATCTGGGAAGCCAACATTTACTAGCACAAGACAAATAGAAAGTATTTTCAGAGTCATGTGTGCAGAACTGTGGTTTGTAGTTTAAAACTAGTTCTAAAGGGATGCAGTATATGGTGTGGTCATGTGGGACAGGGCAGGTTCTGAAATGCTCCATAGCGTTACAATCAACAACAAGGGGCACAAGCTTAGGAATTATTTGGGTTCAAATACTGCCCTATCACTCACCTCTATCACCTTCACCTCTTATGTCACATGTCCCCATCAGTGATACCGATTCTGGTACATACCCACTGAAGATCAAACAGAATAAAATATGTAAAGCCTGGTACATAGGAACCACTTAGTAGGTGTTAGATCTTCTTGAGGTGAAAGGTTTTCAGATGGAGCTTAGCAATTTCAGTGTGTAAAGATTGGCAAAGAAAGGGCAAGACAGTGAAGACGGATAGGCAATACATAGAGAGGCACAATATGGGAAATAAGCCAGACGGTCTCAAATTCAACCAACTAAGGTCCTTTCCCCTTCCTCATTCTTGGCTCCTCACAATCATTCTGGATGTGTCCTGACCTCAAGTAACAAAATTAGGGCCTTTGTGGTGATGACACACAACAGAGAAACAGGAACCCACCCAAACCTGTACCGGAAGGTCTTGAGACTTAGAATTTAATTCTGACTCAGGCAGATTGTGCTTTGCCTAAGCTTATCTCTATCAGGTAGGTGTACCTTCAGTGAATTTCATGCTGAATTTCAAGTGAATTTCAGCATTAGTAATGTTTAGTAATTCACTGGCCCATTGTGCTAGCTGGTACTCTCATTTCCAGGAAGAATGGAAACAGGTTCCAGTCCAATTAAGCAACTAGATTGAGACTATCTGTGGAATGTTTACTCCATGCCTAGTACAATGCTTGGTTCTTTCCTTCTTCCTGGAGAATAGGCAGACCCTGTAAGAATCCGGTTAATTGCCCATGAATGTGCGACAGCTTACATAGCAAATTCTATCTGGGATCAGTGAAACTGAACACCTACTCTCTAGGAAGTTACTACAAAAAATAGTATAATAGTTGCAAGAGTACACATATTACGTCATGCCTTACAAGCAAGTGTTTCATCCATGAGCCTTGATTATTTCAGATAGGCCGTTTCAGTATTTCTTTTCATTTTGTCCTTTAAATATTTTTCATTGGTCTCCAAAGCTCAACATACAGTAGAAATGGAAGCTATATTATAAAACTTCTACACAAAAAGGATGTAAATATCACCTAATTTAAGAGTAGACATATCCTGAGAAAACCATAATTGAAAAAGACACATGAACACTAATGTTCACTGTAGCACCATATACAACATGGAAGCAACCTAGGTGTCCACTGACAGATGAATGGATAAAGAAGTTGTGGTGTATATATACATATATATATATATGTATATATACAGACATATATATATACATACAATGGAATATTCAGTTCAGTTCAGTCGCTCAGTCGTGTCCGACTCTTTGCGACGCCATGAACCGCAGCATGCCAGGCCTCCCTACTGCTAGGTCAATCCAGTCGTGTCCGACTCTGTGTGACCCCATAGACAGCAGCCCACCAGGCTCCCCCGTCCCTGGGATTCTCCAGGCAAGAACACTGGAGTGGGTTGCCATTTCCTTCTCCAATGCATGAAAGTGAAAAGTGAAAGTGAAGTTGCTCAGCCGTGTCTGACTCTTAGCGACACCATGGACTGCAGCCTACCGGGCTGCTCTGCCCATGGAATTTTCCAGGCAAGAGTACTGGAGTGGGGTGCCATTGCCTTCTCCACAGACCTCCCTATCCATCACCAACTCCTGGAGTTTACCCAAACTCATGTCGATCGAGTCGGTGATGCCAACCCAAACCCGTTACCATCAAGTCAGTGATGCCATCCAACCATCTCATCCTCTGTCATCCCCTTCTCCTCCTGCCCTCAATCTTTCCCAGCATCAGGGTCTTTTCAGATGAGTCAGCTCGTCTCATCAGGTGGCCAAAGTACTGAAGTTTCAGCTTTAGCATCAGTCCTTCCAATGAACACCCAGGACTGATCTCCTTTAGAATGGGCTGGTTGGATTTCTTTGCAATCCAAGGGACTCTCAAGAGTCTTCTCCAACACCACAGTTCAAAAGCATCAATTCTTCTGTGCTCAGCTTTCTTTGTAGTCCAACTCTCACATCCATACATGACTACTGGAAAAACCATAGCCTTGACTAGATGGACCTTTGTTGGCAAAGTAATGTCTCTCCTTTTTAATATGCTGTCTAGGTTGGTCAGAACTTTTCTTCCAAGGAGTAAGTGTCTTTTAATTTCATGGCTGCAGTCACCATCTGAACTGATTTTGGAGCGCAAGAAAATAAACTTTGTCACTGTTTCCACTGTTTCCCCATCTATTTGCCATGAAGTGATGGGATCAGATGCCATGATTTTAGTTTTCTGAATGTTGAGTTTTAAGCCATCTTTTCCACTCTCCTTTTCACTTTCATCAAGAGGCTCTTTAGTTCTTTTTCACTTTCTGCCATAAAGTTGGTGTCATCTGCACATCTGAGGTTATTGATATTTCTCCTGGCAATCTTGATTCCAGCTTGTGCTTCAACCAATCCAGCATTCCTTATGATTTATCCTGTATATATGTTAAATAAGCATGGTGACAACATACAGCCTTGATGTACTCCTTTCCCTATTTGGAACCAGTCTGTTGTTACATGTCCAGTTCTAACTCCTGCTTCTTGACCTGCATAAAAATTTCTCAAGAGGCAGGTAAGATGGTCTGACATTCCCATCTCTTTCAGAATTTTCCACAAGTTTGTTGTGATCCACACAGCCAAAGGCTTTAGCATAGTCAATAAAATAGATGCAGATGTTTTTCTGGAACTCTCTTGCTTTTTCAATGATCCAACAGACGTTGGCAATTTGATCTCTGGTTCCTCTGCCTTTTCTAAATCCAGCTGGAACATTTGGAAGTTCACGGTTCACGTACTGTTGAAGCCTGGCTTGGAGAATTTTGAGCATTACTTTGCTAGCATGTGAGATGAGTGAAATTGTGTGGTAGTTTGAGCATTCTTTGGCATTGCCTTTCTTTGGGAAGGCATATATGCCTTTCTTAGAAGTCATATATGAATATAAAGGAGATATAGTTGGAATGTTAATTAATGTTCAAATATTTCCTTATCCAGTCTCTTTCTCCAGGGTTCTCTACAGCTGGGCTCAGGTGAGTGTAGATTGTCGGAGAATCACAGAAGCTCTGAGCTGCAAGAGATCTCAAAGTCAGCTGGACAATGTCTAACTGCTCCAGTGATTGTTAACACTTGGGGTGTTAGGAATTCCTTCACGAGGCTGAAGGAAGCTGTGAGGAACATGCACACAAGTGTAGGCTCAGACAGTTTTGAATCAGGTTCCAGGAGAATTCACTGATACATGCCCCGACTTCTAAGTTACAGAGTCTGCACATAAAGAGCTCTTGCCTAGGGCTTGGGCTAGTATTGTCCAATGGCAATTGACCCTGCCAGGCGATTGACCCTGCCAGGCAATTGACCCTACCAGGTCAACATTTTATAAAGACCCACTCTGGCTTTTTTCTTCTTCATTTCCACACTGAAATAAGGAGTTCACAGAGCACAAGAAGTTTGCCTGAAGCCCAGGTTGTATATCTATTTCCAGGCCTCTCTCTGGGGACCCAACTTTTAGAGCCTGTTAGGAGCCTCTTTTCAGAGTTTGCCATATTTAAGATACACCACATCACAGAGTGTATACCTTTGGGTGGCTGTTTCCTTTGTGATGGATTAAGAACTTGACTGTTTCGGGTGGGTGTTCACACACAGGAGCCTAAATCCCCTTACAGTACAGGATGGAGGCAGAAATGGGGAGAGTAGACTTTGGACCCAAATCCTCCACTTGCACTGGCCTTTGCACACACCTGTTACTCCTCTCTCCTGGCTAATCCCTACTCAGTCTAAGTCACTGCTTAGATGTTCTTTTCCCAGAGAGGCATTTTGGAACTGCACCCTTAATTCCCTGGTTAATGGTGAGCACCCTATACTTTTCTTTCATAGCACTTATTTAAAGGTTATTTGAGTGGCTTCTTGAAAGTTCTGTCTCACTTAAAAATTATTTGTGGTTGTTTGTGCAAACTTGAGTTTGTTCACCGCTGTATCCTCAGCACCTAGCATCATGCCTGGCATTTAGCTGAGCCTCAGCAAATGTTTCTAGAATGAATAAATATCAGCTCTGGGACCTACATTCTCCATATGCTAAGAAATAACCCTGTTCCATTCTTTGAAAAGCAGGCTTTTTTTCTCCTTAACCTTATAGAGCCTATGAGCCAAAATGAACTTGTAATGGCCCTATAATGTGAGTGAACTGGGAGGCCAGTAGGTCTATGGGCTCTTGGGCCGTAGCTGTGGTTGAGGGATTCAGGAAACATCTGGAAAGTGCTGCAGACTAGTGCTTGCAGGGTGCCAGGAGCCAATAAGAGTCAAAGAACTCTCATACAGCATTGTGTCTTCTTTGACTCTTGTCATCACTGGTTAATATCATGATGTAATAATCACAGGAATCTACTATGTGAGTGCAAATAAAGGCAGTCCAAATCTGGCATGAAGTGTGAATAACAAGCAGAAATTTCTTACCTCAATACTCCCCTTAAAATGACAGGCTGACCTCGATAAAGTGAAGACTCTGATTTCAACGTTTTAGCAACTGGATTCTTTCCCAATGACTTGGCTCCCATTTCTTTCACTGGAAAAATCATTGTCCATGAGAACAGATATTGTCAATATATGTAAATATTGCCTGAATGCTGTGATATAAGTTAGATTTTCTAAAGATAAAGTGTGAAGTTCAAGATTTTCTGCTATGGAATAATGGAAAGAAGGTGAATCACCAAAGTGATGCAGTATATGTATACTAAATAGTCATGGTTACTATAGAACATTTACTCTGTGCCTGGATCTCTGCTAAGTGCTTTATGTTCATTGTCTCACTTCAGTTCAGTTCAGTTCAGCTGCTCAGTCGTGTCCGACTCTTTGCAACCCCATGAACTGCAGCAAGCCAGGCCTCCCTGTCCATCACCAATTCCCGCAGTCCACCCAAACCCATGTCCATTGAGTTGGTGATGCCATTCAACCATCTTATCCTCTGTTGTCTCACTTAAAGTTGTACAAAACCCTGAGAGGTAAGAATTATCCCACTTTACAAATGAGGGAACAGAGCTTTGAAATGTTAGGCACTTTGTCCAAGGTGATACAGCTAATAAGTGGCAAAGCCACGTTATAAACCTATGTTTACATAAACCATTGTAAGCCTATGTAGACCTATTGTTCTTAATCATTTTACATTCTAACATGCAGTATATTGAAATCTCTTTATATAACAGCCAGATAACTCCCAGGCCACTCTCAAGAACAGGAGAAAAGGGGCAGTCTCAAGGGGGTACCTAATCTTGTTTTGTTTCCAGCACCAGACATCAAGGGAGATGTCATTGCAACACTGCCCTATCCATTTCCATTTTATTAACTTCAAGAATCTAAAACCATGCTCTATCATCTGCTGTTATTTTTGCTGTTTAGTTGCTAAGTTGTGTTCAACTCTTGAGACCCCATGGACTATAGACTGCCAGGTTCCTTTGTCCATGGGATTTCCCAGGCAAGAATACTTGAGTGGGTTGCCCTTTCCTCCTCCAGGGGATCTTTCTGACCCAGGGATCAAACTGTATCTCCTGCATTGGCAGGGGCATTCTTTACCACTGAGTCACCAGCAAAGTCTCTATCATATCTGTGCATGCTAGGTCACTTCAGTTGTGTCAGACTCTTTGTGACCCCATGGACTGTAGCCAGCCAGGCTCCTCAGTCCATGGGATTTCCCAGGCAAGAATACTATAGTGGGTTGCCATTTCTTCCTTCAGGGGATCTTCCTGACCCAGGGATCAAACTTGCATCCCTTATGCCTTCTGCATTGGTAAATAGGTTCTTTACCACTAGCACCACCTGGGAAGCCCCCTATCATCTTAATGGCATAATAAACTACTCCCCAAATACAGATGCTTAAAACAACCATTTGATTTTGCTAATACCTTTGTGGCTCAGGAATTTGGGAAAAGTTTGTAGGCAGGCTTCTTTTATAAAGTTAAAAAATGTGTTTTTTAAAATTTTCTAAATATGTTTTCAAATTTTTCCCAGCTTTATTGAGGTATAATTGGAAAAAAATATAGATATGCTTAAAGAGTAAAACATAATAATTTCATATATGTATACACTGTGAAATGATTACCACAATCAAGCTAACTAACACATCCATTATCTCACACTATTAGTATTTTTCTTGTGTAATGAGACCACTTAAAACTTATTCTCTTAGCAAGTTTCAAATATACAATATGGTATTATTAGCTATAATCAATATACTATACATGGGACTTATTTATATTATAACTGAAACTTTGTACTCTTTGACCAATATCTCCCCATTTCCTCCAGCCCCTGACAACCACCAATCTACTCTGTAAGTTCAACTTTTTAAAATACTACATATCAGTGATATTATATAGTATTTGTCTTTCTTATTTCACTTGGAAGCATTATGCTTTCAAGTTGTTCCATGTTGTCACACATATTAGCATATCTTTACTATGGTTGCACAAGATTCCACTGTGTATGTATGAGTTTGTGAGTGTATGTACATGCATGTGTGCATACACACACACACACACACACACACATATATATACATATACATACACCTATTTTCTTTATCTGTTTATTCATTGCCACAGTTGTTTCCTTATCTTGGCTATTGTGAATAATACTGCAATGAATATGGCAGTGCAGATATCTCTTCAAAACACTGATTTAATTTGTTTTGGATATAACTCAGAAGTGATATTGCTGGATCATATACTAGTTATATTTTTAAAGAACCTTCATATTGTTTTCCATAGTGACTGCACCAATTTATATTCCCGCCAACATTCTTTCTACATCCTCATCAACACTTGTTATCTCTTGTCTTTTTGATGACAGCCATCCTAACAGTGTGAGGTAATACCTCATTGTGGCTTTGATTTGCATTTCCTTGATTATGATATTGAACACTTTTCCATATACCCATTGGCTAGTTGTATGTCCTCTTTGGGAAAACAAACATCTATTCAGATCCTTTGCCCATTTTTAAAATTGGGTTACTTTTTGCCATTGAGTTGTATGAGCTCCCTTATCAGATACATGATCTGCAGTTATTTTCTCCATAGGTTTTGCATTTCAGTCTGTTGACTTTCTTTTGCTGCACAGAAAATTTTTAGTTTGATATAGTCACATTTGTTTACTTTTGCTTTTGTTGTCTGTACTTTCAGTGTCATATCCAAAAAAATTATTGCCAAATCTATTGTCAAGAAGGCTTTTCCTTGTTTTCTTCCAGGAATTTCAAGGTTTCAGGTCTTACAGAGTATCACTGAGTGTAAGTAGCTGTGGAGGAGCCACTTCCAAGATGGGTCTTTACTCACATGAGTGGAGTTGCTATGCTCCTTGGTGTCTCTGCTTCTCTTCACGTGTTTCATTTTGCTTTCTTATTGTCCTGGAACTCTCCATGACACTTAGGCCTCTCACAACACAGTAATTTTAGAACAGATGGATTTATCACCTTGTATCAACTTCTCCTAGAGAGACTATTCCAAGAACAAATGTTCTAAAAGACCCTGAAGAAGTTGCAAGGATTCACTGAACCTCACCTTGTTGGTTCCAGAATGTCAGTTCTGTTGCATTTTGCTGGTCAAATAAATTCAAAGGGTTGAGGGAAGAATATTTTCACTGTTAGACCATAGAATGGCTGGAATAGAATAATATAGAAAATTCTTTTATTTTTATATTAAAAAAATCAAAATATTGATGGTGTCCCTCTTGGAGGCAAGTTATCATAGACTCTCTCCTAAGAGCATCCCCAAGTTATCAGCTCCCACCCAAATAAATATTATGACTCTTTCCCTTTCCTTTGAGAGTACAGCCTAGAATAAAGGCCTCTTGGTGGAAACAATAAGAGGTCAATAATATTTAATAATTACTTGCTACATGCCAGAGCCTGAAGTAAGTGTTCTATATGTATGATTTAATCTTATTCTTACAACTTCTAAGGTAGGTCAGATCAGTCACAATATTAGGGAAGTTAAACAGTTTACTCAGTGACTAACAGTAAGCAGAGACTCTAAAGATTTGAACTCAGGTCTTCTGAACCCCCAAATTTGTACCCTTAGTAAGCACACAAATCAGGTTAGAGTTTGTGCAGAAGGTGAATTCACAGTTGGTATTAGACAATTTGGCAGGCAAATTTGAGTAAGTGAGCAGGGCAGAGACAAAGAGGTAACAATATGAGTGTGGATAGAGATGAGGGAACTGGCCTATTGGATCATCAAAAAGTATGACTAGAATTGGACAGATTGGCAAGAGAAAAATTCTGGTGGCCATGAAACCTCAGCAGAGGAGCCTGATCTATTGAAACAGGAGTCAGGCAGCCCACTCATTCCAGAGGAAGTCTTTATACCAAACTTAAGACTTCAATTAATAGCGTTGCATTTCTTTTATTAATAACAAAGCTTCTACTACTGGCATATGTTTGGAGAAAACCATAACCCAAAAAGATGCATGCACCCCAATGTGCACTGCAGTGTTACTTACAATAACTAAGACATCAAGGAAGTAACCTAAATGTCCATTGACAAATGAATGGATAAAGAAGATGTGGTATAATATACAATGAAATACTACTCAGACATGAAAATGAATGAAATAATGCCATTTGCAGCAACATGGATAGACCTAGAGCTTATAATATTAAGTGAAGTAAGTCAGACAAAGACAAATATTATGTGATATCACTTATAAATGATACAGATGAACTTATTTACAAAACAGAAATAGACCCACAGACCTAGAAAACAAACTTCCAGTTACCAAAGGGAAAAGGGGAGGGATAAACTAGGAGTTCAGGGTTAACATATACACACGACCATATATAAAATAGGTGACCAGCAAGGACTTACTGTATAGCACAGGGAACTATGAAGGAAAGTTATGACCAACCTAGATAGCATATTCAAAAGCAGAGACATTACTTTGCCAACAAAGGTCCGTCTAGTCAAGGCTATGGTTTTTCCTGTGGTCATGTATGGATGTGAGAGTTGGACTGTGAAGAAAGCTGAGCACCGAAGAATTGACGCTTTTGAAATGTGGTGTTGGAGAAGACTCTTGAGAGTCCCTTGGACTGCAAGAAGATCAAAATCAGCCCTGGGATTTCCTTGGAGGGAATGATGCTGAAGCTGAAACTTCAGTACTTTGGACACCTCATGCGAAGAGCTGACTCATTGGAAAAGACCCTGATGCTGGGAGGGATTAGGGGCAGGAGGAGAAGGGGACAACAGAGGATGAGGTGGCTGGATGGCATCACTGACTCGATGGACGTGAGTCGGAGTGAACTCCGGGAGTTGGTGATGGACAGGGAGGCCTGGCATGCTGCGATTCATGGGGTCGCAAAGAGTCCGACATGACTGAGCGACGGAACTGAACTGAACTGATAAAGGAAAAGAATCTGAAAAATAATATATATTCTTTTGTATCTATATAAAACAACTGAATCATTTTGCTGTACACCTGAAACCAACACAAGATTATAAATCAACTATACTTCAATTTAAAAAAACAAAGAATGATACTGGGAAAATACCTAAAGTTTCAGAATTTGGTTCAACTATCTTAATTCCCAGCTATAACTCACATTAAGAGTGAATAAAAGTTCATACAAATCAATGAGTAGGGTCAAACAGTGGCCTCATTTCCACTCCAGAGAAGATTTCCCTTGTGTGTGAAAAACTCTGTTCCTCCATTTTCTTAGAATTAACAATATTTGGGAAAGGAAAGGGAGTTGTTAGCTGGTAAAGCAATTTCTAAATCAATACCTTGACTTTGACCCAACTGTAAGAACTTATGAGGTTTTGTAAAAGTTTAAGATGAAGCTGTCTGAAACATGACTTAACAACATAGAAGTTTCACACCTTTAGTTAAGTACTATGGTAAAAAGAATGCTGGCTCCAAAGCCAAACTTAACTGGGTTTCTTTCTAGCTCCACCACTTACTAGCTGGGTAAATTTGGATGAATTACTTACCTCTTGGAGCCTTACTTGACATGTAAAAACTGGAAGAAGCACAATATCTAGAGGAGGCAGTGAAGATTCAGTGTGATAATACACAGGGTCTGGCTTATAGAAAATACTCAGTGCTTATTAGTTATCCATTTTAGGTGTTAGGTTCCTTGATACTTGGCCTGACTTCAGGTCTAATGCCTGCTCCACTGCTTAGGGATAGGAATGGGAATGCTGCAGTGGATGCTATGATTATAGTCCTGAGACTTAGAGTTGTTCAAAAATCCAGTCTCTTCATTGAACAGAAACGGCAGTGAAGGAGGAATTTAAGTCAAAATCTTCCCCTCTACTGCATTAAACTAATGATTGAAGGTATAACAGTACCTCCCTCATGGGGCTATTTTGAAGGCTAAATTACATAAATCACACAAAAATGGTAGGTACAAGTAAAATTGTAATACAGTAAACAGTCCATGTATTATTTATTATATTTATGTATTCAAATATTCATTAACTGGCACCTGTGTGGCAAACACTGTCCTTGGAGTTTCTTCAGAACAGATGGGCCTATGCATAGAAGATTGACTCTTGGCAGACACACAAGACTTGCTAGCTGCCATTTCAGCACTTGAATAAAAGTACTGACAAGGTGCATACTGTCTACACTGTGGTTGAAGCAAACCCAGGGAATGTGGTGTTTCTGAATACCTATGTCAATGTCTTAAGTTTCCAGGGGGCCACTCTAAACCAGAGAGGACGATTATTCAGAATGCCCAAAACATGACATAGTCAGGGGAAAGTCTCACTGAGGCTGAGAGAAAAAGTAAAATGTGAAGCCAGGTCAATCATGCCAGATGTTATGTAAATGAAAGAAGTGAGAAACAAAGATGTATAGAAGCAAAGCACAAGCTGGGTCAGATCAGAATGAAGACCATGGTCAATATGGGTATCTGAGGATGACTTTTACATGATCATGGCAGCATATGTGAGAGTGAATCTTTTGTCTCAAAAATGATAGGGTGGGGCCAGATTCAAAATGATATTTATACATTTCCAAAAATTTGGGGCCTTCCATTGTTTGGAATGAGGCCCAAGTTCAAGTCTTGGAGGTTGTAAAAACAGACGTTTCAAGAAGTAATTGATCTTCAAGGCATTTTTATTTTGAACTGCCTCTGTAGAACAACCAGAGTCTAAACTTGCTGACTTTGAAAGCATATGAGTGGTTAGTTATGATTTATGCTAAGAAGCAAACCAAATATGGCATTGGATGATTTAATTTAGATGCTAATCACATCTAAAGGCATGTGTGTTTTCACTGACATGCCTCAAGCTCTTTATTTGCTGACAGACTGTAAATGGACAAATGAGGTGGATATATTGCAAGATACTGAGGCTGTGCAAGAGCAACATGGTTGGTCTGCTTTCTTGCACCTGGCTCTGTTGATTCTGCATATTAAAAAATAAAAGGAAAAGGTGAAAATGACTAACTTTGAAATAATCTTGAGTTAAATGCTTTTTGCAAGAAAAAAGAAAGGAGTCTTACTTCAGAGGCTTTACTAATATGGCAAAAATGACAGCTTCACCTCGAGGTGACTGGGGAAAACCAATGCCAAATTTTTAGTTAAACAAGTACTGATAGGATTAAGTAAGAAGATAAATAAGTGTTCAAGCCAGTCACTGTAGAGAAAAGAAAAATCCAAACCAGGCGCATGGCACTGAACAGGCAAACCTACCATTTTGTTGTCTAAGTTTTTGGCTTGTCAACTGATTAAGGTCAGTCCCTTCATAGATGAGAAAATGTACAGGACATAACATGTTGCTCACCACCACCCCCTGCCCAAAGTCCCATCTGGCTTCATTTACCATCTTATTCAGTCTTGATTCCATCATCCATCATTATAATAACTCCTTTACAAATCCACTTAGCTTGACTGTCCATCATTCCCTTTTCCATCTTCTGCTGGAAAAACATCAGACCAGATGAACATCATCTGCCTTCTTTAAGATTACAGTTGAGCAGATGAATGTTACCAGATAAATTCACAAAGGGGGCTATTTTTGCTTTTATTCCTATTGGATCTCCATGAGGTATTCAATGCATTCCAGTAAACCTACTGTTTCTCTAGTAGGGTGGATTTCTCTTTTTCTCAGGAGACCTTCTATCTCCTCATACTTCCTACATTCTTTCCTCCACTAATGATGAGCTCCCCTCCTCATCAAGAAATCTGAAATTACCAGGGAAAATCTCCTTGTCTTTTAACAACCAAAGGACGAAACTAGTCTATACTTACAATCTTGAATTCTCTCCTACTCTTCTCTTCTACCATAATGAAGGTCAATATCATTTTCATAGAGCCAGCCCCTCCTCTGTGCTCCAGATTTCATCCCCTTTCCTTCCATTTGTCTCTCTCTTTTCCTTGTACTGGTTCATTTCCCTCAGCAAACATGCTCAAAAACCTCTCATCATAAAACCAACAAGTCACAAAACCAAAACTTTCCCTGAACCCCACATATTCTTCTAGTCATAACCCCATTTCTCCATTCCCTTCTATATTAAACTTCCCAAAAGAGTTGTTTACATATGCTGAGTCCACTTTCTAACCTTCAGCTCACTCTTGTTTATTAACAAGCTGGCTTCTTTCCAGCTACCCCACTGAAACTGCTTTTGTTAAGGTTTCCAGTAACTTCCATTTTGTTACCTCATTTAGCACCTCATTAGCACAAATTCAGGTATGATCAGAAAGGAGGTTGTAATGAATAACAAAAGACTCCTTCCCCTTAGGAAATTCCAAGGGTTTTAGGAGCTCTGTGCCAGAGACCAGGGACAAATACCAAGTACTTATGTTTTTATTATACCACAGTAGCAAAATACTTTCAGAATATGCATAGACTATATTGCTAAAGACTGGAGGAAATAACTTCTAGACCAGATGATACATGACAGGAGTTGTATCCTACAGCCAAGATGAAAGTACAGATGTTTCTAGATGTCTTGAAGCATGCTATCTGCTAGATTAGATTTCAGTAATAAACAACATGAAGAATTGCTTTTTTTTGGCATGTCACTAAATTAAATATAACTAAAGAAGATTTTTTTTTGGCGAGGGGCAGGGGAGGGGTTCCAAAATCACTGCAGATGGTGACTGCAGCCATGAATTAAAAGATGCTTACTCCTTGGAAGAAAAGTTATGACCAACCTAGATAGCATATTCAAAAGCAGAGACATTACTTTGCCAACAAAGGTCTGTCTAGTCAAGGCTATGGTTTTTCCAGTGGTCATGTATGGATGTGAGAGTTGGACTGTGAAGAAAGCTGAGTGCTGAAGAATCGATGCTTTTGAACTGTGGTGTTGAAGACTCTTGAGAGTCCCTTGGACTGCAAGGAGACCCAACCAGTCCATTCTGAAGGAGATCAGCCCTGGGATTTCTTTGGAAGGAATGATGCTAAAGCTGAAACTTGTACTTTGGCCACCTCATGCGAAGAGTTGACTCATTGGAAACGACTCTGATGCTGGGAGGGATTGGGGGCAGGAGGAGAAGGGGACGACAGAGGATGAGAAGGCTGGATGGCATCACTGACTCGATGGACGTGAGTCTGAGTGAACTCTGGGAGTTGGTGATGGACAGGGAGGCCTGGCGTGCTGCGATTCATGGGGTCACAAAGAGTCGGAGACGACTGAGTGACTGCACTGAACTGACTGAAAGAAGATATATTTTTGAGAGTAGATGACTTCTATAATTAACACAACATTTTATGAAGAAATTATTTAAGTGTATTCACTCATAGAATGGCTCCTCTTGAGACAGGAAGGAAGGAGGCAGGGCACAGCCATTAAAAGAATCACACAATCATTAAGAACAACAGGATACCTAGAACCTACTAGGTCCAAGATGGCAGATGACTCAACTTCCAGTAGATCTTGACCCTCATTACATATTCATCATAATATAACAGCATGTGAGATGACACACCCACAGATGCCATGACAATTCTGAGGCCAACCATAAAAGGCCAAAAAATGAGTGGTGCCCCAATTCCTAGAAATATCTAATTCTTCTCCAAGACAGTTAGAATATTTTCCCCACTCATTAGCCTATGAAATAACCCAGTCTATAAAAAGCTAACCATCCCCACACCTTGGAGCCCACTGTTGCCTTCAGAATGGACTGCATTCTGTCTTTGCAGTGTGTATCTTTCAAAATAAACCTGCTTTCACTCACTATGGCTCACTTTGAATTTCTTTCCTGCATGAAGTCAAAGACCCTCACTCAGCAGCCCATCCCAGGGACTTACTGAGACATGACCATCCTTTCATGCCCCATTTCCCACAATACTCTGATTAGAAAATTTCTTTAAGTTTCTGGGATAATGTTACATAGATAATACTAAAATTGAAATTCATTCATCATATCATTCATAAGTAAGCTAATACAGTCAAGAAGTCAAAAGCACAAATGGCTATATTGATGTGATCAATTTTAAAAATTAAATTTAAAAACTTTCAAAAATCAACTTTTAAATTACAGTAGACTCTATGCCTGCTTTTGTAAAAGTGGACTTTTACAAAGGAAATTCTTATTTTGGATAGAGCATTTGGAAAATAGATATTTGGAAATATTTCTATTACTCTCTGATTCTGTAAACATGATTACATGCCAACTCTTAAAAACTCATATCTGTACACTTAAAAAAATTATCAGCATAAATTTTCTATTGCTGTACAACAAATTACCAGAAATTTGGCAGCTTAAAACAATACACACACATCTTTTATTTCACAGTTTGTTATGTCTTGGGTCAGGAGTTTGAACACTGTTTAGGGGATACTGCCTAGGGTTTTCACAAGCTGCAGGTAAGGTTTCAATGGAACTGTTTTCTTCATCTGGAGGCTCAACTGGGGAAGAAACTACTTCCAAGTTCATTCAGGTTGTTGGCAGAATTCATTTCTGTATGACGGAGGACACAAATTTTTTGCTGGATGCTAGCTGGAGACTGTCTACAGGTTCTAGAAGCTGCCCATAGGACTTCAGGGTCACCACAGTTCTTGGCTATATGGGCTTCTCCAGCATGTCCACTCATTTCCTCCAGATCACAGGGAGAGTCTCTCATTTCAGTCTGCTAAGTCAGAGTCTAATATAACCAAACACAATCATGAGAGTGATATCCAATCACAATTGTCATATTCTATCAGCTGCAAGTCAGTCACATGTCATGCCCACACTCAAGGGAGGGTGATTCCACCAAGGCTTGAACTTCAGGAGGGAGAAACCATGAAGGGTCATCTTAGGGCCTGACACACAGAATTTTCCAATCGCTTTGCAAATCTTCATAATAAAGAGTTTCAGTGGACTTTGACTCCATTTATTAAAAATACAAGAAAGCAACTAAAAAAACCACTGACTGACATCAGAGAAGTGGAAACTTATATGTTAAATTACTGCAAAGACTTTTGCATAATTAGTGGATGGGATGAAATATTAGCATCATGATTTCAAGCACAACCACTAATGCACTTCTTTAAATTAGATCTATTTCTCTTTGGAAGATATTATTTTTCTCAGCTTCGACAGCCATTAAAACCAAAAATCAAAATAAACTGAACATAGTGACAGATCTTTGAGTTGCTGAATTAAAAGTATTACAAATGTTAAATCAACACATGTATACCTGTGGTGGATTCATTTTGATATTTGGCAAAACTAATACAATTATGTAAAGTTTAAAAATAAAATAAAATAAAAAAAAGATTTTCCAACATAATGAGGCTTATTTTTATCATATTGTATTTACTAATAATAGTCATATTAATGAGTAAAATTTTAGAATCACCAGTAAGTGAAAAATTTTAAGATATGCCTATGAGGAAAGAAATTACATCCCAGCATATGCAAATTTTTTCTTTAGAAATTGCACACATGGGTTATGTTATAAATATATACATTCTAAAATATACAAAAAGATAAGTCAAATGAGATACAGATGAAACAAGACATCTTTTGTGTATTAAGAATATAACCCATGTATATAACTTCTAAAGAAGTACACATACATATGTTGAGATGCATGTTCACTTTTTTCCTTATAGGCATGTATGGAGAACAAGTTGGAAGCCACTGCTCTCTGTGCTGTTCATAGCTACCAGCCATGTTGCTACTGGGGCTTCCCTGGTGGCTCAGAGGTTAAAGTGTCTGCCTGCAATGCGGGAGACCCGGGTTCGATCCCTGGGTCGGGAAGATCCCCTGGAGAAGGAAATGGCAACCCACTCCAGTACTCTTGCCTGGGGAATTCCATGGAGGGAGTAGCCTGGTAGGCTACAGTCCATGGGGTCGCAAAGAGTCGGACACGACTGAGCGACTTCATTCATGGTGCTACTGAGTACCTTCAATGAGGCTAATCCAACATTTCTGAGGTTCAGTCAAAAGACAAAATCTTATTTGATTTTTTATATTGACATTAAAATGATAATATTTTGGATATAGTAGGTAAAATAAAATGTATTATCAAAATTAATTTCACCTTTTTCTTTTTATTTTTTAATTAAAATTACACATGCAGTTCACATTATCTATCAGCACTACCCTAAGTTCTTGACAGAGTGTTAGAAAAAATAGAAGATTAGTTAGCTGTATTTCCTGCACTAAGCAACTATGGGATAAATCTAAGTGACTTTGTAGGTTAAATCCTGGCTTCACCTAAAATAATTTGCTATGGTTCATACTCTTGCAGCTATTTTTTTTTCCCCTCACTTATCAGTAGTAGTTAATGTGATATTTTAATATGATTAATGACTGAACCAGAGTCTAAAGAAACGAACTGTCTTCCCCTCCGGACTGTACCCTCTGCTATGTCAGATGAACTGACAGTATTTCTTCTGGTAACACACCTATTTAGACTTAGATTTTAGGATTCATAGCTAAGTACTTTCAAGGATTTATTTATCCCAATTGCATGTGTGTGTTTGTAGAAATGTACCCACATCAATGCCTATAGTGAGGTCCTTTTATTAACTATTAATGGCAGTTAATAATAGTTAAATAGACTTCCCTGGTGGTTCAGATGGTAAAGCATCTGTCTACCATGCAGGAGACCCAGGGTCGACCCCAGGGTTGGGAAGATCTTCTGGAGAAGGAAATGGCAACCCATTCCAGTACTCCTGCCTGGAAAATCCCATGGATGGAGGAGTGTGGTGGGCTACAGTCCATGGGGTCACAAAGAGTTGGACACAACTGAGAGACTTCACTTCAATAATAGTTAAATAGCTTTGTTAACAAATAGTTTGGCCTCAGGTCAAACAACAGGGAGGGAAAACAGCCATGCCCATCAACAGAAAATTGGATTAAAGATTTACTGAGCATGGCCCATCAGAACAAGACCCAGTTTCCCCCTCAATCAGTCTCTCCCATCAGGAAGCTTCCATAAGCTTCTTATCCTTATCCAGCAGAGGGAAGACAGAATGAAAACCACAACCACAGAAAACTAACCAAACTGATCACATGGACCACAGTTTTGTCTAACTCAATGAAACTATGAGCCAAGCCATGTAGGGTCACCCAAGATGGACAGGTCATGGTGGAGAGTTCTGACAAAATGTGGTCCACTGGAGAAGGGAATGGCAAACCACTTCAGTATTCTTGCCTTGAGAACCCCATGAACAGTATGAAAAGGCAAAAAGATAGGACACTGAAAGATGAACTCCCCAGGTTGGTAGGTGCCCAATATGCTACTGGAGATGGGTGGAGAAATAACTCCAGAAAGAATGAAGAGATGGAGCCAAAACAAAACAACACCCAGTTGTGGATGTCACTGGTGATGGAAGTAAAGTCCGATGCTATAAAGAGCAATATTGCATAGGAAACTGGAATGTTAGGTCCATGAATCAAGGCAAACTAGAAGTGGTCAAACAGGAGAGGGCAAGAGTGAAAATCGACATTTTAGTAATCAGTGAGCTAAAATGGACTGGAATGGGTGAGTTTAACTCAGATGGCCATTATATCTACTACTGTGGGCAGGAATCCCTTAGAAGAAATGGAGTAGCTATTGTAGTCAACAAAGGAGTCCAAAATGCAGTACTTTGGTGCAGTCTCAAAAATGACAGAATGATCTCTGTTTGTTTCCAAGGCAAACCATTCAATATCACAATAATCCAAGTTTGTGCCCCGACCAGTAATGCTGAAGAGCTGAAGTTGAACGATTCTATGAAGACCTAAAAGTCCTTCTAGAAATAACACCCCCAAAAGATGTCCTTTTTATCATAGGGGACTGGAATGCAAAAGTAGGAAGTCAAGAAATACCTGGAGTCACAGGCAAATTTGTCTTTGGAGAACAAAACTAAGCAGGTCAAGGGCTAACAGAGTTTTGCCAAGAGAACGCACTGGTCATAGCAAACACCCTCTTCCAACAACACAAGAGAAGACTACACATGGACATGACCAGATGGTCAATACTGAAATCAGAGTGATTATATTCTTTGCAGCCAAAGATGGAGATGCTCCATACAGCCAGCAAAAACAAGACCAGGAGCTGAGTGTGGCTCAGATCATGAACTCGTTATTGCCAAATTCAGACTTAAATTGAAGAAAGTAGGGAAAACCACTAGACCATTCAGGTATGACCTAAATCAAATCCCTTACAATTATACAGTGGAAGTGACAAATAGATTCATGGGTTTAGATCTGATAGCCTGCCTGAAGAACTATGGAAGGAGGTTCATGATATTGTACAGGAGGCAGTGATCAAGATCATCCCCCCCAAAAAATAAATGCAAAAAGGCAGAATGGTTGTCTGAGGAGGCCTTACAAAGAGCTGAGAAAAGAAGAGAAGCTAAAGGCACAGGAGCAAAGGAAAGATATACCCATTTGAATGCAGAGTTCCAAAGAATAGCAAGGAGAGATAAGAAAGCCTTCCTCAGTGATCAATGCAAAGAAATAGAGGAAAACAGTAGAATGGGAGAGTCGGACACGACTGAAGCGACTTAGCAACAGCAGCAGCAGCAGCAGAGATCTCTTCAAGAAAATTGGAGATACCAAGGGAACATTTCAAGCAAAGATGGGCACAATTAAGGACAGAAATGATATGGACCTAACAGAAGCAGAAGATATTAAGAAGAGGTGGCAAGAATACACGGAAGAACTATACAAAAAAGATCTTAATGACCCAGATAATCACAATGCTGTTATCACTTGCCTAGAGCCAGACATCTTGGAATTCGAAGTCAAGTGGGCCTTAAAAGCAACACTACGAACAAAGGTAGTGGAGGTGGTGGAATTTCAGTTGAGCTATTTCAAATCCTAAAAGATGATGCTGTGAAGGTGTTGTTCTCAATATGCCAGCAAATTTGGAAAACTCAGCAGTGGCCACAGGACTGGAAAAGGTCAGTTTTCATTCCAATCCCAAAGAAAGGCAATGCCAAAGAATGCTCAAACTACTGCACAATTGCATTCATCTCACACACTAGCAAAGTAATGCTCAAAATTCTCCAAGCCAGGCTTCAACAGAATGTGAACCATGAACTTCCAGATGTTCAAGATGGATTCAGAAAAGCCAGAGGAACCAGAGATCAAATTGTTAATATCTGTTGGATCATGGAAAAAGCAAGAGAGTTCCAGAAAAACATCTACTTCTGCCTTATTGACTATGCCAAAGCCTTTGATTGTGTGGATCATAACAAACTGTGGAAAATTCTTGAAAGATAGGAATATCAGACCACTTTACCTGCCTCCTGAGAAATCTGTATGTGGGTCAAGAAGCAAGAGTTAGAACTGGACATGGAACAACAGACTGGTTCCAAATAAAAAAAAAGAGTACGTCAAGGCTGTGGATTGTAACTCTGCTTATTTAACTTACATGCAGAGTTCCTCATGCTAAATGACAGGCCGGATGTAGCACAAGCTGGAATCAACATTGCTGGGAGAAATATCAATTACCTCAGATACGCAGATGACACCACCCTTATGGCATAAAGTGAAGAAGAACTAAAGAGCCTCCTGATGAATGTGAAAGAGGAGAGTGAAAAAGTTGGCTTAAGACCCAACATTCAAAAAACTAAGATCATGGCATCTTGTCCCCTCACTTTATGGCAAATAGATGGGGAAACAATGGAAACAGTGAGAGACTTTATTTTTGGGGGCTCCAAAATTAGTTCAGATGGTGACTGCAGCCATGAAATTAAAAGACAGTTTCTCCTTGGAAGAAAAGTTATGACCAACCTAGATAGCATATTAAAAAGCAGAGACATTACTTTGCCAACAAAGGTCTGTCTAGTCAAAGCTATGGTTTTTAAATCCAGTTGTGATGTATGGATGTGAGAGCTGGACTATAAACAAAGCTGAGCACCGAAGAATTGATGGTTTTGAACTGTGGTGTTGGAGAAGACTCCTGAGAGTCCCTTGGACTGCAAGGAGATCCAACCAGTCCATCCTAAAGAAAATCTGTCCCAAATATTCATTGGAAGGACTGATGCTGAAGCTGAAACTCAAATACTTTGGCCACCTGATGCGAAGAACTAACTCATTGGAAAAGACGCTGATTCTGGGAAATATTGAAGGTGGGAGGAGAAGGGGACGACAGAGGATGAGATGGTTGGATGGCATCACCGACTCAATGGAGATGAGTTTGATCAAGCCCCAGGAGTTGGTGATGGACAGGGAAGCCTGGCGTGTTGGAGTCCATGGTGTCACAAAGGGTAGGACACGACTGAACACCTGAACTGAACTGAAACAAACTGTGCCAAATACAGTCCAAAGTATAAACTAAATTCTGGCAAGTACTTGAGATATACTTTTTAAAAACTTGTAATTTGTTTACATTAAACCACAATTTTAAATAATCAGTCTAATCTCTGATAATTTCCTCTGCAATCCCACCATTCTAATAAGAAATATACAACCTTCATTTTTCCTCCCTGAATTTCATAAAGTATCCTTTCTCTAGAACTTCTTGCAGAAACCATCCTCAAAGGAACAAATCTTGCCCACCCTCACTCCGTTTCCTTTCTGAAAATGTTTAATGCTTTGAGCTTTTCTCAAATTGGTCTGTGCTCACAGGTATTTTCCTGCAACTGGACTCCCTCTGAGGTGCCATTAAACTCTAGGAGCAGAGCCTGTAATAATGTCCTCCCTGGAGGAATTATAATAAAGTCTGATTGTTGATAGTCTTCTTTATGTTGATCCAGACTTATGGTGTTGAATCTTCCTTCTATGGATACACAAAACACGCCTTCTTCCAGAGTTAATTCTAATATTTCTCCTAAATCTTCTCTTCTCTGGGATGCTTAGTTTCTTTAAGTATCCTCTTATTCACTAAATATGCACTACCAGATGCTCTGTTAGCCTACTAAGGCTGGCATAACAAAATATCACAGAATTATGTTGTCAAACAACAGCATTAATTTTTTTCCCAATTCTGAGGCTGGAGGTCCAAGTTCAAGGTGCTGGCAGGGTTGGTTTCTCCTGCGGTTTCTCTTCCTGGTTTACATAGAGCTGCCTTCTTGCTATGCTCTCACATGGCCTTTCTTTGTGTGTCCATGCTCTTTGTGTCTCTTCCTCTTCTTACAAGGACATTAGTTCTACTGGATTAAGGTCATGTCTTTATGACCTCATTTAACCTTAGTTACCTCCTTCAAGGCCATATCATCAAATACAGTCACATTGAGGGTTAGGGCTTCAAATCTAAATTTGGAGGGAATACCATCCAATCTATAAGAGATGCTTACACAAAATATCAGAAAAACAAATATCTGGTACTATGGATAGATAACATGGTTTCAAATCTTTTAAAATGTCTTTAAGGGATATGGAAGTTAGAACATAATCCAATAATAGATATGGAACCTGATCAACATGAAGGGGGACTATGTCTTTTCTCTTTTTGGAATTTATGGTCCTATTTATTTGGCCAAAGATAAGATTCACTCTTGTGATCTGTGGATTTTTTTTTTTTAACAAAAAATAATACCAGTTTCATATATTTCTCTACAATCACTGTAGCTTTGCTATTGTTATTCAGTGGCTCAGTACTGTCTGACTCTATAAGACTCCATGGACTGCAGTATATCAGGCTTCCCTGTCCTTCAACATCTCATGGATGTTCAACATGCTCAAACTCATGTCCATTGAATCAGTGATGTTCATCCAACCATCTTGTCCTCTGTTGTCCCCTTCTCCTCCTGCCTTCAATCTTTCCCAGCATCAGGATTTTTTCCCAATGAGTCCACTCTTCACATCAGGTGACCAAAGTATTGGAGATTCAGCTTCAGCAGCATCAATTGTTCCAGTGAATATTCAGGACTGATTTCCCTTAGGATTGACTGGTTTGATCTCCTTGCAGTCCAAGAGACTCTCAAGAGTCTTCTCCAACACCACAGTTCAAAAGCATCAATTTTTCGGTACTCACCCTTCTCTATGGTCCAACTCTCACATCCATACATGAGTACTGAAAAAACCATAGCTTTGACTATACAGACCTTTGTCGGTAAAGTGATACCTCTGCTTTCGAATATGCTGTCTAAGTTTGTCATTGCTTTTTCTCCAGGGAGTAAGCATCTTTTAATTTTGTGGCTACAGTCACCATCTGCAGTGATTTTTGAGCCTAATAAAGTCTCTCACTGTTTCCATTGTTTCCCCATCTATATGCCATGAAGTGAGGGGATGGCATGATCTGAAGATCTTTGAACATTGAGTTTTATGCCAACATCTTCACTCTCCTCTTTCACCTTCAAGAGGCTTTTTAGTTCTTCTTCACTTTATGTCATAAGGGTGGTGTAATCTGCATGTCTGAGGTTGTTGATATTTCTCCCTGGCAATCTTGATTCCTGCTTGTGCTTCATGCAACCTGACATTTTGCATGATGTACTCTGCATATAAGTTAAACAAGCAGAGTAACAATATACAGCCTTGATGTACTCCTTTCCCAATTTGGAACCAGTCCATTGTCCATTTCTGGTTCTGTTGATTCTTGACCTGTATACAGATTTCCCAAGAGGCAGGTAAGGTGGTCAGGTATTCCCATCTCTTTAATAATTTTCCACAGTTTGTTGTGATCCACACAGACAAAGGCTTTAGGTAGTCAGTGAAGCAACAAAGTATCTTTGTTGGAGTCTGGATAACTCTTCCATTTCCAAATTACATTAAAAGCTGGTTGGAATAGACGGTAATGTCTTATAAGCCTTGCATGCCTATATTGTGACAAATGCTGTGGCCTGTATACAAGAAGTGGTATTGGCTGACCAAGACTGACTTCATGAGAGTATGATCTATGCACTTGGTTTAATGCCTGATTGCGGCTATCTGAAAATTTTGAACAAAAGGATTCACATTTTCATTTCTCACTGGACCCCACAAACTGTGTAATTGACTGTCAGAGGTAAAACATTTATGAACATTTATGAAAGATCAACTGGATAGAAGTCAGAAGACCTGGGTTTGCTCCCAGATTCTGCTACTAACTAGCTAAATGTTCATTTATCTACCTACTTAAAAGACCCTCTCTTTTGACTCAAAAGTTACACAACCCTCTATAGTAACCAAAAGGTTACTATAGAGGACATCTACTGTTTTTGCCTGCCAAGCATCCAACTGCCCAATTTTCTTCCAGAACCATTCCTCCTCCCATTCTCTCCATGTGATTAGTAGGCTCAAGAGGATGGCCCTACTTCTCCCCCAACTCCTGGTCCAGAGTGACTTTGTGGCTCAGAACTGGTCAATCAGCTTGTTTTATTCCCTAGAACAATCTGGAACTGGACTTGAAATGGGTCTATGGCCCAACTAGGCCAATGGGATTTGACTATAGGACTTTTGGGGAGGGTGTTCTCTCTGGCGCTGCTGAGAGGACAAGGTGGAGCTGGAGGTTCTGGTAACCACCTTGCTTACATGAAGGAAACCTACCTGAGGACACAGCCAACCCAGAGTAAATTCAGCCAAGAGATGAAGAGTGTGAGACCAAAACCTGAGGACATGGTGTGAGCCCTGGGCAAGCAGCTGTGCCTGCAACCTGGACATAAAGATGGTGAGAGTCAATCAGGCCCTGAGGCTACTGATTTGGGTGTCTGTCCCTTGTGATAACAGGGATTATTAACCACTAGATCCCAGGTCCATGGAAGGGTGCTGCCATGTAACAGACACTAAGCTAATGAACGTAGGAGTGCTTTGTCACAGGAGTCACTACAAGAGCAAATCTAAGTGATACAAGAAGAATAATTTCTTAAAATTATATATAAATGATTTTTTTTGTTTGTTTATAGACCTGTTTTAGGGCCCCGGAGGTCAATAAGAACTAGGAAACATGGCACACTGGAAAATAGCCAGGCAGAGAATCAATTTTAATAACTGCCAAATCATCCTAATGGAGCTAATGAAAACAATCTATGACAAATTTACAGGAAATAGCTTCTAAAATTCATACTCCTTTTTAAGTCTGGGAATTCAGCTTTAATGTGAGGATGTGTCCTACTTATTAAACATATCCTTGAGTAATACATGCTGAACAAGGAAGTAGTCTTTGCTAAATAACCAATCAGAGCTAGACGAAACCTGAAATAATCTGTCTATACTTTACCTGCTGTGTCATCACAGATGTTGATTGGTAATGGAATAGCTTAAGTTATTTATCTTTAAAATATTATTACTTCTTGGATATTGCATTATTTTTAATTGTTCTTTGGTCGCAGCAGAGAAGTAAGTCTGCAAGGCTTCCTTTGAGACAAGAGCCCACAGCTTTCCCAATGAAGAGGCAGATGACTGTATGAAAGAGGCAGAGTCTGTTTCAGTATGAAAGAAACAAGTTAACTGCTATAGCCATAGAATAGTGGAAATGGACATCTCAGAGACTCTTTGTCCTCCAGTTCAGTTCAGTTCAGCTGCTCAGTCGTGTCCGACTCTTTGCAACCCCATGAATCGCAGCACGCCAGGCCTCCCTGTCCATCACCAACTCCCGGAGTTCACTCAGACTCACGTCCATCGAGTCAGGGATGCCATCTAGCCATCTCATCCTCTGTCGTCCCCTTCTCCTCCTGCCCCCAATCCCTCCCAGCATCAGAGTCTTTTCCAATGAGTCAACTCTTCGCATGAGGTGGCCAAAGTACGGAGTTTCAGCTTCAGCATCATTCCTTCCAAAGAAATCCCAGGGCTGATCTCCTTCAGAATGGACTGGTTGGATCTCCTTGCAGTCCAAGGGACTCTCAAGAGTCTTCTCCAACACCACAGTTCAAAAGCATCAGTTCTTTGGCACTCAGCCTTCTTCACAGTCCAACTCTCACATCCATACATGACCACAGGAAAAACCATAGCCTTGACTAGACGAACCTTTGTTGGCAAAGTAATGTCTCTGCTTTTGAATATGCTGTCTAGGTTGGTCATAACTTTCCTTCCAAGGTAAGTCTTTGTCCTTAGAGGTATTCTAACTGAGGATGTGTGATCTCTGTACAGAACTCTGGAGAAAGGTAATAGGTATCTGGTTATTGGTTAGGTTTCTAACTCTGCAAATCTTAGGAGACGTCACAAGAAAGTCTTTTTTAAATTGAAGTATAATTGATGTACAATGTTATGTTAGTTTCAGGTGTATAGCAAACTGATTCAGTTATGTATATATATATATATGTGTGTGTGTATATATATATATTCTTTTTCAGATTATTTTCCCTTATATGATATTACAAAATACTAAATATAGTTTCCTGTGCTATACAGTAAGTCCTTGTTGGTTATCTATTTTATATATAGTAGTACATGTATGTTAATCCCATCCTCCCCCTTTCCCAACAAATGAAAAGGAAATCACAATGATTCAAAACCTACGGGATGTGGCAAAAGAAGTTCTAAGAGGGAAGTTTATAGAGATAAAAGCTTATGTCAGGAACAAGGGAGGCTCAAGAGAGAAGGTATACATATATATATATATAAAATACACATCTATATATGTGTATATACATATATATCCAGAGAAGGCAATGGCACCCCACTCCAGTACTCTTACCTGGGAAATCCCATGAGCAGAGGAGCCTGGTAGGCTGCAGTCCATGGGGTCGCGAAGAGTCGGACACAACTGAGCAACTTCCCTTTCACTTTTCACTTTCATGCATTGGAGAAGGAAATGGCAACCCACTCCCGTGTTCTTTCCTGGAGAATCCCAAGGATGGGGGAGCCTGGTGGGCTGCCATCTATGGGGTCACACAGAGTTGGACATGACTGAAGCGACTTAGCAGCAGCAGCATACATATATATGTGTGTGTGTATCCCCTTATTTATAAGTATGTATAATTATATAATATATATATAATATTTTAAATATATATATTTAGATATAACTGATTCATGTTGTACAGCAGAAAATTATAGATTGTAAAACAATTATCTTTCAACTAAAAATAAAAACAAATAAAAATCTCAAATAAACAACCTAACCTTACTTACACCTAAAGTAACTGAAGAAAGAAGAAAAAACAAAACCCAAAAGTAGTAGAAGGAAATAAATCATAAAGATCATAGCAGAAATAAATGAGACCAAAAAAAAGAACCAGAAAAGATAAATTAAACTAAAAGCTGGTTCTTTGAAAAGATAAACAAAAATGATAAGCTTTTAACCTGATTCATAAAGAAAAAAAAAGGAGAGGGCCCAAATCTATACAATTAGAAATTAAAAGAAGAATAAAAAAGAAGTTACAACTGACACCACAAAAATACAAAGAATCATAAGAGACTACTACATGTAACTGTATGCCAACAAAAGGAACAACCCAGAAGAAATGGACAAATTCTTACAGTCTCCCAACACTGAATCAGGAAGAAATAGAAAATATTAATATGAACAGACCATTCACAAGCACTGAAATTGAACCTGTGATTTCAGTTCAGTTTAGTTCAGCCGGTCAGTCCTGTCCAACTCTTTGCGACCCCATGAACCACAGCATGCCAGGCCTCCCTATCCATCACCAACTGCTGGAGTCTACCCAAATCCATGTCCATTGAGTCGATGATGCCATCTAACCATCTCATCTTCTGTTGTCCCCTTCTCTTCCTGCCCTCAATCTTTCCCAGAATCAGGGTCTTTTCAAATGAGTCAGCTTTTTGCATCAGGTGGCCAAAGTACTGGAGTTTCAGCTTCAACATTAATCCTGCCAATGAACACCCAGGACTGATCTCCTTTAGGATGGAATGGTTGGATCTCCTTGTAGTCCAAGGGACTCTCAACAGTCTTCTCCAACACCACAGTTCAAAAGCATCAATTCTTTGGTGCTCAGCTTTTTTTCTAGTCCAACTCTCACATCCATACATGACCACTGGAAAAACCATAGCCTTGACTAGATGGACCTTTGTTGACAAAGTAATGTCTCTGCTTTTTAATATGCTGTAGAGGCTGGTCATAACTTTCCTTCCAAGGAGTAAGTGTCTTTTCATTTCATGGCTGCAATCACCATCTGCAGTGATTTTGGAGCCCCCCAAAATAAAATCAGGCACTGTTTCCACTGTTTCCCCATCTATTTGCCATGAAGTGATGGGACCAGATCCCATGATCTTAGTCCCTAACCTGTGATTTAAAAATTCCCAACAAACAAAAGTGCAAGACCAGATGTTTTCACAGGAAATTTTGATACCCTAAGTTTATAGTTGAATCTACAGTCATCATCCTGGTGACAACCAGAAGAGAGGAGAAATCTGACCCATCAGCAGCTCCCTCCCAGAGACTCCTGTCATCTATCTATCTGCCCAATAACAGGTCCATGTCAGCTCACCCCTTCCTCACCAGCACCTAGTGGAGCTCTCAGCACCAAGTGAGCACATAATAACTACTTGTTCAATGATCCAATAAACTGGATAATTGAATACATACTTTAGAAGTCATGAGTTCAGTTTTTCCTGCATTTATTTTGTTCCATACCTGTCAATTAAAAATCAATCATGTAACTCCCTGTGATATATCACATTTTTACCTTGTACCATATTATTTCACCTCTTATATATTTATGTTTTACCTTCTAAGATGGATCATGAATCTCTGAAGCAGGTCTTATACTCCTTTATGAACTTCTCAGTATTCAAACATTCAAAACAAGTTAACATTGTTCATGCAGATCACAAATAGTTGGTGAAAGCACTTTCCCCTTTATGAAGGTCCCAAAGCCTTGATGGGGATAATACCTAATTCCTCCTCTAAAGCCCAGGATAACAAAAATGCCCAAATTCAATGACCTTCTATTATATTTCTCAATACACAGAATCACTGCCATTGTGGCCCACTTTAAAATCAATGCAAGTGCAAAGGGGTTAGCAGATCACTGGAGGTAAAAGTAATATTCAGGAACTTAGGGATGGTGTAAATCAACTTCCTCATGTTGGCCATGTGTTGCAAGGCCAACCCCTAAAGTGAAAATGTTTGGTTAAACTCACTTGAGAAACTGCAGGAACTCAGAGATCCTGATTTCTGGAACTCTGCTCCTAGCGGACACTATGATCTCCTGGATGAAAGACATTGTTTCAGTAATGCTGCTGCTGCTGCTAAGTCACTTAAATTGTGTCCGACTCTGTGCGACCCCATAGATGGCAGCCCACCGGGCTCCCCTGTCCCTGGGATTCTCTAGGCAAGAACACTGGAGTGGGTTGCCATTTCCTTCTCCAATGCATGAAAGTGAAAAGTGAAAGTGAAGTCACTCAGTTGTGTCGGACTCTTAGCGACTCCATGGACTGCAGCCTACCAGGCTCCTCCGTCCATGGGATTTTGCAGGCAAGAGTACCGGAGTGGGGTGCCATTGATTTCTCCGGTTTCAGTAATGACTTTACTTTTTATGAACTAGATTTAAAATTGTCAAACATTCCTCTTTCAATGCCCCCATCAGGAAACACAAAAGAAGAGGGATTGCTTTGAATATAAAATGCTCAGAGGATTATGCTTCCTCATCTGCACAAAACAAAGAGATAAAAGTTTAGATGTCAGGACTTGTACCACACAAGCCCTTACTGAAGGAACTGAAAGATTTCATTGTGCTCTATGGAAGTTAGTGATTACATTTCAAAAAGAAAATAAAAATGAGAATATTTCCCCTGGAAATCAAGGACTCCAGCTAAGTTTACCCTTTAATGATAAACTCCTGATATTAGATTATAAACTCAGTACAGTTCAGAACACCATTTACCAGCTGGATCCCAGAGGTTCCTGGAGCCTCTACTCAGTATTTGCAATTCATCCTTCAGTTTCTGCCTTGAATCCTAATTAGTGCTATAGTTTATCAGCTCCTTGAGGGCAGCAGCTGTGCTTTATTATAACTGGCTTCCTAAACGTGTTAATCACCTCAAGTCTCTTCTTGTACTGACAGCCCTTTAACGACTTTAAAGTGAACTTAAAATAAATTCAAGTTCCTAACAGTGGCCTACAAGGCACTGAAATAATCTAGCCCAGCCACCCCTCTGGCTTAACCTTACCTGGTCCTCTCCTACTTACTCAGCTCCAGTCATTTTGACCATCTTCATCATCCTTGAATGTGCCAGGCTTGTTCACTGTCCATGGATGCTGCTCCTGTTTTGTGGATGCTGCATGCTAGGCATGCTTTACTCCAAGATATTCAAATAATGACCCCTTCTCACTATTACTGTCTCAGTTCAAATATTTCCTCTGAGAAGACCTCTGAGAGGTCTTCAAATCACACTTTAGCACCTCCACTTTATTATACTTGTTTTGTTTTTTTCTTAAGGACAATTCACAATTGTTTGCTGATGACTCTGACTATTGTACTTCAAATATAGAAGTCTGTCAGGTAAAGTCATCCTTTGCCTAGAGTTAAAGGTGGCCCATGAAGACTAACTTGAACATCATCCTCGAGCTGAGGTGGCTCTGTCTCTGACTCAAATATAATAGAAGTCTGTCAGGTGAAACCATTTGTTGCTAGTGGCTAGGGATGGTCCAGGAAGAGTAACACATAGCTAGGTGTATTTTATTTCTTCTACAGCGCATTTCAATAACTGAAGTTATCTAGTATGTTTCTGTTTTTATTTGGTCATTGTCCATCTTGCTCCTCCAGAACGTAAGCTCTCAGAAAACAAGAGATCTCACCTTGTTCACTGCTATATTCCTAGCTCCTAGAACAAAGTCCAGCATACAGTAGGTGTTCAATAAGCAGTCATTTAATGTACCTTCTGCAGTGCTTCCTCCCATAGTGTCATATGCAGATATGCTGAAATCATATGGGAAAGAGAGAGGATGGGAAAGAGTTTAGATTCTAAAACCATGATGGAATCCAACACATGGCTGATAGCAAGACAGGTTATTTAAACAGTTACCTGTCCTTAAGCACAGATAGTGGTCTTAAGAACAGATATCTGGTCCTTAAACAACACTGCTATTTTGAAAATGATGGTCAGAAAATTATATGCAGAGCTTGAAGTAGTTCCTTTTTGAAAGATGCTTTTTCCTTTATATTTAGATGCTTCATGGTGTGAGATACGAAGAGCACATGGCTAATTAAAAATAGCAAATATTTATATCATGTGGGCCAGTTTGAATTGCTAGACAATAGCTCTCAAGGACTAATGTAGAGGTACCACAAGAATGAATCCAAATTCACAATATCTGCTCTGCTGTTGGAGAAATGGTTATGTGAATGACACTGAATTCCAAGGCTTGCCTGTTCTGATGGACTGCTTTCTGTCACAAAAAAAAAAAAAAAAAAAAAAAAAGAAAAGAAAAATGCTATACATAGGAGTTTGGGGATTAATCAAATTATACAACTATCCAGGATAATTAAATCCAACAGGATTTTCATTTTCTCCTTATAGTAAATAAATCATAAAGAAATTGACATGGCCCCACCATCTTTAGCATGTGACTGGACAGCTCATAATCTCTCTAAGCTTCAGTTCTCTCTGGTCTTATAAATAAGCTCAAATAATTTCAACCTATGTAAGTCATCAAAAGAACTAATAAAAAATACCCAATCAAAACCTGCATAGTTATCCTATATAAATGTACAGTTCTCTGTGAGAATTTGGAAACCTCCAGGACATATTTATTTTCTCTGTGAACTAAATTTTCTTACTCTTACTCTGTGACAAATTTGGGAGGCTGCCATGTGGCCCCTTGTCTTCCCCAGGAGGCACCCATGTCATTATAAAGTGGGCTCTAAGCTTTGATGTGCACATAACCAAAAGCTCTCAGGTGCCACTTGATGCCACCCAGGCAGTAGATCCTGAACCTTACTTTGCAAATATCTTGCCTCATCTATGACTCTGGTTTGGAATATATTTTGGACTATAAATTATTACCTGGAAAGGTAGTAGATTTATTGGCTTAATTAATTCTGAGAAAGTAAACAATAGTTTCTCAGGGATTAAAGTTTTAGGCTCCAGGCTCTATTTTTGTGAGAGGGAAGGGAACAGGGATGGGGGTGTGGTGGGGACTGTGTGTGCTTTTCTGATCCTAAGTTTGTGTGCCTTTCACCTCTGGCCAGTGTTCAGACTTGTTGCCAGATTTTGATAAAACATTCAAAAAGAAAATGAGAAGGAAGGCATCAAGGAAACAGAAACAGAGAAAAATGGTAAGAAATTCTTTAAGAAGTCCAGGAGCAGTGAGGGAGCAGGAATCAGAAGGCTGTGCTGACTGATGAGAGATGGAGAATCACCGAACCATAATAGACCTCACTTGTATTGACATGTGCTAACTGAAGTGTGAACAGCTGGGGTAAAGTTACTAAGCATCTTATTTCAGAGTTTGGCAGGGGATGGAACTCTATTTGCAAAGCAGACAGGTATGACAGGATTTAACAGGTCGAATGCAAAGAAAAAATGGAGTCAGCTCAGCTCAGTGACTGAGGTACTGCAATGGGCCATTACTTTGGTGAGACACTCTGCTTTTATAGAAGGGACCCCCATGGGCTCTCTTTTAATATCATGGTATTTAAGGTAGTGCCTCCAATTCCCTTTGCTGTAGTCAGGATGGGAACAGCACAGTATTTATATAGGTGATGGGCTACATCTGATGTTTTGCCTGCAGAACCTGATAAACAACACAGAAAAGAATTTACATAGCAGTGCTCCTTTTAAAAGCTCACATGAACTGAAAATTTATTTTACATCAATCACTGGGATGAATCCTTTGGTTTAGCTCACCTTCTTTATTCTCAAAGTAACCCCATGTGGTTAGTACTATTATTATCTCATTTTTTCAGATGGGGACTGAGGCTTGGAGACATGAAGTCAACTGCCCAGAGGCAGAGTTAGTCAGTGGCAGAGCCAGAAGTGCACCTGCGTGTGTCTGACACACAAGCCTGGGCAATTCCTCACAGGATAGTATCGTTACCATTATCTCTGAACAACAGCACCATGTGTAGCAATCCCTAGATCTGCTTCTGCTTTGGCTATTTCACTCTTTGCCTTGGAGTTTAACATCAACCAAGTTCCCATTTGTCTCCAAATGTTTTCCTATGATCTTGATGCAACCAACAGGTTTCTAACAGTGGTTTATAACATTGTACAGGAGGCGGTGATCAAAACCATCCCCAAGAAAAAGGAATGCAAAAAGGTAAAACTGTTGTCTGAAGAGGCCTTACAGATAGTTGAGAAAAGAAGTGAAATGCAAAGGAGAAAAGAAAAGATATATTCATCTGAATGCAGAGTTCCAAAGAAGAGCAAGGAGAGATAAGAAAGCCTTCTTAAATGAACAATGCAAAGAAATAGAGGAAAACAATAGAATGGGAAAGAGTAGAGATCTTTTCAACAAAATTAGAGATATCAAGGGAACACCTCATGCAAAGATGGGAATAATAAAGGACAGAAACGGTATGGATCTAACAGAAGCAGAAGACATTAAGAAGAGGTGGCAAGAATACACAGGAGGACAGAACGAAAAGGTCTTACTTCATGACCTGGATAACTGTGATGATGCACTCACTCACCTAGAGCCAGACATCCAGGAGTGTGAAGTCAAGTGGGCCTTAGGAAGCATTGCAAAGCTAGTGCAGGTGACTGAATTCCAGCTGAGTTACTTCAAATCCTAAAAGATGGTGCTGTTAAAGTGCTGCACTCAATATGCCAGCAAATTTGGAAAGCTCAGCAAAAACAAATTTGGAAAAAACAGGACTGGAAAAGGTCAGTTTTCATTCCAATCCCAAAGAAAGGCAATGCCAAAGAATGTTCAAACTACCACACAATTGCACTCATTTCACATGCTAGCAAGGTAATGCTCAAAATCCTTCAAGCTAGGCTTCAACAGTATGTAAACTGAGAACTTTCAGATGTAGAAGCTGGATTGATAAAAGGTAGAGAAACCACAAATCAAATTGCCAACATCTGTTGGATCACAGAAAAAAGCAAGGGAATTTCAGAAAACATCTGCTTCTGCTTTATTGACTTCATTTTAGGAGAAAAGGAAAGATATATCCATCTGAATGTAGAGTTCCAAAGAAGAGCAGGAAAGATAAGAAAGCTTTCTTAGGTGAACAATGCAAAGAAATAGAGGAAAACAATAGAATGGGAAAGAGTAGAGATCTCTTCAACAAAATTAGAGATACCAAGGGAACACTTCATGGTTAAAGCCTTTGGCTATGTGGGTCACAACAAACTGTGGAAAATTCTTAAAGAGATGGGAATATCAGAGCACCCTATCTGTCTCCTGTGAAATCTGTGTGCAGGTCAAGAAGCAACAGTTAGAATCAGACATGGAATAACAGACCTGTTCCAAATAGGGAAAAGAGTATGTCAAGACTGTATATTGTCACCTTGCTTATTTAACTTAGATGCAAAATATACGAGTACATCATGCAAAATGCTGAGCTGGATGAAGCTCAAGCTGGAATCAGGATTGCTGGGAGAAATATCAATAACGTCAGATATGCAGATGATACCATCCTAATGGCAGAAAGTGAAGAGAAACCAAAGAGCCTCTTGTGAAGGTGAAAGAGGAGAGAGAAAAAGCTGGCTTAAAACTCAACATTCACATAACGAAGATCATGGCATCCGGTCCCATCACTTCATGGCAAATAGATGGGGAAAAATGGAAACAGTGACAGACTTTATTTTCTTGGACTTGAAAATCACTGCAGATGGTGACTGCAGCCGTGAAATTAAAAGACGCTTGCTACTTGGAAGAAAAGCTATGACAAACCTAGACGGTGTATTAAAAAGCAAAGACATCACTTTACCAAAAAAGGTTCATATAGTCAAAGCTATGGTTTTTCCAATAGTCATGTACGGATGTGAGAGTTGGACCATAAAGAAGGGTGAGCACCAAAGAACTGATGATTTCAAACTGTGGTGCTAGAGAAGACTCTTGAGAGTCCCTTGGACAGCAAGGATATAAAACCAGTCAATCCTAAAGGAAATCAGTCCTGAATACTTACTGGAAGTATTGATCCTGAAGCTAAAGCTCTGATATTTTGGCCATCTGATGTGAAGAGGTGATTCATTAGAAAAGACCCTGATTCTGGGAAATATTGAGGGCAGGAGGAGAGGGGTGACTGAAGATGAGATGGTTGGATGGCATCACTGACTCAATAGGCATGAGTCTGAGTGGACTCTGGGAGATGGTGAAGGACAGGCAAGCCTGGTGTGCTGCAATCCATGGTGTTGCATAAAGTCAGACACAACTGAGGGACAGGACAACAACAAGCTGGATTTTTTAAATGATTTTTCCCTCTGAGGGGGGAAAAATGTTGGAGGTAGGCAAAGAGGGAGGGCTGATTTCCACCGTATCTCTTGGAAGACAAACGGGCCTGTGTGCCTGAAGGAAAGGCAGGGTAGATGGGCATCTTGAGCCATGCCCCAGCTCTGTAAGGAAGTCCCACCATTTTAACAAGGAACATTGACCTCTTTAATCCTGGAGTCTTGTGAATGCAGATGGAAAAAATAGTATACCTTGTTTTCACTTGCCTTACTACAATTTAGCATGCCATTCAATTATATTAATAGATGCAAACGACAAGTCACAGTAGTATAAGCAGTACCTACAACTCTGTCACCAACAGAGTTTAGATATTTTCATAGCACATTACAGATATTATAGATAGTGTGGAATATCATTTATGCCAAACACTTCTTTGAAATCAGTGGTAGCCACTAGATAAACCTGCCACCTGGATTTTGTTATATAATGTGTGTGTTACTGTATCACAGTTTAAAAATAGTTTGATTACTGTGTTTAAATATAAGTGATTTCCTTTGAATCTCTTTCATTATTTTTAAGTTCAAAACATTTTCTTTCTGAGAAGAGAGATCTATAGGCTTTACTAGGTGGCCAAAGGACCAAAGGGATGCATCTTGCATAAAGAAGTGAAGAACTCCTGCTCTTCCTCACTCATGTAGAAGTATTTTACACATATTGTACATTTAGTTACTATATTATACCTCACCTTAAGGAAGAGGAAAGTGAGGTATCAGGTTGTTAAGGAAAATTTCCAAGGAGAGTCCAGTATTTACTCAGTGCTTGTTGTGTGGATTCTTTACTGTCAGCTCAGCATCATTCTCTTCTCTGTCTGCATTCCTTGTATCCCATGGAAAAAGCAGAGGAATGAGACATTCTCCCAGATCCCTTTAAAGGAGGGTTGTAGGTGAGATCCTGCTGAAGAGAGTCACTGTGTGAGATTTGGAAGGTGGATGAAAGGGCAGGCTATCATCTCCTTGTGATGTCTGTTGGCTGTCTTGAAGTTTGCATCAGCTTTGGGGCAGCCTAATGTGATTCATTCACTTAGATGCTGCTGGGAACTTTGGCTGCTATTTTGTGAAATTTCTGTAGCATCCTGACCTTAGCTAGCAAGGTTTTTTCTGACCTTCCTTCCAAAGTTATTCTGCTGCTGCTGCTAAGTCGCTTCAGTCGTGTCCGACTCTGTGCGACCCCATAGACGGCAGCCCACCAGGCTCCGTCGTCCCTGGGATTCTCCAGGCAAGAACACCAGAGTAGGTTGCCATTTCCTTCTCCAATGCATGAGAGTGAAAAGTGAAAGTGAAGTCGCTCAATCGTGTCTGACTCTTAGCCACCCCGTGGACTGCAGCCTACCAGGCTCCTCCATCCATGGGATTTTCCAGGCAAGAGTACTGGAGTGGGGTGCCATTGCCTTCTCCAAAAGTTATTCTAAAGATTCTGTAAATCACTATGTTGAATCCCTTCCAGTTTGAAAAACCCAGAAGGCTTTCTGTCCTGATTGAACTATACACTTGTTATGGTCTGGGAACAAATGAGTTAATAGCAGGAGATAAATAATAGTATTTCAGTTAAGATTGTAATAGAAAACAGATGGGATAATTGAAGAGCTTTTAATAAAGGGACTGTTTACAAAGGTATGAGAGAGTTTAAGGGAGACCAAGAATGAATAATAACAGGCTAGTAGGAGCAGGAGCCCAGAGAAAGGCCCAGACATAGTATGAGAGATGTTCCTTTCCACAGGCATTGTGGCCCAGGCAGAGAAGGATCCAGGGGACAAAACACCCCAGCATTTTTCAGTCTTTCAACTCTTTTCCCTTCTGCTAATCCTACTGTCTTTGCCAATTGCATCTGAGGGCAGGGAAATCTGGATGCTGTGGTAAACAGGGGCCAATTTTCTGGGGCACAGAATGGGGAAAGAGTTGGAAAAAGGGAGGTGGAAGAGAAAGCAGAGAATATACTGCAAAGAGATGAGAACAGACATCACTATAGGTAAACCTTTTTCATGGTTCAGGTTAAAGAAAGGGGAGAAATGAACTCTAATTACATCATAACATATAAATGAACTCTTATTAGGGAAATCAAAGTGATTCAACTCCTAGTAATACTTCAATTTGTCAGTAAAGTAGTTTTATGTATGTTTTCCCTCTGATGAGTTCTCAGTTTCATCCAAGTAGACACTGGGGACATTGACTAGATCTGTGATCTGTAAAACAAGGAACTGTTCAAAGATACTCTCAAAGGATATTTCAGACTCAAACACACCGTCACTCTATGTGTTCTAGAGCTGGTTGCACATGGCTTTATGTTAAGGTCATTGTGATGACCAGTATCAAGTTATTCATATTTTCCTATAGACAACCAAAAGCTTTACCTGGTGGCTGTCCCATTAATGACTGATGTACAAAACACTTGGATTTTCTAATTAGCACTGAACAGAATCAAACTAGAGGAGTATTAGAAATAATGTCAGTTACTATATTAAATAAAATTTATGTATCTTTTCTTCTCTAGCCAGGTTCATCAATTCTCTTTGTAGGAGTGATATTTCCATTGGCTTTTATCTAGAAAACAGCATGGAATTATAACATCTTGCCAGTTCTTGTAAAGAAGTCACTGGATGCACTCTAATCATTTTTTTTCCCCAATAACAATACTACTTACTCTCTCATCCATCAATCTCATCTTTGTTCTTTCTTGTTTCCTTCCAAGATCCCTAGTCTTTATTTATATAATGCTATAAAGAGACAAAGCAGAGATGAGGTCCAGTGGGGAAGAGAGATAAACATTCAATCTTTATATTACCTTTTAATGGAATGGAAACATTTGGCACATGTGTGTATTCACTTGGCCTGTTGGTTTCACATACCCATTTGGGAAGCGAAGCCTCCTCTATTTGTTGCAGATACAGTCAAAATTCTCTAATTATAGAAATTTTCTTAGAAACTAGCACTAACAGAAGGAGAAGGAAAAGTCAGTTCCGTGATAATTTCTTAACATTCATTACCACATTTTCCTTATTGCTGTTAAAATGTAACCTTTGGCCCACTGGCTCTTTTGAAAACCTAATGAGAGCAATAGGAAGATATGAACAGTTATAAAGCCATGTACTTTACAAGCCCCAAAGTTCCAGAGGCCCTCGCAGGTCTAGTGACATCACGAGAGACTTTTGGGGAGAAATTATACGTAGGAAAAAGAGAATTATCAGCATTACTTCCTTCACTGCTCCATGCATGCTAGTTCTTGTCTGCAAAAGACCCCAGATCCAGGTACTTTTCTTATCCTTTAGGTCCCTGCTTAAAATTCCTTTCTTCAAATGGGCCATCTTTGACCACAGCATAAAGTAACCCCAGGCAGTGACCCTAACTTTGTTCCATTTGGGGATTTGAATATTATAGTTGTCACCCTGCAGTAGAAAATATACCCATAAGAATCTTTGACTAGTGATGGTTTATACCTTGCTCTGGTCATGTGCGATTTCTTTCTAGTGCTTGTACCAATATTTGCATTTGTTTACAAAGGACAGTTTTAGTGATCTGAACTGGACTGGATATTTAAGGGCATGGTTTTTAATTTCTAGTGTCTACAATCAAAATGATAATCACATAAAAGGAGAAAAACTAAGCTCAAAAACTGAACATATGTAGATGTTTGGGCTACAGGGAATCAATTTCCCATTAGGATGCTAATAAATGCATAATATACCCATCCTTAATTAATTGGTTAACTAAATAGAAAGGCTTCGGTGAAACAGAAGCATGATTATTTAACATGGAAAAATCAAGAAGCTGGATGAATAACAATTACATAATTAATGAATAATAAAGAACATTTGAGTTACAATTAATCCTTATTGGCAGCTCAGTAGCATCCACCAGAATCTGTTCCATTTCATTGCAAACTGGACCTTTCAAGATTAAATAATTTTAACACTTGGTCTGTAATATAAATCCACTTATTAAAAATGTTCAAGATCAACATGATACATTTAGCGACAAGAGCAAGGCCAATTAAGAAACTAATTTGGTCAAGTGAAGATGTATTATTCCCCATGCTTGAATACAAAGGATTCTATTGTTTGAATTCAGTACGTTTCTTTGTAAAACAGTTATTCTACTCATGCGTTATAATGAAAATAACAGATGCAGCTGAGGATTAGAGAGGCTGTGGTCCTGGTAAAAGTCCGTCAGATGATTGCTAATAACACTGTATTACTTAGGGTTCTTCAGAGAAACAGGAGAGAAACAGAGAGATATAGAAATACATATATACACATACATACACACACACAGATGGTATGCATACACACATATGGATATGTGTGTGTGCATGGAAAATCCCATGGACAGAGGAGCCTGGTAGGCTGCAGTCCATGGGGTTGCGAAGAGTCGGACATGACTGAGAGACTTCACTTTCACTTTTCACTCTCATGCATTAGAAAAGGAAATGGCAACCCACTCCAGTGTTCTTGCCTGGAGAATCCCAGGGATGGGGGAGCCTGGTGGGCTGCTGTCTATGGGGTCGCACAGAGTCGGACACGACTGAAGCGACTTCGCAGCAGCGGCATGTATGTATATTATGAATGTATTGTGTGGTTATTTGTACACACACATATATATAAAGAGATTGATTTTTAAGGACTTCGCTCACAGGATTATGAGGGCTGTCAAGTCTGAATTCTGTAGGCCAGCAGGTTGGACACACAAGGAAAAGTTGATGCTGACACTGGTGTATGAAGGCAATCTGGAGGCAGAATCCCTTCTTCCTTGAGGCACCTGCATCTGTTTTTTGAAGGTCTTCAAATGATCGAAAGAGGCCCACTCACATTATGGATAATACTTTGCTTTACTCAAAGTCTACTGATATAAATGTTACTCACATGGAAAAAAATACCTTCACCCCAATAACTAGACTAGTGTTTGATCAAAAACTGCAATCATGGCCTTGACAAGTTGACACATAAAACTAATCACACAGTGTGTAGAGGCTGAATTGAGAACCCCAGTCCTTGGGGTTCTGATGTAATTGGTCTGGAATCAGACCATGAGAAACTCTTAACTACCCTCCTCAGCTTCCTTCCCCAACTACTCTCCCCAACCTCCTTCCCCATTCTATGCCTACTCATGATTCTAATGCATATCAAAGTTTGAAAACCAAGGACTAGAAATCTGACAGAGATCCTAAAATTAGTTTTCCTAAAATTAGGAGAGGGAAAAGGAAAAGCAATTTATAAAGAATTTCATAAAGTTGAAATAGAGAATTTTAAGGCAAAACTAAATATAACCTTAGAATTGAAAACAAACAAAAATGTCCTATCTAAGCTGGGTCTGGAATTTAATTCAAATCCAATGATTTTTTTCACAATTTTCCTAGATCTAGCTAGATTTTAAATTCTAATGTGACTGAACTCCCAAAACTAAGTGTCTCTGTCCATTACATAGGGAGAATTAATTGCTAGATTTTAAAGAGGTTAAACTTTTAGAATGCCATTTGTTAGATTCCATACTATGGTGATTGAAATCTTATGACCTATGTACTGGTTCTCCAGGCACCTGGAGGGAATGTTGCAGAAGCAATTTTGAAAGGCAACACTTGGGCTAATGTTTCCTAGAGTGGGTCCTGTGGAACACCAATCCTTGAAGACTTGCACTTTGAAGAGGGTTTCTTGACCAATTATGTATGAAAACATCTCACATTAGAGCCTCCAATCCCTGGAGAGTCATAATTTAGTTTTGAAAATAAAATCTTCAATAAATCCCACTGTAGAAAAACTGGTAATTTGATTTTGTTTAATTTAGCATTTCTCAAATACAACATGCACCACTCCCCCCGCCCCATTCACATCCCCAAAAGGACAATTGAAAAAATGCATTTAAACAATTAAAGACCAAAACCAAAAGACTTTACAATCAGAAAAATGACTGCATGATTTGCACTGCCTTTAGGGAACTGAATAAAACAGTCATGGTTGGATATTTCCTTAAAGAAGGCTGGGCACATTCCCAGCTTGCTGAATCACTGAGCTAAATTCCTAGAGTTGAGGCTATTACTGCTCCCTTCATTCCACCCCAGAATGGCACAAAATGGTCATGTAGGGTGACCCCATAAACCAAAAGACAAATTGTTGGCTGCCTTTCCTAAAGGAGAAATGGTTCCTTTAGCAAAACTGTCACGGGGAAAAAAAATCCGAAACACTTGACTGGGACGGATAAAAACATGTTGAAATAGTGAGGCCTCTTAGTGGTCAACTAGATTAAATCTTCTGAACCATCTGCATTAGAAACTGGGGTAAAAAAAGCCAGTTTGCACATCACTGTTTTTTTGCTATTTCCATGAAGCCAGGTGAGCTTTGCACTTGGAGTTCTAGAAGTTAGGGGCTGGCTGGCACATGGGTAGCCTTTCAAACTGCAAAAATGTACTTTCTCTGAGCACACAAATCAGAAAACGATATCACTTCCTCTGGGTTCTTGGTAGCCTCCTGCCAGACCTAGGGCTTGTGACAGGATTCCCCCTCACTAGCCCCCTGGTTGGTGCCCTTATGTGGAGCATATCAATATATGTAGGGGTTAGGAGGTGGGGGTGAATCTAAGCAGAGAGGTAAGATATTTAAAAGAGTGATGAGAGGCACTCAAGCTGGGATGTTCAAACTTATTTCAGATCTTAAGGATTTTCCAGAGTGTGGTACATGCGTGACTAGTAGCACATATGGAAAACTTATGGCATGTTTGTTTGAGTTTAAGATAACTCTAGACTTAAGTTTTCCTTAAAAATGAGAAAATATTTCAGTAACTTTAATAGCAGAATGATTTGGACCAAAACCCATTGTTCCATGAGAAGATTTTATTTTATTATTTTTTTTAAATTTTATTTTATTTTTAAACTTTACAAAATTGTATTAGTTTTGCCATGAGAAGATTTTAGAACATTCACTTATTCATTCATTTACCCAGCATTAAACAAAATTGAGCAACTTCAATGGATAGAATGCTGGTCAAGTCCCAGAAGATACTGTAGAAAACAAATTAAATATTTTTCTTGTCCTTTCTGAGCTTATACTGTAGCAGAGGAGATGAGATAATTAAATAATGACCATAAATGCAAGAGAGTCATAGCAGAGGGAACACATGGAGGTGAGTGGGGAGACATCTCTCTACTCTATCCTGATTTGACTTCCCACCACGAACAAGGAAGTGTCCTGAAGAAAGAGTCCCCAAGGACCAGTCAGAGGCAAAAAAGTAGGAAGAAAAACTATAGAGAGCTTAGAGAATCCCAGAACAGGGAGAACTTCTCTAATTATATAATTGTTGAACAGGAGGTATACATTAAGGATATTTATTTGGACAGAGTACAGATACTAAAGGGCTTTTAAAGTCACACTATTGGCTGCAATGTGATGAATTAGTGAGAAACAAGAATGGAAGCAGGAGACTATTGTAATAACCCAGGAGAACTGTGATAGTGGTAATAGGAGTGGAGAAAAGTGGGTGAATTGGAATTCTTAGCAGGTAGAGGCAGCTCGGCTGACTGGACATCAATTAAGAAAGAAGAACTAGGATAGAAGGAGGTGAAGGGACAGTTTCCAAGGATAATTTTTAGGTTTCTGGCTAAGGCAACTTGGGGAATGATGGTGCCATTCAATGAGGTACAGAGGCAATTCTAGAACAGAAGCTTGTTCAGTTGGAGTTCCATTTGGTCATATTGGGTCTGAACAGTCTGTGAGACTCTCCAGTGAATATGAACAATAGGTAGGAACATTTAGGTCTGGAGCCATTGGAATGAATGATGAAATCACCCAGAGAGCACACAGAGAAAGAAGTCAAGGGGCTGCAATGGGCTTGATAGAATAGAAGTCTGCACAGGAACTAACAGCTGTCAGAGGAAAAGAGTCAAACCAGGGTTTTGATGGTGCAGAATCCAAAAAAGGGCAAACTTTCAAAAGGGAATTGTGATTGGAGTCTAAAGTCATAGAGATACCTATAAGGACTAAGAAATGTTCATCATATTTGGCAACTCGGAGGTCACTGATGACTTGAAAAAATTAGCGTGTTTAGTGGCCATTAGGAGTAGAACTCAGAGATAACAGAATAGCAGGAAGAAATAGAGAAACGACAAAACAACTCAGAATGAGTCTGGCAATGAAAGAAGAATAGAAAGAAAGCTTGGAGGTGTCACATGGTAGGACCAGTTCATGGTAGGACAAAAGAAAAAAAAGAGTTGGAGAAAATGAGTATGTTGGCATTGAACAGAAAAAAAGACAAGGCTAGAGATACAAGAGAAAATAAAAAAACAGTGATGGGGGAAAGTCCTTGAAGAAGCCAGAATAGAATAGATCAAGGACTTAGTCTTGAATAGAATGATGGCATCTCTTCCCAAGGGGCAGAGAGGAAAGAACAAATCTGGGTGCAGCATGAATTGAGATGCAACAATTAGGAAAGAAATTATTAGAAAAAAATTATTTTTTTCTATCAATAGGTGGTAGGATAATCAGCTACGAAGGATGGCTTCATGTATTCACTGTACTTATCTATACTCTGTTATTCTTCATTATCCTGTATTTGCTCAAAGAATGCTCAAACTACCACACAATTGCACTCATTTCACACGCTATTAAAGTAATGTTCAAAATTCTCCAAGCTAGCTTCAACAATATGTGAACCATGAACTTCCAGATGTTCCAGTTGGTTTTATAAAAGGCAGAGGAACCAGAGATCAAACTGCCAACATTCATTGGATCATGGGAAAAGCAAGAGAGTTACAAAAAAAAAAAAAACCAAAAAAACAAAAAAACCCACTCATCTATTTCTGCTTTATTCACTATGTCAAAGCCTTTGACTGTGTGGATCACAATAAACTGTGGAAAATTCTGAAAGAGATGGGAATACCAGACCGCCTGACCTGCCTCTTGAGAAATCTGTATGCAGGTTAGGAAGCAACAGTTAGAATTGGACATGGAACAACAGACTGGTTCCAAATAAGAAAAGGAGTATGTCAAGGCTGTATATTGTCACTGTGCTTATTTAACTTATATGCAGAGTACACCATGAGAAATGCTGGGCTTTATGAAGCACAGGTTGGAATCAAGATTACTGGGAGAAATATCAATAACCTCAGATATGCAGATGACACCACCCTTAGAACAGAAAGTGAAGAAGAACTAAAGAGCCTCTTGATGAAAGTCAAAGAGGAAAGTGAAAAAGTTGGCTTAAAGCTCAACATTCAGAAAACTAAGATCATGGCATCCTGTCCCATCACTTCATGGCAAATAGAGGAAAAACAGTGGAAACAGTGGCCAATTTTATTTTTTGGGCTCCAAAATCACTGCAGATGGTGACTGCAGCCATGAAATAAAAAGATGCTTACTCCTTGGAAGAAAATTTATGACCAACCTAGTCAGCATATTAAAAAGCAGAGACATTACTTTGCCAACAAAGGTCCATCTAGTCAAGGGTATGGTTTCTCCAGTAGTCATGTATGGATGTGAGAGTTGGACTATAAGGAAAGCTGAGGGCCGAAGAATTGATGCTTTTGAACTGTGGTATTGGAGAAGACTCTTGGGAGTCCCTTGGACTGCAAGGAGATCCAGCCAGTCCATCCTAAAGGAAACCAGTCCTGAATTGGAAGGACTGATGTTGAAGCTGAAACTCCAATACTTTGGCCACCTGAGGCGAAGAGCTGACTCATTTGAAAAGACTGTGATGCTGGGAAAGATTGAAGGCAAGAGGAGAAGAGGACGACAGACGATGAGACAGTTGGGTGGCATCACCAACTCAATGGACATGAGTTTGAGTAAACTCTGGGAGTTGGCGATGGACAGGGAGGCTTGGTGTGCTGCGGTCCATGGGGTCACAAAGAGTCGGACATGACCAAGTGACTGAACTGAACTGATCCTGTATTTGTTGTATTGGTTATTTTTTTAATGTGTCCTAAAAACATCTTCCTCACTTTCAAACTCAAAATTTTAGACAAAGTATGTGTGGTTATGTTGATGATTAGAGGAAAGTTTTCTATAGGAAAGAGACATTTTAGATCATGTGATGCACTCTTATGACCAAAGAGGACATTTTACCTCATATTGTACTGAATAAAATTTCAGAAAAGAGATATTCTAGCATTTCACTAAAAGAATATGAGAAAATTCTATCGCTAACTGACTGAGCTTACTCCCGCTACCACCACCTCCTCTTTGTTTTTGTCTTATTCTTTTCAAAGCTCCAGCAGTTGCCAGTTTGCAATACTGTCTTTTATTCCTGAGCTCAAAATGTTTTTCTGTTTGTTCTTTCCCCTCTTTTTCCTCTAAACACACTTAAACCACAAAGCTTTTTTTTTCCCCCAAGTAGTGAAAGGAAATTGACAAAATGCCAACTATCTTTTTTAACTATGCAAACACACACACACACACACACACACACACACACAACCTTTTAAAACATGGCTTAAGATAGTAGGTTTATTTATCTTTATATCTTTTTCCCTCAGTTGGGTTTATGGATGATGTCCAATATTTAGGCTCGAGTGAAAGATCCCATCTCATCCAGAGAAAAGCTGTAAAGCTTCTGGAAGCTCTACGGGGCAGTTAGAAAGATTGCTTAAGGAGAGGCTGTCAGCTTGCCTCTGTACCACGCTCTTCTGAGGTGACCCTCATCACAGGTCTGTACGAAAACGCAAAACCGACTTAGAGTTCCAAAAACTACACTTGAAAGGGCACTTCATTCTAGAGAAATCTGTAAGTAGTACAAATGCAGCCTCCAGAATGACTTTTGTCAGTGGAAGAAGTTTATTATATATCAGGTCTTATTTTCTCTTTTCAGTGTACTCATCCTTCTTTCTTGCCTGTGAAAAGATTTTTGGAGAAGAGCTACAGTGGTGAAATGGTAAAATTTGAGTCAAATGTGAATAATTAAAAAATTTTTTTTCACTAGGACTTCTTTTCTTCGGCCACAAAATCTTGCGTCAAATGTATACTTACTAGACAACCTTCTTAGAAATAGAGTTTATAACTTCTCTTTACCTTTTCACTTTTCATTTGTTCTTTAATTTGGATTTTTAAAAATCACAAAAATATTACAGGGTCAACCAATAAATGGGCTTTTTTTTTAGTTAATATTCTCTGCTGTCTTCCTCTCTAATATTCTCCTCCTTACTAAAGGAACCAGAAATAATATATTTGAGTGTTTCTTTCTAGGCCTTTCTTTACTCTCACATCTAATCATTCTTCAGGCTACTTATTGGTCATTAAAATCAAATATCCATTTCTTCTCGGTATTTATATTATTTGACATCTGAAGAAATTAGAAACTGTCCATTAACTTTTCCTTCCTAAGACCCTGTCTTGTGCTTTTCATGACCTTATACTTCTCTCATTTCTCTCCCATCTTTCTGGTCACTCCTTTCCAATATTTGTTACCAGCGCTAATTCCTCTGCCTGTCAACTGTAGTGTTCTATCCCATGGAGCTAAATTATATCTCAGGAAACTCCATACGTTAAACTAAAGAAAATTTTGGACAAAACAAGGAATTGTCCCTTGTCTGAATTTTATTGATAAGGAAACCAGGGCAGAGAGAGTGAGGAAGTACCATATCTAAGGCCATTTCAGAGCCTGAGCCTCGAACAGTGGCTTGCTGACTTAAAATTCAGATCTTGAAAATGGTCAGCAACCTGCCAATTTCCTGGTGTATTTCCTCTTTTTTATTTCCTCTGCTTAGTTGTAGAAGAACTACAAAGCAAACCTAATCTTGAAAGGTTTTATGATGGCCACCATAATATGCTATATAGGAATTCACCCGGGGAAGCCAACAGAAAGAACTCAAGAGGCTAGTCTGTTTTATTATCCTGTGAGCAAAAAGGAGTAAATAGGCTCCCATAGAGATTGGGGTGAATTATAATTGGCACAGAAAGAAAGCTGAAATTATCTGTAAAAAGGCCCTTTCAGAAGTGTTTAGGAAGCTACAGGCGCTAGGTACAGCCATAAGTCAAACTCAGCTAACAGCTCAATACAGCTTCTATGGTAAAAGCCACTGAGTCACCACCAAGTGTTTTGGGGTACCTTTTTTGTGCCCAGATTTATGCTAAACCCTGTGTGTGTGTGTGTGTGTTAAGTAGCTTCAGTCGTGTCCGACTGTATGCAACCCTATGGACTATAGCCTGCCAGGCTTCTCTGTCCATGGGATTCTCCAGGCAAGAATACTGGAGTGGGTTGCCATGCCCTTTTCCAGGGGATTTCCCTGAACCAGGGATCGAACCCATGTATCTTACGTCTCCTGCACTGGCAGGCAGGTTCTTTACCACTAGTGCCACCTGGGAAGCCCCAATCCTTTGTATACAGTGACCCTATTTTCCAAACTCCAAATCATGGCATATCAAATGATCATAGAAAAGATCACTTGAAATTTGGGCCTTTCATAGCTGCTATGCCATAGAATGTTATAGGATACAAGTCATGGCTTTTACCACCCAAAATCTGCAATTCTTTTAGTGGAACAAGATATTGTGTGTAGCAGGGGGGTAATGTGGAACTCTGGGTATTAGTTTTTAACTGACACTCCAAAATTTAAAAACAAAAATTATAAACTAACCAGTTTTAACTAATGCACTTCTTTGGAGCAGGCTGAGAAATTCCAAAACCAACTCTAAAAACCTTAGTGATCCCTCTCCTCTCTCTCTGAAAGCAGCTGAGGTTGGAGAGGCTGAGGGAAGAGGAGAGAATTTCTCTTAGTTTGTCTCAGCTGCAGAGAATGACCCCATTTAAGGACATCTCTTCCTGGGGCCCATATCCAATGGTTTGACTGAGGTGGGGAATGAAGGACAGGCCATTTTTGGACAACTCTGAGGGTTGTGAGAGCCCTAAAGTTCCCTGTGGGATAGGCTGAGGATGCCCCTGGGCCCCACACCTGCCCTATTCCTTCCCTGTGCAACTGCTTCCGTCTCTTCCTGTCACAGGTATTCATCTCACAAATCCCTCTTATGAATCAACCTACATACTAAATTGTGTCTCCAAGTCAGCTTTTGGGAAATCTAGGCCATGAGCAGAGTGGATAGGTACTTCCTTCTCACCTAAGCCAAGCCAGTGGGTGTTCCAGGGGATTCCTGCAGAGTTTGATTTATGTCTCCCAGGTCTGGGAAACAAGATAGACTCAGGACCCTCATGGTGAAAGTGAAGAACTAGAGGTGGCAGCATAGAGAGAGAGGCAGGGAAACAAAGGAGAGGGATTGTGCTACACTGGGAATGGGTTGTCTTATGCTGAGGAGACAAGACAAGAGAAAGACAGACATCAAATGCATTCAGAGCAATGAGGTCCTGCAAGCAACAGGCCAGGGATGGAGAATACGACTCAACTCAATGCCAACTCCAAGTAGTTGATAGTGAAAGTCTGCATACTATAGTTGAAAGAAGAGTTTTAGATTGTGTCTGATTTTAGTGAGAAAGATGAAAAAACTAATTAGCAGCATCTCTCATGGCTTCAGAAAGAGAGACCTGTAGCACAAATTTGCCATTTCTGGAATAGAGAATAAAGAAGAGATGCTATATAAATTACTGATCATTTGACATTGAAAATAAACTTGCTATCTGCCATGCTTGAACCAGAAGTAAATTGTCAGAAAGTCAGACCTGCTCAAACTACTCCACTGATGGGAAGCCATTAATGGCTCCATACTTTAGGATGATTCAGAGGCCCTTCATGTGTGAACGCCTATCAAGTTTGTCCCATGTTCCCCCTACTAGGGTCTCTCTAGCCACTTAGAGTTTCCTTTTCACACTTTTATATCTCAGTGACTTTACAGATGGTGGTCCCTCTGTCTAGAATTCCTAGCCCTCACCATTCCTACTTGTTCCTCAATCCCCAGGTCAGGTATTTCCTCCTTTGAGAACCCTTCCTGAAACACAACTCTCTGTCCAAAGTTGGTCCCATTCCCCTTTGGGGTATTACTCTGTCTTGATTCATGAAGCATTATGAGGCTATGTTGTAATACCCACCCTTCACTTAGACTGCAAGTTCCTTGAAAGCAGATATGTTTCACCTTTTTTTCCCCTTAGATCTCAGCCCTGGGGCTGGCACACAACATGGACCAAATATTTTTAAATAAGTGAAAAATGCCTAGAACCATTAAGAGATTCTTCACTGAGTGGGTCAGAATTAAATATGATGCTGCAACTCTTGGGCCAAGTGTGACTTAGAGGGGACTGTCCATTGTTTCCCATGGAAACCCAAAGTCCAAATACCCAGAGGATCCAAAACAGATGTAACTACAACTAAACTTTGCATAGCTGAGAACTCTTCTAGCATAGACACTAATCCACCACACTTGGAATTTTTGCTATTTAAAGAAGGAAATCTCACCTGACAGATGGATTACTGTTCAGGCAAACTCTATTTGCACAGCTGCAGAGTCGTTCTCAAATAAGATGTTTGAGCTCTCCTCTCTATGCAGGAAATTTGTTGAGTAGATGAAAATATTAAACCATTTACACAGAACTTGGAGAACTGTGGGAAGCACCATGTCCATTAGCAACATTTATAAAAATTCCTTGAAAGGTTTTTACCCTCTTCTTTCTGGTGTGTCTGTGTAAGTTTCTTTAGGTTATAAATAAAGACTTTTAGAATCTGCCATGAATCAGGGAAAAATAGAAGCTTGGATGGCCAGGTGTCTAGACAACCCATAAGAAGCCTGACCACATGATGGACCCCATGGCAGCTCTTAAGCTGTCAAAATACTGTCTGATAGGGTTTATCTTGGAGTTGTTTCTTCAGCTCAGCTCCTCTTTGCTCTGCAACCATTTTTCTGAGTGAAGAACTGCAATGAATGCAATTCAGGAGAAACACACTTTGGTCCCAATCGCCTAGAGTGTGCTTATTCAACATAGTGCTCTTAGAGGAACTTAATTCACATGTGTAAGTCGACCAGGGCCATGTATGGCCACAGGACAAAACTCAGAAGACTTCCCTGCAAGCTGAAAGCAGCAGCATGATTTATAGAACCAAATGAGATTTCTGGGGGCAACTCTACCGGTTAAGCCTATGGTCTTGAGGCTTTGGGGGTTGTAGATCTTTGTAGATTCACATAGGAAGGGTTTTTAGCTCCTTCAATTATTAAATATGAACCCTTTTAGGTTAGGATAGTGGGGAAGAAGCTCTTGAATGGGTGGAAAAACAAGGTTTTGAGAATTGATGGTACCACAAATTCATACTATCAAACTTGAAAAGAGAGTGATGACAGCTAAGGGGTTCCAGTCTTTAAACAATTACAATGGAAGGACAGTAGGAGAAAAAAGTTAAAGTGTGCTATATAATTCCACTTTTTAAGGCTTTTCATGGTGTCTAGTGGCTTCCCTGGTGGCTCAGAGGGTAAAGCGTCTGCCTGCAATGCAGGAGACCTGGGTTCAATCCCTGGGTCAGGAAGATCCCCTGGAGAAGGGAATGGTAGGTAACCCACTCTGGTACTCTTGCCTGGAAAATCCCATGGACAGAGGAGCCTGGTAGGCTACAGTCCATGGAGTTGCAAAGAGTTGGACATGACTGAGAAACTTCACTTTCACTTCACTTTTATGGCATCTAGTGCCTTCTTTGGAACAAGTGAGCTGGTTGAAAAGTCAAAGCCAACTATTAGCAAATAAAACAAAAAGGAAAAAAGGTTGGGAACATGGAGAAAAACTGAAAACATGTCCAAATATTCTCTTTCAAAAGGACAAAAAGTCCATGTGTCCCAGGATATTTGGGTCTATGTTAAAAGAGCATATTCTTTGCTTCTATGTAAACACACTATCCCATCTATAGTCAACAGCAGAGAGGGAAGAGAGGGAGACATAGAGATGAGAGAGAGAGAGATAAAATTTCAGGTCAGAAACCCCAGTGCTCAACATCTGAATAATCCACTGCATTTACCCTTTGGTAGACATATTGCAGGCATTACAAACCGGTACAGCTTTAAGAACCAAAAGGGATACACTGAACAGTCCAAATCACACACAGCCACTGCTATTCTAGATAGAGGGAAAACCTCTTCATAAAATATTTACCAAACATATTAAGAACAAGAGATGTAAGAATGAAAGAGTTGGAATTTTTAAAAATGGGAGATAAAATAGTTTTAAAAGTCAAAAGAATTCAATCCATAATAAAAGTGACAACAGATCCATGATTGCATTGACTGAGGTGGAGATGCTTGTACAGAAATGACCCTTTCCCCCTCCCATCTACTTCCTTCTTCCTTTAGAGGGCACTGTATGGATAAAAGTTTCTCTCAACTCATCATGTTTTTGTGGAGCCACTTCTTTCCAACTGTCAGTTCATTCAGCTTGAGTATCATGGATCCTACCCAATGGCTTTCCGGCTATGCCCAGCCAGGCATGACCAATCAGAACACTCCATCCCTCTAGTCAGTAGTGATTGGTTCAGGGATGGTCATCTGCCCAAACCAAGGCAATGAAAATATCCTGGCAACTTCTGTAGAAACTACTGATAAAAAAAGTAACTCTCTTTGGGGGTTGCTAATCTGAAGAGCCTCCTTGAGAAAATAGCCAACAGGGAGAAAAACTGAGCTGAACAATGAGGAGGGAAAGTGGGCACATGGTTATCTAGTTGGAGGTTCAAATCTGCTTTCAATTAGAAACATTGTTGGATTTCTTGAATTTCCAGTTAAGTAGGGCAATCAGTTTCATTTTTTGCTTAATGTAGTTTGAATAGGGTTCTGTCACTTGCCATAAAATGTCTTACTTAATACAAAAGGGCAGAGCTGGAAGGTCTTAGCTTGGAACCCAGATAACCCTCTTAGTTAAATTTAAAAAAAACAAGGAATACCTGGGACACTGCAGTTACAGTTGACAAAATGGAAGAACACAATATCAACAATCGGATCCAAGCCTCTTTCAAACAATCCTCAAATGTTTTCGTAGTGTCGTCTCTCATGTCTGCAGGCATCTGGGTTCTTTCAAGATAGCACGACAGTTAAGCAGATTGATAGCCAGCATCTTCACCCAGTTTTCTCCTTGACCTCCTCTGAGCCTTCTGCCATTTTCTCCAGGTACATGCCACTGCTCCCATCATTCTTATGTGGATTCTCCTTGCTGTGTGCCTTTCTCTAGTGTACAACTTGGTACACTGTCATAGATGAGTCCTAATACATCTACCCAACCATATAGACAGCTCTCCCAGACTGGGAATGCCCATAATTCATGTTTAAATATCTGGAGCCTAGTACAGAGCCTAACACACTAGTAAATTATGCATTGAATTGAACTCGAGGCTCAACTCAGACTTACTCTCTGACCATCACTCAGTGCCCAGCCTCTGTCTCCTTGAAACCCTCAGAGACTTGTCTGCCTGTGATCTCAGTCTGGTACTGTCTCCTGCTTGGCCTTGTCAATTATATAGAAACTGATACAAACGTCCATATGGTCAAAGCCATGGTTTTACCAGTAGTTATGTAAGGATGTGAGAGTTGGACCATAAAGAAAGCTGAGCTCTGAAGAACTGATGATTTTGAACTGTTGTGCTAGAGAAGACTCTTGAGAGTCCCTTGGACTACAAGGAAGTCAAATCAGTCAATCTTAAAGGAAGTCAACCCTGAATATTCATTGGAAGGACTGATGCTGAAGCTGAAGCTGAAGCTCCAATACTTTGGCCACCTGATACGAAGAGCCAACTCATTGGAAAAGACCCTGATTCTGGGAAAGACAGAAGGCATAAGGAGAAGGGGGGAACAGAGGATGAGATGGTTGACTGGCACCATCAACTCAGTGTATATGAGTCAGAGAAAACTCCAGGAGATGGTGAAGGACAGGGAAGCCTGGCATGAACAACAACATGTCTATAAACAGGCTTATTTATTTACTGAACACTTACCAGATAAGAACTCTGTGTATTTTAACCCATTCAATCCTCACCATAGCCTCTCTGTCTCACAAATAAAGACACAGATAAAGGTTTGAGAGGTTAAGTGACCTTCCCAAGGTCGCCCAGCTTGTGTGTGCAGTGTCCAGGGATTCAAAACAAGCAGCCTGTTTTGAACTGGAGTTATCATCAGCACTTTGTGGGCCCAACATGTTTCATTTATATTGTTAAATTAGCCTCACAACAACCCTATTAGCTATGATTATTAGCCCCAATTTCCAGATATCACAATTGAGACCCAGTGAGGTTATTTTTCCAAGGTCACCTGACTGCAAAAAGAAAAGCTAAGATTACATCCCAGGGTGCCCAGAACCCACATCCAATAAGCACTGTGCCCAACAGTTGCCTATTAACTGATTGTTGATTGTATCAGAAGAAGCTACCAAGTAACCTACCTTTAATTACCATTTGTTTTTCTTCTTATTGTTTCATAGGTATAGCAACATCTACTTCATAGGATTGTCATACACCCTTCTATCTATGTTTGTAAAGTTCCAAGAATGTCTGGTGTATAGTAAGTGCTCAACAAATGGTAGTTATCATTACTGTTTACTGAGTGCTTCTTGTGCCAGACATTGTACTGGCACCTTACTTGCAATATTGCATCTAATTCCCACATCAACCTCATGAGGTGGATACCAATATGATGCTCACTTTATATATGTGGAAACTGAAATGGACATTTCTCCTTGTGTTTCCTCACACTCAGCACATGATCACAAGATAAGTAGCCTATTTCCCTAAGCTTCCATATAGAAAAATGTTAAGTTGCCAAACTATCTCATTCAGTATTGGCTGACAAGGCTACTGAGGAATATGCTTATTCAATTATAAGTGGTTATATAGATATATTATAGTCCTACAATTCAATTTCATTCTGACACTACTCAGAATTAGCACAAAACCCACAGGTTAAGGGTTCAGTCCGCAGGACCACTTCAGACACAGGCCACAAACAGGGTGCCCAGGCTATCTGCATTCTGCTTGGCTGTCTACAAATTTGAAGTTGCCATGACTCCCCTCAGATCTGATAATTCAGTAAAATAATTCATAGAATTTGGAAAAACACTTAACTTACACTTGTCATTTTATCATACAGAACACAACTCAGAAATAGCCAAATGGAAGAGATGCATAAGGCAAGGTAGGGTGGGTGGATAGAGCTCAGGGTCAACTAGATGAAAAAGATGGAGTGGGGTTCAGAGCTCTCTCCAGGCATGCCACCCTCCTGGCATGGTGATGTGTTCACCAACCTAGAAGCTCTCAGATAGTTAGTGCCTAAGGCTATACAATTAGTTGTTTGATAGAGCAGTATGGTACTAGTTGTGACTCTCTTTCTTACTTACAAAGTTCTGGTCAAGAGATCAAGGGCCCAAAGATCCCGCTGGGTCATCCCAGTGCACCAGCCCCGAGCACCCTGTATTATGCATTGAACCTGGACTGGCAATTCATTTCACATATGATAATTTACATGTTTTAATGCCATTCTCCCATATCAGCCCACCCTTGCCCTCTCCCACAGAATCCAAAAGACTGTTCAATACATCTGTGTCTCTTTTGCTGTCTCGCATACAGGGTTATCGTTACCATCTTTCTAAATTCCATATATATGTGTTAGTATACTGTATTGGTGTTTTTCTTTCTGGCTTACTTCACTCTGTATAATAGGCTCCAGTTTCATCCACCTCATGGGGAGGGAAGTGGGAAGGGGTTCAGGATGGGGAACACATGTACACCCATGTCAGATTCAAGTCAATGTATGGCAAAACCAATACAATATTGTAAAGTAAAATAAATAAATTAATTAGTTAAAAATAAAATAATAATTAAAAAAAGAGCCCAATGATCACTGGCCTCTCCTTTGCTTCTTTTAGCTCCTGGTCTTTTGATGATTCCTTAGCCATGGGCCTCAGCTCATAGAAGAAGAGCCTGCACATTTACAACTCTGCAAAGTTAAAGGAGAAAGAAAACATATGCTATTGAACTCCTATAATATTTGAGCACCAAGGGCTGGAGACATGAATCTATCCAATCTGAAACCGCTTTGCTCAACAGCTAAAAATGCAAACCTCTTCCTCATCCCTGTTCTTACTGATGCTGTTCATGGGGGTGAGCTGCCACAGGAAGAAAGAGTTGGAAATTTCCTTGTTAATTTCAGCCTTGTAGATGATTCAGACTCCCCCCCCCTTAAAAAAAAATTCACCTTGGGTCGAAAGCATATGGACAAATTATTTGTGCAGATTAAATAATCCAGATGGCTATCTGAGTTACTGAAGCAGAAAAGAAAACGGTTTCATCATAGATGGAGCCAATTCAGTAAATTCAAGGAACAACAGATTTCTTTTACCTTGAATGACCTGATTTCTTCTCTTCTTCATTTGGCTGGCTTAATTTTACTGTGCGATTGCCAAATCTTCACTTCACTTGGGCTATTTAAATAGTCACAATGTTGCCTTTTTATATAAAAGATGAACAAATAAATAAAATTTGATGGGGAAGAATGATATGTGGAATAAAGAATTAATCAGTTCTGTCACTCTCATTTGGGCAGCAAAATCAAGCCTCTTGTTTGGGAAAATACTGCTGGATGGGATAGTTTCCACATTGCCAGGCTGCTTTACTTTTTTAATATCACAGCTGATTTGCTGTGGTGGAGACTGCTACAAACTGCTGGCACTATCACTAGTTACAAAGTGTGTTTGCCAAACTACTCAGGGTAGAGACAGCCATACTGTATTCTTTAATGGTGGCCTTCTTCTGCCAGGGAGAAGACCAGCATAGAAAAGAGCCTCATTCATCTTCACCCCTTCACCTCCTGTGGCCTGAACAAAGTGAATGTATCAGATTGTTTGTGTGGAAAACACTGGTAGGAATTTCTATGTTCCTCTCTATCCAATACTGCTGTTGGAAACTTTCAGCAGGTGTTTCAACCACTGACTTTCTCTTATCCTTGTCCCTTGGTGCACATGGCCACAGAACCTTGGGAATATGCAGATGGCTCACCTGTTCTATTGCTGTGTTTGAAAAGTACAAAGGACGGTGGGCACCAGATGCTTTTGAATCTGTCTTTAATAGTCAAACACTCCTGTCAGTTCTCTTTTAAGTAGCAAAAATGTAAAATCAGAGGGACCTAGACAAAGTTCCAAACTGTAATTCTAGCTCACTCCTGGAAACTCTCACATCAGTGCACTGTATTCTATGGAAGATAATTATACTATCTTTTTTTCCTGTCGGATGTCAATACATGGTGAGTGGTTTCCAGAAATTTATTTCATTTGCAACTAAAAGCAAGAAGAGAAGGCAACCCAAGCCACCCTGGCATCCTGACAGCTCAGCACTCTCAACTAAGAACACAGCTCCATGCCAGTCACCTCCTGGGTGTCAAGGCGAGAAAGCAGGGACATATTATTTAGGACACATTTAAAAATAAGAATTAAACTGTCACAGTACAAATCTTCTCCCTTTCTAAACCCTCTAAACCAAAGAATCAACCTCTCCCCTTAGGTGAAAAGACAATGATTCAGAGTTAAAGGTGAATAAAAATGCAATATTTTAATTCACTTTCAGAATTCCTTGTGTGAATTACATTTTTTTGAGTATAAAAAAAAGAAGAAATCCCTTCTTAAAACTGACTACTGACATTAGTGAATAACAAGATCAGAGGGAGGAACTAAGAATGGGCTGAGTGCTGTGATCATCATACAATTTTACTCTTAGTTTTGCAGGTAACTTGGCTCTATTTTTCATTCACACATGCATTCAGTGCTGAGAATTTGCACTGGCCACTGAAATTAAATTCTAGGTAATTTTTATTACACTCTTATCATGAACCAGATACTGCTCAAAATGCTTTACTTATGTTACTGTATTAAATCCTCACTAAATGCTATGAGATAGGTACTATTCTTATCCTCTTTTTCCAGAGAGAAAATGCAAACTTTGAGAGGTTAAGAAATTTGCCAAAGAAAACCCAGTTGGCAGGTGTGGAGGAAGGCTGTGAACTGAGGCAGTCTTAACTTCAGAGCTAACATTCTAAACAGCCCACCCAACCAATAGCTAGTTGGTGGGATAGTATTAGAACAGGACCTCAGAGAAGCCAGGTGGCTACCCAACAAGCCACTTCTGCTTCTGAAGGGTTTATTTTTATACCCTATTGCCTTCTTTACAGGAGAGTTTTGGAATGAACACGGGAAGTGACCTACTGGCAAGAAGAAACAGATGACTCCTGTTGACCAGGGAGGAGGGTGAGAAACCCTTTTGAGCCACAAGAATACCTTTTTTTTCACACCAGTGGAGGTCATTGAATGCATTCCAAGAGAGAAATGAATTTTGAGAGGTCACATGGAGAAGAGTCCCACGTTTGAGGAGGATATTCTGATGCCAAAAAGTGATCTAACAGAAGTTTTGCTGCAGAAAGGCTACTTTTATTAAACCTTGCCCAGGAGCATATGCTGTATGAAGTTGACCAGATAGCTTGTTTGGTCAGACCTTTCCAGATACTTTAATGATCCTGAAGTGTGTCCTGCAAGTCTCCTGGAGTAGGTGCATGTGGTTCCAGGTACTCTGATGACAAGCTGTAAAGGGCTTTAGGCTACCTTGTATGTTGTTATTGTTTTTTAGTCATTAATCCATTTCCAGCTCTTTTGCGACTCCATGGACTGTAGCCCACCAGGCTCCTCTGTCCATGGAATTTCCCAAGCAAGAAAACTGAGATGGTTTGCCACTTCCTTCTCCAGGGGATGTTCCTGACTCAGGGATCGAGCCTACATTTCCTGCATTGGCAGACAGGTTCTTTACCACTGAGCCACCAGGGAAGCCCTTCCTTGCGTGTTACCAGTTTGTAAATTGTCTGGGTTGCCAAATAAGTAAGTCAGAGGGTTTGGTGGTCTGGCAATAACTCAAAGCTCTATATTACTCTTCTGTCTTGGATTCATTTATTCCAACAGCTTTTCCTGAATGTTTCTTTGGGCCAGTTACTAAGGGTCTCCAAACAAACAAGGCATGATCCTTTGCCTCAAAGAACATGTAGTGAGGAGATTTAAAGCTCCATAACCTCTGGGAGAGAGCTTCCTGTCCTCTGCTCCTCGTCACTCAGGCTGGGCATGATGTAGAGAAAAAGAGTTTTCCCTTTTCTCTTTTATCTGATGCTTTGTTGCTTAGGTACCATCTCTAACCTCCTACTTGACTGGTTGATGACTTTATGTTGATCCAGTGTTAGATGATTTCCAAGTGCTAATAAAAAATAAAAGTAACTCACAGCATAAAAGCTCTGCATGTGGCACACATGTGACAACCCTTTGAAGTAGTTTCTGTTGTCCTTATTTTCTACAGCAGAGAATTGAGACACAGGAAGTTAAAAAAAGATGAGCCCAAAGTTAAAATGTTACTCAGTTTCTCTTCAAAGCACACTGTAACAACCACTGCTATACAGCTGTGAAAAGAAGAGAAGCGAAAAGCAAAGGAGAAAAGGAAAGATATTCTCATTTGAATGCTGCTGCTAAGTCGCTTCAGTCATGTCTGACTCTGTGCGACCCCATAGACGGCGGCCCACCAGGCTCCCTCGTCCCTGGGATTCTCCAGGCAAGAACACTGGAGTGGGTTGCCATTTCCTTCTCCAATGCATGAAAGGGAAAAGTGAAAGTGAAGTCGCTCAGTGGTGTCCGACTCTTCACGACCCCATGGTCTGTAGCCTACCAGGCTCCTCTGTCCATGGGATTTTCCAGGCAAGAGTACTGGAGTGAGGTGCCATTGCCTTCTCCACCCATTTGAATGCAGAGTTCCAAAGAACAGCAAGAAGAGATGAGAAAACCTTCCTCAGGGATCGATGCAAAGAAATAGAGGAAAACAACAGAATGGGAAAGATGAGAGATCTCTTCAAGAAAATTAAAGATATCAAGGGAACATTTCATGCAAAGATGGGCTCAATAAAGGATAGAAATGGTATGGACCTAACAGAAACAGAAGATATTAAGAAGAGGTGGCAAGAATACACAGAAGAACTGTACAAAAAAGATCTTCACAACCCAGATAATCACAATGCTGTGACCACTCACCTAGAGCCAGACATCCTGCAATGTGAAGACAAGTGGGCCTTAGAAAGCATCACTACGAACAAAGCTAGTAGAGTTGATGGAATTCCAGTTGAAATATTTCAAATCCTAAAAGACGATGCTGTGAAAGTGCTGCACTCAATATGCCAGCAAATTTGGAAAACTCAGCAGTGGCCACAGGACTGGAAAAGGTCAGTTTTTATTCCAATCCCAAAGAAAGGCAATGCCAAAGAATGCTCAAACTACCACACAATTGCACTCATCTCACACGCTAGTAAAGTAATGCTCAAAATTCTCCAAGCCAGGCTTCAGCAATACGTGAACCGTGAACTTCCAGATGTTCAAGCTGGTTTTAGAAAAGGCAGAGGAACCAGAAATCAAATTGCCAACATCTGCTGGATCATGGAAAAAGCAAGAGAGTTCCAGAAAAACATCTATTTCTGCTTTACTGACTATGCCAAAGCCTTTGACTGTGTGGATCACAATAAACTGTGGAAAATTCTGAAATAGATGGGAATACCAGACCACCTGACCTGCCTCTTGAGAAACCTATATGCAGTTCAGGGAGCAACAGTTAGAACTGGACAAGGAACAACAGACTGGTTCCAAATATGAAAAGGAGTACGTCAAGGCTGTATATTGTCACCGTTTGATAATACTGCCATTATAAAGAACCTTGCAAGAAGAGATAAGAAAGAAACTGATACAGAGATGGGGAAAGACGCTAAGTGATAAATCATAGCAATAACTAGCATTCAGTAAGTGTATAGAGATGATCTCAAATCCTCAAAGCCTCACTGCTAGCTGGATATTATTTTCCATGTGAGGAAATGGATATGGTAGAAGTAGGATTTGAATCCAGATCAGCTTTCTCTCCTTGGGCTTCTTTAGCTGCATCATACTGCTTCCTGGTGACAAGAAGAATTACACAGAGCGTGAAGATGAACCCTGTCTCCCAGTGAGAGACCATCACTGAGATGAGTAAGATGCAACTCCAGTTTAATGGAGAACATCAGAATTAGATGATCTTAGAGACCACTCGGAGAAGGCAATGGCACCCCACTCCAGTACTCTTGCCTGGAAAATCCCATGGATGGAGGAGCCTGTAGGCTGCAGTCCATGGGGTCACTGAGGGTCGGACACGACTGAGTGACTTCACTTTCACTTTTCACTTTCATGCACTGGAGAAGGAAATGGCAACCCACTCCAGTGTTCTTGCCTGGAGAGTCCCAGGGATGGGGGAGCCTGGTGGGCTGCCATCTATGGGGTCACACAGATCAGACACGACTGAAGTGACTTAGCAGCAGCAGCAGCAGCAGCAGCAGAGACCACTCAGTATAACCATTTGCCTGGTGACCTAACCTCTGGCAACATCCCCATGAAGAATGTGGAGACCAATATGGGACTTAGAACAACTGATGTCCTCCTGTTCTATCAAGAAAACTTTTACTAGAGAAAATTTTGCTGGAAAGCTGAGCTGTTGATCCAAGCACTAGAAACCCTCGAGAGTAGAGAGATGTCACATGCTTCTCCATTCAGCGAGGCCTCCACCTAGGAAACCACTTTGCTGGCTCGATACTGGAATTTTGCATTGTTTGCTCCGGTCAATCAGATTATAATTTGTTCCATGGGGGCAGTTTTCAAAGGGCTGAAGAGTTGGAAATAGCTCTTGGACACAGAACTAGTACTGCTAGAGTCTTGCTGTGTCTTTGGTGATGCAAGCTTGTCATTTGTAGTCAGAGAGCTAGCTGTGGTTAATAGGAAATAATTTCTCTGGTTATACAGATACATACTGCCACATCAATGCACATGCTGTGTGGGGAAACCACAGCCTCTGCTCTTATATCTGTTCTAAATCTTGCACAGACCTGCCGTCACCCTTATGTATCATTATTTGAGTTGCTCAGTGTATCTCTCTTCACCTGTCAGTGAATCTTTGTCATGCATAACTTATTTTCATTTCTTTTGTGAACAGAGTCTTGCCTTAAGAGGATCTGAATTCCTCCAGACCATTCTTTAAGGAATTAGATAAAAATAATAATTGGGTCTTTAGCAGATATTGAGCTAAATACTTTGCATTAGCTCATTTAATCCACACAAAACCTCTAATGAGGCAGGTACTATTGTTAACTCCATGTTGTCAGTGATGAAAGACCTAAGTTATACAACTTGCTCAAAGCACACAGATTCAGCTGAGATTCACCTGTGGCCTAATGGACCTCAGCTTGCAGCCCTGTCTCCTGCTGCTGCTTCAAAGTATGCCAGGCTCTGTTCAGCAGAGGGTAAATGTTTTTAATTTCCTCTGAGTTTAGTTATTTTGGAATGGATGAAGGAGGAAATATTTATTAGAATTTTCATTTCTCTATAATTCTAGCATGAGGATTCTGAGATATGATTTAATTTTCCCAGTTACTTAAATATCAAGTTCATAACCTGCCACTCACATTGCTTTGTGTACTTAATGAAAACACTTTCTTTAGAAAATTACATGTGTAAAATGAAATGTAGATTCTGTGAGACAGGGGGATTCATAACTACATCCTCAGAATCAAGAACATGTGCCTTCTCCATGGTAGTGTGAAAGTTGCTCAGTCATGTCCGACTCTTTGCGACCCCATGGACTATACAGTCCATGGAATTCTCCAAGCCAGAATACTGGAGTGGATAGCCTTTTCCTTCTCCAGGGGATCTTTCCAACCCAGGGATAAAACCCAGGTCTCCCACATTGCAGGCAGATTCTTTACCAGCTGAGCCACAAGGGAAGCCCTATGGCAAGTGGTCAGTAAATACTTATTGATTAAATGTATGAATAAGAGGTTTAAAGTGTCATAAAGGTGTCCGTCTCCCTGAAAAAAAATTACAGTAAACTCCTGAGGACTAAGTTCTCAGAGGCCAATTATTTTGAAATCTGAGAACTGTGTTATATTTACTGAAAGAGCCCCCGGCCTTTGGTGAGAAAAAGTCACATGTGTTTGTGCTTCTTTGTGAAGTATCTATGTCTCTTTGGAAATAACTAGCTGCTGCTGCTGCTGCTGCTGCTAAGTCACATCAGTCGTGTCTGACTCTGTGCGACCCCATAGACGGCAGCCCACCAGGCTCCGCTGTCCCTGGGATTCTCCAGGCAAGAACACTGGAGTGGGTTGCCATTTCCTTCTCCAATGCATGAAAGTGAAAAGGGAAAGTGAAGTCGCTCAGTCATGACCCCCATGGACTGTAGCCCATCAGGCTCCTCTGTCCATGGGATTTTCCAGGCAAGAGTACTGGAGTGGGGTGCCATTGCCTTCTCCAGAAATAACTAGAGGGCCTGATAAAGAGGAAAGGAGGGTGAACAGGCAATATTATTTTCAGTTGTAACCCTAATGAAACCATGGTTCATGTGGTTCAGTCCATGAGAAACTTAAAATTCAAAGTGCTATCAAGTAGAAATTGTAATAAGTTGTACATCTTTCAAACAACATAAATGGGACTACTATTAAAATTCTCTGTTCTTGTCTATGGACTCAGAAGTCTCTGGATCATCTCTTTCTCTCTGCAGGGCCATCTTCCTCATCACCTACTACTCCATATAGCCTCTGTAATCCCTATTGATTAACAACTCTTCCTCATCGCCACACTCTGCCTTTCCACACAAATGACTCTCAATAGGTTATTTCTGTCCTGCTTAGGTTTCTCTAGAGAGTGAGATTCTTCTACTCTTGCTGGTTTTCTTTTTCCCCTTCAGCTAGTCTCCAAACTCAGCATCACCAGTGGAAAAGCCCTCTGCAGAGGATGAGGTAGGGTCAGAGTAGGCAAAGTCCAAACTGTTTTGCACACAGGAAGGAGGGGAAAGGCTGTGGAAATGTACAGACAGATACTTTCATCCTTTAAGTTATAACATGACTGTCATGCCTAATACAGTGCTTCTCCCAAATTATACAGTACTTTAAGAATCTACTAAAATCCAATTTTTCTAATAGCATATCTATATCCATATCTATCTATATCTATCTATCTGTCTATATCTACCAAAGAACTCTTACCTTCCAGAGAGACATTTATAAATATGACATTTATAAATCCATAGGCCAAGATGAAAGCAATGTTTCATTACAGCTCTTAGTTTTCTACATTATTTTGTCACTTATTTGTTAATTCAACCCAGTATTTAGTCATTTTGTGCAAAATAGATTTAGGATCTAAATCCTTATTTACAAATAGATTTAGGATCTATCCTTTTTTTCAGCACAGCCAAATTGGTTGGTACTATATTAAACTGAGAACGCTAACTTGCTTAGCCACCCTCCTTGTGCACATCAAAACTTCTCATTGTCACATTTCTGCCCAGATATTAATAACATGAGTGGGAAGGAGAATAAATGCATGAAGTGCTGCTGCTCAGCCTTTTTAAGCCTGTGGAACTTTCCTCTTCTGCTTTGGCTGAAGATGGGGTGATGATTAGGCATGCTGGGAGCCCAGCTGTCTTAGGGAAAAACCCTAAAGGGAGAATCTGTCAATTGAAACAAATTTTTGGATCCCAAGATGGAAACCTAGATGGAACCGATTTTCATGCTACAGCACTACCATCAGCACTGAGCACATCAGGATAACAAGAGGCAGATGGCTTTCAGCAAAATGAAAAATTCGAGGGCACCACACATATGGTCACAGTTTCCAAACTTTGAAGGAATTCTGCCCCTGAAAGTGTATTTGTTTAATCTCTCCCAAGTCCAAAGGCAAGGAATCCTCAATGGCATCATGTATTTCTTTGAATTAAAGTTGGCTCTTGTACCTTTGTAAATGGAAACATTTATCAGTCTTATGACCAGAGCAGTGGGAATTTGCTCCTGGGAAAAGAGTTCAGGGAACGATGTTCCATTTATTGAAGGAAGAGGAAGATATAGATCAAAAAAAGAAAAAAGGATAGCCCGGGAAATAGATATTCACAGAGATCTAAGGAGACACTGGAACCACAGCACTCCAAGGGCTAAGAACACACAGTCTAGAACAGAGATGGCATCTGGAAGACAGGGACTCCTTCAGCCCATAGATATTGTTATTGGGTACCTGAAACATTGAAAGGAACACATTTGAAATAGATGCTGATGTTTTAAAATTAGGAAATTTCACATTGAAAATATTGAGATTCAGTTCAGTTCAGTTGCTGAGTTGTGTCCAACTCTTTGCGATCCCATGAATTGCAGCACGCCATGCCTCTTGGTCCATCATTAACTCCCGGAGTTCACTCAAACTCACATCCATCGAGTCCGTGATGCCATCCAGCCATCCCATCCTCTGTCGTCCCCTTCTCCTCCTGCCCCCAATCCCTCCCAGCATCAGGGTCTTTTCCAAAGAGTCAACTCTTTGCATGAGGTAGCCAAAGTACTGAAATTTCAGCTTTAGCATCAGTCCTTCCAAAGAACACTCAGGACTGATCTCCTTTAGAATGGACTGGTTGGATCTCCTTGCAGTCCAAGGGACTCTCAAGAGTCTTCTCCAACACCACAGTTCAAAAGCATCAATTCTTTGGCGCTCAGCTTTCTTCACAGTCCAACTTTCACATCCATACATGACCACTGGAAAAACCATTGCCTTGACTAGACGGACCTTTGCTGGCAAAGTAATGTCTCTGCTTTTCAATATGCTTTCTAGGTTGGTTATAACTTTCCTTCCAAGGAGTAAGTGTCTTTTAATTTCATGGCTGCAATCACCATCTGCAGTGATTTTGGAGCCCCAAAAAATAAAGTCTGACACTATTTCCACTGTTTCCCCGTCTATTTCCCATGAAGTGATGGGACCAGATGCCATGTTCTTCGTTTTCTGAATGTTGAGCTTCAGGCCAACTTTTTCACTCTCCTCTTTCACTTTCATCAAGAGGCTTTTGAGTTCCTCTTCACTTTCTGCCATAAGGGTGGTGTCATCTGCATATCTGAGGTTATTGATATTTCTCCCTGCAATCTTGATTTCAGCTTGTGTTTCTCCCAGCCCAGTGTTTCTCATGATGTACTCTATAGAAGTTAAATAAGCAGGGTGACAATATACAGCCTTGACGTACTCCTTTTCCTATTTGGAACCAGTCTGTTGTTCCATGTCCAGTTCGAACTGGTGCTCCCTGAACTGCATACAAATTTCTCAAGAGGCAGATCAGGTGGTCAGGTATTCCTATCTCTTTCAGAATTTTCCACAGTTTATTGTGATCCACACAGTCAAAGGCTTTGGCATAGTCAATAAAGCAGAAATAGATGTTTTTCTGGAACTCTCTTCCTTGATCCAGCGGATGTTGGCTATTTGATCCCTGGTTCCTTTGCCTTTTCTAAAACCAGCTTGAACATCTGGAAGTTCACGGTTCACGTATTGCTGAAGCCTGGCTTGGAGAATTTTGAGCATTACTTTACTAGCGTGTGAGATGAGTGCAATTGTGCAATAGTTTGAGCATTCTTTGGCATTGCCTTTCTTTGGGATTGGAATGAAAACTGACCTTTTCCAGTCCTGTGGCCACTGCTGAGTTTTCCAAATTTACTGGCATATTCAGATTACTGAGTTGAAAAAAATCAGCAGACCTGGGCTCACACTTCTACATAGTCTCAAAGTGGTGGAACTGAGCAGCCAAGCCAGCATGGCCTGTTTTACTTATTTGTATTACCTTTCTTGCCTTAGAAAGCCATGAACTCCTTTGTCCTGGCCCAATTCTGGTTTGGCCACTTACAGTTGTGACTCTCTGATCGTATCACTTAAGGCTTTCAAATCTTTAATCTTTCTAGTGGAGATAATACTTTACCACAGTGTTGGGAAGGTTAGGTAAGACATTGTAGGTAGAGTGCTTAGCTCAAGGCCTGGCACATATGCACTTCATACATATTAACCACTATCATCATGAATGTTGGTCTTACTGAACAAACCTGTCCAAATCCTTTTATCACCTCTCTTTTAATATAAATGAGGATACATGAAAATGATGACCATAGATATGAGCCTCCTACTGCTCAAATCTTTTGGGTCACTGGATGTACTTTGGAACAGTCAGATTATGTAATTTGCCTAAAGCCATATATAAACTGGGCAACTGTCTATTTCAATTAATCACCATAAGGAGACAGAGATGAAAACTAACGAGTTCCATAGAGAAGTGCAATGGTGTGGGGCAGGCCAGAAGTGGTTTAGAGGTCCATGGCTCCATCTGTTAGGTAAGGACACCCACTAATCACCCCTGAGAGTGCCTGCAATATAGTGAAAGGACATCACAGATGGGAGACATTCAAATCACATCTCCATCACCACCAGCTAACTTCGGTCATAGAACTACTATAAGTTTTGAGTTTCTTTTTATAATCCATAAGACAGAGATAGTGGCAACCTCTCCTGCAGAGCTGTTGTGAATATTAAAATAATGAGCACTTAAAAACTTAGCACACAGTAAGTGCTCAAAACACAGTAATTATAAATAAGAGAGTAAATTACAATTGGCCATCTATTGAAAATAGTTAAAATCTTTATTGAAAAATAATAATCCTCAAGAGTTTAAGAAAACTAACTGGTAAACTAAGGCAAAATGTGATACATATAACCTTACATTAGTGTAATGTACTTTTTGAGCCCATTATAATTACCATTATTTACTGATCACTATTTCCATTAATGCCTCATTACTCCCAATGACATTATTGATAATGTTTCAGGGGGTTTGTTTGATTTGTATTCAAAAGTTGTGATGCATGGTCTCTTCCTAATATGTGTGGTATTGTGCTTCCTTTTAATTATAATTCAGATGTAAAATTCTGCTTTAGCCTTCTATTCTACTTCAGTCTAGTTCTAACTGATTAGAACTGAGAATTACAAATTCTATGTGTACATTCTATTTAAAATACTCTGGCACCCAGCTGTTTGAAGTGACCTGGTCACAGCTTGCAAATGAATGTGTCTTGATTCTCAAAGTGGCCAGTGTGTTTGTTCAGTCAAGTCTCTTTTCCCCTGAGCAGTCTTACTTCTAAAGCCTCTCTTTCTTTTAAAATTTTGCTATAACGGAGGCTAAGGACAGCATTTTATCCACCTGGGATCCTACCTGTAGTAATAGAATCAGATGGTGACTCTCCAGCATCACACAACGACAGTGAGAAGGTGAATTAACTTGTGCAGGGCTGACATTTATATATTTGTATAATGAAGGTCAGAGGGGCCAAATTGCAAGTGTGATTTCCTACACAACCAATTATATCTGTGATGAAAACATCCTCCTCTACTGACGAAAGTCGTGAATGAATTCCCTTGCCCTGGGAAATTAGGGTGGCTATTTCTCTGCTCCTTAGAACACAGATCTGAGCAACCGGCTTGTGAGGTTGGTGCCTTACCAGTGTCATTTTTGTGTGCAAAGGCTCAGCTTTACCTTTCCTGTGACCATGTCCCAGTGTCTTTCTGAGCTCTTATAACTTTTATTACGTTCCTAAAAGATTGAAGAGAATATATTTTAATTGCTTGTTAAAGTCAAAGTCACTCTGAATTTCCTTCTCATATCCATAAAGTTTTATGAGACTCCTTATTTTGAAGACTTGCAAAGTAAGAATACTTGTCTTAAAACAAGACAGAGCTTTTTATTGCTCCTTTGCAGAGCAAGAACTCCCCAAGGACACTGTCCTACAGATCTCATGCTTCACTCTCCAGTTTCCAGGAAGGCTGTCAATTGGCCAGACTTATCCCTGGGTTCCTTTCCACTGCCTCCTCTCTCCATTTGTTCATTCTCTTTTTCTTTCCTTTTCCCATGCTCTGGGAAACCCTCTCTTTTTCCAAGATAATGATATTCAAAGCTGGAGTGGATATCTGCTGATTTTGCTTGTCTATCATCTTTGTGCTCTAGTAACAGAACCTCTTTTTTTTCCATTTGGTAATCCATCCATGTGATTTTGGTACAGCTATCAACCAAACAGAAGTGGAGACATGACCCAGTCAGGATACCATGCCTTGGACCCACAGCAGTTTCAGAAGTGGGCGTTGATGGATATAGGACGAACAGGGACCTGGAGGGAGAATTTCAAGCTATTTGGAATCACTATCTATGGAGACTCATGTGGTTGCTGGAGAAACAGCTTACCTGTTTCACTGGAAACTCACCGTGAGAATGATAAAACCAAAGTTGCTATAACTATATTTACTGTCAGAGTCAAAAATGAAAGAGGGAAATCTCACAGCATTTTAGTTCTTGGAACAGCCAATATGTGGGGTCAGCCTCTTATTTTCAACTTCCACATTCTGGGAACCAACAAAATGTCTTTTAGTGTAAGCTAGTTGAGTTGCATTTCTGTTATTTACAACTAAAAGAGCCCAGATTCTTTTATAGCTTTAAGAATTTTGCCATTTAGTGAGGAAATGCATCATTATAGAGGAGAAAGGCAGGTTGTAATAAGTGCACAGGAGGGACCTGAATAAATCACATAGAGGGCATACAACACAGACGATTAATTCTGATTGAGGACACCATGAAAATCCACAGTGGAGGAAGACAGTGTTGCAGCGTTGCAGTGTTGTACAGTAAGTGGAATTTCCAGTGCTGTGAGGAGGCGGCATGGAAGGAAGTGGTACTAACAAATGGTATTACGCCTGGAAGGTACGGCATGAGGAAAGGCATCGCATGTCAGAAGACTGATGAGTGGCTCAATGGGGCAGGACCTAATGTACGTGGATGTATGTCTGAAGTAGGTAGTCAGTGGGCTGAAGTGAGTCACCTTTTGGTAACCTTTGCAAACCATTCTAAGAAGCAAACTATTATTCTCTAAGCAGGGGGAAGCTGCTGATGTTTTCCATAACAGGATTAACATGATTAGATGTAAGTTTCAAGAAGAAAACTCCACCTCCCTCCCAGGGCTCAGTCATGATTTTCTGGAGGATGGCCTCCCTGGATTCCCTGATTCAATTCACTGGCTCTATTATCTGTTCCAGGCATCTCATCTCACTTATGCAAAGGTACAAAACCTGAGCAATAATTTCTGAAACAATTCTGAGACTTAATCTAGGATAAGGTTAGGGAAGATGACACACCCTCGTCATCAAGTTTAAGGGCACTGGCACCAGCTGGGTGACTTAGGCACATCACTTGATGTAGTGTACCCAGTTGATGCCTCATCCAGATCCTCGATCCAAGGTAGGTGCATGCATCTCACTGCTGATATTGATGAGGATGATGTTGATACTGGTGACGAGTTTTGGCTGCTACAGCTCACAGACTCTGCCCTTTACCAGAGGACAGCCTGAATCCCAACCCCTGCCTGCAGCCAATGACCAACTGATGTGGAGTACAAATGCCAAACATCCATGCTGTGTATCAGTTTAAACTGTGGTATTTATTATTCATGCTCTAGGGTTCTCCCATGATTCCTTGCATCTCTCATTTCCTTAATAAATCACTTACACAAGAAAACCCATCTCAGGCTCTGCTTCTAGGAACCTGACCTAAGACATATGACCTTATTTGTAAAATTGACCTTATGGTAAGTCTTAAATTGTTAATGTCAGTAACAAATAAGTAAAAATCAGTTGATATAATTAAGTAAAATTAGATGTATATTAATATAGGGAGGAATTGTGCTGGTGGAAGCACAAGCTAGAATCAAGGTTGCCAGGAGACATATCAATAACCTCAGATATGCAGATGACACTACCCTTATGGCAGAAAGTGAAGAAGAACTAAAGAATCTCTTGATGAAATTGAAAGAGGAGAGTGAAAAAGTTGACTTAAAGCTCAACATTCAGAAAACTAAGATCATGGCATCTGGTCCCATCACTTCATGGCAAATAGATGGGGAAACAGTGTCACTTTATTTTTTGGGGCTCCAAAATCACTGCAGATGGTGATTGCAGCCATGAAATTAAAAGACGCTTACTCCTTGGAAGGAAAGTTAAGACCAACCTAGACAGCATATTAAAAAGCAGAGACTTTACTTTGCCAACAAAGGTCCGTCTAGTCAAAGGTATGGTTTTTCCAGTAGTCGTGTATGGATGTGAGGGTTGGACTATAAAGAAAGCTGAACGCCAAAGAACTGATGCTTTGAACTGTGATGTTGGAGAAGACTCTTGAGAGTCCCTTGGACTGCAAGGAGATCCAACCAGTCCATCCTAAAGAAGATCAGTCCTGTGTGTTCATTGGAAGGACTGATGTTGAAGCTGAAACTCCAATGCTTTGGCCACCTGATGTGAAGAACTGACTCATTTGAAAAGACCCTGATGCTGGGAAAGATTGAGGACGGGAGGAGAAGGGGATGACAGAGGATGCGATGGTTGGATGGCATCACCAACTCAATGGACATGTGTTTGGGTAGACTCCAGGAGTTGGTGATAGACAGGGAGGCCTGGCATGCTGCGGCTCATGGGGTTGCAAAGAGTTGGACACGACTGAGCGACTGAACTGAACTGAATATAAGGGAAACAGAATATTGCCTGGAATATAGCAGGTGTTAGGTAATATTTGTTTTTATTAATGTTGTAATATTACTTCTTCAAACATTTCAGGACTTACCAGATTTCCTCTCCCTCTTTACTTCTCTTCTACAAATATTTGAGTGTTTATTGTATACTGGGCACTGTTCTAGGGACAAATTTGGGCAAGTTACCAAACTGAGCCGCAGTTTACTCATTTGTAAAACAGATACTCTAAATCTAATATATAGGATAGTGGTGAAATTAAATGATAAAATGTTTATAAAACACTTAGCTCATATCTAGTGAGCATTCTATAAACTTTTCCTTTTTGATCCCTTCCTGCTAATCATTTTCGGGCATGTAAATAGCAGACACAACCAGAGGGGTATTATTTACTGGTTGTAGACTCCATTTGACAGATATATTATTCCTACATTTAAAGCATTAGTAATTGAACTTCTCTAACAATGATAACCTTGCTTTTCCCTATTAAAGCACTGGATCCCTGCATATATTATTGTAATGTACATGCTGCCCTGGTGGGTCAGTGTAGAGAACCCACCTGCAAATGTAGGAGATGTGGGTTCAATTCCTGGGTCGGGAAGAACCCCTGGAGGAGGAAATAGCAACCCACTCAGTTTTCTTGGCTGAAGAATTCCATGGACAGAGGAGCCTGGTGGGCTCTAGTCCATGGGGTTGCAAAGAGTTGGACACAACTGAGTGACTAAACAACAACAATGCTGCAATATACATATTGTCAGATCACAAAGAGATATTAAGTGCTATGCTGTGAACTGCCATCAAGGCGTCACTTTGAGCAGGTTAGTGGTTGCCTCTATGTCAAGAGTCCACACTCGGCCCTCTGCAGGCACGGCTCATAGTAATGAGAATGTGGCCACGATGAATGCCTGCATGCTGAAAGCCAGTCCAGAGAACAGAGGTGAACTTGAGCGTAAAGCAGAATTTGAATCCAGTTATGTAAGTGGTGCTTTCAGTTCCCTTGATCTTTGTGAAGAAAAATAAAGGGGGGGGGGGTGTTTTTTTTCTTTCATTCTGCCTCTTTCTGTGCAAGTTCAGGATTTCATAGTTTTCCTGGGCTGCTTTTGAGGTCTGCCACAGCTTAAGTGAAAGTAACAGAAAATGACTGAAATTTCTCTTGGAGTCCAGCAGAAAGCAGACAGAAATTAGCACAGCACTGGGGGAATTTGATGTGTCGAGACTGAGGATCAGACTATACCCTATATCATATGCTCTATGATATTTTTTTTAATGTCAAACATACAAGATAGTCAATGGAGTCCAAAATGCACTGTTGTTGTTTTCTTTTCTTTTCTTTTTCAGCCATGACTCCTCACAGTGATCTGTTAAGACAATACATATTTCTTTTGATTTATACAATCCAAATAAATGCTGTCTATCATCACAGTGATTACTGTGTTTAAATAGTTGGGATGTAAATATTTTTTAACCTGAATTTCTTTCTTGCTATTTGGGCTTCTGCCGGTTTTTTATTCTTTCATGTAATTAGGTGACTTAATTGAAAAGATGAAAAGACGATGCCACTAACTGAGTTAAAAAATAGATATGAATATAAGATGGGATGGCTAGACATTAGTAAGGAATTGTTTTGAAACTGCAATAAGTTTTGAAATTTATCTTCAGTTACTTACAGTACTTGCTCTAGAAACCTACATCTGAGGAGAGTTGAAAGAAAGATCATCATCATCATCATCATGTTTTTATATATTGTCCCTTTCTTCCCAAGGACTAAAAGTACTTCAGAAACATTGTAGCTGAATCAATAGAAGAAAGGGAGTAGGTTTAATGGTTAACAAGCGGGGACCCAAATGGGACACAAAAACACAAATAGCGCAGGACCAAGAGGGTGAACTGCTGTTATAGTCTTTATAGTAAAACAACTCTCTGTGTATTTTATTATATATTAATTAAATATTTTATATGTTCTTTTATATATTCATTAAACATAGTATCTGCTATGTGCAAATCTCTGAACTAGGTACAATGGAGGGGAAAAAATCAGAATCTTAAGGATCTTGTGCTCACACATGTCAGACCATAGCTAATGGCATGGGTGGGCTCTGTGAGAAAATCTTTGAGGGCATCTGAATATGAAACTACAAGCTTCCAGGCTCCACCTGCTGCATCAAAATGAAAACTTCACCTAGTAACTAAATCCATGTAAGAGAGTCTTACCTGCCAAGTCTGGAGCTAGGAGCGCAGAGAGGCAGGCTCCTCTCAGTATATACTGTTCATCCTTTTACTCCTTCATTCATTCACACGTCCACTTAATAAATTCTTGTCAATCATGGTGATAAGTCGTGCCCTGGGTATTGAGCAAATAGGACTTGTGCGAGGAGCTGAGAACAGAGGGGTGGATCAGAAAGAGTTGTGATGCTTATGTTCTCATGGGGGAAATGGACATTTAACAATTATCACACAACTCATTAATTGTGCCTGTGATAGGGAAGAACAAATCTGACTCCATATTACATCCATTCCTTTTACTTTAACCTTTGTGCTTCATTGCTTGTGCTTAGTCATGCTGGCTCTGAACCTTTTGTAAAAGTGTGTTGCCTATAGCCTGAAATTTAGCCTATTCTCAGGGCTTTGACTTTTAAGAGTCCATTCATACAGAGATGAAAATTTGAAGAACAGAGAATAACATCTGTCTTGTTGGAGGTTTGTAGGAACATGTCCTGACTTGACCTCAGTGGACAGCTGCAAGACAAAGTTTTCCAAAACCAAGAAATTTGCAACAATTAACCATGCCCTTCCTTCACCATGCCTTTAAAAATGCTTTGTTGAAACCCTTCAGGGAGTTAGGGCTTGGGGGCATGATCTACCTGTCTCCTTGGATGGCCCTGCACTAAATCTTTCTCTGCTCCAAACTCTGACATTTCAGTCTGTTTGGCCTCACTGTGCATTGGGCCTGTGAACTTGCATTCCGTAACAGTACTTGTGATAAGAGCTTCAAAGAAGAAATATAGATTGAAAAGGGGAGTGTGGATGGAGGAGGACACTGAATCTGGTCTGAGAGAATCATGAAAACATTTAAAGGAAGTAAAAGCGGCCAATTGAGGCCTGTACAAGCTAGCTAGCGAAGAGAAAGTTGAGGTGCAGGGAAGTAGAGGGAATGGGTTGTTAAATGTCCCAAAGAGTGTATCGCCTTGCCCTCCCTTCTCCCACTGTTAGGACAGAGTTCCTGTGCTTCTCTCAGGAACTACTGGCTCTAAGAGAAAGGAAGGGGAGAAAGCCATTGTGCATGGGTCCACCCAGAAAAAAGGGTACCCAAAACCCTGGACCAGTTTTGGGGATGCAAAAGCTGGTATAATTGCCCATATTTCTATGTTGTGTGTGACCCAAACATTAAACTGACTTCCTCCCAGATGCCCCAAGCTGAGACGTGGGAATAAGTTCATACATTACATAGTGTGATTATCATCCATGATATAGATGTTGTCAGTCGCTTAGTCATGCCTGACTCTTTGCAACCCCATGGACTGCAGCATGCCAGGCTCCTCTCCTTCACTGTCTTCCAGAGTCTGCCCAAATTCATGTCCATTGAGTTGGTAATGCTATCTAACCATCTCATGGATGCATTTTGATGGCAGTTTGAAATAATTTGATAAATCCCACAACATGTGAGAGTAGAATATAAACCCAATGTGTTTTAGATACCCAGACTGGTCTGTCAACAGTAGAGGTAGAAAAGACGAATTTCTATTATAAGTATCAGATAAAATATTGTGTGGTCTTTTTCATTCTAGGACTGTTAGACTGCTGAGACAAAGTTTACTGTTTAAGTTCAGTTCATAATTTGTTTTTGAACTGAAATTACTATTTGCATGATCAAATTCACCAATCTGAGTGGTTGTCTTGGTGCTATACTGACACAAGCCTCTAACACTTGAAGCGTCATGGGGTTTTCTTTGTTTAAAGATAAGATTCAAAATGGTACAGAGTAGTAAGGGAAAATTCAGGTAAATGATTAACCGATGGTTTGGTGACCTGGAAATGTGCCCTTGGATCATGGAATCGCATTCCATATTCTGTAACTAAGGAGATTTAGGAATATTTAGAGTTCATGGCATAGGCATAATAAAAACAATAGCTATCTTGGACTGAAGACAGACACTATGCTGTGTACTTTATAAGATCCAACTTATTTAATTTTCCTACACACTTTATAATATAAGCTTTTATTATCCTAATTTTACCAAGACAAAATGAGACCTAGAAAGAATAACTAATTTGCCTAAGATCACAGCTAATAATTGGTAGGGTCAGGATTTGGCCTCCACATCTAAGTCTAGGGTTTGCATCTAAATTAGTACCTTTGCCCTGTGCATCTGTGAAAGGCAAACAAAATCCCACAAATCATTCCTTAGTATAGATTATTACCACCAGAAATTTTCTTCATTAGTAAAGGGGAGCTAGTTACACGTAGAAGCCCATATTATTTAACTTTTTCCCTTTTATTATACTGGTGGATTTCTTAATGATTCTTTAATTAAAAAATTTTTTTAGTTTGTACATTTATCTTAGGTTAACTAAAAAGTATCTAAATGCACTTGGCTTAGATGAGGACTAACATGTTCTTATAACCATTATGATACAAACAGAAGAAACTTGGAGATGGCCTTAACAAAACCCAGAGCCTTTGATAGCCACTAACATGCATCATGTTAGTAGAAGAAATGGGGAGAATTAAAAATCCTGGAGAAATATGTCAATTTAGATGATGATCTAAAAATCTCAATTTTACATTGAGAATTTTAATAAATTCTTATTTTACCCCAAATGTTTCTAATATGCCTGAAAACAAAATATGACAAGAGTAAAAGGAAGATTGACAAATTTCCTGGAAGCAAGTAAAAGCCACAGAGGTGAGGGATGGTCTGGGGTGAGGTGGGTGCTGAGGAGAGAGAGGCTGGCATTTTGGAAAAGGCACAGACTTTTAAGGTGACTTAGGCCCTAAATCAAATCTCAGCTCAGCCACTTATGAACCTTGATCTTGGACAGGTTTCTTGTACTCTCCAAGCTTTAATGTTCTCATGTATAAAAGGGCAAAACTATACCTACAATAGGACTCATGTGAAGACTTAATGAGATAGCAGTAACACTGTTGCTATTTGGCAATGTTTTATTACATACCAATTATTATAGATAATTATATAAGTTATAAAATGAAAACTATAAAGTGTCATTATTCTCATTCTATGGATGAGTGAAGCGGTACTTAAAGAGGCTACACTGTTTAAGGTCACAGAGCTAGTGAGGAAGGGAGTTGTGACTCACCTGCATTTGTTGTGACTGCCAAGACCAGGTTCCTCTACTCTGTGAGATAAACTGCTTCAGGGTCATAGTCTGAACTACCATTTAACAAACATTTTGTGTGAACCTGAGCTGAATGCTCTATGTGCATTATTTCCATTAGTGACAACTGGAGGAAATAGGCCTTATCATCCTTACTTCACAGATAAATCAATTTTGAGCTTTGGAAACTTAAGTCATTTGCCCAAGGTCACAATGGTAAGTGATGAACCTGAACTCTGAACCCAGATCTGCCTGATCTTAAAGCTATGCCTTTCTGTTTTCCATCACATGTTGTTCAGGGGTAAGTTAGAATTGCCATATTGTAGGTGGTACTTATTAAAAAGCAGAGATATTCCTTTGCCAACAAAGGTTCATCTAGTCAAAGCTATGGTTTTTCCAGTAGTCATATTTGGATGTGAGAGTTGGACTATAAAGACAGCTGAGCACTGAAGAATGGATGTTTTTGAACTGTGGTGTTGGAGAAGACTCTTGAAAGTCCCTTGGATGGCAAGGAGATCCAACTAGTCCATTCTAAAGGAAATCAGTCCTGAATATTCATTGGAAGGACTGATGCTGGAGCTGAAACTCCAGTACTTTGGCCACCTGATGTGAAGAACTGACTCATTTGAAAAGACCCTGATGCTGGGAAAGATTGAAGGCAGGAGGAGAAGGGGACGACAGAGGATGAAATGGTTGGATGGCATCACCGACTCAATGGACATGAATCTGAGTAAACTCTGGGAGTTGGTGATGGACAGGGAGGCCTGGCGTGCTGTTGTCTATGGGGTCGCAAAGAGTCAGACACGACTGAACAACTAAACTGAGCTGAGGTGGTACTAGTGATTTTTATTGAAAATCTTTTTTCCTTTCATCAACATCCAACTGTACAGAATAGCCTGACAACAGTTACAGTAGAACTGAGAAGGTGAGAAGACTCTGCTGGCTATTCTAGGTCAAAATATTACAGTTCTATCCTTCACACTTTAGACTCAAAGATACTCCTTCCATACTGTTTGAGAGTAGACCAGCCTCAGGATCAGAATATCCGATTATAAAGAAGCATAATATGCTGAAAAATCTGGTCAACATTTAGCACTCACAAAGCATGGAATGAGTATCAATTTATACACTGTATGATTCTAGGACCTTTTGGTGAAACCCATAGGGAAGGCCTGGATCCTTGCCTTGAAGAATGTCACATGCAATATATTTACTTCTGGTTGGGTCTTCTCCAAAAGGATCACCTACAGTGGTACAGGAAAATATTGTTTTCAAGAGGATTGCTGTGTTAAAGCCCAGGGAGTAACTGCTGGCGAGGTGTTTTGATACTTTGTTGTTGTTGTTCAATGGCCTGGTCATGTCCAAATCTTTGCAACCCCATGCACTGCAGCATGCCAGGTCTCCCTGTCCATCACCAACTCCTGGAGTTTACTTAAGCTCATGTCCATTGAGTCGGTGATGCCATCCAACCATCTCATCCTCTGTCATCCCCTTCTCCTACTGCCTTTAATCTTTCTAGCATCAGTGTCTTTTCAAATCAGTCAGTTCTTCACAACAGGTGGCCACACTACTGGAGTTTCAGCTCCAGCATCAGTCCTTCCAATGAATATTCAGGACTGATTTCCTTTAGGATTGACTGGTTGAATCTTCTTGCAGTCCAAGGGACTCTCAAGAGTCTTATCCAACATCACAGTTCAAAAGCATCAATTCTTCAGCACTCAGCTTTCTGACTATTGGAAAAACCATAGCTTTGACTAGATGGACCTTTGTTGGCAAAGCAATGTCTCTGCTTTTCAATATGCTGTCAAGGTTGGTCATAACTTTTCTTCCAAGGAACAAGTGTCTTTCCATTTCATAGCTACAGTCACCATCTGCAGTGATTTTGGAGCCCCCAAAATAAAGTCTGTCACTGTTTCCACTGTTTCCCCATCTATTTGCCATGAAGTGATGGGGCCAATATCATGATCTTAGTTTTCTGAATGTTGAGCTTTAAGCCAGCTTTTTCACTTTCCTCTTTCACTTTCATCAAGAGGCTCTTCAGTTCTTTGCTTTCTGCCATATGGGTGGTGTCATCTGCATATCTGAGATTATTGATATTTCTCCTGGCAATCTTGATTCCAGCTTGTGTTTCATACAGCCCAGCATTTCTCATGATGTACTCTGCATATAATTAAATAATCAGGGTGACAATATACAGCCTTCCCGAATTGGAACCAGTCTGTTGTTCCATGTCCAGTTCTAATTGTTGCTTCCTGACCTGCATACAGATTTCTCAAGAGGCAGATCAGGTGGTCTGGTATCCCCATCTCTTTTAGAATTTTCCACAGTTTATTGTGATCCACACAGTCAAAGGCTGTGGCATAGTCAATAAAGCAGAAACAGATGTTTTTCTGGAACTCTCTTGCTTTTTCAACCATCCAATGGCTGTTGGCTATTTGATCTCTGATTCCTCTGCCTTTTCTGAAACCAGCTTGTACATCTGGAAGTTCAAGGTTCACGTCCTGTTGAAGCCTGGCTTGGAGAATTTTGAGCATTACTTTACTAGCGTGTGAGATGAGTGCAATTGTGTGGTAGTTTGAGCATTCTTTAGCATTGCTTTTCTTTGGGATTGGAATGAAAACTGACCTTTTCCAGTCCCATGGCTACTGCTGAGTTTTCCAAATTTGCTGGCATATTAAGTGCTGCACTTTCACAGCATCATCTTTTAGGATTTGAAATAGCTCAACTGGAATCCCATCACCTCCACTAGCTTTGTTAGTAGTGATGCTCTGTCTAACTCAATGAAACTATGAGTCATGATGTGTAGGGCTACCCAAGAGGGACCGGTCATGGTGGAGAGTTCTGACAAAACATCATCAACTGGAGAAGGGAATGGGAAACCACTTCAGTATTCTTGCCTTGAGAAACCCATGAATAGTATGAAAAAAATAAAGTATATTTGTCTAAATTCAAGTTTGTTGGAAATTATGTTCATCCTCTTTTTCATGCAAGAGTCATTACTCATTTGTGACAAACAGCAGTTGCAAATAGAAGTGAATTTAAAAAGAGAATCAAAGTATGAATAAGAAAGGTAAAATAACAGGAGCTATTTTGTATTCTCTCTCAAATGAAAGTGATATTTTAGAGGTGAGGTAACAAGCTAATTTAAAATATTACTCTGAAAGAACAAGGAGTGTACAGCAAATCAACAGCAAAATGAGAACTTCTTTGGCATTTGTAATATCAAGTTTTGAGTAGGGGAAACAAAAGTTATTCAACAATTTTAAAAGAAGTGTTAAAAACAGTTTCATATTACTGAAACATCTTTTTCATAACTCGAAATAATTACAAATACTTTGACACATTATTTCCTAAAATGATTTTGATTATCACTGTCTAACAGGTGGATGTTCACTGCTATTCAGGCTCTTTGTCCTGCCATCAGACCCAGGATTTCTTCCATGCAGTCTTCTCCAGTCTTAATTATTTCTCAGGGGCTAATCTACAAAGAGGTCAGACTCCCAACACAAAGGCTCATTTTATGCCCCATCTTTCCTAGTACTTGTATCTGGGTTTTGAAATTATGTCATTTCAGCACAGGTAGTGTATATAAGCACTATATGAGTGGACTTTGATTTGCGCATTTATTTGAGAGCATTTTAGTAGTTGCTGATGACTATATGCTTTGATAGATTCAATAATGGATGGATGGATTATACCACATTAGAGTTAGTTCAAATTGCCCTGAAAGTGAAAGTCACAGTCGTGTCTGACTCTTTGCGACCCCATAGACTATAGACTATAGATCCCATAGACTATAGACCCCATAGACTATACAATCCATGGGGTTCTCCAGGCCAGAGTACTGGAGTGGGTAGCCATTCCCTTCTCCAGGGGATCTTCCCAACCCAGGGATCGAACCCAGGTCTCCGGCATTGCAGCTGGATTCTTTACCAGCTGAGCCACAAGGGAAGCCCAAGAATACTGGACTGGGTAGCCTATCCCTTCTCCAGTGCATCTTCCCAACCTAGAAATTGAACCAGGTTCTCCTGCATTGCAGAGAGATTCTTTACCAACTGAGCTATCAGGGAAGCCACACCAACTCAACTGACTGAGAGATGTTTAGCAGATCCTAGTGGGTGTTTCTGATTCTGCCAATATTGTAAATGATTTGTAGAGAAGAGTCAACATGCTGTTTAAAAAGCCTACAGACATTGTATTGTAAGATGTCATCAATGCTACCAAAGTCAAAAAATAAGACAAACGTGATTTGGATAGATTGAGAGTACAATTGAAGCTAAATAAGATTCACCATAGAAAGAAAATGAAAGCTCATAAACATAAAAATTATTGTTCAGAAAAGCGAAGATTCACAAGTATAAACTTTATTGTTTGGGAAATATGAGAATGACTGAATTAAACAAAGATGGTTGATGCACCAGAATGGGAAACAGAACGAGCAGAGTCTTCTGATGACACCAATAAAAGAGAATCAGATTACATGGCAAAGACCCTTTTCACACTTGACTGCCTTTAATTGCCAGTTACAATCAAATGAGGCATTTTTGAATAAATGCCTTTACACTGGAAGTCTCTGCTCTCTTTGAAGATTACTCATTGAGACATAATTAAGCATGGGAAATACTGCATGGAAAAAAAAATTCTAGGTCCAACACTGTGTGTGTGTGTGTGTGTGTGAGTATGAGTGTGTGTGTGTGTGTGTGTGTGTAGTATATAAGGGAGTGAATTCTAAAGGTTCAGAGTATGTTAACATCACATTTCCTAAAACCTAGATCCAAAGTGAAAAGGTGAGCAATTAAATAAACATCTTTTGACCTGATCAACTTAGTTCAGTACAACAATGTGCAGTCCACAGATAGTAGACAAAATCTACCCTGAATTACATACTGATGCAGGGATATTCTTGTCATTTCAGATGAAATTTGAATTATTTAGACTAAAAATGTCACTTTTCTGTGACCAAAGACTCATCTGAATGCAAGTATTTTCCTAGGAATTTTGTAAGGTGGATTTAATTTCTTCTTTACAAAACTAAATTCTAAATCATATGTGGTTCATTATTTATTCCCCAAGCATTTTAATAATGCATATAAATCTATGGTCATATCCACCATTAGAAGTAGAAGAACCAAAACCATTGAGACCACAAGAGAAGAAGTGGAGTGTCCAGAGCCATTCATAAATATTTACTGAGCACTCAATTGTGCATGAGGGCTGCTTTTAATGTTAATGGCAATGTGAAGTTAAGTACCGCTGTTCTCTTCATTAGGCAAATCATATCTGGAGAAACATGTATAGTGTTAGGTTTCTTGCTTTACATATCTGACCTGGGAGTAAGAGATAAATGTTACCTGAGGGAAATGAATCAGTGATGGTGAGCCTGAAAAAGAAGAGGTGTGGTGAAAATAAGGTAGTAACCTTAAACCCCATGAGGTAAGGGACCACCTCTGATTTATTCTTCTATGCATCCTGGCATAAAATAAATATTCAACAATTATCTGTGGAATGGGTTTTTGAGGGGAAATCAAGTTAAAGAGGGGTTTTCTATATTTAATACAACTCAGAGCAGCAGAGGTAGGGGTAATGACAGAGTTGTGTAACAACAAGTTCCGCCTTAATGTAAGGAACGACTTTCCAACACTGGCTCATCAGAGTAGAGGCAGCTTTATAAAGTGTTGAGCTTACTAAAAGTAGAAATAAATGTAAAAATAAATGCTGGGTAGTTATTAAAGAGATAATTGTTGTTTTCGATGGAAGATTTAACTAAATAAGTGTCAATATTATATGATAATCTAGCTACCTGACAAGCTTTACATCAATGACTTTGATGGTTTATGAAAAAACATATTTGTACCTTTCATTCAAATTATCTTTTCAATGTATATGTGAGAATCAAGCCTGACCACATACAAAAAGAATCATGAGTAGGACATTTGGTTTGTGCTTCAGCTGGTTCTCATTCTTAGTGGTGAAAATGTCTTTGACAAACTCACAATAAAAACCCAGCCTCTATACTTAGCCAATCCCAAAGAAAGGCAATGCCAAAGAATGCTCAAACTACTGCCCAATTGCACTCATCTCACACGCTAGTAAAGCTCAAAATTCTCCAAGCCAGCCTTCAACAACACATGAACCATGAACTTCCAGAGGTTCAAGCAGGTTTTAGAAAAGGCAGAGGAACCAGAGATCAAATTGCCAACATCTGTTGGATCATTGACAAAGCAAGAGAGTTCCAGAAAAACATCTACTTCTGCTTTATTGACTATGCCAAAGCCTTTGACTGTGTGGATCACAACAAACTCGAAAATTCTGAAAGAGATGGGAATACCAGAACACCTGATCTGCTTCTTGAGAAATCTGTATGCAGGTCAGGAAGCAACAGTTAGAACTGGACGTGGAACAACAGACTGGTTCCAAATTGAGAAAAGGGTACGTAAAGGCTGTATATTGTCACCCTGCTTATTTAACTTATATGCAGAGTACATCATGAGAAACACTGGACTGGATTAAGCACAAGCTGGAATCAAGACTGCCGGGAGACACATTAATAACTTCAGATATGCAGATGACACCACCCTTATGGCAGAAAGCAAAGAACTAATGAGCCTCTTGATGAAAGTGAAAAGGAGAGTGAAAAAGTTGGCTTAAAACTCACCATTCAGAAAACTAAGATCATGGCATCTGGTTCCATCACTTTGTGGCAAATAGATGTGGAAACAGTGGAAACAGTGACAGGCTTTATTTTTTTGGGCTCCAAAATCACTGCAGATGGTGACTGCAGCCATGAAATGAAAAGATGCTTACTCCTTGGAAGAAAAGTTATGACCAACCTAGACAACATATTAAAAAGCAGAGACATTACTTTGTCAACAAAGTCCATCTAGTCAAAGCTATGGTTTTTCCAGTAGTCATATATGGATGTGAGAGTTGGACTCTAAAGAAAGCTGACCACCAAAGAATTGATGCTTTTGAACTGTGGTGTTGGAGAAGACTCTTGAGAGTCCTTTGGACTGCAAGAAGATCCTACAAGTCAATCCTAAAGGAAATCAGTCCTGAATATTCATTGGAAGGACTCATGCTGAAGCTGAAACTCCAATACATCGGCCACCTGATGTGGAGAACTGACTCACTGGAAAAGACCCTGATCTTTCCTTTTTTCTTTTCCTGATCTTTCTTTCAGTCTTTTGGGAGGAGAAGGGGATGACAGAGGATGAGATGGTTGGATGGCATCACCAACTCAATGGATGTTGAGGTCCTTTAATGGACCAGAACCTGGTGGTCTGGTGTCGACCGATAAGAAAGTAAAGGAGAGAGAAAGAGGCTGATATTCCTTGGTTTACACAGAAAGCCAATGAAGCCCCTGGCACAGGGCTTGCTCTGTTCATGGAGGCCTCAGGTGCCCTCTCGATGGGGTGAAGGTGCAGAGCACCTTCTAGAGAGGGTCTTAGAAGCCCGGGTAGGAAAGTGAACTCAGAGAGCCTCTGTGCTCCAGTGGATCTGCCTGAAAAAGAGAGAGAGAAAAAGAAAGAGAAAGAAAGACATGGGGACCAAAGCTCTGATGGAGCAAAGGTAAAAATCAACATGGTGTGGGCATATATACTTTATCTCAGCAAAGATAAAGATTAAAATTCCAGACTTACAAAACATAAGCAATCCATATTTAAGAGAGAGAGAGTTGTAGCAATCACTTTTACCATGTGGTTCACAAGAAGGAAGAGGGTACTTATCATCATATTGAAAAACTAATGGAAGGAAATGCCTGGATCCCTCAGCCCCAGGAGAGGCTTGCCTCTCTTCTTAATTCCTGAATATTCAGGAATTAATAAGGAACAGAGAGTTCCTGACAGATCCAAAACAGCAGACAGGAAGCCTCCTGTTAAATGCTTCCTGAAAAATGGACATGAGTTTGAGTAAACTCCATGAGTTGGTGATGGACATAGAGGCCTATTGTGCTGCAGTTCATAGGGTTGCAAAGAGTCAAACACGACTGAGCGACTGAACTGAACTGAACTGATACTTAGTCATAAATACATGGGGTTAGGATGTGTATGCCACATGGGTAAAAATATCCTTCAAAATTTAGCTATTTCAGGGAGCTGACTTCCCCCAAATGTGATTCATTTTTCAATTTTAACCCTCATTCTGATTTTCCACTGCTATCTTGTATAGACTGACAATTAGAAGGTAAGCTAGGCCATGACATCTTTTCTGTGATGCTAGGCCAATAGCTGAGTACCTCATGCTCCTCTTAGCCACTTTTGGAGAATTAGAAAAAAATGTCCAGTGATGCCACAAGTCCAACAAACAAAGGTGCAATTGCCAATTGAACCTCAAAGAGAGGTGGATGCAAAATGAAGGAGGAATTTGGTGAAGTGATCAAATTCTACAGTCCTAAATCTGGTTGGTTAAGATTATACAGAATTGATCTTATTTTCATGACAGAGAAAAAAGAAAAACCAGATCAGTTAATAAACTCATCAAGTTTCAACCCGCAACAACTGCATGTAAGTTACAAAGGCTAAGAAAATCTTTCTCAAAATTATTTTATGATAGTTTTATATCACTAAAATTTTTAAATTTATGACCTCAGTATTTTTTCCCATTTTGTTTATTTTAGTAACATTAAACACCAGGAGTTCTCAGGTATATGCATGGCTGGTTTTCTGTTTGAACCTAACACATAGAAATACAAACTGATTCAACCTATATCAATTATTGATATCTGGGAAAAAACTCTCTTACCCTAGCCTAAAATATTTTAAGTGGTCCACATTTTAAGGAAACCTCTGGCACCTAAACTGATAATAATATTTAGAACAGCAACCACAACTGCAAACATATGAGCAATTATTATGATTAAATGTGCTTTTAGCTACCTCAACAAGATTAATTTTATTCTTATGTCTATTCTTAAAATAAGGAAACCAAGAGACTGGGAAGTTAAGCAGTTGCTGTAAGACACACAGCTACTACATGACAGAGATGGGCTTTGAACAAACATCATCTGACTCTAGAATCCTTGCTCTTATCCATTACCACCTCCTATCTGTCTATAGTTAGGGAATGAAAGCACCAAGAGGATGATTCAGCGTAGACCTTGAATTACTGAAACGAGGAGCAGACTAAGGCCTAAAGAACATCAGATCACATATACCCAATGGCAACCAATAACAGATTAGTTTCAACCTCCTCTAGGCATTAGTGACCCAGGCTCCTAAGGCACTGGCTAAATAAATGAGCCAAGTATTTAGACATGTAGCTGCAATGCTGTGGTGCCTCCTTTCTTCCGTCTTTGACTCTCTACTCACCAAGACTGGATATCATCCACACAGCTTATTACCTATAATGATTAACACATCTTTACTACTCTACATCTTCATAAACATAATTTTACTATTCCACAGCTCTTACCAAGAAAAAAATGTCGTAACACCCTTTGTTGTTCACACCAAGAACTAAAAACTGATCAACTTCTTTTTAAATTTAAATTTATTTATTTTAATTGGAGGCTAATTACTTTACAATATTGTATTGGTTTTGCCATACATCAACTTTTGAATGGAAAGCATCAAACAACAGTTTACATTCTACAACTCTAAAATCCTTGAATCAAAATTTTCACCCTGCTGTTTTTTCTGAAACTAGTTTATTTTATCACGATACCCAACCAATCCTCCCTGTGTTGAAAGACCCACCTTAAACAAGACTTGAAAATCTCAGTAAGTATCTCATCTTGGTCCTTCTCCCTCTGAGATGCTATTAAAGTTCTATGGAGGGGTGTTTTCTCTCTTTGCCCCAAGCAATAAGCTCAGCTTTGTTGACAAGCTGTGTTCTGTGTATCTGTGGGGTCAGCGTTGAACACCTTCAAGAAGTTGGACACTCCTTCTCAACTCCAAAAGAAACAAGAAGCTTAGGATTTGCTCAGCTGCTGTATATTAACAACATTTTGATATTGTTAGAATATTCACTATTTATCTTGTCATTACCTGTGCTGTGCTTACTTGCTCAGTGGTGTCCGACTCTTTGCAGCCCCATGGACTGTAGCCCTCCAGGCTTTTCTGTCCATGGGGATTCTCCAGGCAAGAATACTGGAGTGGGTTGCCATGCCCTCCTCCAGGGGATCTTCCCAACCCAGGGACTGAGCCTAGGTCTTCCGCACTGATTCTTCCATGGATTCTTTACCGTCTGAGCCACCAGAGAAGCCCTAAGTTCAAGCAAAATATTCTTAGTGTATAAATATCAGAGGATTCATGATGCATCAGCTCATTTCAGTGTTAGTGTTTGCTTTTTGTTTAAAATTTCCATTATACTTCATTAAAAATCATGATTTGTTTGCTTAAATAAATTATTGTGTGTAGAAAAAAAATTGGTGGGGAGAAAAAAGTGAAGATTTTTACCTAAATGTCATCAAAATGGTTTGATATACAAAGTAAACTGCTATGTTACAGAAATGTTAACTTCCTCTCAAAAATAATTTACTTTTTTGTTGTTTTCTTTTTTAGATGTTTGATGGAACAAAGAATATTTTTAATGTGTATGCATAGCTTTTGTAATTATAATACAAGAAACACCCATGTATTCACTACCTTGGTTAAATTACAGAATATTACCAGAAAGGCCCTATTTTGTATTTTTACCATTATCAAGGTTTCTAGATATACTTTTATAAGCATCTTTCTCAGACTTACTATGCAATGATAATGTCAACTTTTTCTTCTAGTGGCAGCCCTACAATCTGACTTAGAGTAACATTTTAGCTGTTCGGAAAGGAGGTTGACAATAAATCTTCCAGATTAAAAAATCCTAGTAAAAACTAGGAAAAGTCTTGGCAGTTTACTCACTATAGAGTTTCCTCCTTCTTTTCTCCCTTTGCCCATAATGAAATTGTTCTTGAATGTTTGCTAGCTCCCATGACAATCTGGACCACTGCCCACACCCCCATGCCTTTCAGAGTCCTCTCTCCTCGCTATCATTTATAGTTGGGGGTGGGGGGACTGTGTGTTTGTCCCTAACATCCCATAACACCTTGTATTGAGTATATGCTCAGCACGTGTTAATTAAACGAAAGGCTGGCAATCTCAACAGACGCTAAATCTCGTAGAAATCTTGAAAGAAATATTTTTCTTTAACCTTCTCTTTCTCATCTTCCCTTCTCCCCTTCTCTCTTGCTACCCTCTCACTGCCTGTGTTTTATGTATCTTTCCCTGGCAAGGGTTGCAGGCTCTCCTTTCCCCCCTGATAGAATGCAGAATAATAGATTGACAGCCCTGATTTATCATGGCTTCTCTTCATTTTACTCTTTTTTTTTTTTTTTTGTCATTTATTTTCCGTTAGGAATTCTCACTATATTTTTTAATTTCAAAAAGAAATCATGTTCTTTGTAAGAAATGACATGGTCTAAAGATATATAGAGAAATGTCCTTCCTCTGGTCCTATCTTCTGAATAAGCAATGTTAACATTACAAGCGTCTTTTATCAATGTCCTCAAAACTACACATATCTCTCTCTCCTTCTTTTCCCCCACAGACACACAAGAATTTCTCCCAACTTCCTATGCTGCTCTCAGAAGGAACTGTATTATATACATGATTCTGAAAGCTTATTTTTTCACTTAACAATAAATCATGGGTTGTTGATATGAGTTTAATTTGATTTATTTAATGGCTACTTATATACCACAGTATAGATGTACTGTAATACATTCAATCATTTTTTTAACTGAACATTCTGGTTTTCAGTTCTTTGTCATTTCAAATAATGCTACAATAAATAACCTTGTGTTGGGGAAGGGGCATGTATCTATAAGTTTTCTATCATTTGCCCCATAAACTGCCACAGATAACAGAAATAGACTGTTGGGACTTCTTTTCATTGAAGTTCTTTGTTCAAGATAAAATAAGATCCCTAACATGGAGCTGATGCATTTCATCTCATTTCTAAAAGGACATTAAATTTTGCTATAATGTAAGCTGAAATGAGACTTAAAAGTTTCTAATTTCACATTGTGGTAAGGCACACCATCAAAGAAAAGTAATCAAAATGAAAACAAAAGCTTTCTGTTCAAGAAAAATATAAGTAGAGACTTCCAATGAGTTGGATGGCAACTGTTTCTTATTGAAAAAAATTGTTTTACTGCAAAATAAATGAAACATTTAATGTTTCAATTCCATTTGAGAGTGATGTATATTTTAAGTCACAATTCCTCTTGCTAATCAAAAACTCAGAACTCCTTGGATCTTTATAACATAGGCGAAGAGAGTTCAAACATCCAGTTGCCTAGCACAGAAAGTCTATAAAAGTGAAAGAAAGTGAAAGTCATTCAGTCATGTCCAAATCTTTGCGACCCCATGGACTACACAGTCCATGGAATTCTCTAGGCCAGAATACTGGAGTGGATAGCTGTTCCCTCCTCCAAGGGATCTTCCTAACCCAGGCATCAAATCTAGGTCTCCCACACTGCAGGCGGATTCTTTACCAGCTCAGCCACCATGGAAACCCAGAAAGTCTATAACTTGAGTGAAAAGAGGGTGAATAATGTACAACTCTTACTCCAGATGAGCCCACAAGGCATGCAGAAAAATTGTTTGCCCTATATTCAAAATGTTTGTGTGACAGAAAGAATTCTTAAAACTAGTTTGGGAACTAAAATTTGAAGTATAATGTATGCTTGTGAGAAATACTCATAATGAGAACATTTCCTTTTAGAGTATTATCGAAGTACACCAAACTCTGTTCTGCAGCCCCCATTTAATTCACTCATCATATAAAAACAATCAGAATATTTTAACAATTCATTCCTTCAGTTTTCAAAGATGAAGCCTTCTTATAATCCCTATTCTATGCTATATAGCATATATGCATATACAGTCCCTCCTGACACCTGCACTCTATTCTAACTTCAGTGAGGAAATAAGGGATTATAATACAGCATGCTGAAGTGTTGCAATGGGGCAAGTCCAGGGGTCCCGAGAAGGGCTATCTGACCTTGACTTGGGGTCAGGGAAGACCTTGAGGGTCGGTGATGTCTACGTGAGGGACTAGTTTTGGCTGGATGAAAACTGTTCCAAGCAGAGGATACAGCCTCAAAAATCAAGAAGTGACAAAAAACACAAAGCCTTTAATGCATAAAAAGTGACTTCCAGGTGGCTCAGATGGTAAAGTGTCTGCCTACAATGTAGGAGACCTGGGTTCAATCCCTGGGTCCAGAAGATCCTCTGGAGAAGGAAATGGCAACCCACTCCAGTACTGTTGTCTGGAAAATCCCATGGATGGAGGAGTGTGGTAGGCTACAGTCCATGGGATCACAAAAAGTTGGACACAACTGAACAACTTCACAAGGGATAAGAAGATACTTAAATGATGGAGCATAGTAAACAAGGGGTGATGTGGATGAGAGAAATCAGGCTAGGAAGAAAGGTCAGGATGGGAGGGTGCTTCTACAAGACCATACCAGGTACAGTAAGAGTTGGGGAAGAACAGGAACCTGAAGACAAGCTAGGAGGCTGTTGCAAATGTTTTAGGTGAGATGATAATGACCTCAACTAGAGAAATGGTAGTGGAGATGGGAAAAAAGAGATAGCATCAATCTGCCAAGTTTAAGCTGGGAGTCTCATTTATTTGGAAGTAGATCATCTGATAGTCCTGGGCTTGGTTTGATGACAATTTCTTTTCTGAAAACGTAGAGGAAGCAAGAAGGGACGCTGCTTGTTTGATTTAATTCTAACCAACGTGGAAGAAACATTTGATGCTCTGGTGGCTACTCCTATGGAAAAGTCTAGCGGTTTAGCAGACTAACCAGTCAGTTAGCTGAGACTTAATAAGCATGATTAAAGCCTAACAAGAAATATAGAATTCCCTCTATTATGGAGTAACTTCAGTTCCAGAAGTTTGTATACAAGTCTATTTCTTGTTTTTATGTTCAAAAAAGAAAAAAAAGCCACGAAACTATACATTGCTATATATAGTTGTTGTTGGAACTCAGAAATGAAACACTTTAGGGGTGATCTTTCTTCTATTTAGGCAGATTAATAAATGCCATTTTTGGGTACTATCTTTTTTTAATAAAAGGGAAATTGGCCCAATGGAGAGTGACTGGGACACAGCTATCATGAATATAAAGCATGCTATCCATTAAAATATTTTTGACCACGGACTGTGAGCAAGGCACTGTTTCAAGAAATGAAGACATGATGATAAAACAGAGCCAATTCTGTCCTCAAGGGACTATGTAGAGATCAGTTAAAGAAAGTGGAGCCTGGATAAGAGACAAGCATAGGACTTTGCTTCATGGAGCTAAAATGCTGTCAGTGAACTAGGGACCCAATTTATTCTATGGTACTTAAAAATTATATTAAGGCCAATGAGCAGAATCCAAGAGAGAGGGATTCCAACAAATTCTGGGTGTCTGTTGTGAGATAAACTGTCTGAGATAATGTGGTCGTGAGCGCTCCCTTTTCAATGAGTTGTTTGTCACATTTGACCTGCACTGTTTCATTTAAAATTCAAAGCACTCTATAAGTGCAATTATTAACCCCATTTTACACATGAGGCAGCTGAGCCTAAGAGATCCTGTAGTTAGAACACAGCAGAGCAATAATATGATTTACTATGCTCTTCTCTACTATGATCCTCATCACCTCCCCATTAATAGAAAGGCTGCAAAGACAACTGTCAAAGGATGTAAGTAATGAGAAGGTGAACTAAAGGATGTCAGGGGTCCTCCTAAGCCTCAAATTCAAGTATTCTAGGTATTTCTAGAATATGAGACACAGATACTAAAAATATGCTTCAGGTAACAAAATTACTGAGAAAGAGAAGAGATGAGTAGTTGCCATGGGTCAGAGGATGTGTGGTAGGTTGGTGTGGTTATAAAAAGGATCCTTGTGATAACGAAACACTTGCATATCTTGACTATAGTGGTGGTCACAAGAATCTACACATTTGACGGAACTGCACAGAACTAAACACACGTGCACACACACATGCACGTGAAACTGGCAAAATCAAAATAAGGTTGATGCTTGCGGATTCCCTAGTGGCGCTACTGCATAATTAAGCAAGATTACTACTGGGGGAGACTATACAAGGGGACACACGATCACCCTGTATTATTTCTTGCATGTGAATCTGTAATTATCTCAAAACAAAAAATTTAAAACATGTAATTCAAGCACACAAAATGATTATGCTGACAATGGCTGTTGTCCTTCCCTTGCACTCCCTCTCTACCCCACACTTCTCCAGTGGGGACAAACCTGGGGTTACTACGGAATGCACTCCCTCTGTATTCCAGGGACCAAGTCTAACTTAAGACACTTACTCCCAAGTTTATATATGCTGGAGACATTAATAATTCTTCTTAGTGCTTTTATTTGCATTCCTCCACAACATTCAGGAAAGTGTTGTTTGGAAAATGCATGTTGGAAGATAATAAAAGTTCCAATATTTGTTGATTTTAGTTCATAGAAACAGTGAGGGTAATAGAAATAAGGAGGAAAAATCTGTATGATCAAATGATTAATAAAATCAATTCAGGATTTCATAAATATAGAATTTGGATGTATCTTGAATATTATCTCCAAATAAGATTGACTCATCTGATTTTCCAAAGAGCATCTGGAGAAATGCTGCCTTATAATTTTAGCCCTCTGAATCAGAAAAGCAATACATTATTTTTTAAAAAAGAAAGTATAAAATCATCTATACTATCATCACTCATATATACATATCAACTTTTCTTTAGTGCTCTTGTTCTTCTTCTTTTTTTGTTTTGTTTTTTTTTTTTTTTTTTGCTCTGGTTCTTCTTAATCATGACACTTGATTATAAATGGAAGACACTCATCAAAACTTTGCAAGCTTCAGGCACACTGAGAAACAGGGGTTCTAATGCTGTACTTAGGACTCATCCTCAGGTTTTCCAACTCCTGACCTCATATGCTTTTGTGCTGCTTCCATCTTCAGGCAGGTCTTTGCCTTTTGGTAGCAAAACCTGCCACAGCATGTCCTGACTTCTGTCTCATGTTTAGGCAATCTTAGACAGAAAGAGAACTTTCTCGTGCTCTAATAAAAGTCCCCAAACAGGGTCTAATTAACTTGACTGGGCTAAGAGGCTACTTCAGAATCAATGACTAACTGAAGGTATAGAGATTGCTCAGTGTCAGGTCTGGATATTGGGCATGAAATTAGGGCAGATGATGAGGGTATGGGATCAGAGTTCTTTCACCATTATAAATGTTTTAGTAGTCACCAAATCATCTGTAAATCAACAAGCTTCTGCTGTTTTCTAGTCTTTTGCCCTAACTCCAGTGTGGTAAAAGTATCACCTTAAATACAAACAATAACTTCAGATATGCAGATGACACTATCCTTATGGCAGAAAGTGAAGAACTAAAGAGCCTCTTGATGAACATGAGAAGGAGAGTGAAAAAGTTGGCTTAAAACTCAACATTCAGAAAATTAAGATCATGGTGTCTGGTCCCATCACTTCATGGGAAATAGATGGGGAAACAGTGGAAACTGTGACAGACTTTATTTTTGGGGGCTCCAAAATCACTGCAGATGATGGCTGCAGCCATGGAATTAAAAGATGCTTACTCCTTGGAAGAAAAGTTCTGACCAAACTAGACAGCTTATTAAAAAGCAGAGACATTACTTTGCCAACAAAGGTCCATCTAGTCAAAGCTATGGCTTTTCCAGTAGTCATGTATGGATGTGAGAGTTGGACTCTAAAGAAAGCTGAGTGCTGAAGAATTGATGCTTTTGAACTGTGGTGTTGGAGAAGACTCTTGAGAGTCCCTTGGACAGCAAGGAGATCCAACCAGTTTACCCTAAAGGAGATCCGTCCTGAATATTCATTGGAAGGACTGATGCTGAAGCTGAAGCTCCAATACTTTGGCCACCTGATATGAAGAACTGACCCACTGGAAAAGACCCTGATGCTGGGAAAGATTGAAGGTGGGAGGAGAAGGGGATGACAGAGGATGAGATGGTTGGATGGCATCACTGACTCAATGGACATGAGTTTGAGTAAACTCTGGGAGCTGACGATAGACAGGGAGGCCTGTCATGCTTCAGTCCATGGGGTCGCAAAGAGTCCGACATGACTGAGCAACTGAACTGAACTGAATGGACAAAAAATGGAAATAAATCTAAGACCACTAAGATACTGTCTAGCTAATATATACTTAGTACAATCAATCATTATAGTTGTGGGGATAATACAGCTTCTCATATGCTGAGACTAATAAACAGCATTGGCTATTAGTTCTGAGAGTACATAAGACATTAACAGAAAAGAAGATTGAAAAAAAAAACAGAGATATGACTGTGCAGATCAATGTTTTACATCATAATTTATTTCATGGGTCATGAAATCAATTTCAAGCATCGTGACAAATTTAAGGAAAGAGGGTAGAACATATGAAAGTGCAGCACATACAGTAAAGTTAAGAACTGCTTTGTAAAACTTTACAGAATATATGTGGGTGTTACAATTTATGTGTGAGTAAGGCACAGGCATGGACACACTCTAGGTCACAAGTCAAAATGTGTTTCACCATAGGTCGAGTTACTTGAAATCATCGTGTGACTGATATAATCAGAGCTGGTATCTAACATGTTTAAGAGGAAAAGTCTGCTTAATATCTTCTGCACTGAGCATGAGTCATGACTGAACGAGCATCTCTTCAATATTCAAATCCCATATAACCTGAGAGGGTCAGTGACTTGCATTGTGCTGGGATCACCTGGTTTAAATTAGAACAATCCCCACTGGGCTTAGAATGAATCTCATGGGCCTACATGAGTCTTCATTGCCATTTTTGCTAAGTGTCCTCAGTAAAACATTAGCGTCTCCAGGGAACACTGGTCAAGGTATGTCACCTTTCCTTTAAAATAAGCAGATCTTTATTTCCCAACTAGCAGTAGTGTCAACATAACTGAAAAATTCAAGCAAAATTTGAACTGATTGTTCTGTCCTTATCAAATATTTATATATTATCTAATATCAAGTAATGCTCTGATCATTTCTTTCAGTGACTTGTTAATCTCATGTTTTTGCACACAAAGGCTTATAGTTCTAGTGAAGACTGAACTGTTTAAAAGGACCTCCTTTCTACCTGATCAATGTATAAGACAGTGGCAGTTCCTTAAAAGCCTTCCCATAATCATCATTTTCCTTTTCCACTCTAAAAATAAAGGTCTATCTTTTTGACCTGTTGCAAACTTCTATACACACAAGCTTATGACCTCACCTTACAAGCAGATTCCTACTTGTAACTTGCCTCCCCTTCCTCATATGGAAACTGTAGCAGCCACTCTCATATTTCTTCAGAATCCCAGTGACTCAGTGTAGAGCCAGATCTGCTTTTTCTCAATTTCCAGCACCTTTCAAACTCTTTCAGATACAAATGGAGTTGAAATGGGTCCACATATCTTCCCATCATATGCTCAGGGACACAGATTTCAGAATCTTTATCCTTAGGCTTTCAAAGGGTAGGCCTATAACATCATATACTCACAAGAGGTGCTCCATTTTGAAGTCCCTTAAATGGAACAAGTCTAAATATAAACTCTTTTCCTGTCCTCTGGAACTGCTATTTTCTTCTCCTGACTTCCTGTGTCTATTAGAACCCACTGTATTCCCCAAGATAACTCAAAACTTCAAGATCATCTTGGGATTCCTTCTTTGGTCCTTATCTTCCATATGAAAACATAATAAAGGTTTAATATCACTCAGCCATTTGTAAATCTACCTTGCTGGGCTCTGAACCTACTCTGGAGTTTCATTCTGTCCAAGAAGGAATCCAGAGAGTGTCACTTTTGACTAACTGATGAAGCCAGAAATAATGTAGCATGACATCATGTTAGGAATGGTTTTCTATTTCTAGCTTAAACCTAAAATGTAATAGGAGCTTATTGGGAAAAGCAAATAGTCTTATCATTTTCTGTTATTTTTTAAAACAAAAATAATTCTCCTTCTCACTATCCTAATCATTAAATACCCATTCCAACATTGTATCCAGGCCCTTGGCAGTGGAAGTGTAGAGTCATAACCTCTGGACTGCCAGGGAACTTCTTTTTTTTTTCTCTAATTCTTCTGTAAAGAGGCCACTTTTCATTTCTTTTTTCTACAAATGGAAAAGCAACAAATATATTTTGAATTAGTAAGGGTAAAAAGGTTGCATTTTTCTTATCAGCTAAGATTGCTAATTGCTACCTCATGCTGTATCAGGAAGGATTGTTGGTTACAACCAGGTTCTGCCAGAAAGAGTGCTGTGGTCAATTAGTGAGGTCTGCTATTGCCTTTAGGAGGATAGGTGATGACTTGCGTGTCATCCTAGGTTGAAACAAGAATCAAGGCCAATCTTAAATCAGATGGAAGAACTGGGCAACTACATGGCATAAGTCAGTGGTGGGTTATTAGGGCTTTGACCCAAAAATAGCTATTTGTCACGATACTGAAATTCTAGGATTAGCAATTCATGAAGACTTTTTGAGAACTTTCACTATTAAAAAACTTTGTGGGAAAAGTTTCACTATTAAAATACTACAACTGTTTCCCTTATTCTGGGAAAGATAATGAGCTTAAGCTGTTATCAGTAAATAGCTAAAGGATGGACTAGCCTATTAAACTGCTTTTCAATAGCAGTGAATAAAAGGAACGGTCCTTTGTATTGAAACATGGGATTAATTTATTAGAAGGAGAGAGTCAGGAGGATGAAACTGAGTGGGCAGAGAGAAATGAAGGAGAAACTAACTGGTAACAACAGTATTTTTTTCCTTCTTAAAACATAACCTCCCACTGCCACTACCCACCTCCTCCACCCACCCAAGGGAGGGGGGGAACTTTTAAAAAATAAAAGAAAAAAGGCAAACAAACTAAAAAAATTTTTAAAGAGAACAAAAAAACAACAACTCTGGTAAGACTCATCCCTAATATTCTCTTCAAAGGCTACAACTCTCCTTACCCTTCTTTACTTATAAGCAGCAGGCATATCCAAGAAGCACAAACTTGTTGAATTCTGTTCAAAGTAGAAATAATTTTGCATCAGCTAAAAAGCACCAGGAATTTAGGCCATTCAGATCATGATGATGATAACAATAAATATAATGGGAACCACTCATCATGTGTGCCCTGGCTCAGCTCTGCGTGAACTGTGCCCTCAGGATCTCATTTTAGTTCTCACCCCAGTCCTTGAGGGGTGGCTCTTATTATCCCTGAGGCACAACCGACTTTCAGTAGTCCAGCTTGAAGTAGGCAGCTTGAAGTCACATACAGAGTAGATGACAGTGAAAGAGTCAGAATTTGAATCCAAGTCTGTCTAAGGTCAAAGCTTATTCCCTCCTTCCTCCCTTCCCTGCATCCTCTTCTAGCTCTTTGCAGGGTCCTAGGTCACTGCCCTCATCAGCTCTGGGGCTCAGACTGGATGATCTGAACATGCCTGACATATGAGAGAGAAAGGGAGTTAAAACCCCAAGCATGAAAAGTGATTTTCATATTGTGTATACTTAAATGAGACGCTCTGGACTAAAATTCTCTCATTTCCATACTTTGTGTGGATATGTACATCATTCCAAAATGGAATTCACATGACATTTACACAGTAAACATTAACCTGAAATCTCTCAATGGGGAAAAACCCTGTAAACTGATGATAATATTCACATGGGAATAGGAAAATACGGACAAGCCAAAGAAAATGCTTTCTGGTTTGTATAGCTTGTATAAACAGATGCTAAAACTTTAGTTTGCCTACGTCTACCAAGTATATAAATGAGACCTAATTAAACTGAAATTCCATGGAAAGCTTTCCAAAGCTCCTAGTTTACTCACCCAGTATAAACACTGTAAATGAATAAAATACAGTGTACTAAACAATTTAAATATAGAGTTGTGGTTCTTTAAATTTAAGAAATACAGTATTCCAGTTGCAATGAGTGACCAAAAGTGACTGAAGTTTTGTTTTTTAATTGAAAAATCAATTAATACAGAAAAGCACATAGTATAACTTCACTCATGTGTCCTCAACACAGAATTAACAAATATTAACATTTAGCCATATGTATTTCTAAAATTGTTTTTAATGAAAGAAAAATAAAGAATACAGGGAAAGCTGAAGTATGTTGTATGCCTCCCCAGTTCCATACCCCTTCTTCCTTCTCTACTTCCCCAGAGATACCTTCTCTTTGGAACTTGTTGGGTATCTTTCTAATTCATGCTTTTATCTATTATTAGGGAACCAGAAACCAAATATTATATTGTCATTGTTTGTGATTTTAGATTTTCAAAAATGGTCTATTTTACATTGTATATTCTGTCATTTGCATTTTTAAATTAAATGTGTTATCTATCCAACTTAGTACAGGAAGATCTAGTTAACTGCTACACTGTATTCCATCATTTAACTCTACCAGTTTACACACACTTTTATCAATGACATTTACTGCTTCCCACACATATCTTTTCTATTACAAACTTCTTGTATACATGTACGTGTGTTTTAAAAGAGTATACACCTAGAAGTGAAGTTACTGTGTCGTAGGCGTTTGTATTTTCAACCTTACTAGATAATTGCCAAACTGCTCTCCAAAGCAACTGTACCATTTTACACTCCCACAACAGGGTACTAGAGCTCCCCTTTCTAACAGATTTACAAATACTTCAAATTGTCTGAGTTTTAAGTTAGGAGTCCTGATTTAATTTCTTACTTTGCCAGCCTTTACATTGTATATGGGGTATATCATAACAGCTGTTGGCAGGTATTTTCATTATTACTAACAAAGAGCACAGAATAAGCAACACTGATGTCTTAAGGTCATATTTGTAACTGATACATAATAAATGCAAATTAAATTTGATTAGACACCACATAATAGAACAAAACAAGTACTTCTTTTTGAGGAGTTTGACTAAATCAAGCAATCACGAGGCAATACACACAGACTTGGAAAAGTAGAATTGTTTTGTATTACTTTCCTTTGCTTGCAGTATCAACCACTTACTTTTTATCAGCACTTGGCACCATACTGACATTGACTTATTCCCTTCTATTTGTATTCAATCTTTGCTTGGAACGGAGGCATAGCAGCTGTTTTATCTAACCACCCCTAAGGTATTGTATTAATGGTATAATAGTTACAACATACACAGACTGGCAAAACTTTTTCATACAAAGATAAATTGTCAAGCCCATAGAATGAAAAAGAGGGCAAAAGGATAAAACAGGAAAGGGAAGGTATAAAATAGGCCTTCAATTTTTAAATGTAGCATTTGAAATCAATATTTTCCATTACATCTGCTTGTAATGATAAAACAACGTAAAACTCATCTGATAATCAATGAGTGGCTGATTCACAAAAATGTGCTTCTGTGGTTTGATACTGCTTCTACTATTTCTTCTCCTTTAGACCTATGAATGGGTCTACAAATTCATAAAAATGGGCAGAAAGAACTACATGGTGTTTACAGATGTCATTCTAAAGATGGATACAACACTTAAAAGCTTATGAAGAAAAAAGAAATTTCATGTTTGTTTCCTATCTTTTTCCTTTTTGTGGGTTTAAGAATGATAGTAGGCCAACAAAACCCAAGAATTTACACACAACAGAATTTTAGAGATTCCTGGGCCATTTTTAATTTACAGTTGGAAAATCTGAGGCATTTAAATAACTCATTTAAGATACACACTGCGCTTCATTATTCTGATCCTTCCTGTTTTCTCCATAAATGGGAAGATGTCCCTTCTCCTTTCCTAATGAAATGACTGAACTTGGTTGGCTTCAATTACCTGATATTTGGTACGTCACACTCAAATTCACCACATCATGAAATTTTCCTCTGAAATACCATTAATGGCAGAGGAAAGTGAACATTCACAGGGAGAATTTTTCAATTCTATCTTGAATTTTACACTTCATGATATAACTGTGCTTGTTTTAACTTAAAAAAACATGTACTGGAATTTCATTTCATGACACAACTATGCTTGTTTTAATTTAAAAAATACCCCAAATCATTGAACAGAATTGGTGTTTCAAAAAGATATGCCATGCCTGTCCTTTTATTTAACAAATATTTATTAAAGAATCTGCTGAGAAAACAACAGAGGTCACTGCCCCTCTTGGCATTTACAGGATAATCATAAAGCATGCGACTGTAAACAATTATACAAAGAATCAGCATAAGGTGGTGTTGTATGTCTATAAAGGAGAACTAAATCAGCCCAGGCGATTAGGAAAAGAAATGTTTAGGGTAAAAAGTGAGTAGGAGGTAGCTTTCAATACTGCCTGCCCCTAATCATTAAATTCAGAGAACCATCAACTAATTTTTCATGTTGGTCTTTTCTAAAAGATGAGTTATAATGCTTTTGTGACATATTGGGTTTTGGACTTTTCTGCATATAATTTTGGAGAAGACAATGGCAACCCACTCCACTACTCTTGCCTGGCAAATCCTATGGATGGAGGAGCCTGGTAGGCTGCAGTCCATGGGGTCGCTAGGAGTCGGACATGACTGAGCAACTTCACTTTCACTTTTCACTTTCATGCATTGGAGAAGGAAATGGCAATCCACTCCAGTGTTCTTGCCTGGAGAATCCCAGGGACGGGGGAGCCTGGTGGGCTGCCGTCTCTGGGGTCGCACAGAGTCGGACACGACTGAAGCAACTTAGCAGCAGCAGCAGCAGCAGCAGCAGCATATAATTTTAATTGAAACAAAGATCACATTTTAGAAACTATTTGTTAGTCTGTATTTTTGGTACCTTTTCCTCCTTAACACCCTATTAGTTGCTTAAATCTGAGCTCAGCAATCCTGGCATATGTAAATATTGAGGGTGATTCTGAATTCTAAGACAGGAAAGGAAATAATCCAGAAAAAAGAATTTCAAAGATGCTCTTGAAAAACTGAATTTACCTGCCTAAACAACAAGCTCAAATCTGTGAAATACTGATCTCTGATCCTAATTCTAGGTCCTTTAAAATCCATACTCTGCCCCCACCCCTTTCCTTCTCTGTAAAATGGGAATGACACAGTGAAGTTGACTAGTGATTAATTTTCTTAGGTACATATTTTTCTGGGCTCTTTTGTCCTGTTCTATTACACAGTCAAGGAGGTCAAGCTTTTAACTAATGGTGAAAACTGTTTGTTTGCTAAAGGTCCTAGATTTTCATTATTTGTAAGAAAATGAATTAAGCATGATGAATAAACATGGATAATAATTAGCTGATTCTGTGTTGGGTTCTCACATGGAACCAGATGGTCTAGTGATGCCTGTAAATAGATTATTTATTTCATTTGGAAATCTGAAAGTTGAATAAAAATTAGATATTTGTTATTAAAGTACATTTACCAATGTGCTCTAATTTAATATATTGTTAAAACAAATGGAAAATGAAGTTAAGGGACTTAAATTATTTTGGTCAGCCAGGAATAAATTTAAAAGAGACACTGATGTATAGAACAGTCTTATGGACTATGCGGGAGAGGGAGAGGGTGGGAAGATTTGGGAGAATGGCATTGAAACATGTAAAATATCATGTATGAAATGAGATGCCAGTCCAGGTTCGATGCACGATACTGGATGCTTGGGGCTGGTGCACTGGGACGACCCAGAGGGATGGAATGGGGAGGGAGGAGGGAGGAGGGTTCAGGATGGGGAACACATGTATACCTGTGGCGGATTCATTTTGACATTTGGCAAATCTAATACAGTTATGTAAAGTTTAAAAATAAAATAAAATTAAAAAAAAAATAATAAAAGCTTCTTCAAAAGCTTTTGACAGCCTACAACCTAGCTGCTATTTACTGAATGTTTGTGTTCCCTCAAAATTCGTATGTTGAAGCCCTAATCCACATATAATGGTGTTTTGAAGGAGCTTTTGGAAAGTAATTAGGTTTCGACAAACTCATGAAAGTGGGGACTCTATGATGGAATTAATGTCCTTATAAGACCAGGATGACAGACAGAGTTTCTCTCTCTCTGCCAGTTGAGAACACAGTGAGGAAGAAGTCATCTGTAAGCCAAGAAGAAGGCTTTTACCAGGAATGAATCTGCAGACACCTTGATCTGGAACTTTCCATCATCCAGAAATGTAAGAAAATAAATTTCTGTTGTTTTAGGCCACTTAGTCTATGGCATTTTATTATAGCAGCCTGAGCTGATTAAAATACTAGTTCATTTATTTATTTTATTTAAAAATTACATTTAAAATACTAATTATAATTAGTAAATATTAATTTAACTGGGCCTTCTGAAAATTTTTGCACATATAACTAGGGGGAAGCAGCATATATCTTATAGGGTTACTTCATGCTTTATGAGAAGTTGATTTTACCATTGAAAGTGACAGATTTATGCACCACTGAACACTAAACAGTATTTCCTGATTTTTATACTAACATACCTTACCTTTCTGCATGCTTAGTAAATATATATAACTTTTGTAGAAAGATTTAATCAGGTAACAAAGAGGAAGAATTATTTGACTGTGTTCTTCAACAATAGATGATATGGTGCCATGTTGGTATATTTGTTATAATATTGTATTTGGTACAACAAAGAAGAGTTGGCATTCTTTATAAATGATTTTATAAAAAAATATCTCCCTGAAAACTCTAAAGGTGGGAGTAAATCTCTTATATCATAGATAGAAGTAATATAAGCACCTCAGTTTTAAATGAGGTGTTCAGAATGACTTCATAATAGCAGTAATGCTATTAAAGGAATGATAAAAGTTTGGAGACATTGTGATTTTGTCATCTTGTTCCTGGACAAAACAGTGGATATGATAATACCACTTTCAAATCTTAATTCCTCTAAAGGATGTGAAAAGTCATTATTTAAATACGTGAATAATGAAACTTACTTTGTCCATAAGACTGGCAAAAAATTGAAAGATGCTATTTGTTGGTTTTTTGTGACTCTATCATGTTAATTTCAGACAATAAAATCTACTATAGACAATTTAAAAGGAATGAAACATTAAAAAGTACTCAGAAAATTAGCATAGTTGCAGAAACAGACTCTAAGTTGTGTAACAAAATAGATCTATTGCAAGACTCTAGAACTGTCCTATTGAGGGAGTTGCTGCCATCCTGGACCGTGAATCACAAGCTCTGCCTCCTCCAGCACCAGCGAAAATGAAGTCCTCTGTCTAACCACTTCTCATATGGAATTCTTTTCTGATCCAAGTTTCATTTGAATGACTCTTAACTGGTGGTTTCCTACTTGCAGAAGAAACTGGAAAATGTAGATTTTTAATTCTTTGGAAAAGAAAGATTCAAATATGTACATTATCAAAACAGAAAAGGTATGCAGAATTTCTGAATAGTCTCAAATGACTAATGTTTTTCCTGATAAGACACTGGAAGTTGGCTACCTTCTATAATCCTGACAATTGTATCCACTAGGAAAGGATTTTTTGAAAGGCAATTTATGTTATCAAAGACAACTTAAAATTCATATTCAGTATGATTAGCTCTTTCATTTCCAGGAGCCTTGAATGGGAGAATTTAACTCAGATGAACGTTGTATCTACTACTGTGGGCAAGAATCCCTTAGAAAAAGTAGCCACCATAGTCAACAAAAGAGTCTGAAATGCAGTACTTGGATGCAGTCTCAAACACGACAGAATGATCTCTGTTCATTTCCAAGGCAACCATTCAGTATCACAGTAATCCAAGTCTATGCCCCAACCAGTAATGCTAAAGAAGCTGAAGGTGAATAGTTCTATGAAGACCTACAAGACCTTCTAGAACTAACACCCAAAAAAGATGTCCTTTTTATTACAGGGAACAGGAATGCAAAAGTAGGAAGTCAAGAGACACCTGAAGTAACAGGTAAATTTGGCCTCAGAGTACAAAATGAAGCAGGTCAAAGGCTACCAGAGTTTTGCCAAGAGAACACACTGGTCATAGCAAACACCCTCTTCCGGCAACACAAGAGACAACTCTACACATGGACATCACCAGATGATCAATACTGAAATCAGATTGATGATATTCTTTGTAGCTAAAGATGGAGAAGCCCTATACAGTCAGCAAAACAACACAGGGAGTTGACTGTGGCTCAGATCATGAACTCCTTATTGCCAAATTCAGACTTAGATTGAAGGGAAAATCACTAGACCATTCAGGTATGACCAAAATCAAATCCCTTACGATTATACAGTGGAAGTAACAAATAGATTCAAGGGTTTATATCTGACAGTCAGAGTGCCTGAAGAACTATGGACGGAGGTTCATGACATTGTACAGGACGCAGTGATCAAGGCCATCACCATGAAAAAGAAATGCAAAAGGAAAAATGGTTGTCTCACAAGGCCTTACAAATAGCTGGGAAATTAAAAAGAATACATTTGAATCAGTTCTAATGAGGTGGATGAAACTGGAGCCTATTATACAGAGTGAAGTAAGCCAGAAAGAAAAACACCAATACAGTATACTAACGCATATATATGGAATTTAGAAAGATGGTAACAACAACCCTGTGTACGAGACAGCAAAAGAGACACTGATGTATAGAACAGTATTATGGACTCTGTGGGAGAGGGAGAGGGTGGGAAGATTTGGGAGAATGGCATTGAAACATGTAAAATATCATGTATGAAATGAGTTGCCAGTCCAGGTTCGATGCACGATACTGGATGCTTGGGGATAGTGCACTGGGATGACCCAGAGGGATGGAATGGGGAGGGAGGAGGGAGGAGGGTTCAGGGTGGGGAACACATGTATACCTGTGGCGGATTCATTTTGATATTTGGCAAAACTAATACAATTATGTAAAGTTTAAAAATAAAATAAAATTAAAAAAAAACACACAATGAAATATCAGCTTATACCTGATAGAAAGATAATTGCCAAAAAGATAAATGATAACAGGTGCTGGGGAGTACATGGAAAAAAGGAAACCCTTGAACACTGTTGGTAGGAATGTAAATCAGTGCAGTCATGATGGAAAACAGTATAGAGATTCCTAAAATATTAAAAATGGAACTATCATATGATCCAGCAATTCCACTTCTGTGTATATATTCAAAAGAAACAAAATTACTCTCTCAAAAAGATACCTACACCTTCATGTTCATCACAGAATTATTCACAACAGTAGACATGGAAACAACCTAAGTTAACCTAGTGAAAGTGAGTGAAAGTCGCTCAGTTGTGTCTGACTCTTTGCGACCCAATGGACTATGCAGTCTATGGAATTCTACAGGGCAGAATACTGGAGTGGGTAGTCGTTCCCTTCTCCAAGGGATCATCCCATCCCAGGGATTGAACCCAGGTCTCCTGCATTGTAGGCGGATTCTATACCAGCTGAGGCACAAGGGAAGCCCAAGAATACTAGAGGGGATAGCCTTAAAAAAATAAAATAAAATAAATTATATATATATATTACTATATGACTTGAACAAAAAGCTAAGTCACTCATCAAATATTGTTTAAATAGCTATGATTTTTAAAAAATCTAAGATGAACAAAATATTTTGGGATATGAAAACAAATAGAAAGCTCAATAGAAACTTGAAAATATAAAGTACAAACTTCCAGTGACAAGAAAAGTAATTTCTTGGCATATTCTGTACAGCATGGTGACTGGAGTTAATAATACCATATTGTATATTGAAAGTTGCTAAGAGAGTAGATCTTAAAAGCTCTTCTCACAAGAAAAAAAAATCTGTAACCATTTGAGGTGACTGGTGTTAACTAAACTTATGTTAATCATTTTGCAATATATACTGTATCAAATCATTATGTTGTACCCCTTGACCTAAATACAATGCTATATGTCAATTATATCTCAATAAAACTGAAAGAAAAAAAGTGAACAGATAAACTAAAAAAAAAAAAAAAAGGCAAAGGAGAAAAGGAAAGATATACCTATTTGAATGCAGAGTTCCAAAGAATAGCAAGGAGAGATAAGAAAGCCTTCCTCAGTGATTGATGTAAAGAAACAGAGAAAAACCATAGAATGGGAAAGACTAGAGATCTGTTCAAGAAAATTATAGATACCAAGAGAACATTTCATGCAAAGATGGGCACAAGAAAGGACAGAAATGGTATGGACCTAACAGAAGCAGAAGATATTAAGAAAAGGTGGGAAGAATACACAGAAGAACTATACAAAAAAGATCTTAATGACCCAGATAACCACAATGGTGTGATCACTCACCTAGAGCCAGACATCATGGAATGTGAAATCAGGTGGGCCTTAAAAGCATCACTGTGAACAAAGCTAGTGGAACAAAGCTAATTTCTTGGACATCAATGGAATTCCAGTTGAGCTATTTCAAATCCTAAAAGATGATGCTGTGAAAGTGCTGCACTCAATATGCCAGTAAATTTGGAAAACTCAGCAGTGGCCACAGGATTGGAAAAGGTCAGTTTTCATTCCAATGCCAAAGAAAGGTAATGCCAAGGAATGTTCAAAGGATCACACAATCACACACATGTCACACGCTAGTCAAGTAATGCTCAAAATTCTCCAAGCCAGGCTTCAAGAGGACATGAACCATAAAATTCCAGATACTCAAGCTGGATTTAGAAAAGGCAGAGTTACCAGAGATTATATTGCCAACATCTACTGGATCATCAACAAAGCAAGAGAGTTCCACAAAAACATCTACTTCTGCTTTATTGACTAAGCCAAAGCCTTGACTCTGTGGATCACAACAACTGTGGGGAATTCTTGAAGATATGGGAATACCAGACCACCTGACATGACTCCTGAGAAATCTGTATGCAGGTCAAGAAGCAACAGTTAGAACTAGACATAGAACAACAGACTGGCTCCAAATTCAGAAAGAAGTACGTCAAGGCTGTATATTGTCACTGTGTTTATTTAACTTATATGCAGAGTACATCATGAGAAATGCTGGACTGGATGAAGCACAGGCTGGAATCAAGATTGCTGGGAGAAATATCAATAACCTCAGATACGCAGATGACACCATCCTTATGGCAGAAAGCAAAGAAGAACTAAAGAGCCTCTTGATGAAAGTGAAAGAGGAGAGTGAAAAAGCTTGCTTAAAACTCAACATTCAGAAAACTAAGGTCATGGCATCTGGTCCCATCACTTCATGGAAATAGTTGGATGAACAATGGAAATAGTGAGACACTTTATTTTGGGGGGCTCCAAAATCACTGCAGATGGTGACTGCAGCCATGAAATTAAAAAACACTTGCTCCTTGGAAGAAAAGCTATGACCAACCTAGACAGCATACTAAACAGCAGAGATATAACTTTGCCAACAAAGGCCCATCTAGTCAAAGCTATCCTTTTCCCAGTAGTCATGTATGGATGTGAGAGTTGGACTCTAAAGAAAGCTGAGCACTGAAGAATGGATGCTTTTGAACTGTGATATTGGAGAAGACTCTTGAGATTCCCTTGGACTGCAAGGAGATCCAACCAGTCCATCCTAAAGGAAATCCGTCCTGAATATTCATTGGAAAGACTGATGCTGAAGCTGAAACTCAAATACTTTGGCCATCTGATGCGAAGAACTGACTCATTGGAAATGACCCTAATGCTGTGAAAGATTGAAGGCGTGAGGAGAAGGGGACGACAGAAGATCAGATGGTTGGATGTCATCACTGACTCGATGGACATGAATTTGAGCAAGTTCCAGCAGTTGGTGATGGACAGGGAAGCCTGGCATGCTGCAGTCCATGGTGTCACAAAGATTCGGACATGACTGAGCGACTGAACTGATACTGATAATCCTGACAATTTTATCCATTAGGAAAGGATTTTTGAAAGACAATTTGATGTTACCAAAGATAACTTAAAATTCACATGCAGTTGAATTAGCTCTTTCATTTCTAGGAATCTATTCCACAAAACTAATTACCTATGTATCAAAAATACATACAAATATGTTGGCTAGGTCATTGCTTGTAATGTTAAAGATAGTCAACATTAACTAAAGGTCCTGTAACATTAAGGTTCTGAACTGTAGTTTGACCTTGGTTGAGAACTGCTTTCCAGCTGTGACTAAACTTTGCCATATAACATGGATGACCAGCAATGGAGACTTTGAGAGATTGCTGATTATACATAGGGTCACTGTAGTTCACAGGGACCATGACCTTGCCAAGGAGTGGAACCAGATGCTTACTCATTCCCTTTCATCACCCCTATTTTCATCATCAAGCCAATGGAGTACACAAGAAACATCCAAGGGGCTTATGTATGAAACAATTTCTTGGACACCATTCCCTAGAGATTGTGACTCAGTAGTAAGTGTGGAGTAAAACCCAGGATTCTGCATTATTGTTAGGCTTCCATAATGCAGTAAGCAGAGTAATGGCCCCCACAGTCAAAAGATAACTGCATCTTAACCCTCAGAATTGTGAATATATATTACCTCACAGGCAAAAGGGACTTTCCAGCTGTGACTAAACTTTGGATCTTGAGATGGGGTGATTATCCTGGATTGTCCATATGAATTTGATGTAATCATAGGGTCCTTAAATATACAAGAGGTGAGCAGAAGAATCAGGGTAAAAGTGATATGATGAGAGAAAGACTTGACCAGCTATTGCTGTCTTTGAAGAGGCAAGCAAGCCACAAGCCAAGGAATGCAGCAGCCATTAGAAGTTGGGAAAGACAAGAAAACAGATCCTCCCTTAGATTCTTAGAAGGAACATGGGCCTGCTGGCACCCTAATTTTAGTCAAGAGAGACTCATTTAAGACATCTGACCTCTTGAACTATAAGATAATAAATCTGTGTTGTTTTAAGCCACTAAATGTATGGTTGTTTATTACAATAACAACAGGAAACTGGGTCACAAGAAATTTTGATGAAAGTCCTTTGTCCTCATCCCTCTCTACACTCATTCTCATTATAATTTCTTCCAATCTCATGACCATAAATACCATCTTTATGCCAAAAATATGCAAATTTAAACTCTTTCCCAAACTTCTCTCCTGAACTCCAGACTCCCATCTCCAACTGCCTCCTCTACATTTCCAGTCAAAAGTCTAACAAATACTTCAAGCCAAATGTGTCTAAAACCAAACTACTAATGTCTCCCTCCCCCAACATCCAAAACCTTCTCTATTCACAGACTTCCCCATCTCAATTGAAGGCATCTCAGTTTCACTGTTTCAGGACAAAAACCATAGAATCATCCTTGATGCCTCTTTCCTCCTTTTTTTTTTTTTCTCCTCATATCATATATTTAATCCATCACCAAACTGTATTGATAAGATTTCAAAAATATCCTGAGAGGCCAACCATTTAAAATCACCCAATCACCACCCTAGTTGAGTCATCAGTTGGATTACTGGGCCACTACAACAGCCTCTTCACTGGTCTCCCAGATTCCCTTTCACCTTTCATAGTCTATTCTCAATTCAGAAATCAGAGTCATACACGGAAACACATCAGATCTCTCAGTTCAGTTCAATTCAGTTCATTTCAGTCACTCAGTCGTGTCTGACTCTTTGCAGCCCCATGGACTGCAGTACGCCAGGCTTCCCTGCCCATCCCCAACTCCCAAAGCTTGCCCAAACTCATGTCCATAGAGTCGGTGATGCCATCTAACCATCTCATCTTCTGTCATCCCCTTCTTCTCTTGCCTTCAATCTTTACTAGCATCAGGGTATTTTCCATTGAGTCAGTTCTTCACATCAGGTGGCCAAAATACTGGAGTTTCAGATCTCTCAACTCAGCTCAAATCCCATCAGTAGCTCCTCATTCAACCTACAAGTCTACAAGTCCTAAATAATCTGCCCCCATCCAGCTATCACCTTCCTGATCTCAGCTCTTCCTACTCTTGCTCTCTCTTAGTCTCAGCCACACTGCTCCTACCTAAAGACTGTCACCTCTCCCTGGAATGCTCTTTCTGCAGACATCCATATTTCTATCATTACTCTGTTCAAATGCCACTCTTTCCATAAAGTCTAATCCAACTAATCTATTGAAACTGCAGCCTCTCCCAGTGCCTGTAGTACTCTTCATTCGCTTTTTCTGTTCCATTTCTAATGAACATTATGGCACCCCACTCCAGTACTCTTACTTGGAAAGTACTCTTGCTCCTCCCATGGACGGAGGAGCCTGTTAGGCTGCAATCCATGGGGTTGCTAAGAGTCGGACAGGACTGAGCGACTTCACTTTCACTTTTCACTTTCATGTATTGGAGAAGGAAATGGCAACCCCCTCCAGTGTTCTTGCCTGGAGAATCCCAGGGACGGGGGAGCCTGGTGGGCTGCTGTCTATGGGGTCACACAGAGTCGGACACGACTGAAGTGACTTAGCATAGCATAGCATTATTTACTTATTTAATATGTCTACACTTTATTATTTATCTCTCCCCTCTAGAATAATAGTTACATGAGGCAGGAATTTTGTCTGTTTGGTTGATGTATCTCATGTTCCTATTTTAGTGTTATAAAGGGGATAAATAAATAGCTGTTACATTTGTTGAAATAGGACCACAGACCACACTTTGAAACAGAAATAAAAATCTTTTGCAAGATGTATTTATCATGTCATCATGGGAGTACTAGAAAAAAAATCATATTGTTTTATTGAATATAATAATTGTATTTTTTGAATAATTTGTGACTTTAGGATCACAAAATCTCAAATTCTTATACAAGATATTCTTTCCTGATAAAAAGACTACTTACTTTTGATGGCTTAATGAAGCATTTTAATGCGTGGCCCACACAGAGCTCTCTCAAGAACTATCATCAGAACATTTTGCTCCCTGGACCCTGAAACTAAATTGTGAATATAGGGAAATAAGATGGACTTTATTTTTACATTTTTTGGAAAAGCTGCAATGGTCTAGAGTTTTGCATTGTTCTTTATTCTACTCACTGAAAGGAACCAAATGTAAAGTTATTTTTGATCAAACAGTATTTCTAAGATTATGCTAAAACTAAAGAAAAATACTCAACAGAGGGAAACTTGCCAGAAAATAATTTCACACATTTTGGAGGTCAGTCATATTGTGTTCCAAATATGTAATTGAATATGTATCTTGATCAACAGAATAACCAAATTACTATTATTTACCAGTTGGCTTTTCTTTTCTAACTAGTCTAGCTTGGTTTTCTCTGAATGAGTAAATGAGCAACATAAAAACAAACCTACCAGAGTCGGACATGACTGAAGTGACTTAGCAGCAGCAACACACTTACCCTTGCTCTACAGATCTGATTCCTCCTGGGATAGTTAAGAAAGTGGCAATTACTGGATAGCAGAAATATTCCTCAGAAGGGTGACTGTACTTTGCATTATAGTTTTGCAAAAGTATTACTGTGCCATATATTTACTGGGGTCTGTCTTATCTCAGCATGTTTTATACATTCCCTTCCTCTTTTTTTGATTCTGAGCTCAAGAGTCAACATCCTCTACATTTATCTTCTTATTCTCATTGTTTTCTTATCACCCCATATTATAGTTATCTTGACTTTTATTACCACTCTGTTTTGTAACCCTATGTTGTAATCAACAGCTTCTTTGGCTGTTCTCTCCTAGAACATGTCTTTTCCCTCTCTGTCCCCATTTATACTATGGTGTATGGCACATAGTTCTAAGTGAGCATTTGGCAGTGAACTTTTTGGAAGGAAGATGAGCACTACCCAGGGTTGGGCCATCAGAAGGTAGAGGAATTTTTACAGAGCCTGATACCTGGACATTAGGTAAGACAGACTACTCAGATTTCTGTAAAACTTTATAATAACCAGCACCTTTCCCCTTTTCTGGTCTCTCATGAAATGAGAAATGAGGGGAATATTAGCTTCAGCGAGATCTTTATTCAAATGCTAATTCATTTTATACACATAACAACAGAAGTTCAAAGAAGTTAGAAGTTTTTCTAATCACATACAACTATCAAATCACTGCTAAAAGGAAATAAGCACTCCATACAAGTTGTTCCATCTTAGATATCATTATCATGGGGAGATGTACCCCAAAGGGGGATTACATAGCCCTTACTAGCACCCCACTCTATATTGTATGCTAGCCATTCTATCTACATCATTTCACTTAACTCTTCCAATTCTTAGAAGGAGATCAATGTTCAGAGAGGCAACACAATGTGTCCTAGGTCACACAGCTACCAAGTGGTAGACTTTGAATTTGACCTCAGGTTTTTCTGACTCATACCTGGGAGAATTCCATGATTACATGCTGCTTCCAATAAACAGAGGAAGTACCAAAGTCTTGGTTGAAAAGATCATGATGTGAATCACCAGACATAACACAGAAGCAGTTTTCTACTAGACATGTAAAATGAGAGACATGATTACTATCATATTAGAATACTCAGGATACAATGACTGCAAATATCATTGGTTAATTTAGGTAGTAACAACTCTAGCTTATTCATAGAAGTTCTTCTTGGTTTGGGGGAAAAGTGTCTTTCTAGGAGGGAATTAATTGACTCTGTTTTTCCCTTCACAACCTCATTACCACTCTTTAGCAATGATACGAAAAACAGAACCATCTAGAAGAATAATGATATAACTTTTGCTAATTAAGCCTTTACTGTGTGTCTGGCATAGATTGCTTCATAGTTAGTATTTCACTCAACCCATCAAAAAACTCTATCAAGTAAATATCTCCATTTTAAAGTCAGGAAACTGGGGGTAACTTCATTTTCCTTCAATAAAACAGATAGGGAAAACCAACTCCTGGGTTTGAATCACATCCACATTGTCCTGAAAAGTGTATCTTTAAACCACTACACTTCATTGCCTCTATCCTGAAGCAGGCAGCTAAAGAAAAACAGCCACAAAGGAGCGCTCCTTTTAGACAGCTGCTATATTTAAACCAGAGTTTATTAATCCTTATATAGTCTGTTTTTCAAGTGCTTCAGAGAAAAGGGGTATAAATTGTATGGAGCATACAGTGTACTCTGATTTGCACGTTTTGACAAGAAAAGAAGGTCTTAGCTTCTGCACATATCTCTCCTGCAAGAAAGAAGTACTCTTGTAGGAAAACCCATCTTTTAGGGAGAGGAACACTTAAAAAGAGATCAATTCCCAAAGGACAATCAATTGATTTCAGGGTTAGACAAGGAACAATGGATTGTTTCTGGAATTAATGATGTCCCATTCCTCTGGGAACTCAATGATTTCTCTGGGATGGCCTTTCTGAATTGAATAAACTGATGAATTCATTTTCTAATCCCAATGGATAGCATACATTGTTCTTTGTCTCTATCGATTCAACCAGAATTTACTGAGCACACATTTTGTGCAGCCTCCTAGGTTGCTGTTTAGTCACTAAGTAGTGTCTGACTCTGAGACACCATGGACTGTAGCCCACCAGGCTCTTCCATTCCTGGGATTTCCCAGGCAAGAGTACTGGAGTGGGTTGCCATTTTTTTCTCCAGGGGATCTTCCCAACCCACGGATAGAATTGGAGTTTCCTGCACTGCAGGCAGATTCTTTATCACTGAGCCACCAGGGAGGCACAATATTGGGTGCTTAAAAAAAAGGAAAAGAAACCAAAAAAATCCATTGGATCTTGCTTTCATGAAACTTACAGTCAAGTGAGGGAGTTCATTATTCATCAAAGAATCACAGTGAAGAGTATATTAGCAAATTGTGTTGTCAAACTCTGAAGGAACAGACCAGAGCAATATGACACTATGTAGGATCATAAGTTGGCCTAGACTGGGGTTAGGGAAGGCTTTGCCAAGGAAGTGAGATTGAACTGAGATCTGAATGTGGTAGAAGTGAGATTACTCCGTGCAGAGAGGATAGCCCGTGCCAAGACCACATGGCAGGAGGCAGCACGGCACACCTAAGGAACACATAATATGAGACAAGAGGAAGTCAGACCACTTGGGGCAGGGCAGGCGGGGCTTGCAGCCCTCAACAAGGACCCTGGTCACTGTCCACACAGCCCTGCATAGGCCTTGGTTGAACACAGAGGTCAGGGAGGGATGCCATATACATACCCTTATTCTGAGGCTCTCTAGCACCTCATGTCTGTGAGGATGGGTACCTGGGTTTTAGCTTGGCCCAGAAGGGGCTCAAGAGAAGTTTTCTTTCCACTTGATTTAGCTCCCTTATCCTTTTGGATCTTTGGTAAAACTAAAGGCCGAGATTTTTTTTTAACCAAATTTATCAAAGCACTTGGGATTCCAGAAATCAAGATAACAATAATAAAAATAAAAATTAACCCTTTCTGGGGTTTTATTAGATTCTGACTAGGTGCTGTGTTGAGCATTGTGGATGAATTATCTCATTAAATCTGTTCAACAAATTGTAATGTAGACCCTCAAGCAGTGTGGGTCTAGGATTCAGAAAGCTGGAACTGTGGATTGTGGAAACTGATACAAGCAAACTTACATTGTGGGAATTTGAGAAGAGCCTTTGAAATGTTTGACCAGTTACTGTAGGAGTATTGAGCAGCAGTTGGCTGTTGACGTTAATTATGCTGTGGAAAGGGATTTCTGAAGCCATTGGAACATCCACCCACAAACCTTTCTCTTTTTGATGTCAGGGGCAGAGCCTATCCTACGTTCAGTCTGCACATCAGGGATAATCACAAGGCTCCACATTTGTGCAGAACAGGTTGTTTCCAAATGGCTCTGCATTCAATGGTGAGGTCACCTCCAGGGCCTTCCCCTCCTAGGAAGCATCATCTGCCGCCTCCCTACCATTAGTCAGGCCTCTTCATTTAAAGACAGAAACCCAGCTCAAACTGGCAGTGGAAGAAAGGGAACTGATTGGTTTGTATTATATATAACTGAAAAGCTGAAAAGCTCAAGGGTAGTCAGGCTCCAGGCTCAGCCTGTCCCCAGCTCCCTCTCCAGTCTCATCCACAACCCTCCTCCTCTCTCTCTGTGCTTCAGCCAAACTGAACCTCTCCCAGGTCCTTCAAAAAGACTTATTGTGCCTGCCTTTCTGTCATCAAAGATGCTGCTTATGCCTCTCCTTCCACATTGCCTGATTCCTACTCATTGCTTCCCCCATTAATAAAAATAAAATTATCGAGCATCTAGAGGGGTGCCTAGATTTTAAAGATGACCCCCAGCCCTGGTAAACCACACTTTCAGAGAGTCAAACCCTTGTGTGATCCTCTCCCTCGTTGAGTCTGAGTTGGCCCCTGGACTCACCCCCAACCAACAGGATACAGCAACAGTGGCTCCATTCCAGAAATATGCCTAAGCCTTGCAAAGTCATGGCAACTCTTACTTTTGCACTTAGAGGATACCTCAGCTGTCAAGTAAGAAGTCCAGGGACACTGCTGGAGAACTTAAATGAATAGGCCATAAGGAAAGGCCCTGAAATAACATGGACAGAGAGGTCTCATGGTCCCAGCCATCCCCACCGAGCCCAAGACTTCCAGCCATCTTTCCTAACATACTAGTGAGCCACCTTGGACATGTCTGCCCATTTGAGGCCCTAGATGACTGCAGCTCAAGCCAATGACATGTGGAGCAGAATAACCCTCAGTGGAGTCTCACCAATCCACAGCATTATGAAAGATGAATAAGTTGTCATTATAGGCTACTAGCTTTAAGAATGGATTGTTTCATAGCAATGATAACCCAAACTGAGTATCTGCCATGTCTGGTGCTAGTTTTGGTTTATAATTACAAACACAGTAGGCACAGTCCACAGCCTTCCACATCTATTCATCTTTCCAGGCTCATCCTTTTCTGAGGGATTTCCTGACTTTGCTTACCAAATGAGCTTCCTGTCTAATAAGCTCTAACAAGATTCTCTATGTCTCCACTATACCACTTTGCATATTCTGAAGTAAGTCACTTATTTATTTCATATAAGTTTCCCTAGTTAAGATATAAGCCCTTGGTGGGTAGGGTCCACACATGGTGAGCTCAGCATGACATGCTCTCTACCCTGTGCTCCACCAGGAACATGACAGATGTTCAGTGGGCATTTGGTAGTTGGTTGAAGCAGCTTCCCTCTATCCACTTTTCTGTTTTTTGTTTTTTTGGGGTTTTTTTATGTGAAAAAGATGCTGGGATGATGACTCCTTCACTTCCTGTGGGGCAACTGAGAAAGGAATAGTCACTTTTTAATAGGTTTAGTAGCCCAAGTCCTAGAAGAGCAGTCTGGTCCTGAAAAATATGTTCCCTTAATCCCTTAATAACAAGGACCTTTTGCTTATCTTAATTTGCAAATTGCATGCACAGTAGTTACCTGGTGTTTTTTTTTTTTTTTTTTTTTTTTAATGATTTTCTTCATCTATTTCCCTCAAAACATATTAAACCACTAGCACATTTTTCTTACCATCCCACATCTTCAGAGGCTGAGCTGTTATGGAGGCTCAAAGAAGAGAGTATTTTTGGTAGCTTAAGAGGAGTAAGAGTATAAAATGTTTGATTTGCAGAGGAACATGGATCATGGCCCTCAGAATTAGCTAGTGTGGCACAAAGCAAGGACTAGAGTCCTTGCTTTCTGTTGTGGCAGTTGGGTCCCTCTTTGCCTATATCGGCACATTTCAGAGTTGAAAGCATTTTCTGCTAGCTGTTTCTGAATCAGCCATTCCTCTGGCCCAGACTACCATCTCTCATCTGATAGAGACTTAAAACAACTTTGCTGAAGCAGTTTTAGCAGTATGCTCCAGAAACAGCCTTATCAGTCAAGGACATTTACATATGGTTTAGATTTAATGTATGTGCTGGCTTTAAAATATATTCTCTTTATTGGTTGATGGCTCAGCAAGCCTTCTACTGTATACTTAAAGCTAAGGCATTCCTCTCATAAATTAAAGTAAATCTTTAATCCAATTTTCTGTTGATGGGCAGGGCTGGGTTCCCTCCCTGTTGTTTGACCTGAGACCAAACTATGGTGGAGGTAATGAAGACAATGGCGACCTCCTTCAAAAGGGCCTGGGCATGCACTGCAGAACTCAGTGCCCCCGACCCTGCACCAGGCCACTGCTGAGCCACGCCTCTGCCGGAGACTCCTGGACACTCACAGGCAAGACTCCTGGGTCAGTCCCTTGTGGGGTTACTGATGCTTTCTCCTAGGTCCTGGTGCACACAAGGTTTTGTTTGTGCCATCTAAGTCTGTTTCCCCAGTCCTGTGTAAGTTCTGGCAGCTCTATGGTGGGGTTAATTATGACCTTCTCCAAGAGGGCTTATGACACACTCAGGTCTCCTGCACCCAGAGCCCCTGCCCCTGAAGTAGGCCACTGCTGATCCATACCTCCACAGGAGACACTCAAACACTCAAAGGCAGGTCTGGCTTAGTCTCTGTGGGGTCTCCTGGCACACAAAAGATTTTGTTCGAGTCCTCCAAGCATCTCTGGCAAGTATGGGGTTTGATTCTAAACGCTATTTCACATCTTCTACCATCTTGCTAGGGATTCTCCTCTGCCCTTGGACTTGGGGTATCTTTCAATGGTGGGATCCAGCATTCTCCTGTCAATGGTTGTTCAGCAGCAAGTTGTAATTTTGGAGTTCTCATAAGAGAAGATATGTGCACATCCTTCTACTCTGCCATCTTGGCAAGAACATCTTGCAATAGAACAAGACCCAGTTCCCCCCACAGTCAGACTCTCCCATCAGGAAGCTTCCATAAGCCTCTTAACCTTGTTGCTCAGAGGGCAGACTGAATGAAAACCACAGTCACAGAAAACTAATCAAACTGATCACATGGACCACAGCCTTGTTTAACTCAATAAAATTATGAGCCATGCCGTGTAGGGCCAGATGTTCACCCAAGATGAACAGGTCATGGTGGAGAGTTCTGACAAAATGTGGTCTACTGAAGAAGGTAATGGCAAACCACTTCAGTATTCTTGAATTGAGAACCACATGAACAGTATGAAAGGGCAAAAATATGACACTGAAAGATGAACTGCCCAGGTTGGTAGGTGCCCAATATGCTACTGGAGATCAGTAGAGAAATAACTCCATAAAGAATGGAGAGACAGAGCCAAAAAAAACCAACACCCAGTTGTGGATGTGACTGGTGATGGAATTAAAGTTCCATCCTGTAAAGAACAATATAATATAGGAATCTGGAATGTTAGGTCCATGAATCCAGGCAAATTGGAAGTGGTCAAACAGGAGATGGTGAGAGTGAACATTGACATTTTAGGAATCAGTGAACTAAAATGGACAGGAATGGGAGAATTTAACTAAGATTACCATTATATCTACTACTGTGGGCAAGAATCACTTAGAAGAAATGGAGTAGCCATCATAGTCAACAAAAGAGTCCAAAACGCAGTACTTGGGTACAATCTCAAAAACGACAGAATGATCCCTGTTTGTTTCCAAGGCAAACCATTCAATATCACAGTAATCCAATTCTATGCCTCAACCATTAATACTGAAGAAGCTGAGTTGAATGGTTCTATGAATACCTACAAGACCTTCTAGAACTAACACCCAAAATAGATGTCCTTTTCATTATAAGGGACTGGATGCAAAAGTAGGAAGTCAAAAGATACCCTGGAGTCACAGGCAAACTTAGCCTTGGAGTACAAAATGAAGCAGGTCAAAGGCTAACAGTTTTGTAAAGAGAACACACTGCTTATAGCAAACACCCTCTTCCAACAACACAAGAAGACTCTACACATGGATATCACCAATTGGTCAATACCAAAAACAAAATGATTATATTTTTTGTAGCTGAAGATGGAGAAGCTCTATACAGTCAGCACAAACAAGACTGGGAGCTGACAGTGGCTGAGATTATGAACTCCTTATTGCAAAATTCAGACTATGATTGAAGAGTGTAAGGAAAACCACTACACCATTCAGGTTTGACCTAAATCAAACCTCTTAACAATTATACAGTGGAAGTGACAAATAGATTTAAGGTATTAGATCTGATAGACAGTACCTGAAGAACTATGGATGCAGATTCATGACATTGTACAGGAGGCAGTGATTCCATCCCCATGAAAAAGAAATTTAAAAAGGCCAAATGGTTGTTTGATGAGGCCTTACAAATGGCTGAGAAAAGAAGAGAAGCTAAAGGCAAAGGAGAAAAGGAAAGATATACCCATTGGAATGCAGAGTTCCAAAGAATAGCAAGGAGAGATCAGAAAGCCTCCTCAGCGAGCAATGCAAAGAAACAGTGGAAAACAATAGAATGGGAAAGGCTAGAGATCTCTTCAAGAAAATTAGAGATACCAAGGGAACATTTCATGCAAAGATGGGTACAATAAAAGAAGTGTTATGGACCTAATAGAAGGAGAAGACATTAAGAAGAGGTAGCAAGAATACACAGAAAAGATCTTCATGACCCAGATAACCACGATGTGATCACTCACCTAGAACCAGACATCCTGGAATGCAAAGTCAAGTGGGCCTTAAAAGCATCACTGTGAACAAAGCTAGTGGAGGTGATGGAATTCCAGCTGAGCTATTTCAAATCCTAAAAGATGATGCTATGAAAGTGTTAGACTCAATATGCCAGCAAATTTGGAAAACTCAGCAGTGGCCACAGGACTGGAAAAGGTCAGTTTTCATTCCAATGCCAAAGAATGCTCAAACTACCACACAATTGCACTTATCTCACACGCTAGCAAAGTAATGCTCGATATTCTCCAAGCCAGGCTTCAATGGGATATGAACCATGAACTTCCAGATGTTCAAGCTGGAAAAGACAGAGGAACCAGAGATCAAATTGCCAACATCTGTTAGATCACTGACAAAGTAAGAGAGTTACAGAAAAACATCTTCTTCTGCTTTATTGACTATGCCAAAGCCTTTGACTGTGTGGATCACAACAAATTGTGGAAACTTCTTGAAGAGATTGGAATACCAGGCCACCTAACCTGCCTCCTGAGAAATCTGTATGCAGGTCAAGAAGCAATAGTTAAAACTAGACATGAAACAACAGACTGGTTCCAAATTGGGGAAGGAGTACGTCAAGGCTGTATACTGTCACCCTGCTTATTTAACTTATATGCTGAGTACATCATGCAAAATTCTGGGCTGGAAGAAGCACAAGCTGAAATCAAGATTGCTGGGAGAAATATCAATAACCTCAGATATGCATATGAAACCATCCTTATGGCAGAAAGCAAAGAAGAACTAAACAGCCTCTTGATGAAAGTGAGAGAGGAGAGTGAAAAAGCTTGCTTAAAACTCAACATTCAGAAAACTAAGATCATGGCATCTGATCCCATTACTTTGTGGCAAATATACAGGGGAACAGTGGAAACAGTGAGAGACTTAGTTTTTTTGGGCCCCCAAATCCCTGAAGATTGTGACTGCAGCTATGAAATGAAAAGACGCTTACTCCTTGGAAGGAAAGTTATGACCAACCTATACAGCATATTAAAAAGCAGACATTACTTTGCCAACAAAGTTCCATCTAGTCAAGGCTATGATTTTTCCATTAGTCATGTATGGATGTGAGAGTTGGACTATAAAGAAAGCTGAGGGCCAAAGAATTGACGCCTTTGAACTGTGGTGTTGGAGAAGACTCTTGAGAGTCCCTGGACTGCAAGGAGATCCAATCGGTCCATCTTAAAGGAGATCAGTCCTGATTATTCATTGGAAGGACTGATGCTGAAGCTGAAACTCTAATACTTTGGCCACCTGAAGCAAAGAACTGACTCACTGGAAAAGACCCTATTGCTGGGAAAGATTGAAGGCGGGAAAAGAAGTGGATGACAGAGGATGATGGTTGGATGGCATCACAGACTCGATTGACATGAGTTTGATCAAGCTCTGGCAATTGGTGATGGACAGGGAAGCCTGGCTTGCTTGTGGCCCACGGGGTCACAAAGAGTCAGACACAACTGAGCGACTGAACTGAACTGAAAAAATATATATATATATATATATATATATATATATAATTCTAAGCCAGTTACTTTCTTTCTTTGCTAGCCTCCTTTAATGGTTTCCCATCAAAATCAGGCAAAAACTCAAAAGGCCGTATGTGATCTGAATCTGATCAAATTCTCCCTCACCTTCCCCTGATTCTACTCCAGCCATACTGACCTCTTTTTTGTTCCTTGAATTATGTTGAGCATGCTCCAAACTCCAGATCTTTGCATCTGCTGTCCCCTCAGCTTGAAAACTTCTTCTTCCTGTTCAACATATGACTCAATTTCTCACTTGCTATAGGCTTCCTCCAATCATGTCAAATCCACATGGGACTTTTCCCCAACCTTCCTATATAAAGCGTCATAGTAATGCCCTGTCAGCTCCATGTTCCCTATATCTCTTACCCTACTTTATTTTTCTCCATGGTACTTATCATTGAGCCATTACATACTAACTTATCCTGGATTTTATTTTGCCCCTCCATATTCACTGTCTTCTTTCCATACCCATTCTGTACCCTGGGAGACTCACTGATGTGAACTGCCTCACACAGGTACTCTGGCCCCTGGCCTTCTAGATTCTAGTTAGGTTCAACAATGGTGGGCAGTGGCAGAAACTGCACCATGGGAGCAGGGCAAGTTTGGAGGGTTAGTTCCTGTCTCTCTTCCTGCTTTTCTCTGTTTTGGAGCGCCTGTTTCTTCTCCCATGGTTACAGTTACAACAGGGAATGGCCTGCCACTGCTACAACTCTCTCTAACTGGGTCATGTGACTGCTCCCTTCTTGAGACCTAGAAAGGAAGCAGCTCTACTATTGTTACCCCAGGGTACTTCACCTCCTCCTTAATCTTAGCACCTTTATAATCAGTCACTTCATTTAACTCTGTCCAATCTAATTACTCTCCTCAACTGAGTTATCTGTTTCCTATGGGCACCTCAACTTATTGGAATCAGTTGCAGTATTTGCATTACTACTTTACACTATTTTTTTCATTAAATTATATAATATCTTTCATATTGCTATTAAATGAAAGGTTGTTAATTTTATCCTGATAACATGATTTTGGATTGTGTCACATAGTTTGTGGATTAAGTCAGTTGCCATAGCAGTTAAATATCCATAGAGGAATGCTTCAGTTCAGTTCAGTCACTCAGTCATGTCCGACTCTTTGCGACCCATGACTACTGGAAAAACCATAGCTTTGATTAGATGGACCTCTGTCGGCAAAGTTGTGTCTCTGCTTTTTAATACGATGTTTAGGTTGGCCGTGGCTTTTCTTCCAAGGAGCAAGCATCTTTTAATTTCATGGCTGCAGTCACCATCTGCACTGATTTTGGAGCCCAAAACAAAGTCTCTCACTGTTTCCATTGTTCATCCATCTATTTGCCATGAAGTGATGGAACCGGATGCCATGATCTTGGTTTTCTGGATGTTGAGTTTTAAGCCAGGTTTTTCATTCTCCTCTTTCACTTTCATCAAGAGGCTCCTAAGTCTTTTTAGCTTTCTGCCATAAGGATGGTGTCATCTGAATAACTGAGGTTATTGATATTTCTCCCGGCCATCTTGACTCCAGCTTGTGCTTCATTCAGCCCAGTATTTTGCATGATTTACTCTGCATATCTGTTATTGACTATGCCAAAGATTTGCCTGTGTAGATTACAATAAACTGTGGAAAATTCTGAAAGAGATGGGAATACCAGACCACCTGACCTGCCTCTTGAGAAACCTGTATGTAGGTCAGGAAGCAACAGTTAGAACTGGACATGGAAAAACAGACTGGTTCTAAATAGGAAAAAGAGCTCGTCAAGGCTGTATATTGTCACCCTGTTTATTTAACTTATATGCAGAGTACATCATGAGACATACTGGGCTGGAGGAAGCACAAGCTGGAATCAAGATTGCTGGGAGAAATATCAATTACCTCAGATATGCAGATGACACCACCCTTATGGTAGAAAGTGAAGAAGAACTAAAGAGCCTCTTGATGAAAGTGAAAGAGGAGAGTGAAAAAGTTGGCTTAAAGCTCAACATTCAGAAAACGAAGATCCTGGCATCTGGTCCCATCACTTCATGGGAAATAGATGGGGAAACAGTGGAAACAGTGGCTGACTTTATTTTTGGGGGCTCCAAAATCACTGCAGATGGTGACTGCAGCCATGAAATTAAAACACTTACTCCTTGGAAGAAAAGTTATGACCAACCTAGACAGCATATTAAAAAGCAGAGACATTACTTTGTCAACAAAGGTCCATCTAGTCAAGGCTATGGTTTTTCCAGTGGTCATGTATGGATGTGAGAGTTGGACTGTGAAGAAGGCTGAGTGCTGAAGAATTGATGCTTTTGGAGTGTGGTGTTGGAGAAGACTCTTGAGAGTCCCTTGGACAGCAAGGAGATCGAACCAGTTCATCCTAAAGGAGATAAGTCCTGGGTGTTCATTGGAAGGACTGATTTTGCAGCTGAAACTCTAATACTTTGGCCACCTGATGTGAAGAGCTACCTCGTTTGAAAAGACCCTGATGCTGGGAAATATTGAGGGCAGGAGGAGAAGGGGACGACAGAGGATGAGATGGTTGGAAGGCATCACCTACTCAATGGACATGGGTTTGGGTAGACTCCGGCAGTTGGTGATGGACAGTGAGGCCTGGTGTCCTGCAGTTCATGGGGTTGCAAAGAATCAGACACGACTTAGTGACTGAACTGAATTGAACTCTGCATATAAGTTAAATATACAGGGTGACAGTATACAGCCTTGATGTACTCCTTCCCCGATTTGGAACCAGTCTGTTGTTTCATGTCCAGTTCTAACTGTTGCTTCTTGACCTGCATACAGATTTCTCAGGAGTCAGGTCAGGTGGTCTGGTATTCCCATCTCTTCAAGAATTTTCCACAATTTGTTGTGATCCACTCAGTCAAAGGCTTCAGTGTAGTCAATAAAGCAGAAGTAGATATTTTTTCTGGAACTCTTTTGCTTTGTCAATGATCCAACAGATGTTGGCAATTTGATCTCTGGTTCCTCCGTCTTTTCTAAATCCAGCTTGAACATCTGGAAGTTCACGGTTCACGCACTGTTGAAGCCTGGCTTGGAGAATTTTGAGCATTACTTTACTAGCGTGTGAGATGAGTGCAATTGTGTGGTAGTTTGATCATTCTTTGGCATTTTCTTTCTTTATGATTGGAATGAAAACTGACCTGTTCCAGTCCTGTGGCCACTGCTGAGTTTTCCAAATTTGCTGGCACATTTAGAACAACACCTTCACAGCATCATCTTTCAGGATTTGAAATAGCTCAACTGGAATTCCAACACCTCCACTAGCTTTGTTCACAGCAATGCTTTTAAGGCCCACTTGACTTTGCATTCCAGGATGTCTGGCTCTAGGTGAGTGATCATACCATCATGGTTATCTGGGTCATGAGGATCTTTTTTTTGTATAATTCTTCTGTGTATTGTTGCCACCTCTTGCTCATATCTTCTGCTTCTGTTAGGTCCATACCACTTCTGTCTTTTATTGTGCCCATCTTTGCATGAAGTGGTGTCTTGGTATCTCTAATTTTCTTGAAGAGATCTCTTGTCTTTCCCATCCTATTGTTTCACTCTATTTCCTCACATTGACCACTGAGGAAGGCTTTCTTATCTGTCCTTGCTATTCCTTGGAACTCTGCATTCCAATGGGTATATCTTTCCTTTTCTTCTTGCCTTTGGCTTCTCTTGTTTTCTCAGCTATTTGTACAGCTTCCTCAGACAGCCTATATGTATATATATTATGCTGAACATGTACTGAAAAGGGGCAAGAGTAGATACAGGAAGACCATTTAGACATCCATGGCAATGTTCCAGATCAGACATGATGGTAGCTTGGACCACATGGCAATTGAAGAGGTAGGAGAAATAAGTGGATTCTTACATATTACGAAGGTAAAGAAGATAGTATTTTCTGATGATTTTGAAAGGGATTATGAGAGAAAAAGAAGACTTTAAAATGACTTCAAGGCTTTTGACACAAACAGCTAGAATGATGAGACTGCCATTTACTGGAATCAAGAATACTGGGGAAAGAAAAGTTCTGAGATACATAAAACACTCAAATGACCAGAGTACCACTTTTACAAATACCTCAACAACAGTTCAATTGATGAAACTCTTGTTAAAGTTAAGGTATGATTCAGACACCTTTTAAGAATCAGACAGTTTAGTTCTTATCTCAACCTGATTCATTGTCCTTTGAATTTATCATGCTGTTCTTCAGTGACCTACCCTATCCATTCACATTTAACTTTATCCTTTTTTCTTTACTTGGATCCCTACTTCTGAGATTCTACCAAGCTTTCAAAGTCCAGCTCAGTTCCCATTGAATTCATGGAAATTCCTGACTATATCATTTGACATTCAGCCAAATGAGATAAAAGAAAGATTTATAAATTTTAAGTGCTTGTAATATTCCTTTTCCAAGAGTGAATATGTCTATTTTCTGGATTAGGACCATGGGTTTCCTTTGGAGGTCAGATATTAAATAACTGGCAGAGCAAAACACAAAACTGTGGAATCCAGAGAAGTTAAACTGCTTCATATAATAAAGAGTAGAGATGGAGGAGGTGGAAATAGTACAGAGTATAAATGGGAGTGGGAAAGCTTTGTTTTTTTTCCAGGGGAGAGAATAGAATGAGGTGGAGAGAGGAAATGGAATAGCCATTATGTTTGTGAGAGTGACAGAGACTGAGAGAATAGGAAAAGAACATTCTTTTAAAATGCTGATGTTTAAGAATGTACTTCCATCTGCTTTTTTTTTTTAGTTGAAGATACTTAGTAAAGACTGAATTAGTTCCATTTATCTTAATTCTGACACTATCTACCTGGAGAATAGCAACAGATCCCATCCCATAGGTTAAGGACTCAGCCTCACAAGACTGCTCCCTACCTTTCAGATTTGTTGTTCAGTCACTAGATTGTGTCCACCTCTTTGCAATTCCATGGACTGTAGGACACCATGCTTCTCTGTCCTCCAGTATCTTCCAGAGTTTGCTGAAATTCATGTCTGTTGTGTCAGTGATGCTCTCTAACCAGCTCATCTTCAGCTGCTCCCTTCTCCTTTTGCTTTCAATCTTTCCCAGCATCAGGGTCTTTTCTAATGAGTCAGCTCTTCACATCCAGTGGCAAAAATATTGGAGCTTCATCACCAGTCTTTCCAATGAATATTCAGGGTTGATTACCCTTAGGATTGACTGGTTTGATCTCCTTGCAATCCAAGGGACTCTCAAGAGTTTTCTTCAGCACCACAATTCAAAAGCATCAATTCTTCAGCACTCAGCCTTCTTTATGGCCCAACTCTCACATTTGTACATGACTACTGGAACAAACATAGCTTTGACTACACAGACTTTTGTTGGCAAAGTGATATCTCTGCTTTTTATTACTAATACACTGTATATGTTTGTCATAGCTTTTCTTCCAAGGAGCAAGTTTTAATTTCATGACTGATGTCACTGTTTGCAGTGATTTTGGAGCTCAAGAAAATAAAATCTGTCACTGCTTCCACTTTTTCCCCTTTGCCACGAAGTGATAGGACCAGATCCATGATCTTAGTTTTTTAGATGTTGAGTTTCAAGCTAGCTTTTTCACTCTCCTCTCACCATCATCAAGAGGCTCTTTAGTTCCTCTTCACTTTATGCCATTAGAGTGGTATTATCTGCATGCAGATGATACCTTTCAGATACCAGTCACAAATCAAAATTGTTACCTGTACTTCTGACTGACTGGCTATAATTTAGAAGTTCCTATGATGCCCTCCCTAGGTTCAACTAATTTGCTAGAGTGGCTCACAATGCTCAGAGAAACATTTAACTTCCTTCATTACCAGTTTATTATAAAAAGATATAACTCAGGAAACCCAGATGGAACAGGTACATAAGACTGGGTATGAGGAAAGGTCTTGGAGCTTCCATGCTCTCTCTGAGACTGCCATTCTCCCCAAATCTCCTCATGTTCACCATCCCAGAAGTCCTTTGAGTTTTTATGGAGGCTTCATTACATAAACTTGATTGCTTAAATCACTTACTATGGGAAATTGGTTCAACCTCCAACCCATCTCCCCACCCCAGAGGTCAAAGGGCGGGACTAAAAATTCCAACTCATTAATCAAATGGTTGGTTCTCTTGGCATTGAGCCCCCATCCTTGGGTGTGATCCAAAACATCACCTCACCAACATAACAAAAGACACCTTTACAGCTCTCATCACAGGAAATTCCAAATTTTTTGGAGCTCTGTGCCAGAAATGGGGATGAAGACCAAAAATGTATCTCTTATTATAAACCACATTACTACAGTTGCCTCTCTTTTCATTGCCTTTCTTTACCTCTTCTGGTTCCACCTTAACAAAGAACATGTTTCTTCAAGGGGCAAGTGAGGATGACACTGATTCCACACTCCTCCTGAATAATATGTACAGATGACCCTTGAACAACACAACTTGAACTGTGTAGGTTCACTTATATACAGATTTTTTTTTTCTATAAATACATTCTATATGATCTAAGGTTAACTGAATCCTTTCTTGAATGTAAAACCACAGATAACAGAGAACAGACTGTAAAGTTACATGTGGGTTTTTGACTCCCTGGGGGTCGATTCTCCTAACCTGCATGCTGTTCAAGGATCAGCTTTAGTTCTTAACATTAAAATATCATATCTTCCATTCTACTTTCTGTTCTCCACTGGTCATGGTAAGACTTAGGGGAAATCCAAAGCAGTTCCACCTGACAAAAGATTTGGATGGCTTACTTTAAATCATTCCACTTGATTTACCCACTGGAGGGAAACAAATAATATGCAAAAGATCAAATAATAACCCCAGCTATAATTTAAGAGCATATACCCTATGTCCAGTATCATGTAAATGCTTTACATGCATAATATCTCACTTAATTCTTTCCTCTAACAAATGAAGTAGGCAATATTAGAAGAGAAATAGACAGGGATATCCAAGGGAAAATAACCTATTTAATATCACAATAAACACTTAGGAATAGGCTGTTGTTGCTTTACACCCATGACCTACAACTAGCAGACAGACAGACACAATCAAGGCAGAAAAGTCAGGTGAAAGATGTATAAACCTTCATGATAATGGTAAGAGTATATGTCACATTTTGAAGAATCTTCTCTCTGTGGGAGTGAAATTTTTGGCAATTTTTATAATATCATCAAGAGCTGAAGACCTGAAAAGTCAATATCTCCAACTGGGAGACTACTGCCTCATCTCTGACTTCATGTAATATCCATAATTTTCTATTCTCTTTTCCATAGAGAGACTTTTCATCCTTTAAGTATTTTTGTTGGTATTTGTCCATAAATCACATCCCTGTTTTGTAACAACCATATAATTTCATTTCTCATTCCTCTATCAGAAAATAGAGGTTACAGAATATTAAAAATACTTTCCTGAGATCAGATAGGTAGTAAGTGGTAGAGCCAGATTTGACTCATGTCTAAATGATTTCAGAGACCAAGCTTTGAATCTCTGCTTCATATTCCTTCTCCAAAAATGTGCAGTGAGCTGGATATATGCTTGCAAATCTGTTAGAATTCTCCAGTTTCTGTCATCCAGTTACCAAATAAACAGAAGAATAATACTGAGCTATTTTCACCATCAAGACTTAGTGAGTTCTCAATGTTCTTCTCTGCTCCAAGTACCAGCCATATATGTGCCATAAAGATGAACATGAATAAGGAACCACTATGCTTACTGTTAGGGAAATAAGATGTAGGAGTTGCTAGGTATGAAAGCAGAGATGCCACAAGTCCTTAAACTCAGAAAAGATGGAGGTAGAGTGAGATGGGGATTATCCCCTTGCAGAATGAAGAACATATGCAGAGGCAGGAAGAATATGTAGTGAAGTCAAAGAAAACAAATGATCCCTTAGTTACAGGTTACATCAAAGAAGCAGAAATCAGAGTAGCGTGATTAAGTCCTTCCTCAAGTGAGGGCCTTGATGTCAATAACAGAAGTAGAAGAACAATGGCATACAGTGCTGAGAGTTAGATTGGGGCCATATACCACAGGACCTTGGATGTCAGGCTGAGGAGCATGGACTTTATCAGGCAAATGATGGGCATTGCTAAGGGACAAAACATCTGAGTGACATGATCAATGCTACCCTATAATAATAAAGCATAAGGTGGATTCAGTCTCAGTAAGAGCAGATGATCAGGAAAACCAACCAGGAGGCTGCTGCAGGGGTCATAAACTGCTGGGATAAATTTTTGCATAGTAGGTAGCTGGAAAATGTTAAGAGGATGAAGCACCTTTAGACATATGTTTTTATGCCTAAAAACATAAATGTTCCAGATTGATTATGTTCTGAGAAGATTATATGATATTCTACAAACTAGATTATAATGCTATTTAGTTAGAAAACTATAGAATTATAACTTATTTTCTCCATGCCAGAGATATAGTGGAATACTGTCCCATTTCATCTACTTCAGAATCATGTTGAACACATCACTGGTCCTTTGGGCTGTCACTGTGAAATCTTACTTTATAGGGCTCGTTGCTTCCTCTAAGCTTTAATACTCTTGTTGTAAATTAGTGTCAAATGTCTCCATGCTGTTTACACTAATTGGAGTTTGCTTCCAACACGAATCAATATTCAGAATGTCTCTTGTACTGGTTGAATGACAAGTTGAAATTAACATTGTTGCTGGGCATACTTTTTTACCTACAACATGCTGAACTTTCCTTTATGGAAGATGTGGTAGAAAATTCACAGGTCAGGAAGGCTTTTGACCTGAAATTTAATCTATCGTCTAGTTCTCTTTATGTTAAGCTACTGAAGAACATTAAATATACTTTCCTGGAAAAAAAAAAAAAGAAAGAGAAGGAAGGGATAAAGGGGAAAAAATTAAATTTGTCTGAAAAGGAAAAGAACATGAACAAGGCCTGGTGCTTTTAGAACTCTCAGATTTATTATTTTCCCATTATTGGCTTTGTATAGGCTAATTGCAAACAGCTATCTTCCTGCCTATAATACAAGGATGGTGCATTTGTAACATAGCAACCTACTGTTAGAAACAGACAGGCCTCTCACTATAGGGAGAGACCAAATATGCCCTTATTGAAGATCATTTTTTCAGTCACTCTTATGAGAATGACTGCAAAGATTGACTGCTTTGGAAAAAGAATTCTGGACATTTTAGTTCATGGTAAATAAACTGTTTCAAGTTTAAGAATTTTGAGTGAGTGTAGAAGGAGAAAATAATATGTACAATATTTATTGAGAGACCACATATTAAAAGAAAACTCAAATTTTTCCTGTCTTAAAAAGAATTTATTCCTAAGCAGAATATTTATTTTGCATTAAGGCTTACATTCATAATTATGTTTACTTTATTGACAAATGAGATCAAACCACTGGATATGCATGTATTGTCCCCAAATGTGCTCAATTTAGGGTAATAATATACTGAATATTCAGTTTTCATATAAAACAGAATTAATTCCATAGAGCAGTTAAGATAAATTTACATTTCAAGGCTTTTCTTTGTCTCTTAGGAACATGCAAATGCACTGTAATACAGTCCTTCTGAATCTAAACCTTTTGAAACATGTCTATAAAGATAATTATTAATACAGACTTATTTGAGTGGCCTAAGCCAGAAGCATGGGAATCATCTTTCACTCCTTAGCAGTAACATGCCCTTGATCACTAAGATCTATCTATTTGATTTCAGTGGCAGACAATACAGATTGCTTACCCAACAGGTGTTTCTGGCCTTCCTTATTTCTAGCTGAGAAAATTCCATCTTTGTTCAAGTACTGATCAGCCATGAGCATCAGGAGAGATGGGTGAATTTTGATTGGTCTAAACCAACAATAGTCTCCCCATTCCCCTTGCAAGTGATTGGCTCAGGAATGGGTGTGCGATGCAATTATGGCTGATCAAATGAGGTGACATCTGTTATTAATATGCATAAATGAATCACTTTGCTCTACACATGAACCTAACATAACATTGTAAGTCAACTATACTTCAATTAAACAAAAGAAATATGAGGAATTAAAAAGAAATATTCTAGAGCTTTCCTTAGAAATGAGTCCAGCAGTTCTGAAAGGCTCTCCAGGAAAGACATACAAGAAAGAATTAACCCTCCTTAGGGAAAGTGGGGCCATTAACCTTACTGTCAGGACTTCTCCAATACTCTCAGGCTTCTAATGGACCTTCTACTAGAACCTATCCCCATTCTGAGACAGGGCTTAAAGTTCTAGTTACTATATAATAAACACAGAGTCCTCCTCAGAAACATTAGTGACTAGGACTATAAAGAAAGCCTAAGAATGGATGCTTTTGAAGCGTGGTGTTGGAGAAGACTCTTGAGAGTCCCTTGGACAGTAAGGAGATCAAACCAGTCAATCATAAAGGAAACCAGTCCTGAATATTCATTGGAAGGACTGATGCTGAAGCTGAAGCTCCAATACTTTGGCCACCTGGTGAGAAGAACATCACTGGAAAAGACCCTGATGATGGGAAACTTTGAAGGCAGGAGGAGAAGGGGACGACAGAGGATGCGATGGTTGGATGGTATCATCGACTTGATGGACATGAGTTTGAGCAAGCTCTGGGAGTTGGTGATGGGCAGGGAAGCCTGTCGTGCTGTAGTCCAAGGGGTCGCAAAGAGTCACACACTGCTGAGCAACTGAAGTGAACTGATTCATCAATTCTGAGGCAAGTTGCTGCCATATGATGGCACTGTATAGAGTGAATGCAGACTTGGTCCCTATTCCTAATGGGCTTTAGTCTAGAATATACTTGTATCTTGGTAAAAGAGGAAGAAGCCTCATTTAAAAGTTGTCAACAGTTCTTACTCATCATACATGGAAACACTATGGAACTCACTTTGCTTTGGGGAGGCCACCATATTGGGTTCTTAAGTCAACCCAGTGAAACTGAACAATTCTTTTAAAACAAATGAACAAACAAATTAACAAACAAAAAGACATCATTACTTACTTGAAGGCAGATGTTTCATACTGAGATATTGACCTGTTTGTTTACTGAGTTAAAATGGATCTACTGTAGAAATGTACATTTACACAGCTAAAGAAATGTGCAAATTTCTCATAAGTATAGATTGTGAATAGTCTGTTTCTGATATTTATTCTTGGGAAATGTGAGAGTTAAAAAGATAACTAGAAAAAACCAAACATACAGTGAGCACTTTATGAGAAGGATGTTTATAACTCTATGTTATAAATTAGAGGAAATTTAGAGGAAAAAAAATAGTTTCTAGCTGATGAGATTAATTATAGAATAAATCCCAAGGAAGTTGACACTTTGACAAGCTGAGGTCTTTGACAGAAAATTATGTGAGTAAAGACATGGCAATATGCAGATATGAATCAGTTGGTAATGTCATAAGAGGTCTGGTTTGGATTGAGTGTTAGAACCCTCAAGGTGAGGAATTTTCTTCTGGGATATATTTGGTCAATAATCATTCACCACACATATAAATCCTGCGCATTCTACAAGTCAGGGAGGGAGAAAATAGCTGAAGTGGTCAGGAACTCAGGTTTTATTTAGTACCATCTGGCTCTTTTCTGAATCAGCATTGCACACAATTTCCTCAAGGTTTACAATTTCATAGTATATCCATACTATTGTCACAAATTTCCTCCAAACTCCAGTTATTCACTGCCTCTCAATCTTAAAAATTCTCTTTATCCTCACTCTTCAAATATACATGAGCTCTGAACACATGGTGTTATGTCTTACTTTGAATACACTGAGCCTGAGCGGGTCCCAACAAGAGCAGGTAAAAGTCAAGAATCTTTTTATATGGTTCTTGAGTAATAGGATCTTTCATAAAAAGAAACCACTCTACTCCACTCCTCTATACTAGCCATTTTCCACTAGCCATTTTCCTTCTGTTGAAAATGTCAATGTTCCCCCCTTGAAGTGGGTTTTTGCTGTTTTCAGGCCACTTAGAAGTCCTTCCCTCTTCTTAACAATGCTTCAGTTTCCATTGGATATTTAATTCTCCATTGGGTATTATGATGAAACTAAACCCACAACAAAAGAAACTTGCCACCAACAAAAGAAGCCCCAAGAGGTCCCTGGAAGCCCTTTCTCATGAATTCTTCCTCTCATTACTCTGATTCAGCCAGGAGACAGACAAGCGACCAGAGCCCAGCCAATCAGTGGTGACTCCCTGGCCAGACTGCTATTCCCTCTTAGAAGACCATTCCTGTACTTCCTGCTTCCTTCCCATTTCCAAGTGTAGGTCTCCAACCTTCCATCAACAGTTGTTTTTTCCCAGTTTCTCAAGCATATTTAAGGCCTTTGAACTTGCTCTTCCCTTTATCTGAAATTCTTGTCCCCCAAATCTTTGGGAGTGCATTGTTTAACTAGAAAGTGTTATCATTTTCCCAGGCAATTATCTACAATTAGTCTGAGTTGTGTTATTAGAAGCACCAGAAAAAATTCAAAAGTGATAATGTAGTGCCTTTCAAACAATTAATTATTATATTGCATTTTCTAAAAACAAGGAACATTGTATATCTGATTCTCTAGATGTTATTTTCCTGATTCAAACAATAATTTCCTACTCTTTACATAAATGTAATGTGTTCAAGGTCTAAATTATTTTTCCTGTCATATTTCATTCTTTTTTAACCTAATCAAGGTTTCATCTAACTGAACAACATACGTATCTTCTAGACTTCCCTTTCCCTGTATTTCAGCTTAGCTGTTTGCTTCATCTCAAATACTTTCATCTTACTTTTCCTTACCCCCTTTTTCTACATACATATATTTATGGATTAAAAACCATTTTTTCCACAAACTTTCTATGACCAGTCACTCAGAAACATTTTCTCTCTGAATTCCCAATATACTTTATGCGCATTATTGCTATAGGACTTAGTACAAGGCAGGAAATCATATTTGATGAATGTTTTATGTCCCCTACTAGACTATAAGTTTCTTACTAAGGGAGCAGAGGAAAGGTATTTGTTGTTACACCACTGATATTTGAAATGCCCGATACTCAAATATTTATTGAGTATTTCTTCTATGCAAGGCATATTCTAAAAGTTTCAATTATAAAACTGATTCAAGTAATACTAGCTATTGTTACAACCCATTTGTTAAATGAGGAGGGTCTGGGGTACATAATATCTAACATCTTTGGTTTTCTTAAAAAAACAAAACTCATAGTTCAGCCATAGAAAAATACACATACAACAAACTTAACAAGAGAACTGTTGAGAGAAAATAAATACTAAGAATGGAGGACTCTCATATAAGATAATTAATTCTTTAGAGGAAAAGGTATAGGTTTCACAGGGGAATCACCATAGTTTGCATATAATAAATTCAGTATGAATTTGTGGTGGAGAAAGATAAGCATGGATACATTTAACAAACTGTACTATGCTGAGTTATGTATTGGAGGAAAGAACAGTGCCTTGGATGATGCATAGTCAAAAAATACCTCTCCCAAAGTTTACTTTTTGATTTTGAAGTGCACTCCATGATTTATCCACCTGATTGTTTCTGGCATAAACTTCTCTGAAATCAAGTCTAATAACTGAGGATGGACCAAAGGAATAAAGCAATTCTGGAGCTATCATGTACTATGAAAGTTTCATTTCGTGAACTTGGCTACATTTAACTATATGGAGAAAAAAAGAGTATAGGAAAAAGGCTATCAGTAACTCTAAGAGCATTGATACTAGAAAGTGAAAGGGCCATTCCTTCAACTCCATTCTCCATGAAGACCTCTACTTGCCTTGTGCTTGCAGGCAACCAGTGTTGAAGAAACATACATACTTTTGAGAATTCAGCTATCTACCACAAAGCCAGTGGATCTGAGGCAGTAGCCTTTTAATCTGAAATGACAAATTCATTCTTTTTTTCCCTAATCAGAGATGGATCTACTCCTACCAGGTAAGGCTACCATGTTTATTTCCAATTGATCAATAGTGACACCTGCTGGCTTAGGATGAGAGTCACCTGTTTGTCTGAAATGACACTAAAACTAAATTAACTGTGAGAAATTGTGGCTATAGCCATCAATCCAAAACACCAAAATAAAAAAGCTTTAAGACCAAGCTAATTATTATGTGGAAATTCTCAAGATGATGACAAAAATGAATCAACGGGTTGTAAATTTGGTCATGCAGAAATATGGCCTCAGACTTGTAAAACCCTTGAAGAGATAGTAAAGATGTCCTATTTTACCTGACCTTCCTCACCTTACTCCTAGATTAGGACAGAACGTTCCAATCCTGGTCCCTGCTTTTAGCCTCATTTTATTCCAGCTCATCCTACCAAAGCACCCAGAGTAATATGGTATGTCACACTCTTGTTCCAAAGCTTGTGATTTACAAAGGCAAAGGCAGGCACATACATGGTACACAGCCTTGCAGTAACACCTGCTCAGATCCAGTGGCAAGACCAAAACCTGCGACCAGGTATGCTCTGACAGGCAGAGACACAGGTGCCAAGGGTCTGGGCTGACACATTTCACAGCATGATGCCTGTATGGTGGCTTGGCAGGTCTGTGGAGCAGGACTCTCTCTCAAATCCTCCAGCCCCTTGCTCCTGTCCTGTTCTCAGCTTTAGTCATGTCTTCAAGTGCCTCCTGCCTATCGATCTCCCAAGCTGTGCAGATGCCCTTCAGTCCCACAGTTCTGAGTCCAAGGTCTGGTATTCCTGAGGAGAAGACCATGCTATGAAACTACTCATTGTAACTCCTCTCAGTTTCCATTCAATTTAGTGCCTGCTTTTATTTAGTCCTCCCGGGGAAAAAAGACAATATCAAAGTTAAGCTAAGTAAATTTGCACTTTAATGAGAAAACCTAGTCAGATAATATATTCAACCCAAAGTAATATATCTTTAATGACCTAATGAGCATCATGCCAAGGAGCGAGAAAGAGATATTTAGGGTGGTAGGGGACAACTTTCCAGATGCACTTGAAATGAATACATATAAATAAAAGCAATAATAAGTCAATCTGAATTATTAGGTATTCACATGTATGAGATATAGTGATATATGTTTGACTTCTCTTACCATATAGGACCATCACAAAAATCTTAATAAGTAGGTTCATGATACCTAGCTTATAGATGCCTATACAAATGTTCAGAACATTTAAGGAATTTGTCTAAGATGACACAGCAAATACACAGTAAATCTGGGATTCCAGTCAAAGTCTTCCTGATTCAGAATTTATCCACTTAACTGATTATGCTCTGTTGCATATTTTTTCTAAGCCTGGCCCAGAACATCAATGACACCTGACTGTTTAAGAGAACAAGGCGTAGGCTCCACAGGTAACAGTCCAAAGGAACACTTTTAGAAAAGAATCATGTAAACTGTGAAGCAGTGTATACCTGCTAATTATTATCATCACGGGAAGAATAAGGCATAAAGTTTTAGCTTTTATGTAATTCTATAAGAATTGATGCTTTTGAACTGTGGTGTTGGAGAAGACTCTTGAGAGTCCCTTGGATTGCAAGGAGATCCAACCAGTCCATTTTAAAGGAGATCAGTCCTGGGTGTTCATTGGCAGGACTGATGCTAAAGCTGAAACTCTGATACTTTGGCCACCTCATGCAAAGAGTTGACTCATTGGAAAAGACCCTGATGCTAGGAGGGATTGGGGCAGGAGGAGAAGGGGATGACAGAGGATGAGATAGCTGGATGGTATCACTGACTCGATGGACGTGCGTCTGAGCGAACGCCGGGAGTTGGTGATGGACAGGGAGGCCTGGCTTGCTGCGATTCATGGGGTCGGAAAGAGTCGGACACGACTGAGCCACTGAACTGAACTGAACTGAACTGATAGGACACGTGGAGTGAAAGGGAGATTCAGGATGACAGGGACCTGAGAAAAGAGCATCTCAGCAAACACAATGAGTTCATCTTTTTGTGGAAGGATGTCCACATGGACACACAGTAATGTGCTGGGTTTAACTACCTCACTTAGCTACCCCTGTCCTAACTGTTTTATTTGCCATCCATCAGCCTCAGCGTTTGGTGTCGTCAGTACTGCATTAGATCCTGCATATGTCTAATGCCATAGTCCTTTCATAAAACAAAAAGCAAAAAATGAATAGGTAATGTATCTACCTGCTTCAAATAGATAGCTTAACTGACTCAATGAACATGAATTTGGGCAAACTCCAGGAGACAGTGAAAGACAGGGAAGCCTGGCAATGCTGCAGTCCATGGAGTCACAAAGCGTCAGACAACTTAGCGACTGAACAACAACTGAGAACCTTATGCCTATAGCATCCTCATTCTCTCAGTTCACCTTACCTCTCCAGATAACTCATTAATAGTTTTCTGTATATCCTTCCAGGGCCTCTTTACACAAGGATAAGAAAATGTAAATACATATTCTTATTTTTCCAACTTATCTAGGAAACAGAAAAATTTTAAAAGACTAGTGTTATAAATGATAATATAAAAATGATAGGGTTTCAGAGAATGCAGAGATCACAGATGAGATAAGCACGGGTAAAATCTCTTAGGAGTTGACAGGGAGACAGGACATTATTCCTTGAAGAAAGAGGTAGCTAAGCTATTACATAGCATCTTAATTCACCTGCAGGTGAATTTCTCGCTAACCTTGATGATACTTTAAAATTTACTCAGCTTCCTCCAGTCTCCATTTAGATTCAAGTCAAGAAGCAACCACTGTTAATTGCAGCATTTTCCCTGTAGAAACTAATTATAGCCCGATGCTATCAAAACAAGGCAAATTGTTAATGACACTTTACCTGACAAAAAAGAAATAAAACTATTTTGCCGCGAAGGAGAATGTTGGGATTGTGTCACAAAAGGCATTTTAATCATAATTATAAAAATGAAGAGGACTGCTGGAGAGAATCCATCGGGGCCCATCATGTTTACCTGGTTCTCCCCGAGAAGAGAGACTGGAGGAGCAGATGGGGGTGGGAGGACTGAGAATTGGTTCTCCCCTTGAAGAGAGGCTGGAGAGGGAGAGGGGGAGGAGGAGGGAGCATCTTCCCTTGGCCTGGGCTCCAACTTTCCGGATGAGATGCTGATACAGTCAACAGTTCCTGTAGTATATGTGCTGCTCAGGACTCCTGACTGTTTCCACAGATGTACAAGCAGCCATTCTGTAAGCTGTTTGAAAGCCTCTGTTCATTCATTTAACAAACGCTGAGTATTCTTGACCTGTCAGGCCCTTCTCTAGGTGCTGAGATCATGGAAAGAAAGAAAGTGAAGTAGCTCAGTTGTGTCTGATTCTTTGCAACCCCATGGATTATAGCCTACCAGGTTTCTCTGTCCATGGGATTTTCCAGGAAAGAGTACTGGAGTGGGTTGCCATTTCCTTCCCTAGGGCATCTTCCCAACACAGGGATCAAACCTGGGTCTCCCGAATTGTAGGCAGATGTTTTTACCATCTAAGCCACCAGGGAAGTCATAGCAAGTGATTGAACAGAATTAAGAAAACCAAAGCAAAGCAGAACAAACAAAATAAAACAACAAAACCTCTGTCCTGTGTGGTTTATATTCTATTATATATAATATTATATAATAAGATAAATAAGCAAAAATATATCTATATATGTCAGATGGCAGTAAGGTTACACAGAAAAACAGAAAGTCAAGGAGTTGTGTAAGGAGTGTAGGGGTACGACTTAAAATAGGGTGCTTGGAATGGGACTCACAGAGAAGGTAGCATTTGAACAAAGACCTAAAGGCAGTAAGAGATAAAACCTTACAAGTTTCTTTAAAAATCAGAAAATATAGCAGAGGCAAAGTTGACATTCATCCAGGAAGGTTAGTAATGCCAAACAGGTTGTTAAAATACTGAAGTATGTCTGCACTAGATGGTACAGCCACCTGTACAGGCAGTAGACAACTAAAGGTGTATTCTTCACACAACAAAAGTCCTCCAGGACCTTCTCCTTCTGTTTCCAAATGTCCCTTTCCTTCCTCTTATAAAGACATCAGTCATGAGGTTTAGGACCCACCCAATCCAGAATGACCTCATCCTAACTTAATGTCCTCTGCAAAGATCCTATCCAAGTAAGGTCACATCACAGGTACTGGGAGTTAGGACTTAAATGTATCCTTGGGGGAGACATAACTCAATCTACTCTACTAGCTTTGACCAGGGTAGCAGCAGTGGATATGGAAAAATGCATTTTGACTCAGTATATTCTGGACAAAGAGCTAGTAAGTTTCTCTGAAAGGCTGGATGTGAGAAAAAGAGGTATCAGATTTGATTCCAAAGTTTTTTGTTATGGGAACCCAGAAGATGGAGTTGCTATCAACTAGGATGAAGAAGAGAGAAAGGGGACAAATTTGGGCCACAAATCAGGAGTTCAGTTTTGAATATGTTGAGACATCTATTAGGTATAAGAGTAGAGGATGAATAGGCAGCTAGATTCCACCTTCTAATTTTTATATATTCTTTATAACTTCCCCCAGTGTGAGGTATGGCAGATGTCTTAACAAATGATGTGTGTAAAAATGAACGAATCAAGGACTACAAGCAGAAAAAAAACATAGTTAAAACAAGTATGGCTTTTTTAAAACTTAGGATGAAAATGGTACTTCTTAAGAATAGAAACTAACATTTGTATACCCTTTCCCATTTGCAAATTTTCATTTCATTTTTCACATGCCTTATTTTAACCATCCCTTAATTTACTGATCCATAAATGCCATAACTATATCTATCCTTTTCTCCTTTACTTTTCACTTTTCTTCTTTTCTCAGCTATTTGTAAAGCCTTCTCAGACAACCATTTTGTCTTTTTGCATTTCTTTTTCTTGGGAGTGGTCTTCAACTGCCTCCTGTACAATGTCATGAACTTCCATTCATAGTTCTTCAGGCACTCTATCTATCATATCTAATCCCTTGAATCTATTTGTCACCTCGACTGTATAATCATGAGGGATTTGATTTAGGTCATACCTGAATGATCTAGTGGTTTTCCGTACTTTCTTCTTCAATTTAATTCTGAATTTTGCAATAAGGAGTTCATGAGCTGAGCCACAGTCAGCTCCCGGTTTTGTTTTGCTGACTATATAGAGCTTCTCCATCTTCGGCTGTAAAGAATCTAATCAATCTGATTTTGGTGTTGACCATCTGGTGATGTCCATGTGTAGAGCTGACTTTTGTGTTGTTGGAAGAGGGTGTTTGCCATGACCAGTGCATTCTGTGGGCAACACTCTGTTAGCCTTTGCCCTGCTTTATTTTGTACTCCAAGGCCAAATTTGCCTGTTACTCCATTATCTCTCGACTTCCTACTTTTGCATTCAAGTCCCCTATGATGAAAAGGACATCTTTTTTGGTGTCAGTTCTAGAAGGTCTTGTAAGTCTTCTAGAACCATTCAACTTGAGCTTCTTTGGCATTATTGGTTGGGACATAGACTTGGATTACTGTGATATTGAATGATTTGCCTTGGAAACGAACAGAGATCATGCTGTCATTTTCGAGACTGCACCCAAATACTGCAAATTGGACTCTTTTGTTGACTACAAGGGCTACTCCATTTCTTCTAAGAGATTTTGCCCACAGTAGTAGATAAAATGGTCATCTGAATTAAATTCACCCATTTCATGCAAAGATGGGCACAAAGAAGGACAGATGGTATGGACCTAACAGAAGCAGAAGATATGAGGAAGAGGTGGCAAGAATACACAGAAGAACTATACAAAAAAGATCTTAATGACCCAGATAACCACCATGGTGTGATCATGTACCTAGAGCCAAACACCCTGGAGTGTGAAGTCAAGTGTGCCTTAGGAAGCATCACGACAAACAAAGCTTGTGGAGGTGATGGAATTCCAGTTGAGCTATTTCAAATCCAAAAAGATGATGTTATGAAAGTGCTGCACCCAACATGCCAGTAAATTTGGAAAACTCAGCAGTGGCCACAGGACTGGAAAAGGTCAGTTTTCATTCCAATCCCAAAGAAAGGCAATACCACAGAGTGTTCAAATTACTGCACAATTGCAATCATCTCACATGCTAGTAAAGTAATGCTCAAAATTCTCCAAGCCAGGCTTCAACAGTACATGAACCGTGAACTTCCAGATGCTCAAGCTGGATTTAGAAAAGGCAGAGAAACCAGAGATCAAATTGCCAACATCTTCTGGATCATCGAAAAAGCGAGAGAGTTCCAGAAAAACATATATTTCTGCTTTATTGACTATTCCAAAGCCTTTAACTGTGCAGATCACAATAAACTGTGAAAAATTCTGAAAGAGATGGGAATACCAGACCACTTGACCTGCCTCCTGAGAAATCTGTATGCAGGCCAAGAAACAACAATTAGAACTTGGCATGTAACAACAGACTAGTTCCAAATACAGAAAGGAGTACATCAAGGCTGTATATTGTCACCATTTTATTTAACTTATATGCAGAGTACACCATGCAAAATGCCAGACTGGATGACAAGCTAGAATCAAGATTGCTAGGACGAATATCAACAACTTCATATATGCATATGACAGCACCCTTATGGCAGAAAGCGAAGAACTAAAGAGCCTCTTGATGAAAGTGAAAGAGGAGAGTGAAAAACCTGGCTTAAAACTCAACATTCAGAAAACTGAGGTCATGGCATCTGGTCCCATCACTCCAGGCAAACAGTTGGATGAACAATGGAAACAGTGAGAGACTTTATTTTGGGGGGCTCCAAAATTACTGCAGATGGTCGCTGAAGCCATGAAATTAAAGGACACTCGCTCCTTGGAAGAAAAGTTATGACCAACCTAGAGAGCATATTAAAAAGCAGAGACATTACTTTGCCAACAAAGGGCCGTTTAGTCAAAATTATTGTTTGTCCAATAGTCGTGTATGGATGGAGTTGGACCATGAAGAAAGCTGAGCTCCAAAGAATTGATGCTTTTGAACTGTGGTGCTGGAGAAGACTCTTGAGAGTCCCTTGGACAGCAAGGAGATCCAACCAGTCCATCCTAAGGGAAATCAGTCCTGAATATTCATTGGAAGGACTGCTGCTAAAGCTGAAGCTCCAATATTTTGGCCACCTGATGTGAAGAACTGACTCATTGGAAAAGACCCTGATGCTGGGAAAAATAGAAGGCAGAAGGAGAAGGGGATGCCAGAGGATGAAATGATTGGATGGCATCACCGACTCGGTGGACATGAGTTTGAGCAAGCTCCAGGAGTTGGTGCTGGACAGGGAAGCCTCAAGTGCTGCAGTACATTGGGTCGCAAAGAGTCACACACGACAAGCAACTGAACTGAACTGAACTTATATCTATCCTAAAGTGAGAAAACCAACAGCTAGAGAGGTTAAACCAATTTACCAAGCTCACCCAGAGAGGACGAAGTAGAATGAGGCTTTAGTTCCAGACTTCTACCCCAAATTCCAAGCCCTTTTCACTATACAGAGTTCTCAGAGATATACATTCTGATCAGATTAGTGGTTCTATTTCCTCTGTTATTTAGAAATTTCTTATATCAGAGTCAACATAAGAAAATTAGCTTAGTTTGTAATAAGTGGTCTTCAAATCCCACTTTTTTTTAATGCTGCTGCTGCCGCCAAGTCACATCTCTTTTAATTTGAAATAGCTGATTAGCTTGAAGTAACTTTCCTAAATATAGACATTCCACATCTTTTCTGTAAAAATGCTAGATATACCCTGTTTTTGCTTTGACATTCAGCAAAGCAGTGCTGACTGGAGCACTTAACTACAAATAAGAAATGCCCTCCTTCACTCTCAGGAAGAGGAACCTCTGGAAATCATGAAATTTGCATTTTTAGTTCTACCTGTCTCACTAACTCTTTGTGAGGCTTTGCATGAGCCATGATTTCTCTGGGTCACAGATGTAGCAAAAGTAAAATGACAGGTTGAGATTTGATGGTCTTAAGACAGCACATCAGGGCTATACATGGGCTCTGAAGTCAGACAGAAATGGAGGCAAATCTCAAGTCTACCACATACTAGCTACTAGCCAGGACAATCACCAACTTTAAGCCTTTATTTCCTTACCACTAAAATGGACAAAATGTCTACTTTTCAGTATGGTTGTATGGATTAAATGAGACAAGGTATAAAAAGCACTTAGCACGGTGCCTGACATATCATAAGAGCTCAATCCAGTTGGTTACTGCTATCAACATTAGAATATTATGCATCCTTGTACTTCAGGAAATGGGTGGCACCTATAACATAAAAGAAAATCAGATAATGCAGCTGAAAGAGTGTGAAATAAAACCATGATGTTTTAATTCTCTAATTTACTGATTCACTCATGATCTGTACTATTCCGGCTCTGTGCCTTGGTTTACTGATCTTTAAAATGGACAAGGTATCACTATGTGTTTCCTTTACAAATATTCAGGGTGATTAAAAACTACTATGTTATTCATATGCCATATTTTCCTGATAATATCATTCATGCCTTGCCTTTACATCATTAGCTAGAATTAGGCCTCTTAAAAAATCTTTCATCTTTTAATTAGAAAGAAGAAACCATGAAAAATCAGCTAAATGATAAATGGAGTAAATTGTGGCATCAGAAAAATAGGCAAAGCTGTTTCCAGCAATGAAACTTACAACTAAGAACTGCTCAAGAAAGCACAGGCTATTTCCAGTAACACATAAACATAGATGCCTTGGTGGTACCTTAGTTTATCCTGTAATGAACAATATTACTGCTAAAAAAAAAAAAGGTATTTTCTCAACTGGGTGGAAAGCAAGAAGAGATCACACACTAGATTTGTTTAGGCTGACACCTGATTCCAGAGCTATAGTTGTTTGCCTTATTGTGAGTTGAGGATCCAGAGCAAAGGTTTCCCAACAACTGGGAACTACAAGGGAATATGGATGCTCCTCTCCATTATTCAATCAGATCAAGTATAATCCTTTGGCTCCTTCTGACAGAGTCTGCTACTCAGAATTAAGAGAATGTTTCATGCTCATCACATTGCCTTAGAGTTGGTCTTCAGTAAATGTTTGTTGGGTGAGCAAGTGGAAATAATTCAGTTCACTGGAGTTCAATGCTTGATCTGAACCTCTAATAAACCAGAGCCATTGTCTGTCCTTTATTAGAGCTACTCATGCCTGGGCTCTTTTCTATCCATATTGGAGAAGGCAGCAGGCAAGGCTTAGTCATTTGGGAATCCCAAATACCTTACATGTCGTAGGAGCATAGTAAATATTTTTGCAATTGTGTTAGCTCAAATTGCTTTTAAACCCCTTTAGGAGGGACCCTAAGGAGAGCCGATGCCCAATCTTTTCTTCTATTGCCAAAAGGACATCCATGAAGAGTCTCTATGCACCCTTGTTATTTTTCACCCAGAGATTTCCAGAGCACTACTCTCTTCAAGGCAGGGCAACAGATATACTAATGACCCAGGCAAGGTTGTTGCCCTCCAGAAATTCACTACTTGGTGGGAAAAAAGATGGAACACATACAAAGATAAATAGGAGATACAGCAAACCGTGATCATGTGCCAGCAAAGAGGTAAAACTAACAGCGAGAGGAGACTGCCACATCAAGGTGAGTTGTCACTTAAAAAAGTATTTGCATTGAACATTTTAAAGATAAGCAGGTACAACTTTCACTTGTAAAAAGGATATAGCCAGCAGTCCCTGATGCAACTAGTCCTGACTCTCCACTCTGGTACTTAAGAAGAGAGAAAAGATGAAAATTAGGCACACTGAAGATTAATATTGGAAAGAGGTCCATGACTGGAATCTAGAATGACTTTGCACTACACCTAAGGTCAATGGAAATGGCTTAGGAAACTCAATCAGGAAGAAGAACTGTATCTGTATTTTACCTTTTGAAACAGCCTTTTCAAGTACAGAAAGATGGCAGAAAGAACTACCCTTCTACCACTGCCAGCTTCCTGGTCCAAAGAATCTCTGGAATCTCTACCTAATGGAAAACTGATCAGACTTGAATGCATGGCCATAACTTTTGAAGATCCTCTCTGCTCCCAATTTTCTATACCCATTTAGAAACAACTTATATAAAATAACTTGCTAGAAACGAGTGGTTTGGACTTTTTCTTTTTACATCACATCCCAAAATATGATTCCTATAAAGATAGAAAAACCCTAAGAAGAATGCATGCTAGGATTATGGTTTTCCAAATACTGGAGTAGTTCGAAGTATCAAAGAACCAGACAGTGTATGTGGGGGAAAATCTTAGCCCCATACGACTGAGCCACGTTAGATGCATTGCTATTTGACACTGAGAACTGAGCTGCAAGTTAGAAACAACCACCACAAGAATTTAGAAAAGAATTTGATCCACACCCAAAGCTGGGATGATAGGGTCAGGGGAGATCCATACAATCAGTCTGTGGACAAGTGCCAGCTTCCAAAAGATCTCCCCTTGTTTGAAGACGAATAAAAAGGACCCCAAACACACCCAAGGGTCTTATGAAAACACACTGCAAAACAATGGAAAGAAAAAAAAAGTCATTCTGAAGCTTTGGAAGAACAGACCTCTAAAAATGATCTGTACAGAACTCAGAAGAAAATTTTACAATATCATGTGATGTCATTAGTGCGCTGCTACAAGATATGATTGAAATGAAACAGGAGAAGAAAGTTATTATGAGAATAAGCTGAGATATAAACAGAGTATAGTGTAATGAGAGTGAGCCAAGAAAAAAAGGGAGCTGGATAATATTATTACAAATTGCAAGGAGACTGTAAACTTATAATAAGACCATCTAAATCCACCTCAGGGTAGTAGAATAAGGCCTGTCAGTACAGAAAATTATATCCGTAACTTGGAAATGCTTTCTGAGGATATAGGAGAAAATACTAAAAGATCAAGAGATGAAAGAAGGTGGTAAGTAAGCAGAAGGAAGAAAGAACAGAGAGATACCCAAGAATTGAGGGATCTCAAGAAGCAAGATAGAGCAATTGGAACAAATGCATTAGAATAAGAAATGATTGGGAGCAAAGAAAAATTTCAAAGATGAGTCAAGAATGAATTATCATAATATAAAATAATGGATAGTAATAATAAAGATTCCTTGAACATCCATCTAAAGATTTTGTTCATGTTAATTTCATTAACTCACAACTTCATATTAATAAAATTATGTCCATCCAATCGATGATGCCATCCAACCAACTCATCCTCTGTCATCCCCTTCTCCTCCTGCCTTCAGTCTCTCCCAGCATCAGGTTCTTTCCCAATGAGTCAGTTCTTCACATCAGGTGGCCAAAGTACTTGAGCCTTAGGTTCAGCATTAGTCCTTCTAATGAATATTCAGGATTGATTTCCTTTAGGATTGACTGGTTTGATCTCCTTGCTGTCCAAGGGACTCGCAAGAGTCTTCTCCAACACTACACTTCAAAAGCACCAATTCTTTGGTGCTCAGCTTTCTTTATGGCCCAACTCTCACATCCATATATGACTACTGGAAAAACCATAGCTTTGACTAGATGGACTTTTGTTAGCGAAGTAATGCCTCTGCTTTTTAATATGGTGTCTAGGTTGGTTATCACTTTTCTTCCAAGGAGCAAGCACCTTTCAATTTCATGGCTTCAGTCACCATCTGCAGTGATTTTGGAGCCCAAGAAAATAAAGTCTGTCATTGTTTCCATTATTTCCCCATCTATTTGCCATGAAGTGATGGGACTGGATGCCATGATCTTCATTTCTTGAATGCTGAGTTTTAAGCCAGTTTTTTCACTCTCCTCTTTCACTTTCACCAAGAGGCTCTATTGAGACTTTTTCCCCTTCAGTGTAGTCTCTGTACCTAAGAGTTACCTAACAGTCTTAAATAAATAAACTGCTTTTATGTTTAAACTAGTTAGGATGGCTTCTGCTTTGCCCCCAACAAGCCACCTAGATTTGAGTTCTGCTCTAGTTATCAAAAGAAGTCATATACTCTCTCTAAGCTTCAGTTTCTGCATATCATATCTTACTTGATTAACACAATAACCTTATGAGATTGAGTCTGTCTTCCTCAAAGACCCCAATCATACTTCACTAAGGCAATACAAATGCTTTCCTCATTCTCAGTTGAAAGTTACACTCACTAGACTATGTCTACCCCCAACTTTTCTATTTGCAAAGATATGCTAATTTGGGCCAAGAGATGCAGTGAATTGGAATCCTGGAACTGGGTAGTGGGGAGCAGGGTAGGGTTTTAAAGAATTTCTAGCTCAACCACTCATCTGATATATGGAAAGTCAACACTGGGAATGCTTATGTTGATATATTTGCAATCCATCTAAAGCTGAACTTACCCCGAGCCTGCTTTTTGCCACAAGTGTGCAGCAAAGCATGACATTAACCAGTTGTTTTGTCTACACGTCACCTAATTTGAGCACCCTTTATAAACTGACTGTACTGATTAGTTGTTCATTTACTGGAGAAGTTCATCCCAAATGCCCATTCCAGAAAGTGGCAGACATAACAATCTTATGAGGCATTTTCCTGAGACAAGCTGGTCTGGAGCTTCACTTCTGCCAATCACTATCACCTTCACTGACAAGGTGATATCTAGCAGCTCAAACAGAAATGGTAAAAAGAGCCAAGCCTGGCAATAATACAAACTGTATAACCCAAACTGTTCCAAATTGAACCTTAGGCAGTTTCTCCAAATGAATTATTGACTAACTTGCCCAAGGTCTAGAAAGCTTCTCCATAAATTTTCCTTTGTATATTTATAATTATAGACTTCTCTCTGAATTGTTGTCCTTTGCCCTGGGTAGCATTTCACAGTAAATGTAACACAGAGGTCACATCCCTTTGCTTCCCTAAGGTATTTTTACTGTGGGCTCTAATTTTCTGGCTCCCATTCAGTGACCACATTTGCTTTCCGAGCAACAAGTTATCTTCCCATTTTATGAATGTAGGCTGACATAGATGCCACCTGGCAACATGAGAAGATGCTGAAGGCAAAGAAAGGCCTTGTAGATGAAGACCAGAAACTGAGCTCAGGCTCTGAAACCCTCCAGTGCCCAGCTTTCAGGAGCTAGGAATGGCCATTACATCTATTCTTAGGATCAACATCTCAGAGGATGTCTACACCATTGCTTTGAGGTAGACATTCTGGGAATGAGATTTAAGAGTGGACTCTTACTACCCAGTGAACTATTTGGTTTCATCTGGAGATGGGTTCTGCCATCCCCAGAGTGTCTTTATGTGCATGCATGCACATGTACACACACGTACACACATAAGACTACACAGTGCCAGTCTGCTTGTCTGCATGTAAACAAATTCATCCTCAATGACTCCTTCCCCTCCCTCCTGCATTCTGGGTTGGCCCTCAATTCTAAGTAATGCTCTTACATTGCCCAGTTCCTTTTCCAATGATTAAACTGAAACTTCCTTTCAGTATTGAAAAATCGTTCACACTAAGACTTGATGACCCCTACCATTTCTGTTATCTCTGAACTTCTCATGACTTTCTCATGCATCAGTAATGGGCCCTGACTCACCTCTCCTCTGGGACCACTTCTGTCATCATGACTGTAGACCTTAGCCTCCACATGATGGCCCATCTGCCATTTTGGCCTCTCAGTTCTTTAGCTCAAATGACTGTTTAACCACTTTAACCTCAGACAGCCATTCACGTGGTCACTTCCTAGACATATTTTTATCATCAGAAACTGTGCCACTTGTAAAATCTCCAGTTCATACTTTGAACTTGCTGTTCACCCTTTACAGTAATTTCTTGCTAGTATTCCCCCTCCAACAGTTCTTTAACCCCACTGATTCTCTATAACATTACTATCATTTTTTTTTTTTTTCTTTTTTATTTTTTTTTATTTTTATTTTTATTTTTTTTTATTTTAATTTTATTTTATTTTTAAACTTTACATAACTGTATTAGATTTGCCAAATATCAAAATGAATCCGCTACAGGTATACATGTGTTCCCCATCCTGAACCCTCCTCCCTCCTCCCTTCCCATTCCATCCCTCTGGGTCGTCCCAGTGCACCAGCCCCAAGCATCCAGTATTGTGCATCGAACCTGGACTGGCAACTCATTTCATACATGATATTTACATGTTTCAATGCCATTCTCCCAAATCTTCCCACCCTCTCCCTCTCCCACAGAGTCCATAAGACTGTTCTATCATTTTTATAAATTGTCTCTGCTTCATGTCCTAACTTTCCTCTTATTATCCTGCCCAAATCCCATAATGCACCACTTAAATAACTGCTTTTAAAACACCTTATTTTCTTTGCCCCAGTCTCTTTCTGTTACACTTGCCTGGCAAATAACGACCATAATTACACTCAAATATACCTTTACTGTACATAGTCTCCTATGCAGACAAATTTTACTGGAGAAAATTAGGCGAATGTAGTAACTGGACTCACTTAAAATTTATGACCACAAATCTGACATGGGCATTCAATATTGTATAGCGATATTATATACTTCTTCAGTAAATTAACTTTCCCACTCTTCAAAATGGCTATTTCATACTTTTCTTTTTTCTCAAATCTCCACCACAATCTTCTCTGTCTATTCTCTGCTGATAACTTTGCCTCAGACTTCAAAGGGAAAAGGTGCAGTGAGATCAGAACAGTCTCATCTTCCCACTATCAATTCTGCCAACTTATCCACAGCATATGTTCTAAATCCCTGCTTGTGAAAATGAAAGCGGTATCCCTGTTCTTAACCAAGAAAACACTTCTCCTTGTGTATTGGATCCCATCTTATCTCAACTTCTCAAGTACTCTGAGGCAAGTGTCTTCCAATGTGACACAGCTGGGGCCCACACTTGGTCCATAAATCAAAATGCTAATTAAAGCTGAGTATCATTAAAATAATTATAACTAACATATACCATTCATTCATTTGCCAGTCTTTTGCAGGACAAAACTTGCAGTTCTGGTTCTCCTTTTGCATACATTGTGTCATCTATAAATTTTAGTTTTGTTTCTTTTCAGTTCAGGGAGAATGGAAAGATGCTTAAAAATGATCTGAGGCCAACATCGTTGATTGTTATGAGTTCCCCAATTATTTATAGTTGTGTTGCTCACAACAATAGATCAATGTTTTTAGTAACTTACTAAAAAAGTCTTTTCAAAGCATTCAGCTAATGTTTCAAGCAATTTTTTCAATGCTTTATTCATTTTATGTAGTATTTCATTACATTACATAACTATAGTAATGAATACAATAGGCTGTACTGGTTGACTAGGGCTGCCGTACCAAAACACCCAGACTGAGTGGCTTGAAAAACAGAAATTTATTTCTTACAGTTCTGAAGGCTAGAAATCCAAGGTTAAGATATCATCAGGTTTGGTTTCCTTGGAGGTCACAGGACAGGATGAGACGATGGCCTTTGGCTTATAGATGGGCACCTTCTGGCTGTTGTCACATAAGGTATTTTCCCTCAGTATGCATGTTCCTGGTACCTCTCTTCCTCTTCTTAAAAGGATACCAGTCTTGTTGGCTTCCTAGGTGGCACGGTGGTAAAGAATCTGCTTGCCAGTGCACGAGACACAAAAGACTTGGGTTTAGGAATGGGTACTGACCCAAGTATTCTTGCCTGGAGAATCCCATGGACACAGGAGCCTGGCGGGCTACAGTCCATAAAGTTGCAAAGAGTCAGACATGACTGAGCACAGCACCTACTATATTAGTGCCCCACACTTAGGACCTCATTTAACTTTTCAGAACATCGTTAAAGGTGCTATCTCCAATTACAATCCATTGGAGGTTAGGACTCCAACATAGTGGACTGAGGTGGAGGGCAACATTCAGTCTATAAATTAGGCTTAGCAGTTTTGAAGATGAATTACAACTGCATCTTTGTAAACAATAGATCAAACTGGAAAACACAGTTATTCATGGGCTTCAGAGTGTGAAATACCAGTCATGGGGATCACTGCTTTACCTCCCACTCCTGAAAAAAAATGGACAAATACTGCTAATCCAATCTGAAGTAGAGGTTGATTAAGAGAATTTCAATCATACTAGGGTATCTGAAATGGCAACCCACTCCAGTATTCTTGCCTGGAGAATCCCAGGGATGGGGGAGCCTGCTGGGCTGCCATCTATGGGGTCACACAGAGTTGGACACGACTGAAGTGACTTAGCAGCAGCAGCAGCACTGTATCTACATTAGCAGTTTTTTCCTCTTTACTAAGTGAGTTACATCTCTGTATAAATGTGGTTTAAAATAATATTTTAGAAAAGATTTTAAAATGAACCCTTCCTTGGCCCCATGTCCTTCTGCTGCTGCTCTATTTCTTTTCTCTCTCCTCCCCTCCAAATCCCTCTTCACCCATTTACTTTCTCTCAAGTCACAAAAGCACTGTACATATTTGGTGTCCATCTTTATTTCATCCTTTGCTATCCACTCTGATTGGGCATAATGGTCCTTTTCAAGGTCACTATAATTTTCATCTTGCCAAAGTCAATGGTTAATTTTTTTGCTCTATCTTGAATTCTCCTTGGATATTTACAAAGTCAATTGTTCCCCCTTTTAAAAAATGTTTTAATTTCTGGCTCTGTGACAGTCTCTCTCCTGTTTTCAATCCCCTACTATCACATTAGCCTGCCAATCTTGGAGTGTCCATGGCTCTGTCCTTGGCTCTCTCATCATCTTTTTTTACATTCTATCCTCAATGTAATTCTCATCCCATCTTGACTTGAAAAACCACTCTGACATTCATAATTCTCCTACATCTCTTCTCTCATGACCACACTCATATATCTAACTGCCTATCTAACATCTCCACTTAGATGCCGAATGGCTTCTCAAATGGAAAGGGACCAAATTAGAATTTGTGCTTCCCACTCCCACCTTCAATACAGGAAAACTCTCTTCTTTGCAGCCATCCCATGTTCAGTAATGGGGCCACCACATCACCAGTTACACAAATCAATAATGTAGGAGTCACTCAGATTTCCTTTTTGTTCCTAACATTCTACATCCTTTCATTAAAAAGTCATATCAGTCCTTCCCCAGAACCTATCCCAAATCCCACCTCTTCTTATCATTTCCATGCCACCTCTCTTGTTGCAGCTACCTCTCCCCTGGGTCGCTTCCACAGCTCTAAGTCATCTTCCTGTCTCCATTCTTGCCAGTATAACCACTACAGTCCATCGTCTACAAATAAGGCTTCTAAAATGTAAACCGGATCATTCCCCTCCCCTACAATAAAATTCTATAATGGTCTCCATTATTTTTGAATAGACTCTAAATTCCTCCACTGGACTACAAGGTGATCTGACCTCTACTGACTTTTTGATCTCACGTTTCTTTAATCTCTTCATTATCCACTAGCTTTCAGTCAAATTGGCTTTCTGGCCACCCCTCAAACACACCAAACAAGTTCTCTTCTGAGAGTCTTTCCATATGTAGATTCTTCTTGAAGCATTCTTTTCTTAGATTCTTGCAGAGTGGCCTTCGATTTTCTTGTCTGATTGAATAAACGTAAATGACTGCTATGACTAACTGCATTGTGCAATTTTTTTAAAGGCCAGGCAAAGTCTTAACCTAAATGAATTTAATTTTATGAATGGAAATGAGGGTGTCATTATGTTTGATGAAGGAGAAAGGGAAGAATAGTAGCTTCCTAGGCTGGACCAGTCAGACCACATACACTTTCCTGGTTTTCTTGCTTCCTACCTTCTCTTTTCTGCTTGTGGAAATTCAGTCCTGGTAAGTTCATGACTGGGACCTCCCACGTCAACCCAGTTCACCATAATCTGGGAAAACTTTCTACTTGCTATCTTTCTGCCATTCCTCTGAACATCTCCTTGGGGCATCCTTCCAGCCAGGCCTCAGAATCAGCTATATAATATGTGGGGCCCAATGAAAAATGAAAATGTGAGGTTCCTTGTTCAAAATTATTAAGGACTTCAAGATGGTGACAGCAGAGCATTAAACCAAGAGTGAATCCATCTAAATACAGGACTCTGGTGACTCATAGGTCACATACCTTTGAAGTTAGTTTCTTAGGCCCTTCTTTGACATCAGGCTCATTTTCTTTCTGATGCATCTTCTTTTTTTTTAATTTAAATTTATTTATTTTAATTAGAGGGTAATTACTTTACAATATTGTATTGGTTTTGCCATACATCAACATGAATCCGCCACGGGTGTACACGTGTTCCCAATCCTGAACCCCCCTCCCACCTCCCTCCTCATACCATCCCTCTGGGTCATCCCAGTGCACCAGCCCGAAGCTTCCTGTATTCTGTATCTGATGCATCTTCTAACACACCTTTAAATCTCTCCTCCATTCTGACTTCTCTCTCTTGATTCCTGTCCCCAATACAACATTAATCCAATGTGTGAAAGGTGAAACGTTAGAGTGGAGAGAATCATGGGCAGAAGGAGCTGGAAGCTTGAAAAATCAGGGAATGGGGGTGGAAACACAAAGCCTAGCAGGCAGAAAATAAAAATGCTTGCTCACATTGTGGCAGGTAACAATCACCCAGGGCTTTAAAATCCCTGGATTCCGATATTTTGATATCTCTACAATCCTCCCAATTAGTTTTGTTCATATAAGGGACTAGATCCATAGTAAGAATAGTATTTTGTTACAGTTAATTAGCTTTCCTTTATTGTTGTCATCAATTTTGTCCTTTTTACATTGCCTAGAGGAGAAGGCAATGGCACCCCACTCCAGTACTCTTGCCTGGAAAATCCCACGGATGGAGGAGCCTGGTGGGGTGCAGTCCACGGGGTAGCTAAGAGTCAGACATGACTGAGCGACTTCACTTTCACTTTCATGCATTGGAGAAGGAAATGGCAACCCACTCCAGTATTCTTGCCTGGAGAATCCCAGGGACTGGGGGAGCCTGGTGGGCTGCTATCTATGGGGTCGCACAGAGTCAGACACGACTGAAGCAACTTAGCAGCAGCAGCAGCAGAGGGAAAAATCTCTCTTGTTATTCCAGATGCATGAGTCTATTTGCCTTATTCTGTACACAAGCTGAACTGTACAAATTTCCACTGTTTCTTTGCTTGTTTCTTTTCACTGGGATAGATTCATTTTGAAATTGAGTTCACACTTGAAGAATGAAGCCCAGTTCATTGCCAGCAGGCCTGGAATTCAGCTATTTTCAGTGCAACCAGGACTTGAGCAAAGCTTAGATAAAAAGTAAAATATTGGGGCAATCAGAAGGAACTATGTAGACTCAAGAGACTTTTGTGTTAGTGTTTTCCCTTCAATGGCTACCTATATTTGACGGGTCAAATGTAATTTTCTCCTCTTTCTCTCTGGCATTTCTTCAAATAATGTGTGTCACCATTAACAGGCAGTCAGGTCACTAGAGGTACTTTCCATGCTTAAAAGCTTTCAGGGAATCTCATTTTCATATGAAAAAGAGGCTACTTCTTCTTTCTTTCTTTTTGGGACATCACAGCTGTCTCTCTCCTCTTCCCCCTAACTTCCCAGTGACTTAAAAAAAAAAAAATTAGTCTGCCTCTGACCTATTTTGGTGACTTGGATCTCCATGGAGATGCCTGGATTCCTAATATAAAATATCTTCTGTCCAATTCCAATTACCCATTTACTTAAACAGTGAAAGCTGGCATGGAGATAATATTAAGGAGCCAAAAAGCTAGAATACAAATCATCTGAGGTGGCAGTGGTGCCACTGCCTCTTGGCAGTACCTCACATGCTCTTTAAGAAACCTTAGTTATAAAGTATGCCACCCTACTTTCAACAATGACCTGTGCCTCTCATCCCTTCTGTGGCATGAATCCTAAGCCTAACTTTAAACTGACACCAGTCACCTAAACTCTTTCTCCAGCTGGCCATGTTGGAGGGTTAGTTCACAGTCTATAGGTGCCTCCATGACAGTTTGATGCATGAGTAAGTTTGGGTCCCCCTGGTCAATATAGGCTCCAACTGTCCCTAAGCAGAAAGAAATAAAGAAATCTCTGAGCCAGAAATCAGCAAATAAGAGTAAGCCATTCACTGGGTAGCCGAGGGCGTGCAGAGGCCCTGTCACGGGCTACCAGACCATGCTGAATGGAATGTGCGGTCAGCTTGCCTCTGTGCTGTGAGGGACAACCCCGCTGCCATCCATGGTCACCAACTCTCTGCCCCCCACCCCAGGTGTCTGTATGCACCAGGGTCATCGCAATCTGCAAGACAAGAACGAGAGGAAGGAGAAACCACCCCACACCTTTGACCCAGTGCTACTTGAGCTCCTAGTGTGCCTGCTCTCCAAGAAGCCACTCAGATATGAAGCATCGACAAATGAATTGATTAATGAAGAGGCAGGAATAGCCTATTCAATTATTGATGGGATTCCTAACATGATACCACAGGCAGCTAGGATGACACATCAAAATAAGAAGCAAGAAGAAATGGAGCATTAGATCATATTTAAAAACAACAACACGCAACTGAATATTCTAAATACCATCTACATTTTAAAAAGTCAGAGTGGCAGGTAATAAGTGGAGGAGAACATTTCTGTCTCTTCCTATGTTGACTGTTTTTATTCCGTTGGTAATCTTTGGCAGGACTGTTTTACTTGGCCTCTGTGAAAGAAAAGTCCCCATGGGGCTGCACTAGCGCTGTGCTTTTACAGTCTGCTCTTGCTGATTACCATACCTGTTTATGTGTTCTTCCACCTTTGGACTTGGATGGGTATTAAACTTTTCAGGCATAATTAATGCAATCAGAGCCAAGCTGGTATATCCTAATGGCATGTTTGAATGTCTATCTCTGAAAGCTCAACTACATGGAAATATTGGAAACCCACTTAATTTGCAGGAAAGATACTTTGGCTAACTTCTGTCAAAGGCTTAAGGACTATGGGAGGATTAAGCTGCAGAGGCTTCTTCATTGTACTTTGGTTTTGCCCATGTTTTTTGAAGGTTGTCATTTATACCTCAGGTATCAGAAGAAACATTCCAACAAAGTGCCTTGGAAATTAACAGCCCCAACCATTATCTGATGACTTACCCCTTCATAATTAAAAGTTCTCAATTTTAAATTTTATGCTTATTTTAGATTCAAAGTCTTTGGTAAAGTCACATGTTAAAAATGACTGAAATAATTCCAAAGGAGCAATGTTGGAGTAGCTTGGAGAAATGCATTTGAACTAATGTGATATAAAATTGTAATGAAATGAAAATTCCATGGACTTGCCAAAATTCAGTTTGTAAAATAACCTTCATTTATTTGGCATCAAATGCTTCCATTAATTATAATAAAATAAGATATTGATGCTTCAAAAAAAAAAGTGCAATCAATCAATGCAAAGAAATAGAGGAAAACAACAGAATGGGAAAGACTAGGGATCTCTTCAAGAAAATTAGAGATACCAAGGGAACATTTCATGCAAAGATGGGCTCAATAAAGGACAGAAATGGTATGGACCTAACAGAAGCAGAAGATATTAAGAAGAGGTGGCAAGAATACACAGAAGAACTGTACAAAAAAGATCTTCATGACCCAAATAATCACGATGATGTGATCACTGACCTAGAGCCAGACATCCTGGAATGTGAAGTCAAGTGGGCCTTAGAAAGCATCACTACGAACAAAGCTAGTGGAGGTGATGGAATTCCAGTTCAGCTATTCCAAATCCTGAAAGATGATGCTGTGAAAGTACTGCACTCAATATGCCAGCCAATTTGGAAAACTCAGCAGTGGCCACAGGACTGGAAAAGGTCAGTTTTCATTCCAATCCCAAAGAAAGGCAATGCCAAAGAATGCTCAAACTACCACACAATTGCACTCATCTCACATGCTAGTAAAGTAATGCTCAAAATTCTCCAAGCCAGGCTTCAGCAATACGTGAACGTGAACTTCCAGATGTTCAAGCTGGTTTTAGAAAAGGCAGAGGAACCAGAGATCAAGTTGCCAACATCCGCTGGATCATGGAAAAAGCAAGAGAGTTCCAGAAAAACATCTATTTCTGCTTTATTGACTATGCCAAAGCCTTTGACTCTGTGGATCACAATAAACTGTGGGAAATTCTGAAAGAGATGGGAATACCAGACCACCTGACCTGCCTCTTGAGAAATCTGTATGCAGGTCAGGAAGCAAGAGTTAGAACTGGACATGGAACAACAGACTGGTTCCAAATAGGAAACAGAGTACGTCAAGGCTGTATATTGTCACCCTGTTTATTTAACTTATATGCAGAGTCCATCATGAGAAACAATGGACTGGAAGAAATACAAGCTGGAATCAAGATTGCCGGGAGAAATATCAATAACCTCAGATATGCAGATGACACCACCCTTATGGCAGAAAGTGAAGAGGAACTAAAAAGCCTCTTGATGAAGGTGAAAGAGGAGAGTGAAAAAGTTGGCTTAAAGCTCAACATTCAGAAAATGAAGATCATGGCATCCGGTCCCATCACTTCATGGGAAATAGATGGGGAAACAGTGGAAACAGTGTCAGACTTTATTTTCCTGGGCTCCAAAATCACTGCAGATGGTGACTGCAGCCATGAAATTAAAAGACGCTTACTCTTACTTGGAAGAAAAGTTATGACCAACCTAGATAGCATATTCAAAAGCAGAGATATTACTTTACCAACAAAGGTCCGTCTAATCAAGGCTATGGTTTTTCCTGTGGTCATGTATGGATGTGAGAGTTGGACTGTAAAGAAGGCTGAGCACCGAAGAATTGATGCTTTCGAACTGTGGTGCTGGAGAAGACTCTTGAGAGTCGCTTGGACTGCAAGGAGATCCAACCAGTCCATTCTGAAGGAGATCAGCCCTGGGATTTCTTTGGAAGGAATGATGCTAAAGCTGAAACTCCAGTACTTTGGCCACCTCATGCGAAGAGTTGATTCATTGGAAAAGACTCTGATGCTGGGAGGGATTGGGGGCAGGAGGAGAAGGGGACTACAGAGGATGAGATGGCTGGATGACATCACTGACTCGATGGACGTGAGTCTGAGTGAACTCCGGGAGCTAGTGATAGACAGGGGGGCCTGGCGTGCTGCGATTCATGGGGTCACAAAGTGTCGGACATGACTGAGCAACTGAACTGAACTGAACTGAACCTATTCAAACTAGATAGAACGGAACAACACTTCTTGAAATTTTGTAATAGTAAATCACTGAATCCATAAGTAGGAAGTGGACCTTAGGAGACGTGGCCAGACACAGGCTCTCCCCTCCCCACCTCTATTCTCTCTCTTCACCTCTCTCACTCGTTTGCTCATGTACTCAACATCAGTATACTTAGTAGGCAAGAGTGTGGACTCTGGCACTCGACTTTCTAGCTTTCCATTCTAACTAATCTGTGCTTCAGTGTTCTCTTCTGTAAAATAGTACATCAGTTCACTTCAGCCGCTCAGTTGTGTCTGACTCTTTGTGACCCCATGAACCGCAGCACGGCCAGGCCTCCCTGTCCATCATCAACTCCTGGAGTCCACCCAAACCCATGTCCATTGAGTTGGTGATGCCATCCAACCATCTCATCCTCTGTCATCCCCTTCTCCTCCTGCCCTCAATCTTTCCCAGCATCAGGGTCTTTTCCAATGAGTCAGCTCTTTTGCATCTACCTCAAGGTGTTATAAGGATTAAATGAGTTAATACATATAAAGTGTTTTGCTCAACACTTTGTATCTATTAAGCTCCCCTCAAACTAAGCTTTCTCTGCTTGTTTATCAGTACTCATGACTAAAGCATAGTGATCCTTGTTCTGGTTTTTATAAAGTCCAGAGCTCTCTGTTAATTGACTCTGGTATACTAAGTGACAAAAAAAAAAAAAAAAAAAAAAAAAAAAAACCAAAACTCTGCTGCTGCTGTTGCGGCTGCTGCTAAGTCGCTTCAGTTGTGTCCGACTCTGTGTGACCCCAGAGACGGCAGCCCACCAGGTATTAAATCACAATTAGATTTTTTTTTTTTTACCAGTTGAAACTAATCAGAGTAAACAAATACTATAGAACCTATAGAACTGAATTCTGAAATGACATTATGATTTAAATACTATGAATTCCATATTCCCGGGAAGGTAGCCATTCTAGTCCAATTGTCACTCGCTAAAGGGGGTGGCATTGGAGCCATATTAGCAGAAGCTAATACATCACTGTGTGATGCGAGTGTATGCTCCTTGGTTTTTGTCTCGTCACAACAAAGATTTGAAGGGATGGACCTTAAAGCCCCCTCGGCGTGTCACAGCTCTCGGGTCTTGGACAGACCGTGTTATAGTTCTCAGGTCTCGAATAGACTGTGTTATAGCTCTCAGGTCTCGAATGGACCACATTATAGCTCTTAGACAAATCAGTGTTACAGCTCAGTGTTACAGCTTTATTTTATTTAGAAGATAGCAGGAAAATCCATCTTCGAGGTGTGAGGGTACGTTGATCCAAAGACGTGAAGAGTGCCCCAGTGTGTGGGAGAGAGAAAGAGCGCCCTTGGCTCCTCCTTTTATATATTTTTTCTTCTCCCTGGGCCTGCCCTATGCAAATTGGGCTTAGTCAGGAGTCCTGTTCTGCCTGAAGTTCTCACTCCAGTCCTCGGACCTTCCTTTGACCTTCCTTTGTTCTATTTTCGCAGGCTTTTCCCTTCCTTGTCTTTTAGCCACTGTCATTTTGGACTCCTTTTCCCTATTCTAACTACCTAACAATTGCATGACAAGCAGTGTTCTAGGAACTGATATGTATTAATTCATAAAAACTTCAAACTAGTCACTACGAATAACCTCACTTATAAAATGAGGGCCTATTAGGATGAAGAACTGAAAGTCATGAAAATAATAATAGCTGAACCAGAATTTGAGCAAAGACCCCTGGCCTTAACTGGCTCCTCACAATCTCACCCTTGGGAAGGAAGCTGACTGTCAGAAAGGAAGTAAAGGCAGATTTAAAAGAAGGGGACTGTAGACAGGGAGGAATGATTAATCTTTCTTATTCAGAAAAATCTTTAGGGTGTACGTCTTTGAAGAAAGCAAAGTCTCTGTCTATGTGAACTACGTTAAACCCTGATGTGATGTGAAACCCCAAGAAGTAGAATTATCTGACTCGTAAGTCATCATGGACAATGAGTTGCTAGAATCATAGAAAGATTCAATACTACTGAGTCATGTTGATGAAATTAGCTTTTTGTTAAGTTCTTAAATACAATTATCTATAGGCATTTGTTCAAAATCCTTCTGAATATATATACAGGTATTTATGTGAATGCATTTATATGAATAGATATATATAGCCCTATACATATATGTGTATAACATATGCATAAATGTCTTATGCTGTGAGTTATATGGCTATGTATAGTATCATGAGACTTCATGATAATCCAAATATCACATAAGATTAAATTTAAAAGTATTAAGAGCTGACTCATTTAAATTCTAGTGTTGGAGAAGACTCTTGAGAGTCCCTTGGACTGCAAGGAGATCCAACCAGTCCATTCTAAAGGAGATCAGCCCTGGGTGTTCCTTGGAAGGAATGATGCTAAAGCTGAAACTCCAGTACTTTGGCCACCTCATGCGAAGAGTTGATTCATTGGAAAAGACTCTGATGCTGGGAGGGATTGGGGGCAGGAGGAGAAGGGGACAAGAGGATGAGATGGCTGGATGGCATCTCCGACTCAATGGACGTGAGTCTGCGTAAACTCCGGGAGTTGGTGATGGACAGGCTGGCGTGCTGCGATTCATGGAGTTGCAAAGAGTTGGACAAGACTGATCGACTGAACTGAACTGAGTTGAAGGTTAAATAAAAATAAAATGCCCCTCTAGGCACAGAGTTACAGTCTCTGATTTTCAGCTTCAGATCATCTACTGAGCTGATAAGAATAGAGAGATCTTTGACTTTTTATAAACTGCAGTATTTCTTTTTTCCTCCCTGGGTCTCTATCCATCTTTATTTTTCCTCTCTCCAAAAAAAGAAATCTTATTATAATTCCTTTACCTAACACTTCTCACCCCCACTGGCATCAAACAAAGCTGCCACTTCTGAAATGCTTCTTTGTTGCAGACACAAACCTTTTCTGCACATTAAGAATCAAAGGCTAAAAAATCATCTGCAGCTTTTCCAGCTCCCAACGGATAGGATAACTTGAACCCCTGCAAATTCAATCCAGTCATCTCAAAAAATCCTGAGAATTTAACATCTGAAAAGAACCCATATTCAGTAGAGTGTTTTAAACTCCTTCAAATTCTATATGTAAAATCACTATGCTCTAAAAGGTTTCAGATTAATTTGTTCCAAAAATATTAGACTGCCACCCACATTCAAACTGACTTGGTGTGGAAGGAGAATGTAATTTAAGCAAGACTTATGTCTGCACTTAAAAGTCTTAAAATTAAGAAGTAAAGTCTACACACAAACTATACATTACGGGAGAAACTATCAAGGTTCAGGGTAATTATTCTATATCTTTTAATTGTCATTTCACGCATTTGAAAACTAGAATTTTTAATGGCTTGACGAAAAGATTCAAAGTAACATCAAAATAAATGAGCAGTAACTACAATAATATAGCACAGAAAAAGAGTCTATAAGTGTATGGGGGACACACTCACAGAATAGTGCTACCATTTCCTGTCAACTCTTCAGTTTCAGCCAATTGATCAGAACACTACTGCCTGACCCTGTCCTTTTCAGATAATCAGAAGCAAAGTTCTCAGAGGTTCTAGGGAAGAGGCAATCTCTCCTTCATGCCTTGACTTTGTTCTGCCCTCTTTGACTCTGTTCTACTATCTTATTTCTTACATCAAATTGTGCCAAACCCTGCCCCATATCCCATCGTATCAATACACAGCACTGTAATGTTGCATCACCTCAACTGTAAGGAACTATATTATATACATCTGCATCAGCTTGGGCTCTTTTGTTGCCAATGAACAGAATAACCAGTCATCCCAGTTTGCCCAGAAATGAGAGGTTTCCTGGGATGCAGGACTTTAAATGACAAAATGAGGAAGTCCCTCACTATAGATAGGAAATTCAATTCAAACTGGCTCAATTTAAAAGGAAAATCATGAGCTTACACAGAAGGGGAAACATGCAGCTTTGGGAATGCCTAGATCCAGAGGCTCAAAGATCATCCAAGTAGTCTCTTTCCATTTCTTGGTTCTGTCCCCTACCCCCTCCCTCCTCCCACCCTATACTGGTTTTCATCTCAAATCCCACACAGCAGCATGTCAGTCCCAGGCTAAAAACCTCCCAGATTCAAATGTAGGAAAAAAAAAAAAAGTTATGCTTCTCTCTTCTATTCCCAACAATCTGAACAAGGGCCTAGTTTTTATTGGTCCAAGATGGGTCATGCACCTATTCTTAAACCAAATCCTGAGCTAAAAGGAAAGAAGTGCTGGTTTGCACAGGCATAGGTCACATGCCCACTTATGCATCTAAGACTGGGGTCAAGGCCACCCAAACAACAGGAACTAAGAGAGAAGACATGGCAGCTCCTCCAAAGAAAACGCCAAAGTAGACAAAAGTAGATTCTGGGAAACCAATAAATACATTAACAATTCATGCAACAAAATTTGGTGCTATCCCTGAGCCAGTATTATGGAGAATAGATACACTGAGAAGTACTGGCTTTAGAAAATGTTGTAGTTGGGAGAGGGAATGTTGATGGGAGGGACAGTTGACTTAAGGGTGATGGGTAACAGAGCTGGGCAGAAATGGTGGGGGCACATCAATAATTGAGTAACACGGCTGCTGTTGATCTTAGGATAGTTTTTCAGAGATCGTCTGTTGCTTTTACTATGCTTCACAGTGAAATTTTCTGAATTTTTCAATTGCTCATTTTTGTTACTGGGCAAAGGCATTGTATGTATTAGGTTGGTACAAAAGTAATTGTGATTTTGGACTGTGAATTTTAAATCATTATAACTAGGCTCAAACACATCTTTATTAATCAAAGTAGGAACCATTACAATCAACACATTTTTGCCAAAAAGAAATATGTTTGTTTATGTAGCGTAAAAATCCACGGTTCAGGATTCAGTGAACTCTTGGAAAGCATTTTCTACCTCCTGCTGGTTGTGGAAGTGTTTTCCTTGCAAAAAGTTGCTTGAAGAAGTGGTAGTTGGTTGGAGAGAGGTCAGGTGAATATGGCAGATGAGGCAAAACTTTATAGCCCAATTCATTCAACTTTTGAAGCATTGGTTGTACAGTGTGTGGTCAGGCATTGTCATGGAAAATTGAGCCCTTTCTGTTGACCAATGCCAGCTGCAGATATTGCAGTTTTCAGTGCATCTCATCGATTTGCTGAGCATACTTCTCAGATGTAATGGTTTCTCCATCTCAGATGTAATAGTTTCTTTAATGGGATTCAGAAAGCTGTAGTGGATCAGATGGGCAGCAGACCACCAAACAGTGATCATGACCTATTTTTATTAGTGCAAATTTGGCTTTGGTAAGTGCTTTGGACCTTCTTCTTGGTCCAACCACTGAGCTGATCATTACTCGTTGTCATATAAAATCTATTTTTCATTGCACATCACAATCCAATCAAGAAATGGTTCATTGTTGTTGCACAGAATAAGGGATGTCGACACTTCAAAAATGACAATTTTTCTTTTTTTTTTTTGGCCAACTCATGAAGCCCCCATTTATCAAGCTTTTTCACCTTTCCAATTTGCTTCAAATGCCAAATGACTGTAGAATGGTTGCCACTGAGTTCTTTGGCAACTTCTCAAATAGTTGTAAGGGGATCAGCTTCAATGATTGCTCTCAATTGGTCGTTGTCAACTTCCAATGGCCAGCCACTGTGCTCCTCATCTTCAAAGCTCTGGTCTCCTTTGCAAAACATCTTGAACCACCACTGCACTGTACGTTCATTAGCAGTTCCTGGGCCAAATGTGTTGTTGATGTTGCAAGTTGTCTCCACTGCTTTATGACCCATTTTGAACTTGAATAAAAAAACCACTCAAATTTGCTTTTTGTCTAACATCACTTCTATAGTTTAAAATAAATATAAAATTATAGCAAGTAATAAATCATTAGAAAAAAAAATTACAGCAAAAAATGTGCATTAAAATGATGTATAATATAACCACATTTACTTAAGAATGTATTCCAGTATCAAATGGCAAAGTTCAACAATGCAACCACAATAATTTTTGTACCAACCTAATAGTTCAGCCGCAGACATGGAGAAGGCAGATGCTATGTGGATGTCAGAGAATGGTTGGACTTTTAGCTCCAGACCAATGTCTGCATTGAAACTTGTTCAAACTGCCTCAGCTGTTTTTGACTGAAGTGACAAGAATGAACACTTGGCTTTGTCATGAAGTCATAAAATTCATTTCAGTCTGGTTTTAAAAGACGCCCAACTGAGGCCAGAAATTTAGGAACTGTTAGTATGAATTGAGTGTTGATTAAAAATAAGAGAAACAATTTCAAATCGTACTCTCTAGCTGACTTCATGGATTTTTGAGGGGGTGGGATGTTAATCACTCAATTTTATGGAAAATAAAAATAAAAACAGGTGTCATTAAGACTGCACCTTTTCTGACTTTGCAGCATGCCAGGCTTCCCTGTCCACCACCAACTTTTGGAGCTTACTCAAACTCAGAGTCGGACACAACTGAACTGAATTAATGATACTATATGCAGCCATGTCCTCATGGAATATTCAGAGAAGGACTCAGTAAAGATACAATGAAAGAGGTTATAATATTAATAATTGTGCTTTTGCCAGATTCTCTGTGATTTTTAGGATGATGTTTCCCAAACTTTGATGTACAAACAAATTACCTGGGATCTTGTTAAAATGCAGATTCTGATTTGGTAAATGTGGGTGGTACCCAAGTGTCACATTTCTAACAAACTCCAGGTAACGCTGGTGATCCTTGGGGTCAGAGTTCAGGAAGGGACTGCTTGCATTGCACAAATTCAGTAAAATTCAGTGACCTACTGAATAGAAGAATTTGCATGTTCATAAGATCACCAGGCAATTTATATCACATTCAAATCAGAGAAGCACTGCTCTAGAGCCAGTTTCCACGAACACATTCTTTGTGCATTGGCAAGTCAGTCCAACTGTACAAAATAATCTCAACCAATAGAGAAATATAGTCTGAGTATCTTAAAATAAGTAAGGAGAACAGAAAAGAAGAAAATTCTTCCCTTCTAAAACTCTGTTAAGGGAGCATTGCTTCACCTCGAAAGACTGGTTTAACATCTAATGAATCCATGTTTATATCCAAGAGACAAAAGGGAATACAGAGCAAGAGCTCAGAGGTCAGTTAAAAAAACGTATGATATCAGGAACTGGCAAAGAGGACTCCATAGTAGAGCCACAAAAAATCATTTTAGGAATGCAAAGTTTTGATTGAAATATTCCCATTAATGAAAACTGGCAGGGTCACAAGTAGTGAGTAATCAGTAAAACCACACACTACGCGTGCAGCACATCCTTAGGGACTTGGCATGAGGTGGTCATCAAAAGCTAGGTGATTTTTACCCAACCAATGTCACTGAATAAGGACACATATGCTGAAAGGCTTACAGATATTATACAAGGCACATGTACATAAAACAGAAACCATATGAGGATACTTGATAAATATTTGTTGAATAAGCTCAAGAATATCCGACTTGTGTTCTGAATAAAAGAGTTGTAATTTGAAAAAAAAAAAAAAAAAAAAAAGACTGCACCTTTTCTAAATCTTAGGTAGGGAAGAATAATGAAATAATCTCTTAAAATGCCTTGGTCCTCCTGGGAATGAAACAACAGCCAAGTCTCAGAGTTCCACAGGTGGTCTATTCATCCTAAGGTTTCTTGGGAATGAAGCATTTCATGTTTCTAGCATTTTTCTGCTTTCCCATACAATGTTCTCATTCAGTTCTCATGAGGAACCTATGAGGTTGGCAGATAATCTGTTCCATTTGCAGATAGAAGCAGCTGGCCTGCAGAGTGGTTAAATAGCTTGGCCAGGGTTAAACAACTAGTTCAGAGACTTAGGACCACCCACCAGGGGTTGGGATTTTTTTGTTATAACTGCCAAATACCATCCCAAGGAAGCTGAGTAAGTTAGTAGTTTTACTTTTCCACATATGGAGTATGCCCACATATGGAGTAATTTATTAATTCTTTCATTTATTATTGACTGCCAACTCCATTCTAAGGACTATGCTGGGTGATAAAAATACAGAGATGAATAAGGTACACCTCCTGCCTTCAACGAGCTCTCAGCCTACATGGTTTCCTTTCCTTATATGTTACCAGAAAAAGTTAAATATAAATGATTTTTGGACTGTGCATCATTTTTTTTGCTTTGCATAATTCCATTGTAATTATTATAAATTCAGAGAGCAAACATAATAATTGTAACTCTTGACTATGTTCCCAAAACTGTGCTAGGTACAAATTTAATTCAGTTTTCAAACCAGATGTGCAGAGCAAATATAACTTATTCAATTTGTCTACAATTTATCTGGTCTTCCTTCCAAGGCCCAATGCTTTGCTTAAGAAGAAAAAAATAACAATTCTTGTTCCAATTTCATTTTGAGCTTAATAATAATAATAATTTAAACTGTCCCTTAGGTAGTGTTCCTGCAACATCCAGGAAGCAAATCAAACCATTCTGAAAAACCCTATTTTAAATGTCAGAGGTTGAATATCACCCTTCTCTCTTTGTATTTTTTTCTGAAACAAATGCTAATACATCCTTCCTCATGCTCACATTGCTTCATGAGTACTTCCCAAGATAGATGTCCATGCAACTAAGAAGGTCTTGTACTCTCAAAAGCTAAAAGGAAAAATTTATTAATCATTTAAAAATATAGCTCCTGTGAAACACATTATCCCCCAAAGTTTTCATGGAAGCTCTAAGGAAGAGGTGGCATTTATAGATGAGTTAGCTAAGAGATGGGGAGGCTTAATGCCACATTTAAAACCACAAAGCAGATTAATTTTCCTGTGCACTTAATGATTTAGCCAAAATACTACAACTCCAGGTGTGACCATGTGGGTCTGGCAGGAAGAGTGGTGTTTCACGTGGCTTCCCTACCAGTGAAGGGCACTTGCTGTCCACTGTGCAGAGAATGCTTCCTTTCTGTGTGGCTCTCTAGAGCCCAGCATGGTACCTGGGCATACAGTAGGTGCTCAGCAAATGTTTGCTGAGAGTTAACTGCTTGCCGTCACTCTGGGAAGTTTTTTTTCTTCCTCATTGTCCATTTCACAGATGGAGAAATGGGCACAAGGACACAATGCTGGTGGTGGCCAAGCTGGGGTTGTCCCAACTCCTGATTCCCAGGCTGATCTCTTCCTCTGCCCCTCACCTTGTACAAGGCTCTGAAGCATGCATGAATCCTGCAGGAAGCCACATTGAATCAGTGTTAGACAGACTGTTTTGGACATCTGGAAACATTCCTGAGGGCATGCAAGAGTCCTATCACTGAACCAGAAGACAGGCTCAGAGGCTAGAAAGCACAAACTGGGGACACAAGTTCTGCAATGCCTCCCCCCAAAGAAGATATTAACACCCAAACCTAGGCCAAATTCTGGATTTCTAGTCTTGGACACTATCTGGCAGCAAGATAAATTAACCTGATTTGCCATGCTGTGCAGTGGGTGCCTCATAAATGGTGGTAATACTAGGCTTAACCACTTGACTCATGTTAGACTATTTGATGACCACAGCAACTCCCTTGAACAAGTATATTTATCCACATTTTATAGATGAGACATTGGGGCTCAGTATAGTTCACTTTCAGAATGTCAAAGAGATCTTAGGGTGGTCTACTTTGGAAGTCTTTTGAGAACTGTGCACTTCTGACTTCTAATAGAATGACTATTGTTCTGTAACCCCAGAGTGCCTTAGTCATTAGTTAACTCAAGCACCTACTTAGGTTTTTGGCAAGGCCTAGACAGCCTCGAAAAGGCTCCAAGCCATATTGGGGCATGAGCAGAAAATATTGCTAGTGAAGTTTGAGCTGGAAGAAGCCAGCCTGATGGCCCCACAGGGTCATAGGCTCTGTGGGAATATGGAGTGGAAGGCAGTGTGGCCTTATGATGAGGAGTTGCTAGGGCCAGATTCTACTCCAGGCTCAACTTTTTCTTAGCTCTGTGTCCTTGGACAAGGTAACTAAACCTTTCTGTGCTTCACACCTCTCATTCATAAACTGTGATAATGGTACAGAGACACTGAGAGGATAAAATGAGATAACACTTGTAAAATGTTGAGCCCCACTGCCTGGTATGTGGTAAACATTCAAATTATGTCACCTAAATAGACAAAAAGGGGATAGAAGAGGTGGCAAAGAGCAGGAACAGCCACAAGACATACTGAGTTAAGATCCAGAAACTAGAGAAAGCTGGTATCCCTGGGAAATTATCTTAACGTCTTTTTCATTTTTCATGGTTTTATGTTCATTTTTCCCCAGTCTTGTTAAGTCTCATTTATTTGTTAACATTGACCTTTCATTAATAATTGCCAAAATGTACTGAATACTTATATGTGCCAAGCACTGTGTGAGCTAAGTATGAATTATGTTAATCTCCTAAACATTTTGTTGAATAGTCAGTATTAAATCCCCACTTTACAAATGAGGAAATGGAGCAGAGACATGGAGCATCTTGTTTACTAACAAGGGGTGGACCAGGATTTGAACTCAGCTGGGTATCTCCTGAGTTTTCACACTTGACCACTCAGTGCCTCTTGATGCTGCTGCTTCTGCTAACCACCACCCACACCATCATCCTTCTGATCATCATCATTATTATTATTATCACATCTAACTTTTATTGAGCTAAACACAGCCTTTCAGGATTGCTTCAAGAGCTTTATGTATATGAATGTGTTTAATTTTCACACTCTTATAAAACAAATAAACATAGCATCCTTTTTTTTTTTTCATCCTCATTTTATAGACAAAGAAAGGAAGTGCCTTACTCAAGGTCAGCCTGCTGTAAGTGGTCCAGCCACAGTTTGTCAGTAGAACACCTCATGAATGGTTTTGTTTGCCACCATCTACAAACATTTTTCATATTTTCTATTTGGAGCCTCACTGCCATCCTTTCAAGGAGGATGCCTCTTATACAATGAAGGAGGAAGTTGAGCCTCAGAGATGGGATGTACTCAAGATCACCCAGCTGATCTATAGCAAAGCCAAGAGTAAGCAGGTCTGTCTACCTTCAAGCACAGTGCTCTTGCTATGATTCTTCAGCTACAAGTAACTGACTCCACCCCATCCTTATTCTCCTTCCCACTCCACCACAGACACCCCATAGATACCCTCTGACTGATTTCTCTTTGTACTTCCCTATCTTAGATAAGCACCTCAAGTGTGGTCATCTTAAGTCAAACACCTCTAGTGTGGTCTAACTTCACACTGGTCTTCAGTTAAAAATCAACCTGAAAAATCAAGTCATGTTAACCTATCTGGAAAAACAGAATTTAACACTAGATTTGAGTGAAGAAATAATATTTTAAAGCTAAAACCTTAAGCAAGTGCCAGGCCAGCAGAACAGATTGGTCAAGTTCTTCTAAAAACCTCTATCACCATATCACATGCCTGGTTGACCACAAGGTAAAACTGTTCTCTCCTGTCTCTAGCAGGTGCTTAGCTTCAGGAGGCTATCAATTATAGATTGATAAGGAGATCAGTCTATAGCATCAGGAGATCAATCAATTATAGATTGATCTCAGTCCATTCCTCCTTTATCTTCAATCCAAAGAGGAAGTGGCAGGCAGGCCTGTAACCCAGGTATCATAAAACAGTAGAAATTTTTCTTCCCTGTCCCATAGCTCTTCATAAAGAGAGTGGAACAGCTGAACTACATGGAGATAGCACCTTAGACTGAGACAATAAAGGCCAGTAAGTGCCAAATTACTCCTTAAAATGGAGAGAATACATAGACCCTAGAAGAGAAGTCTGAGAACCCAACATCATAAGTCTCCATTTAAACCACAATCATGATGAAACCAGCAAGGGAGAAAGAAAGAATGGAAAAAAATCACTCATCCAGTCATTAATATAACTGTATGCCTATAGATTAAATTTGCAAAAGTTATATACTCCTATAGTGGTCATCATATAGCAAGTATTTTAACTAGATACATCTTTTGGCAAAAGGGACTAAATACTACTTTTTTGTATCTCACACAGTGCCTGGCAAATAGGAGAAATACTCAAGAAAATATTTGTTGATATCAAATCATTGATTCATTGAAGCATTGATTCAATACTTACATTGATTCTAAACTTGCCAACTTAAACCTCTCTTTTATTGTCATTCACTAATTTGCAAATATTTGCAAATGCTACTCTATGCCAGATACTAGGATGCACATTTTTAAAATATACACAGTTACTGATCCTTAGGATCATGCAGTCCAGAGGGAAGACTGTGAAGAAATAATTACAGACAGGATGGGATATATAAAGGGAAATCAGGACACTAATGATGTATAGACAAGTCACACTGACCTTGCTTGGGGTTTTCAGGACATCTTCTCTAAGCAAAGGAGGTTTCATCTCAGACCTAAGTGAAATTTACTGAGTCAGAGAGAGAGGGAAGCTGGAATCCAGGAATGTGAGAAAGTTTAGATGTTAGAGAAGAAATGCTACTTTAGAAGTAAAGAAAGGAAGTGTGACAAAAGTAAAACAAAACAAAGTGAGAGAGAGAGAGATCAAGGATCAGACCTTAGATGACTTCTAAGCCATGGTAAAGATTTCAAGTGTTATCCTAAGGGGATTTTAAAAGATCTCTTGCTGCCAAAGGAGGACAGATAACCAAGAATGGATAACAGGAAAAGCCACCATACTGCATAGGAGCAATAGTATAACAGGTGACTTCATTCACCAGCAAACAGAAATTGCTCAGATGGGTAATACCTAAATTTGTACAACCGCCAAGCCACATTTATGGGATTCTTCCCAACAATCTTCAGAATTTGAAAAAGGAAATAATAAAAGCCTGGTGAATAGACAGAAAGGTCACATGCTGAAGGATAAGTGGGAGAAATTAAACTATTAGTGTATGAGTGCCAAGTGCCTTCTAAGTGACCATGGATATTCGGGTAAATGTGTCTGGTTGGACAATTACTGAAACAGCAGGCACCCAGAGGACAAAATGTACTCAAGTAAGTCTATAATTAACAGACAATGTGGTGTTGACTGATGCCCTGTTAGGTTCTAAGCCTGGGTATACAGATGGCAGCCAACATCCAGACAAAAGATTAAATATTCAGTGACCATCTGGATAGGCCTTGCCACCACACCAGATGTTGGGATCATTGGAAACATCTGGAATATTGATCTGACTTTCTGCTTTTCCTAGGAAAATTTGCAACACTGCAAGTCTAGCCACAGGGACTCAGAGAGATTACAATTATCCACTGGCCACAGTAGGAGTTCAGAGAAATGAGTGTCCAGGTAATTTGAATGGATTTCTATGTTTAGGCTAGCTGCTTCAACACCCAGGAATCTAGTTTTTCTTTTCTTATCAGAAAAAAAGCTTGATCCTAGAGTGCTATGCTAAAATACAAATGCCTCAAAGTCAGCTGTCATTCCAAAACAGATTTAAATTCCCAATTCCTGAAACATGATCAGCAAACACACTGTTTTACAAGGTGAAATATTAATGATTCCTGAAATGAACCCTCTTCAGATTGAAGTATCTAAGACAGTAACACCTATCTCAGCTGTATGCAGGGATGTCTAGTGTCCTGAAGAGTTAGCTTTGCTTGGTTACTTCCATTTAGATGCCATAAACTAGTACTTCCCTACTTGGTGTCCTCCAATGCAAAACAGAATTAGAACTAGAAATTTAAGGGCAGTATCTGAGTCCTGATCAAGAATCTTCCTGCTGCTGCTAAGTCGCTTCAGTCCTGTCCGACTCTGTGCGACCACATAGACGGCAGCCCACCAGGCTGGAGTGGGTTGCCATTTCCTTCTCCAATGCATGAAAGTGAAAAGTGAAAGTGAAGTCACTCAGTCGTGTCCGACTCTTAGCGACCCCCTGGACTGCAGCCTACCAGGCTCCTCCGCCCATAGGATTTTCCAGGCAAGAGTACTGGAGTGGGGTGCATTGCCTTCTCCAAAGAATCTTCCTAAGGGCACGGAAAGCTAACTGAGGGGTGAGCTGTAAAAACTACAAAAATCTCAGGAAACTCAGAATCGTACCATCAGTTAATATACTCATAACAAGATTGAAAAAAGCTCATCGTGTAAAGATAAAATGCTATAATTTTTCCTGATTAGGAAACTACCATGGGATTATAGTAAAAATAAATTGAGAAGGATAAAGAACGATAGCAATAAAAAGTCATAAATAATAAATTTACACATAATCACCCTACTGAAAGAGAAATGTCATTAAAATCAGGTAAATTTCCTTTCTGTCTTTTTCCTTCTTGTGTGAATATTATGTTTGTGGGTGTGTACATGCGTGCCCATGTGATTAATATTTAACAAAATTGTGATCATCACATATTGTTTTGCATCCCAGTTTTCAAAATGAAGAATATTTTTTCCCTTTATTATTTTAAGTAAACTTGATTTTTAAAAGCTACCTAAGAATTCATCCATAAGGTGCTTTGTTGCTGTTGTTTAGTAGCTAAGTCATGTCCGACTCTTTTTGTGATCCCATGGGCGGTAGCCCACCAGGTTCCTCGGTCCATGGGACTTCCCAGGCAAGAATACTAGAGTCAGTTGTCATTTCTGTCTCCAGGGGATCTTCTTGACCCAGATCAAACCCACGTCTCATGCACTGGAAGGCGGATTCTTTACCACTGAGCCAGGGCCTGAATTTATTTAAGCACTGAGACACATACATAAATAGGAATTGGGTAGCACTTTGGTATTTCCAGTACCTATGCCAAGGACTTCCACTTTGTTATTAAAGAAGAAAAAAATGACAATTTTCTAAAAGGCCTTTTTCTAAGCAATAATAAATACAAGTCAGAATGGTTTCTGTAAGATTCTAAATGTTGCAAACCTTGAAGTTTATCTTTTCAAAGAGAAAATACTCACATTTGCAGTCTCTGCCTTCATTTATAGAAATTCTAAGACAAACTGAAGGAGGAAGAAATTCAGTGTCTCAAGAAGAAACACTTTTCATATCTCTAGAATTTGGGGAAAAAGTTCATGGAAGAGAACCTGAATTCACATAGTGAACTGATTAAGCTTGATTCTTTTATCTGCAGACATAGGGAAAAAACAGATCTTAAAAAATCAAAAGGAAATATTGATGGGATTGCTTTAAACAAATAGAAATGATTTATGAACACCTACAAGTCCTAGAAATAGAATGTCCACAAGCCCTTCCCATCCATCCTTCCATCTACTTCCTCTGCTATAATCTTAGTTCATACTCTGTCCCTCCAGGCACCCCACCCCCAGAACCTCTCCCCCTTGTCCCCTGTGTCCCAGAATAGCTAAGCACAACAAGGTAGAAGGGAAAACAGAGTAGAATGTGGGCAGGTCTTGTATTTTCATTTTCATCACATCTGTGGAGGTTCTGAACATGTATGTCAGATGAGATACATGTTTGAAACATAGGTTCTTAGTTCCTTATACCCAGAAATCCTGACTTAGTAAGTTTGGCAGAGATCTTGGCCAGATTCAGAGATCTGAATTTTAGCAGCTCCCTAGGTTACTTGAGATTAAAAAATCACATAAGTAGAATATGAGACAGCAAAATCAGAGAAGTACAATTAAGTGACATTATTATTTTTTAAAATTCTCCATTTCCTAAAAATCTTGGAAATAAAAACCTAAACACAGTTCTTAATTGCTGATTCCACTGCCCCGTTCCTTTAGTTTAGTTTTCTAGTCTTTAAGGTGGGGAACGGGTGGGGCAATTTTAAGAAAACACAATAAGACTTTGGGACTACTGACTTAAAGCCTGTTTCTCATATTTAGAGCAAAGCTTCTAAGAAAGTTTTTCTGGAACCTCCATGTTTCCTAAATGGATAACATCACCCTCTGTACCCAAAGCTCTAACCACACTGGATAATTCCCAATTTCCTCTCTCATGATAGGTATCTTTCCCCACAATTGTTTTTTTCTTCTTTCTCCACTTGGTGATTCCCTCCTCATCCTACAAACCAGTTTCAAATGCTGACCTGGGACAACTTCCATAATACTCTGCAGAATTCATGACTCATTAATTCATTCAATTATTAATTGACTTGAGTGATATACTGAGAACTTACTATGTGTTCGGCATTTGGGAGAGCTTGAAAAACAAAATTTTGTTTCTGTCATCAAGCTTACATCACCCTTCCTCATAGCATTTTGTTTGTAGATAGCTGTTGGAGCTAAATTTGCTGAGCACTTTGTTTGCTCCAGGCTCCATACTAAACATTCTACAGGCACTGAAACCTAGGAGATTCATTAATCCCATTTTATGTATGAATGAACTAAGGCAAAGAGAGGCTAAATACTTTGCCCAAATCTCACCACAAGGTGAAATCACAAAACTGGGGTTTGAATGCAGTTAGACTGAGTTCAGAGGCTTTGCCTCAATCATTCCATGACATTCCTCCTATATCTTTACCTCACTTTCACTGTACAGTATTACAATTAGCTGTTTATCTCGCTGTTTCTCTCATTATATATCGAATAGTTCCAGAGAAAGCGCAAAGGGAAAATCTATTTTATATCACTTAGCACCTGGCATATAAAATGTACATTAAAATATGATTAGATCTTAGAAACTGAGGTGTTTATTTCCAATCATAAGTGTGCTTTGGTAAGTAAAGCAGAACAAGACTGACTTGTTGAGTATATTTGGAGCTGGAGGTATAATTTAGAATTTGGATGGTGTTCAGTTTTAATCTTGTACTCCTTGGCTGGATTCATGTAGTCTGGTTAAAATAGTTTCTTTTATTTTAGGGTTTTTAAAAATAAATGTATCATAGTAAAATACTTTGCTTTTGTTGTATGTTAACAGGAATAAAATTGTAAACCTTCTCTGAGATGATAATAGAAGCTAAAATTTATTAAACATTTACTCTGTGCTTGAAACTGTGCCAAGCACTTCACATGTACTATCCCACTGGATCTTCCCCCAAAGAGCTCTGACCCACAAACTATTTTTATTCCCAACTTGGACCTCTGGTTCAGCCAAGGTGCAAAGAGCTTGTAAGTTATCACTCCTGTCCTTACAACAACCACAACAAAAATTTGGGCAATCTAAAGATCAATCATTTTCCTGGAAATGTCAGAGAATTGAGGTTGAAGGACAAACAGCTACCACAACATACAGAGACACAAGCACACAGAGAGAGTCACTGCCAGACCACTTACCTGGAGCAGAAGCCACTAGAACAATAAATTGGAAGGAACACTTAGTGGTGATTTTGATGGACAGATGAAGACGGCATGTTTATTAGCATGAAAGAAACAGTCTTGTTGGGGGCTATAGTCTTAGAGTCACAACAACACTTTCATGACTTTTACCTCCAGGAAACACACTAGGTTCTCATCCTCTCCTGGCTTTGGCAGAGGGAAGGGAAGAGTAATCATGGTGAAATAATCACAGAGCCGTCTCCATAACAAAGGCCCACTTTCCAAGGAAGACTTTGCCAGCATCAGCTCAGCATGAAGAAAGGCCTTCCTCCTAGGACAGGCCCCTCCAGCCTTTTCATCTCACTTAATGGGAGGGAGGAGGGAGAAACCATAGTCACTGGCAGCATTTCCCAGGTGGCTCAGTGGTAAAGAATCCTCCTGCAATGCAGAAGATGCAGGTTCCATCCCTGGGTCAATATGATCCCCTGGAGAAGAAAATGGCAACCCACTTCAGTATTCTTGCCTGGGAAATCTCATGGAAAGAGGAAGCTGGCAGGCTACAGTCCACAGGGTCACAAAGAATTGGACACAACTGAGCATGCGGAGCAGTGAACAGCACGGTCACTGAGGTCAGCCCTTTAAAAAAGCAGACTGAAAACGCACAGCCAAGGAAGAATGTAGGGGCAGTGTGAAAGTACCAATATGTGAAGGTCACAACCCAGATGGATAAGCCTATCAAAAGGCTAATTTAATTGTAAGATTGTAGAATGTTTTCCCTCTCCAGCAACTTGCCATGATAACAGGGCTCTGGTATGGTGGATTAAAGCTCAAAGAGCTTTAGAAGGAGTACTTAGGGGAGCCCAAAATCAAGAGAAGAGACAAAAACAAGGACACTAGAAGAATTTGAAGCCTCCGGCATCTGTAACAACAGCAAACATTAAACACAGCCTAACTCCTGGGTAGATTAATAAAAATCCCCATCTAAAGTTTCTACTACCTGATACAACATATCTGACTTACAACAGAAATTACAAGGCATGCTAAAAGGCAAGAAAAAAATACAGTACAAAAAAGAAAGCAATAATCAGAATCAGACTCAAGTATGACACAGATGTTGGCATTACTTAAAATAACTATGATTAATATGTTAAGGGATCTAATGGGAAAAGGAATCAACATGCAAACATAGATAGGTAATACAGGCAGAGAGATAAAAATTCTAAGGAACAGTTGAAAGGAAATGTAGAACTCAAAACCACTGCAACATAAATGAATACCTTTCATGGACTCCTCAGTAGATGTAACACAGCTGAGGAAACAATCAGTGGGCTTTAAGCTAGGTCAGCAGAAACTTTCCAAATATAAATGCAAACAGAAAAAAAAAAATGGAAAGAAAAAGCAAAACAAATGAGAACACCCAAGAACTAACAGATAATTTTAACATATAAATTATTGGAATTCAAGAAGGAGAATAGAGGACAAGAACTATTTGAAGCAATAATATCTGATAGCTTTGAAAATTAATGGCAGACACCAAACAACGTAAATAAAAAGCTCAGAGATTACCAAGTAAGAAAAATAAAAAAACAAATAGTACTTTGGCATACCATTTTCAAACTGAAAAAAAAGGACAAACAGAAAACCTTGGGAAAAGCTGGAGGTGGAATGGGAAAACCACCTTATCTATAGAGAAGAAAGGATAAGAATTATAGCAAACTTCTCATTAACAGCTATATAACAAAGAAGATAGAGGAATGAAATTTTTTAAATGGTGAAAGCAAAAAGAAAAAAACAAACAAAAACAAAACAGCCTAGAATTCTATTTTCCCAGCAAAATTATCTTTCAAAAGTGAAGAGTTGGTGGTGGGGTATAATTATGCGGAAACAGCAGAGACCTAGTAGAAGCTGAAGAGATCAAGAAGAGATGGAAAGAATACACTGAAGAACTGTACAAAAATGACTGTAATGAATCGGATAACCAGGATGGTGTGGTCAGTCACCCAGAGCTAGACATTCCAGAGTGTGAAGTCAGGTGGGCCTTAGGGAGCACTGCTGTCAATAAAACTAATGGATGTGATGGAATTCCAGTAGTTATTCAAAACCCTAAAAGATGATGCTATCAAAGTGTTTCACTCAATATGTCAGCAAATCTGGAAGACCCAGCAGTTGCCACAGGACTGGAAAATGTCAGTCTTCATCCTAATTCCCAAGAAGGGCAGTACTAAAAAATGTTCAAGCCATCAGACAACTGCACTTATCTCCCATGCTAGCAAGATCATGCTTAAAATCTTGCGAGCTAGGCTTCAGCATTACACGAACCAGGAACTTCCAGACGTCCAAGCTGCGTTTAGAAACAGCAGAGGAAATAGAGATCAAATTGCTGACATTCGCCAGATCACAGAGAAAGCAAGGGGATTCCAGAAAAAACATCTACCTCTGCTTCACTGACTACACTACAACCTTTGACTGTGTGGATCATAACAAACTGTGGAAAGCTCTTAAAGAGATGGGAATACCAGACAATCTTACCTGTCTCCTGAAAAACCTAAACGTGGGTAAAGAAGCAACAGTTAGAACCTTGTATGGAACAACTGATGGGTTCAGGCTTGAGAAAGTATGACAGAGCTGCCTGTTGTCACCCCATTTGCTTAACTTATACACTGAGCACATCACGAGAAATGCCAGGCTGGAGGAGTTACAAGATGAAATCAAGATAGGAAGGATAAACATCAACAACCTCAGATACGTGGATGATACCACTCTAATGGAAGAACGTGAATGGGAACTAAAGAGCTTCTTGATAAGGGTGAAGGAGCAGAGTGAAAAAGCCAGCTTAAAACTAAATATTAAAAAACTAAGATCATGGCATCTGGCCCCACTGCTGCTGCTCCTGCTGCTAAGTTGCTTCAGTCATGTCTGACTCTGTGCGACCCCAGAGATGGCAGCCCACCAGGCTCCCCAGTCCCTGGGATTCTCCAGGCAAGAACACTGGAGTGGGTTGCCATTTCCTTCTCCAATGCATGAAAGTGAAAAGTCAAAGTGAAGTTGCTCAGTCGTGTCTGACTCTTCGCGACCCCATGGACTGTAGCCTACCAGGCTCCTCTGTCCATGGGATTTTCCAGGCAAGAGTACTGGAGTTGGGTGCCATTGCTTGCTCCATCTGGCCCCACCACTTTATGGCAAATAGAAGAGGAAAAGGTGGAAGCAGAGACAGATTTCCTCTTCTTGGGCTTTAAAATCACTGCAGATGGTGACTACAGCCATGGAATCAGAAGACGGTTGCTTCTTGACAGGAAAGCTATGACAAACCCAGACAGTGTTTTGAAAAGCAGAGACATTATTCTGCCAACGAAGGTCCGTCTAGTCAAGGCTATGGTTTTCCCAAGTGGTCACATATGGTTGTGAGAGCTGGACTGTAAAGAAGGCAAAGCACCAAAGAAGTGATGCCTTTGAACTGTGGTGCTGGAGAAGATTCCTGAGTGTCTTGGACAGTGAGGAGATCAAACCAGGCAATCTTAAAGGAAATCAACCCTGAATACTCATTAGAAGGACTAATGTTGAAGCTGAAGCTACAGTATTTTGGTCATCTGATGCAAACAGCCGATTCATTGGAAATATCTGAGAATATAAGCAACCCCAATGAAAGCCTATCAATTCTTTGGCTGAACCACTAGTAGTGAAGACCAATGAATTACTAAGTTTGGATTATGCTATTTAGCTGACAGTCTTAGTACAGGTAAGACAGCCCAGAAAGTTCCATAAATGCCCACTGGAAGAAGGAAATAGACCAAGATCTGACTCTTTGTCTAGGCTCTCACACTTCTAAACCACTCCCTACTCATATACACCCTCAAGCTCGAGGTTAGTGCCAAGCTGATATAATTTGCCCAAACACAGTAGGAGTCTTTTATCTTTAGATAGGAGCTCCATTGCTTGAAAAATGTTTTTTTCTCCCCGAATTATTCTCCTTTCAATAGCCAGATCATGTCTCTCCTTTGTGAAAACTTACTGAATCTCTACTTCTATACTTCCTCAAGACTCTCATGATAGTGTATTTTTCCCTCTGTAACTACTTTGTACATATCTGTTTTCTTCACTGGACCGAGAGTTTCTTGAGAAAAGGGTGACTATTCTTATTCATCTTCCCTCCCTAGTATCCAGGAATGCTTGGTGAATGCATGAGAAGTGCTCCTAGGATACTATTGTGAGATGTAATGATGATATAATAATGGAAACTGTTTATTGTACAATTGACTCTATGGGCTTCCCTGGTGGCTCAGATGGTAAAGAATCTGTCTGCAATGTGGGCAACCTGAGTTCAATCCCTGGGTGGGGAAGATCCCCTGGAGAAGAGAATGGCTACCCACTCTAGTATTTTTGCCTGGAGAATTCCATTGACAGAAGAGGCTGGTGGGCTACAGTCCATGGGCTCACAAAGAGTTGGACACAACTGAGCAACTAACACACACACACACTTACTCTATGCTAGGTTCTCTGCTAAGAATATGCATTATGTCATGGAATCCTCATAATAATCTTTATAAGACAAATATTGCTATAATTTGTATGAGTGAGGAAATTGAGGCTTAGAGAGGAAAAGTAAATGCCCATGGTCCCCAGGAGGGTATAGACTGAACCAGGTTGGCTTTTTTCCAAAGCCCAAGTTCTCAGGGCACTAAGAAATATTGCCTTATTGTGAATATCCCACTATGAAAAGGCAGATATAACTTCTGAAATGTCAGAATGGTTTTATCCTTTATTTAGTATGGACTGATGCCCTGCCAGAGTTCTGTTTTTCTACCCACAAGATACATCTCAGAAAGCTTCTTTGGAAGCACTTATTGCCTTTAGGAGAGTAAGTTTCCTTTGAGTCATTGAGGGCAGAACTCAAAAGTGTGGGTGTACCAGGAGGATGAGCAAATGGCTCCACTGACAAGGAAAGGCAGCAACATCACAGCTTTTGTGTCTGAGGGTGGAAAAAGAGACTCTACTCAGTCCCCTGGGAAGGGATTGGGGGAAAGGAAAATTGATGGGGCTCTTGATCCATGAGATTGCAGGAATCCTGAGCTAATCTGTCTGAGTCCAGCACCTAGGAACTGGCTGGTGGCTTGGCTAACAAGGGCTATTCAGAATGCTAGAAATGAGCCAGCACTACCATCTATGACAGAAGCCAGAATAGAAGATACACACTGTCTTTTCAGTTCTGCTACTGCACCCAGCTGCCAGCACATCCCTCATAGTCACAGTTGAAGATGACATGTCCTTATTCTGTTTCCAGCTTCCTAAACTGAGGGTATGTTCTGATGACAACAGGAATGAAAATACTGCTGATGCAATCATATTAAAATGGCTTGTTCCATAATCAGCTATTTGTGTCTATATTTGGCCACCTCATGCGAGAAGACTCTGATGCTGGGAGGGATTGGGGGCAGGAGGAGAAGGGGACGACAGAGGATGAGATGGCTGGATGGCATCACTGACTCGATGGACATGAGTTTGGGTGAACTCCAGGAGTTGGTGATGGACAGGGAGGCCTGGCGTCCTGCGATTCATGAGGTCGCAAAGAGTGGGACACGACTGAGTGACTGAACTGAACTAAACTGAACTGATATTTGGTTTTCTTTCAACTGATCTGACTGATTTCATCTAAAAACAGATATGCATAACTTGGGGCATAATTTAGACATACTAGAGTCATCTATGAGGAACCACTGGAGTAAATCTAATAACTATTGGTGCATGCCATCTGTATGCCATCTATTTAAGGCAATAGGAGATCAAGGCAGAGTGGAAAGAGCTTTTTCTCCAAGTAAATTTAGGCAAAGATTTGGAAATTCCCATTTTCCATGCTCATGCTGAAAAGATGTGACCTCTAAAATTCTGACATTAGCTCAATTAAAGCTTGAAATATAGTGGAGTCTTACCCACAGACACACACGCATGACCATAACTGAACTGAGAATAAATCAGAAAAGCTTCAAAGAATAGAGTCAACCAGTCTTTAAGCTCTTCAAGGAGCTTCTTACCCCATCCTGCCACTGGCTGATGGTCCATTTCTGGTCCGATTGGACTTCAGAGTTATTTTAATGCACTACCTTGAATCTTTATTCCTGCCATCAGATGATTTGCATCTTACAGACATGACCTCTGCCTCTGAATGTACACTCTTCAAATTCCACCAAAATTAAAATGCTATTAAAGAGAATCTCTATTTTTGAGCTGGACTGGGGAGCAAATGAGTCTTATTCATCATATTCTTCCTCTGACCAAGACGTCGTCTAAAACACTGTTATTCATCTTGAAAATGTACTTTAGTAATTTCAATAACACTGAAAAAGCTGAAAGGCCTCCAGTATACATTCAGATTCTGAATTTGAACTGTGAATACCAAAAAGACTACATTGAAAGTATGCAATTTGCACAGGAATGCGTCATTCCTTTGAAACTTTACCTTGATAAACATCAGTCAGCATTGTTCCTAAGGTGGCCTAGACCTTAATGCAATATGGAAATAAATGAAAATGGACCACAGATTCTTATCTTTCTACTTCTGGGAAGTTTAACTTCACATAGGATAGGTTAATGGAGATTTCTAAAGGGAAGTTATAAGGGTACTAGATAACTCCTGGGGTTGTCAGCAATGGCTCCAGAGATGATATTGAGCTCAGGGTTTTTCACATTATCCACAGGCACTGATGGTTAATCCCGAAGGAGTCAAGATCTGCCTCATTCATTTCAGACTCCACAGAGTCAACAGTAATATCAAAAATGTGGCTTTCAGTAGAGGTTAGTTTCCTAGCAACAAAGGCCACAGGAAGTTGAGACCCATTAAGAATAAGAAGGAAACACAATGCTGTCATTGCTCTGATACATTGAAATAGCTCTTTAGAACGCTGAACTTTCAATTCATCTTTCTTACAAATTAATTACTGCTTTCACTGTGACTGTCTGTATATACGTATTAAAAAAAAGAAACAAGAAAGAAATCATAATGCTTTGTCAAAAAGCAGCAGCAGTGCAGTCTGAATTACACTCTTCATCTAGTTTGAAGATTTTGAGAAAGATCTGCATGCATTTAAATATCTTTTTTAAATGGTAGTCCTCCTTTTGAGTTGAGAATTTAGAGGATTCTTTGCTCTAAAATGGGAACTCTTTTAGCATGTTTAATTTTCTCATGAATAGCGAATTAGCAAATAAGATATTTGGGTGTTTAATCTCTAATCTACATAATAATAACTGCTCTCAAAACAAAATCATCTATTTTAAATTCTTAGTGGGAAACCACTTCACACGAATTTTAGAGGAAATGTAATGCTTTGCATCTAGAAGACCAATATTTACTTTCCAGTTTTTATAGAGCTGTGAATAATAATGAGTCATTCTCCTCCAGATCTGAGCTTTTCCTCTAAGAGAATTTAGACAAAGATGGAGAAACTCTCATTTTTCATGCTCACGGTGAAAAGATGTGTGTTCTAGAACTTTGATGTTAATTCAATTTAAATCATGTTGGAAGGAGGAGTAGAAGGAAGAGAGAAAAGGGCAGAAGAAGAAGGAGAAAGAGGAGGAGGAACAGGTGAGAATGGTTGCTGTCAGAAGTTAGACTCCTGGGTAGACTCATGGGTACAAGTAACTGCAGTGGTTAGGTTAGAGGAAGCACACTGACTGAAACTGCCCTCCCTGGCCAGGCACTATAGTAACCATTTGTGTGAGCTATTTTATGACAAGAGGTCCTGGTAAGGAACAAGAAACTAACAAGCCACCACCAATCAGAAGAGTTCAGGAAAGGTTAAAAGGAGACGCCACATGTCTGACCACCTCCCAGAATTCTTCTGGCTGGCATCCATCTTGGCTGAGCAATGTGGGCGCCACCAGGAAGGACTCTGAGTCAGAATGATTGGCCAAAGACAACCTGGAAACGAATCCCATCACCATAAAACCCAAGACTGTAAATCACATGGCAGAGCAGTTCTCCTGGGTTCCCTTACCCTACTGCTTTTCCCCCGGGCGCCCCTTCCCATTAAAGTTTCTGGCTTTGTCAGTGCATGTGTCTCCTTGGACAATTCATTTCTGAGTGTTAGACAAGCGCCTACTCTAGGCCCTGAAAGAGATTCCCCTTCCTGCAACAGTTATAGAATAATACTTACTCAAATGGCAGCCATTTATTGGGTGCTTACTGTCTTAGGCTAAAAGCTTACACCTATCTCATTTAATCCTCACATCAATCCATGAGGCATATTCTGTTATGATTCCTACTTTCCAGAAGATAAAACTGATACTCTGAAGTTAAATGACATGCCATAAGTTTCCCAGCTGCTAAATGGAAGAGCCTAATTTTGTAAGAAGGAATAATAGAATCTCACTGCATGTTGGATCTGTTTCTTTTACTTTAACCTTTGCTCTCCATTGCTGTCAGTATAATCACTGAAACGATGCTGTCTATAAGCTATAAGTATACATACTGGCCTTCCTCCATGAACCTTGCCCCACTGCCTGAATGTTACACCAGAGTGCCTTTGTTTAGCTCACAGGGAGAAATTCTGACCCTGCCCACTTTTGAAGGCTGCAGAAAAGAAGAAATCAACACATTCCCTCCCTGAGGCTGGCCAAAAGGAAGGTATTCTGCAAGAATTATGGCCTTTTTACTTTACTTCCTTACTTCCTTCCCCTCTCTTTTCTATAAAAGAAACTGGCATCCAGACCCTGATAAGAGGTACTCTCGGACACTAGTCTACCATCTTTGTGAATGCCGGGCTTTCTAAGTTAAGTCACTATTCCTTGCCTCAACACCTCATCTCTCTATTATTGGTCTGTCATGTGGCAAGCAGACTGAGCTTGGATTGGGTAAAATTAGAATTCCTGAGCTTGTAATCAGCATTCCTAAACAGTTTTTAAAAAATATATGGGTTGCCATCTGTTAGCACTTTGTTATTTACATTTAATGGTTTATCTAATTTATCTCTGAAAAAAAAAACCAGAATTTGGATCTAGTCCGTCCATTGCTGAGTTCATGCTAATTATCACTTGTCTACTGTCCTTCCATTAGGTCCTCCAAAAATAGTTTTCAGATTTGCTTAGGATGCCCTCAGAGGTTCAAAGAAGATACTTCATAGAATGCATAAACAATGGTTTATTTTTAGCCTCTGTCAAAATTTAAATTGCCTGAGGACCCCATTCATTTTTGTTCGTTTAAAATATTGAGGCTCCATCTTAAATTTCACTTAAAAAGAATAAACAAAGAACAAGATACTACACCACAATTTAAGTGAATGTCTTTCATCCTTCTCTCATGCTGACTCTGCCTACAGGGCTCTTAATCCTCCAACTAAGGCTGAATGCTTCCTTTTATATATTTTCTGTTTATTTTGTATCCAGATATTTAAGGCATAATTAAGACTATTTCCTCAAGTCTGGCTTCCTTTCCTGAATGACTCAAAAGTCTTAAAGGAACCAGAAAACATACTTTTAAAGAATGACTAGACAAGAAAATATTTGTCAAGTAGAGAATTAAGTAATTCTGCCAGGAAATAGGGTATCCTTCTTATGCCTTTTAGTATAGATATGTTTTGCCTGTTCACTCTGCAAAGCTGGGCAAATCTCTTCTTTTTCTCTAAGACCTCAATGGTAAAACAGGTATAACACTAACCTTTCCGATGCTATGACATTGAATAGGATAAAATATGTCACGATAAAAATTTGCCAGCCCAAATTTTGCTGTGCAAGAAATGTATTTTTTTAGATCAACTTAAATCTTCTCCAGGAGTCCACCCAGCAGGCTGGTGTGAAATTCAAGTACAGCCACCTCTAGAGATCTCCCTCCTTTCCTTTCATCATCCTACACCTGTCAAAGCATCAAAGACTCCTCCAGAATTTCACCCACTCTGGGCGCCAAGAAGACATTCACTACAGGTCTGGTGGTTCTGCTCTATCTTGGCACTCCTGGGGCACAGATTCTCAAAAAACAAAATATTCTGACACTTGTTAACAATGCTAAGGCAGGAATGTTGTGATATATGTAGGAACTACTGCAATGGGGTTTTGCAGTAGGGGAGAGATTGAGCTCAGCTCCAAATATGACAAAGTGGGGATTACAGCCAAGGAACAGAGAAGGGGGAAGGGGTTGGTGGATGGAAAATTACTAGGACAGAGGCTGATATGTGTGAAAGTGGCTTATTCATGTCTGACTCTTTGTGACCCCATGGACTGTGGCCCACCAGGCTCCTTTGTCCATGGGATTCTCCAGGGAAGAATACTGGACTGGATAACCATTTCCTTCTCTGGGGGATCTTCCTGACCCAGGGATTAAACCTGGGTCTCCTGCATTGCAGGCAAATTCTTTACCATCTGAGCTACCAGGGAGGCCCAAGACAGAAGGTAATTCTTGCTAAATTGACCTAGCTGGATTCTTACTGAAGGCTGGCCAGGGTGCTTAGATATTGCCAGAGGGATGATGATGATGGATAAATTGAGGCAGATATTGAAGGTTATCAGAATCTCAAAAGTGGGAGATTCTGACTAAACTACCGCAGCAGTATTCTTGCTAAAACTGGACTCCATAAGGACAGAGACAGTAGCCCAAGTTTGGGACTAGTCAAGCAGAAGGTTCAGAGGAGCCTGACTAAAATGTGGTCTAGGAGAGAGTCTTTGACAGGATTGCCACAGAGAATTAAAATTCTGTAGATGGGGGTTTACCTTCCCACGTGTATTCGGAAGCCAGCTCCTGAGACCACCTTCACAAGGTGGGGGGCAAGGCGGGGGGCGGTGTATGCGGTACACAGTACTGAGCTCAGGCCTAGACCCTCCCCCAGTGTGGAGGTGGGGAGAGTGGAGGGCAGTCAGTATCATCTTCAAAGCTCAACTGTTTATCAGAACCAGGGAGAGCCATTCTTGCTTCTGGCCCTGCCGCAAACTTCGGTGTGTAAAGAGAACACGAACTTGACTAGAACTAGAGGAAGAATGGTAAAATTATACACAGCAAAATGCACAACAGTACGGCAATAAAATCCTGTGTCCCATATGTACAGGATCTAGTTCTGGACTCATCCCACAGCAGGAGCTCAAGAAGGGGCCCTATTTTCACTCTGCTGTGGGTAGTCAATCTCCCTGGTAACTAATTTTCAAAAATTCTGTTTTGTGTGGTGTATTATAGCAACACAGACTCTCTTCTAAGGAGAGCTTGTAGAGAATTCTCATTGTTTGGTGAGAAAGAAAGAATAAAAGGACAGAGTTTCTGCCCTGGTGACCTGCCCTGCTCCCTCCTTTCAAGAAGCTCTAGAGCCACTAGGGCACATGTAGGAGCCAGTGCCCTCAGTCAGGACTGCTGCATTTCTCCAATGCATATTACCATATAGAATACCCAGAAAACAACACTTCATAGATGTCTGCCATCGTATTTCACTGGATTTAAGATGAATCAGTTTTAAATTGACAAATATACTAAAGCAAATAACTAAGTCACTGATTATGAAACACACAATGTATTTCAGCTCTGTTAAAATTTGAAAAAGATACATGCTTTGGAATGGTGGAAATTCAGTCCTGAGATGACTTTTTAGGCAGTAAAGGAAAACACAATCCAAAGCAAGTATTTAAGGAACATTGCTTAAATTTTCCTATTTTAATCAACAATCCTCTCTATGCTTTGATGATCAAATGACACCTTTTTGTTTTTATAACTGAGTAGAAGAGGGATAAAGTATGGAGTACAAAGAGTACATTAGACTGCAGAAAATCTGAAATATTAATTTGGTATAGGTAGGTGGTCCACTTAACCTGTTAACTCGTAAAATTCAAGATAAAAACAATGGAATTATTTGACTAAATTCTTCATAATATATCTAATAATACCCAGATAACTACTCAAATACAACTCTAGAAAGTAACTCTACATTGTTCATTTAATACCTTAAGGAAAACTAGGTACATTTGAGGAGCAAAATAGCTTCAGAACAAATATTATAAAAGTCTCCTTCTTGTGAATTAATTTTGAAAACTGAAACACTGCTGCATGCAAAGCCCCGATAAACACAGCCTTAAAATTATACAATTAGTTTTCACTATGTTTTTATACTATTGTGCTTTACATTATGTTTAATTTTTATGACCTGAAATCATAACATTTCTTTTTTCTTTAGAATCAGATTTAGGGACTATGGAAACAGCATAGGGAGAAGAATAAATGTTAGGGCCAACGGCTTCTCCCTGAGACTCCACTATAGGCAGGAATTGCCACAAATAAAGGATAGGTGTTCAAAGGGCATGGAGAAATCACAAAAACATAATAAATGCCCACTACTGAGCAAGACCCAACATTCTGACTCTATAGCTACACCGTGGGAACCTACAGGCTGATAAAGGCACTGCATAGGCCCTATCTGAAGCTCTTAGAAGCTTGAAGGGGTCATTGGCCCATCCTTTAAAGAAGCATGTAATTATCCTTCTGTAGAAGGCTTTGACATAAGCAAGCCACAAATAGTCTCATGAGTTGAGGGAAAAGACTCAAAACCTTTGATGCCCTTCTCTCTCTGTTCCAGATTACATTTCTCTGGGTTCAAGGACAACTGAAATACATCAGATACCAGATGGTTAAGACTCTATTACAATTTTTTACCTCTGTCATGCACTGTGTATTTCAATTTTCTTACCTTAATTTTCCCCTTGAAATTTATTTTCCACATCTAATTTTATATCTTGTTTCATGATATATATTTTCTTTGGGATGTCTCAAATCCTCTTAAGAGTAAAAAGTTGCTATGGAATAAACAAACAAATTATGTAACTAATTCAGCTCAAAACTCCCTTTCTTGAACATAGCTTGAAATGTCCATGCATACTAATAAAGTGCAGAAGTTTCTAGTATCTCAGATGTCTACCAATGGATGATCTGATCATTCTCACCATACTTCAGGGGTGATGTGTTTATCAAACTCTTAAGAATTTGACCTTCCTCAGTTGGGAAGGTGGTGACACTGCCTGCCAATTATGGAACAGTCACACCAGGCACTGTGTTAAGTACTTCAGGGAAATTACGTTGTTTAAACTTCACAGCCATCCTAAGTAGGTACTAGGAATACACCTACTTTATTAATAAGGATGCTGGCCAAGGCTCAAAGCAGTGAAGTAACTTCATAGATTCAGATATATTAAGTGGCAGCATGGTGCTTAACCAATTTCCATAACTGACACACCAGAACCACCATGATGAGATGGCCAATGTGATGCGGAGGAGGAGGAAAACTCAGGGCCTGTGGCCTTTCTGTACATCTGAGCAACTCTCCTCAGCTACATGGGAACTTTGCACAGAGCGCTGAGACAGTCTGTGACACAGAGCTCTCCTGGTTGTTCTTTGTGGTGATAACACTGCTTTAAGCAGTAAAGGGATAGATATACTTTGATGCTTCAACAGGAATGTGAAAGGAAATCAGAAATCCTCATCCAGGGACTTCCCTGGTAGTCCAGTGATCAAAAATAAGCCTGCCAGTGCAGTAGACACAGGTTTGATCCTTCGTCTGGGAAGATCCCACATACCCCAGGGCAACTAAGCCCGTGCACCACAACAACTGAGCCCACACACCTGAGAGCCTGTGCTCCACAATGAGAAACCACTGCAACAAGAAGCCTGTGCACCGCAACTAGAGATAAATCCCACTTACTGCAACTGCAGAAAGTCTGCACATAGCAATGAAGACCCAACACAGCCAAAAGTAAAACAAATAAATAATCTTTTAAAGGATTCTTAAAAAAAGAAGCAGAAGAAATCCTCATCTAGAAGGCACCATGCCTAACACTGTCCCAAACATGAGCAGGATGACCATACACCACACCTCTGCCCATGTAGGCAAGGAGCCTAGAAAACATCAAGGCTGAGTCAGCAACTCTGTGCCTTCTTCCTTACAACCTAAACTTTGACCTCTCACATGGCTATGTATTTCCAACGATTATTTTTCCATTCCACAATTGAGTGTTTTACATGTCTGAACTGTGGAGCTCAAAGGGACCCCAAGATCATCAAGCCCAGGTTCTTTATTTTGAAAATTCACTTAGCAAATAGTACATTTAGAGTACTCAAAACTCTACTGGGCTTCTGGCTTATGACGGTGTACCTAGATTTTACCATGCATTCCAATGTTTTGTATATGTGCCAATGTGCATTTAAGTTTTTGGAATTTTATCTGTGGAAAATACTTGAGACCAAGGTTGAGGTTAATTTCTCTAGATATAACTTCTATCTGCTTCTTCCTGCTGCTAAGTCACTTCAGTCGTGTCCGACTCTGTGCGACCCCATAGACAGAAGCCCACCAGGCTCCCCCATCCCTGGGATTCTCCAGGCAAGAACACTGGAGTGGGTTGCCATTTCCTTCTCCAATGCATGAAAGGGAAAAGTGAAAGAGAAGTTTGCTCAGTCGTGTCTGACTCTTAGCGACTCCATAGACTGCAGCCCACCAGGCTCCTCCGTCCATGGGATTTTCCAGGCAAGAGTACTGGAGTGGGGTGCCATTGCCTTCTCCGCTGCTTCTTCCTAGCAACTGAATATTCTTCCTACCTAGGACCATTTTAAATAAACTTCTTGGCCTGAGATTTTGGAGGGATACAAATACACTATGAATTCTAGCCCCATATTTGTTTGAGGTCAGGGTTATTATTATAAATTCTCAAAAGAGATCATTAACAATTTACCCTCCCCAACCCAAAGCCAAGACTATCTTGGTTTGTGGGTTTGTGTCTTTTCTAATTCATCCACCAACGTCAACACTTTTCAGGGGAGGGGGTGTCTCTGTTTTATGAGAGTGACTCCCCACCTTGTGCAAGGTATAGGCCTTGCCTTCTGCTTCCTATGTAAAGTCAACTAAAACTGAAGCTCTAGGCACTAGAAATTAGTCAATACCCTTAGGAGGTATTCCGACCAACTGCCTGGTTATATGTCCAAAACTGTACTTTTAATCAATTTGGCTTTTCCTTATTTTCTAATGAACCAGCTTTGAATTTTAAAAATGTTTTTATGTTTCATTTAGCATTCTTATGAATTGTACCTGGATGCTCATTAGGAGGAAATCTAGTCCATCATAACATCAGTTCAGTTCAGTTCAGTTGTTCAGTTGTGTCCGACTCTTTGCAACCCCATGAATCGCAGCACGCCAGGTCTCCCTGTCCATCACCAACTCCCAGACTTCACTCAGACTCACATCCATCGAGTCAGTGATGCCATCCAGCCATCTCATCCTCTGTCGTCCGCTTCTCCTCCTGCCCCCAATCCCTCCCAGCATCAGAGTCTTTTCCAATGAGTCAACTCTTCGCATGAGGGGGCCAAAGTACTGGAGTTTAGCTTTAGCATCATTCCTTCCAAAGAAATCCCAGGGCTGATCTCCTTCAGAATGGACTGGTTGGATCTCCTTGCAGTCCAAGGGACTCTCAAGAGTCTTCTCCAACACCACAGTTCAAAAGCATCAATTCTTCGGTGCTCAGCCTTCTTCACAGTCCAACTCTCACATCCATACATGACTACTGGAAAAACCATAGCCTTGACTAGATGGACCTTTGTTGGCATAGGAAACATTTATATACCATACTGTGTTTTAAAATTCAAGTTTTCTTACTGTTATTGAAAAGATAATTTATTATACTCACAGATCCCAAGAGGAAGGGGCATCACGCTATAGTGGGGGAAGTGACAGGGCTGCTCAGGAAGCAGAGTCCTGTGTCAAGAGCCTTTATTGTGTTTTCTTCAGTAAGTAATTGGTGAGACTAGAACAGGCTAGTTTGAATAATTCAGCATGCTCTGGGGTGGAAGGAATATGCCGAGTTGTTTGGGAGTCAGACCCTGGGATGATTAAATTAGGGAAATAGGGGCTTGGAGTTCAGTTCAGTTTAGTTCAGTAACTCAGTCGTGTCCGACTCTTTGCGACCCCATGAACTGCAGCACGCCGGGCCTCCCTGCCCATCACCAACTAACAGAGTTCACTCAAATTCACGTCCATCGAGTTGGTGATGCCATCCAGCCATCTCATCCTCTGTCGTCCCCTTCTCCTCTTGCCCCCAATCCCTCCCAGCATCAGAGTCTTTTCCAATGAGTCAACTCTTCGATGAGGGGGCCAAAGTATTGGAGTTTCAGCTTTAGCATCATTCCTTCCAAAGAACACCCAGGATTGATCTTCTTTAGAATGGACTGGTTGGATCTCCTTGCAGTCCAAGGGACTCTCAAGAGTCTTCTCCAACACCACAGTTCAAAAGCATCAATTCTTAGGCGCTCAGCTTTCTTCACAGTCCAACTCTCACATCCATACATGACTACTGGAAAAACCATAGCCTTGACTAGATGGACCTTTGTTGCAAAGTAATGTCTCTGCTTTTGAATCAGCTATCTAGGTTGGTCATAACTTTCCTTCCAAGGAGTAAGTGTCTTAATTTCTTGGCTGCAATCACCATCTGCAGTGATTTTGGAGCCCAAAAAAATAAAGCCTGACACTGTTTCCACTGTTTCCCCATCTATTTGCCATGCAATGATGGGACCAGATGCCATGATCTTAGTTTTCTGAATGTTGAGCTTTAAGCCAACTTTTTCACTCTCCTCATTCACTTTCATCAAGAGGCTTTTTAGTGTCGGAATCTTGAGCTACAATTTTAAGAAACTATTAGCACTGGGACTGTAAAACATTTATGAATCAAATTCATTGCATAATTTCAAACATCTTAGTTAATTGCTTTCTTAGATGTTCATTTTTTCCTCATTAATCTCTCCTGTTCCCTCTCACTATTCTTAAAAGATTCAAATTTAAAATTAAATTAAAATTAAAAAATAAAGTCACAGTTAAGACTAATAACATATGGTCTTTGCTGGGAATTTAGCTGTAGGTATAGGTGATTGTAACTTCAAAAGATTCATGTAGTGGAAAAATCAACTTCCTCCTTGGTTTTCTACTTCAATCAAATGGCAACTGCTTTTGATTATGAAATTGAGGAAGTTACCTAACATATTCCAGTCACATGTCAGATTTCCCTTCAGCTGTGTTTCTGCCCAGCAATGTTTCAGAAATGCATGTTTAGATTTGATCCATGCTGAGGATAAAAGCAGTCTCTCCTACAGTTCCAATGATTTAGAAAAGCACTGTGCCAAATTCTCTGACAACACTTAAGCAATCCAAATTTATATGTGGTCTAAGTGTGAGTCCTATTTGAGGAAGGACTCCACAGAAAGGATGGAGACAATGTTTGTGAATAATAAATATATATATAGAGAGAGGTGTACCTTTAGAAGTGACAAATCAAGACCATCATTCCCATGTTTGCCCAAGGGCTCATTTCCATTAGGATGGGATTCAGCACAAATGCTAGGACTGCTGATGCAATAGGTGAAGTATTCTCTTTTCCTGCAGTGACCCAGCATCTCTTTGAAGTTACAAACATTAATGTGGGTAAGGGTGGCGCTGAATTTCATGTATGTGATAAAGTCTTAGTACTTGAGGCTTTAAATCATTTGTACCTGATAAGAGAAATCAACCCCTTTTCCATCTGCTAATGAGTATTTCCCAATGAGAACAAATAAGATTTCATATTTTGTTTAGGATTTTCTTTGCTGTGCAAATGAAACGACAATCTATAAACAAAAATATCTGCGGACAATGTGATCAATGTGGTGACCCAAGGACTAAAGAGCAGATGAAACCAAGGAGAGTCTTGGAATGCAGGAAAAGAAAAACCAGACCCTTACCGTCCTTCTCTCCCTCATGTTGTAATTATTAATAGATTTCAGCTCCTCTTGAGTGGTATGACCTGTCTACCCTCCTACCCCACACAGGGAGAGGTATTTGCCTTACTCTTCCCCCACCCAGTATATGTGCCTCATCCAATCAGTAAACGACCCAGAAGACCCCTATCCCACTCCTTGTACCCTGGGTATAAAAGTGGACTAAGGACCCCTGTTCAATGTCGGTTCTCCCTTGAGCTGGCCCACTGTTCTAATAGCGTCTCCCATTCTAATAAACTTTATCTCTCTCTCATTTTGCCTCATGTCTGGAAATTCTTTTCCAACCTGCACCCGGACCCCGACAATCAACAAAGGTTTAATTTCCAAAATAAACAAACAGCTCAATAACGAAAAACAAACAATCCAGTCAAAAAATGGGCAGAAGACTTAAATAGACATTTCTCCAAAGAAGACACACAGATGGCCAATAGGCACATGAAAAGATACTCAATATCGGTAATTATTAGGGAAATGCAAATTAAAACCACAGTGGATGGCCATATCAAAAATTCTACTAACAATAAATGCTAAAGAGGGTGTGTAGAAAAGGGAACTCTTCCATAATGTTGGTGGAAAAGTGAATTGGTACAGCCACTATAGAAGGGCTTCCCAGGTACTTGATGGTGAAGCGTCTACCTGCCAATGCATTTTCGATCCTTGGGTCGGGAAGATCCCCTGGAGTGGGAAATGGCAACCCACTCCAGTATTCTTGCCTGGAAAAACCCATGGACAGAGGAGCCTGGAGAGCTACTGTCCATGGGGTCACAAGGAGTTGGACACGACTTAGTGGCTAAACATACACACACACAGCCACTACAGAAAACAATATGAATGCTTCTTTAAAAACTAAAAATAGAATTATACATGATCCAGCAATCCTACTCCCAGACATGTATCCAGAAAAGATGAAAAGATACATCCCCCTCAATATTCATAGCAGCACTATTTACAGTAGCTAAGGTATAGAAGCAACCTAAGTGTCCAGTGGATAAAGAAGATGTGGTGTTTATATGTGTGTGTGTGTGTGTTTGTATATATTTATATATATATGTATATATTTCAATATTACTCAACCACAAAAAAGAATGAAATAAGGCCTTTTTCTGCAGAAAGGGCAGAAATAGATTATAGATTATCATATAGATTATCATACTAAATGAAGTAAGTCACAGAAAGACAAATTCCACAGGATATCACTTACATGTGGAATCTAAAAAATGATACAAATGAACTTATTATAAAACAGAAACAGACTCACAGGCATAGAAAACAAACTTATGGTAACCAAAGGAGGAGTAAGGGATGTTTGAGATTAGCAGATACATACTACCATATAGAAAATCAACAACAAGGACCTCCTGTATAGCACAGAGAACTATATTTGATATTTTCTTTTAAAAAATGGAAAAAGAATCTATCTCTATATCTTTAAATAACTGGATCTCTTTTCTGTACACCAGAAATTAATACAACATTGTAAACCAACTATACTTCAATTAAAAAGATGCTTTACAAAATAATCCTCTATTCTTTAGGAATACAGTCTTCTCCTCTTTCTATGTATAAGGCAAAACAGAAAAATGCGTGTTTGGAATGGCTCTATCTGCTCTCTGATAGTTTTATTGCTTCCACCCTGTGACAAAGGAAAGCCTTCGGCTAAATGACCTCATAGACCAGATACTCACGGAAGGCTATTCAGATACATACAGTTGAAACATCTCCTGAACTAAAGTCAAGGAATATTTTCTTATTTTCTCCATCTGGTAATGACAAGCAAGCTCCCTGATCCAGGAATATTCCACATGCCAGGGATCAACTAAGCCAGTGAGCCACAACTGCTGAGTGTGCTCCCTAGAGCCTATGCTCTGCAGCAAGAGAAGCCACCACAATGTGTAGTCCCTGATCTCTAAAACTAAAGAAAGTCCTCGCACAGCCAAAAATAAATAAATAAAAAAAATTTAAAAATATCTCCCTAATTGTGATGGTTTCACGCTTTTATTAACAATCCCTCAAAGCATGCTGCTGCTGCTGCTGCTAAGTCGCTTCAGTCGTGTCTGACTCTGTGCGACCCCATAGACGGCAGCCCACCAGGCTGTGCCGTCCCTGGGATTCCCCAGGCAAGAACACTGGAGTGGGTTGCCATTTCCTTCTCCAATGCATGAAAGTGAAAAGTGAAAGTGAAGTCTCTCAGTCGTGTCCAACTCTTAGCGACCCCATGGACTGCAGCCTACCAGGCTCCTCCATCCATGGGATTTTCCAGGCAAGAGTACTGGAGTAGGGTGCCATTGCCTTCTCTGCCTCAAAGTATAAAAATATCAAAATGACAGGAGAGCATTTTGGTACATACTCTGTATATTGTAAACACATCGATATTCACTCAGGTATTTTCTTAATTCATATATTCAAAATCCATAATATAAAGAGTAAGAAAAGGTAAATATTCACCATATTGCAAACATAGAAAAATATAAATACACTAAAAAACAATAAGTCAAAGCAAATCTGTATAAAGTTAAATAAAAACATATATTATTCAACAAATTACAAAGAAAATAAAGCATTATTCAAAAATAACCCAAATAATAAACATAAACTAACACAGTATAAACCAATGAGCACTGAGAATGGAATATATCTGATTTTTTAGAAAGCAATCTTAAAGTGTTATAATTGTTAACACAAATTTGTTGCAGTTTCTGGAAAAGTTTTAGAATTCTAGTTGACAAAAGCTGAGAGGAAAGATAAAACTCTAAATGTTTTCCTTTGACTCTTTTCCCTTTAACTACTCCCTCTATTGTTTTATTATTTTGAGAACATATTAATCTTTTTCTCAAGAACTGTAATTTAAATGATAGTAAACAATACTTGTTTTAAATAAAGCATTACTGATTTCTTTTCATCTAGTTTCATCGTATATAGATTGAGATTCCAATGTAGATTAAGTTCCCTGTCTCAGTTTTAGTATTTTCAATTTATTTGCACTTGTTCAGGAACTCTTTGAACTAGAAAAAGAACTGTTCTTTGAATAGAAACTTTGCTTTTATTCCTCTTCTTGAGGATTTTGAAGATACTGAAGAACATTTCCTAAACAGTTGCATCTTTATTTGATTTGAAATTTGAATGCAGTTTGTTACTCTCCAGGAATAATTTAAGACTGAAATAATTTCGATTTTAGTTTTAAAATAATTAAACTGGATCCCCCTTCCAAATACAGATATTTCAATACTTGAGAGAAACACTGTTTACCAGAATATCAGAACACCAAAAATTTATGCAACAATGTACTTAAAGAAAAACTGACCACTAATTTCAGTGAAATATATATTTATATATGGTTACTTTATCAACAGCATTCAGTCATCACAAATATAGCTATAAAATTTCTACTCTTGATTCAGATCAAGAGTAGAAATTAAGAAATGTAGATTTCTTACTTTTGTTTAGACTTTTTATAATAACTTTAATTAAGGGATTCTTTTTTTCTTCCAGTTTTATTGAGATATTAATTGACATACACCACTGTACAAGTTTAAGGTATACAGCATAATGATTTGATTTATATAAATCATGAAATATTATCAAAATAACTTCAGTGGACATCTATAATCTCATGTACACATAAAATTAAATAGAAAAAAAAATGTTTCTTTGTGATGAGAATCCGAAGGATTTACTTTCTTAACAACTTTTATGTATAACACATATCAGTGTCAATTATATTTGTCATGCTGAACATTATATCCCTAGTACTTGTTAATCTTACAACTGGAAGTTTGTACCTTTTCTCTGCTTTCATCCAATTTACCCTCCCCCAATTCTTACCTCTGGTAACCATAAATCTAATACCTTTTTTATGAGTTGTATATTTTTGAAGTATTACTGACCTACAACACTATTACATAGTTAGTTCCTGCTATACAACATAATGATTTGATATTTCTATACATTTCAAATGATTGATCATAAGTTTAGTTATGATATGTCACCATACTAAGGTTTCCCTAATGGCTCAGATGGTAAAGCGTCTGTCTGCAATGCAGGAGACCCGGCTTTGATCCCTGGGTTGGGAAGATCCCCTGGAGAAGGAAATGGCAGCCCACTCCAGTATTCTTGCCTGGAAAATCCCATGGACCACGGAGCCTGGTAGGCTACCATCCATGGGGTGGTAAAGAGTCGGACATGACTGAGCGACTTCACTTCACCGTACTAAGATATTACATAGCTATTGACTTTATTTCCCACACTGTACATTTCATATCTACAACTCATTTATTTTGCAACAAAGTCTTTATCTGTTAATCTCTCTCATCTCTTTCTTTCCTCCCCTCACCCACTTTTCCTATGACAACCACCTGTCTGTTCTCTGTATCCATAACTCTCTTTCTGTTTTGTTATGTTTATTCATTTGTTTTCTCAGATTCCACATATAAGTGAAATCATACAGTATTTGTCTTACTTTGATTTATTTCATTTACTATAATATCCTCTAAGTCCATTCATTTTATCACAAATTGCGAGATTTCATTCTTTTAATGGCTGAGTAATATTCTACTGTGTACTCATATATGTGTAAATACACCACATCTTCTTTATCCATTCACCTATCTATGAACTCTTATGGATACATAGGCTGTTTCCGTATCTTGGCTGTGGTAAACAATGCTGCAATGAACATAGGGGTGCATATATCTTTTCTAATTAGTGTTTTCATTTTCTTCGGATAAATACCCAGGAGAGGAATTGTTGGTAGGTTTTTTTTTTTTTTTGCTTGACCATACTGCATGGCATGTGGGATCTTAGTTCCTTGACCAAAGATGGAACCCATGCCCCCCGCAGTGGAAGCACAGAGTTTTAACCAATGGACTGCCAGGGATGATCCATGGTAGCTTTACTTTTATTTCTTTGATGAATCTCCATACTATTTTCCATAGTGACTGCATCAAATAATATTTCCAAAAGAGCATGAATGTTCCTTTTTCTTTACATCCTTGCTGATACTTGATATTTGTTGCCTTTTTGAGGACAATCATTTTAACAGGTGTAAGGCGATATCTTATTGTGGTTCTGATTTGCAATTCCATGATGATTAATGATGCTGAGCATCTTTTCATGTGCCCGCTGACCATATGTAATGTCTTATTGCAAAATATATCTATTCAGTTCCATTGTCCATTTTTTATTTGCATATTTGCTCTTTAGATGTTGAGTTATATGAGTTCTTTGTATATTTTGGATATTACTTCATCAGATATATTATAATATCATCTTCTAGTCAGTAGGCAGCCTTTATGTTTTGTTGGTAGATTGCTTCACTGTACAAAAATTTTTTAGTTTGACAGAGCTTCACTTGCTTATTTTTGTTTTTGTTTCCCTTATTGGAGGATATATATATATATATAATTTTATTTATATATATAATTATATACATGTAAATATTACTAGGTTCATGTCAAAGAGCTTATTGCCTATGTTTTCTAGAACTTTCATGGTTTCAGCTCTTTACATTTAAGTCTTTAACCCATTTCCGATTCATTTTTGTACATGGTACAAGAAATTAGTCCAGTCTGATTCTTTTGCATATAGCTGTCCAGTTTTTTCCAACACTATTTATTGAAGAGGCTGTGTTTTCCCCATTGTATATTCTTGCCTTCTATATTATAGATGACTTGCCCATATAAGTGTGGGTTCATTTCTGGGCTATTATCTTCCATTGATCTATGTGTCTGTTTTTGTGCCAGTATCATACAGCTTTGATTAGTGTAGCTTTGCAACATAGTTTGAAATCAGGGATCATGATACTTCAAGCTCTGTGATGATTTTTTTAAGACTGTTTTGGCTATTTGGGATCTTTTGTGTCTCCATAAAAAAATTAGAATTATTTGCTCCAGTTCTATGGAAACATGTCATTAATATTCTGGTAGGGATTGCACAAAATATTGCCTTGGGCAGTATGGTCATATTAAAAATATTAATTGTTTCAACCATGAACACAGTATATCTTTCCATTCATTTGTATTGACTTCAATGTCTTTCCTCAGCTTCTTGTAGTTTTCCAAGTATGAGTTGCTAACCTCCTTGATTAGATTTATATATAGGCATTTTATTTTTTGATGCAATTATAAATGGAATTTCTTAATTTTTTTTATCTGATAATTTTTGTTGTGTATAGTGTATAGAAGCACTATAGATTTCTGTATATTAATTTTGCAACTTTGCCAAATTCATTGATGAGTTCTAGTAGTTTTTTTCTTTTTTCTTTTTTTGGTAGCATTTTAAGGATTTTTTAATGTACAGTATTATGTAATGTGCTAACAGTGACAGTTCTGCTTCTTCCTTTCCAATTTTGATTTATTTTATTTTTCTTCTCTGATTGCTGTGGCTAGGTCTTACACTACTATTCTGAATAAGTGATGAGAATAAGCATCCTTATCATGTTTCTGATCTTAGAGCAAATGCGTTTAGCTCTTGGCCATTGAGCATGACATTGGCTGTGAGTTTGTCATATATGGCCTGCATATGTTGAGGTATGTTTTCTCTATACCTATTCTGTTCAGAGTTTTTATCATAAATGGATATTGACTTTTGTCCAAAGCCTTTTATGGGTCTACAGAGATGGTTATAATCTCTGCACAAGAGATCCTTTATATTGATAATCTTTCTGAGTTGTATTCTATTTTGTGAGAGATATTCTAGATAAAGCCAGACATTATAACCTCAAGGTAATCAAATTAAACTGTGAAAACTGAAAGCTAATGCACTGAGGGTGTTGTATATGTGTTTCTAAATTTTGCATGTTGAAGCTCTAACAACCAATGTACTAATATTTAAAGGTAGAAATTTGAGAGCTCATTAGGTTTAGATTAGGTCATGGGCCCATGATAGAATTAGAGTCCCTTTAAGAAGGAAGAGAGATACCAGAGCTCTCTCTCTTTCCATCATGTGAGGATATAGTGAGAAGACAGCTATCTGGAAGCCAGTAAGAGGACCTTCACTAGAATTTAACCATGCTGGCACTCTGACATTAGAATTCCAATCTACAGAACTATAAGAAATCAATTCCTGTTGTATAAGCCACCTACTCTAAGGTATTCAGTTACAGAAGCCTATGTTGACTAATCCAGAGGGTATCAGTCATCTTCTTCATGGGTCAAAAATCAGCCTCTTCCTTTAAGATTCCTTGAACATAGTAAGTAATAACTCCTGTAAAAGAGACAGAATGAACCTACTGAAAAGGATAGGTGGTAGACAGAGCATAGGGACCTAGATCTGGAGAGAGGTAAGGAATCATGTAGATGGGGGTGGGGTGGCATGGGAGCTGGGAACACTAAGGTGGGTTAAATGAGGAAGGTGGGCTCATACTTTAAAGCATTTCAGGCCCTCCTACTAGGGCCATTAACTATACTTTGTATATACAAAGGGCTAAGGCCCAGCATAGCACTTGGACATTTAATCAAATGTTATTAAATTTAATTAAATGAAAAGAGTTGGAATCATTACATGACTAATTTAAGGCCTCAGGCACTTTCCACAGACAGCCAACATTTGGTGGGGGCTCAATCAGTGCCTGCAGAGGTGATTGTGCTGCCCCAGTTCAGAGGAGTGAAAGCTCCTCATTATTTGAGGGGCAGTGGAGGAGAAAGAAAAGCTAGAAATGTCTCCACTGAGGAGTCAGACTGTAAAATGGAACTTAACAGTTAGAGATTTTCTTGTGTCTTTTTCTTTGAAAAAGATCTCAATTTTTTAATTATAAAGACAAAACAAATTAATTACAGTAAATTTAGAAAGTGAAAATTTAGAAAACTGCTTTCCAAAAAAGAAAAATGAAGAAAAGTAACAAACAAAAAAAAATTGTTCATAATCTCACCAACCAGAGATGACCATAGAGCAGAGTTAACATCTTCGTGTCTATATACTCAGTCTTTTCTGTGTGTGTGTGTGTGTGTGTGAGAAAAAAAGAATTAGAGATACAATAAACACCCCAAAAAATTCATTCTTCACTACCTCTACTCCAAGAAGAGGGTAAATTCTAATTTCAGTCTTTTGATAGATAAGTACCATCATGTTTAGTATTGTTGTTCAATTGTTATGTCCAACTCTTTGCAACCACATGGACTGAAGCACACCAGGCTCTTCTATCCTCCACTATCTCCCAGAGTTTGCTCAAATACATGTTCACTGAGTCAGTGATGCTATATAACCATCTCATTCTCTGCCACTCCCTTCTCCTTTTGCCTTCAACCTTTCCCAGCATCAGGGTCTTTTCCAATAAGTCAACTCTTTGCATCAGGTAACAAAAGTATTGGAGTTTCAGCTTCAGCATCAGTGCTTCTAAAGAACATTTAGGGTTCATTTCCTTAGGATTGACTAGTTTGGTCTCCCTGCAGTCCAAGAGACTCTCAAGTCTTCTCTAGCACCACAATTCAATACCATTAATTCTTTGGAGCTCAGTCTTCTTTATGGTACAACTTTCACATCTGTACATGAGTACTAGAAAGACAATAGCTTTGACTATATGGACCTTTGCTGGCAAAGTGATGTCTCTGCTTTTTATTATTAATGTGCTGCCTACGTTTGTCATAGCTTTCCTTCCAAGGAGCAAGCATCTTTTAATTTCATGGATGCAGTTACTCTCCACAGTGATTTTGGAGCTCAGGAAAATAAAATCTGTCTGCTTCCACTTTTCCCCCTTCTATTTCACATGAAGTCATGGGACCGGATGCCATGATCATAGTTTTATAATGTTGAGTTTCAAGCAAGCTTTTTCACTCTCTTCACTCTAATCAGCAGACTCTTTAGTTTCTTTTCATTTTCTGCCTTTAGAGTGGTATCATCTGCATACATGAAGTTGTTGATATTTCTCCTGGCAATCTTGATTCCAGCTTGTGATTCATCCAGTCTGGCATTTCCCAAGATGTGCTCTGCATAGAAGTTAGAGAAGTATGGTGACAATATACAGCCTTTTCATACTTCTTTCCCAATTGTGAAGCAGTCAGTTGTTCCATGTTCGGTTCTAACTGTTGTTTCTTGACCTACATACATGTTTCTCAGGAACAGGTAAGGTGGTCTGGTATTCCCATCTCTTTTAAGAATTTTCCAGTTTGTTGTCATCCATATAATCAAAGGCTTTAACACAGTCAATGAAGCAGAGGTAGATGTTTTTCTGGAACTTCCTTGCTTCTCCATGATCCAATGAATGCTGACAATTTGATCTCTGGTTTCTCTGCCTCTTCAAAACCCAGCTTGGACATCTGGAAGTTCTCAGTTCACATACTGCTGAAGCCTAGCTTGAAGGATTTTGAGCATCACCTTGCTGGCAGGAGAAATGAGCACAATTGTACTGTAGTTTTTTGAACATTCTTTGGCATTGCCCTTCTTTGGGATTGGAAATAAAACTGACCATTTCCAGGTTTGTGGCCACTGTTAAGTTTTTCAAATTTACTGATATATTGAGTGCAGCACTTTAACATCATCTTTTAGGATTTGAAGTAGCTGGGAAACAACTGAGAGACTTGAACAACAGTGGGAATTTTGTCACTTCCACTAGCTTTGTTCACAGCAATGCTTCCTAAGGTTCACTTAACTCTTCACACTCCAGGATATCCAGCTCTAGGTAAGTGAACATACAATCATGGTTACATGGGTAATTAAGACCTTTTTTGTATAGTTCTTCTGTGTATTCTTACCACATCTTAATCTCTTCTGCTTCTCTGAGGTCCTTACTATTTCGTGCCCATCCTTGTATTAAATGCTCCTTGATATCTCCAATTTTTTTGAAGCAGTCACTAGTTTTAGTCTTTCTACTGTCTTCCTCTATTTCCTTGCATTCTTCATTTAATAAGGCCTTCTTATCTCTCCTTGCTGTCCTCTGGAATTCTACATGCAGTTGGGTATATCTTTCCCTTTCTCCCCTGCTTTTCACTTCTCTTCTTTCTTTAGCTATTTGTAAAGCCTCATCAGACAACCACTTTGCCTTCTTGAATGTCTTTTTCTTGGGGATGGTTTTAGTCACTGCCTACTATAGAATGTTATGAACCTCTGTCCATCATTCATCAGACACTTTGTCTACCAGATCTAGTCCCTAAACCTATTCATCACCTTCTCTATATAATCATAAGTGATCTGATTTAGGTAATACCTGAATGGCCTGGTTTTTCTTACTTTCTTCCACTTAAGCCTGAATTTTACAGTAAGGAGCCAATTATCTGAGCCACAGTCAGCTACAGTTCTTGTTTTTATTGACTGTATATAGTTTCTCCTTCTTTGTCTGCAAATAACATAAACAATCTGATTTCAGTATCAAACATCTGGGATGTTTATGTGTAGAGTCATCTCTTGGGTTGGTCTCTTGACCAAATTCTGTTAGCCTTTACTATGCTTCATTTTGTGTTCCAAGACCAAACTTGGCTGTTATCCTGGCTATCTCCTGACTTTCTATTTTTGTATTCCAATCTCTATGATGAAAAGGACATCTTTTTGGTGTTAGTTCTAGAAAGTGTTGTAGGTATTTACAGAACTGGTCAACTTCAGCTTCTTTGGCATCAGTGGTTGGGGCATAAACTTGGATTATGGTCTGTCTTGGAAAGGAGCCAAGATCATTCTGTTGTTTTTGAGACTGCCGCAAAGTACTGCATTTGGAAATCTTTTGTTGACTATGAGGGCTACTCCATTTCTTCTAAGGGATTCTTGCCCACAGATATAATGGTCATCTGAATTAAATTCACCCATTTCTGTCCATTGTCTTTAGTTTACTGATTTCTAAGGTATCCATGTTCAATGTTGCCATCTCCTGCTTGACCATGTTCAATTTACCTTGATTCATGGCCCTAACATTCGAGGTTCTTATGCAATATTGTTTTGTACATCATCAGACTTTATTTTTACCACCAGACACATCTACACTGAGTGCCATTTCCACATTGGCCCAGCCACTTCATTTTTCTGGAGCTGTTAGTAATTGTCCTCTGCTATTCTCGCCCCCTCCCCCCAGTAGCATACTGGACACCTTCTGACCTGGGGGGCTCACCTTCCAGTGTCATATCTGTCTGCCTTTTCGTACTGTCCCTGGGGTTCTCCAGGCAAGACTACTGGAGTGGGTTGCCATTTCCTCCTGTTTTGTCAAAACTCTTCACTATGACCTGTCTGTTTGGGTGGCCCTGCATGGCATAGATCATATAGTGTCATGGAGTTACCCAAGCTCCTTCGCCATGATAAGGCTGTGATCCATGAAGGTTCCTGGCATGTGTCTCAGGCTTAGCCAATCAGGGTACTGCAACCTTGGACACACAATGATGAGTTCAGGAAAGGGCATGTGACTCAAGCACCATCAATCAAAGTTCAGAGACCTAAAGAGAGATTTTCATCTCCTGTTCTGAATTGAAAGCTGGAAGACTGTTGTGAGTATGGAGCTATTTATTAATAATCTTTTCCTCACTACAAAGAGAGAGTCTTCAGAAAATAAAGCCAAGCAGGGTCTAACTGAGCTGAGAGAGGCAGAGAGAGTGACAGAACTCTGATGATATTATTTGAGCTCCTGGGAGCAACCATGCTTGGCTTCCCAGTTCATCAGTAAATAAATTGCTTTTTTTCTTCTCTTGTACTTAAGCCAGTTTAGGATGGTACCTGGTAAACATACTTCATAATACAAAATAAATTTGGAGGAAAAAAAAAATCAAAATTGATAAACTGATTCAAAAAGTAGTGAAGGAAGATTTGATCTAAACAAGAAGGAAGCACTGTTATTCTGTCCTATAATGGGTACCAGAATTCAATCAAAAGGAACCTAATATTTTCACAATTTAATCCTCTATGAATGAGAACTTTAGGACTCAGAAGCTTGCTATCTTGGCTGAGGGAACATAGCAAATAAGAGGAGAGGACAAAGTGTGGCATTTTTCATCAGATAAGGAGAAATTACCTACTCTGCCAACATATCTCTCTAAGCAAATATGGGGAAACAAGAAAAGAATAAAATGCGGATGTATGTTATAGGATTAATAATTCATTAGTAATTACAGGATTCATTTTCATTCAATATTGAGAAATTAAGTCTCACAACCCCTTCCCACCACACCCTAGATTCTATTCAGGTTAGAATCTGTTTTATTTTTTCCTCTAAGCCAGGAAAATGCCTGATCTATACCAGATATATTTGACGCCCACTACAACGTAGCAGAGCTCCTATCCTGCTAGGAAGAATGGACTTCCTTCAGTTCTTGCCATAAGCATCTTCGAATATCTCCATTCACCTCTAGTCTATATCCTTTTCCCTCTGTTCAATTTTGATCAAACTTAACTCACTCTAGGAGCCGGCAATGGCACCCTACTCCAGTACTCTTGCCTAGAAAATCCCATGGACGGAGGAGCCTGGTGGGCTGCAGTCCATGGGGTCACTAGAGTCGGACACGACTGAGCGACTTCACTTTCACTTTTCACTTTCATGCATTGGAGAAGGAAATGGCAACCCACTCCAGTGTTCTTGCCTGGAGAATCCCAGGGACGGGGGAGCCTGGTGGGCTGCCATCTATGGGGTCGCACAGAGTCGGACACGACTGAAGCGACTTAGCGCCAGCAGCAGCAGCAACTCACTCTAATCCCACAAATATTGAGAATCTGTTGTGTGTTAGATGCTGTGCTGAGCAGATAGCCTGGTTGAGAAATGTATTTGTGGCTTCTTGTTTCAAAAGAATGAGTGGTTTGCCTTCCTCTTGATCCATTCTTCACCTTCCCATATCTAGTAACCAATCTTTGGTGTGCTGAAGATTTCGTCTTCTGTTGATAAAGAGAAGTGACTTGTTTTTAAAAGTCTGATTTGAAGTCACTGTTATAGGTTAAATTATAATCCCCCCAAATCCATATGTTGAAGTCCTAACCCCCAGTATCTCAGAATGTAACTTTATTTGGAATTTATCAGTAAAGTTCAGATGAGGTCTTTAAGGGTAGGCTATAATCCAATATGACTGATGTCCTTATGAAAAGGAGAAATTTGGACATAGACACACAAGAGAGTAGAGACGATATAAAGATACAGGGAGAACATTATGCAAAGATGAGAATGACTACCTGCAAGCCAAGGAGAGTGGCCTGGGAGAGATCCTTCCCTCTCAGCCATTGGAAATCTCCAACCTTACAAATATCTTGATTTCAGACTTGAAACCTCAAAAACTGAGATAAATTCCTATTGTTTAAGCCACCCAATATGTGGTACTTTGTTATGGCAGCCCTGGAAAACTAACATAATCACAAACTTAGCTATCATCAGATGTGGTCTATTTGGTGTTCATGATATTTTTAAATTTTAATTGCACCAAAATTTTAAAGTCAGAACACTGCATCTGAAAAGTATGATCTCTGCTTTTCCTGAAATATTGAAACAGCTACAGTTCTGAATTTTTATTCCCATGTGGCATAAATCAACTGGAACTGAGTAGTAACTCCCTCTTTCAGATAGGTGTGTGCTCAGTGGCTCATCACAGTCCTTGCCAATTCATCTTGCCTTTCCCCAACACCAACTGGCAGCTGCCATTTGTCATCATGTTCCAGTCCATTGTGGTCCCTAGGATTACTGAACTATGCAGCTGACTTGACCCAAGATGGAAAGTCTTTAAGCTTAGAGGAGGGAGAAATAGTATGGCCAGAGGGGAATGGCTGGAATCTCAGAGATCTAAAGAAAGAAAGATGATGAAGAATGACAGAAATCTGTAATCACACATGACAAAAAGTAGGGTGGGAATACAGGACAACCAACTGGGTCCTGAGTTCATGCTCTGTGGTGTCAGGAACCATGTAAAAGGTTCCAGGAGCCAGGATAAGTACTGAAGGCATGCATGCCATGAGTACAGTAGCTGCTCACTTTGGAATGAATGATCCATATGAACAATAAAAATCTCAGGGGCACCACAACAGACTTAAGAACAGAGCCCCTTCCCCATAATGCTTCAGAACTGCATTAAACTAGCTTTACTGCTGAATGCTGCCCATGCCACCATCCAGTAATAACTGATAACTGGATTTCTTATCAATACTGACAAATGGTATTCATTTAGATTTAGAAAAAGTAATATAGGTAAATTGCCTTACACTCCAATAATGTGGAGGAAATTTTTTAAAGGAATTATTAGTGGAAGAGCCCACTCTTTTACTTCATGCTCACTTTACAGAAAGAAGCCCAGATAGGTCAAGTACCTTGCCCAAGGGCACATAGCCAATAGCTGTTTTGAAAACAAAACCATATTCTCTGTAAGGTCTTCATTAATAACCTCCCCAGGAGGTAAGTCACATCCAAAAGATAAGCAAGGTCACTGATGACCTCTTTTTTGCCCCTCTTTTTGTTCCAGAGAGCAGACTGGCTTGTCTTCCCTATCCAGGGATCACATGCCCTTTCAAACAGGTCTCCAGGAGCTTTGCTGAATAAACATGAACACCAGTAATCATTCAGAATTAGAAAGCAGCATAAGTGGTCCCAAATGCCAATGTTTTCACCTATGAAGCTTTTCCCCAGTGCTAGAGTTGGCATTTTTCATCCCTGTGCTTTAGCTGAAATGATACCTGGTGAGGCTTCTGGAGGAATGAAAATTGCAAAAAGATTTCATAATGTATTAAGGAGTGTACCAAGGAACAAGATGCAAATGTTAATATTAATCTTGCCTTAAATCTTTTCTAATTCTAAAGTCAGAAGTAATTATTACTGTGTACAGATTAAGAAGCTAGTTTGATGACTATTTGGCACATCCTGCAAGAGCACTCCTTTTGATAGATGGATTACTCTGCCATCCACAAAGATTCCCTTCAACTCTCCAAGCCCATAGGAAATATGAGAAAATGGGAAGGAAACAATCACCAAGGAAAACAGAGGAGACTCCATCCCCACTTCTGTACTCTGGACATTCTCCTCCACCAGCTTTCAAATACATACACACAGTTGTTTCCTTAAAGCAGGCAGTGCCTTTTTCCGATCTTTCATTTATAACTTTTCCAAAGAAGAGAGTAAGGAGGCTCTGGGGGACCTTACAAAGCCTGCATTCATTGTACAGATAAGAAAAGTGAAGCCCAGAAAAATGGAAGATAATCCCAAGATTCCCTGGCTATTTACAAGACTGAAAACACAAACCCAAGTTTTCTCCCTTCTTCAAGTATAGGTTTTCACTCTACAGTAAATTGGCAGTGTAGGGTTTTAGGGTCTTTGTGGCCAAAAAGATCCCATACTAGACAAACAGTGACCAAGTATTTGAATCAATAGGTTTGGTCTTTGCGACAACAGGTGAGCACTTTACTCTTTTCTCCATGTGGATTATTTGTTTTTTAAGAATTTTCAAAAATTCTGCTTTTACTAAAGATTCCAGAAAATGGACATGTTTATTGGGAGCTAATATTTATTGGACACCTACTATGTGCCAGGCTAGTTGTTCTGCAAAGTGTTATCTTACTTAATCCTCATAACAACTTTATGAGGTGGGTTATATTCATATCCCCACTTTACTGATAAGGAAAGAAATATAAGGAACTTCCCTTGGATCATGCAGACAGCAAGTGGTAGGGCCAGATTACAAATTGCATTTATCTGATTCTTAAGTCCATACATTCATTTTCTATTTCTGTTTAACATTATCACAAATTTAGTGGTATAAACAAATTCACTTTTAGATTTCAGATCTTACAGTTCTATAGGCCAAGAATCTGGGTGAGTTTGGCTGGACTCTGCTTGAGGAATTTATCACAAGGCCAAAATCAAGATGTAGGTTGGCTGGGCTCTTATTTAAAGGCTCCAGGGAAGCATCCACTTCCAAGACCATTCAGATTGTTGGTAGAAACAAGCTCCTTATGATTGTAGAACTGGGGTGCCTATTTTCCCACTGGCTGCCAGCCAGAGTCTGATTCTTGCTCCTAGGGACCACCTACATTCCCTTTCACCTGTCCTCTCCGTCCTCAGATCGGCAAGGGCACACCCTATCCTTCTCATGCTCATGCAATTAGATCAGGCAGCCTAGGTAACATCTGTATTTTAGATCAAGGGACATGGAACTTTTCTTATACCTGCAAAATCCATTCATAGCAGTGGCTAAATCAGTGTTTTACTGAAAATAATCAAGAGGACAGGAATCTTAAGGCATAAGGGATGACACAGGATCACGTTTAGATAATAAATAGGAGGAGAGACCAGGAAGTAGTGAGGCCTAGGGAGAACAAGTTCCAATGATGCTCCAAACACAGGGAACCCTCAAGATAGAGCTTACCCAGACTGCTACCACCTGGAGAAATAGAAGGAGTATTAATAGACCTTTTAACTTATCAAGGTAAAAAATCTGGATTTTTATAAGTGTGTGTATGCTAAGTCACTTCAGTCGTGTCTGACTCTCTGTGACCCATGGACTGTAGCCTACCAGACTCCTCTGCCTGTGGGATTCTCCAGGCAAGAATATTGGAGTGGGTTGCCATGCCTACCTCCAGGGGATCTTCCCGACCCAGGGATCAAATCTAAGTCTCTTACATGTCCTGCATTGACAAGTGAGTTCTTTACCATTCAGTTAAGTTCAGTTCAGTCGCTGAGTCATCTCTGACTCTTTGTGACCCCATGGACTGCAGCACGCCAGACCTCCCTGACCATTATGAACTCCCGGAGTATACTCAAACTCATGTCCATTGAGTTGGTGATGCTATCCAACCATCTCATCCTCTGTCATCTCCTTCTCCTTCTGCCATCAATCTTTCCCAGTATCAGGGTCTTTTCAAATGAGTCAGCTCTTTGCATCATGTGGCCAAAGTATTGGAGTTTCAGCATCAACATCAGTCCTTCCAATGAACACTCAGGACTGATCTCTTTTAGGATGGACTGGTTGGATCTCCTTGCAGTCCAGGGGACTCTCAAGATTCTTCTCCAATATCACAATTCAAAAGCATCAACTCTTTGGCACTCAGCTCTCTTTATAGTCCAACTCTCATATCCATACATGACTACTGGAAAAACCATAGCTTTGACTAGATGGACATTTGTTGGCAAAGTAATGTCTTTGCTTTTTAATATGCTGTCTAGGATGGTCATACCTTTCCTTCCAAGAAGTAACTGTCTTTGATTTTCATGGCTGCAATCACCATCTGCAGTGATTTTGGAGCCCAAAATAATAAAGTCAGCCACTGTTTCCACTGTTTCCCCATCTATCTGCCATGAAGTGACAGGACTGGATGCCATGATTTTAGATTTCTGAATATTGAGCTTTAAGCCAACTTTTTCACTCTCCTCTTTCACTTTCATCAAGAGGCTCTTTAGTTCTTCTTCACTTTCTGCCATAAGGGTGGTGTCATCTGCATATCTGAGGTTATTGATATTTCTCCCAGCAATCTTGATTCTACCTTGTGCTTCTTCCAGCCCAGCGTTTCTCATGATGTACTCTGCATAAAAGTTAAATAAGCAGGGTGACAATATACAGCCTTGACATACTCCTTTTCCTATTTGGAACCAGTCTGTTGTTCCATGTTCAGTTCTAACTGTTGCTTCCTGACCTGCATACAGGTTTCTCAAGAGGCAGGTCAGGTGGTCTGGTATGCCCATCTCTTTCAGAATTTTCCACAGTTTATTGTGATCCACACAGTCAAAGGCTTTGGCATAGTCAATAAAGCAGAAATAGATGTTTTTCTGGAACGCTCTTCTTTTTTCCATGATCCAGCAGATGTTGGCAATTTGATCTCTGGTTCCTCTGCCTTTTCTAAAACCAGCTTGAACATCTGGAAGTTCACAGTTCACATCCTGTTGAAGCCTGGTTTGGAGAATTTTGAGCATTACTTTGCTAGAGTGTGAGATGAGTGCAATTGTGTGGTAGTTTGAGCATTATTTGGCATTGCCTATCTTTGGGATTGGAATGAAAACTGACTTTTTCCAATCCTGTGGCCACTGCTGAGTTTTACAAATTTTCTGGCATATTGAGAGCAGCACTTTCACAGCATCATCTTGTAGGATTTGAAATAGCTCAACTGAAATTCCATCACCTCCACTAGCTTTGTTCATAGGAATGCTTCCTAAGGCCCACTTGACTTCACATTCCAGGAAGTCTGCCTCTATTTGAGCTATCACACTATCATGATTATCTGTGTTGTGAAGATCTTTTTTGTACAGTTCTTCTGCGTATTCTTGCCACCTCTTCTTAATATCTTCTGCTTCTGTTAGGTCCATACCATTTCTGTCCTTTATTGAGCCCATCTTTGCATGAAATGTTCCCTTGGCATCTCTAATTTTCTTGAAGAGATCTCTAGTCTTTCCCATTCTATTGTTTCCCTCTATTTCTTTACAGTGATCACTGAGGAAGGCTTTCTTATCTCTCCTTGCTATCCTTTGGAACTCTGCATTCAAATAGGTATAGTTTTCCTTTTCTCCTTTGCTTTTCACTTCTCTTCTTTTCACAACTATTTGTAAGGCCTCTTCAGACAGCCATTTTGGGTTTTTTTTTTGCATTTCTTTTTCTTGGGGAGAGTCTTGATCCCTGTCTCCTATGAAATGTCATGAACCTCTGTCCATAGTTCATCAGGCATTTTGTCTATCAGATCTAATCCTTTGAATCTATTTCTCACTTCCACTGTATAAATGTAAGGGACTTGATTTAGGTCATACCTGAATGGTCTAGTGGTTTTCCCTACTTTCTTCAATCTAAGTCTGAATTTGACAATAAGGAGTTCATGGCCTGAGCCACAGTCAGCTCTCAGTCTTGTTTTTGCTGACTGTATAGAGCTTCTCCATCTTAGGCTGCAAAGAATATAATCTATCTGATTTCGGTGTCGGCCATCTGGTGATGTCCATGTGTAGAGTTTTCTCTTGTGTTGTTGGAAGAGGGTGTTTGCTATGACCAGTGCATTCTCTTGGCAAATCTCTATTAGCCTTTGTTTTGCTTCATTCTGTAATCCAAGGCCAAATTTGCCTGTTACTCCAGGTATTTCTTGGCTTCCTACTTTTGCATTGCAGTCTGTTATAATGAAAAGGACATCTTTTTTGGGTATTAGTTCTAAAAGGTAGAACAATTCAACTTCAGCTTCCTCAGCATTACTGGTCAGGGCATAGACTTGGATTACCGTGATATTGAATGGTTTGCCTTCGAAACAAACAGATCATTCTGTCATTTTTGAGATGCATCCAAGTACTGCATTTCAGACTCTTTTGTTGACTCTGATGGCTACTCCATTTCTTCTAAGGGATTCTTGCTTACAGTAGTAGATATAATGATCATCTGAGTTAAATTCACCCATTCTAGTCCATTTTTGTTCGGTGATTCCTAAAATGTCAACGTTCACTCTTGCCATCTACTATTTGACCACTTCCAATTTGTCTTGATTCATGGATCTAACATTCTAGGTTCTTACACAATATTGTTCTTTACAGCATCAGACCTTGCTTCTGTCACCAGTCACATCCACAACTGGATGTTGTTTTTGCTTTGCTCTATCTCTTCATTCTTTCTGGAGTTATTTTTCCACTGATCTCCAGTAGCATATTGGGCACTTACAAACCTGGGGAGTTCATTTTTCAGTGTCCTATCTTTTTGCCTTTTCATACTGTTCATGGGGTTCTCAAGGCAAGAATACTGAAGTGGTTTGCCATTTCCTTCTCCAGTGGACCACATTTTGTTTTTACCATTAGTGCCACCTGAGAAGCAGATTTTTATGTGAAATCATTCAATTAGAAATATGGCTATTGATTATAGTTCCCTGTCCTATACAGTAAGTCGTTAGATTGGTTTCATTTTTAAAGTAGTTATAAACTATTGGATTTTTATGTGAAATCATTCAATTAGCAAAAGTTTATAACTACTTTAAAAACAAAACCCATCTAAGGACTTACTGTATAGCACAGGGAAGTATAATCTATATTTCACAGAAACCTACAAAGGAAAAGAATTTAAAAAGAATGTATGTGTGTGTATAAAGCTTTATCACTTTGCTTTACACCTGAAACTAACACAGCACTGTAAGTCAAATATACTTCAATAAAAAGTAAACATGTATATATATATATAACTGAATCAGTTTGCTATACACCTGAATTAACACAGAACTGTAAATAAACTATACTCCAATAAAAACTCATCAATTAAAAAAAAAAATCTATTCTCAACTAAGAAGGACCTTCAAGCCAACAGTTGGAAACTACAAATTCTGTGGCCATGACTATTTTCTCCCTGATTCCTTAATCCAGTCACTTGAAGTGTTCCCATATCTATAGCCCTGTTTTTGCCCACCAAACCTGGGCTCTCTGTTCTGAGTACCATCCACACATCTGCTTACCTCATTCAGAAGGGTTTTCCAAACACAGACGATCTTCAGAGCTTAACAAAGTCTTTCTTAAGCAACTAGTGCAGGGCTTCTCCAGATGGTCCCAACGACAAATTCTCTCTTCTCTTACAAAACACCTGCACAGATTGCCCCTGAATAAACCTTTTCAGGTTGTTACTTGTCTGCCTGCCCCTAAACTGTAAGCTCAAACAAATTGGGATCCACTCATGCCTTATTTGAATTTACATCCCCTTACTTGAACGGTCTTGACATGCTTAGTAGCTATTTCTTGATAAACAAAAAGGCATTCTGCAATGCTGAGCACTTTCTATCTTCTCCTAAAAGTTCATTGGATATGCTGGGTCTACATTCAGAACTGAAATTACAGGGCAAAAGTGTTTTCCTGAACGTCTAAATATGGAAATTAATCAAACAATGGAACTACTGTTTAAATACCTTTTGAACAGACATTCATTTACAAAACCTATTATTGATATAATAATTGAAACAGAATCTCTGGTGGGTGGGTCAGGGTAGAGCTGGTTTATTGAGCTGCAAAGGAGCAGCTACGGTTGTCATCCAGCCTAGAGTGCGGTATAGCCAGGGTGGACAGGGTACAGTAGATTGTAAAAGAGGATTGCTAGAAATGTGGTAGTTGCAAAAGTCCCTGGTTATTTTATATCTCGATAGGTAAAACCAGTTTAAAGATATTGATTTATATTATGTATTTAATATATAGACATTCTATACCCTATTTCTTAATCCTCATGCTAGAAGAAAACCCTAAGGGGATGTCTAGAATGTAGTGAGGTACAGACCATCTGTGTTCTATCACCTTTTTCCTTTGGCGTTAACTCTAGTAATATTGTTAATCTAAAACATATCAGATGCTGGACGTTCCAGGGAAGTAAAATGCTACAGTTCCTTGCCCATATTTCTGGGATGTTATCTTGTGCCATGTACATGAACGAGTTTCTCTCTGCTCATTTTCACTGATAAGGAAACTTTTCAAGTACAACAAGATGGCAGTTGACAGCTGCCCCAAGCTTGGCCCTGCCTGAGATATGCCACTTCACTCTAATTAAATACCTGTTTATGCTTCCATGCAACCCTCACATATAGTAGATAGCTATACTTTCCTGTGGAGAAGGCGATGGCACCCCACTCCAGTACTCTTGCCTGGAAAATCCCATGGGTGGAGGAGCCTGGTAGGCTGCAGTCCATGGGGTCGCTAAGAGTCAGACACGACTGAGCGACTTCACTTTCACTTTTCACTTTCATGCACTGGAGAAGGAAATGGCAACTCACTCCAGTGTTCTTGCCTGGAGAATCCCAGGGACGGGGAAGCCTGGTGGGCTGCCGTCTCTGGGGTCGCACAGAGTCGGACATGACTGAAGCGACTTAGCAGCAGCAGCAGAAGCAGCATACTTTCCTGTATAAACACTTGTAGAACATCCTAGTAGAAAGCTCACTGACCTGAGTTAAGAAACCTTGTCCAGTTCCATCTCCTATTAGCAAACTCTGTGATCCTGAGGAAATGATCTAATCCCTCTGGGTCTCATTTTATTCATCTGTAAGATATGGTTCCTTTCAATTATTAATATGTATAAGTCACCTATTTTGGTACTGATAAGAAATGGTCTTAGTTATACCAATACCGGGACTTCCTTACTTAGACTGTAGGCATGGACCCTTTTTATGTGAAGTAATTTTCTTTGTAAAGAATCCAGGACAGTACACATAGAGTCCCCGCATCTCTGAAGACCAAATAAACCATAGATGAAACATTAAACTACATTGTTGCTTTATGATTCTACATTGCAAAGGATAGTTTCTTTGGTTATATGAGAACTGTCTTCCATGTTTCTCCTTATTTAAGAGCTACATAATTATGTAAAGAAGAAATTGACTGCTTCTAAACCCTTCAGTCAGAAAGAGTGGTTTGTTTTTTCTTTTGTTTTTGCTTTACAAACAAGCAAAAACCTTTTAATGCTTAAGTCCAGAAAATAAGACATAATTTCCCTGGGAAAATACTAGATAAATTCATCAAAACACACACACAATCTATCCATCCACATCCATCCATTCATCTGCCAAACTCCATCAATTTTATTTATTCTTCTAATCTCTCCTGGACATATTGGAATGCAACTCTCTCCTTTGCTGAACTTCTCATGTGATACTGTCTTGATGACTATAGCTCTGTAGTATAGTCTGAAGTCAGGCCAGAAACTATAAAACTCTTAGAGGAAAACAGGCAGAACATTCTATGACATAAATAACAGCAAGATCTTCTATGACCCACCTCCCAGAATAATAGAAATAGAAACAAAAATAAACAGATGGAACCTAATTAAACTTAAAAGCTTTTGCACAGCAAAGGAAACAATAAACAAGATTAAAAGACAAATATCAGAATGGGAGACAAAATTGCAAATGAAGCAACTGACAAAGGATTAATCTCCAAAATATATAAGCAGCCCATAGAGCTCAATATCAGAAAAACAAACAGCCCAATCAAAGTGGGTAGAAGACCTAAACAGACATTTTTCCAAAGAAGACATACAGATGGCCAATAAATACACAGAAAGGTACTCAACACTTCTGATTATTAGAGAAATAAATCAAATACCAATCAAAATGGCCATCATCAAAAAAAAAAAAAAAAAAAAAAAGAACTACAAACAATAAATGGTAGAAAGGATGTGGAGAAAAGGGAACACTTTTGAACTGTTGGTGAGAATGAAAATTGGTACAGCCACTATGGAGAAAAGTATGGAGATTCCTTAACAAACTAGGAATAAAACTACCATATGATGCAGCAATCTCACTATTGGGAATATACCCTGGGAAAACCACCATTCAAAAAGGAACATATAGCCCAATATTCATTGCAACACTATTTACAATAACCAGCACATGGTAACAACCTAGATGTCCATCAACAGATGTATGGATAAAGTAGTTATAGTACACATGTACAATGGAATATTACTCAGACATACAGAGGAAAGAATTTGAGTCAGTTGTAGTAAGGTGGATGAACCTAGAGTCTATTATACAGAATGAACTCAGAAAGAGAAAACCAAATAACATATACTAATGCATATATGTGTAATCTAGAAAAATAGTACTGATGAACCTACTGACAGAGAAGAAATGGAGACACAGACACAGAGAATGGACTTGTGGACACAACAGAAAAAAATAGAAGAAAAGAATAGAGTGGAAAAGACTAGAAATCTCTTCAAGAAAATTAGAGATACCAAGGTAACACCGCATGCAAAGATGGGCACAATAAAAGATATAAATGGAATAGACCTAACAGAAGCAGAAGATATTAAGAAGAGGTGGCAAGAATATATAGAAGAACTATATGGACATGAGTCTGAGTGAACTCCGGGAGTTGGTGGTGGACAGGGAGGCCTGGTATGCTGTGATTCATGGGGTCGAAAAGAGTCGGACACGACTGAGCAACTGAACTGAACTGAACTGAACTGATACAAAATATATCTTCATGACCCAGATAACAACGATGGTGTGATCATTCACCTAGAGCCAGATATCCTGGAATGTGAAATCAAGTGGGCCTTAGGAAGCACCACTATGAACAAAGCTAGTGGAGGTGATGGAATTCCAGTTGAGCTATTTCAAATCCTAAAAGATGATGCTGTGAAAGTGCTGCACTAAATGTGCCAGAAAATTTGGAAAACTCAGCAGTGCCTACAGGATTGGAAAAAGTCAGTTTTCATTTCAGTTCCAAAGATAGGCAATGCCAAATAATGCTCAAACTACTGCACAATTGCACTCATCTTTACTCTGCTACACGCTAGCAAAGTAATGCTCAAAATTCTCCAAGCCAGGCTTCAACAGGACATGCACTGTGAACTTCCAGATGTTCAAGCTGGTTTTAGAGAAGGCAGAGGAACCAGAGATCAAATTGCCAACATCTGCTGGATCACCAAAAAAGCAAGAGAGTTCCAGAAAAACATCTATTTCTGCTTTATTGACTATGCCAAAGCCTTTGACTGTATAGATCACAACAAACTGTGAAAAATTCTTGAAGAGATGGGAATACCAAACCACCTTACCTGCCTCCTGAGAAACCTGTATGTAGATCAAGAAGCAACAGTTAGAACTGGACATAGAACAACAGACTGCTTCCAAATAGGAAAAGGAGTACAACAAGGCTGTATATTGTCACCCCGCTTATTTAACTTATATACAGAGTACATCATGTGAAATGCTGGGCTGGATGAAGTACAAGCTGGAATCAAGATTGCCAGGAGAAGTATCAATAACCTCAGATATGCAGATGACACCATCCTTATGGCAGAAAGTGAAGAACTAAAGAGCCTCTTGATGAAAGTGAAAGAGGAGAGTGAAAAAGTTGGCTTAAAACTCAACATTCAGAAAACTAAGATTATGGCATCCAGTCCCATCAGTTCATGGCAAATAGACGGGGAAACAATGGAAATGGTGAGAGACTTTTATTTTTTTGGCTCCAAAATCACTGCAGATGGTGACTGCAGCCATGAAATTAAAGATGCTTGCTCTTTGGAAGAAAAGGTATGACCAAGCTAGACAGCATATTAAAAAGCAAAGACATTACTTTGCCACAAAGGTCTGTCTAGTCAAAGCTATGGTTTTTCCAGTAGTCATGTATGGATGTGAGAGTTAGACTATAAAGAAAGCTGACCACCGAAAAACTGATGTCTTTGAACTGTGTTGTTGGAGAAGACTCTTGAGAGTTCCTTGGAGTTCAAGGAGATCAAACCAATCAATCCTAAAGGAAATCAGTCCTGAATATTCATTGGAAGGACTGATGTCGAAGCTGAAACTCCAATACTTTGGCCACCTGATGCGAGGAGCTGACTCATTGGAAGCTGACTCATTGGAAACCAGGGAAAAGACCCTGATGCTAGGAAAGATTGAAGGTGGGAGGAGAGGGGGACGGCAGGGAATGAGACAGTTGGAAGACGTCACCGACTCAATGGACATGAGGTTGAGTAAGCTCTGGGAATTGGTGACGGACAGGGAAGCCTGGCGTGCTGCAGTCCATGGGGTCTCAAAGACTTGGAGGTGACTGAACTGAACTGAACTGATGTGGATCCTAGAAAAATAGTACTGATGAACCTACTGATTTGGAAGAAATGGAGAACAGGCACAGAGAATGAACTTGTGGACAGAGCAGGGGTAGGAGAGGCTAGGAGAAATTTAGAAAGTAGTATTGACATATATACACTATCATGTGTAAAATACGTAACTAGCAGGAAGCTGCTGTATAACACAGGGAGCCCAGCCTGGCATTCTGTGATGACCTGCTGCTAAGTCATTTCGGTCGTGTCCGACTCTGTGTGACCCCATAGATGTCAGCCTACGAGGCTCCCCCATCCCTGGGATTCTCCAAGCAAGAACACTGGAGTGGGTTGCCATTTCCTTCTCCAATGCAGGAAAGTGAAAAGTGAGAGTGAAGTCGCTCAGTCGTGTCCCAGTCTTAGCGACCCCATGGACTGCAGCCCACCAGGCTCCTCTGTCCATGGGATTTTCCAGGCAAGAGTACTGGAGTGGGTTGCCATTGCCCTGAAATAGAGAGAGGGAAGGGAGGCTCAAGAAGAAGGGCACACACACACACACACACACACACATGTATATATGAATATATGTATATATATATATAATTATGACTGATTTATGTTGATGTACAGCAGAGACCACCACAGCATTGTAAAACTGTCTTCCAATTAAAAAAAAAAAAAGAAATGATGGGGATTTGCCGGGAGCCGGCATATTGCATATTGAGTGCATATTGCATATTGAGTGCAGCCCTTTCCACAGCATCATCTTTCAGGATCTGGAATACCTCAACTGGAATTCTATCACTGCCGGGAGCCAGCGTGAGGAACTCCGCCCATGACAAAGGTCATGAGGAAGGAGGCTCGGCATACGCAAAGGCGGGATCGAGCCCCCTGGAAATTCTCGAGCATCTCCCCCAAAACCAGAGTCTGCCTACTTTCTGCTTTGTGCTTTCACCTACACCTCTGACTTTACGGGGGGCTGTCCCCCACTACCTCTCTCTGAAAAAAGAGTTAGCTTACAGCTCCAGTTAATAATTCCTGGGTGTGACAGTGTTTAACCTACAAACTCCTTTGGAAATCCTCTAGCCTGCCTGAATAGGTTTTTCCGGCCACATGTGATTGTTCAGAGCCTCCAAACTGTGAGAGGCAGGAGATGTTCTAAACTGTCTAAACACAGATTCCTTTGATTAGTTAAAAGATTGATTAGAAATTGTATTGGTGAAGGGTTTTTCACTTATTGAGCCAATGTTTGCTGCTAAGTCTCCATACTCCGTACCTACTGTGTCCTTGGCAGTGTATAGATTGATATAATGGGTGTATAGAAATGTAAGTAGTAGCCTCAATGTTTGTAACGTTGGACCCTTGAGTTAATTCTTTTCTTGATTGAGCCCACCTCACTTTTGCCCTATAGGAATGCAGCTTTGTCCAGTGCTTTTTTGGAGGCTGGTGCCTGATTTTGGAATAATCACCTTTAGAGAAAGATAAGTTTCTTAAAATGTTAACAGGCCTCCTGGCCAGAAGATGATGTAATTCACCTGAACTTTTGCATATGATAAGTTTGAAAAGCCTGGCTTCGATTAGGACCAGGAACTGCTGTCCTTGCATGACTCCACCCCTTCCCCCATTATCCTCTATGCACAACTTTAGGTATAAAAACTACTTTGGAAAATAAAGGGCGGGCCTTGTTCACTGAAACTTGGTCTCCCCATGTCGCTCTCTCTCTCAAATTCTGGCTGAGTCTCCATCTGGAGCGCGAAACCCGCCATGCTTGCTAATTATGCCTGGGCTTCTAAGATCCGACCGGGGAGGCCTCAGTGTCTCCTCTCCTTCGGGAGAACGGAAGGACGCCTGTGGCCTACGCAAGTGGTACAAACTTCTTGTCTTAAAGTTTTATTGGTCTCCCGCGTAAACCAAGCTACTCAGCCTCTTTTCTCCACTGAATTTTCCTACTGAGCTATCCTCATTCTATTACTCTTTATATCTTTAATTAATATCTAATTGAAGCTATTGTATCCTTACCCTCGCCGACGCTGTCCCCGCTTCGAATACCCTGGATCAGCTGGGGCTGGACCCCGGCAGGGATTTTCAGCATTTCTGATTTCTTTCTATTTTCTACTATTTCAGTGTTACCTCCTTCCTGTGGATGGTAACCAACTTTCACCTTTTTTCTTTCAAATGTCAGGTTTCTAAGCTTTCTGTTCCTTTTGCTTTATGTAAGGTTTTTAGTGTGTGTGGTGTGCTGTGAGATGTAGTTTCACAGTATTTAGGCCCCAAATGCCATCATTCTTGAAACCTTGAGGAATCTCTCTCTAAATTGCTCAGCTTGATAATCTTGTATCTCTTCTTCCTACCTGTTTATGTAGGTACAATCTATTGGCTGCTTTTGAATTTCCCTCCTTTCCAGACTTTTCTCTAAAATGGAATGCATATAAATATAAGGTATATCATTTCACAAGTAATATTCTTCACAATTTTTTCTAAAGAGACTTATCTATAGGATAATGGGAAGGAAAGAAAGAAAGAACTAGAGCAAGAGACTGCTGCTGCTGCTAAGTCGCTTCAGTCATGTTTGACTCTGTGCGACCCCATAGACGGCCTTCTACCAGGCTCCGCCATCCCTGGGATTCTCCAGGCAAGAATACTGGAGTGGGTTGCCATTTCCTTCTCCAAAGCATGAAAGTGAAAAGTGAAAGGGAAGTCGCTCAGTTGTGTCCGACTCTTAGTGACCTCATGGACTACAGCCCACCAGGTTCCTCCGTCCATGGGATTTTCCAGGCAAGAGTACTGGAGTGGGGTGCAAGAGACAGAGGCACACATTTTGGGGGAGCATTAAAGTGGCTTACGAGAACAGTCTCTATGTAACAGTTAAGGAGGAAAGTCGCTATGTAACACTAGGAAAGCAGCAAACTAGTACATGTATTTGTCTAGGCAATAGTAGTATGCCTACCTCCCTCTTGACAAAAATCACCCAGTCAACCAGCAAACCATGTATTAACAGAATAAGATGTCCCAATTAACACTCTTGGATTTAAGTGGGTACTTATTCAATAAAGCACAAAGACTCTTAATGGTGGTTATCAGAGGCTCAAAGAGTTTATTAAGCTAGTTTTGTCACCAACTCTGTCATCTCTCCTTAGATATCTTGTGCTTTCTATTTCTATTCTTTCTTGCTCTTTCATAAGCCAAGGATACAAATGCTAGAATGCAAGGTGAACATCTTTAACTACAGTTCTTCAACCCATACAGGGACTGAGTAATAACCGTAAGGGGTTTCCATAAGCATTATAGATAGGAATTATAACTTGGAAAAGAAATTCAGTTAACCTAGTTTGTTCTGCTGTTTGCTTTTAATAAATTATACTTGGAGAACTCTTATTATGGGCATCTTTGCTGGTCTTTAAAAGCTTCTGCAGGTGTCACCTTGAGATATGTAGCTAAAATCATTATCTTTCAACAGAAATAAAATTGGAAAATCCTGTTATCACCAGAGAACTAGAAATAATTGAAAACATGAATCAAATAGAAAACAAAAGGCAGGGGCTTCCCTGGTGGCTCAGTGGTAAAGAATCTGCCTTCCAATGCAGGAGACACAGGTTTGATCCCTGATGGGGGAAGATCCCACATGCTGCAGAGCAACTGAGCCCATGCACCACAACTACTGAGCCTGTGCCCTAGAGTCTGGGAGCTATAACTACGGAGCCCATATGCTGCAACTACTGAAGCCCACGTGTCCTAGAGCTTGTGCTCTGCAACAACAGAAGCCACCACAAAGAGGAACCTGCGTACCACAACTAGAGAGTAGCCCCTGCTTGCCACAACTAGAGAAAAGCCCATGCAGCAACGAAGACTCAGTATAGCCAAAAATAAGTAAATATAACTATTTTAAAAACCAAATGCAAATACAAAAAATTAATTCATTAGTAAATAAATTTATGAGTATGACTTATTTTTTAAATTGATAGATGTGTTATCAAAAGAATTTGGAAATTAAAGATCTAGATGACAAGAGTCAGATACATTCTCTCAGCCTCTTTCATGTAATTTAAAGCATAAAAATGCCTAACAGCTGACCCTGGAACAACACAGGTTTGGACTACAAGGTCTACTTATAAGTGGATTTCTTTCAGTAAATACAACTACATGATCCCTAGTTGGTTGAATCCACAGGATGCAGAACTGCTGGTACAAAGGGATGACTATAAAGTCACCCATTCACTGTTTAAGGGTCAACTGTGTATTATAGGTCAAGTCCCAAGCAATGATGCCTTCTATGAAGAAGATAGGGAAAGGGAAAGGGAAGTCACTTATTCATGTCCAACTCTTTGCGACCCCATGGACTGCAGCCTACCAGGCTCCTCTGTCCATGGGATTTTCCAGGCAAGAGTACTGGAGTGGGGTGCCATTGCCTTCTCCAATGAAGAAGATATGTATCTACTTTAAGACAAGTTCAAAAATACAGTGTATTTATGACCTTTGAAATATCATTAGATATTAGTAGAAGTTCAGGTAAAAATGGTTGGTAAAGACAGTTCCTTAGAGGTTCTCACAATGAATTTCAAAATACTTTTTGCTCATGTGTTTAAGTTTGAGCAGAGCAGATAGCTCTGGGCAAGTTCAAAACTAGGCTCCCACACAAAATGCTCTTTCTGTAGGTTCAAAAATAAACTGCTAACAAAGAAGACCTCTTTCTTTTGTAGGCTTCAGCAGCACCTCTGCTTTCCCTGTTCCAAAAATTTTATTTGAAATAGCATTTGATGTATGCAGCTGAGTGTACCATACCATAGCAATGCTTTATCTATCCCTAAGAGCTGCTCTCCTCCCCTCCTAAGATTTGCTTTTCTCCTTGTTGATAGTTTGCATGATGACTGTTAAATTAAGGCCAACTACTTTTATTCCTTTGGGACACTTTCTACTTTCAAAATGTCAATGTAAAAAAACCCAAAACTATAGATAATTTTCATGTTCTTATTAACACACTTTCTATACAAAAAGGATAATTAAAAATCAATTTCTACTTATAATCTGAAAGACATTATTTGTTTCAAAAGGGAGTTATGAATCTGAACAGGCAACCTACTATATGATTCCAACTATATGATACTCTGGAAAAGGCAAAAATAAGGAGATAGTAAAAGATTAGTGGTTATTGTAGTTTTGGGAGGAGAAAGGAAAGAACAGGTGAAGCATAGGGAATTTTTAGAGGAGTGAAACTATTCTGTATAACACTATAATAATGGATACATGCTATTAAACATTTATCACAACTCCTTGCACATACAAGACAAAGAATGAACTCTAATGTAAACTGTGTACTTTGGTTAATTAAAAATAAAGTTAAGATATTTGTGCTTCCCAAGCACTTTTTGAGAAAATAAATAGGGAAATCATATACTAGAAGAAAATATTCATAATAAGCATATCTGGCAAAGGTCTTTGATCTAGAATACATGAAGAACTTTCACAACCTAATAGTAGGACAAACAAGGTGATTTAAAAATGGACAAAAGATTCAAAGAGACAATTCACATTTTCCACACTTTTGCCTAAAGGAGATATCCAAAATGGCCAATAGGCATATGAAAAAGTTTCCATATCATTCATCCAGGAAAAGCAAATTCAAACCATAATGAAATATCATTACACACCTACTAGAATGGCTAAAATAAAATACTGACAACATCAAATACTGGAGTAACTCAAATTCTCATATATTACTAGTGGGAGTGTAAAACAGAACAAACATTTCAGAAAACTCAGTTTTCCAAAAGTTGAATGCACATATACTCTATGAGCTGGCAATTCTACTCCAAGATATTTATTCAAGAGAAACAAAAACATATTTACACCAAAAAGGCAAATAAAATTGTTCATAGAATCTTCTTTTCATAACAATTCCAACCTGTAAGCATCCCAGGTGTTCATCAATAGAAGAATGGATTATTAAACTGTGTATTTTCTTGTAATGGAATCTTACTTTGCAATAAAAAGGGATCCGCTACTGGTACTTGAAATGAGTCATTCTCAGAAAATATTATGCTAAATAAAAAAGCAAGATGCAAAAGATGACAAACTACAGGATTTAATTTATATGAAACTTTGGAATATAGTGACAAATAACAGGATTAGTTGTTGTTTCTGAGAGGGGCATTGCCTGGGTAGGGATACAGGTAACTTTCTGGGTTTGAAGGAAATGCTCTGTGTCTTGATAGGGGCATAGTCTGCAAAAGTATATGCATTTATCAAAACTGATTGGATAGCACACCTAAGATATAAACATTTCACTTGTGTAAATTATACTTCAATAAATAAAATTATGAAGCCTTATTCTTTCAGGTAATCTGTGATCATATTATACATGGGGATAGTTATAGTGGTGTCGTTAGGAGAGGCTTTACAAATTATGAGTGTGTTAATAACTCTTTGATGTATCCTTTTCATTGACTTCTCAGTGAGGGAGTGGTAATTGCCTCCAGGACCTATGAATTAGACCAGAATATAAAGACTAGTGAGGCTCAGCCTGTGCCAACAAGACATCAGCAGTTAACTTAACATGGTTTTCAATTTCATTACCTGCCTTGATTTAATGCTGCATATTGTAATTTCATAGAGTTTAACAAACATCAGCATAATAAGTAGATATTACTATCAAGGCACAAGCCTGGAAATATAAATGGTGGTCATAAAAAATAAATTAAAAGTAAATTAATGCCTAAATGAAGTTTCCAAGTACCAGGCTTCTGAGGAATTCATGGATATAGTTACATCATGAGAATACTTGGAAGATAATGTATCTGTGGCCTTTGGTCAAGGGAGAAAACCAAACAAGAGAAGTATTATTAATTTATTCTTCAGATATAAGAACTGCCCTGTAAAGAGAGACCAAGTCTGTTTTACACCGTGTAACCAACTGAAAAATAAAATCAATTATACTAAATACAAATGAGATTTTTTTTGCATTTAATAGCATCAGATAAAAGGGTGGAAATGAAAGTATTATATTGATGAAATAATGAGTGAATAGAATTTATTGAAACTGTGCCTTTGCTCAGGTATTAACACAATAAGTAAGACAAACCATTTATTCTTAAACTAGGAACAATCCAATGATGATCAGTATGAGGAAACTATTATACCTCTATGAATTAACCTTATTAAATATGTATTTGACTGGCTATGTTTTTCTACAAATTTGACCTTATAATATCAGTGTCCCAAACTAAAAGTACTACACTATTTATATGGACAGAATTCAAACAAAAACTATTATAAATATTATAATGATAGAAGCTAATTTTATTGAATATCCAGTTTCAGAATGTAAAAATGTCTTAGAATCCAGGAACTATAGTCCTAGTTGTGCACTGAATGATTTCCAAAGTAATCACAATGAGTTCTTGCCATAATCCTATGAAGGAAGATTGTCTTTCCTATTTTATAACTATCCTATAAGAATAATTGATTTGCCCAAGATCACATAGCTTGTAAGTACAGGGCCTAGACCGGCATCCAGGTCCACAGTCTCCAAAAGCTCCGTATTATGGAAACTAGAATCATTAATTATCTAGTTGTCATGTTATTGCTGGTTTCTGGTATATAAGAAGAAAAGATCTTATTTTGTTTGGTGTCTTCAATTATTTCTAAAGTTCCTCCATGACTTAGTGTCAATTTTTCCAAATCTGTCTGACTTGGAACAAGGTTAAAGTTAAAGACAAAATGCATGAATAAACATTAATAGTAGACCATGAAAAAGCCAGCAGACTCTTACAGAATATTTTAGGTCTTCACAGGCCAATTTGAGCAGTGCAAAAAATCTTCCTGCTCTGCAGAGACCACAGTTGAATAACAATGCTTCTATTCACAATCTAGTTCCACTTCAATGAGGGGCAGAAGGGGCTTTTACCCAAATTATTTTAGAAGCCTTGGACCTTCAAAAGCACTTATGGATAACCTAGCCCCTAATTATACTGAAGAAGAATCCCAGTGAGAGAACTGATACTCACCCATGGTCACATTGGTTCAGTTCAGTTCAGTTCAGTTCAGTCGCTCAGTCGTGTCTGACTCTGCAACCCCATGAACTGCAGCACGCCAGGCCTCCCTGTCCATCACCAACTCCCAGAGTTCAATCAAACACATGTCCATCGAGTCAGTGATGCCATCCAGCCATCTCATCCTCTGTCGTCCCCTTCTCCTCCTGCCCCCAATCCCTCCCAGCATCGGAGTCTTTTCCAATGAGTCAACTCTTCGCATGAGGTGGCCAAAGTACTGGAGTTTCAGCTTTAGCATCATTCCTTCCAAAGAAATCCCAGGGCTGATCTCCTTCAGAATGGACTGGTTGGATCTCCTTGCAGTCCAGGGGACTCTCAAGAGTCTTCTCCAACATCACAGTGCAAAAGCATCAATTCTTTGGCGCTCAGTTTTCTTCATAGTCCAACTTTCACATCCATACATGACCACAGGAAAAACCATAGCCTTGACTAGATGGACCTTTGTTGGCAAAGTAATGTCTCTGCTTTTCAATATGCTATCTAGGTTGGTCATAACTTTCCTTCCAAGGAGTAAGTGTCTTTTAATTTCATGGCTGCGATCACCATCTGCAGTGATTTTGGAGCTCCCCAAAATAAAGTCTGACACTGTTTCCACTGTTTCCCCATCTATTTCCCATGAAGTGATGGGACCGGATGCCATGATCTTCGTTTTCTGAATGTTGAGCTTTAAGCCAACTTTTTCACTCTCCTCTTTCACTTTCATCAAGAGGCTTTTGAGTTCCTCTTCACTTTCTGCCATAAGGGTGGTGTCATCTGCATATCTGAGGTTATTGATATTTCTCCTGGCAATCTTGATTCCAGCTTGTGCTTCTTCCAGCCCAGTGTTTCTCATGATGTATTCTGCATATAAGCTAAATAAGCAGGGTGACAATATACAGCCTTGACATACTCCTTTTCCTATTTGGAACCAGTCTGTTGTTCCATGTCCAGTTCTAACTGTTGCTTGCTGACCTGCATATAGGTTTCTCAAGAGGCAGGTCAGGTGCTCTGGTATTCCCATCTCTTTCAGAATTTTCCACAGTTTATTGTGATCCACATAGTCAAAGGCTTTGGCATAGTCAATAAAGCAGAAATAGATGTTTTTCTGAAACTCTTTTGCTTTTTCCATGATCCAGCACATGTTGGCAATTTGATACCTGGTTCTTCTGCATTTTCTAAAACCAGCTTGAACATCTGGATGTTCATGGTTCACGTATTGCTGAAGCCTGGCTTGGAGAATTTTGAGCATTATTTTACTAGTGTGTGAGGTGAGTTCAATTGTGCAGTAGTTTGAGCATTCTTTGGCATTGCCTTTCTTTGGAATTGGAATGAAAACTGATCTTTTCCAGTCCTGTGGCCACTGCTGAGTTTTCCAAATTTGCTGGCATATTGAGTGCAGCACTTTTACAGTATCATCTTTTAGGATTTGAAATAGCTTAACTGGAATTCCATTACCTCCACTATCTCTGTTTATAGCGATACATTGGTTAACCGCTGTTAACTCTAGCATCACTATTCACATTTTCTTATCAGGAATCATAATTACTACTAGTTGTTGAGTATTTACTATGCACCAAGCCCTGTGCTAACAATTTTAAATTTCCTTCCTAATTGGCAATAATCTCTGTTCCTGTATTTCTCTATATGATTTTTAAATTGCATCATTTCCAACAGGAGACCTGCTCTAACATCTTTCTTTGAAGAATGTTGCTATGATGAAGCATCTGAAAGGATCTCCAAAGAAGAGTCTAGTGTGTTACAGCCTAATGCAGAGGTCAGGGAGTTATGGCCCCCAGGCCCAGTTCTGCCTATTACTTGTTGCTGTGAATGAAGTTTTACTGGGACACAGCTATACCCATTGGTTTACATATAATCCACAGCTAAGTTAAGTGGTTGTAACAGATACTATATGCCCCAAAAAGATGAAAATTCTTTCTATCTTACCCCTTTTAGACCCCTGACCAAATGGATCAGCAGTCACTTGAAGGATTTCACAATAAAGTGTGAGCAGAAATACGTGTCTTCTTTGCTACCTCAAATATCCTCATTCAGTACCAGCATGTACTGAATGGCTAATATACACAAAACCTGAACTTCTAGGGAAATAAAGCAGTATAGGATTTGTTCCCTATCCTCAAGCTAATACTCAATGGTGGATTCCTGGCCTAGAGGGATACAGAATTTCTTATATCCCTCCCCCTCTATATTATTTTCGCCAAGAAAAGCAACCATCTAGTTTCAGTAGCTAGAACTCATGACCTTCAAATGGCACAATGCAGCATACATAGAGTGACTACACATAACTTTTTTGAATCCAAAGATGAAAATCCTTGTTTTCCTTTTACACTTGGAGTGGGATGGAGAGGACAAAGTGAGTCAAATGCTTGAAATGAGAACAGAGTAGAATAGTTATCCTACAATGGCCATGTGGATAAAGATATGGCATAAATGATGTCAATCCCTGAAAAAGATTACCATGACCATGATTCATAGCTGTAAATTAAAAAAGTATACAAAAATTCCTTTACCCGGTAGTCAAATCTGTCAAGTTTATGACTCACTCATTATCCTTTTCATTATCTAGAACTAAATCAAATATGTGCTGCAGTCCATGGGGTCGCAAAGAGTTGGACACGAAAGAGCTACTGAACAACAATACTGTTTGGGGTACCTCAGGTCTTAATTTATCATCTCCCTTTCTCAAAAAGGCCTTAAGGGAGAAGGTGACATTTTGATGGATTATACACTTCAATGTTTCACAAGCAGTATGGGATCCTACTGCCTTGTGTTAGAGGTAAAGATGGTTTCCTCTCTACAAGTAAGACGTTAAGTCTTATTTATTAACATTTTAGATTACTTAATGGCCTTATATATGATGTAGTTTGCAATGATATTACCACCAAAAATTTATAGTTTCATCACATAAAACTAGAGAAAGAAAAACCCTATCAAGAGAGAATAAAAAAAATATACCACTATTAAGGTGAACTTACTTTAATCTTTTAAAAATGTAAAGCATGTTATAGACAAATAGATATGATTCACTGTAACAGTTTCCCAGTCTGGCCACATTCTCATGTTACAGGATTAATTCTATAGTTTTTTAGTCACTGAGTCATGTCCAACTCTTCTGTGACCCCATGGACTATAGCACCACCAGACTCCCCTGTCCATGGGGTTTCCCAGGCAAGAATACTGGAGAGGATTGCCATTTCCTTCTCCAGGGGATGTTCCCACCCAGGAATTGAACCTGAATCTCCTGCTTGGCAGGCTGATTCTTTACCACTGAGCCACCCCAGTAGCCATTAATTCTGGCAAGGGAGGATAATTTTGACATCTAAAGGAGTGACTTGATTTTTGAAATCCAAAAAGGCAATGTGCCTTATTTCTTAAATGAACATGTTTAAATACTTGGAAAGCATAAACTTTTCTAAAGATAGCTTTGCTTATCACCTACACTTAAAATTAAAGCAGGTTTATGTAACACATTTCAGTGCAGATTATATATTTTATATAACTCATGTTAATATATAAATATATAATATTCATTAGAATATCACTACAGTTTAATTAATTTTTCACTATTAACAGGGCATTATTATCCACATTTTTGTAGGCATGATCAGTTGTCTACATGATATTTCTTCCCTTTCTTCAATTTTTTCCTTCCTACTACATTCCTGATTTTGTCTGGATATCCATCTTCTTTAGTAGTGTTACTTGCTTCAAGGGAGAATGGATGCTGATTGGTCAAGTTATTCATGCAATTGACTTACATCAGCATGTGAGGCAGGCCAGTGAACCAAGAGCAAAAGTCAGCTAGGGACTTTCTGGGAAATGGTCTTCCTTATCAGAAAATTTTATAAGGATGAGATAATTATTATTAGACACTTTCAGTGTCTACGTGGAACAGCCGAAACTGTGGCAGTCATACTGAGGCCAGAGGCAAGAAACTAGCTGACGACAAAGTAGACAAGGCCAAGGAAGTAGAGCCGGAGAAGAAGGGGTTGTTCGTGACATCATGAGCCACATGACTAATGAACTCTGGAATTAAACTACCTTGAAAATTCTTGTTAGAAGAAATGCTATGTCTTCCTTAGCATATAAGCCAATTTAAATTGAGATTTTCTGTCTTGTAGCCTAAAGCAGCCTGACTGATATGTACCTGATAGTCAAACTTCTATTTAACTCTTTTAGGTGTTGCCCCCCAAACAGTAACATCAATGCAAATGGAAAAAGAAGATGCTATGCTCCTTGTAGTATGTTATCACCAACCATATACTGAGGATCTATTAATTTCCATTTTCTTGACATCTTAGGAGCACTTCTTGTTTTCTGAGTGCCACACTCTTACAGCTGATTGTCCAAGGAGAAGATATTCTTCCACTGTGACAAGATCTCCTGTCTCTTAATTAAATAAAAGGTATTTAAGGAAAGATTAGCAAGTCTTTTAACAAGTGTTCTAACTTGATTAAAAAAAAAAACAAACTAGAGAATGTTGACAATTATTTACCAGATAATGAAGGAAAGGTCAGAGAAGTTCACTATTTTGTTAAATCTCTTACAAAATTTTGTAAGAGAGAATTTTGCTCACTAATATTTTGTAAGAGATTTAACAAAATAGTGAACTTCTCTGACCTTTCCTTCATTATCTGATAAATAATTGTCAACATTCTCTAGTTTTTTTTTTTTTTTTAATCAAGTTAGAACACTTGTTAAAAGACTTGCTAATCTTTCCTTAAATGCCTTTTATTTAATTAAGAGACAGGAGATACCACACAATTGCACTCATCTCACACACTAATAAAGCAATGCTCAAAAATCTCCAAGCCAGGCTTCAGCAATATGTGAACTGCGAACTTCCTGATGTTCAAGCTGGTTTTAGAAAAGGCAGAGGAACCAGAGATCAAATTGCCAGCATCCGCTGGATCATGGAAAAAGCAAGAGAGTTCCAGAAAAACATCTATTTCTGCTTTATTGACTATGCCAAAGCCTTTGACTATGTGAATCACAATAAACTGTGGGAAATTCTGAAAGAGATGGGAATACCACAGCACCTGACCTGCCTCTTGAGAAATTTGTATGCAGGTCAGGAAGCAACAGTTAGAACTGGACATGGAACAACAGACTGGTTCCAAATAGGAAAAGGAGTATGTCAAGGCTGTATATTGTCACCCTGCTTATTTAACTTATATGCAGAGTACATCATGAGAAACTCTGGACTGGAAGAAACACAAGCTGGAATCAAGATTGCCAGGAGAAATATCAATAACCTCAGATATGCAGATGACACCACCCTTATGGCAGAAAGTGAAGAGGAACTAAAAAGCCTCTTGATGAAGGTGAAAGAGGAGAGTGAAAAAGCTGGCTTAAAGCTCAACATTCGGAAAACGAAGATCATGGCATCCGGTCCCATCACTTCATGGGAAATAGATGGGGAAACAGTGGAAACAGTGTCAGACTTTATTTTGGGGAGCTCCAAAATCACTGCAGATGGTGACTGCAGCCATGAAATTAAAAGACTTACTCCTTGGAAGGAAAGTTATGACCAACCTAGATAGCATATTCAAAAGCAGAGACATTACTTTGCCAACAAAGGTCCATCTAGTCAAGGCTATGGTTTTTCCTGTGGTCATGTATGGATGTGAGAGTTGGACTGTGAAGAAGGCTGAGCGCCGAAGAATTGATGCTTTTGAACTGTGGTGTTGGAGAAGACTCTTGAGAGTCCCTTGGACTGCAAGGAGATCCAACCAGTCCATTCTGAAGGAGATCAGCCCTGGGATTTCCTTGGAAGGAATGATGCTAAAGCTGAAACTCCAGTACTTTGGCCACCTCATGCGAAGAGTTGACTCATTGGAAAAGACTCTGATGCTGGGAGGGATTGGGGGCAGGGGGAGAAGGGGACGACAGAGGATGAGATGGCTGAATGGCATCACTGACTTGATGGATGTGAGTCTGAGTGAACTCTGGGAGTTGGTGTTGGACAGGGAGGCCTGGCGTGCTGCGATTTATGGGGTCGCAAAGAGTCAGACACGACTGAGCAACTGATCTTATCTGATCTGATTTCTCATTATTAGAACAATGATAACCGGACAATGTGAAAGTTTCTTACTTGAACTAGTACATATTTTTCTTAAACTTTAAAAAAAAAAAAAACGATTTGGATCTAAAAAAAAAAAAAAAAAAAAAGCATACATGTGTATACAGATTATAAACACATACAACCTCCAAATTAAAAAATTGTGAATGCTTAGTGTATATTATGCATGTATTCTCTCCTGAAAGTGAAAAAAAGTGAAAGTGTTAGTTGCTCAGTCATGTCTGACTCTGTAACCCCATGGATTGAAATCCTCCAAGCTCCTCTATCCATGGAATTCTCCAGGCAAGAATACTGGAGTGGGTAGCCATTCCCTTCTCCAGGGGATCTTCCTGACCCAGGGATCGAACCTGCATCTCCTGCATTGCAGACAGATTCTTCACCATCTGAGCTGCTATATAGAAACATTAAACAGACATGTAGATATATGTATGTAAATACATGTAGAAAGGTCTAGAAGCGTATACATACTCACTTCTTTGATTGTTAAAGCAGTGGAAGTAGATTGAGGAAAATAGAGATAGACGATCTACAGTGATTTGACTGTATACTTCATACAAAAAGCAGACATTTGTTTTGCATGTATGCAAAATGCTTACAAGCATAAAAACCTTAAAAATCTTCATACTTTTTGACTTAATAGTTTCTCCTTTATTATGAACTCCTATGAAAATAATCTTAAATGTGGAAAAGAGTTATGTACAAAGATATTTTCTACAGAATTATTCATAATAAAATATGCAAAACACCTTTATAATTATAGCAGATTCTTATTATGCAATATTTAGCTATTAAAATGGTAGTTATGAATTATTTGAAATGCAGATATATGGAAGAAAATGAAAAATCAGGATTCAACTGTATATGTATAGCATTATCTTTACCATGTAAGAAGGCTAAAAGTTTTGAAAATATATGCCAAAATTGTATTAATATTTATCTCTAGGTTCATAGGGCTTGAATTTTTCCCTTCCTTTTTATAATTCTCTGCTTTTTCTAGAATGGGTCTAATTTAAAATTTTAAAAAGGTATTGTAAGAAGTAAAAGAACTTGTATTTGAATTAAACACTAAGAAGCTTAAACTAAGTAAAAACACATATGTTAAAATCTGGTTATTCAAAATGAATGCACAAGCATTTTAAAATATAGATAAAACACATTTCAAAAACATTATATATGAAACCTCATTATATATGAGACTTTACTTTGGGAGGCTCCAAAATCACTGCAGATGGTGATTGCAGCCATGAAATTAAAATACACTTGCTCCTTGAAAGAAAAGCTATGACGAACCTAGACAGCATATTAAAATGCAGAGACATTACTTTGCTGACAAAAGTCCATCTAGTCAAAGCTATAGTAGTCATGTATGTGACTAGTAGTCATAGATATGAGGTTGGACTATAAAGAAAGCTGAGCACTGAAGAACTGAACTTTTGAACTGTGGTGTTGGAGAAGACTCTCGGGAGTCCTTTGAACTGCAAGGAGATCAAACCAGTCAATCCTAAAGGAAATCAGTCCTGAATATTCACTGGAAGAACTGATGTTAAAGCTGAAACTTCAATACTTTGGCCACCTGATGGGAAGAACTGACTCATTTGAAAAGACCCTGTTGCTGCGAAAGATTGAAGGCAGGAGGAGAAGGGGAGAACAAAAGATGAGATGGTTGGATGGCATCACTGACTCGATGGACATGAGTTTGAGCAAGCTCTGGAAATTGGTGACAGACAGGGAAGCCTAGCATGCTGCAGTCCTTGGGGTTGCAAAGAGTCGGGCACAGCTGAGCGACTGACCTGAACTGATATATGAAACCACAATGACAACCTCAAATATTTTTAAATGCTGAAATACATGTTTCCTGGATATAATACAATAAAATTAGAAATTAATAACAAAGGATGACAAAAATAATAATCACTTGAAAATTAAAACCAACTTTCAAAATAAGTCTTTCTTTTCGTAAATTTATTTTTGCTGTGCTGGGTCTTTGTTGCTGTGTGTGGGCTTTATCTAGTTGCAGCAAGCCAGGGAAACTCTCTACTTGCAGTGCACAAGCTTCGCATTGTAGTGGCTTCTCTTGTTGTAGAGCACGGGCTCTAGGAGCGTGGGCTTCGCTAGCTGAGGCTCTCAGGCTTAGGTGCTTCACAGCATGTTGGATCTTTCCACAGGGATCGAACCTGTGTCCTCTACACTGGCAGGTGGATTCTCAAGCACTAGACCACCAGTTCAGTTCAGTTCAGTCACTCAGTCGTGTCCGACTCTTTGAGACCCCATGAATCGCAGCATGCCAGGCCTCCCTGTCCATCACCAACTCCCAGAGTTCACTCAGACTCATTCATGTCCATTGAGTCAGCGATGCCATCCAGCCATCTCATCCTCTGTCGTCCCCTTCTCCTCCTGCCCCCAATCCCTCCCAGCATCAGAGTCTTTTCCAATGAGTCAACTCTTCGCATGAGGTGGCCAAAGTACTGGAGTTTCAGCTTTAGCATCATTCCTTCCAAAGAACACCCAGGACTGATCTCCTTCAGAATGGACTGGTTGGATCTCCTTGCAGTCCAAGGGACTCTCAAGAGTCTTCTCCAACACCACAGTTCAAAAGCATCAATTCCTCGGCGCTCAGCTTTCTTCACAGTCCAACTCTCACATCCATACATGACCACTGGAAAAACCATAGCCTTGACTAGATGGACCTTTGTTGACAAAGTAGTGTCTCTGCTTTTGAATATGCTATCTAGGTTGGTCATAACTTTCCTTCCAAGGAGTAAGCATCTTTTAATTTCATGGCTGCAGTCACCATCTGCAGTGATTTTGGAGCCCCCCAAAATAAAGTCTGACACTGTTTCCACTGTTTCCCCATCTATTTCCCATGAAGTGATGGGACCACCAGGGAAGCCCCCAAATAAGTCTAAAAGTGAAAATCACTGTCATGTCCGACTCTTTGCGACCCAATGGACTATACAGTCCATGGAATTCTTCAAGCCAGAATACTGAAGTGGGTAGCCTTTCCCTTCTCCAGTGGATCTTCCCAACCCAGGGATGGAACTCAGGTCTCCTGCATTGCAGGTGGATTCTTTACCAGCTGAGCTACCAGGGAAGTCTTAAAGAGGTAACCTAAATAAAAATTAAAAGCTCTTTAGAAAAAATTTAAAATAAGAACACTACATGTTAAGACTTGTGGGCTACAGTCCAAGTGGTATTCAGTGGAAAATGTATAACTTTTTATGCATCCATTAGAAAGTGAGGAAGAATGAAAATAAATCAACTAGATTTAGTGCAAGGAGGTAGCTAAAGAGCATAACAAAAAATAAAAGAGTAGCTGCAAAGGCAGAAGTAAACAATTTTTTTTTAAACCTTGAATTTACAAAGTTAGAATTATTCTATAAAATAAAAGTGCATTTGATGCCAAAATTTGACAAATCTAATTAAGGAGAATTTAAAGACAAATAAACCCCTTTGTTAATAAGATAAGGGTCATAATTTCAGATATAGAGATTTTTTTTAAAGAATTATATCATAAAAATAAAGACTTGTATCATCATATATAAAACTTTTAAAAACATATTTTAAAATGGTGACCAAAAAATATTTTTCAGGAAAAGAAAATTACCCAAATTGGCCACAAAAAATGTAAAAATATTTGAGTAGACTAATAATCATAGAAGAAACTAAAGATGTACTCTGGTAGCTTCCTTTTAAAACAAATTCACCAGACTCACATGGTTTTAAAAGAGATTTCTTCATAACAGATAATTTTCCTTCGTTGAGAAATTTGTTCTGGAGCTTAGAAAAATATGGAAAACTTTCTAAATCAGTTTATGGAACTACTGTATCCATGAAACCAACTTATTTATAATAGCACATATACAAAAATGTCTATGAAATGTTTTCCATTTTTACTTATGAATATATACTTTTAAAAAAGCTAAATAAGGTATTAGCAACTCAAATTGAGAAGTGCATTAAAAACAAAGACATTACCATCATGTCAAGTTTATACTAAGATACACCATTGCAAGTATGATTCAATCTAGGAAATGTAAATGTAATTAAATATAAAAATGTAAATGCAAAAATGTAAATATTTGCTGTACCATAACTATAGAAACCTACAAGCATAAATACTTTATTTAGTAGTCAAATGGTACAATTATTTTCTTTAAAGCAAATGAACTGTAAGGATGCTCATTATCATCAGTGCATTTTATACTGGACTAGAGTCAGTAACCAATGTAATAAAATATTTATTTGTAAAAGAAAAGTCAACCTTACAATTATTTCCATATATTCTGATCATTTCCTTAGATGTGTTTATGATCAATTCTATCATCAATGATCAATTGATCTGAATCTCCTTTGTAGATTCAGAGAAAAATGTCTCCATTTCCCAATAATATCTATAAACTTATCTGTAGAGGTATTCATATTTTTTATTTTCTCTTGAGTTCTGATAGAAGGTGTGCCTCTCCTACTATCAAACATCACCCCTTCACTCAAGGAGTGATCACTGCTTCAGTCTGGGTCTCTTCCCTTTTCTTCTCTCAAGGACTCTGCTCATGCATTTTTTTCCTTCTAGCCCCCCTGAATCTTTGACTTCTTTCTTCCTTCTGGATTATTTACTCATTTCGACATGTAAAGAAGCTCTGATGTTCAGTCTTTTGAACAAGCAAATCATTCTTTGTCCCTCTATGCCCTTTCTGCTACAACTACATTTATTCACTTCTTTTGCAGGAAAACTTTTTTAAGGAGTTAACTGTCTACTCCAGATGCCTCTACTCCTTATCTTCCATTATCATTCGAATCATCCCAACCTGGATTTCACCCCAACCTGGCTTTCACCTAAGTTGCTTTTAAGGTCATCAATTATGTTCCTTCCCTCCCAACTTTTTAGCAGTGCTTGATGGAATTCTTGGAGCTCTCATCTCAAAACGCCATCCACTTTTGACATCACTCTTTCCTGCAGTTCCTGCTTCCTCATTTTCTCGGGTTCCTTTGTTATCTCTTCCTCCTACAGTTTTCTATGGTTTGCTATCTCTTCCTCCCTTCAGTCAGTTCAGTTCAGTTACATTGCTCAGTCGTGTCCGACTCTTTGTGACCCCATGAATCGCAGCACACCAGGCCTCTCTGTCCATCACCAACTCCCAGAGTTCACTCAGACTCACGTCCATCGAGTCAGTGATGCCATTCAGCCATCTCATCTTCTGTCGTCCCTTTCTCCTCCTGCCCCCAATCCTTCCCAGCATCAGAGTCTTTTCCAATGAGTCAACTCTTCGCATGAGGTGGCCAAAGTACTGGAATTTCAGCTTTAGCATCATTCCCTCCAAAGAAATCCCAGGGCTGATCTCCTTTAGCATGGACTGGTTGGATCTCCTTGCAGTCCAAGGGACTCTCAAGAGTCTTCTCCAACACCACAGTTCAAAAGCATTAATTCCTCGGCGCTCAGCCTTCTTCACAGTCCAACTCTCACATCCATACATGACTACTGGAAAAACCATAGCCTTGACTAGACGGACCTTTGTTGGCAAAGTAATGTCTCTGCTTTTGAATATGCTATCTAGGTTGGTCATAACTTTCCTTCCAAGGAGTAAGTCTTTTAATTTCATGGCTGCAGTCATCATCTGCAGTGATTTTGGAGCCCAGAAAAATAAAGTCTGACACTGTTTCCACTGTTTCCCCATCTATTTCCCATGAAGTGATGGGACCAGATGCCATGATCTTCGTTATCTGAGCTTTAGGCCAGGTGGCAACTTTTTTTAGGCCAACTTTTTCACTCTCCTCTTTTACTTTCATCAAGAGGCTTTTTAGTTCCTCTTCACTTTCTGCCATAAGGGTGGTGTCATCTGCATATCTGAGGTTATTGATATGTCTCCCAGCAATCTTGATTCCAGCTTGTGTTTCTTCCAGTCCAGAGTTTCTCATGATGTACTCTGCATATAAGTTAAATAAGCAGGGTGACAATATACAGCCTTGACATACTCCTTTTCCTATTTGGAACCAGTCTGTTGTTCCATGTCCAGTTCTAACTGTTGCTTGCTGACCTGCATACAAATTTCTCAAGAGGCAGATCAGGTGGTCTGGTATTCCTATCTCTTTCAGAATTTTCCACAGTTTATTGTGATCCACATAGTCAAAGGCTTTGGCATAGTCAATAAAGCAGAAATAGAAGTTCTTCTAGAACTCTCTTGCTTTTTCCATGATCCAGCAGATGTTGGCAATTTGATCTCTGGTTCCTCTGCCTTTTCTAAAACCAGCTTGAACATCAGGAAGTTCACGGTTCACATATTGCTGAAACCTGGCTTGGAGAATTTTGAGCATTACTTTACTAGTGTGTGAGATGAGTGCAATTGTGCAGTAGTTTGAGCATTCTTTGGCATTGCCTTTCTTTGGGATTGGAAAGAAAACTGACCTTTTTCAGTCCTGTGGCCACTGCTGAGTTTCCCAAATTTACTGGCATATTGAGTGCAGCACTTTCACAGTATCATCTTTCAGGATTTGAAATAGCTCAACCAGAATTCCATCACTTCCACTAGCTTTGTTCGTAGTGATGCTTTCTAAGACCCACTTGACTTCACATTCCAGGATGTGTGGCTCTAGGTCAGTGATCACATCGTCATGATTATCTGGGTTGTGAAGATCTTTTTTGTACAGTTCTTCTGTGTATTCTTGCCACCTCTTCTTAATATCTTCTGCTTCTGTTAGGTCCATACCATTTCTGTCCTTTATTGAGCCCATCTTTGCATGAAATGTTCCCTTGGTATCTCTAATTTTCTTGAAGAGATCTCTAGTCTTTCCCATTGTGTTGTTTTCCTCTACTGACTGAGAGCTTGGTACTGTGTTCTCCTTCTCTCTTTTCCCTGCATTATCTTATCTTGTCCTATGTCTTTCAATTCTATCTGTTGCTGCTGCTGCTGCTAAGTCACTTCAGTCATGTCCGACTCTGTGCGACCCCATGGACAGCAGCCCACCAGGCTCCCCGTCCCAATTCTATCTATATGTTTCCAAATTCTAAGTTTATGTCTCTAGGACTGACTGTTCCCCTGATCTCCAGATTCATCCATGCAATCTATTTGATTTATTCATTTGAATGTCAGCTACATTTCAAAGTAAACATTTCCCAAACAGAATCCTTGATCCTCTCTATCCCTTGACAAAACATTACTCCCCAGTGTTTATTATCTCAGAAAACAGCACCACAATCTATCCAGTTATTCAAGCCAAGAGCCTAATAATCCTCTCCATTAAATGCATCGGTGAGTCTGATTCATTCTACTTCATAATGTATCTTGAAAATAACCATTTCTTTCCATTCACTGGTGGCAATCTAGTCAAGTCACTAATCTTCTCAATTCCTACAATGCACCCTCCTCCTCCTCTTACTCCTGTTCACGGGAAGCTTTTCCTCTACATAGTCTGAGCAACTGTTTTAAAACAAAAATCACTATCTGACCTTTCAGTACAGCCCAACAGTACTTACATTTGGACTCTCTGCTCCAGCCTAAAAACTCTCATATTATCTTGGTTCCTTCCTATCTACTACCACCTTGTCCACTCCCACTCGAGCCTCTTGGATTCACTTGCTGTTCCTTAGACGCCAAGCTCCTTAAAACTACAGGGCTTTTGCATTTGCTGTTTACTCTGCCTGGAGCGCTCTTGACATGACTGAGTCTCTGGTCTCCAGCACCATGTAGGGGAAGCTCCTTGGTGATACTTCGAGAGTTCTACTCTCTCTATGTTACATCATTCCCTTTTGTTTCTGTCATAGCACTATAGTTCATATGGAGTGGGTTGCCATTTCCTTCTCCAATGCATGAAAGTAAAAAGTGAAAGTAAAGTCGCTCAGTTGTGTCCGACTCTTAGCGACCCCATGGACTACAGCCTATCAGGCTCCCCTGTCCATGGATTTTCCAGGCAAGAGTACTGGAGGGGGGTGCCATTGCCTTCTCTGATATATATATATATTACATATTTATAAATATTATATATTTGTTTCCTTGTTTGTGACTCATCATCCTCCACTAGAATGCAGTCTCTCTGGGCTCAGACCAGCCATATCTCCAACATCCCACATATAGTAAGTAATCAATAAATACTTTTTAATAAAACTTAATATGCTAACTGGTCAATTATTAGAACAAATAAATGAGTTCAAAAAGGTTACTATAGCAATAGGTAAACTTTAGTAGTCCTTTTCTCAAGTAATAGCAATTATAAAACATAATCAGTTTTTTTTCAAACTCTCATCCACAGTGGCAACAAAACCTTATTAAATGCATATCAATAAACCTAATAAAAATACACAAGAACCTACTTGAAGAAAACTATAAAATCTAACTGAAGTATATAAAAGAAAATGTGATTAGGTAGACTAACATTTTATTCTTGGGCAGTACTAAAGAAACCAACTTCTCAAAATAAATTTACAAATTCAACTCAGTCTCAATAATAGTCTTAAAAGGATTTAAAAAAACTTTAAGTCATTTCTGAAATTTATCTGAAGAAGAAAATAAACTAGAATGTCTAAGAAAACTCTTTTCAAGGAAAGAATATTAAGGGGGAAGGCTCACCTTTCCTGGCATTTTTAAAAACTTGAATTCACTTAAAAATTAAAAGTGTTGAAATAGTATAGAACTGGCATAAGAATAGACAAAACCAATAAAACAGAAACCATGTATGTAAGAAAATTCATATTAAAATAAATGTAATATTTCAAATCATGGGTAAGGAAATTTTGTTTAATAAATGGTGCTGAGAAAATTAGCTATTGATTTTTTAAGTAAAATAAAATTAAATCTCAACTAAGCATTATACACAAATACAAATTCTTTATGAATTAAAGAACTAAGCATAAAATTTAGAACTAGAGAAACATTAGAAAAATGTACAGTAATCAAAATTTAGGAGTCGGGTATAAAACCCCAGAAACTATTGAATGGCCTAATAATTTAAATTATCCTAATAAAAGATAACAAGATGGTGAAGTAGAAGGACATATGCTCATATTCTCCTGTGAGAACCCCAAAATTGCAACTAGTTGCTTAACAACCATTGACAGGAGGATGTTGGAACCCACCAAAAAATAAAAAATAAAAGATAAGTCATAAGAAAAGTTTAAAAAGAAGTGAAAGACCCAAAGAAATTATTTGCAACATATACAATATACAAAGTATTAATATACAGAATACATAAGGAATATCTATAAATCAACAAAAGACAACATAGTAGACAAATGGATAGAGATTAGGAAGAGAAGTCTCAGGAAAAAAATACGTTAGGCCAATAAAAATAGTAACAGATGCTGAATCTCACAAAAAACTATAGAAATGCGAATTTAACACATTTATTTTTTTCACCCATCATCATTCTGGCAAGAGGCTGAAAAAATGAGCTCATACAGCAACAACACAATACAATTCAAAAACCGACAGAGGAACTAAATAGACATTTTTCCAAAGAAAACAAACAGATGGCCATCAGGTGCATGAAAAGGTGCTTAGCATTATTAATCAGCAGGGAAATGCAAATCAAAACCACAATGAGATATCACCTCACAACTGTTAGACTATCACAAAAGGACAAGAGATAACAAACATTGATGAGGATGTGGAAAAAAGGCAATCCTTGTGCACTACTGGCAAAAATATAAATTTGTAAAACTATTATGGAAAAAGTGTGACGCTTCCTCAAAAATTTAAAACTAGAACTATCATATGATTAGTAATCCCATATGATCCAGTTATCCCACTTCTGGTAGTTCTAGTCGTAACTTTTTACCACCATACTTTTTCCCACATCAGTGCACCATTTCACATCCACACCAAAAGAGGAGGGACAGTTCTTCTCGGTCTCATCTGGGTGATGGGGGTCGGGCTACATAATCTCCATTTATTCATATGTAGAATGGGAAGAATAATCTCTTAAATTTATTTTGAGAATAAAATAAAGTAAAATAATTATGAGTTTACTGCCTTGCACAGAGCATGTTCTCAATAAAGGAACAAATTAATGCTGCTGATAATAATCATGGTGATGGAGTAGAAACAATGATATCAAAAATTCACATTTCTTAGGCCAAGGACTCTGCTAAGTTCTTTCCACGTATCATGTCAGCCTATCCTTGGAATCATCTGGAGTGGCATGTACTATAGTATATATTATAACATCCTGAATTTATAGATGAGCAGACTGAGGGTCAATGAGGTTGAGTAACTACTTGAGATCATCATTAGCAAATATCACACCCCAGGAGTAAAGCCGAAATTTGACTGACTCCCAGGCTCCCACTCATAAACCTTCTTTTGGTTCTTTTTGTATCAGGAGTCAGGAAGATTGCCTTACCTGATGACCGGATGCAAATTACCCAGACACGTTCAAAATACTGTTTCTTGAAGTGTGCTTGGTGAACTGCTTGCACAATTTACCTTTAGAACTAGAATCTGAGAATGGAGCCCTGAATCATCGTTCTCTTTTCTTTTTTAAAACATATTTCTCAGGTGACCCTAATGGACTTTGCCTTTTGAGAACCACAGATTCATCAACCAGATTATATGGCAGGAATAGGAAACACACCTTGGCCAAATCTCAACTCACATGTTTTATCTATCAGAATTGCTAACTATCCATTTTCAGGTGTTCTTTTTTTTTTTCCTTTTGTACTGCCAAGCATTAGTCATAACTTTATATCATCCTTACCACCTACAAGGACATATTCCTATGATGACTTGGGGTTACTCTTGCTCCTGACCTTTATGTTCCACTGGAAATTTCATCAAGCTGAATTCAGTTTTTCCTTAGTCTAGATCATTAAAGAAGTCACAGAGAGCCAGGTCCTCTGGATGAGTTATATAATCCCATAGGCACATCAATTCTGAGGAGTATGCAAACTGGCTTTAGGCCAAGTAAAGGGCTTGTGTCTCCATCTCCGTCTCTCTGACTCCCTCTCTCTCCCTCTCTCCTTTATCTCCTCATCATCCTCCTTTTCTCAGGGAAAAGATGGAGAGTAAATTTCTTACCTGCTTCCCTTCTCTAGCCATATCCGTTCGATTCCTGGCACTTCATAGTTCCAACGCCACTATACATGCTTTCCTAAAAATGTTCTCAACATGCTAGCCCAGGGAAATCAGGACTGAAGCCAATCTCACAGCCAGTACACATGAAGCTCATGCATCCTCTGGGGAAAACTTGTCAGGTGTATTCTTTTGCTTGCTTTCCTCTAGTTGCAGCAATTCGGGATGATATGTATATTTGGATGCTCCATTGAAACAGATCATCTATAATTTATGACAGCATCCCTCTCCTGTAGCTGCACTTGCATATGAGGGTATTTACAGAAAGATAATTTTGGCAGCTGCCATCATCCTTGGAGAATTAGAGTTAGCAGAAACTAGACCTCTCTTTGGAGAAGGCAATGGCACCCCACTCCAGTACTCTTGCCTGGAAAATCCCATGGACAGAGGAGCCTGGTAGGCTGCAGTCCGTGGGGTCGTTAAGAGTCGGACAGGACTGAGCGACTTCACTTTCACTTTTCACTTTCATGCTTTGGAGAAGGAAATGGCAACCCACTCCAGTGTTCTTGCCTGGAGAATCCCAGGGATTCTCCCAGGGGGAGCCTGGTGGGCTGCCATCTATGGGGTCTCACAGAGTCAGACACAACTGAAGTGACTTAGCAGCAGCAGCAGCACACCTCTCTTTAATGCAGCCAGCTTCAATAAAAAGGGAAACATAGGACAAAGACTATGAAGCTGAAACTCCAATACTTTGGCCACCTGATGCAAAGAACTGACTCATTGGAAAAGACCCTGATGCTGGGAAAGATTGAAGGCAGGAGAAGAAGGGGGCGACAGAGGATGAGATGGATGGTTGGCATCACCGACTCGATGGATTTGAGTTTGAGTAAGCTCTGGGAGTTGGTGATGGACAGGGAAGACCGGCGTGCTGCAGTCCATGGGGTCGCAAAGAGTCAGACACAACTGAGCAACTGAACTGAGGACAAATCCTGCTCAGTGCCATTCAGTCCTTGTCACACTCTGGTCCTAGCTTGTACTTGAGGGTTATTGATTTAACTTACATTCTTCCTTTTCAGACATGCAGGTTCAGCAGGCAATGTGAGTTTTTCCCCTTTTCCCTTCCAAAGTTTCCAGTTTGTGGGCTCTCCACAGATGTTTTCTGTTTGCAGCAGCAAGGCACCAATAACTTATTTCTAACAAAAAAGCAAACAGCTTGCCTCATGGCAAAGCAGCTCTGATGGAAACTCCCCAGCTAGTCAAGAAGGGAATGTGGTTATTGTAAACATTTATTCATCAGGCAGTAGGCCTCTTTAATCCCGTACCCTGCCAAAGCCCCATGCTGGCCTCTGACCAACCAGCCAGGACTTCAAAAGGAGCATGCTGGGGGAATCATGGGGGCTCTGGAGGGTGCAGCCCTGTTCTCTTGGCTGGACAGGATGCCTGTCACTGCGGTGTGGAGAAGCTTGGGTTCATGCTTAAAGGGTTTGGAGTGAGCCCCTGGACCAAAAACTGGGCTGAAGTTCAATTCAAGGGCAGATAGAAAGGGGGCACTCCTCCATGGGAGAGGTGGCCTGAGGATAGGATTGCCAGATTTACCAAATAAATTAAACAGAACACCCTTTTAAATTTGAATTACAAATTACTGATTTTTTTTTTTTTTTTTAGTGTAAGTATGTCCCATGCAACATTTGAGACATGCTGAAAAGTTACTTGTGCTTTATCAGAAATTCCTTTGATGGGGTGTCCTGCATTTTATCTGATTCATTCTCTTGGGGGAGTCTTCTCTTTGATGGGGGCTTTCTCCAGCTTATTGCTTTTAGGGATCAAAATTTCTCCTCACAGCCTGACCTGTTGGGATATGTTGTTGGAAACTCTAAAAATGAAATATTCCTTCCCTCTCTCCCTTCTCCCCAGGGTATCCAGGTGCACAGATCCAGTGAAGGCTTTCATTTCACTTTCTGGCAGTGAATCCTCAGCATGGAGCCAGATTCTCCCAGTGGGCAAGTTCTACTGTGGGAAAGGGAGAGGTAACTCTGAAGTTGTAACTCCTTCAAGCAGCCAGGATTCCCTTGAGGAAGAGAGATCCTCAAGACAGGAACTCTGCTTCATCCAAGGGCCTCATTTCAGCAATGTGGATATCTATATGGATAAACTCACAATTCAGCTCACCACTGATCAACTGTGAATTGCTGTTCCATGTACAAATCAGATCAGAACCAATGGGCAAACCTGCCATTGTTGTTGCTGTATTGCCAGAAATAATAGCCATGTGCCTGATTGTGTCCTAACAAGCTGGCCTGAGGATGGGGTGAAAACACCCTGTTCTCCAGGCTCAGACCTCTCATTTGTAGGATGATTTTAAGTTGTGTTGCATAAAGTCCTTGGTGAGGGCTAAGCAACCTGGCTCCTGAGCCTTTCCAGCCCATGCCAACTAGAATCGCTCCATTCTTAATGGTTTAATACTTAGGGTTTTATCTCAGACTGTGTTTGAAAGAAAGGTCCTACAAGGCAAAAGCAAGTTTGAAAATAACTGATCTGGGATATACTCTAATTTCCCTAGCAATACCTCTGCTGGAAAAGTGTCCACATTTTATCAGTGCCTCTCCAAAACTCTTCATGTGGCACTCCAGGCCTTGCAAGCACTGGCACCAAGCCCCTTGGGGTCCCCGTTACCCACCCCCATGTGCCTCCTTCCATTTATAACAGATCATTCCCTAAATAGCCCACATTCCTTCTCTCCTCTACTTATCAATTTTGAAAAACTATTCTCATCTTTCCAAGCCCGATTCAAAATGTTCCTCCATGGAGAAGTCCCCAGCTTCCTCCTCCTTCTCCCAGAAGTGGAAATATTGTTTGTTTGAATCTATGCTGTGAACACACTCTTCATTGATTATTTGTCAATGCAACTCCCACACTCTACTTCAGGAGAGCAGAAAATGGTCTGTGTCCTTCCCAAAAGCCAGTGGAGGACACTGCACACAGCAATGCATACCGAACCTTCTTCTTGTCTGGGTTGTTAGTTTTCTCCATCTTCTGAGCCAAACTCCTTCTCACCTTCAGGACCTGGATGGAAAATGGCTTCCTCCAGGAACACTTCCCTGACTCTGTGTCCTCACCAAACACATTATAAGCACTTTCATTATATTATTACATTTCACTTAAAATCATTTATTTCGATGCACAACTTCCTCCCACAAAGTGAGTTTCCTGAGGGCAAAACTGTCCTATTCATCTTTATGACAGAGCTTAATGTCTCATAGTGAGTTAGTCCTTAAATAATGCTTATTGAATAAATGAATGAGTAATTGAAAAAAGAGCAATTGAATAAAGTTCAATCCACCACCATTTCTCATATGCTAACAGTACAGTTAGTGAAGCTATATTGTATAGGAGATTAAGAACATAGGCTCTGGACTCTGCTTGAGTTTGATTCCCAACTTCTCCACTTACTAGACGTGTAATTTACTAGAAGTGAATTAACCATTATGTGCCTTACTTTTCTCCTGTGTAAAAGGAGGATAATTATTTCATTCTCATAGGATGGTTATGAGGCTCAAATTAGATCATCAAAATCAAGTACTTCTGATACCTAGCAAGTGCTAAATAAATGTCTACTATCATGATGATGATGATTACTGTAGTTCATCTAATTAACACAGGAAAAGTTACTGTTCTTCACTAAACAAAAAAATAATATTTTTATTATTCCTCAATTATTACTCCTCAATAATCTGTATGATATCTTAGCAACATGAATCCATTTCCAGCATTTCTACAATACAGACAATTAGCATAGTGTGGCTTATTATCCAATGTGTTAAGAAAGGAGCCCAGCTCCATCCTGGAGCAAAAACAACTGCCTTTACACAAAGGCTATGCCAATCCCCAAACCAGGATCAAGTTGAAAATATCTTTCCTCCCTGATTCCATCACATCCTTGTCCCTGTGGACATGCACTGATTGCCTGCAAGAAGGGGCCTGCAGATGGAGCTGTTTCATGCCCTGAGTTGCCTCAGTTGTGCAGTAGGTACTTCATGTCTGTTCAGCAGGGTTCTTAGAGTCAGCACCTCACATGACTCACAAAGCGGCAGAGTTGTGAAGGTTCTGTCTTAGTAACAAGACATGGAATCAGTGACAGCTGAGGCAGTTGAATTTCAGGACCCCATCTTTCCCCACTAGGGTATCTTTCCTTTTTATAGCAATCCTTGACTGATTGCTGAAATGCCTTCACTCTGCTGATTTTTAAACAGTGGGCCAAACAGCGGGCCCTCTGTATTTATTCTGCATCCATGGAGTCAACCAAAGGAAGATTGAAAATATTTGGGGAAAAAAATCACAGAGTTACAAAAAGCAAAGCAAAACTTGAATGTGCACAGGCCAGCAACTATTCATATAGTATTTGCAATATATTAGGTACTATAAGTAATCTAGAGCTGATTTAAAGTATATAAGAGGGTGTGTATAGATGATATGCAAATACTATACCATTTTATATAAGGGACTTCAGCATCCATGGATGTCTGGCACCTGAGGGGTCCTGGAATCAATCCCCCACTGATACCAAGGGATGATTATTATTACCTGAACCTCAATAGTTCTTAGATCCTTTAAGCATAGGTTCTTTTCCTTGATAGCTTGGTTCCTGGTCAGTACCTATGTTTTTGAGGCATGGAAATGAGCTTGCAAAAGGAAATACATTAGTTATGGCTGCCATTTCCTCTCCAAGGCACATTCATGGGATTGTGAGTACGTGGTTTGAACTGGGGTAGACAGAAGCAAGCAAAGACAACTACAACCTACCAAAGAAGTTCTCACAATCCTAGAACATGTATAGATTTCACCAAGACCCAGCTAATCCATGGCCCATTAATCACCCATAGCCAACAGCTGCCTATTGTGATTATAGCAGGGCCAGATCAGATCTCCCTCCAGGTTCCAGCGTGGGACTGGTAGAGACCTGGAGCATAGGGTGGCCATTTGTGTGGGAAGGAAATACGTGGAATCTAAGTTTCACATGAGTTTCATCAGGGAAAAATATTTGGCATACACTAGGGAAAGGGATCAAGTTCCTCTTATTCTTTATAATCACTGATTATTCTACCTCAGGACTCAGGATAGGAAAGGGATTTAAGGCAGAAGAGGAACTTGATTAGTTTTGCTTGGCAATTCATTGCCACATGACATAGCCCTTGTAAAGAGCACTAGGCTGGGATCCAGCCTCTGGTTCTGATGTAGCCTCTAAAGCTGACTTTGCTGGGCCTTTAGAGCTCACATTAGCACTCCCATCCACAAAGTGAAGGTGAGCTAAAGAACTTCTGGGAGCACCTTAAAAATTCAAATTCTTGGGAATGAGTGCCTATACCTGCATCTCTAATAAGCCTTCCAGATGGTCAGAATGTAGGTGACCCCCAGATCAGCCCTATGACCTTCAAGATACTTCCAACTGTAAAGTCCCATGACTCTGGGACTTTGCATGTCACCAGAACAGTAAAATGCTACTTCAAAGTTTGGTCACAAGGTCACTGATATTCATTTATCCTGAAGTTTGTTATCTCCATTGAGGATTATTTGTGAAAAACATCCCCATTCAAATCCCTTTCTTCCAGGTGGGTTTTTGATGATTGCCAATAAAAGGTGGACAGTGAGACTGAAAGAAGAACATCTGATAATGTAAAAAAAATATGGGAGAGCTGGACCATAAAAAAGGCTGAACTCCACAGAATTGTGCTGGAGAAGACTCTTGAGAGTCCTGTGGACTGAAAGGAGATCAAACTAGTTGGTCCTAAAGGAAATCAACCCTGAGTATTCACTGGAAGCGCTGATGCCAAAGCTGAAGCTTCAATACTTTGGCCACCTGATGCAAAGAGCTGACTCACTGGAAAAGATCCTGATGTTGGGAAAAACTGAAGGCAAAAGGAGCAGGGGGATGTAGAGGATGAGATGGTTAGATAGCATCACTCAAGGACATGAATCTGAGCAAACTCTGGGAGACAGTGAAGGACAGGGGAGCCTGGCATGCTGCAGTCCATGGAGTCACAAAGAGTCAGACACAACTTAGCAACTGCACGACAACAACATATACCACTTATCAAGCCAGCAAGTGTGAAACTGAGGTGGGGGTGAGAACTGAGGGAGACTTGGACTTCACGGTGAGTCAGATTAAAAGACATGTGTGGGAATAATCATCGACTTACTTCCTCCCGGTTCTTAATAGGGTTACCCCGAAAGACCCAGCATATGGATCAATATAATAGGTGGGAATCCACATGATCTGGGAACTGGTCATCCATTTTTTGAATCATTGTTATGAATAAAATGTAAAGACAGATCATTACATTATTAAAACAAATATCCACTGGATTATAGGCTCCTTGAGGAAAAACAGGGACTTTGTCAGTATTTTCCATCTCATATTCTCAATACCTGGCACTTAATAGATACTCATTAAAAATTTATGAATGGGAAGAATGATGTGTGCAAGTGTGGGCTTCCCTGGTGGTTCATATGGTGAAGAATCTGCCCACAATGTGGGAGACCTGGGTTTGATCCCTGGTTGGGAAGATCCCCTGGAGAAGGGGATGGCTACCTACTCTATCTAGTATTCTTTCCTGGAGAATTCCATGGACAGAGGAGCCTGGCGGGCTACAGTCCATGGGGTCGCAAAGAGAGGGACACAACTGAGCAACTAACACTTTCACAATGGATGCTCATTAAAATTTATGAACAGGAAGAATGATATTATTCTTTAAATAACTCAGTATAAAAGTAAGAATAAAAATAGAATGTAAAGTTCCATTTTAAATCATCCCTTGGTTAGCAATTTCAGAAAGTGTACTTTGTCCTTTAATTGCCAAATTAATGGGCTCCCATCTGGTCCCATCACTTCATGGGAAATAGATGGTTAAACAGTGAAAACAGTGTCAGACTTTATTTTTTGGGGCTCCAAAATCACTGCAGATGGTGACTGCAGCCATGAAACTAAAAGATGCTTACTCCTTGGAAGGAAAGTTAGGACCAAACTAGATAGCATATTGAAAAGCAGAGACATTACTTTGCCAACAAAGGTCTGTCTAGTCAAGGTTATGGTTTTTCCAGTGGTCATGTATGGATGTGAGAGTTGGGCTGTGAAGAAAGCTGAGCACCAAAGAATTGATGCTTTTGAACTGTGGTGTTGGAGAAGACTCTTGAGAGTCCCTTGGACTGCAAGGAGATCCAACCAGTCCATTCCGAAGGAGATCAGCCCTGGGATTTCTTTGGAGGGAATGATGCTGAAGCTGAAACTCCAGTACTTTGGCCACCTCACGTGAAGAGTTGACTCATTGGAAAAGACTCTGATGCTGGGAGGGATTGGGGGCAGGAGGAGAAGGGGACGACAGAGGATGAGATGGCTGGATGGCATCACTGACTCAATGGACGTGAGTTTAAGTGAACTCTGGGAGTTGGTGATGGACAGGGAGGCCTGGCGTGCTGCAATTCATGGGGTCGAAAAGAGTCAGACACGACTGAGTGACTGAACTGAACTGAACTGAGTCTTCGCAATGCCTGGAGGTACATTTTTTTCACTAGTTTCTGTACTCAACAAATTGTATTAAGCTAGTAAGGGGACTACAAAGATGAAACAAATATTGCACTTAGGGAGCTGACAATCTGGTATAGAAGTGCAACCTGTATATGATGTGAGAGCTTTCAGAAAGCATTTGGTAAAGGTAACATTTAGTTTTATTTAGAAATACATAACAGAATCTCTCAGACCTGAACTTCATTCTCTCCAAAGGAAAAAAAAGCAAAATTTCTTCAAAGCATTTATAATCCAACAGAAAAACCATGGATCTAAAAAATATACTAGCTTATATGCTAAAAAACAACTCAATTCCCTTTTTTATCTGCATCCCTCCCACCCTCCTCCACACCACCATCACCAAATGGCAAAACTTTCCAGGGCCTACTCTCCTTCAAATCAAGTGTATTTCTAACTACTGTTTATCATAGGCAGAGGCAGCAAATTCTAACTCAAAGTGTCTGAGAATAAATAACAAACTTTCCAAATGATTACATAGTGATAGGCATTGATAACATTTCTTATGAGAAATGTTAAAAGTCCTACCTGGAAGTTGCCAGTCAGACCCATCTTGTTTCACCAGTCCCTTCCCCACCATAAGCCTCAGGAGTCCTGTAATGAGGCGGGACTTCCTGTCCACTGTCAATGGATGCTGGCTGGCTCCAAAAATAGCTGCCTCCAAAACATAGTGAGAACCAACTAGATCTCTAACAAGAATGTCTGACCAGGCATTGAATGGTTAGGGATGGGACTGGGTGGGCTTCGTCATTTCTCTTAGTTCTCCCAAACAATGGTTCTAAATTTGCCTGCCATTTAGTAACATCTTTGCCTACATTTCCCCTCTCTTTTGGGCATTACAGAAGTTGACATGGAAAGTGACAGCTGAATTTTCTATGTTAACTCTAAGACTACCAGATAAAACTCCAGATTGTCATCTCCTTAATAATAAATCTGCATGTATTTTGCTGTTGTTTAATGAAATTTTTAAGAAATGCAATAAAAGAAAATTATTTAGAAAAATTTAAGAGTCTAGTTCTTTAGCAACTGCGCTTATTCTAACAGCTTCATAATGTCAAAGATTTAGGCTAAAAGTTCTAAGCAGAGGTGGTACAGTTTTGAAAGGGTGTTTTGGAAATTTCTAGGGGTGTCTTGGTTACACAGTGATTGGAGAGCACCACATGCATTCGGGAAAGCTGGAGGTTTCAGGCATCCTGCTGATTTTCATAAGGGAGAACTGTCCCAAAATTGAAAGATTTTTCATCTTCTAAAAGGACAATCCTGTAGCTGAGAAGCCTATTTATAATTATCTTAGCACAGTTTTTGTTTTCACATTAATTTCAAGTGTGTTTTTTTGGTACAGTTTTGATATAAAGCACTTTTCTAGCAATGTGAACGTAGGGAAGGGCTTTTGTTTTCTTTTTACTTTCTCCAGAACATTACCAAGAACTGTTACCCTTTCAGAAAAGTCTCAGCCTTTAGCCACTGCTTATGGTATTTAAACCACCAATACAATTTCTCTGTCACATTCACTGTGATTCAGTACACAGAGTAAGCATGCAACTATTACTATTTCCTTATGCCTACAAGTGAAGATAGGACCAAACTTTTGGCAGATTAAAATGAATAATTTTTTCATAGTAAATTACATTTATCTCTATATTGTAGTTAAGACATTTTAATTAATAATGTGTGTATAAACAAGTTATACTGTCTGTGAATTTCATGTCAGGATAGACAAGGAAGAGAACTACAAAGTATTTATTACAAAAAAAAAAAGCTAGTTACAGAATGTATTATGTTCTTACTCCTTTTAAAAATCTACCTAAAATGAAATGTAACACAGAAAGCAAATACCCTAGTGACCACTAAACAGCTCAAACAATAGAATTTCAGCAGAACTACAGAAATCCACTTCAGGTCCTTCTCAAAAATAGTCTCTTTCTTCTGTGAAAAGGTAACCACTATCTTGGCTTTCATGAAAATCTCTTTACAATTTACCACTTAAACATACCTTACTAAATATGCCTTTCTCTCTCTCTTTGAATTGCCTACAAATGCAATTACAGCATGGATGATTGTGGTCTTCGGTTTCTTTCACTAGACATTAAGTTATTGAGATTGATTTACATTGTTGAGTCTAACTAGTGTTCATCTTTTTCATTGTTGCAGAATGTTCCATTGTATGAACATACCACAATTTACTTTTCCATTCTACTATTGATGTTCACTGGGCTGCTTCCAGATTTTGGTGATTACAAATAATGCTATGAACATTCCTCTTCTGCTTCCTTATATGTCTATGCACACATTTCTGAGGAGTATATTCAGGATTAACAGATAAAATGAAGGACATCTAGCTAAATTTTAATTTCAGGTAAACACCAAACTTTATTTCACTATAAGTGCATTCAAAATGATGTATGGAGTGTACCTACACTAAAGATTTATTTGTTCTTTATCTAAAATACAAGTTTAGCTGGCATCCTGTAGTTTCATTTGTTAAATCTGGCAACCCTAAATATAAACCTATAAGTGGGAATTGCTATATTATAGAATATGTATAACTTCAGCTTCACTGCTGCTGCTGCTGCTGCTGCTAAGTCGCTTCAGTTGTGTCCGACTCTGTGCGACCCCATAGACGGCAGCCCACCAGGCTCCCCCGTCCCTGGGATTCTCCAGGCAAGAACACTGGAGTGGGTTGCCATTTCCTTCTCCACTAGACAATGCTAAACTGTTTTACTAAGAAGTTGAATGAAATTACATCTTTAGGAGTGTATGAGAATTTTGTCATTACATATTTAATGATCACATGTATGTGAGTCTTTTTCTGGACCTTATTCTATTTTATGGGATCATTAGTTGATTCTGGTGCCCACACCACATTGTAATAATTACATAACAAGTCTTGATTTCTTGATTTAAGTAAGTTCTCCCAGCTGTCTTTTTCTTTAAAAGTGTCTTAGATATTTTTAGTCTCTTGCATTTCTATACAAATTTCAAAATCAGACTGGAAAGTTTTAACAAAAACCTGCTGGTATTTTGATTTGTTACTGAATCTATAAACAATTATAAAGCACATCTTTATAATAATTTGTCATCTAATTCATGAATACTGGGTATAACTGTTTAGTCCTCCTTTTTTAATCATTTTATCCTTTAACATGTGTATCAGTTAAAGCCCCACTTGAAAATACCAACAAAGTATCTATTTCTGAGCATGATTCTATTGTCTTTTTTCCCTTTCAATTATGAATTATATTTTATTGTTCCACTATGTGTGTCAAAATTTTTATGTTAAAATATAGTAGATACAAAAATAAATACTAGTAATTCCGAGAAAAGGCCGTATTATTTCTGAGACACTGACAATAAGGGGGATTGAGGAAACTGATCTATAGGTAAACTGAGTCTAGCCTGTTGCCACTTTAATTAGTTCAGCTCACCATTTATTCAAAAGTTATATGGAAGGGATGAGAAGTTTTCATACAGCAAGGCTTAAGATCAGATCCTTGGCAGATACCAAAGGTTTCTTTATACTTTAAAGATGAGCCACCATTTTTCTGAACCATAGGGAATCTTACTTTGCTTTATAGTCTGGATGCCAGCTTTTGGGGTCACTCATGAGATTTTTTTACTTTTTAGTCATAATTTTAACTTTCTACAAGCCTCAGAATCTTTCTCTACCTCTGTCCTGCTGCCAGTCTTTGAAGAAGAGTAGCAGTGGACTCAGTGAAGGCCTGATGTACCTCAACAGGATTTTTCTTAGCTACTCTGCTATTCCCCAGAGACTACAGAAGGCAGCTCCAGTGCACTCAATAACAGTATTTTTGTTTACTTTTATCTTCTGTTTGCTTGCTGCTGCTCAACAGAAATACAACTGATTATGTATATTGAGCTTATATCCAGTAACACTGTTCTATTTACTTATTAATTCTAATAGTATTAGGATGGTACAAAAGTAAATGCAGCTTTTGTATTGTTGAAATTTTCCATTTGATATCAGAATTTTAACACCTCCTTAAATGTGGTTATGTTACACATCATTTTGGGCTTCCCTGATGGGCTTCCCAGTTGGTAAAGAATCTGACTACAATGCCGGAGACCCTGGTTCAGTTCCTGGGTTGGGAAGATCTTCTGGAGAAGGGATAGGCTACCTACTTCAGTATTCTTGGGCTTCCCTGGTGGCTAAGCTGGTAAAGAATCTGTCTGCAATGTGGGAGACTTGGGTTCAATCTCTGGGTTGGGAAGATCTCCTGGAGAAGGGAAAGGCTACCCACTCCAGTATTCTGGCCTGGAGAATTCCATGGGCCATATAAACCATGGGGTCATAAAGAATCAGACACAATTAAGCAACTTTCACTTTCACACATCATTTTAATGTGCATGTCTCACTTTTTTTTTTGCTGATGACATCACTTGCTGTTTATTTTATATCAATTTTAGACCATAGAAATTCAAGCCATTTTCTTTTTTTTTAATTTTTAAAATGTTAAATTGAGGGATAATTGCTTTACAATATTGTGCTGGTTTCTGCCATATATCAACATGAATCAGCCACAGGTATACATATAATCCCTCCTTCTTGAACCTCCCTCCCACCTCCCGCTCCATCCCACCCTTCTAGGTTATACAGATCACCAGTTTGAGCTCCCAGAGCCATACAGCAATTTTCTTATTCAATTTCAAAGTGGGTCATAAAGCAGGAGAGACAACTCACAACATCAGCAATGCATCTGGCCCAGGAAATGCTAATGAATGTACAGTGTAGTTGTGGTTCAAGAAGTTTTGCAGAGGAGATGAGCACCTTGAATAAGAGCATAGTGGCTGGCCATCAGAAGTTAACGACCAGTTGAGAGTCATCATCAAGGCTATCCTCCTACAACTACACGAGAAGCTGCCAAAGAACTCAACACCGACCATTCTGTGGTCATTCAGCATTTGAAGCAAATTGGAAAGGTGGAAAAGCTCAATAAGTGGGTGTCTCACAAGCTGACCACAGATTAAAAAAAAACAACAAAAACAAAACAAAACTGTCCTTTTGAAATGTCATCTTCTCTTATTCTACACAACAACAATGAATATTTTCTCAATCAGATTGTGACGTGTGACAAAAAGTGGATTTTATATGACAACCTATGATGGCCAGCTCAGTGGCTGGATCTAGAAGAAGCTCCAAAGTACTTCCCAAAGTCAAACTTGCACCAAAAAAGGTCATGGTCACTGGTGGTCTGCTGCCCATCTGATCCACTACAACTTTCTGAATCTGGGAGAAACTGTTACATACGAGGAGTATGTTCAGCAAATCAATGAAATGCACCAAAAACTGCAATGGCTGCAGCCCACACTGGTCAACAGAAAGAGCCCAATTCTTCTCCACAGTAATGCTCGACCACATGTTATACAACCAATGCCTCAAAAGTTGAATGAATTGGGCTATGAAGTTTTGCCTTACCGGTCATATTCACCTGATCTCTCACCAACCAACTACCACTTCTTCAAGCATCTTGACAACTTTTTGCAGGGAAAACACTTCTGCAACCAGCAGGATGCAGAAAATGCTTTCCAAGAGTTTTTCAAATCCTGAAACACAGATTTTATGCTACAGGAATAAACAAACTTATTTCTCATTGGCAAAAATGTGTTAATTGTAATGGTTCCTATTTTGATTAATAAAGATGCATTTGAGCTTAGTTAAAATGATTTAAAAATTCATGGTCCGAAACCGCAATTACTTTTGTACCAACCTAATAGATTCTTTGGAGAAGTGCAAAGTGCAAAGAAGCACTCAAGGATCTTGACAGTTAACTTCAGCATTACCCACTGGTTAAGAGTGTTAATTCTTGAGCCTCATTCCTGGGTTTAAAATCAAGCTCTGCCACTTGCTAACTAAATGACACTGGGCAAGGTTTTGCTTTGTTTTGTTCACCATTTCCTCATGTATAAGGATAATAATAGCACCTCTCTCACAGGTCTGTTGTGTGGGTTAAATGAGATAATACATGTACAGTACTTACAACAGTGCCTGGCACTTAAAAAGTACTTCATAGACAATAACTCTCACCACCTCCCAGCATCTTCCCAGGTCTCTCTCCCTGTTGCTCCCTGTGCTCCAGCCTTAGTGAAGACTTTGTCTACTGCCTTAAACACAGTTCTGCCTTTCTTTACCTACCTAACTCCTTCTCATTTCTTAGCTCTCAAGTTACATATTGCTGCCATGAAAAATGAAACCCTCACCACTACCACCATCACCCCAGGACCACAGTAAATTCTACAGCCCTCTTACTACTTCCAAACAGTGAATAGCAGCAAATATTGCCACATGTTAACAGCAGCAAATATTGCCACATGTTAACATACACCAAAAAGAATTCTTTATCTAAAGGAGCATTTCAATGTACTACAACATTTGTACTGAATTAAGCTATTATACTATATTACACTGTATCTTTGGTTAATTCCAAATACTGTAAGAGAAGGATTTTTCCATATTAAAAAAGATTTAAAAATTTTTTTATAAAAATTGTATGTGCTGTCATAAAATGCAGCTGGAATTTATTTGCATAATATCAGGCTTCTCAAAGTTTAGTGCAGTAATTACATACTGCTGTCATGATGAGAATTTGGAGCTCGGCTGGGCATGTTTTTACAGTGCTATTGCCATCTCAAACTTCACCCTCCCCTTTGAAAGCACCCCAAATGTTCCTTTGATGCCAGTATTTAAAAAAAGAAGAAAAAAAAAACCTATGGAAAAATATAATCATCCAAACTCAGAGAAAAGAGATCAGGAGATTAGCACTGAGATATGTTAAAATAATACAGCCATTCATCTATTTGGGAGTTGAGATGTTTTGCCTAGAGGAGGGGGATGGTTGGTGTCTCCCTCAAACTCCCAGGTCTTAGGATAATACACTTTAGTGCGCTGAGACCTGTTTCCTCTTCCCTATCACCACCAATTTATTTAGCGATGCTGAGAAAATTCCTCAGTTTTCTGAACTTTAAACTAGTGCCTTTCCAAGATGATCTTATAGATCAGAGGTCAGTAAAATTATTTTTTTCTTTTACTATAAAAGTCCAGGTAGTAAATGCTTTCAGCTTTATATGGCCTATGATCATTGTTGCAATTACTCAAATTTGCTGCTGTCATGTAAAAGTCACCAGAGCAAGTCATAAATGAATGGGTATGACTATGTTCCAGTAAAATTTTATTTTCAAAAATAGATGGCAGGCTGTATTTGGTCTGTGGTACACAGTTTCTGAGCAATGCTATAGACTACTTCCTAATAAATAAGAATATAATTTATTCATTGTTTGTTCATTTACTTATTCAAAGAGTATTTATCAAGAGTTACTATGTGTAACAGGCACCATTCAAGGCACTGGAGATAGAGCAGCAAAGCAGACAGGTAAGGTCCCTGGTCTCTCTCTTTTGTCAAGAAAGAAAGTTTCAAATAATAAATAAGCAAACACATAATGAGGTGCTTTGAATATATTAAAGCTGAATGTGTTATGGGAAGTGTCTGAGGCCTGCAGGAAAATGTACCTTGGAGATATGACTCCAAGAGGGTGGCTTTGCACAGAGGCTATGAGTCTGTGCACTGGTGCCTTATATACCACTAACCCTCATGATAGCACCACAAGTTGTATTAATGAATTTTTTGTACAGAAGAGGAAAAATGTTCCCAGAGGCTTCAAGAAGAAAGATAACATGCCTACAATTCATAGATGCTAATAACAGAACTGGGAGTCAAAACCAGGTTCACTTGTTTCTAAGGACCAAGGATTTCCCATGTCTGCTAGAAACTATTAATAGAATCTCTGCTTAGAGAGTCCAGTACAATGCCTGTGCTAGAATTCTTGGAAATCAGGACTGGAAAGAAACCAACAGACACCTTCATTCATGTACCTTTTATTCAAGTATCATTCACCACTTTAACAAATGTTTACTGAGCACCTACTATGAAACAGGCACAACTAAGGATACCGTGAGGAGTCAAACAAATAAGGTCTCTGACCACAGGGATGCTGGAAAATGTTGAAAACTGGCTCTGGGGAGGTAGAAGAAGCTCTGATTTATACCATGTGCCAATTTGTGTGGTATAAATACTTCTCCCATGGAGGATTTCAAATTGATAGCTTGTTGTGAAACAGCTTGCAATATTTCTGACAACCTGATAATTGTTTTTTTTGTGACAAGTTCTGCACATCCCTTGCTCTGTGGACCTTCTGTGCTTACTATCTAGTATGGACACAGACAAGTAAACAGGCCATTTTAATACAGGGTAAGAAGTATGATTATAGGTGGTGGAAGTAGGATACTTTCAGTGCTGGATTAATGCAAAGAATAGACATATAAACCCGACATAAAAAAAGAAAGAAAGAACAGAAGCAATTGCTGTGATATATTTGACACCAAAGGATGGAAATATTTGGGAACATATGTATTTTGATAGATACAAATCCTCACTTTCTGTAGAAATATTTGTCATCTTGTTGACACACTCCAGATGATCCTTGAATGAAATTATTTATATTGTTTTACTTCTCAACTTTACTTGGCAAAAAGTAGCCTGATTTAACTAAACATTTGGGGTTCTAGTGTCATTCCTGCTGCTAACTGGTCCTGTGACATGGGCAAGTAACGTGATTCTTTGTGTACTGGTGCCTAAATTACCCGAAGAATGTCAATGTCAGTGCTTCACTATTAAACCTCTCCAGATATATAAGCATTTTGTTTTGATGAAGCACCTCTTTTTTGTCCCCCTCATTGGGGCTCACAGACAACAGGCATAAATGACAAGATGGAATTCCAGATTCTACCCCCATTTTCCAAACCATAGAACCATTTCGAGAAGGACCATCTTAGAACTAAAAATTTAGCAAAGCCCACATTAAAAAAAAAAATCTATAAAATCCACAGTATTTTAAAACCAAGATAGGACAGGAACTCCAATGCTATGTGCACAGCCTTTTGAAAATGTCAGCAGCTCTATAGCTTGAGAACAAAGACAGATACTGAAACTCACAGGACTTGAGAGCTTTCCCAGTCACATCTACAGGCATTTGCTCATTTCTAACATTCACTCTCTTTGTAAAGGAGACAGCGACTGGGATCTGTTTAGACTGGAACCTGTTCATACATGTTCATCCACTAGGTAACAGTTGTTGGAAGAACATGGATGATCAGCACATGAGTTGTCATCCTCATACCCTGGAGTTGTAATTGCCTTTCTAGCATTGTCCACAGCAAGGATCTATGTTTTCAGGTTTCGTCCCTCAGTTCCCTGATTCCAATAAAGGAGGCTGAGAGCCATGGCTTATTCCACTGAAGCTCTCTTTCCACAGTCATCCTGATTTAGTTCACCTCTTCTGATGTGATTGTGTGGGCAGGCCACTCAGACCACTCCAGCACAAACCACAGCAATTCCAAGTCTTGCCTCACTTCATTTTTAAGTTAGGCTAATATCCCAGGGATTGGAGATGTGGTTAATAAAAGGACCACAGCTGCAACCTGAAAAGCTAATTTTTTAATGGTTGTTCCAAACATATGCATTGGGTTCATTTGGAATTCATCCCTCTAATTTTGGTTCCAAAGCAATACGTAGTGGTCTTCAGAACATATGGATGGTGGGCTCTGATGAAGATTTTGTCTATATCTAAAAACCCCAAATGGGACAGATCAATTGACAGACTCAGATTCTCCACTCAGACTAGCTTCCTGGACGTGGTTAACCATATAATGACCAAATCCATACTTTACTGTGGAAAATTCTTCAAGAGATAGGAATACCAGACCACCTGACCTGCCTCCTGAGAAATCTGTATGCAGGTCAAGAAGCAACAGTTAGAACTGGACATAAAACAACAGACTGGTTCCAAATAGGAAAAGGAGTATGTAAAGGCTGTATAATGTCACCCTGCTTATTTAACTTATATTCAGAGTACCTCATGAGAAATGCTGGGCTGAATGAAGCACAAGGTGGAATCAAGATTGCCGGGAGAAATATCAATTACCTCGGATATGCAGATGATATCACTCTTATGGCAGAAAGTGAAGAAGAACCAAAGAGCCTCTTGATGAAAGTCAAAAGGGAGAGTGAAAAAGGTGCCTTAAAACTCAACATTCAGAAAACTGAGATCATGGCATCCAGTCCCATCACTTCATGGCAAATAGACGGAAAAAAAATAGAAACAGTGACAGACTATTTTGGGGTGCTCCAAAATCACTGCAGATGGTGACTGCAGCCATGAAATTAAAAGATGCTTGCTCCTTGGAAGAAAAGCTATGACCAACCTACACAGCATATTAAAAACCAGAGACATTACTTTGCCAACAAAGGTCCATCTAGTCAAAGCTCTGGTTTTTCCAATAGTCACGTATGGATGTGAGAGTTGGACTATAAAGAAAGCTGAGCGCTGAAGAATTGATGCTTTTGAACTGTGGTGTTGGAGAAGACTCTTGAGAGTCCCTTGGACTGCAAGGAGATCCAACCAGTCCATCCTGAAGGAAATCAGTCCTAAATATTCATTGGAAAGACTGATGCTGAAGCTTCAACACTCTGGCCACATGACGAGAACTGACTCATTAGAAAAGACCCTGATGCTGGGAAAGATTGAAGACAGGAGGAGAAGGGGACGACAGAGGATGAGATGGTTGGATGGCATCACCAACTGGATGGACATGAGTTTGAGCAAGTCCCGGGAGTTGGTGATGGATAGGGAAGTCTAGCATGGTGTAGTCCATAGGGTCACAAAGAGTCAGGCACACTGAGTGACTGAACTGAACTGAACACTGTGTTCTTTGTAAACCAAACCTCGCTTCACATCAAAAAGCTACCGGGTATCTGGGTCTGTGTGCTTCACTATAATTTTCTATCAGAATATCAGTAATTGCACATTCAACCAGACAGACTGGCAAGCAATACAGGTAACACATTTAGTTAGAAGGACCATGGGACATGGTGAAGGCTGTGACAAAGTAGAAAGCGCAGGTCTTGTGTACAGGAGGCAGATTGTTCCCCCAGATTGTTGCTATGTGACAAAGTAAGCCCAGTGGTATAAGACCTGCTAACTTTTCAAAGGAAGCCTACAATCTGGATTTTGATGTAAATTCCCTCAATTTGTAATGGTTCACAATTAATCTTTGTTTAAATCCATGGGCCAAAAACATTGGTGGGTTAGAATAAGGCATACATACCACAAGTTTGCAATCTCTGGAATTGATGAAACTACTTCCTATAGCCACCTGTAATTTTGAAGATGTTTCCGCAGCTTAAAAATGGGACCAAATTTAATCTTCCACCTTTGCCATGTACCCTTCTTTTTTTAATATGCTTTATTTAATTATAGGCTGAATTCAGGAAAGTGCATATATCATAAGTGCACATGTTCACAAACTGAACATACATGTATAACACTCAATTCTGGAAACAGAACATGATCTGCCTTTTGAAAGCCCTCTTCCAGTCAGTACCACAATATTAACATGATTGCAGACACATTTCTGTTATTCTTCTAAGTAAAGCCAAATTCCAACCATCTCATCATCTGTCATTCCCTTCTCCTCCTGCCTTCAATCTTTCCCAGCATCAGGGTCTTTTCCAAGGAGTCAGTTCTTTGCATCAGGTGGTCGAAGTATTAGAGTTTCAGCTTCAGCATCAGTCCTTCCAATGAATATTCAGGATGGGAAGCCTGGCATGTTGTAGCCCATGGGGTCTCAGAGTCAGACACAACTGAGCAACTGAATTGAACTTAAAGTCAAATTAATGCATCAAATGAATATTGGCTGTGCACAAATTAGTTACAGTAATAGTACAGGTACTACTACATTACTATAATATTGCTATAGCACAGCAAACTGGATTGCCAAAAGGCAAAGTCTACATATAGAATCACCATACTAGGAACCTTGGTCTGATATTTCAGACAATGTATCAGCAGGGTTAAAATAACGTCCAGGGCTCCCTGGGTGGCTCATTGGTAAAGGATCTGCCTGCCAATGCAGAGGACACGGGTTCAATCCCTGGTCCAGGAAGATCCCACATGCTGCAGAACAACTAAACCTGTGCACCACAACTAACCGCAACTATTGAGCCTAGCTGCCACAACTACTGAAGCCCACATGCCCTAGAGCTCATGTTCCACAAGAGAAGCCACTACAACGAGAAGGCAAGCACTGCAACAAAGACTAGACCCCACTTATCGCAACTAGGGAAAAGCCCAAGTAGCAATGAAGACCCAACACAGCCAAAAATAAATAAAGAAATATTATTTATTTTTAAAAATGACAGCCCTTTAAAAAATAACCTCCCTGACCTAATTTTTCCACTCACTTTGCTGATAAAAGCAATGCCAAAGGAAAGGCTTTGACCTTATAGCCTTTTTGTTACCTAATCCATGTCATTTGCACCAAATGCTTCCCTAACTACATGTTTAGGTAAAATCCAAATCTATGTATAGTTTCCCAGTCTCTATGAAAGGAGTACCAAGATGCTATCAATTTTTTTTTCATGTAATCAGCTCTCTGTATAAAATGCAGGACTTTTTTCATGAAATCAGCTCTCTGTATAGAATTCAGGACTCTGTATAAAATACAAGACATTTGTATAAAATGCTTGTATTTATCTTACAAAGTTTATGTCAAACCATCAAAAGCCCGGCTGTGCTTTGCCTCCTTAATGCATTTGTCTTTCTTCCTTCAGCAGTCATCCTGCAGTTTAATTTTCTGTTCCTCACATCCTTTGTTTTGAAAGCAACCTGAACCTGGCATCAGTTTTTTTAAAGTGAGAAATAAATAGTCTGTGATGTATGTTATGGCACATTTGGCACAAGACGCTAAAACAAAGACAGGGCTTTGTGGGTTTTTTTATCAAAACACATGCCAGCACTTGGCGAAAGCAGTCCTGGTGAACTTACCATAGACTGCAATCGCTTCTTGATTGATTCAGCTGCTGTCCATCTGTTCTGGCTGTCCGCTGCCATTCCAAGCTGCTCCTTCTTCACGCCCAGCTGCCAGGCAGAGAAATCACCACAATTTACACTCCCACTGCACAGTCCCCAGCCCCGCTGTCTGGATTTTCACATATTGACTGGAAAAGGGCATCAAAAATGCCTTAAATCCCACTTTATTAATAATCTATGAAACACAAGCAACACTGAGATGGCTTTTCACCTATTATATATAAAGTTTGTTTGCAGTCCTCATTGTTTGACTAAAATGACCTGTTTGAGGAGAATGAGGAAATGGAAATTCTTACATTGCTGGAGGCAGTTAAACCCATCCAAACCCATCTTAATCTGGTAGGTAGGATTTTGGTCTCTGTGGCTTTTGCTCCTAACTTGACAAAAGGGACTTTGCAATGGAATTGAGGCTACTAATCAATTGGCCTTACCATAGGGAGACACTTCTGTATTATCAGATGGGCCCAATGTAATTACAGGAGCCCTGAAGACCAGAAGAGACAGAGATGAGAATAGTGTGAGGAGGCTTTGATGCCATGGCTGGTTCTGAGATACAGCAGGTTCTGAGCAGGTATTGGTGAATGAGTTCTAGGGATAAGGGCGGCCCCAGCTGACAGCCATCAAAGACACAGAACCTAGTCCTGCAGATGTGCGTGCACGTGTGTGCTCTGTCATGCCTGACTTTTATGTGATGCCCCCATGGACTGTAACCCGCCAGGCTCCTCTGTTCATGGAATTTTCCAGGCAGGACTACTGGAGTGGGTCACCATTTCCTTCTCCACCTGCAGCTGTGAGGAAATGAATTCTCTCCACAGCACAAAGGAGCTTGGAAACAGATTCTCCCCATAGAGTTTCCAAGAGGGAACATAGCCTGCTGACACCTGCTTCTGGCCTTTTGAGACTCAAAACAGAGAAACCAGCCAAACCCTTTGGATATTTTACCTACATAACCCTGAAATAATGAGCATTGTCTCAGTTCACTAGATTTGCCTTACTTGATGATGGCAGTGCATTAGTCAGGGCTCTCCAGAGAAAACAGAACCAACAGGATAGAGCTGTATTCAAGAGGAGACATCATCAGAATTGGTTCCAGTGTTAAGAATGAGGGATTTCCAGGTGGCTCGGTGGTAAAGAATCCACCTCCAATGCAGGAGACAGCGTCAATCCCTGGGTGGGGAAGATCCCCTGAGGTAGGAAATGAAAACCCACTCTAGTATTCTCGCCTGAAAAATAGTATGGACAGAGGCAGCTAGAGGCTAGAGAGTCTGACATGACTTAGCCACCAAGCACGCACACACATTATGAATGAAGCCAGAGAAGTCTGACAACCTGCCACCTACAACCTGGAGACCCAGAAGAGCCACTGGGATAATCCAGCCCGGGCCTGTGACCCTGAGAACCAAGGCACTTCTAGTGTAAGTCTCTGAGTCCAAGGGCCGAGAACCTGGAGCTCTCCTGTCCCCGAGCAGGAGAAGAAAGACGCTCCGGCGCAAGGAGGACGAGGTTGGGTCATGCCCCCCACCCCCACCCCCACCCACCGTGGACACAGCGATTCTGCAGCAACGTCAGATCAAACAGGAACGGCTGGGACATAATCTCCCCATAAATGCCATCCCCAGCACAACCACCCACAATCAGGAGTGAACAGAAAACCCAGAGCTTCTCCCTGAGGAGCAGAGTTTGATCCCCACACACGGTGCCCCTAACTTTCAAAACCTGTACCTGAGAGTCGGTTCCTCAGAACATCTAGCTTTGAAAACCAGCAGGGCTTGTGTCCATAGACCACAAGGCTACACGAACCTGGGAGACGCCTCTTAAAGGGCTCACACTTGAACTCACCCAGATAAGGTTTAGTGAGGCGGTAGCCTCTGGAAAGAAGCCCAGACTGTACATGGGGGTGGTTTAATCGCTAAGTCGTGTCTGACTCTAGGGGCCCCATGGACTGTAGCCTGCCAGGCTCCTCTTTCCATTGGATTCTCCAGGTAAGAATACTGGAGTAGGTTGCCATTTGTTCACCTGAAAGGTTGTCTGACAAGAATCTAATTTGGCACACAACCAGGGGCCTACTGGCTGACAGGCACCATCTCCAAGCTCCAGCCAGTGGAGGCATCTTTTCTTTTTTAAAAAATGTTATACTGAGTAGCAACAGCGCCAGATTGCAGTTGAGGTCCTCCTAGCGGTTTTGTCAGTGTTGTTTCTCCAGTGGCGGCAGCTCTTGCCAGGGCATCAGAATGAGTCCGGTTAGTGTTCCTCCGCGGAATTCTCTCTCCGGCGGCGAATGCAGCCTAAATCGTTTGAGTCTGCGATGAACAGAGAAATGGAACTAGTCCATAAACTCTATCGGTGGCTTGCGCTTTGAAACTATAGAAGAAAGTTTGAGGAACAAGCAATAAGGAAAACTTACAGATGTAGTAATGAGGGATCCTGCAAGTAAAAGATAAGAAAGATTTGATTTTGTAACTTTTTCATCCATGGCTGAGGTTGAGGCTGCCATGGCCACAGAACCTCATTCAGTTGATGGGACAGTGGTTGAGCCAAAATGTGCTATTGCAAGAAGGGAATCTGGAAAGCCAGGGGCTCATGTAACTATGGGGCTTCCCACGTGGTGCTCATGGTATAGAACCCACCTGCCAAAGCAGGGGACATGAGGGACCCAAGTTCGATCCCTGGGTCGGGAAGATCCCCTGGAGGAGAGCATGGCAACCCATTACAGTATTGTTGGTTGAAGAATCCAATGGACAGAGGAGCCTGGCGGGCTACAGTCCATGGGGTCACAAAGACTTGAACACTGACTAAAGCAACTTAGTATACACACCCACGCATATGTAACTGTGAAGAAGCTGTTTGTTGGCAGAATAAAGAAAATGCCGAGGAACATCATCTTAGAGCTTACTTGGAGGAACATGAAAAAATTGATACCATTGAGATAATTACTGATAGGCAGTCTGGAAAGAAAAGAGGTTTGAATTTGTTACTTTTGATAACCATGATCCTGTGGATAAGATTGTGTTGCAGAAATAATATGCTATCTTGGTCATAATGCAGTAGTTAGAAAGGTTTTGTCTAGACAAGAAATGTAGGAAGTACAAAGTTCTAGAAATGGGGAAGGAGGTGACTTTGGTTTCAGAGATTCTCATGGTGGTGGGGGGGTGGGGGGGTGTGAAAATTTTGGACTAGAGCCTAGAAGTAACTTTAGAGGAGGGTCTGGTGGATATGGAAGTCGTGGTGGATTTGGGGATGGATAATGGGTATGGAGGAGGACCTGGAGGTGGCAGTTTTGGAGATAGCCCTGGTTATGGAGGAAAAGGAGGATATGGTGGTGAAAGACCTGGATATGGCAACCAGGGTGAGGGCTACAGAGGTGGTGATGACAACTATGGAGGAGGAAATTATGGAAGTTATGAAAATTATGATTTGGGAAATTATAACCAGTAGCCTTCTAACTATGATCCAGTGAAGAGTGGAAACTTTGGTGGTAGCAGGAACATGGGGAACCATACGATGGAAGAGACTGGTCCAGAAGTCTTCAGAAGAAGTGGGAGTTATGGAAGTAGAAGCCAATATTGAGCTTCTTCCTGTTTGCCACAGGAAGAGGTCTCACTGCAGGTAACTAATAAAGAAATGGCCAACCACAGAGTCCTCAAGAAATAAGAAATTCTGTACCACCTGAAAGTAGCTCTTGTTGGTGCCTTGATTTTAAAAAGCACTCTAAGAATAAAGGGACATGTTTTCTGATAAAAATAATAGACTTCATTTAGGACATATTCTTAATATAAAACAATTACAAAGTGAGGATAATCACTCACCTAGAGCCAGACATCCTGAAATGTGAAGTCAAGTGGGCCTTAGAAAGCATCACTACGAACAAAGCTAGTGGAGGTGATAGAATTCCGGTTGAGCTATTTCAAATCCTGAATGATGATGCTGTAAAAGTGCTGCACTCAGTATGCCAGCAAATTTGGAAAACTCAGCAGTGGCCACAGGACTGGAAATGTCAGCCTGGCATGCTTCGATTCATGGGGTTGCAAAAAGTCAGACATGACTGAGCAATTGAACTGAACTGAACTGAACATCAAATCAGCTAGAAAGATAAATGTATCATGTTTTGAATTAGGTTTTGTGAGTAGACAGATTAAAAATCTATTTTAAATATAAGCTTTATTAAAATAAATAGTCTTATATTCAAATACTTGGTGCAATGTTTACACATAGAATATGAATCTTGTTATATGAATATTAAGTTGTCTAAAGGATTGTCATCCCCTCGATTTATAAAGCAATTTCACAAAGCAATGCATATTCCCATTTCCCTTTCAGTTCAGTTCAGTTCAGTTCAGTTATTCAGTCGTGTCCGACTCTTTGTAACCCCATGGATTGCAGCACACCAGTCTTCCCTGTCCATTACCAACTCCTGGAGCTTACTTAAACTCATGTCCATTGAGTCCGTGATGCCATCCAACCATCTCATCCTCTGTCATTCCCTTCTCCTCCTGCCTTCAAACTTTCCCAGCTTCAGGGTTTTTTCCAGTGAGTCAGTTCTTCACATCAGGTACCCAAAGTATTGGAGTTTCCACTTCAGCATCAGTCCTTCCAGTGAATATTCAGGACTGATTTCCTGTAAGATGAACTGGTTGGATATCCTTGCAGTCCAAGGGACTCTTAAGAGTCTTCTCCAACACCACAGTTCAAAAGCATCAATTCTTCAGCGCTCAGCTTTCTTTATAGTCCAACTCTCATATCCATACTAGATGGACCTTTGTTGGCAAAGTAATGCCTCTGCTTTTTAATATGCTGTGTAGGTTGGTCATAGCTTTTCTTCCAAGGAGCAAGCGTCTTTTAATTTCCATGGCTGCAATCACCATCTGCAGTGATTTTGGAGCCCCCCAAAATAAAGTCTCTCACTGTTTCCATTGTTTCCCCATCTATGTGCCATGAAGTGATGGGACTGGATGCCATGATCTTAGTTTTCTGAATGTTGAGCTTTAAGCCAGCTTTTTCACTCTCCTCTTTCACTTTCATCAAGGGGCTCTTTAGTTCTTCACTTTCTGCCATAAGGGTGGTGTCATCTGCATATCTGAGGTTCCTTTCAATAGTGATAGATAAATGAGAAAAGCATTGTGGACATTATTACCTCTCCCTAATAAAATGCCATTCTTTATACACTGTAAAAATTTAAAAAAAAATTATGCTTTATTATCTTTTTTATTTCCCCTGCCCCTGTGGGTACTATCTATATGCTTTCCTTCTGCTCATTCCAGTTGACAGTTGAGTAATTTTTTAGCTCTAGCTGGTGGGATCCATTTTTTCTTTCTTTTTTGTTTTCTTTTTCTTCTCTATGTGTGCCTTTTCTTCTGTATATGTGAATGTTCTGAATATATGAAGCAAAATTTGTTTGCCTTCCCCATATTCATTCCTACTTCTTCTGAATATAGCCCCTAATTTAAACTAGGGAATTTCCCTTGCCCCTACCTCATGGGACATGCACTTCTCCTTCAACTCAGGCTAAGCAGTGGCTCTTATTCCCATGATAATTGTAATTGATTCAGAAATGAATACATGAACCTAATAGACCAATGAGATGCCATAAAATTTTGACTGGCAATCCTTGAGTAGAAACAGTCTCCTTTTTTCACTGTGAACTTGAAAATAAGCAGGAGCTGAAGCAAATGCAGCCATTTTGCTACTATGAGAAGCATTGGAATTGAATCACTACAATGAAGAAAGCCTACGGACATTGCTCAAACTCAGGATGAAGCCGTAACTGAAGCTAGCCTTACTCTTTGTATTATTTATATCTATGAAATAATAATTGCCCTTTTGCTTAAGTCCTTGGATTTATGGGATACCACTTACAAGGAGATCCAACCAGTCCATTCTAAAGGAGATCAGCCCTGGGTGTTCTTTGGAAGGAATGATGCTAAAGCTGAAACTCCAGTACTTTGGCCACCTCATGCAAAGAGTTGACTCACTGGAAAAGACTCTGATGCTGGGAGGGATTGGGGGCAGGAGGAGAAGGGGACGACAGAGGATGAGATGGCTGGATGGCATCACCAACTCAATGGACGTGAGTTTGAGTGAACTCCAGGAGTTGGTGGTGGATAGGGAGGCCTGGCATGCTGCGATTCATGGGGTCACAAAGAGTTGGACATGACTGAGTGACTGAACTGACTTAGAACAAAAAAATGTCCTCATCTCGACACCATCCTGTTCTACTTTCTGTTTTCAGCTCTAAAATGTTGAAAGCTTGAATTTAAATTCTCAGAATTCGGAACTCAAAAGAAAAGATAATATGATCTAATAAATTTAATAATGTACGTATGTTTGATTTCAAATATGATAAAAATTAATCTATATCTTCAAATATGCCTGAATTTGAATTTTAAATAAAAACACCCTTTATTACAGGGATGTATGATAAGGTAATTAAGAATGATTGGGATGATTTCCTTTCTCTTTTAAGCTACTTTGATTAACCCTATTGTTACTTTTCTGTTATTCACCTAATCTAACACTACAGATCTGGAGAGAAAATGTGTGAAGGGTAACAGAAGAGAAAAAAGTCAGCAATTATTCTGACACTTAAACATCTGTCAGAGACCTCTGATTTGATGGAGGAACTTTGATTTTAGATATAAATTTCCTTTTTTGCATTCTCGCCAGTTTTTTCCTTCAATAACACACTGGAACATATCATGTCATATACTCAACATCTGGAATGAAGAAAGATTTCCTAAAGGATCCTTGGCTGCCTTTTGCTCCCCTGGAGGAAATTCCCAAAGAGTTAGGTTGACAGCATGTTAAACAGGCATCATTCATCTGTGTGACAGTTCAGCATCTCACCACATTTAAGAGTAAAAGAATGAGAGCCCCTGATTTCTTCAGGCTAACTTTGGGGTTACATTACTAGATGCCAAAATGTCCAGATTAAGATGAAAAATATTTAGTCAGCCATCTAGATATTCTCAAGTATACAGATGTTTGACATAAGCATAGCCTGTGGTGACACTATTTGGATATTCCCATTCCTTTGGATCATTAAGCATTTATCATCACTTAAGTGCCAGCCACATAGGAAGGATTGACACATGCCATTGTTCCTGCCCCTCATGAAGTTCACTGTCTTAGTGGCACACAAGTTACATAGTAAACCACAAGAAAGTATGAATGATTAATGTATCCAATTTGGATACTTTAATTGCACAGAGTATTACATTTGACTCAAAGCAAGACTTCTAGTTTATTCTGTGTTTTTGTGCAAATGAGAACAAGATGCCTCATTCTCTAGGCAAACTCAATCTACATCAGAACACATAGCATGGGGAGCAGAGAGCAGGGTAACATCTGCACATCTATACACAGACTCATGTGGCATAAATAACATTTTGTAGAATGAGAAGCCCAATGGTAGGAACATCTAGGGTTGATTAATTCTGTGCCTTGACAGCCCTGTCAAGGACCTAATGGGTGTTTTCCATTTTTCTGCACTGGCCTCATTAGCATGCTATCTCTTACCTGCAGGCTTATCCGTTCAGGGCTTCAAAAGAGCTTTAAGCGTAACTTTTTCATGCAACTCCATCCAAAGTCAAGAAGGCATCTGTTTTTATCAAGGTGGCAAAACCTGTCCCAAAAGCACTTCAGAAAACTTCCCTTTGTTTTTCATGAGCCTTAACTGGGTCATCAGCTTATTTCTCAAGTCAATCTTTAATACTGTTAGGTAGGCGGAATAGGGAAAAGGAGTCCAAAATGGTGGTGGCTAAAAGACAAGAAAGGTCAAAGGAAGGTCCGAGGACCATAGTGAAGACTTCAGGCAGAACAAAGAGCACTCCTGGCTAAGCCCGATTTGCATAGGGCAGGCGCAGGTGGAGGAAAACACATATAAGAGGAAGAGCCAAAGCACTTTCTTACGGACTCTTTCTCTCCCGCATGCGTGCACTCTCTCTCTCTCTCTCCCTCTCTCTCTCTCAGTCTCTCTCCCTCCCTGCGCACTCCTCAACGCTCTTCTCTTTGAGTCTTTGGATTGGCATGCCCTCACACTTCGAGAATGGATTCTCCTGCTATCTTCTAAATAAAATAGAGCTGTAACACTGATTTGCCTAAGAGCTATAACACGGTTTGCCCAAGACCTGAGAGCTGTGATGCGCCAAGGGCTTTAATGTCCATCACTCCAAATCTTTGTTGTGACTAGACAAAGAACCAAGGAACATACACTCGCATGACAATACCAAGGGATAAAGTACCAAGTTTGGTTGGGGCCAGTCAAGATTCCCCACCTGGTGATAGGGACAGAAAATTCCCCAACCTTACAGAGTCATCCAAAGCTTTAACAGCAGTGGAGTTTTGTTAAGAAAAAGAATAATGGAATGGCTTGTGGGTTGACAATAAGTAGTGCTTGCCACAAATTCATAAAAGAGATAATCAAAGTGCCACAAAGAACAGGAAAAAAAAGACAATTTGACTTTTCCAATTTCCCAGAAATACTGATTTTGGAATTGTCACTTGATCAGTTCAGTTCAACTGCTCAGTGGTGTCCAGCTCCTTGACAAGACCCCACAGACTGCAGCACGCCAGGCTTCCCTGTCCATTGCCAACTCCCAGAGTTTACTCAAACTCATGTCCATTGAGTTGGTGATGCAATCCAACCATCTCATCTTCTGCCGTCCCGTTCTTCTCCTGCATTCAATCTTTCCCAGCATCAGGGTCTTTTCAAATGAGTCAGTTCTTTGCATCAGGTGGCCAAAGTATTGGACTTTCAGCTTTAGCATCAGTCCTTCCAATGAATATCCAGGACTAATTTCCTTTAGGATGGACTAGTTGGATCTCCATGCAGTCCAAGGGACTTTTCAAGAGTCTACTCCAACACCACAGTTCAAAAGCATCAATTATTCAGTGCTCAGCTTTCTTTAGAGTCCAACTCTCACATCCATACATGACTACTGAAAAAACCATAGCCTTGACTAGATGGACCTTTGTTGGCAAAGTAATGTCTCTGGTTTTTAATATGTTGTCTAGATTGGTCATAGCTTTTCTTCCAAGGAGCAAGCACCTTTTAATTTGATGGCTGCAATCGCCATCTGCAGTGATTTTGCAGCCCCAAAATATGAAGTCTTTCATGGTTTCCACTGTTTCCCCATCTATTTGCTATGAAGTGATGGGACCAGATGCCATGATCTTCGTTTTCTGAATGTTGAGCTTTAAGCCAACTTTTTCACTCTCCTCTTTCACTTTCATCAAGAGGCTCTTTAGTTCTTCTTCACTTTCTGCCATAAGGTGTAATTTGCATATATGAGGTTATTGCTATTTCTCCTGGCAATCTTGATTACAGCTTGTGCTTCATCCAGCTCAGCATTTCTCATGATATACTCCACATATAAGTTAAATATGCAGGGTATAACAAACATTATACAGCTTTGATGTACTCCTTTTCCTATTTGGAACCAGTCTGTTGTTCCATGTCCAGTTCTAACTGTTGCTTCCTGGCCTGCATACAGATTTCTCAAGAGGCAGGTCAGGTGGTCTGCTATTCCCATCTCTTTCAGAATTTTCCACAGTTTGTGTGGTCCACACAGTCAAAGGCTTTGGCATAGTCAATAAAGCAGAAATAGATGTTTTTCTGGAACTCTCTTGCTTTTTTGATGATACAGCAGATGTTGGCAATTTGATCTCTGGTTCCTCTGCCTTCTCTAAATCCAGCTTGAACATCTGGAAGTTCACAGTTCATGTCCTGTTGAAGCCTGGTTTGGGGAATTTTGAGCATTACTTTACTAGTGTGTGAAATGAGTGCAATTGTATGGTAGTTTGAGCATTCTTTGTCATTGCCTTTCTTTGGGATTGGAATGAAAACTGACCTTTTCCAGTCCTGTGGCCACTGCTGAGTTTTCCAAATTTGCTGGCATATTGAGTGTAGCACTTTCACAGTATCATCTTTCAACATCATCACATGCCACTTGTTACATGAGAATTATTCTCAGATGAAGAAGTGATGGAAATAAATTTCACAACAAAGAGTATGAAAAATTACGAATATGAAGTTTATGATAACATGATGAGACAAATTCTTTGTACATTTATACAGGTACCCCAGAGAGACACTGTATGAAAACACTAAAAGAACTTTTTTTTTCAGAAGTAATATATATTTTTCATTAAAACACACACAAGCATTTTTTTTTTTAACTACAAAAAGTATATAACTAAATAAAAGGGGAAATTATTGTTTCTCATAGTTGGAAGTTCAGACCTAGAGGCTTAAACTATGCTGTGCCCCTCAGTTGTAGCTTGTATTCTTTTCTGTGCCAACAGGCTTCATCTACACAGAAGGGACAATGGTTTTCAACAACTGTAAATCCAAATCTGCAGGCTTAACACTCCCAAAGCCAAGTGCAGGTTTCTCTCCCTTTGGTGCATTTTAGATCTAGAGAAAGACCCGGATTGTTACCTGGATCAGTTACTCTTCAACCAGTCAGAGTTGCCAGGACGGTGGGAATTCCCATGTAGGTCACTGGTCCTCTTCTATAGCTACTATGGTGGGTAGCGCCCTTTCTCCTAAAACACCCCAATGAAACAAACTCAGGAGGCCACATTTTACATGATACCATGTATGTGAATCCTTTAGTATAGGCAAATACAAAGGGATAGAAAGTAAAGTAGTAGTTGCCAGAGTCTGCTGCTGCTCCTGCTGCTAAGTCGCTTCAGTCGTGTCCGATTCTGTGCGACCCCATAGACGGCAACCCACCAGGCTCCCCCGTCCCTGGGATTCTCCAGGCAAGAACACTGGAGTGGGTTGCCATTTCCTTCTCCAATGCATGATAGTGAAAAGTGAAAGTGAAGTTGCTCAGTCGTGTCCAACTCTTAGCGACCCCATGGGACTGTAGCCCACCAGGCTCCTCCGTCCATGGGATTCTCCAGGCGAGAGTACTGGCGTGGGGTGCCATTGTCAGAGTCTAGGTTGGGAATATGGAGTCAAGAAAGAGGAATGACTACTAATAGAGATGGGGTTTTATTTTGGGTTGGTGAAAATTTTCTATAAGCAGACCATGGTGAGGCTTGCACAACTCTGAATATATTAAAGACCACTGAAGTGAATACTTAAAGTAGATAAATTTTATGATATGTGAACTATATTTCAATATATTAAAAAAAAAAGACCAGCTCTATGTGTGTGACTTGTAATATTACCATCTAGAGATAATCATGTTAATATTTTTGTGTATATCCTGTAGACTCTTCTCGAGTCATGATACATAATATGTACTTTAACGTTAGTATTATTCAACCATACACACACAACATAATTGATTTAACTATTCTTTCCTTAAAGGAGAAAACTTTTCAAAGTGTGCCGACTCTGTTTCTGTTTGTTTTTATATTTTAAAGTTAGGATGACAGTCTGATTCATGCCCACAACTTTATAAAACTCATTATAGGGAAAAAAGAAGAAAAACACAAACATTAATCTATTTATTTTTAAAACTACTGTTGTCATAACAATTTCATGTTATCTTGTAAATGGAACTCTTTTGCGCGTCTTGCTATATTTAGAGCATTCGTTACCATAACAACAAGATGTAGTTCACCATATAGAAACTCAGCCCAGGGGGCATTCTCTATCAGAAATCTTTCCATTATGTTACAACTATGAAAGACAGTTCTATAGATGATTAAGTCCAATCTTCTGCTCTGAGAAAGAGTGCTCTAACACTTCCAAGAAGATGGACTATAAGCTTACTTTATAAAAATGAAAAACAAGGTTTGGGGAATCAAAATCCTACTCTCTCATTTCAAAATTTGGCTCATGATTCTGCAAGCAAGGTGGAAATGGCCTAACCTGCAGGCATTCTCTGTGTAATACCATCGTAAATAATTCCCTCTTTGATTTTATCTTTCCCTTGGTATGCCAAAAAATGGGACCCAAAAAGCCTTTCTCAACTCTAGCCCTTATTAAACATGGCTAGGCTTGATTCCTTAATCCCAAAACATACTAACAATATGCCTCTTTGGTCACAAAAAAAGATAATTTCCTTCTACAAATTAGCTTTGCCTCTTATAATTAATACCAGTGATATTTAACCTTCAAGCTCAACCCTATCTTTGAGACTCTGATGGAACTCAGACCCTCTTTCCAGAAAAATGCACATTAATACATGAATTTGTATTCAAAGTTCAGGGTTTCATGGGTCCTCTGAAGCCCATCTATATTCTTCTAAGGTTAAGATTCCTGGATTATAGACTAATACATTTTTTTTTTCCTTTCCACCTCATTCATTCATGGATACATTCATTCATTCACTCACTCATTCATTCACCCAGCCAAATATGTAACTTGTGGCATACCATGCACAGTTCTCAGTCCATTACAGTCATGGTATCTTCTGTTGCACCCAGGCTGTGGGTACCTGCAGGCTCTAGAGGAGTGTTATTCTCTGTGCTGTGTCACAATGCCATTCTGTGACCTGGGAGAGAGATTCTTCTTGCTCTGCAGAAGAGTGAGTTACCTTGTTTAACACACTCCTGCAGCATCATTTCCCTCAGGATGGATAGCCCCTTGTAGCTCTGTGAAAGCCTTTTCCCTAGTAACACAAGGTTTTGGAGAAAACACCTGATTCTGGATCAGAAGGCTTGCATTTAGCCCCAGCAGTACCACTTTTCAACCACACATACCTTGGCAAGTCATTTAATGTCTCTAACTCAATTTCCTCCTCCATGAGATACAGCTAATAACTACTGCCTCACATCACCTTCCTCTTGGAGTGTGAGTAGAAAGTAACAAGACAATGTACATGAAAGCATTTTGTAAGCCACATAACAAATGATTATTTGTATCACTGTTGTTGTTATGCAACTGGTGTTGAAAATAAGAACTGCATCTTCACTTTTGAGTCTAAAGAGTTACAGAGAGGGTCAAGAGATCACTCCTAATCAGAGTTCTAGTTTTCTATTCTGAATTCAAACAGAGTTATTCAAATCAAGTTATTGAAACAGATCAGGTAGCACATTTCTAAAACTATGGGACCTCTCTTGAGGCGATTCTCAACCTCTTATTTGTAGTGCACTGCATTGGAGTAAATTACATGCACACACCAACATTCTCCCCACAGAAACTTAGATATCTTGTAGGTGTTTTCACAATGAAAGTACACTTTATAATTGTTTTTCTTAAGAGTATCTTGAAAGACTTTTGCCAGTAGAATTAGGATTCTTTTGGTGGCAAGTAATAGAAACCAACTCTGTTTAACTTCCAGATGAGAAATTTATTTTCCAGATGCAACAGGGTCCTGTAGCTCACTTGAGTTGGCCAGAGTGGTCAGGAGGGGCTGGGGCTGAGATCCAGAACCCTCAGAACTTCACCTGTCTGTGTGGTGTGCTCACATGGCTCCTGGCTCTTTCTCATCAGATCAGCTTCCTTGGAATCTCTGGTCCCATGGCAGGCAGATGTGAGTGTATGCAACTCTTCACTTGACATGTCTGCACCCAGCTCCCTAGACAGACCTAAACTAGCTCTCTGTCTCAATTCCACATCCTCAGAAAAGGGGTTCTGATTGTATCCTCTAAACAGGAATTAGATGACAGTGAGCTTACAAGCCTATAGCTTCACTTACCTCCAGGAGAAAATAACTTTATTACCTAGAACTGAAGCCCAAAATATCCAAGACTCTTCTGACTGGCCAGTGTAGGTTACATGTCTCCCCTGGACCAATCAACTGTGAGAGGTGGAATAGTTTGAACAATGTATAGGGATATAGTGTGGAAATGAGGGGCAGACAAAACAATGTATCTAGCCAATGTATACATGTACCCACCTCTTCCTACAGGTTTCTGCCATAGTACTTATCACCCTCACCCTTACTGACAAAGTAAAATGAGGAAAGTCAGACCCTACATATCTGCCAGAAGGTGTATCAAAGGTACCTCTGTGTGAAGCACCTAAATTCTGAGTTTCTTTCCCTGTGTGATTAAAGTTTTTTCATTGTATCAGATTTACAAAATTTGGAAAGCTCCAGCTGGTTCTTTCTTCTCCTCTCTCTTCTCTAAATCTCTGGAGGAAAAGATATTGCTAACTGTAAGGAAATGAGAAAAAGCCAAGTCTCTGCTGGAATTATGGACAGAGAAGAGCTGTATTTAAACAACTGCTGTTTTAGTTCTCACAAACATTTTCTTTGAGGGTATTTTCCATTAAAACAAACAAACAAACAAACAAAAACCTCAGAGAAAAAGTAAGGGCCTTAGGAAATCAGTCTCAAATGGTAGGATTTCAGGCATTATCAACAGGCAGTGTGGTGATGATCTGGATGAGCAAAGGGCAGAATCCTCCCCAGCAGAAGGCAGAACTTCTAAAATCATGGCAGGATGGGGGAAAGCAAAGGGATATTGTATCAGCACAGGAAGACAACAGACTATTTCACAGTAACTTTTTTCTTTTGACTTACCTGGTGTCTCAGATGGTAAAGATCTGCCTACAGTGCAGAAGACCCCAGTTTGATCCCTGGGTTGGGAAGATCTCCTGGAGAAGGAAATGGCAACCCACTTCAGTATTCTTGCCTGGAGAATTCCATGGACAGAGGAGCATGGCAAGCTACAGTTCATACAGTCCATGGGGTCGCAGAGTCAGACACGACTGAGCAACTAACACTTTCACTTTTCTTTTGATTTTTATCTCTTAAGTTTTTAAATTGAGGTAACATTGGTTAACAGCATTATGTAAGTTTCATGTGGACAACTTTGTACAGTTAACCCTTGAACGATACATGTTTGAACTGTGCAGGTCCACTTATATGTGAGTATTTTTCAGAAAATAGGTAATATGATACTACATGATCCATGGTGGGTTGGCATCCCTAAGCCTCATGTTATTCAAGGGTGAACTGGAAGTAGACTTCTGCATACACCACAGTGTCAGTTCAGTTCAGTCGCTCAGTCATGTCCGACTCTTTGCAACCCCATGAATTGCAGCACACCAGGCCTCCCTGTCCATCACCAACTCCCGGAGTTCACTCAGACTCATGTCCATCGAGTCGGTGATGCCATCCAGCCATCTCATCCTCTGTCGTCCCCTTCTCCTCCTGCCCCCAATCCCTCCCAGCATCAGAGTCTTTTCCGATGAGTCAATTCTTTGCATGAGGTGGCCAAAGTACTGGAGTTTCAGCTTCAGCATCAGTCCTTCCAATGAACTCACCAACAAAATTTCGTTTCCATCTGTTACCATACTGAGACAGTCGATTCCTAGGTAGGTTGATAAGAAGTCTGGGGGTACCCCAGGAGGAGATAGGGGTGTGGAATTTTCAAGGAGGAGGAAAGGACAAACACCTTTTTTTTCTCTATATTCCTTAGTCTTAGTCACATAAAACGCTTTTTTCTTTAAACCCTGAACTGATGATTACCCAACAAAATATTCAGTTTAGAGTCTGTACTAAGGATTATATAACAACAATATATCCTGCTTGAGGACAGTTTCTCCTTCTTGAAAACCTCTGGACTAATCCTGTTATCTTAGAATGTATATTATGGGAGTGGGTCTGGTAAAATCTTTCTATTGCTAGCTCTAATCCTGTTATCGTATATTGTGGGAGTGGGTCTGTTAAGACCCTTTACTATAATAAGGTATATAACTCCCTTGCTAAAACTAACGAGGGGGGCAGTCTCTGCCCCCTTTCTGATGTCTGTGTCAGAAGCTTTCTCATTAAATTTTCACATTAATAAAACCCGCCCACACAAAAGCTCTTGAGTAATCAAGCCTGGTCCCTGGTCCCGAAGCTAAATCTTCTTTGGAGATCACAAATCTGACACCATTCACTGTAAGCTATCAGTACAGTTGGGCCCACTTACCCTTCTTGCCCTCCCCACATAGTAACTTTTTCAGAGGGCAGTGCAAAAATTGTTACTCCATTTCCTAGTGCTAAAATATGACATCACATACAAACTGTTGCTTGCATTTTATACCTGAGTATACGTAGGTACTTTAGATATTCAGGATCAGGGAAATCAATCAGGCTGATGTTCATTTTGCAGATGCAGTTAAGGGGTTCACAATGAGCTTTTACTTGAATCAATTTTTTTTTTTTTTTAGTTTCTATTTACCATTAAGAACCAGTCATTTTACAACTCTGTTAAGTTAGAAGCTAAATTACAGAAAAAAATGATCAAGTACAATGATTTTCTCTTCCATGTGGTAGGAAAAGATAATCCAGAAATTTATAGCTTTCTTATCCTAAAGGATGTTCACCAGTTGTGTAACCAATTGAGCATTCTTATTCTCAGCCTTAGTTTCCTTTTTCCATTCATTCCCTGTAAAATCCCGGTTTTTCATATCATCTGTGGAATTTGCTCTGTCATTCTTGTAGTGCTCTCATTAAATGTATTCTTGTATTCTCGCATGAATACATAAAACATTGACAAATGTTCATTGTTTGCATTAAAATAATGTTTTAATATGTTAACAATAATAACTTGGGTTTCCTTGTGGGCTCTAATTTCCTATTCCTTACTTCCTTTCCAAATCCCTTGCCAGCTTTTGCAAAAGGTAGATTCTGGGTCTCTTCCCAGAAATTCTGATTCAGTGAGATCTTGGGGATAAGTATTTTAAAATGTTTTTCTTGTGATTCTAATATATTACTAAATTTAACTCAATACTTTGATTAACATTAACAGTAATAATACTAAAACTATTATTTATTATGTTAAATTATACTAACATTAACTATTGCACATTTACTGATTATACAGCCCCTGTGCTATTTGCACTTCATTCTCATTCTGCCATTTAATTTTACTTAATCCCTATCCAATCCCTAGAGATAAAGAACTCCTTTGGAAAGCTACATTTGATCTTTTAGGCTACAAGGCTAGCGGGGTGTGTGTGTGTGTGTGTGTGTGCTCAGTCATGTCTAACTCTTTGCAACCCCATGGACTGTAGCCCACCAGGTTCCTCCATCCATAGAATTTTCCAGGCAAGAAATACTGGAGTGGGTGGCCATTTCCTACTCCAGGGAATCTTCCCCACTCAGGGATTAAACCCATGTCTCTTGTGTCTCCTGCACTGGCAGGCAGATTATTGATTGGAAAGCCGAGAGGCTAGATACTTGGTCTTATACAAAAAGAAAGCCTTATAAAGTAAAAATAATAGTATCTGACCTTAATCAACCCTTTCTCTTTGCCAAGGTCCCTGCTAAGGAATTAACATTTGGGTGCCTATCTCTTTGTCGTTGATGGAAATTCAACATTTTTGCATGATCCATCAGTTAATTAATTCATCCAAACAGCATTTGTCAACCATCAGCCATTTTCTAGTTACTGCCCTAGGGACATCAAGGAAAAAGTATCTTACATTTAAGACACTTTTCTGGCTTACAAGGTCAGGGAATTACCTTTTATCTAAAAATCAGCCCTTGGCCAATTGGGGTATTTTTGTCTATACTCCCAACACCTACCTAGGATTGTGAGCTCCTAAATTTATGATCTTGGATGATAATGAATGTAGAGGGATCTGTCGAGACCTGACTACTTCTAAATCTCCTGGGCACTTGTTAAGAGGAAATTATTTTATCTAATATTATCTCTACCTCCACCCCCTAACCCTTGCAACCTTTTTCTCTCAAATAGAGTCTGGTGGAAGGCTCAAATTAAATCTTTGGTCAATAAAGTTAGATGGTACATAGGACTGAAAATCCCAAGAGTTAATGAGTAGAATTCAGGAGATCTTTGAACTTGGATGGGAAAAAGTATATCTTTGTTTTCATTAACCTCTAACTAAAATGAATCTTTAATTATGCATGTTGCTAATGTGGACTAAAAAAGATATACAACTTGAGAGTTGTGAGTTAAGTTTTATTTGGGGCAAAATGAGGACTGCAGCCCAGGAGGCAGCATCACAGATAGCTCTGAGAGACTGCTCCAAAGTGGCAGTGGGAGAAAGTCAATATATAAGTTTTTGGTGAAGGGGGAGTTCAAACCATGAAGTACTCATTTTACAAAAGGGTTTTTGTTAGTCATGAGGATCTGATGTGATCATGAAGGGATTTAGTGCTTCTCTAAATATGGGGAGATGTAAGGATTGAGCATCTGGTCCCATCACTTCATGGGAAATAGATAGGGAAACAGTGTCAGACTTTATTTTTTGGGGCTCCAAAATCACTGCAGATGGTGACTGCAGCCATGAAATTAAAAGATGCTTACTCCTTGGAAGAAAAGTTATGACCAACCTAGATAGCATATTGAAAAGCAGAGACATTACTTTGCCAACAAAGGTCTGTCTAGTCAAGGCTATGGTTTTTCCAGTAGTCATGTATGGATGTGAGAGTTGGACTGTGAAGAAAGCTGAGCACCGAAGAATTGATGCTTTTGAACTGTAGTGTTGGAGAAGACTCTTGAGAGTCCCTTGGACTGCAAGGAGATCCAACCAGTCCATTCTGAAGGAGATCAGCCCTGGGATTTCTTTGGAAGGACTGATGCTAAAGCTGAAACTCCAGTACTTTGGGCACCTCATGCGAAGAGTTGACTCATTGGAAAAGACTCCGATGCTGGGAGGGATTGGGGGCAGGAGGAGAAGGGGACGACAGAGGATGAGATGGCTGGATGGCATCACTGACTCGATGGACGTGAGTCTGAGTGAAGTCCTGGAGTTGGTGATGGACAGGGAGGCCTGGCGTGCTGTGATTCATGGGGTCGCAAAAAGTCAGACACGACTGAGTGACTGAACTGAACTGAACTGAAGGATTGAGATCATAAAATCTATTCCTAAAAACATCCAACTATCTAAAGACCTGTACCACCAGATTCCCTGGAGCACAGAGTGCCTCACTCCACCCTGAATTCCCTCAGGGGTTGTTGAAGGTCAATAGTTGTAGGCGCGTGGGGTTCAATCTCCAAAGAGGCAGATGGCAAATGCCTTTGTTGTTCAGTTGTTGGCAATGCTCTTGGTAAGCGCCAGTTTGTAGTTGACAATAGCAAGCCACAGTACTATAAACAAGCCATGGCTTTGTCATCATTACAAAGTCATTTTTTTCATATTACTTGTAGGCATCTGTTAATACTGTTAATCACTTTGATATTATATTTATTAGACTAGCTGTTAAGTAAGTAAGTAAATTCAGTCGCTCAGTTGTGTCTGACTCTGTAACTGTACAGACTGCAACACGCCAGGATTCCCTGTCCATCACCAGCTCCTGGAGCTTGCTTAAACTCCTGTCCATTGAGTCAGTGATGCTATCCAACCGTCTCATCCTCTATCGTTCCCTTCTCTTCTTGCCTTCAATCTTTCCCAGCATCACGGTCTTTTCCAATGAGTTGATTCTTCATATCAGGTGGTCAAGATTAGCTGTTAGATCTTATTATTTAGTGCAAGAGTAAAGAATCACATAATTACTAAACTACATCAGAGAGTTTAAAAATACATATTTTGCAAACTTTATTTCCATATAATCAGTTTTCTTTTTAAACCTGCATTTTACACATTAAAAAACATTATTCTAGGGCTTCCCTGATGGCTCAGTGGTAAAGAGTCTGCGTGCCAATGAAAGAGACATGGGTTTGATCCCTGATGCAGGAAGATCTCACATAGCTAGGAGCAACTAAGCCCACACACCACAACCACTGAGGCCCGCATGCCCTAGAGCCCATACTCCACAACGAGAGAAGCCACTGCAATGAGGGCAGGCACACCACAACTAGAGACTAGCTCCTGCTCACCGCAACTAGAGAAAAGCCCACGTGCAGCAACTGAGACCCAATATGTGCCTGCATGCTAAGTCACGACAGTCGTGTCCGACTCTGTGCGACCCCATGGACTGTAGCCCACTAGGCTCCTCTGTCCATGGGATTCTCTAGGCAAGAATACTGGAGTGGGTTGCCATGCCCTCCTCCAGGGGATCTTCCTGATCCAGGGATTGAACCAGCATATCTTATGTCTCCTACATTGGCAGGTGGATTCTCTACCACTAGCACTACCTGGGAAGCCCCAAGATACATCACAGCCAAAAATAAATAAATAAGTAAGTTTAAAAAATTATTCTGAGAATCCAAGGCTGTATTCCCTCCAACAGCACACATTAAGAATCTTTAACTATCCCTTTCTCTGTGCTCAGTTCCATGATACTATACATGCTATGTAATATAGAGAAATATCAGATACCTGACATGCACAGAAGATATCCCAAAGCTATCATCATTATCTAACTTCATAAATGTCACTGAGTACAGCAGGTAGGAATCTCTATACAAAAAGTTTAGTGTGCAAGCAGTTTAACTAACTTTTTCACAAGAGACTGTGATGGAAACCAGCCTCAGTCAATTCAGTGTGCACCTCTCCTTTTGAGGTTGGCTATCTGTTTTCCTGGTGGAGGGGTAGTGTAGCTCCCACAGGGCTTTGTGGGACAGGTTTACCTGCTGGTGTTCTCCTCTGCTTTGATACCCTCAGCCCCACTTGATCTCAGTACCCCAGGTGCCAGGGGGCTGCTGGATGGTGCTTGCTCCTGGTCTCAGTTCCATCCAGTTCAGTCACTCAGTTGTGTCCAACTCTGTGACCCCATGGACTGCAGCAAGCCAGGCCTCCCTGTCCATCACCAACTCCCGGAATTTACTCAAACTCATGTCCATTGAGTCAGTGATGCATCCAACCATCTCATCCTCTGTCATCCCCTTCTCTTCCTGCCTTCAATCTTTCCCAGCATCAGGGTCTTTTCAAATGAGTCAGTTCTTCACATCAGGTGGCCAAAGTATTGGACTTTCAGCTTCAGCAGCAGTCCTTCCAATGAACAGTCAGGACTGATCTCCTTTAGGATGGACTAGTTTGGATCTCCTTTCAGTCCAAGGGATTCTCAAGAGTCTTCTGCAACACCACAGTTCAAAAGCATCAATTCTTCGGTGCTCAACTTTCTTTATAGTCCACTCTCACATCCATACATAACTACTGGATAAACCATAGCCTTGACTAGATGGACCTTTGTTGGCAAAGTAATGTCTCTGGTTTTTAATATGCTATCTAGGTTGGTCATAACTTTTCTTCTAAGGAGTAAGCGTCTTTTAATTTCATGGCTGCAGTCACCATCTGCAGTGATTTTGGAGCCCCCCAAAAGAAAGCCTATCATGTTTTCACTGTTTCTCCATCTATTTGCCATGAAGTGATGGGACCAGATGCCATGATCTTAGTTTTCTGAATGTTGAGCTTTAAGCCAACTTTTTCACTCTCCTCTTCAACTTTCATCAAGAGGCTCTTTAGTTCCTCTTCACTTTCTGCCATAAGGGTGGTGTCATCTGCATATCTGAGGTTATTGATATTTCTCCCACCATCTTGATTCCAGCTTGTCCTTCCTCCAGCCCAGCGTTTCTCATGATGTACTGTGCATATAAGTTAAATAAGCAGGGTGACAATATACAGCCTTGACGTACTCCTTTTCCTATTTGGAAGCAGTCTGTTGCTCCATGTCCAGTTCTATCTGTTGCTTCCTGACCTGCATATAGATTTCTCCAGAGGCAGATCAGGTGGTCTGCTGTTCCCATCTCTTTCAGAATTTTCCACAGTTTATTGTGATCCACACAGTCAAAAGCTTTGGCATAGTCAATAAAGCAGAAATAAATGTTTTTCTGGAACTCTTTTGCTTTTCTGGTGATCCAGCGGATGTTGGCAATTTGATCTCTGGTCCCTCTGCCTTTTCTAAAACCAGCTTGAACATCTGGAAGTTTAAGGTCCATGTCCTGTTGAAGCCTGGCTTGGAGAATTTTGAGCATTAGTTTGCTAGAGTGTGAGATGAGTGCAATTGTGAGGTAGTTTGATCATTCTTTGGCATTGCTTTTCTTGCTCCTGATCTAGGGTTGCTTTAATGCTGTCTCTGTCTGATTGCTGAGCCTAGACATGTGTGTGGGGAACATCCTGCTCTTCTCAAGCCATGCCTAGAAACTCTGCCATTTTTGTCCTGGGTCCATCTTCCCACAAGCACCACAGAGCTATTTCTTCTCAGGAGTCTCATCCTTTCCCAAAGCAAAACCAGAAGCAGGGCACAGCTCCTGTCTCCTCTCAATCTCCCGAAATCACTGGATTTTTGTCAGTCACTCCTAGAACTTCATCCAGCTGAGCATAGGTCAGCAGCATGGAAGTGAAAGAAAGATTAAAGGGCCATTTTTTCCCAGATACACCCTTGAGTGTAAGCTTCCTTACTCACTCTTTCCTCACGTACTCTTAATTAGAGAAACTTTCTTGTCTGGAAGGCTAGGAAGCTTTGCTTGTACCTTCTCTGTGCCCAGTTTCCTTCATCCTACAATCTGAAATGCAAAAGCAGTTTTAAAAACTCAAAAACCTTTGCTCTGTCTCCTCCCCCCTGAGGCAGTCTCTCAGCTTGTTGGCCCAATTTAGGGAAGAGTCAAGGGGTTCACAGGAAATACCAGTGAAAACACAGCAGGAGGCTCCAAATGTTTTCCCACCACAAAAACATACAAATCACCTCTCAAAAGCATGAACTCCAGCTGACAAAATTAACCTATGCCTTCTCACCGTCAATGCGAAATTCTATTAGTGAGTATAAACTAACAACGATGTGATGAGACACGGGTGCTGGCTGCTTGGAGAGGCTCACTCATTAACTGAAAGACTTACTTCTGTGCAATGTGCTGTCAAGTTACAGGAAGAGTCAAAATGGGTACTCTGTAAGATTAAGCTTGTGCCCCCTCATCTGGTACAAGATGCTCTGTAAGCCCCAGCTTGCATAAGTTAGCCTCCCCTATACTCTGCGTAAACATCCATCTTAGCTCAAGGAAAATTACACAGAGATGGAGCAGTGAGTAGGAAGATTTCCCTGCCAAGGAGAGTCTAGGCTCTGCAAGGATGATGTCTGAAGGAGGGGAAAGGAGTGGGTCTTCTTCACAAAAAGACAACAAACCTTTGTCGGAGGCAGGAAAGCAGAGTCCCTGTGGTGCTGACTGGCTGCTTCTACCTGAGCTGTGGGCTGGTCCACATGGGGCTGGCTGCAGGCGGGGCAGTGTCTGTCTGAGGACCAGCGTCCGGCTGCCCCTCTGCAGACCTGAGGGGCCCGGTTGGGTTTATGGCTCCCGGTCAGGTCTGCATTTCCCTTGGTTAAGTGGCCAGGTCAAGATGTCACCACTTACCACATTACTACCTGGTAACCTTTTCACCTCATGTGGGTGAGCTTTTGAGGCCAGAAACCATGTGTTACTCATCCATGGCCCTTCACCCTGCACAGGCACTAGCCCACAGGACACACCCCACAGTACTCACTTCCCAAGGTTTGTTGAGCCCTCCCATTGTGTGAGGTTCTGGGCTTACACTTGAAATGCATTATTCTATTTCATCCTCATGAAGAGCCTCTGAGGTACAGACAGCACCTCAGAGAAAAGCAGCTCGTCACCTCGGGTCACACACCTGGTAAAGAACAGGGCCAAGATTTGAATCGGGAGTGGCTGACTTCCAAGGCCTGGCTCCAAAATACCTACAACGCTAAAGAGAAAGCCTGAGAAGCATTCCATGATTTCTCTGTGCATCTGGAGATGCTGTAAACTCAGAACCCTTGGGGACCTTCCCAGGACAGACCCCTCCCCGATTTCCTCTGCTTTAGCTCCTCTCAGAAGTACCTAGGTAACAGAATCTGATACACATTTCCTGAGTTGTAACCTGCAAGTACTGTTGGTGGGAGTATGGACCATGTCAACTTTTGGGGGAGGAATTTGGCTTAATTTAATTAACTTAGTTTTGCACAAACCACAAACCCAGTGACTCAGAAAAGCTGTTCTAGTGTATATGTGCCAGTGGGTTTCTCTCTCAAAAGGACTTATTTTGGGTTTTCATAGAAATATTGTCTGCCATGGCAGAAAGTTGGAGGTACCCATTACCAGGAGAAGGAGGAAGGAAAAGGTGATAGGTCCACACCATAGGTTATTATGTAGCAGTCAGGGAAAGGTGGGGCTTTCCTGGAGGCTCAGCGGCAAAGAATCTACCTGCAATTCAGGAGCTGCAGGAGACCTGGGTTTGATCCCTGGTGGAGAAGGTTCCCTGGAGGAGGGCGTGGCAACCCCCTCTAGTATTCTTACCTGGAGAATCCCATGGACAGAGAATCAGGGTAGGCTACAGTCCATAGGGTTGCAAAGAGTCAGACACAACTGAAGCAACTTAGCATGCATGGACACAGATAAGGGTGGACAAGAGATATATCTAGCAAGCAAAGTGAGAAAAGGAAAAACAGTAAGAGCTATAATCAAGTACTATTTGCCTAAAATGCATGCACACCAAACAATATAGTCAAGTAAAAGTATATCTATGACACATATTAAGATGGGTGCTCGAAGAAGATCCCTGCTCCTATGGATGTTAAACAAAAGGGCAAACAAAATAATACTGGATAATTTTGACCAGTGAAATAAAGGGAAAGTCAACAAATAAACTCAAATCCCCGAGAAGGAAGAATAACAAGAGGGATCTACTCTGCATGAGGTGGGCCAGGGAAGCTTCTGAGGCAGTGATAATTCATTTCTGCTGCCACGTGACCTAGGAATGGCATTTGGGAGAGCAGCCGCATAGAAGAAAAGCTGTAGGAAAAGCCCTGAGGTGGGAAGGAGTTGAATGTTCCAGTAACTGAAAAAAGCCAAGAAGACCAAACCCCTTGTCTTGAGAGCTTCCACGCTGGGCATAGTGCACGTGAAGGATGGGGAAAAAATCATAATAACCAGAGCACAGGTTAGGAGGCTTGGATGGTTTCTGAGCACCGGCAGGCAGCAGACTATTCCCTTAGCAGCACTGCCTTAATGCCAGGTAATTAGTAAAGCTGTAAAATCCATTCTCTTTAGTTCTCACAGTCGTTATGAGCAGAAAGGAAAACACTTTCCACGTAAACCTCCTTTCAGCTTTGCAAACCAGAGTGCGTTTGGAAGAAAAGGGCTGCAATTTTAATGTGAGGCTCCACGTGGAATTTATACAGTAAACTGTTCCTGGGGTACAGCTTTAAGTGCTTCACAAATTAGTAGTCTGAACAGATGGAGGCTCAGTGGGCAAATGGTGAGAGATCAAACCTAGGGATTCCATAAGTCTTGTCTTATTTACAAGCTTCCCTGATAGCTCAGTTGGTAAACAATCTGCCTGCAATGCAGGAGACCCTGGTTCGACTCCTGGTCAGGAAGATCCATTGGAGAAAGGATAGGCTACCCACTCCAGTATTCCTGGACTTCCCTTGTGGCTCAGCTGGTAAAGAATCCACCTGCAATGCGGGAGAACTGGGTTCAATCCCTGGGTTGGGAAGATCCCCTGGAGAAGGGAAAGACTACCCACTCCAGTATTCTGGCCTAGAGAATTCCATGGACTCTATAGTCCATGGGGTTGAAAAGAGTCGGACACGACCGAGTGACTTTCACTCAGTCAGGTGCCTGCTGCCCAATAGGTACTCAACTGTAATGGTGGGACAGATAAATGAATATGACATTTCCTTTAAAAACAGAGTTTTGAATGAAATGGGGCTGGTTATACCTCTGCTGTCTCTCCTTCACACAGATACACACACACACACCACACACACACACACACAAGCCAAAGCCACAGAGAAAAGTCAAACCTGGAAGTAAGCAGAGGAAATATACTAAAAGATTGAGGGTGATTATATATATTATGTGGTGGCTCTATGGGTAAAATAAACTACTTTTCTAATTTTACATATTTTCTAATATATATTTCTCTCATTTCTAATCCTCTATTTTTTCATGTCATTTTCTTTAATATAAACTTTTTTAAAATTGGAAGAAGTCATTCTTGAAGGGAAGAAAGAATGCTGTTTAAAAAATGCCCTGACACCTCCTTTTAGGGAATGAATCACATTCATTCACTTTTGATGGCATACAAATATCCCCACACTCCTCAAAAGATCTTCTTCATTATACAATGCAGGTCAGCTTCCTAAAAGGTGTTATTACACATTTGCATGGTATAAAGTGGTACAAAATTAACCAGGTTTTTCTGTGTTCCAAATCCATGCTCACACTACATAATGCACTTTTGGAAAGCAAGAAAAGGGGCCTATTTCTAAAAGGGAAGCATGAATAGTAACATTGGTCATTCATAAATAGTTGTTGCTAAGTGGGAAATGATTCTAACATATTTTATTATTCAAAAGTAATCAGGATTAAATAGCTGGTGAGACGAAGCTTCAGCTGTTCAAATGACAGCCATTCCAAATACTGCCTTGGACTCTACTCTGTGACTGCAAAAAAGGCTTTTGGTGGACCTGATGTTTTTGCAGATGCATTTCCCTTGCCACCATCCACCCTGCTTCTGAATGAGTCCCTAAACTCGGTGAGTTAAACCTGGTGAAGTTTTCTGCTTATCCTCTGCTGCTAGGGAGAAGGTGTTCTTAGAAGGTGTTCCTCATTCCCTGGAGCCTGAAGTTTCCTTCTCCTTCATGCCTCTCCTCTCGCGCTTCCTTATCCCTTCCCTTTGAACATTCACAGCTCTTCAATGACTTGAATTAGATTATACCAAGGTGGCTATATGCTTTCAATTAAAATATTTTCTTGGATCTTTGCAATGATTCATTTGTATTGTCTCTTACAGCATCACAAATTATATTGAAACAGAGTGACTTGAAATACATACTTATTACCTCACAGTGTCTTTGGCCTTGGGTCAGGAATTTAGGGGTGGCTTGCTTGAGAGGTCCCAGATCAGGGTCTTTCATGAGGTCATGATGCTTGCAGGAGCTGCAGTCATCTGAAGGCTTAACTGTGCCTGGAGGATCCATATGCTTCATGGCTCACTCCCGAGGCTGTTGGATAAAAGCCTCAGTTCCTCACTGACTGACAAGAGAGTTCATTTCTTCATCACCGGAGCCTCTCCATAGGGCTGCTTGAGTGTCCCCAAGAGAACGTAGGGTAGAATCTACAATGTCTTTTAGTGCCTAGCCTCAGAAGTCATATAGCATCATTTCCACAATATCTTAGTGGTCACACAATTCAGCCCTTTTCAACATGGGAGGGACTACCAAAGGGTTGTAGAATCATGGAGAGTATCTTGAAGGCCAACAACCACACCAGGAAAGAGGATGTTCTTAGAATCTGACTTAATGATATGGAAGTATAGAGAAACCCAACTGTCCTACCTGAAATGAAAATGAGATAGCACACTCATGTCTATATAATGGTATAATTCACTCACTCTTATTTACTTGCAGATTTTGAAAATCATCAAAGTGATTATCAAGATTATCAGGATTATTATAGGTAATAGTGTTTTTATTTATAATGGCATCTATTGTATTTTTACCATGTTTCAGACTTTGAGCTAGGACTTTATCTACATTTAATCCTCACAATAATCCTATGAAGTTGGTATTATTAGCCCTACTTTACAGATAAAGAAATAGACCTAGAAAGAGTCTCCAGCTTACAAATGATCTTAGAGATCATGGACTGTAAACATTTCACAGAAGGAAGCTGCAGCCTGGAGAGTTTAATAGATTCTTCTGAAGTCCACAGTGAACCACAGTGGCTGTGTTGGGACCAAAGACCCAGACTCCAGAGTCTGGATGAAGCTCTCTTTAAAGTACATAGAGAAGCTTTCTTGTGATCTCTTCTCCTAAACAACGGGTCAGAACTCCCACAAGACATTTAGCCTCTGAGAGACTATTAAAATAGGCATAACCATCAAACTTATCTCACAGAGGGTTGCAAGGATTACATAAGCAAAGAATGTAAAGTACCAAATGCAATGCTTGACACACACAAGGACTGATCCTATGGTAGCTGCTACTATTGTTGTTGCTTATCTTAGTCTATCTTCAGTTCAGTTCAGTTGCTCAGGCGTGTCTGACTTTTTGTGACCCCATGGATGGTAGCACACCAGGCCTCTCTGTCCATCACCAACTCCCAGAGTTTACTCAAACTTATGTCCATCGAGTCAATAATGCCATCCAACCATCTCATCCTCTGTTGCCCCCTTCTCCTCCCACCTTCAATCTTCCCCAGCATCAGGATCTTGTCAAATGAGTCAGTTCTTTGCATCAGGTGGCCAAAGTATTGCAGTTTCAGCTTCAGTATCAGTCCTTCCAATGAATATTCAGGACTGATTTCCTTTAGGATGGACTGGTTGGATCTCTTGGCAATTCAAGGGACTCTCAAAAGTCTTCTCCAACACCACAGTTCAAAAGCATCAATTCTTCGGTGCTCAGCTTTCTTTATAGTCCAACTCTCACATCCATACATGACCACTGGAAAAACCATAGCTTTGATTAGATGGACCTTTGTTGGCAAAGTAATGTCTCTGTTTTTTAATGCTGTATAGTTTGGTCACTTTTCTTCCAAGGAGCAAGCATCTTTTAATTTCATGGCTGCATTCACCATCTGCACTGATTTTGGAGCCTCCCAAAATAAAGTATCTCACTGTTTCCATTGCTTCCCCATCTATTTGTCATGAAGTGATGCCAGATGCTATGATCTTAGTTTTCTGAATGTTGAGTTTCAAGCCAACATTTTCACTCTCCTCTTTCACTTTCATCAAGAGGCTCTTTAGTTCTTCTTCACTTTCTGCCATAAGGGTGGTGTCATCTGCATATCTGAGGTTATTGATATTTCTCCCGGCAATCTTGATTCCAGCTTGTGCTTCTTCCAGCCTGGAATTTCTCATGTACTCTGCATATAAGTTAAATAAGCAGAGTGACAATATACAGCCTTGACGTACTCCTTTTCCTATTTGGAACCAGTCTGTTGTTCCCTGTCCAGTCCTAACTGTTGCTTCTTGACCTGGATACAGATTTCTCAGGAGGCAGGTCAGGTGGTCTGGTATTTGCATCTCTTTAAGAATTTTCCACAGTTTGTTATGATCCACACAGTCAAAGGTTTTGGCATAGTCAATAAAGCAGAAGTAGTCTATTTGGGCTGCTATAACAAAACACCACAGACTGGGTGGCTTAAAAACAACATTCATTTCTCACAGTCCTGAAGGCTGAAAGTCTGAGATCAGGGTGCCAGCATGGTTGGGTTTAGGCCTTCTTCTGGTTGCAGACTTCTTACTGTGTCCTCATATGGTGGGAGGTGCTAGTGAGCTCTTTTATGAGGTCACTAATCCCTTTCATGAGGGTTCCACCCTCATGCCCTAAGAAGCTCCCAAAGGCCCCATATCCTAATAACATTGCAATGGGCATTAGGATTTCAGAATGTGAATTCTGAGGGAACACAAACATTCAGACCATGGTAATATAATTAGTTTATGAACAGGAAAACTAAACCGAGCTGTCACTGAGCACCTGGATGGTAGGAATCATGCCTTAAATTTAGTATTGTGCTGAACTCCCTATCACTTCCCTAATCAAATCAGTTCAGTGAGGGACTTCCCTGATGGTCCACTGGCTAAGACTCCACACTCCCAATGCAGGGAGCCTGGGTTTGATTCCTTGTAAGGGAACTAGATCCCACGTGCTGCAATGAAGATTGAAGATCCCATATACCACATAGGATGTGGCACAGACAAATAAATAATAATTTACAAAAATCCAATGAACTGGACTCGTGGACTCTTCTTTAGTCCAGTTCCAATGTTTTAACCAAAGTGAGTGTGTGCCCCTGGTTGTATTTAAGATGATTCCAGAAGGCATACATTTTATATTTTAATAGTTATATACTTCCCTTGTGGCTCAGCTGGTAAAGAATCTGCCTGCAATGCAGGAGTTTGATCCCTGGGTTGGGAAGATCCCATGGAGAAGGGAAAGGATACCCACTCCAGTATTCTGGCCTGGAGAATTTCATGGACTAGATAATCCATGGGGTCACAAAGAGTCAGACATGACTAAGCAACTTTAACTTCATTCACTTATTTTAGTAAGTATTAGAAATATATAACTAAGATAAAATCACTGATTTAATGGACAGTCTTGCTTGGATGAAGCTACAATAGGTTGATTTTTAAAAGAATATTAAGTAAATAATAGCCATGGCAGCATGTAGTCAATTATAAGGAGAATTGTGAAGATGGGATACAAATCAGTTTGTGGGGGGGAGTGGGGGTGGTGGTGCAGCTCTAATTTAACAGACTGTGAAGATTACAGTAGCTTGACAGGAATAGCTTTGCTTATTATTGTTAGTTATTATTAGCTTCTTTATTTGACCAGTGTCTTCTCCTCTGAGATAGATCAACCTGACTCCTTTTTTACACACAACACTCCATGCTGCTCTTCTTGTTCTAACTCTGGCTTAGCAATCCTTTTCCACTCTGTGCTCTGATTCAAGCATGGGTTACACATGGTCTCATCTGAGATAAAGGAACCTCCGTTACCTTTGCTCTAGCCTGGGAAAGCATCCTTATTACACCTGTATTCCTGTACTTGGTACTTTGTGGGGATTAAGGATTGTGTGCCTCTCTTTCTTTCTTTTCAAGGGCTCCTCAAGGGCAGGAACCATGCCTTATTCATCTTGGCGTCCCCAGCACTGACCACAGTGGTTGGCATAAGGAAGGCACTCAATTGTTTAAGCAATCAGCTCTTACTACAGGCTGCAAAATCAAACCAATCTTTCTTCTTATTGACCCATAACTGGCTCCCCATCTGATGCACAGGGGCAGTCATGAAGAACTTTGTAGCTATTGTAGCTATTCTGTTTTACTGAAGAAAGCCATGACTATTAATTATTTCTTAGACTGTCAAATGTGGGAAAGGAAAAAGGGACCATATTGAAGAAAGAGTAGCATGTCTTTAGGCTCTAGAATGTGGGGAAGCTTCTTTTTGTTGGAACTGGTAGCCTGGTTTGAACTTGTAATTTTAATTGGGACAAAACCCTGGAAAAAAATACCTCCTGTATGCAAATGACTCCATCTGTGATCCTGTTAAACATTAGTTAGTTCAGCAGAGCCTTTGCCAAACTGCCACATTATCTCTTCTTCATGACAATTAACATTTGATCCAGCAACTGAGGAATGGGGACATAAACATAGACCATGGACTCATTTTAAATGAACTGAATATTAAATAAAGCACAAACCCACAAGTTCATTAAGGTCCTGAAGAACTTGCCAGGAACTGCTATTCCCTTCAGTGTGATGAATCACTAGGCTATGAGCATCCCATCAGGACAGCGGGGAAAAAGTGCAGAGAAATTGAAGAGATGTGAGTTCTAGCTCTAATTTTGCTTTTGGGTCCAGCTTTGGGCTAGGCAGCAAATTTATTTAGATTTTAGTATCTTCTTCTGTAAATTAGAGTTTTGACTAGGCTCTCCAAAAGTCCTTCTAATAAACTGCCTTTAATTTATTCATCCACTTGATAAATAGTTATTGAGTGTCTACTGTGTGCTAGGCACTGTTTTGGGTCTTCGTGGACTTTTGAAGTGGCTCTTTGGTAAAGAATCCACCTGCAGTGCATGAGATGAGGGTAGCCTCGGGTTCAGTCTCCAGGTTGGGAAGATCTCCTGGAAGAGGAAATGGCAACCCACTTCAGTATTCTTGCCTGGGAAATCCTGTGGACAGAGGAGCCTTGCAAGTTACAGTCCATGGGATCTCAAGAGAGTCAGACACGACTTAGTGACTAAACATAAACAATAACAACAACAGGTACTAGTTAACAAGATTCTTTGTTCCATTGAAACTTTTAGTCTGGCAATAAGCATTATACAACTGATTATGTATATAAGAATTCAAATGTGTTTATATTAAGTGTGATGAGGAAGGGCTGGGTAGTGTGAGTATATATACTTGGATCAGAGCAGGCTTCCCTGAGGAAGTGATATTTGATAACTGATATCTGAAGGATGAGTAGGGTGGCCCATGGGAAGAACTGGAGGGAGACTGGTCCAAGTACAGGAAAGAAGCCGAATTCTGGAGGAACTAAGAGTAACCACTGAGAGGCTGGGCAGTCATGTGAGCTGAGGCTGGAGAGGCCAGTTGTGGTCAGTCCATGTACAGCATCACAGGCCATGGAAATGTTAGCCTCCTTCAGTGGTAAAGGGAAGTCATCCAGGAGGGCCATCTAAATAGAGGTAAAATAGTCACAGTAATTCTGATTAAGGGAATTTTCTCTTCTTTGTCCTTACCCCCAAATTATAACAGGCCCCAGTTGGCAAGGTCTTAACTTGGATTCTTCTGGATTAACAATTACAAAAGCAATACTTCTACCTGAGGCTACTCTAGGGTTCTTGACTACATGAGCTCCACATCGGCTCATGAACCTCTCACACTTACAAACGCTTTTTAGCACATTATTGTGATATTTCAGCAAAGAACATACTACAGAAAACTTTTGCAAACCCTCACTAATGGGGTTACCACTCCAGTGCTCTCAGGCAATATCATTTTTTATGAGAACAGCAGCAGACAATGTTTTGAAGGAAGTCAGCACCTAGCCTGTTATTTAGACTCCATAAAGCCCACCTTCCCTATTTCTCCTTTTTTCTTGAAAAGGATCTAATAGCTTCCATTTAAAAGCAGAGGTGAATTTAAATCATGTGCCCCTTTGCAGAAGCAAAGCATTCTAGATTTAACTCCTATTGTAGACCTAAGGGCTGTGTATTCTATTTTAAGACTCAAAAATCAGTCAGTAGATGGGGAAGAAACTGTGGATGTTTGCAGAGATGGAAGGTTGGGTTGGGTTGAAAATCTTTTCAAGTTGTGCTTATGTACACTTTGACCATGTGTCATGCTAACCATGAAGGATGTAGCAGCCACTTAGAACATGGCTATGGCTATGCTTCCCTAACAATATTCCAGGAGTTTTTTTTTAATTCTACCCTTAACAAAAATATTATGTTATTTTTTTCTGTGTTAAGAAAAATGCAATCCTTTCACAATGTATTGAACAATGCTGTGCATTGTTGGTATTCTTGATGACTGGTCATAATAAGCCAAAGCAATTTTGGGACCAGAACTTCTCTCTAGGAGAGATTCAGGATTCACAGTCAACATGATCTACCACTACACTGTTACTTTAACATCTGATTTATAGCCAACCAAACAGCTCACATAAAAGAGAACAGAAGAAAAATAGGTAATATGAAGTCTAGGCCCTTTATTTCAGAGAAGAGCTATGGAGCTACAGAACTGGGTTACTAACTGATACTGGAGCAAAAAGTCCAGTGTGTCTGATGATCTGATTTACTGTGGAGGTCACTTGGTTAGGGATCAGGCAGGAAGGTATACTGAAGATGATGGTACCAAAAAGCTGCATATTCAGATATTGCAGTAAGTGGAGGTAACAGAATTACCAAATTCTGCTGTCTGGGGCCTTACTGAAATAGTCTAGTTCTTGGTATAAGGAAAAAATGGTGTACAGTGTTAGTACAGAGATTTTTGGATTTTGACTTGACCACTTCATTGCTGCCTGGCCCTGTATTACCTGTCTACACTTAAGTTTCCTTACCTATAAAGTACAGATAGTAACACTTATCTAGGGCCGTGGTGAGCAGTGCCAGGACTTGAGTGAGGTGAATGAGACACCTCCCTTGGGCAAAATGGAAGGGGAGGCCCCACAAAACCCAGTAAGAGAGATAAATGATGTTTTAAATTGATATTTTCTTAAAAATTCAAATTTAATACCAAAAATGCACAATGAACAAAATAGCAAAAGGGCCATTTTTGTGACTGAATACTTTGACCTTTTTGTCTTTCTGCAGCTTTAATGAAAAGTACAGTCAAACATTCAGCCTTTCTTCTCTACACAATGGTTTGGGCAGTCGTTTCTGACTTTTAACATCTTTTGCCATTTAGAGCATCTGAGAATTTTCTAAATCATCCAGTCTTGATACTGACATACAATTTACTTATTGTATTTTACTTCTCCCACTAGATTTTAATGTCTGTGAGGGCATAGATTTTCTAAAAACTTTTATGTTGAAATAATTCTATATTTACAGAAAAACTGCTAAGCTAGTACAGAGAATTCACATATACCGTTCATTTAGCTTCTGCTAAACTTAACATCTTGCACAAAGCTGTGGTACATTTATCAAAACTAGGAAGTTAACATCAGCACCATACTATTAACTAAATTATAGGCATAGACATATTTATGTCATACAAAGTTTTTCTAAAGAAGATATTTGTGATGGTGATAGCTTACGGTGTCAGATTTGAAAGCTCTGAAGAAGATTTAGCTTCGGGACCAGGGACCAGGCTTGGTCACTCAAGAGCTTTCATGTAGCAGAGTTTTACTAAAATAAGTAAAGGGACAGAGAAAGCTTCTGACATGGACATCAGAAGGGGCACAGAGAGTGGTCCCCTCGCGAGTCTCAGCAAAGCCTTATATACTTTTACCAGACCCATCCTCACAACATACATCTTAAGTTAACAGGATTAGAACTAACAATAGAAAGATATTACAGACCCACTCCCACAATATAAGACAGCAAGATTAATTCTTGTGAAGGAGAAACATGTCTTTGAGCAAGATACATTGTTATATTGACCAAGACAAAGCAATGTAGAAAAAAAAGTTGGTCCTTTTCTCCTCCTTGAGAGCCTTGGATCCCTTTCTCCTTCTCAAGGGCCCAGGACCCCTTATCAACCTACCCAGGATGAGCTGTCCCAATGGCTTCTAAAGAAAATTAGCTTCCCTGTGAAACCCACTCAAGGCAAGGCAGAAAGCCCTGTTTTTAATTAATTCTACATCACTGACTGGCAGAAAACAGACAACCCCAAAATGTAAGAAAGCCAGCTTTAAGTGAAAGGCACAATATTTGTAAAAAATTCACTAGCATTTTTTTCCCTCCCAAATCATACAATGACTTACTCTTAACCAAGAATTTGTAGAAAGGAAGCAGTTGGGTCCTGTTTTTGCTCTGTTATCACTAGCATTCAGCATTTTACTCATTGAGTGAGTGCTTTATAAACATTTGCTTAAGCTCAGTCTACACAATCAACATACTGTATAAGGAGATGCATGCGGGCCCTTGGCAGCTGCTCCTCCAAATGACATGGCAATAATTTCAGAAATTAATTCTGACTCAGACAAATACACATTCAAATTCTGGCTCTAATATGGCAAATCTCTGGAGTCCTCTGAGTTCCGTTTTCTTCATGTAGAAGACTGGAAAGAGCCTTCTCACCCTTATTGTCAAGTACTGAAGAAAGTAACTACTTTTTCCCCAAAGCCTAACAGGAGTTCTGACACATAAGAGTCCTTCTTATCTTTTTCCTCCTGTATCTTATCAGCATGCCACCTACTGTCCTGGTGGTGACCAGAGGTTTCCATCACAATAGATCACTGCTCCCCAAAAGGCAGACACCGATGATGGATAGAGCCGTAAAATATTCTTGTTAATGTGTCATTGAGAAGCTGCATCACCTTGGATAGGTTATTAACCAAACTGTGCCTTAGTCTTTTATTGTATGATTAAGATACCTCAAAGAGTTAGGGTGAGGATTAAGCAGGAACATGTACATAAAGTACTTAGGACTCTGTCTGAAGTATATAACTTGTAATAATTGTTATAATTGTTGTTGAATTTGGTGCACAGGACAGGTGATCATAAGTCAGACACGTGAGAGAGAGAAGAGGGAAAATAAAACCTGATTTTTCATAAAGAAAATAAAATGCAATGAACAAATATATCAGCAGAGAAATTTTGCCTGGCTCAATAACTACTTTAGAGCTAACCCTAAAGCATCCATGATGTTACCTAAATATTTAGTTAAGCAATAAAGGGAGGGAAGAGGGCTCAATTATTAGAGCACATGCAAAAGTTTAGAACATGCTTGTTGGTCACACCTTTTCTGTACAAACTCATCAAGTAACTATTTTAGGTATTACGGAACTCATGCAGGCTCTGTCCATGTTCTTTTGCTTTTGTTTTTTATAATTCTTTAAAAATGTGAAAACCATTCCTTGGCCCAATGGCCAATATTTGCTGACCCATGGTAAAATCAATACTATATTTTAGAAAGATTTGAAGAAAGATATGATGAATCTAGGGGCTTCCCAGGTGGTGTTAGTGGTAAAGAACTAGCCTGCCAATGCAGGAGACATAAGAGATGTGGATTCGATTCTTGGTTTGGGGAGATCTCCAGAAGAAGGGTGTGGCAACCCACTCCAGTATTCTTGCCTAGAGAGCCTCATGGACAGAGGAGCCTGGCGGGCTAGAGTTCATGGGGTTGCACAGACTCAGACACAGCTTAGAGACTTAGCATGCCTGCGTGCATGTGATGAATATAATGGAAAGGCAGTGCCCAACAGGTTCAGGCTTACATACTACCAGTTTCAAGACCAAGATAAAAGGAGATAAAGCTTGTTTCTCATCAGCCCCAGCAAAACTCCCCAGGTTGCCTCCTCTCTTTGGATCAGGTGACTTGCCCATCCCTGAACCAATCAGCGTCAGTGCGGATGCAGTGCTCAGGTCAGGATGGAGTCATGTACCCTACCAGGAAGTCAGAGGTGGAGTCAGACACCCAAGACCATGAACTGAGAGAGGAAGGGAGGTGTTCCTCAGGGGAAAACTGAGATCCAAGAGAAGGGAAGATGGGTGTTGGGCAAGAAACTTGTTTTTGCTCCTATATGACTATTAAACTTGGAAGGACTATATACTCAGTATCTATCTTATGGACCCAGCAAGGTTCCCTGTATATAACAGACACCAGTAAGTTTGTGTTAAATAAATGAATGCAGTAGATGTGGAGCCATCATGTAAAGGAAATTTCCATTCCTGCTGCAACTAGGACAGAGTGCTGGGGAGTCCCACACATCCTCAGTGTTAGAGCCAGAGGCTGGCCTGGTGGGGGAGACAGTCTTCTTTCCTTCCCCAGCAGGGAACACAGAGTGGCCTCAGTGAGATTGTGCATAGTGCACAATCTGATCCTTTGTGATCAGATTCTATCTGTATACAAAGGAGTGGGTGAAAATGAAGATGAAAACAAATGGGGAATGTGTGGGGGACAGGATTCTGCCCTAACATTTCCTTTCACTTTGGCCAGCAAGTGGGAAACGCATCAGATAGGTTACAGAACCACCTAGTGGTCAGAGAGCAGCAGCATCAGCAGTGGAGCCCTCAGATGCTGTATGCCATAAGCACCGTCAGCTGGGCCTGGGGGAGCAGGAACCCTGGTCACTGAAGGGTCCCCTGAGGTGCCCTCCCTGGCTTCCACCTTTCTCCAACTTTTAAGGATGCTGCTGAGAGCAGAAATTTGGAATATAATGAGTCAGTTATATTGGCTTTTCATTTCTATTTTTGTCGTGGGGGTATTGTGAAAGGAGAGGTGTTGAAATGAGCAAGGAGACTGCAAAGTTGAGTGAAAATGCCAGTGCCGCAAGCTCTCCTCACTCCTGGTAATCTGTGGGGGTGGAGGTCACACGAGGAATTTTTCATGTCTACCTTATACACTTCTGTACTGTTTTAACTGATTTATAGTGTGTATTTGGGCTTCCTGGTGGCTCAGATGGTAAAGAATCTGCCTGCCAATGCAAGAGACACAGGTTCGATCCCTCGGTTGGGAAGATCCCCGGAGTAGGAAATGGCAACCCACCACAGTATTCTTGCTTGAAAAACCCAATGGACAGAGGAGCCTGGTGGGTTACAGTGCATATTGTTGCAGAGTTAGACATGAGTGATTGACTGAGCACGTCAGTTCTTCAGGGAGGTTTTCCCTCATGTTCTAAGACCAGAGTGTGGTCGACCTGCACTGATCTATTTATGAATCTCCATACGTGGCTTTTTTTTTTTTTTTTCCAGAAATACAGCTGGCATTACAGGCATTCACAGTGGCTTCGGCACTAACTGGAGCTAACTTATTCAACTGGAAGTTAATGCTTGGGTGTCGTTAACCCGGGCATGCCAGTCTCCCCACAGTCTTGCTTCTGGCAGTGTGAGGCTCTAAGCTCCTACTCCCTGTCCACTGAGGTGTCTGGACAAAGTAAGGCTGGCAGTTAAAGGGGAGATGATCTTGTATATTGCAGTCAAAATTAAAAATGCAGTTGGGTGAATTATGATGCTCCATCTGAAGAGTTCTCAAGGTTTAGGTGATAATGTATATAGATTTAGGGTTACTGATAGTTAAATCTATGATATTTAGGAAAATATCATCAAAGTAGTATTTGGGAAGGTTAACTTCAGGACACTGAAAGATGTCGGTAGGTGTCCAAAGTGCTACTGGAGATCAGTGGAGAAATAACTCCAGAAAGAATGAAGAGATGGAGCCAAAGCAAAAAGAACACCTAGTTGTGGATGTGACTGGTGATAGAAGTAAAGCCCGATGCTGTAAAGAGCAATACTGCATAGGAACCTGGAATGTTAGGTCCATGAATCAAGGCAAACTGGAAATGGTCAAACAGGAGATGGCAAGAGTGAACATCGAATTTTAGGGATCAGTGAATTAAAATGGACTGGAATGGGTGAATTTAACTCAGATGACCATTATATCTACTACTGTGGGCAGAGATCCCTTAGAAGAAATGGAGTAGCCATCATAGTCAACAAAAGAGTCCGAAATGCAGTACTTGGATGCAGTCTCAAAAACGACAGAATGATCCCTGTTCATTTCCAAGGCAAACCATTCAATACCACAGTAATCCAAGTCTGTGCCCAGACCAGTAATGCTGAAAAAGCTGAAGTTGAAAGGTTCTGTGAAGACCTACAAGACTTTCTAGAACTAACACCCCAGAAAGATGTCCTTTTCATTATAGGGGACTGGAATGCAAAAGTAGGAAGTCAAGAGATACCTCGAGTAGCAGGCAAATTTGGCCTTGGAGTACAAAATTAAGCAGGTCAAAGGTTAACAGAGTTTTGCCAAGAGAATGCACTGGCCATAGCAAACATCCTCTTACAGCAACATAAGAGACGACTCTACAAAAGGACATCACTAGATGGTCAATATCGAAATCAGATTGATTATATTCTTTGCAGTCAAAGATGGAGAAGCTCTATAAGGTCAGCAAAAACAACACTGGGAAGTGACTGGCTCAGCTCATGAACTCCTTATTGCCAAATTCAGATTTAAACTGAAGACAGTAGGGAAACCACTAGACCATTCAGGTATGACCTAAATTAAATTCCTTATGATTATACAGTAGAAGTGACAAATAGATTCAAGGGATTAGATCTGATAGACAGAGTACCTGAAGAACTATAGATGGAGTTTCATGACATTGTACAGGAGGCAGTGATCAAGACCATCCCCAAGAAAAAGAAATTCGAAAAAGCAAAATGATTGTTTGACAAGGCCTTACAAATAGCTGAGAAAAGAAGAGAAGCTAAAGACAAAGGAGAAAAGAAAAGATAAACCCATTTGAATGCAGAATTCCAAAGAATAGCAAGGAGAGATAAGAAAGCCTGCCTCAGTGATCAGTACAAAGAAATAGAGGAAAACAATAGAATGAGAAAGAAGAGAGATTTATTTAAGAAAATTAGAGATACCAAGGGAACATTTCATGCAAAGATGGGCAAAATGAAGGACAAAAATGGTATGGACCTAACAGAAGCGGAAGATATTAAGAAGAGGTGGCAAGAATACACAGAAGAACTATTCAAAAAAGATCTTGATGACCCAGGTAACCATGATGGTGTGATCACTCACCCAGAGCCAGACATCTTAGAATGCGAAGTCAAGTGTGCCTTAGGAAGCATCACTATGAACAAAGCTAGTGGAGGTGATGGAATTCCAGTTGAGATATTTCAAACCCTAAAAGATGATGCTGTGAAAGTGCTGCAGTCAATATGCCAGCAAATTTGGAAAACTCAGCAGTGGCCACAGGACTGGAAAAGGTCAGTTTCCATTTCAATGCCAAAGAAAGGCAATGCCAAAGAATGCTCAAACTACCGCACAATTGAACTCATCTCACACGCTAGTAAAGTAATGGCCAAAATTCTCCAAGCCAAGCTTCAACAGTAAGTGAACCATGAACTTCCAGATGTTCAACTGGATTTAGAAAAGACAGAGGAACCAGAGATCAAATTGCCAACATCTGTTGGATCATTGAAAAAGCAAGACAGTTCCAGAAAAACATCTACTTCTGCTTTATTGACTATGCCAAAGCCTTTGACTGTGTGGATCACAACAAACTGTGGAGAATTCTTAAAGAAATAGGAATACCAGATCACCTGACCTGCCTCTTGAGAAATGTGTATGCAGGCCAAGAAGCAGCAGTTAGAACTGGACATGAAACAACAGACTGGTTCCAAATAGAAAAAGGAGTACGTCAAGGCTATATATTGTCACCCTGCTTATTTAACTTATATGCAGAGTACATCATGAGAAACGCTGGGCTGGATGAAGCAGAAGCTGGAATCAAGATTGCCAGGAGAAATATCAATAACCTCAGATATGCAGATGACACCACCCTTATGGCAGAAAGCGAAGAACTAAGGAGCCTCTTGATGAAACTGAAAGAGGAGAGTGAAAAAGGTGCCTTAAAACTCAACATTCAGAAAACTACGATTATGGCATCTGGTCCCATCACTTCATGGGAAATAGATGGGGAAACAATGGAAACAGTGAGAGACTTTATTTTGGGGGGCTCCAAAATCAGTGCAGATGGTGACTGCAGCTATGAAATTAAAAGACGCTTGCTCCTTGGAAGAAAAGCTATGACTAACCTAGACAGCATATTAAAAAGCAGAGATGTTACTTTGCCAACAAAAGTCTGTCTAGTCAAAGCTATAGTACTCATGTATGTGACTAGTAGTCATGGATGAGAGCTGGACTATAAAGAAAGCTGAGTGCCAAAGAATTGATACTTTTGAACTGTGGTGTTGGAGACTATTCTTGAGAGTCCCCTGGACAGCAAGGAGATCCAACCAGTCCATCCTAAAGGAAATCAGTCCTGAATATTCTTTGGAAGGACTGATGCTAAAGTTGAAACTTCAACACTTACGCCACCTGATGCGAAGAACTGACTCATATGAAAAGACCCTGATGCTGGGAAAAATTGAAGGCGGGAGGAGAAGGGAATGACAGAAGATGAGATGGTTGGATGGCATCACCGACTTGATGGACATGAGTCTGAGTAAGCTCAGGAGTTGGGTGATGGACAGGGAAGTCTGTCGTGCTGCCCCCCATGAGGGCTGAACTGAACTCAATTTAGGACAAGTGGATTGGAGAGGAAGAGACACTGTCTTCCAAGATGCCAACTAGGAAGATGCTGTAGTAATCTGGGAATAACTGCTATGCTTATTGCCACGGCAGTTTCTTTCCTAACATCAAGTTCTCAGTGTGCTTGTTACAGTGCCTGGCAAGGCAGAGATGACTAATAAACCCTGGCTTAGTAAATGCTTGTGTAAACCTGGAAGATTAATTATAGTATTGTAAAGAAAGGGAACACAGGAGAGGCAAGAAAGAATGCAGAAGCCTTACCTAGTAGAGATGCGTAAGAAGCTGGGGAGAAAGGACAGCAAATGATGACCGCAGTCTTGATCTTTTACTGGTATGACTGTGAGAGACAGAGAGAGAAAGAAGGAAGAGACCAACTGAGAGAGAGAGAACAAAAACTGTGGAATGTGGAGAGGTAGCCTGTCAAAGCAGAGGGAGGGAGAAGATGAGTGCCATTCAATGCATGTATGCTGAGTTTGAGTCGACAACGGGACATCTTAAAGAGATGTGGAGAAGAATGTGAGCATGGGTAAGAGGTTAGCATCTGGAATAAAGATCTGGGTTATCATGGAGGCAAGAGTTGAATCTATAAAAGCAAGTGAACTGCCATGGAGGGCAGGATGTAAAGAGAGAAAATTGAGTTCTGAGAATTAAGTTCTGAGGAATGTTACTTCTTTCAGAAAGTGCTGGCAACGCTGGAGAAACTTGCAGATAAGCTTCTCCAACTGCCAACTGAATCCTTATTTACAAAAGGCCTGCTGAAATTACTTGACATTTTAAATGCGGACTACAGAGAGTGTCATTCAGAATCAGATATGCAGTGGAAAAATCCTTCTGAGATACATACGGAGGGAAAAAAAAAGATTCCCATTTCTCAGTTGTTCTCTGTTTTAAAATTGTCAAAAGCAACAAAAATCAAGGCGCTTCAGTTCAGCAGTTAGAGCTGAGGTTTGCTCTCATTATAGCTTCTGGAGTGTACTTCCCCCCTTCTATTTTTGCTTTGTCTCTACTTTGTAAAGAGGTTGTTTAAGCCTGTGCATCAAACTCTCAGAGCAACCTAGCCACTAAGGGAAAATCAAAAAGGAAGTATAGTGCATTTATAACAGCTTTGCTGGGAGCCAGTGGGAGGAGAAACCAAAGGATGCTGTCCAGATCAGTGACCCCTGCACACTGGAAAAGTTAACTGGCAAACAGCGCAGGAACATAATGGGAGGACTATGAGTGGCTTAGGCAACTTTTTTAGGATGAAAGGAGCACACCTTTAGCAGTGACCATTTTTCACTTTCTTGCTTCCCAGAGGCCCTCTTCTTACACCTGAACAAAAACAGTTCCTTTCCAGATGTAATCAAACATGTAGCGACAAGCGGGAGATGGGCTGGGGAGCAGCGGCACAGTCTCTGCCTTGGGTAATGCTGAGGCACCAGATAGTTTGTTGGAGGACATGTTGAAATAAATATATGTAGCTTTTTATTGAGGTAACCGTTTTCCTATCAAGGACACATGTTTGTGTGTGTGTAGGCAAGTGGGCATATGTGTGTTGCTAGCATCAATTTGGGTAGGTAAATGGAAACACGTGATTATTCCACAGTACTGCAAGGATGATGGAAACAATATGCTTTTTAAATAAGCAGATATCGCATGGAAGCAGGACCCAGGTGCTTCCTTTCTGAAGGAAACTCCCAACAACACACTGAGATCCACTATTAACAATGAACACATATCGACAGAAAAGCCCAGAGATTCTCAAATCAAATTCTTTAAGGCTTATAATACTGTAGATTCAGCTTTAAGGGGGAGAAATTAAAAAGCAATCATTTTAATTATTATGTTTATGTCAAGTTAAGCTAACTGCTACAGTAATATCACTTGGCTTAGTCTACTGCAATTAATTCAGTGAATGTACAAAGAAAACAAATTAGAACTATTTATAGCACTGAAGCTGAGTGGAAATGAGATATTGCCCAAGTACTATTACAATAAATATAGGTTGTTGACACTTCTTCAAACTATGCTTTAGGACTTTCAGCCATTTATGTTATTCTTCAATGGTATAAACCTCCATGAAATAAAGAAAATTCCAATAGTGGATCTCATCAATCTTATTTTCAGATGTGCATGTTAAGTTGAGTAACCAGGCACTTGTTTTATTTGAGCCAAATTAAATAAATCTCATTAAGGAAATGTTACTAGTATGCAAACACTGAATGCATTAAAAAAAAAAAAAAAGCTGTCTCTGCAATTAGATACAAATATTACGTGATTTTATGAGTTAGTCCCACAGAGTGAAAATCATGGTCAAGATTCCTCTCATTTAACTGGCATAGATTCCCCCCAGGTTTAGTTACTAGTGAATTATATGTAAATGAAAAGAAATACAGGCCTGGAACAAAAGGAGAACATATGTATTAGAGATGATTGTTTCTTCTTTTTGGACTGCAAGGAGATCAAACCTGTTAATCCTAAAGGAAATCAGTCCTGAATATTCATTGGAAGGACTGATGCTGAAGCTGAAACTCCAATACTTTGGCCACCTGATGCGAAGAACTGACTCATCTGAAAAGACCCTGATGGTGGCAAAGATTGAAGGCAGGAGGAGAAGGGGACGACAGAGGATAAGATGGTGGGATGGCATCACTGACTCAGTGGACATGAGTTTGAGCAAGCTCTGGGAGTTGGTGATGAACAGGGAAGCCTGGTGTGCTGTAGTCCATGGGGCTGCAGGCTCGGACATCACTGAGTGAACTGAACTGATGGATCCTTTTCAAATGTTACCATGTTTTCAAGTTTTCATAACTACTTTTTAAGTCAAATCACAAATACAGCTATATTCAGCTGTATAAGAATTGGGCAAATACTTTGAATTTTTTAAATAATCTAAAATGATGATAGCAGCACCTATCTCACTGGATTGTTACAATCTGTAAATGAGATATGCATGTGACACATCTGTTGTGGCACTTGGCCAAGTACATTTTAGTTGATTTCACTATGCAAAGCATTTTACAATTCATCTTTGAAGCCAAACACACAAACAGTGGCTATGCTTTTGTCAACTTGTTTTATCTTGAAGTTAATCAGATTTATCACCTAATAAAATGCATCATTTAACTGAGAATTCATATAATTAACTTGCATGTTTTTCTTAATAAAAGTACATGAGGTGCCAGAGCTGCGATGCCAAGTCTCTCCCTTGCATGAGTTTACTTCCACTTTGTCTTTATCTTCTCAAGTTTGCCTTGACTTAGAATTTCACTAGCTTGTGAGCTCCCTGAAAGCAGAAGCAGATGCTTCCATCTGTATTCTCTCACAGAATCCACCATGTGGTAGCCACTCAGTGAACACTGACCGAACACTTGACTTGTTGCCAGGAAACTAGAAGATTTATCAATTAAAATAATTTACGTTGGCTGTGAGATCCCCACTATGTTTGGTCAATAAAAGTACTCTGAGTTCTCTGGGATGTTAATTCTTTTTTTCTTAATACTACTCTTGAGCATCTCTTAATTCTACTCTTGAGCATCTCTTAAACAAAAATGGGAAGGGAGATAAAAAGAGAAAAATAGAGAAAAATTAAAGGGAAACAAGGAGATAGCAAATAGGAGGAGAGGAGAAAAATGAATCAATGAACTTCACTTTTTACCTTTCACCAAATACCTTTCCGTACTACATGCTTTTTTTAAGTCAATTTATCTTTTTAGAATTGAAGTATAGTTTACTTAAGTGGTACATTGTCAATTTATCTTTTACAATTAGAAAGAAAAATGGACAGTTTTTTATCTCTATTTTAAACTATTTCAGTTAAAATGGTAACGTTAGGTAGTTAGAACAGGAAAAAGGAGTACAAAATGGTGGTACTAAAAGACAAAGGGAAAAGCCCACAAAAAGGGAACAAAGGAAAAATCCACAGATGGGAGTGAGAACCTCAGATGAAACAAACATGCCCCTTTCCTGGCTAGCCCTAATTTCAATAGGGCAGGCTGGGGGGAGGAGACAAAACATAAAAAGAGGGAGCCAAACAGTTGAGGCCTCTTTCGAAGGCTGGCCTGCCCTCATGCCTCAAGGGTGTACTATCCTTTGTTTGCCGAATGAATAAAAGTCTGAGCTGAAACACTGGTCCACAGTTTCAAATCTTTGTTGTGGTGAGACAGAATCGAGGAAATAACACACTCTCCCGACAGAAACATAAATTGAGACCTGATTTGCTAATTATAGCTATTATCCACATTTTGGAGGTTCCTGGAAGTTTTGAAGTTGCAGAGTAGAAAGGAAGGAACGTGTGTTTTAAATTAGACATATTTGGCCCTACATGTACCTTGTCTGACTTACTCAATCCCTTTGAGCTTCCATTTTATCATCTTTGAAGTAAGACTTCCCTCTCAAAATTATATCAGGGTCAAGAGTACAAATTCTGGAGTTAGGCTCAAATGATAACGCCAGCATCTGCTAACAAGGTAAACTTGTGTGAATGTCATTTTCCTCATAAATATAATATAGGTATGAATAATATCTACCTCATCAGGCTATGAGGAGGAATAAATGAGATAATCAGGAAGAATTTCACTCTGCATTATTAGTCGACTTGCATGATCAAAAATTATACTCAACATTATTATAATTTTGTCAATACAAATTTGGTAGAAATTTGTTTTCCCTGTTGGTATTTATACAGCTATACACACACACACACACACACATATATACACATCCATATATACATGGTGTATATATGGGTGTGTATATATATATATATATATAAAATATCCTTGCTTTTTGACCCACAAAGCATATGTATGTGTATATACATATATATACATATACATATATGTAATATCCTTGCCTCGACCCATAAAACCTGAATATTTATTATCCAGTCCTTTACAGAATAAGTAGTTTACTGACCTCTGCTTAGAAGATAGGAAATCATACCATCCCAAGGTACTGCTTCTGCTAAGTCATGTTTTCTATTAATGAAATCAATTTCATGTAGTTAAGAGCAGAGAGACATAAGGCTAGAGGAAAGAGTGAAAGGTAGACAAATTTTAAAGAGAGTTTTTTTCCTTTAATGGGAAAAAAAGAAGTGCTTTCCCCCCTTCTATTCTTTTTAGGTCTAAGTTAGAAGAATGCCTTACCGGTACCTTTCCTGGACACCTAGTAAATAAATGCTGATGGAACAACTGATGATACGTACGGGAAAAAACAAAGTCGGATCCCGACTTCATATACTAGGTGGATAAAAAAATACTTTTATGTGAAAAGCAAAACGTAAAAATCCTTAACAGAAAATACTGAAGGTGCTTTTTGGCTTTGGGATAAGACAGACACAAACCATCAAGAAGATGGAGCACTTAAACCTTACGTAGTCCTAGGAAAATACTTGCACACATGTATGCAAGGAGACACACAAGATTGTTCACAGGCCATTATAAAAGCAGGCAATTGGACACAAACTTAATGTCATAAGTAGTAAAGTTATCAATACATAGTGATACATTAACGGACTATTATATGCAAGTAAATAGAGCTTCACAAAGTATTCACATAGCTGAAATCTCACAAACTTACCCATGAAAAAAGCAAATTCTAGAAGAGTAACACAGTATGATGTCATTTATATAATTCAAAAACACACTAAATAGTACTACATTATTTAAGAATAGATACACATGTAGTAAAAATATAAAGGAATGCTGAGAATAAGCTGAAAATACAGCATATCAGTAACTTCTGGGATGACAGGCTACAATTTAGAATATTCATAGAACATTTTAACTATACTTCATGTTTTTACATTTCAATCTAGAGGCAGAATACAAAGCTATTTATTATATTTTTAAAATCTTATTGCATATATTATGGATATTATATCTTACTGCATTAGAGTAAGTATAAAAATCAAATTAAGAGAGAACCCCCCAGACTTCTTTTCCTTTATAGGCATTACCTTATTTGAGAGCCATGCTGGTTTTTCCTGTACTTCTCATGTTGCTGAAGGGATGTAATTGCTTTCCTGAAGAGTAGCATAGCTTTTAGTTTGTCCAAGACATTTTAGTTATTGAACTAAGGAAATGGTTATAGGACTCTTTGAGAAGAGTCATGTAACACCCTGGAGACCAGTGATAACACAGATGCAAGTCCTTGGTACCTTGGAGTGAATTAGGTTATTTTTGTAAGATTGAAAGGTGCACTGATGAACAAAGGAAAAAAAAAAAAGGAATAACTGTACTGATAAAATATTAAACTCTAGCCTACAGATGATGTGTCTGCTTAATATTTTTGATTGCAACTAAATTAGAAAGACAAATATTTAACAGCCAAGGTTACATTAGTTATTGAGGCAATCGTATTTTCTTTCTAAGGTATAGTTAAAACTTTCAAGCAATTAAAGAGGTCTGGAAAAGAGCAACTAGTCATCAACTCTATCACTTAGTGAAACATTTGTGCCAGGTGACAAATGTGTGTCTGAGGGTGTGTGTGTGCACACTGTATTTTTTAACAAAGAAGATATCATCCCATATATACTTTCACATAGCCTGAGGAAATTAGAACATCAATAGGGAATACTTTCATATATATACATACATATATATGTAAATATATTCTTCTGGGATATGATTGAAATTTTATTACTTCAAAAATTATATGCACATTTATTGTTATACCTAACATATATACAATACATATTACATGCTGTATATAAGTTAAATATCCAGAATTGAAATGTGTTAAAGAATCTAATACAACTTTAAAGAGAGAAAACTAAAGTTCAAAAATGACTTAATCAAGGTCTAGTTATTAGCAAGGCTAGTGCTAATAAGATATATATTTTTCATTCTTAGTTCTCAGTTCAAAATTGTGCAGGAAACATGTCCTTCTTAGCTATAGGAAAAGAAGTAAATGTGGGCCACTGTTATTTACTTGTCATCAGATATATGAAATATGAAATGTCCCTAATCTGGGCTACTCAATGAAAGAAAGATGTGAAGAATTTGGAGAGAAGAGTTGGAAGGGCAATCAGAAACTCAGTTGTGAGGAAGAGCATTCAGGCAGAGAATATTCAGCTTGTAAGGAGGAAGCCAAAGAAGGATTTTGTTCATAATAGCAGCTTGGTATCTTGGAACTACACTCCACGGGACAAGCTCACTGAATAAGGGTGGGAAACATTCCCCAGTCATTGAACCAGGAAGACTTCAAAGTAAGAGCCTATTCCTTTCCACAACCCTTGCAAAAATATATCCAAAATATTTTCCCCATCACTTCGAGATGGAATAACTGGTTCACTTATGTTTTTTTGTTGTTGTTAAAGAATTGAGAAAAGGCAACATAAAAATTCGATAAGCACAAAATGCTACAGATACATCTTATTTCTATATTAGAGTCAATTAAAGTTTGGACAGACATAAACTGAAGACTGGAAGGGATACCAGGATAGAGACAGAATGGCAAGCATAGAAGCCATACCCTGGCATTAACTGTAATGTTCCTCTCTAAAATGCTGATACAATTGCCTACTTTCTATGGCTTTTTAACTGTTTAGATTCATAGGTTCTACCCTGAATCATAATATTATAATTGCCAATGCGGAACAAAGGGTTTTTCAAGCAGGACTAGCAGCCAGAGCATGCTCATTTTGGGGCGCAGGTAAGAAATTAAGCCAATTAGAGTGGTCTCTCTTCCATGGATACTTTCAGATCTTGACCAGGGACCACCGCTCCCCTGCTCTAGTCCTAGAGGGTGGTGGTATGGCAGGGCATGTGTGCTCATTCGTGTCCAACTCTTTGCAACCCCACAGACTGCAGCCCACCAGGCTCCTCTGTCCATGGGATTTCCTAGGCAAGAATACTGGTGAGGGTTGCCATTTCCTACTCCAGTGGATCTTTCTGATCCAGGGATCAAACCCGCATCTCTTGTGTTTCCTGCACTGGCAGGTGGATTCTTTACCACTGGTGCCACCTTAAAGGGTGGTGACCTGATCCCATCTCCAATGAAGAGAGAAGACCCAAGCTCTAATTGCAGCATGAAAAGTGAAAGTGAAAGTCGCTCAGTCATGTCCGACTCTTTGCGACCCCACGGACTGTATCATCCAGGGAATTCTCCAGGCCAGAATACTGGAGTGGGAAGCTTTTCACTTCTCCAGGGGAATCTTCCCAAATCAGGGATCAAACCCAGGTCTCCTGCATTGCAGGCGGATTCTTTACCAGCTGAGCCACAAGTGAAGCCCAAGAATACTGGAGTCGGTGGCGTATCTGTTCTCCAGCAGATCTTCCCGACCCAGGAATGGAACTGGGGTCTCCTGCATTGCAGGTGGATTCTTTACCAACTGAGCTATGAGGGAAGCCCATAAATTTAAGTATGAAGTATGAGCAATTTAAATTAGTGGCTAGAAAAATTTCCCAGTCCTAGGGCTGAAACAGGTTTCCGAGAGGATGTGCAAACAAGTTCATATCAGTAGGGAATTACCTTGTATTATGTGAATATTTAAAAACTGCTTTAGTACTGAGTTTCATTATAAAACTGATTGAATTAACATACCTTTCCATTGTTTGTTTATCCTTTTTTGGTACTACTTTTTACATCATGTAAACAGGTTTTATTTTTATATACTAAAAATTATCAATGTCTATAAATATTAAAATAAATTCCTTTGCATATCTTAGCACAAACTCTCCAATCTTTCCACTGCTGATTCTCTTAAGGTTCCAGACTCCCTATCACCTTCAATTCAATACTGACTTTCTCAACTCCCATTCTGCCTTTAATTGGGTCTGGTTAAGACCCATGCTTTGTTCATAAATGATTGTTATTTTTATGATATTATAAAATAAAAGCAGAAAATCAATGTGAATTTTATGTCAAATATTAAATTCTAATTTTGGTTCAAAGTAATAGATGATCAAAGATAGCCATGTGTAAATACCATTTACATCACTGGAGATGTAATTTAATCTTTTATTAAACTGTAACAATGATTGAATCTTGTATAGAAAAAGCCAAAACCATGTTATCCCACTAGGAAGATTGTGACCTAGACCAGAGTCAGAATAGAATATGGTCTGAAGTGAAGAGATGGTAAAAATTGAACCTGGTTAAACATGACCTTGGAGAAGGCAATGGCAACCCACTCCAGTACTCTTGCCTGGAAAATCCCATGGATGGAGGAGCCTGGTAGGCTGCAATCATTGGGGTTGCAAAGAGTCGGACACGACTGAGCGACTTCACTGTCACTTTTCACTTTCCTGCATTGGAGAAGGAAGTGGCAACCCACTCCAGTGTTCTTCCCTGGAGAATCCCAGGGACGGAGGAGCCTGGTGAGCTGCCGTCTATGGGGTCGAACAGAGTCAGACACGACTGAAGTGACTTAGTAGCAGCAAACATGACCTTGTGTCAGCCACAGACATTCAAGTAGTATCTGAATGAGCATTTAAGCTAGGAGATGTTGATCAATGAATGCTCACGTAGTGATTAAAATGCACCACATTTAAAAAGTACAGAAATAGTGTTTTTTTAAAAGTACATTAAAAAAGTAAGCCTACTTATAGGTTTTATAACGTAATAAATAGAATGCCAAAGCAAACAAATACCCTCAAAACAAATCCCATCCAAACACAAAGCAAGAAAAAATAAGGCAGAAGGAAAGCATTTTAAATTACTTTATCAAAATTAAGAAACTTAACACTTAAGGTTCAATAAAAATTTATATAACTGATTTCAGTAGATGTCTGAATTGGAAATGTTGATTTTAGGCTTCTTTTTAATTGCTACTATGGTAAAATTTAACTCTTGGGAATTTAAACAGAAGGACATTGGGTAACAAGCCCTAATTTGAGCCACTGTCAGATCATACTATACATCCTATCTCAAAGGATGAATATTGATGTTCAGGGATGTCCTAAAACAACCGAATTCTAAAGGCATACAGAACCACTCAAGGTGAAATTTTAAATGGGCACATTTCAAACTTTTTTTAAAAAATGACATTCTTAGAATGACTTTTCTAAATGAGAAAAAATTAAATAAAAAAAGCTCACTTTAAATGAAGTCTTCCATTTTAATGTGGGAATAATTTGAGCTGTGGGTGTGACATCATATCATTAGCAGTATTTACATTCCACTGCTTAAGAATAGGAAAAAAAGTTGAAACAACTGTGAACCAGAGTAATGCTTTGTACAAACATGGATGCAGACATATATGTTTCAACAAATCACAGGAAACAATATTCACACTAAACAAAACTATCATGGAATACAATTATTGAAATTCTCAGAATTTAAATAAACTCTTGAGTTTCAACCTCAGCACTGTTAAAAGCAAACGTTACATTCCAATAATGAAAGATGCTAATACCAATGTAGCACTATTTGTAATTTTTAAAGGAAGGTACAAAGATCCCAGTTGTTCAACAGCAGGGAACTGGTGAAGTAAAGAATAAATTTCAGTGCCCAACATACATAATGATGCCCATAATAGACTGCTTAGTTAAAATATAAAAAGATGACTGAAAACAATATGCAAAGTGAAAGATGCCAGAAGCAAAAGGCCACATTTCATGCTCCTGTTTATATGAAATGTCCAGAATAAGCAAAACCAGAGACAGAAAATAAATAGTGGTTGAAAGGGCATGGGAGGTGGGAATTGAGAGGTAAAGCGTTTCTTTTTGGGGTGATGGAAATATTCTGAAATTACATAGTGATGAGAGTTGTAAAATGCTTTGAATATACTAAAATGACTAAACTGGACACTTCAAATTCGTTAAAATAAATTTTATGTTAATAGGAATTTTAATTTAAAAAAAGGCGTGTGTGTGTGTTCATGTGTATAGAAGTCACTGGTAGAAAGTGGGAGAGGAAGAAGGTCCCTGTTTGGCCTGATAACAAATACCAATCTATCTGAAGGGATCTATGTGGGGAGTGGAATCTGAGGGGAGGGCAAAATCACTTCAATTTGTTTTCTCTGGGCAAAAGTACTATTTTATTTTTTCCTCTATTAAAATCCTTCCTAATATTCCTCATTTCAGACTCTAAAAATACAGATGTTCCAGCAGTTTGTTTTTCCTCCCATAGTCCCCCCCATGCTTTAAAACAGAATTTCCTGACATAATTTACATATCATAAAATCTGATTTTAAGTGTACATCCTACTGATTTTAGTAGACATACAGTCGCACAACCATTATCACTCAAAAAGTTCTGTTTTGCTCAGTCAATGCCCACTTCCATGCAACTATTAACTTATCTCTAGAGATTGCTCTTTCTCAGAAATTCATATAAATGAAACCATGATATGTGATCTTTCAGTTTTTCTTTTACTTAGAGTATTTTCAACAGTCATCCATGTTGAAACATCTTATCAAGAATTATTTCTATTTATTGCTGTATAGAGCTATTACTTTTTATTATAATGATGCTGTGAAATCAGAAAAAGAAATAAAAAGACATTTGCATTTTGCAAATTAACTCATATAAAATATTAGGTCTTTGGGGATCACTGATGGTCAAGAGAAAAAAAGTCCTGCAATATTATAAAAAATTACAAAACTGAAAACTGCAAGTAAATGTGTCATTAAGTTTTATAAAGACATTTATTTAAAATATATTTACCTAGGAAAAAATGAAATAACCATACTATTTTCTCTACTTTTATGAGAATCAGAGTAGGCTAGGTAGGTATAAATTTACAAGTATCTCAAATGTTTCTACTGAGTACTTCCTTTGTTTTCTCATATTTAAAATTTATTTCATGCTGTACGTGTTGCAAAGCTATTAAAAAAACCTTAATATGTAATTAATTAATCTACAAGCAATCAGCAGACTTAGTAGCAGTTACGGAAGAACAAATTATATATGCAAAGTAAGCCTAAATAATTAATAATTAAACTAACACAAAAATGTAACATCAGAACCTAATAGAACCTAATGTGCTCAAGAAAGTAATTGTGCTTTTAAATTAGGAGAACAGCTTTGTGTTTAATTAGTTTTCATTTGAGTATGTAATCATTCAAATTTATTTGCATAAACATGGGACACTGTGCTCCATCAGCAGGTAATGTTCTTTATTAACTAGACTAGGAACTTAATGGACAAGAAGAAATATTCCTATCTGTGATGCAAAAATGAGAACTACATATTGTCTTGATTTCATTCTTCAGGTCTGAAGGTCCCTACTCTGAGATAATTATACAATAATAATATAAAACATTTGGCAAGGTAATCTGTCAATCTCTAGAAATCAATAATTTAATATCTAATGCTTTATTTTTTACCTATTGCCCAGTTACACAAAAAGAGTATTCATGAACAAAGTACTTTATTGAAATTCAAGTAATAATAATGTATTAAAATTCAGACTTCAATAATTTGGATGGTGGCCGAAGTTGATTAAAAGTCAATTATTTCTTCATTGGTGGTGTAAAGTAATAAGAGCCTACATGTGGAGAAAGTGGTGAGGACAGGCTTTATTTAAGATGTTAGAAAGGAAACACTATATGCTTGACAAGTGAATGACAGATCATATTTATCTATTCATTAAAGTATAGGAACCAATTTTTCCTTATGGTATTTCCAATCAACCTTGATATCTTGTTATTGCCACTCTTTTTCCCAAACCCTAAATACATCCTAAAAAGAAAAAAAGAAACTCATTATTAATTACTGTATTTGAAAAGGTACTTATGTTTTTACCTTGATACTAAATGTTTCATTCTTAAAGTTATTTTGAAATAAGCATATTATTAGATACAAATTGCTTGAGAAATAACTTTAAGCTTTTTTCCCAAATAAATTAAGATTTTTAATAAGCGAGTTCATTTGGTGACCAGTAATTGGAATCTGACACTACCAAATGAATCAGCAGATACTTGGGAGGATAAATTTCACTTGGGCCCATGATTTGGGGAGGAAGCTTGCTCTAGCTAAAGTTTTGAAGGAAGGCCCAGTGCTATTCTATTCATGCTATGATCTGTGTACCAAGCTGTGTTTTTTGGAAAACCTTTGGCCCTACTTTATGAAAGGCCAAGCACTGTGTCACTTATATATTTTTCCTCCCACAGGGCAAGTTAAGCAAACTGTCTGAGTCATTACATTAGACCTGCTCTATATGACAACAGGCAGATCTCAAAATGTTATCATGATGCCCGTAATTCTTCATGATTGCATAAGAGTACCCTGTAAGATAACATTATAAAGATAATTGTCTTTAGTTTTGATAATATTTAGTATATTTTATAAGTATATTTTGAGCAATGCCTATTAGAGTTGTAAAATGTCATATGCATAGTACTTAGATACTATCCAATATCAGGTCATTAGATATATTTTAAACAATTCTCTTTGATTGGATGGGTAGCATCTGAGGATAGTTAGTATTTAAAGATTTACAGAATTTTTCATTATCTGCATGACTATATCTGGCGAAAGAATGCCTATTTCTATAAGCTTTGTTATACAGCTCTTGAAACATCCATTGGTAAATGCAGTATTACAGCAAAGTTGTAAAATACACATTTACACTATATGTAAAATCAACTGCATGTCCTTGGCATACACGTGCTTGCATAAACGACACACTAGCTTGAGTGAGTGAACCTGCAAACTCCACTCCCAGACAGTTTTACTCAGAGACAGTGAACAGGCAAGCTTTTAGTAATGCTGTTGAACATCTCCAGCATTTAAAGGTACAAGCATGTTTTGGCATAAAATGGGTGTAAAAGCAAACCATATGCTCTTCCTGATACTTAACTGAACCAGTAGAAAAAAATTACCACATAGCATTCTTGAGACACAGTATAACTGTTTAAGTATGCACAAATATGGCTATATATACTGTATTTTTGATTTGAGTTTTACAAAGGGGAAATTTTGGCTACATATGACTCTTCATGAGCTCAACTCTGACTTACATCAAAGGCAACTCCACTGTATAGCTGTTTTGACAAAATTGCTAATAATAAAATAGTTTTGCAACTGATTATTTGGGGGTTAAATAAAAGACAGCTAACAACAAAAATCTCTACATCACTGATTTAAGGTAAAAGTTATTTTGTTGGAGGTGGTGGCAAAAAATAAGAAAACAATTTGATTCATTTGGGGAATCTGGCTGAAGATTAATGGTCTTAAGTTTAACCAACAGTGGAAGATTTTAACACCCAGCACATCATCTACCCTCTTCATTAGGAATAACTGGATACTAACAGAAGGCACCCATGACATTTATCTTAGGAAGAATTGTTTACATTTATAAAATGAATTGAAAAAGGCAAAAAAAAAAAATACTATCCAAGGACTGTAATAAAAATATTTTAAACAATTTGATAAGCTTAAAAACCCAGCCAAAACCCATCCCTCCAGAAGATTAAATATTAATGAAGAAAAACAAACTCATGTAATTCCAGAGATCAGAAATCATGATCCTCTTATAAGTAGTATGTTTTTATTATTTTAATCTTTTATGGTTGAAAACTAGCTCTAAAAAAGAACTGAGAACATGTCAGCTTGGCATTTTAGTCTGAAAGTCTCCTCTTAAAAAAAAAAAAAGCAATACTTCCTCCCAATAGGGCACCTTTCTCATAACTGATCTTTGTCCAAAATCAGAAGCAGTTTCTCCAGAAAAAGCCAATCAATACACAAGATATAGTATTTCCTTATAGATTTTTTTAAACAAGAGCACGACAACATTAATGAAATAAGTTTAATACAAGAAAATAATGTTGTAACTCAAAACAAACTGCTTTTTGTTTAATCTCACTTTTTTTTTTTGATTCTATACTAGATGACCACTATTCTTAAAGCTTAAAATAAATTGGGAATACAAGTCAAAACCAGGGCCTAATTAAATAAAATGGAACACCGAAAATCTTAATTTGACAAAAGTAAACTCAACAACACCGTTTAAATTAATTGGGAAAATTTTAATCAATAAGCATCAAACGCACTTTACATTGGGAACTGCAATACTGAAATCATGACATTTTAAATATTTTCCTCAAAAAAGGTTAGTGATTATCTTTTTCCTGGGAAACATGGAAATCCAACTATAACATTAAAGTGGTCGGTCTAGGTCACTGTGTTTTAGTTAATGCTAATATTTAAACAGATATTCACATTCCATGCCTACAATAAGGTAGACTGTGAACTACCTGTATTGCTGAATTTTAGCCAAAATTCCATGAGATAATTTAGAGGAAAGTCAAATTTCTGAAGTGCAAACTCATAAAACTTTACATTGGGATTGCTTTTTTGCTTCAATTGTATCTGACCTGACAATACCGGCAAGTTTTCTTTCCTAATTCCTTGGAAAAATATTTCTCCAATAAGTCCTATGTCTTCTCTACTATGGATTGTTTTTAAGATATCAGCTCTGTGGTTAGTTTCCCACAGTTGATAAAAATCTATCAAAAACACCATAATATACAATTAGCAAGGGAAATAGTTGTTTTTCTAAGGCTGCAGGAACAGGAAAGAAATAGCACTTCTTATTTGTATAAGCACAAACACCTTTTAAATCTAGTCATACTGCATAAATCCAATATAGTATTCAAAAGTTCTATAAAAATGAACAAAAGATACTTATTTACTTCCACTGCTCCAAGAGTCAAACATTAGATCTGCATGAGAGTTGCACTGTAGCCATTTGCTGGTCCGGTTGAAGAGTTCAAAGTCCTTTTTGTTATTTGGCCCAATGACGTCCACATCCCAGATAAATCCAGTTCAAAAAACGGAAATTAGGGCGAAGACTCCGTATAACAAAGCACAGGGATATGCTACTAGAAGTTGCTGTCCTTCCATGGCTAATGCAGAAATAAAAATTTTGGAAGCAGAAAAACTACACCATCCAATAATTCCAGCAGTAAGAATGATTCCTACCATTCCTCTGTAACAGACAAAGAAAAATGGAGAGTGGAGAGAAAAAGCAGAAAATGAGATTAGTTATGTAAAAGTACTACCAAAACCAATTCTTAAGTACTTAAAAATTAAATCACATGTAGATGTCTACAGAAATAACCAAGATCTTTCTTGAAATGCTGATGTATCTCAGTTAATTCAGTTATTTCATGTGATAGAAAGCTTATCTGTAACATATTTTGCTTCTTAATATAGCACAATTTCTCAAACTTGGCAGCACTGACATTTGGCCTGTGTGGGCTGCTGCTGAGGGCTGTTCTGTTCATTATTAGGACATTCAGCAGCATCCCTGGCCTCTAGCCATAAAAATACCCATTGTAGCCCTGCTCCTCCAGAGTTCTGACAACTGAAAGTGTCTCCAGACATTGCAAAGTATCCCCTTGTAGCAAAACTGCCCCTGGCTGGAAAACACTGTTTTAGTAGAAACACTGTCTTTAAAATTCAAATATAAACATATCAATTTTAACAAATGAGAAGAGTGAAGCAGTTTCTACACTGAAAATCTGAAGCATTTTCATCCAAAACAGGGACACTGTGAGGCCATCACCCTTCCAAATCTCTAGTATCAGTTGATACATACTCTTCTCCTATGCCTTCTTTTCCACTCTAGGTATAACAAAGCTCAATCTTTCCTCCAGCACTAGCCAGAAGGAGGGGACTGAACTACTGAGAGAGCATCTGTGCACTGGCCATGAGAAGCAACTTTATGAGCAATAATATATACCTCTCTCTTTAATCCTTAAAGTATTATTTTAAAATAACACAACTTTAAAGTTGTGTACAAGGATATTTGAGAACACAGTAGGCTAGAAACAGTCTCTTGACATAAAAAGTTCCAGTTTTAGTTAAGAAGCTTCTAAACAGAGAATATGCATTTATTATTCATTCACTTAGTATATGCCTGATATAGTTAAGAAATGAGATATTAAAAAAAAAAATCAAAAAGAAGGTAAGTATAATTTTTAACAACCTGATCTCTTCCATCCAATATTTAAGCTAACAATCACCTGTGCTCAGTTTGTTTATGGACACTGGTAAGTTTACCTAAAACTATTGAAATTCCTTATGATATGGAAAGCAGAGATGGTATACATGATTTTTAAATTTATTCTCACTTCCATTATTCATCTCTGAAAAGTATGTAACACAGTCTTCATTTATAACAGCCACTATTTGTTTACTGAATCAGTGATTTACCTCAAACTGATAGTGAACTAAATTCTATTACACAGAATTGGTCAATCAACTCCCAAAATAAAGATCAGTACTTACTGCAAAGAAAATATCACTGCAAAGCTAGAAAGCAGGATCATAGGAAGAAGACAATATCCAAGGACACTTGCCACACAACCAAATGAAACACCAGTCATACTCATTAAGTTCAATAAACAAAACATTCCTAGGCATCCAATTGCACTGATCCCATATACGTAGCCAAACTGGATTTTCCCAGCCTATGGGTAACAAAAAGATGACATGTTAGAGGGCAAAGAAAGTTACTTTGGGCTTCTTTCACCTAAAATGGTACTTGTAGAAGATATTTAATTTGTGAGGATTAAAATCCACAGAGGTGTCTATTCTTTATACAGGGAAGTAAAACAGTGAGCAGACTGCCTTTTCTCTTTCTTAAGAAATTTAAAGTACCCACCTCTCAACACACAGATACTCAGGATTTCATTTTCTAGCTACCATTTGACTTTGGCATAGAATTCAACAAATAAAGATATAAAACCATTGTAGAATCACCTCAAGTCATAGATTTCTAAAAAGAAATCTGGCTGATTTTAAGCAAATAAACTACCAAAACAAGATGGAAAGTCATTCAAATATTTGGATAGTAGCTAATATCACTTGAACACACCCAACTCCACCAAAATTGCCCTGAAACAACTTATTTTCATTGGCAGATATGGTCATAATCGTTTTAACAGCAGAAATAATTTCATCATTGACTTTGCTGCTGCTGCTGCTAAGTCACTTCAGTCGTGTCCGACTTTGTGCGATCCCAGAAACGGCAGCCCACCAGGCTCCCCTGTCCCTGGAATTCTCCAGGCAAAAACACTGGAGTGGGTTGCCATTTCCTTCTCCAATGCATGAAAGTGAAAAGCAAAAGTGAAGTCGCTCAGTTGTGTCCAACTCTTAACGACCCCATGGACTGCAGCCTACTGGGGTTTTTTCAGGCAAGAGTCCATGCGATTTTTCAGGCAAGAGTACTGGAGTGGGTTGCCACTGCCTTCTCCTATCATTGACTTTATATGGCTGTTAAAGGAATTAGGAGAAAGGAAGCCAGGATAAGCAGGGAGCCAGGGTTCTGTGGGGAGGGGAGGAGAAAAGAAAAGTGATTAACTACTGGGCAAGGGGAATATAATGGAAGATATTTCTTCTTTCATTCTTTTTCCAAATTGTTGGTTGCTTTATACAGTTCTCTGACAAACAAGCAAAAACTTTAAAAATTTTATGCTCTTAAAAAAGACATCACTAAACAATCTTAGGACAATAAACATGAGCTTAACTGGAGTTAGTACTCTTAGTCACGCTAAGTGTACAAACACTGCATTTAGGTCATGCTATCACTAAAATCAGTCTGTGGAAAAGCCTTTAAAAAGTTCTGGTTTGTCACACATCTGACATATGAAACTCAATTATGAAAATACCTCTACAGATTACATTAATGGAAAACTCCCTGGGATTTTTGTTAGAATCAATACTTGTTTGTGTAAATATTTGATTAAGAGTGTAAAAGTTTAAAAAGGTTTATTAATAATAATAAAATCTGACACTGGGTACAATGCAGTAAAACTTTGAATCAGATCAGATCAGTTGCTCAGTCGTGTCCGACTCTTTGCGACCCCATGAATCACAGCACGCCAGGCCTCCCTGTCCATCACCCACTCCCGGTACTTTGAAAAGTATTCTCATATAACCTGTCTTAATCTCCAAAACAATCTTGTTAGGTTGGAGGCACATGATTATTTATCAGAGGGAAGTGAAGGGTGAAATCAAGGGCAGATTAGAAGCACTGAGTTCATGCCTAGCTTTTCTGACTAAAAGTTCCATCTTTAATTCATTATATTGTTTCTCTCTTCTAATTCAGAAGAGGACATAAGATAAAATAAAACAAACATTAACAATTATATTTACAATTTCTCATTTTCAATATGCTTCAATATTCTTAGAGAGATGAGAGACAGAGACTAAAGCTTCTTGTCTTTTATTTATTCATTAAATATTAAAATAATATACAGGAAAGACCAGCACTTATGCAACAAAACACTACTCAAGGACAACTTAAAAAAAAAAGAAGGAATTCTGATGAGCGACTAAAGCTACATGTTATTTATTAACAATTTTCCCTAATAATTGGACCACTTATTAGAATAAGAAATGATTTCTAAATATACCATATTATCAATGGTGAAGTGACAAATATGTATAAACTTAAAAACTCAATACCTTTTAAGACACATCAAAACTTGATGTAAAAGAAGAGTCTTAATAAAGGCTCTTGGTGGAATATTTAAATTCCATTCTTTAATCTCACACTGAGAGTTCCAACTAGAATCTTACCAGTAACAATGTAGCTCCAAAAGCAAGGCAAAAAACCATTGGTCCTGCCAAATCAGTCTCATTCATGATGCTGCCATCTGCTACCTTCAAGGGGTGTAAAACTGTGAGTGTTTTTTGCCAGATGTGGTCAAAATTGATACCCAATTCTAAAGAAAAAGAAAATAAGAAAGTCAATTAGGATTTGTGATATACTTTCAGTTTACCAGAATTTATGTTGTAACAGGGTGAAAAAAAAAATGAAACAACCAGTATCAAAAAAGTGATCTAGCAACATCAGATGATATTATTTTAGTGAGTCCTCAATCCATCTTTACTGATTACGGTGCTTATTCCACAAATATCAAACCTCTGGTTTGGTGTTAGAAAAAGGTAAGGACATAATGAATCAGACACTCTGAGCTATGACTTTATAGTAAAGAATACACAGACAGCATTCATAGTAAGGGGCTCTATACCCGGGGCTTCAGAAACACAGGAGGCCCTGCGAAAACGTATACAAAACTATGTCTTCTATGTATATAAGTGCATTTTTCTGAGAAGAGTATGTATAGCTTTCACTGGACTTCCAAAGGGTATCTGATGTCCCCCCAAATTTTTAGAACTATTGCTTTTTGGGTTTGCAGATACAATTTGAAAAACACCATACACTGATGTTACTGGCTCTATCAGTTTGTTTTCATTCAGAACAGTCAACACCATGCTATTTCCTCTCATTTCTTCCACTGACAGAATTTCATCATCAATAATCTAAAGTAAAAGTTACTTTGCTCACATATTGACATACTTTATTATCACTAATATAAAGATCTATTAAAAAAATCTGGTTCTTTCTGGCTCAGTGTTGTTTGAAATGAGTCACTTAGTAGAAACCTTTTTCCTACAACCTTATTCTTTTAAAGACAAGAGGAACTCCTCCAAACAAAGATTTACTAGAGTACTATCAAGAGTTGCAACCAACTGTACCTTCTAATAAAGGTGGTTCATCCTCAAAGTTGTTTCCATAGAATGGCTGAGGCGTAGTTGGAGTATATGCCTGAGTTGGCTGGAAAATCTGCCCGGTGTATGGCTGTTGTGGCTGCATCATGTCTGCGGGGACAAACCGGCCTTGGTGCGAGTAGTCATAGCCAGCATACTGTCTAAAAAGCCAAGTAAAGTAAACATGCCTCAGAATTCTGTCAACACCCAAATTTGATTGATATCCCTGACAGGCAGGAATTGTCATGCTATTTTCAGAATATCTACTTTGCCAGTTTTTATAAATGGTGGTTGAAATTAACTACTAAGATCAAGCTAATTATCTACAACAAGACAGATGGGTCACGGTAGAGAGTTCTGACAAAATGTGGTCCACTGGAGAAGGGAATGGCAAACCACTTAAGTACTCTTGCCTTGAGAACCCCATGAACAGTATGAAAAGGCAAAAAGACAGAACACTGAAAGATGAACTCCCCAGGTTGGTAGGTGCCCAACATGCCACTGGAGATCAGTGGAGAAATAACTCCAGAAAGAATGAAGAGATGGAGCCAAAGCAAAAACAACACCCAGTTGGGGATGTGACTGGTGATGGAAGCAAGGTCCAATGTTGTAGAGAGCAATATCGCATAGGAACCTGGAATGTTAGGTCTATGAATCAAGGCATATTAGAAGTGGTCAAACAGGAGATGGCAAGAGTGAACGTTGACATTTTAGGAATCAGAGAACTAAAATGGACTGGAATGGGTGAATTTACATCAGATGACCATCATATCTACTACTGTGGGCAAGAATCCCTTAGAGGAAATGGAGTAGCCATCATACTCAACAAAAGAGTCTGAAACGCAGTACTTGAAGGCAGTCTCAAAAATGACAGAATTATCTCTGTTCGTTTCCAAGGCAAACCATTCAATATCATGGTAATCCAAGTCTATGCTCAGACCAGTAATGCTGAAGAAGCTGAAGTTGAAAGGTTCTATGAAGACCTAAAAGATCTTCTAGAACTAACACCCCAAAAAGATGTCCTTTTCATTATTGGGGACTGGAATGCAAAAGTAGGAAGTCAAGAAACACCTGAAGGCAAATTTGGCCTTGGAGTACAGAATGAAGCAGGGGAAAGGCTCATAGAGTTCTGCTAAGAGAATGCAATGATCATAGCAAACACCCTCTTCCAACAACACAAGAGAATGCTCTACACAAGGACGTCACCAGATGGTCAACACCGAAATCAGATTGATGAGATTCTTTGTAGCCAAAGATGGAGAAGCTCTATACAGTTAGCAAAAACAAGACCGGGAGCTGACTGTGGCTCAGACCATGAACTCCTTAATGCCAAATTCAGACTGAAATTGAAGAAAGTAGGGAAAACCACTAGTCCATTCAGGTATGACCTATATCAAATCCCTTATGATTTTACAGTGGAAGTGGGAAATAGATTTAAAGGACTAGATCTGATAGAGTGCCTGATGAACTATGGATGGAGGTTCATGACAATGTACAGGAGACAGGGACCAAGACCATCCCCAAGAAAAAGAAATGCAGAAAAGCAAAATGGCTCTCTGAGGAGGCCTGAAAAATAGCTGAGAAAAGAAGAGAAGTGAAAAGCAAAGGAGAAAAGGAAAGATATACCCATTTGAAGGCAGAGTTCCAAAGAATAGCAAGGAGAGATAAGAAAGCCTTCCTCAGCGGTCAATGCAAAGAAATAGAGGAAAACAATAGAATGGGAAAGACTAGAGAGCTCTTCAAGAAAATTAGAGATATCAAGGGAACATTTCATGCAAAGATGGGCTCGATAAAGGACAGAAATGGTATGGACCTAACAGAAGCAGAAGATATTAAGGAGAGGTGGCAAGAATACACAGAAGAACTGTACAGAAAAGATCTTCACGACCCAGATGATCACAATGGTGTGATCACTGACCTAGAGCCAGACATCCTGGAATGTGAAGTCAAGTGTGCGTTCAGAAGCATCACTATGAACAAAGCTAGTGGAGGTGATGGAATTCCAGTTGAGCTATTTCAAATCCTACAAGATGATGCTGTAAAAGTGCTGCACTCAATATGCCAGCAAATTGGGAAAACTCAGCAGTGGCCACAGGACTGGAAAAGGTCAGTTTTCATTCCAATGCCAAAGAAAGGCAATGCCAATGAATATTCAAACTACCGCATAATTGCAGTAATCTCACACGCTAGTAAAGTAATGGTCAAAATTCTCCAAGCCAGGCTTCAACAGGACGTGAACTGTGAATTTCCTGATGTTCAAGCTGGTTTTAGAAAAGGCAGAGGAACCAGAGATCAAGTTACCTACATCTGCTGGATCATCAAAAAAGCAAGAGAGTTCCAGAAAAACATCTACTTTTGCTTTATTGACTATGCCAAAGCCTTTGACTGTGTGGATTACAACCAACTGTGGAAAATTTGAGAGATGGGAATACCTGACCACCTAACCTGCCTCTTGAGAAATATGTATGCAAGTCAAGAAGCAACAGTTAGAACTGGACATGGAACAACAGACTGGTTCCAAATAGGGAAAGGAGTATGTCAAGGCTGTATATTGTCACCCTGCTTATTTAACTTATATGCAGAGTACAACATGAGAAATGCAGGGCTGGAGGAAGCACAAGCTGGAATCAAGATTGCTGGGAGAAATATCAATAACCTCAGATATGCAGATGACACCACCTTTATGGCAGAAAGCAAAGAACTAAAGAGCCTCTTGATAAAAGTGAAAGAGGAGAGTGAAAAAGGTGGCTTAAAACTCAACATTCAGAAAACTAAGATCATGGCATCCAGTCCCATCACTTCATGGCAAATAGATGGGGAAAGAGCGGAAATAGTGTCCGGCTTTATTTTTCTGGGCTCCAAAATCACTGCAGATGGTGACTGCAGCCGTGAAATAAAAAGATGCTTACTCCCTGGAAGGAAAGTTATGACCAACCTAGAGGGCATATTAAAAAGCAGAGACATTACATTGTCAACAAAGGTCCGTCTAGTCAAGGCTATGGTTTTTCCAGTACTCATGTATGGATATGACTGTTGGACTATAAAGAAAGCTGAGTTCCGAAGAATGAATGCTTTTGAATATGTTATTTTTTGCAAGTGCATAAACGTCTTTAAGAAAAATCATTGATTTCAAACAGTGAAAAATAAGCATCTTTCTTGTGAAAGCTTTCTGAATATAACAGAACATAATTAACATAATTATGTTAATTAATTTAGTTCTTTTAATTTTTTAAAGTAAATGTACACTTATTATCTCTGTTGCTATGTACTGTAACAAATCTTACACTTTAGAAGTGGACCTTGCTATGGCTTTTTTAATGATGAAAACAACTGAAGAATATTGAAGTGGAACAGAAGAATATTGAAGCAATAGCTTTTAATGATCTGTTTCACCATGTTTGGAAAAATATGACCTATCTATCAGTGGGACTAATTCAATTACACAGTAAGAAATAAAGAAGGAATTATTTTAAAGGTAAGACATTTTAAAAATGAGAGCTGAGATGCCTTAGAGATCTTTTAGTCTCTAATTCTCTTTAAAAATTTATAGTCGCTTTTTCAAAAATATAAAAACCTAATGACCTCATTATTACTTGAGATTTTAAAGTTAAATCTAATTTTTAAATTAACTGAACATCTTGATTAAAATCAAATCAAAGGTGGAATTCCTTGGTGATACAGTGGATGGGAGGTTCGCCTGCCGATGCAGGGGATACTGGGCTTGATCCCTGGTCTGGGAAGATTGAATGTGCTGAAGTGCAACTAGGCCCACAGGCCTCAACTACTGAGCCCAAGTGTGCCTAGAGCCTGTGTTCTGCAACCAGAGAAGCCACCACAGTAAGAAGTTCGTGCACTGCAACAAAGAGTAACTCCTGCTCGCTGCAACTAGTGAAAGCCTACCTGCAACAACGAAGATCCAGTGCAACCAAAAATTAATTAATTTAAAAAACCAATAATAAATTAAAATTTCAACTACACATAGCTCATATTCTGTCTTATCATGCTAGTCCAATACATGCTTAAAAATACTATTATTTTTCTGGCTATAAAATATACTGATAGAATGCACTGCAGCAATATTTTAATGGCAAAAAACAGAAACCAAAACAATATAAATATATATCTGTAACTACACTGTGACATGGGCATAGATTACTATGCATCTGTTAAACAGAATGAGGCAGTTTTGTCGGTACTCTAAAGAAATGATAATCAAAAACATTTAGTGGAGAAGAAAAAAAACTAATATTCAGGAACTTCTCTGGTGGTCCAGGGGTTAATAAGACTCCAGTGGAGGTTCAAACCTCTTGTCCTCGTCAGAGAACTAAGAGCCTGCATGCCATTCAGTGTGGCCAAAAAACGCATAAATAAATAAATTAAATTTTTAAAACAGAAAAAAAAAAAAACTAATAAGCAGAATAGTACACATTATATGCACCCACTGTGACTATGCTTTTTATAATATACATGCATATCTAAGTGTATGTGTGTTTTATATACATATACATTATATACATAATTATATAGGTAAAGCGACCCAAAAACAGGTGAAGTAAGACACTTAATTTTCAGATAAAAATCCTATATAGTTATTATTTGTTGAAATTCATTAACTCTAAAATGTTATATGTAATATATAGCTATGGAAATTTCCCAAAACATACATAATAACTTTTTGAATAGTACTGTGTAAAGTGTTTAATGTGAATTGCCTCACATTATTCTCACTACTCTAGAAGGTTAATTTTATCATCCTCTTCATTACCAAAATGTGTAAACTGATATTTGGGTTATCCACAGTGGTGCAAGGATTCAAAACCATACTTTCTAATTCCAGTAGCTAACTCTTATAACAACTGTAATAAAAATCACCTTCAAATCCTGACATCAAAATGTTATTTTTTTTTTCCTGTATATGCATTTCCCCGGTCATTTTGGTATGCAAATACTTTGATTACTATTTATTTACTTACTTACTTATACACACACATACACACACACAACCCCCATGGGGCTAGCTGGCTGAATTAGGATAAGAGCACACATCTTCTAATTTAGTAGAATATGCTATAGTGCCATCTCTCTAAGGATGTATCATAAATTCACCTTAGAGTTCACGGAAAAAGTAGAAAAGCTCCATATGGAGGTTTGTACAATCTGCATAAACAGATTGTATTTTATTCTCTTTCTTCAGGGAGAGAAAGACAGAGAATATAAATGTGTATGCAAGAGAAAAAACAAAAAGAATGACATAAACCCATGGTTCTCAAACTCCTTGATCTTAGAACCCATTATACTCTTAAAATTTGTTATTGAGAACTCCTAAAATTTTTTATGTGGGTAATATCTATCAATATTTTTTCATTTTAGAAATTAAAACAGAAATGTTTAAAATACTTATTAACATGTTAAAGTAAGATTAAATCTATTATATGTTACCGTAAACTTTTTTAAATGAAAAAGCTTTTTCAAGGCAGCTGAAAATTCTTATATCTGCCTCTGTAATCATTCTGTTGTGTGATGTACCATTTACTTGAAGTATGTGAAGAAAATCTAGTGTTGCAGACATGTGGTTGGAAAATAGAGAGAAATCTTTTCAGATTATCATTAATATTCTTTCTGATACATCAAAGCACAAAGCAAAGTCATAGTTTTTTAAACTTGCAATGTGGCAATTGGAAAGAATGTTAATGAAATGTCTTGTACTTTGACTGGATCCTTTCTTTACTCATGTATATAATTTTGTAACATCATGCCTTGGCCATTTAGAAAATATTAATATGAGTTATGCAGATGTTCCAAATATAGACTCACTTAATATGAAATATATGTATATAAATTATATTTGTTAATATTATCACTGATCTCATCAGAAAATAATTACTGGGAAGCTGACAAGTTCACAGTGATGGATACAAGTTTTTCAAAATGCTTATTTTTGCCTGAAAATGTGAATCTGATCATTGGCCCCACATACTGTCAACTGCTTTCCTTGAAGTAACAGGTCACTTCATTCATTTTTGAGAAATTATTCAAGTCTGAATAACCATAGTTTGTCTGTCAGATGTTCTTTCCAAAAAAAAGGTTTCCATGAAAAAGTGGCTGATTCAGCTTGTGACTCAAAACTGCATAGGTGCTTTTCCTAGAGATAATTATTATACTTTAGTATGAAGTAGAAGTGCTTTAGAACTGTTTCCCATTTTGTCACATAGGATATTTTAAAAATGTATATGGGTCAGGGTCAAGGGTCAGGATTTAAAACAATAATTCTTACAGCTTCACCAAGGATATCTTTAAATGAAATGGCTTCACTCACCCCCAACAAGTATGTGATGAAGAATACAATGATTACTAGAACAATTTGATGCCACTGTCTTGATTCACATTTAGGTACCAGCAGTTTTACCAATTATTGCTTTTGCAACATCAGTGCAAATGGCAACACACCTAAAAAGGTATAAAATGTCTCACTGTGTGTGTGTTAACCACTCAGTCATGTCCCACTTTGCGACCCCATGGACTGTAGTCCTCCAAACTCCTCTGTCCATGGGGATTCTCCAGGCAAGAGTACTAGAGTGGGTAGCCATGTCCTTCTCCAGAGGACCTTCCCGACACAGGGATCGAACCTGGGTCTCTGGCATTGCAGGCAGGTTCTTCACCATCTGAGCCACCACGGAAGATCAAAATGTCTCACTACTATTACAAAAATAGTTTTGATCTTTCAAAACCTCCTGGAAGGATCTCAAGGACACTCTGGGGTCTGTAGACAACACTTCAGAACCACTGATACAGACCCATAAATTTCATGTATAGAAGAGAAATAATGCAAGCAAATAAGAGCTTTAAATGTGGCACTATTATTCCTTCATCAAATGAAAGACAATACCATGGAATTTTACACTTTTCCTTTTCCGGCAGGATCTGCTCAGGAAAATTCCTGACTCACTCCTACTCATTTTAAACTAAAACATAATATGGTAGACATGACCTTTACAGACTAAATCAACACTTCTACAGCAGGAAAAGTAGCAGATGAAACCAATGCTCTCATAAGCACTCAGTATCGACAACAAAGACAAAGCCTCTTAACATACTGGATTGACAACTTAAGCTGATCAAAATCCATAGGTAGTCCATAAAGGTATTATCAGTTAAAGATGAAAAAATACTAGCTTTCAGTGCTTTAAAAAATACATAGTTGGTATTTCTATATATTTCATATACATATATATAATACAATGTCTAATAAGATGTTCATAAAACTCAGCAAATTGAGATCAAAGGTCCTTTTACTTTTTGGGTTTATTTTTTGTTATATGAATGTAAAGTGCCCATAGTGGAAACTATGCAAAATGTTAAAACTGACTTCATAGGGCAAATGTAGAACTATGAACTAATAATAACCCAAGTCAAACTTGAAGACAATTCAAGTCAGATTATATCTGAACCTGCATTTTCATCCACAGAGAGAGAGAAAAGTTAGCTGACCTTTGTTACCTAGTTGACGTAACAAAGTATTATTTGATAAACTGAGATAAAAATGTCATTAAGGGGCAGATCCAATTGAAGGCTCAATACAGAAGAGCTCAATTACTCTTAAAGTTCAGAAACTCAGTTATTACTGCTAACACACTAGTCTTATTTTTCTCAGCAATATCTATAAATTCATATTTATTAATTGGCAGTAACATTATATAAGCACCTGGAATAAAACTTCTTTACAAGCACTGAAGCAATGCTTACCAGTACATGATTTTTGTTGAAATGGAACTGTAAGGATAGTTAGCAACAGCATATCTAAAACAACTGTATACCTGTGGTGGATTCATTATGATATTTGGCATAACTAATACAATTTTGTAAAATTTTAAAAATAAAATAAAATTAAAAAAAATAATAAAAATACCAGTTAAAAATAAATAAATAAATAAATTTATAACCCATTTAATGATTAAAAAAAATAATAAAACAACTGTTCTATGGAGAACTGAAGTGAGATGCTAAGTGTACAGAGACGATAAGTTACACCTTTAAGAGATGCTAACAAGGACAGAAAGAAAGAAACATAAGAAAGGCAGAGATACATTTTCACTTGAAACCTAAGTGGAATAATTCTGTTGAGTTTAAACAATATCAATGGTTAAAAATACACCCAGGTCCACATACAGAGAGAGGTTTTCCAAAGCCCTATTGCAGCACTCCAGCCATTCTTACATTGATCTGCCCTGTCATACACTGAACAATCACAAAAAATACATATTTAGGTAAATGAATGGAGATTTCTCAACAGATTTTCTCCAATCCTGACCAATTAACTGATAAAAAGAGATAAATCGTCAATGGCATTATGTAATTTAGAATTAACAGAAAGAAGAAAAAGTGATTCAGAGATAGAGATTATTATTTACATGCTCACTTCCACTGTTTACTGTGTTAAGTTTTAGGGGAAAAAAGCTTTACAATGTACCCAAATAAGCAGATTCCAGGTTTCTTTTGTTTTTGCTTTTGTAAAAAGTATAGCCTATACAAGACAAACCACAGTGTTAATTTCAACACGACCTAATACTAATGCTTCTTTCAGACTAGATACACACCCTTTACATGCCCTCATCCTGGGACAGTCTTCATGGTTTTTAATTCAGGGTCCATATGCACATTAGTTAACACATGAACCGTCTGGACGTTATACACACATTAATACCGATGTCTGACTACAAACGTGGATTTCTCAGAAACAGGCCCCTAGTTTGGTTCAGATTCTCTAAGGGATCCTGGACCATCTAAAAATGGTTAAGTAACCCTGGTAGAAGAAACTCCTTCACTAAAAGGGAGGCTGAGAAGATTAATCTTAATGACTGAAGAAACTAAGATGGAAATGGTAACTCACTTCAGTGTCCTTGCCGGGGAGGTCCCATGGACAGAAGTGCCTGGTGGGCTACAGTCCATGGGGCTGTAAAGAGTTGGACATGACTGAAAGAATGAACACACACAAGAAACTAAGAATATGATGTTCTAGAGGAGACTGGTAAAAACCCTTCCTTTTTTTTTCCCCCCACAAACACCAGAAACTATGGAAAAAATACATTTTTTGTTGTTGTTGTTTTTGTTTTTTCAACAGTTCAGGACTGGAAGGTTTTGAGTCTCCGGCCCTGCGCCTCCCTCCATCAATCTGCAACTGGAAAGTTGCGAGTACTGACTGACCAAAAGTTTTGGTGTGAGAAGTAATAAAAGTGATTATCAGTTGCTATATGAAAACTACCTGATGAATCATAGTAGGGAGCTTACACTGTTCAACAGTGTCACTCGGTGCTTTCAGTTAACAATCGATACACTCTGAAAACTGGACTGATTTAACTACTAATGGAGCTGTCAAAAGATTTTAATTTTTAACTACTCTTGTGGTCTAAACAGCCTATCTCTAGCTACTTTACACTTATACCTGTACCCTAAATGATGTTCAAATACTGTACTAGAAAAAGGTTCTTCAAACAATCTATTTTGCCACTCATGGCACATGTGAGTATTTTGCAGAAAACACCAAATTCTAAAGAGGACAATGTCGTCCGACACAAACAAGTGTCAAGATCTCTCCGGAGGCAGGAAGATTACGTATGAAACGTCACATTCCTGATAAGCAACTTGTTCCCACATTCAGTCTTAGGCAGAACCAAACATTCAGGGTACATGCTTTCACTGCAATCTCGACAAAACAAACGGTCAAAGTTGAAATGTTACTTGCTATAGGGTCCTCCACTTCCTCCATAATCGTAGGACTGCTGTGACTGGTCATCGATGCTGTAACTTGTCTGGTAGAAATCCGTGTTTAAATTATCAAAGCCTGACATTGCAAATGATCTGCAACAGAAAATGGCAAAGACAGTTTATGACCAAGGGCCTCCTGAATTTGACCCAGACACTTTACTTAAGCGAATACCCTCAGAAGGCGGCAAATAATTCTTCTAGAATTTAGGGTTGCAGCATTTGGAAGGTGGGTCGCGGGGTGGGGTGTGCTAAAGAAATGTCTCTAAGTCAAGGCCCAGGAAGACACCTCCACTTCGAGGGGCTGATTAAGCCCTGGATAGGGGTGGGGATGCAGGAGGGGGGGGGGGGGGGTTCTGTGGGGTTTAAAATACCACCAACAACAAAGATGATTCGTCACCTCGGGATAGGGCTTTACAGCTTAAAACACGACAGCCTCTTTGCAAAATAAGGCGTGGGCCGGCCGGGAAAGCACATAGTCTCGCAGGATCCGCGTCAGCAAGGCCCGAAAGGGAGGGAGGGTCGGAGAGAAAGGACCCGGGCGCGGCGCCAAGCGGCGGCCACGAGCCGCCCTGCCCAGGTGCGGGGAGAAATCGAACATCATGCCACAGAACTGGGCACTCACCAAACGGGGAGGCAGCGGCGGCGGCGGTAGCTCTGGTAGCCCCCCAAACCCCCCAACTCAGCTAAGGACCCTGTACCGGACCGGTTGCTACGTGTCAGAAGGGCAAAGGACTGCTTCCGGGGCACGCCCGCTCGCGCAGGCGTGTTGGCAGACTTTGGGCTCGGGTTGGAGGGCTGAGGGCGGGGGGCGGGGTTGGCGGGGAGGTAAATGCGATATGGAGCATGCGCAGTATCGGCCAACTAATTCCGCGGCGGACTTACGGAAAGAGGGGGAAACTTCTGGCAGCTTGGTTAGCGGTGGAGGCAGAAAGGCGCAGGCACAGCAATTGTTGCTTACTACTTCATTGGAAGGACTGATGTTGAAGCTGAAGCTCCAACACTTTGGCCACCTGATGCGAAGAGCTGACTCATTTGAAAAGACCCTGATGCTGGGAAAGATTGAGGGCAGGAGTAGAAGGGGACGACAGAGGATGAGATGGTTGGATGGCATCACAGACTCAGTGGACATGGGTTTGGGTGGACTCCGGGAATTGGTGATGTACAGGGGGCGCTGGCGTGCTGCAGTCCATGGGGTCGCAAACAGTCGGACACAACTGAGCGACTGAACTGAACTGAACTTCAGAATGAGAATTGCTTTGTAGACCTAGTGCCTGGGTGAAGGCGTGGAAACACAGATACACACACTAACCCCAAATGAGACAAACAAAAATAAAGAAATAAAAAGAAACATATTTCCTGCAAACAAAATAACAAAAAGACATAAACTATTAAAAAAAAAAAGTATACTTTAGAAAGAGAAGAGCAGCTACCTTTTGAGATTTTATGCTCCATAAAGAATTTCTGAAATTGCTCATGCAATTATGTAATTTATCACCTTTTACAAATAATTTGATGATTGATGTATGTACTATCTGCTCAGTGGTAAAGAATCTGCCTGCCAATACAGGAGACATAGGAGACTTGGGGTTCCATCCCTGGGTTGGGAAGATCCCCTGGAGGAGGAAATGGCAACTCGATCCAGTAATCTTGCCTGGAAATTTCCATGGACAGAGGACCCTGGTGGGCCGCAGTCCTGACTGAGTGAGCACACACATACACACACACACACACCCCATCTGCAGAATTCTAGGTAGAATTACTATATCCCGATTTGCTAGAGACAATCTCAGTTGTCCCATTCTAACCCTGTTTTTTCCAGTATAATTATTAATTTTGTTCCCCTTTCATTTTCAAAAATATTAGTGTGGCTGATCAATTATATATTGTACTCTCTTTAAGCTTCACTACCTAGGAAGCAGTTTCTAGTTACCAGCAATGTGCATTAATATATTACTTCATTTACTTAGTGATCTTACTGAAAAAAATTCTGGTCTGTTTATTCTGATGTTTCCACTTTTTTCCTGTCCAAAAGAGATATTACTCTCAAACTTGAACAAAATACAAGAATATGAGAGTTAAAAATTACTTGCTTATGAATGAATTGTTAAAGATGTTACTCAACTTCTGCTTCTGTCCATGAGAATAATTACTATATTTACTGATTTTCTTTCTGCTTCAATCCTGGCCCCAAATGAGAAGCCAAGCAATAAAATTGTTATATGATTAAATTTTCCTTATTTTTTGTTGAGTAGCCTGCAGAAGCCCCTTGGGGATTCTGAGAATATCAATCAATTTCATAGCTAGTAATGAGGTCAGGGGCAGCGGCCGAGAGTACCAGACTGCGAGGGCGCAGGAACTGTGGAGAGGAGCTACCCCGCGTCTGAGGTCGGGGGAAGGGGGGGGGCGGGGCGGCGGCCGAGAGGAGTTACCCCGCATCCGTGGTCAGGGGCGGCAGCCGGGAGGAGATACCTCACGCCCCTAAGCCCCAGGCCAGGGGCGACGGGTGGGAGGAGCTAACCCACGCCCCCACGCCCGAGGCCAGGGCCGGCGGCCAGGATGAGCAACCCCACGCCGGAGGCCAGGAGCAGTGGCCGGGAGGACCAACCCCACGTTCAAGGAGCTGTGGCTATGCGGGCGCTGGAGGGCCTAGAGAAGCTATCCCACGTTGAAGGTCAGGAAGGGTGGCGGTGAGGAGATAGCCCTCGTCCAAGGTAAGGAGCAATGGCTGCGCTTTGCTGGAGCAGCCGTGAAGAGATACCCCACAGCCAAGGTAAGAGAAACCCAAGTAAGACGGTAGGTGTTGCAAGAGGGCATCAGAGGGCAGACACACTGAAACCATACTCACAGAAAACTAGTCTATCTAATCACACTAGGACCACAGCCTTGTCTAACTCAATGAAACTAAGCCATGCCCGTGGGGCAACCCAAGACGGGCGGGTCATGGTGGAGAGATTTGACAGAATGTGGTCCACTGGAGAAGGGAATGGCAAACCACTTCAGTATTCTTGCCTTGAGAACCCCATGAACAGTATTAAAAGGCAAAATAATAGGATACGGAAAGAGAAACTCCCCAGGTCAATAGGTGCCCAATATGCTACTAGAGATCAGTGGAGAAATAACTCCAGAAAGAATGAAGGGATGGAGCCAAAGCAAAAACAATACCCAGCTGTGGATGTGACTGGTGACAGAAGCAAGGTCCGATGATGTAAAGAGCAATATTGCATAGGAACCTGGAATGTCAGGTCCATGAATCAAGGCAAATTGGAAGTGGTCAAACAAGAGATGGCAAGAGTGAATGTCAACATTCTAGGAATCAGCAAACTGAAATGGACTGGAATGGGTGAATTTAACTCAGATGACCATTGTATCTACTACTGCAGGCAGGAATCCCTCAGAAGAAATGGAGTGGCCATCATGGTCAACAAAAGAGTCCGAAATGCAGTACTTGGATGCAATCTCAAAAACTACAGAATGATCTCTGTTCGTTTCCAAGGCAAACCATTCAATATCACAGTAATCCAAGGCTATGCCCCAACCAGTAATGCTGAAGAAGCTGAAGTTGAACGGTTCTATGAAGACCTACAAGACCTTTTAGAACTAACACCCAAAAAAGATGTCTTTTTCATTATAGGGGACTGGAATGCAAAAGTAGGAAGTCAAGAAACACCTGGAGTAACAGGCAAATTTGGCCTTGGAATACGGAATGAAGCAGGGCAAAGACTGATAGAGTTTTGCCAAGAAAATGCACTGGTCATAACAAACACCCTCTTCCAACAAAACAAGAGAAGACTCCATACATGGACATCACCAGGTGGTCAACACTGAAATCAGATTGATTATATTCTTTGCAGCCAAAGATGGAGAAGCTCTATACAGTTAGCAAAAACAAGACCAGGAGCTGACTGTGGCTCAGACCATGAATTCCTTATTGCCACATTCAGACTTAAATTGAAGAAAGTAGGGAAAACCACTAGACCATTCAGGTATGACCTAAATCAAATCCCTTATGATTATACAGTGGAAGTGAGAAATAGATTTAAGGGCCTAGATCTGATAGATAGAGTGCCTGATGAACTATGGAATGAGGTTCATGACATTGTACAGGAGACAGGGATCAAGACCATTCCCATAGAAAAGAAATGCAAAAAAGCAAAATGGCTGCTGGGGAGGCCTTACAAATAGCAGTGAAAAGAAGAGAAGCAAAAAGCAAAGGAGAAAAGGAAAGATATAAATATCTGAACGCAGAGTTCCAAAGAATAGCAAGAAGAGATAAGAAAGCCTTCTTCAGCGATCAATGCAAAGAAATAGAGGAAAACAACAGAATGGGAAAGAATAGGGATCTCTTCAAGAAAATCAGAGATACCAAAGGAACATTTCATGCAAAGATAAACTCAATAAAGGACAGAAATGGTATGGACCTAACAGAAGCAGAAGATATTAAGAAGAGATGGCAAGAATACACAGAAGAACTGTACAAAAAAGATCTTCATGACCCAGATAATCACGATGGTGTGATCACTGACCTAGCGCCAGACATCCTGGAATGTGAAGTCAAGTGGGCCTTAGAAAGCTTCACTACGAACAAAGCTAGTGGAGGTGATGGGATTCCAGTTGAGCTATTCCAAATCCTGAAAGATGATGCTGTGAAAGTGCTGCACTCAATATGCCAGCAAATTTGGAAAACTCAGCAGTGGCCACAGGACTGGAAAAGGTCAGTTTTCATTCCAATCCCAAAGAAAGGCAATGCCAAAGAATGCTCAAACTACCGCACAATTGAATTCATCTCACACGCTAGTAAAGTAATGCTCAAAATTCTCCAAGCCAGGCTTCAGCAATATGTGAACCGTGAACTTCTTGATGTTCAAGCTGGTTTAGAAAAGGCAGAGGAACCAGATATCAAATTGCCAACATCTGCTGGATCATCGAAAAAGCGAGAGTTCCAGAAAAACATCTATTTCTGCTTTATTGACTATGCCAAAGCCTTTGAGTATGTGGATCACAATAAACTGTGTAAAATTCTGAAAGAGATGAGAATACAAGACCACCTGACCTGTCTCTTAAGAAATTTGTATGCAGGTCAGGAAGCAACAGTTAGAACTGGACATGGAACAATAGACTGGTTCCAAATAGGAAAAGGAGTACATCAAGGCTGTATATTGTCACCCTGCTTATTTAACTTCTATGCAGAGTACATCATGAGAAATGCTGGGCTGGAGGAAGCACAAGCTGGAATCAAGATTTCCAGGAGAAATATCAATAACCTCAGATCTGCAGATGACACCACTCTTATGGCAGAAAGTGAAGAAGAACTAAAGAGCCTCTTGATGAAAGTGAAAGTGGAGAGTGGAGAAGTTGGCTTAAAGCTCAACATTCAGAAAACTAAGATGATAGCATCTGGTTCCATCACATCATGGCAAATAGATGGGGAAACAGTGGAAACAATGGCTGACTTTATTTTTCTGGGCTCTAAAGTCACTGCATGATTTGGGAGAATGGCCTTGAAATATGTATAATATCATATAAGAAACGAATCGCCAGTCCAGGTTTGATGCAGGATACAGGATGCTTGGGGCTGGTGCACTGGGATGACTCAGAGGGATGGTACGTGGAGGGAGGTAGGAGGGGTTCCAGGATGGGGAGCACGTGTACACCCGTGGTGGATTCATGTTGATGTATGGCAAAACCAATACAATATTGTAAAGTAGTTAGCCTCCAATTAAAATAAATAAATTTAAATTAAAAAAAAAATCACTGCAGATGGTGATTGCTGCAATGAAATTAAAAGACACTTACTCCTTGGAAGGAAAGTTAGGACTAACCTAGATAGCATATTCAAAAGCAGAGACATTACTTTGCCAACAAAGGTCTGTCTAGTCAAGGCTATGGTTTTTCTAGTGGTCATGTATGAATGTGAGAGTTGGACTATAAAGAAAGCTGAGTGCCAAAGAACTGATGCTTTTGAACTGTGATGTTGGAGAAGACTCTTGAGAGTCCTTTGGACTGCAAGGAGATCCAACCAGTCCATCCTAAGGAATATCAGTCCTGGGTGTTCATTGGAAGGACTGATGTTGAAGCTGCAACTCCAATACTTTGGTCACCTGATGCGAAGAGCTGACTCATTTGTAAAGACTCTGGTGCTGGGAAAGATTGAGGGCAGGAGGAGAAGGGGACCACAGAGGATGAGACGGTTGGATGGCATCACCGACTTGATGGACATGGTTTTGGGTGGACTCCAGGAGTTGGTGATGGACAGGGAGGCCTGGCATGCTGCGGTTCATGGGGTCACAAAGAGTCAGATACAACTGACCGACTCAATTGAATATCATTTAAAAGAGTAGTTGATTTTAGGTTCATAAATATCTTTTCTCTCCTGGACTCTCCAAAAGTTCTTCCTGTCAATTCCAAAATTGGAATGTAATAATAGATCCCTCTTCCCATTCCCTGGTAATTAAATTTCTCGGCTTCACATGAAGTTTTTGAGCGGGCTGTAAGAGATTAGCCTGAATTCACGGAGATATCTCTAAAGTTAAAAAAAAAAAATAGACTGGTCTTCAAAGTCAATCAGGACAGCAAGTGTCTCAGAAAATGACCAAAACACTTCTCATTTGGCTGGTTTCCCATATTGAAAATTAGTAGCTCATATGGTAAAGAATCTTCCTGTAATGCAGGAGACCCAGGTTTGATCCCAAGGTTGGGAAGATCCTCAGGAGAAGGGAATGACAACCCACTCCAGTATTCTTGCCTGGAGAATCTCATGGACAGAGGAGCCTGGTGGGCTACAGTCTGTGGGGTTGCAAAGAATTGGACATCCCTGAGTGACTAACACTACCACTACTACTAAAACTGACAGGAACCTTGAAATTATTCATTTCCTACCTTCTGACTTTACAAGTAAGAATCTGAGGCCAAGAAATGTATTGGAAGACCTAAACTTAAACTGCTGCCTTGACATTTCTGACCCTGATGGGCTCTAAAAGCCTAGTTTGTAAATTGTTGTCTCAATAATTTCATCAACTAGGGGGCATAACTGGCAAGGCCCTACCCAGCAGGGAAGGCTGCACACCCGGCTAGTTCTTCCACCAGCCACACCAGCTATACCCCACCTGGTTGTCAACCTAATTGGTCTTACCTTACCAAGCGTGTCCCCCCACCATGGGAACCAGGGATCACCTCACTCCCCAAACACTGCAAAGTCTGTCTCCCACAGCCCCTGTGGGTTCATTCTATTCTGAATGCAATATCCACCATCGATGTGAACCTGAATGACTTGCAGTGTCCCCACAGGGACTGAGTGTATGTGATTAATAAACTGATGCCAATCTCATCTGTCTAGTGTTGAGTGTTGTATATTCAGCTAATCCCTCCTTCACCAACAAGGTGAATAGATAATCAGAACAAGGGATTTGATCAGGTATGTTAACATGACTTGTGTCAGATTCATCATTGTATCCTTATTGTGACTTGCAGATGGTAGTTAACAAATAAAGATGAGATGGTAAATGAGTAATTGCAACCATCTAATTACATCAGAAGCTTTGTTAGATTAAAGGTCATATTAGATTGACTTTGTGTCCCAACTCTAGGGCATAAAGTAGTGTCATCTTCTTGGTATGTTTGTATTTTATTTAACAACTATTTGTTGAGAATCTACCATGTGCCTGTTACTATATGCAACAAACAGACTCTGTGTCTGCCTCTTCGTGTATTAAGCTCGAAAGAGTCCTGTTCTTCCACCTCCCCTGCAGGGTGGCTGCACGCTGGCCCTCTTGAGTAGCCTGCTTAGAGAAACACTCCTGTTCCCCAGTATTTCCAACTTGATGAAGTCATCCTGAGATTCCATCAAGCCAAACTTGCCATTCCTTGTTTGTGATCTGGAATGTCCAGGCCAGGAAAAGTCTCTCATTTGCAGACCTGCTGCTTGGGAGAAAGTTTATAGTAACCTGCCAGTGAATGGCAGTGATAACTCCCTGCCTTAACTGAGAGGTCCTTATCGCTAAGACTCGCTAGTCCTGAGCTTAGTGCACATGAGGTCAGACACTGGGGTATCGCATATCTTGAGAACACTTTTCGTTTGTTTGTTTGTTTTCAAGTCAAGTGTGAGTGGATCCATGCCAATGGGAATCCACAAAAGCACTAATCTAATGCCTTGGCAATAACTTTTCTTAAATTCTCCTGTCATATTCCCAAAGACAGTTGTTCTTGTTCTAGTTATCTATTGCTTTATTTTAAAAAGACCTCAAAATTTGGTCACTTAAAAATACTAACATTAATTTCCCCCCCAAATCTGTAAATTTGGGCAGGGCATGGCAGGGATGCCTCGTCTATGTTTCATATGGCTTCAGCTGGGGAGGTGGGGGAAGTGGTGCTCAAAGGCTGCTTATTGCAGTCATCTAAAAGTTCTCTTGCATTTATATATGTCTGATTATTGCTGGCTGCACGACAGGGCCTTAGCTGGAGCTCTCATCCAGAACATCTACATGAGGCCTCTCCATGTGGCACGGGCTTCCTCAAAATACGGTGACTGGACTAAAGAAGAGCATCCTGAGAAGGAGCACCAGTCAGAATCTGTATCAACCACCATTTCTACACGATCCTCAGAAGTCACACAGCATCACTTCTGATGCATTCTTTTGGCTAGAAACAAGTCATGAAAGCTGATCCATATTCAAAGAAAAGGGAATTAGACTCCAACTTCTGGTAGAAGGCTATCAAAGATTTTTTCTACATGTTTTAAAACTACTGCTTCCAATGGCATACAAGTGGTAAAAAGAAAAACATGGTTTCTTTTGTAATCAGACAGATTGGTACATACTAGTAGCAATGAAGAAATGAAGTGAAAGAGAACAAAAGAATTCAAAATATGTATTAGATCCTGACATGTGAGTAAAGGGCTGCTTCAAGACTGGGTGTGTTAGTTGATATTTTGTGGTTCTGTAGGGATGGTCTGATCATGTGCATTTGGCACTGCTATTCAGTTACTATTGAAGTATTCTGCTTACTTATTATTATTACTTAGTTATCATTCCTCAGAAAAACATGGTCTCTGAACCAAACACTGTACTCATAGAATAAAGCAAGTTTGGATAACTGTTCTTTGGAACGCTTTCTCTACCTACAATACACAGCATTTGCTGTTTAGTTTTCTCATGATGCAAAAAAGGATGACTCTTTTGTTTCTAGAATTTCCTATCAGTAGAGTGTTTATGCTGTACTCATTTTGCCCCCTTGTGGCTTCTTATGCCCTCATTCCGTATTTACATTTAATGTTCACATTTTTTGGAATGTAAGAAGGGAAAGTACCACTCTGTCCCTTCTGCCATATGCCTCATTTTGCATGAGAAGATTTAAGACCCAGACAACTTGCGGGAATTGTCTGACGTCACACAATCAGATAGATTTAGAATTCAATATTGCTGTCTCATCCAAGTACAAAGAAGACCCACAAGAGTACAGCACTATTGTTCATTGATGAACAGGAAACAGTGTCAGGCAAGTGGGAGGTACTCAGTAAAAATTTGATAATAAAAATAATTAATCAATCAAGATTAGGATCAATATCTTTACATTCCATGCTTTATGCTGTTTACTACGTGGTCTGTCTTTTTATCTTTATCATATCTTTCTCATAGCACTTGACACTTGATTTATTTTACTTCACAACTATTTCAAATCCTTCAACTACTTTACCCATCACTTGTTTTGTCATTAGGATTATTACATTATCATTCACTTGTTCATTCAATTTCAGTGAGTACCAGCTGCCTTGGGCACTGTGCTACCTATAGGGCTACAACAAATTACTTACTTTTTTTTTTATTAAAAATTTTAAAATATAGTAAAATATATTACCATAAAATTTACTACCTCAGCTATTTTAAAGTATACAGTTCAATAGTGTTAAATATACTCACATGGCTGTGCAGCCAATCTCCAGAACTTTTTTACCTTGCAAAAATGAAACTCTGTATCCACTAAACAGCTTCCCATTGCCCTTTCCCCCAGCCACAGCTTCCACCCTTCTACTTTCTATTTCTATACATTTGACTACTTTAGATGCTTTATGTAAGTGGAATCATGCATTATCTTCGTGTGACTAGATTATTTCAGTTGGTCTAATGTCATCTACGAACAAAGCTAGTGGAGGTGATGGAATTCCAGTTGAGCTATTTCAAATCCTGAAAGATGATGCTGTGAAAGTGCTGCACTCAATATGCTAGCAAATTTGGAAAACTCAGCAGTAGCCACAGGACTGGAAAAGGTCAGTTTTCATTCCAATCCCAAAGAAAGGCAATGCCAAAGAATGCTCAACTGCTACTGCTGCTAAGTCGCTTCAGTGGTGTCCAACTCTATACGACCCCATAGATGGCAGCCCACCAGGCTCCCCTGTCCCTGGGATTCTCCAGGCAAGAACACTGGAGTGGGTTGCCATTTCCTTCTCCAAGAATGCTCAAAGTACCGCACAATTGCACTTATCTCACATGCTAGTAAAGTAATGCTCAAAATTCTCCAAGCCAGGCTTCAGCAATACGTGAACCGTGAACTTCCTGATGTTCAAGCTGGTTTTAGAAAAGGCAGAGGAACCAGAGACTATATTGCCAACATCTGCTGGATCATCAAAAAAGCAAGAGAGTTCCAGAAAAACATCTATTTCTGCTTTATTGACTATGCCAAAGCCTTTGACTGTGTGGATCACAATTAACTGTGGAAAATTCTGAAAGAGATGGGAATACCAGAACACCTGACCTGCATCCTGAGAAACCTATATGCAGGTCAGGAAGCAACAGTTAGAACTGGACATGGAACAACAGACTGGTTCCAAATAGGAAAAGGAGTACGTCAAGGCTGTATATTGTCACCCTGCTTATTTAACTTCTATGCAGAGTACATCATGAGAAACACTGGGCTGGAGGAAGCACAAGCTGGAATCAAGATTGCCAGGAGAAATATCAATCACCTCAGATATGCAGATGACACCACCCTTATGGCAGAAAGTGAAGAGGAACTAAAAAGCCTCTTGATGAAAGTGAAAGAGGAGAGTGAAAAAGTTGGCTTAAAGCTCAACATTCAGAAAACGAAGATCATGGCATCCGGTCCCATCACTTCATGGGAAATAGATGGGGAAACAGTGGAAACAGTGTCAGACTTCATTTTTCTGGGCTCCAAAATCACTGCAAATGGTGATTGCAGCCATGAAATTAAAAGACACTTACTCTTTGGAAGGAAAGTTATGACCAACCTAGATAGCATATTGAAAAGCAGAGACATTACTTTGCCAACAAAGGTCCATCTAGTCAAGGCTATGGTTTTTCCAGTAGTCATGCATGGATGTGAGAGTTGGACTGTGAAGAAAGCTGAGCGCTGAAGAATTGATGCTTTTGAACTGTGGTGTTGGAGAAGACTCTTGAGAGTCCCCTGGACTCCAAGGAGATCCAATCAGTCCATTCTGAAGGAGATCAGTCCTGGGTGCTTTTTGGAAGGAATGATGCTCAAGCTGAAATTCCAGTACTTTGGCCACCAATGCGAAGAGTTGACTCATTGGAAAAGACTCTGATGCTGGGAGGGATTGGAGGCAGGAGCAGAAGGGGACGACAGAGGATGAGATGGCTGGATGGCATTACCAACTCGATGGATGTGAGTTTGAATGAACTCTGGGAGTTGGTGATGGACAGGGAGGCCTGGTGTGCTGCAATTCATGGGGTCGCAAAAAGTTGGACACGACTAAGCGACTGAACTGAACTGAAGAGCATCTATATAGAAAATGTGTCAGAATTTCCTTCCTTTTAAGGCTGAATAATATTCCATTATATGTATATACCACATTTTGTTTAACCATTAATCCATTGATGGACACTTGGATTGTTTCTACCTTTTAGTTATTGTGAATAATGCTATTATGGCCAGTACCTGTTTGATATACTAATTTTACTTTTTATTTTTTGGCTATATACACAGAAGTGGAATTGCTCGATTATTTGGTAATTCTATTTTTAATTTTTTTGAGGGAGTTCCACACTGTTTTCTGCAGTGGATACATTTTATATTCCCACCAACAGTGTACAAGGGTTCCACTTTCTCCACAAACTTGCCAAGGCTTATTATTTTATTTATTTGATGATAGCAATTGTAATAGGTATGAGACAACATCTCATTGTGGTTTTAATTTGGATTTCCTTAGCGATTAGTGATATTGAGCATCCATTGATATGCTTTTTAGTCCTTTGTATAATTAAAAGAGGCACTTAATTCATCACTTGCTTCCTCTGTATACAAAGAATCTCCTGATAAGAGCCATTTCTTTCCTTTTTTCATTTCATATATCTCCATTTATTTAAGATCTGAATAATGATAAAATAATAACTAAAACTTATATTACATTTGTATCTGTTACATGTGAGGTATTGTTTTAAGTGCCTTATATCATTAACATATTTATTTCTGAAAACATCCTTGTAAGGTGGATACTATCGCTATCCTTAGTTTACAGAGGGTGGCATGGAGGCACAAGAAAGCATATGCCTTGTCCAGAGTCACATGGCTGCTAAACAGTAGAACCAGGATTTGTACCTTTGAAGTTGTCTTCAGAGTCTGTTTGCTTAACCAGATGTATTTTGCTTCTCTGAGACCCCCTCAATCTTTTTTATACCTTTTTAATATCACCTACATATTATGTGATATCTTCCTCAACACTTCTAATGTACAAGTTTGTATGAATTTGGGTTGCAGATAAAAGAAAAAAAAAACTTAAGTGCAAATTGATTGTATTGTAAGGAGAAATTAATTACCCCCATGGATGGCAAATCTAAGGTACAGCTAGCTTAGGATATGTTCAAAACCAGTGGCTCAAACAATTTTACTTATATCCCAGCAATCTCAGCTGCTGCTGCTAAGTCACTTCAGTCATGTCCGACTCTGTGCGACCCCATAGACGGCAGCCCACCAGGCTCCCCCGTCCCTGGGATTCTCCAGGCAAGAACACTGGAGTGGGTTGCCATTTCCTTCTCCAAGCAATCTCAGCAAACATCCTCAAACATATCTTTTGGTTTGATTGAGCACCATGCTTGTCACTGAAATAATGGTGGTGGCAGGGAGTACAAAATGCTCTGATTGATCTGCTCAAGTGAGTCACGTGCCCACACTTAAAACGAAGGTGGATTCAATACCACTGAAACCACAGAAACTCGGAGTTGGGGTGGGGGTTGGGCTCGAGGCATCCGTTCACATTTTATTATTACTATTTTTTTTTTTAAAGGGAGACTGGAGGCTGTGTTTCTCCCTCTAAGAACAAATTTGTAAGAGAAATTATTTGTTAGATAGTCCAGGTGCAGGTTGGAAAAGAATTTCCAGACACAGAATATTTCAGAAGGGAGTGAGTTTATTAGGAGCAAAAGGAAGAGATAATGTGGGCACTACAAGCATAGTAGATTCACCTCTTAACAGATCAAGAAGAGTCAATAGTTACCTGGGTTAGTAGCCAATTTTTATAGCCTCAAGACAAAGAAAATTGCTGCTGGAAGGTTGGCATTAGATGATTGGTTAGGGCACTGTAGGGTGACTACTGGGGTGGGCATTTTTGCCTAATTTTGGGGCAGAAAGCTTGCTGGTGATGATCAGGGGGGCTTTTGGCAACAGTTACAAAGGGGTTCAGTCAGTTTCAGACATAGTCTGGGTTCTCAGCTCCACTTCTTTAGCTGTGGTAGAAGGCCTCACACCTGGGGCCTCAGGGCAGGACTCAATATTATTATTTTTTTAAAGCTTTTGCTTATATGGTTTGAAAAATTTAAAAAGCTAACATAATTTTTTTTTTTATGTTAGAAAAGTCAGAAGAACCAGAGATCAAATTGCCAACATCCTCTGGATCATCGAAAAAGCAAGAGAGTTCCAGAAAAACATCTATTTCTGCTTTATTGACTATGCCAAAGCCTTTGACTGTGTGGATTACAATAAACTGTGGAAAATTCTGAAAGAGATGGGAATACCAGACCACCTGACCTGCCTCCTGAGAAAGCTATATGCAGGTCAGGAAACAACAGTTAGAACTGGACATGGAACAACAGACTGGTTCCAAACAGGAAAAGGAGTATGTCAAGGCTGTATACTGTCACCCTGCTTATTTAACTTCTATGCAGAGTACATCATGAGAAACGCTGGACTGGAAGAAACACAAGCTGGAATCAAGATTGCCGGGAGAAATATCAATCACCTCAGATATGCAGATGACACCACCCTTATGGCAGAAAGTGAAGAGGAACTAAAAAGCCTCTTGATGAAAGTGAAAGAGGAGAGTGAAAAAGTTGGCTTAAAGCTCAACATTCAGATAACGAAGATCATGGCATCTGGTCCCATCACTTCATGGGAAATAGATGGGGAAACAGTGGAAACAGTGTCAGACTTTATTTTTATGGGCTCCAAAATCACTGCAGATGGTGACTGCAGCCATGAAATTAAAAGACACTTACGCTTTGGAAGGAAAGTTATGACCAACCTAGATAGCATATTGAAAAGCAGAGACATTACTTTGCCAACAAAGGTCCATCTAGTCAAGGCTATTGCTTTTCCAGTAGTCATGTATGGATGTGAGAGTTGGACTGTGAAGAAAGCTGAGCGCCGAAGAATTAATGCTTTTGAACTGTGGTGTTGGAGAAGACTCTTGAGAGTCCCTTGGACTGCAAGAAGATCCAACCAGTCCATTCTGAAGAAGATCAGCCCTGGGATTTCTTTGGAAGGAATGATGTTGAAGCTGAAACTCCAGTACTTTGGCCACCTCATATGAAGAGTTGACTCATTGGAAAAGACTCTGATGCTGGGAGGGATTGGGGGAAGGAGGAGAAGGGGACAACAGAGGATGAGATGGCTGGATGGCATCACTGATTCGATGGACGTGAGTCTGAGTGAACTCCGGGAGTTGGTGATGGACAGGGAGGCCTGGTGTGCTGCAATTCATGGGGTCGCAAAGAGTCGGACATGACTGAGCGACTGAACTGAACTGAACTGAACATAAATTTAATGATTGTACCAGACACTATGGTATGTATTACACATATGCACAATTAACCCTTACAAGAGCACTGTGGTACAGATGATGTTATCACTTTTTTGATGAGAAAACTCAGGTGTACGTGGAACAGGAAGCAATAACTGGCCTTCAGTGACCCAGTTTATAAGTGGTGCAGGCAAGATTCTCACCCAGCCAGGCTGGCTTCAGAACCTCTTCTCCAACTCTGTTGTAAAGGAGGGTGCTTGTCACATACAGACACTGAAGCTCAGGAAAGAAACAGAAGAATTTATCACTTATGTCAATGCCTGGTGTTCACCATTAGGGAAGACATCAGGGACCCTCATCTGGCCAATTCAGCTTACATTTAACACTTAAGTCTTAACATTAGCAATTAAAGTTTATAGATAAATAGGGAAAATATAAATATGTAGTTTACTGTATCAAATTATGTGAGAGACTGATTTAAAAATAAAAAAGAATGGTCAATGGTCCCTGTTCAGAGTCTAAGAGAGTATGATTAGGAGTTAAAAAATTTATACATGCTCTTAGATCTCTTAGATCTTATTCATTATCAAAAACATTGAATATTTTATTTGTAAGAACTTCAGTAACATTTCAATTTTGCAGTGAAAAAAAACATAACTGCTAAATCTCTCTGAAAACATTTTATCTTAAAAAAAAAAAAAGGAAATTTTAACCAGTTTGCTTAAGCAAGTGCCAAGATCTCTTCCATGTGCCCACATTTTCGTTTCAAGGCACACCCAATAAACAGCCAAAGCATCAAAGGTAAAATACCAAAGTTACATTAAATGTTTAGTATCTTGGAAAAAGTGATTAAGGTAAGAGATTTTTCACATTTTCTTTTAGAATCACCATTCTTTAATGTAGTATTGGAAAAAAAAATGCACAAACATGGAGGAAGAATCATTCCAGAGTCAATTTTTTCACTAGATTTGTGATATTTGGGCTTCCCTTGTAGTTAAACTGGTAAAGAATCCACCTGCAATGCGGGAGACCTGGGTTGGGAAAATCCCCTGGAGAAGGGAATGGCTACCCATTTCCAGTATTCTGACCTGGAGAATTCCATGGACAGAGGAGCCTGGCAGGCCACAGCCCGTGGGGTCTCAAAGAGTTGGACACGACTGAGCGACTTTCACTCACTCATTCACTGTGATATTTAGTGGGTTCTTTTTTTTGGCTTCAATTGCATCAACTGAAAAATGCTGGAAGAAAAACTGGAATGACGATGCATCGATTCATCCATTCATTCTATAAGTCTTTATTGGACACCTCTCATGTGCTAGGCACGGTGCCAATGCTGTGGATACACTCTGCTGCTGCTGCTACTGCTGCTGCTAAGTCGCTTCAGTCGTGTCCGAATCTGTGTGAGCCCATAGACGGCAGCCCACCAGGCTCCCCCGTCCCTGGGATTCTCCAGGCAAGAACACTGGAGTGGGTTGCCATTTCTTTCTCCAAACATTCTAGTGCTAAGCAAAAGCAGGTGTGAGTCCTGCCCTGACAGAGCACACAGTGTCATTGGGGAAGACAAACCTGGTTCAAATAATCACTTATCAAATAATCACAGGACTGCTTAGGACATTTCAGTGCCTAAGTTCCATGTACACATAAACATGAAGGAATAAAGCACAAATTATCATATGTGTTTATTGGAGAGATCTGAAGAATCTTCCTTTGTTTCTTAGACTCATTTCCACCCCTCTCCCAGACTGTCAGCTAAGGATACTGCACATCACTCATGGCAATTTTCTACATGTCAATGACATAATGAATTGACCTCGCTTATTATTGTAAATAGTATTTACTGTGCATATTCAATGCTTAATTTCAGATAATATTCCACTCTTCATTTTCATCTCATTCTTGGAAATGCATTTTTTTCCAACAAGGAGAGGTTGAAAAATAATAGCTCTTAATCCTGAAGTTGGCTTCCCAGCTGGTGCTAGTGGGAAAGAACCAGCTTGCCATTGCAGGAGATATAAGAGACGTGGTTTCTATCCCTGAGTTGGAAAGATCCCCTGGAGAAGGGAATGGAAACCCACTCCAGTATTCTTGCTTGGAGAATCCCATGGACAGAGGAACCTGGTGGGCTACAGTCCACAGGGTGGCAAAGAGTCAGACACGACTGAGGTGACTTAGCACACACGCACACTCCTGAAGTCTGTTGTGATGTCATTTTGTTTCTTCAAAGAGTTTCAAAGGTAAGAACTAAAGAAAGAAAGAGACAGGTGGGTTTATGCTTATAGCTGTAATAAAATATACCCAGGGTTCCTCCTTTCTTTCAGATCTCAGTTTTGTTGATACAACATGGATAAAAATGTGAAGTGAAGTATCTTTACTGCATAATTAATGACCTGAGGCTAGAGAGAGGTAGACTTCTTAATTGCTTATTTATTTATTACAGTTCCTCTTTGGCAGTTCTTCTCTGAATTGCTTCATATACCTTAGGTCAGGTTGTTAATTAAATCTTTTGTAAAGGTTTGGTTTTACCTGTAAAAACTCTCCTACAGGTCCCTGATATCTCTAAGTTGGGCTGAATGTGTGAGAGGAAGAGGCTATTTGTTGAGTGCCAACCAATGGCTTTGTTTAGAATATTTTTGCCAGCAGCTCTTCCACCTCAGGCTGTTATTTCATGAAATGATACATGCACGAGTCACTGCTTCTGCAACACCCCTCCAGCTCCACCGGAAGTGGATGTGGTTGGCTTAGTAGAGGGCACTCTTCCCTCTGAATCTAGCTTATGTGTACTGCTGGGAAGAAAGCTGGTATCTCTGGAGTTGTTTTTCTCTAGGGTAGGCAAGAGGCTCTGATAAACTGCAGTCATTATAGGTTTCTGGCTCTGTCACAACAGCAAGGCTGCTTTGATGTAGAAGAAGTTAGGCAAAAATTTTGATTGATAATGAATATATCCAAATCTTAGAATTTCACCCAGGTTTTACTGTTGATGTGATCCTTCTTTGCAAACGTTTGTACTTCCAGAAAAAAAGCTAATAAATATTTGCCTTGTGTCGCTGGTAGATTTACTGTTATCTACTGTTAGCTGTAGGGAATCATTGAGGCCAAATTCTCATGTTAGGTTTTCTTTTTTCTTGTGCCTCTGCACAGAAGGTCCATGAAAATATAAAGCTAGTTTTAATGATTCATTTTCTGGTAGAGTAGTACATCTGGAGATGGGCTCTTTAACCTGAAACTTTCTTAACCCTTAAAGGATACTTAACTACAAGTGGCTTGGCTGATGGTGAAAAGTGAGACATTTCAATGTCTAGCAATTTTGCCACTGGGCAGCATCAATAAAGGACTCAATAAGGGTAGGGGTTGGAGAAGGGGCAGGTGGGAGAGTGTGTAGCTTGAGAAGACCAGATGGGTGATATCTTACTGTTCTTTTCAATCAAATACCCTTCTCTCCTTCTCCACTCCAACCCCTGTTACACACACAAAGGTTGAGAATCAATACTGAATTAAAACCTTGAAGAGCTAATCCTCCAACCCAGAAATGCCAAAAGGAAGATAAATGGTTAATTATTCATAACAACATCAAAGACAAGCCCTGAGATCTTGTTAAGGCCTTGTACTCATGTATGATAACCTGATGGCACCACACACTTTTAACCGTTTTTATAAACATGATGAATACTAATGGCATCAAAGAATTCACTTAGACTTTTTGGAATTTTCAATGATGCCAGACACTGTTTTATACTTTATTTGAGTAACAGTTCTGTAAGTATTTAATGCATAATTTTTAACCTACTTGGGGGATGCACACTGTTTGGAAATTTGCATGAACTCTCTGGAATCTCTAGAAAATGCACAACAGGTATATGGGGTTTTACACACAAATTTCATGGGATTTGTGAAGTCTCCTCATGGACCTGGGCTTCCCTGGTGGCTCAGACAATAAAGAATCCACTTGCAATGCAGGAGACCTGGGTTGGATCCCAGCGTTGGGACGATCCCCTGGAGAAGGAAATGGCAACCCACTCCAGTGTTCTTGCCTGGGAAACCCCATGGGCAGAGATAATCCCATGGGAAATCCCATGGAAGAACTCAATATTTGAAAGCAAATTGGGCTAGGTAATGAGGACTTCGTGGAATAGCTTTCCTGTCTGAATGACGATGCTGTCAGCCACCTGCACAATACACAGTGATCTTTGGGGTTTTCTTATGGATTACCAGCATTCCCTCCCCTTTTTCTTCCATTATAACATGGCACTGGCTTATTCATTCACCTGCTTGTCACATTCCTTACTCTTTTTTGAGAGTAAATAGATTGCTATTTTATTTTTCTTCCTTCTCTAGAATGGTTCTAAAGACTTTACATGGCCCCATGTCAGAGGTACTTATTGCATGCAGGATGAGGCTGACAAACCACAACCTGTTAAGAGAGAGAGGGGAAATCCACCGGAAAGTGGCTTTGGAAGGAACTTCAGGTTCGTTGTGGGTAACCAGGCCCACAGAGAGCAATGAATTACATAAACACAAATGAATATGTCTGTATTTTGTGACCCCCCTCCCACTCACCCAAAGTCAGGCACTTAGTCACTTTTTCCTCTGTGTCTCCTTTTCTCTGTTATACCTCGATTATAGCTGCTATCACTGCACTGGAATTATTTGTTTATGAGTCTGTCTCTCTTACTAGACTATGAGCAATTCCAAGACAGAGTCCCTGGCTTATTTATCTCTGTACCCCATCCAGTGTCTGGGTTAAGAGTTCAGGCTTTGGAGTCAGACTGTCTGCATTCAAATCCACACTCTGTACATGGGAGGAGGACCATTAGGGCAAGTTACTTAACTTGTCTGAGACTTGGTTCTCTTCCTTTCCTCCTTCCTCCCTCCCTCCTTCCCTCTCTCTTCTATCTTTTCTTCCTTTCATCCCTCAATTTCCTTTGCACCTAAAAATATCACATTAATAAGTTGTATCAGTTTATTGTGAAGAGTAAATGAAATGCTGTTTATCACAGTGACAGTCACTATAGACAATAATAATGGTATCTCAATTCCGTGTCCGACTCTGCGATCCCATGGACTGCAGTACGCCAGGCTTCCTTATCCATCACCAACTGCAGGAGCTTGCTCAAATTCAAGTCCATCGAGTCAGTGATGCCATCCAACCATTTCATCCTCTCTCATCCCCTCCTCCTTCTGCCTTATATCTTTCCCAGCATCAGGGTCTTTTCCAATGAGTCATTTCTTCACATCAGGTAGCCAAAGTATTGGAGCTTCAGTTTCAGCATCAGTCCTTCCGATGAATATTCAGGACTGATTTCCTTTAGGATTGACTAGTTTGATCTCCTTGCTGTCCAAGGGACTCTCAAGAGTCTTCTCCAACACCCAAGTTCAAAAGTATCAATTTTTCAGCATTCAGCTTTTGTTATGGTCCAACTCTCACATCCATACATGACTACTGAAAAAACCATAGCTTTGACTAGGGACATTTGTTAGCAAAGTAATGTTTCCACTTTTTAATATGCTGTCTAGGTTTGTCATAGCTTTTCTTCCAAGGAGCAGTATCTATTATTATATCTATTATTATATAAATTAGTATTACTATTGATTCAATAATCAACTGATTATTGAATTAATAATCATTTCCATGCAAAGAGCTATCTCTCAACTTGTCTGTTAAATTGTCTCAAAGGTTGGAACACTTTTCTTTCTGGTTTTCTACGTGTACCAGGCATTCAGTGAAAGTTTTTGACTAAACCTCTGGATATGTAGCTGTATACACCTATTTTCCTGGCAGTACAAAAAATCTTTGGAGCCCATAGATGCTAACATGTTAAATGTAGAGGGTTTTTCTCCTGAGGCCAATGCAGAAATGCAGATGAAGTTCTTTCAGCATCCATCCTGCAAAAGACAAAATCATTCATAACCACTGTAAACATGAAGCTGGGCTTGTACTTCTTGATATCACAGACAAAAGTGGTCTTTTTCTGCTAAGAAAGCTTGGCAGGAGGTAGTAGAGTGATAGATCAAAGTGGAGGCCTCATTGCTGACTTGGTTTGAGAGTTTGAGACTTAGCAAGTGGAAAGAAACAAGCAATTGAAACTGCGACTCTTTGAGATTCTGGATATGAACAGGGTGACTCAGAGAAACTTGCATTTTCTCTTCAAAGCCTGGCGTTGATGCAGGAGTCTGTGGTAACACTGCCCTCTTCTGTTTTTCTGTATTGTTAATATTAATAACGTACTTGGATGTGTGCTAAGTAGCTTCCCTCATATCCCACTCCCTGTGACCCTATGGACTGTATGTAGCCCACCAGGCTCCTCTGTCCATGGGGATCCTCCAGGCAATAACACTGGAATAGGTTGCCATGCCCTCTTCCAGGGAATATTAATACCACGACTTCTCAAATCTGGTTTGAAGATCCTGACATGAATTTTCATTTTCCAAGAAATGCTTACTTAAGGCAGAGAGGAAAATGAATCATGTTTAATGTAAAGCATGATGACTTGACCATTAAAAAGCAGGTTTTGTTATGAGGTGTTCATTCGATTCCATCATAGCTGGGTATTATATTTCAGGGGAATGGATGAAGTAAAGGATCATAATCAAATCAATCAATTCATTTATTGATTTGTGATCTGAGGAGCTACTACATTACTCCTAGTTCTTAAAACTTCCCTATTCTTCCCTTGGAAGTTAAAACATGACCACTGGTTGACGCCCTGTGACTCTTGCGTTTACCACATATCCTCTCAGAGTAAGAACAGTTAAAGAGTTGTGAATGCCAGTTCTTCACACACCAACAGCCAGCACCACTTTTTGTCAATAGTATCATGTGAACTGCTTTGTAACTGTTCTATCCTTTCCTTCTAAGTCCCTCTGTGTATCTTTCTAAAGTAGTTAAAGCATAAGACTTTGAATCTATACCAAAGAATTTGGACTTTATTTTATGAACAGCAGGGAACCAATTGACACATTCAGGCAAAGGATGACATCTTAGAAGAATGACACTGTCAGCTTTGTGTTGAATGAATTGAGATGAAAAACCTTGGAAGGAGGGAGAACATTAGCAGATCTGTGTAATAGTACCATCTCTAGTACCTCCATGATGCATCCAAAATCCTCACGTTTTCCCTCATTGTTGCTTCCTTAACCCTAGTTAAGTCACTATCATCTATGGCCTGGATCCCTGCAACACTCTTTACTCTGCCCTGTAGTCAATCTTGCTTCCCTACAATTCATTATCCCCAAGGCAGTCAATGTCAACTTTAAAAAACAAGTAGACTAGAACACGGAGCTTCCCAGGTGGCACAGTGCTAAAGATTCTGTCCGCCAATGCAGGAGGCACAAGAGAGTGTGGGTCTGATTCCTTGGTCAGGAAGATCCCCTGTGGAGGGAAACAGAAACCCATTCCAGGATTCCTTTTTTGAAACTCAGAGAGATGAAGATTCTTATGTAAAGGCACAAGATGGGGTCACAGATAAAGTTGGGACAGGTGAGGCTCCAGGGCTGGCCCTTGCACAGAGGCAAGCTCAGGGCAAGGGCTTGTGTGCAACTGTGGGTGTCCCACCTGACAGCACCCTCACAACAAACACAGGCTCCAGAGCACCTGAAGGGCTCTTTATTGCGGGTGAGACCCCCCAGCCAAAGCAGTGCTGCAGCTCCGGACAAGCCCCAGCCACTGCCCAGACTCCAGGATCTTCAGGAAAAGAGGGGTCTGGGGCTCTAGGCCTCAGGACAGTCCTTGGGTGACACAACACCATGAAAATACAGAGCTAAAAACTTCCTGAATGTCTCTGGCTGGGAACAAATTGGTCCAACAGGATCCACAACCACCTTCTTTTTGATCACTGGAACACAACAAAAGTGCCAATGCAGGAGTTGATTGGAGTTCACCCAGAGTAGATTGTTGAGGTCCCCCTCGGAGGCCAGATCTGTGGTGTTCAGCTGTAGTACCAGGAAGATACGCCCATGGGTGCCTGTGCTCTGCATGACTACTGGCTGCTCCAAAACCTTATGGTCATTCCCATACAAGAACCAAGCCTGAGCCAGCACATTGCCAAAGGCAGACAGGATCATCTTGGCCCACAACTGATCTGGCTGAAAGCAGTGTGGTTATAAGTTGGCCGACTCCAGAAAATACTGGGTGTGAGGATAGGGGTAAAGATAGCCCTCCAGAAATCCTGTGTCATCATTCACATCATAAACATTGCACTCCTAAAGACTGATGGAAGGAGATATGGGATAGAAGTTCTCAAAAACATGATTCTAGGTAGCTTCTGCCTCCTCTCAGGGAGCAATGGGAGGCAGAGGATCCTTGGCATTCACTTGGGCTCTACCGGAACTATGGACCTGAATCACGGTAGACTCTTATTTCAAGGTGGTGGATCACATGTTGTTCTGGGCATAGATCTGCCTGGTCAGAGAAGGATGCTTGAGAATCTGGGATTTACACAGCTGCATCAGGCTGTCCACAATCACTGGGCAATAGGTGTCTCTCTTAGGAATGTCTTCAGTAGAGTGCCAGAGATGAATGTGAGAGATTGCATTCAGAACAGGTTCATCTTGATCTTCTGTGTGGTTTCTTGGATCGCCAGTAAGGCTAGGCATTTTCTCAGGAAGGCCTTCTATTAATTTGGTTTTGTTAAGCCAGAGAGCCTGCTTTACACCCCCGAGGAGGTGGCAACACTGGTGGAAGATGTAGCAGACCTGGTCCTTGTACAGCAGGTGCTCATGCAGCAGGGGCAAGAGGTGCCTCCAGTCAGGGTCCCAGGATGGGAAGACTGGCTGTGCCAGCCTGGGCATAGAGTGCATCTTCCCTGTGAAGGTGAAGGACTCTAGTCTAGGAATCTCATATACCCTGTCCGGCGGAGGAGGCTCTGGCTCCTGCATGAATCACACGCCCCACTCGTATGCCCTGCATCTTGGGGCCCTGCAGCACAGAAGGCCAAGCCATCTGGGGCGAACCTCTGTGGGCCTCCACACCAACACCTTGCAGATCTGATCTTAAGACCTCCACCTGGATGCTGCCATCTTCCCTCATGCAAGGCCCACTCCAGTATTCTTGCCTGGGAAATCCCATGGACAGAGGAGCCTGGCAGGCTGCAGTCCAGGAGTTTGCAAAGAGTCTGACATGACTGAGTGTGCAAGCATACACACACACACATACACACACACACACACACAGAGACTAGGCCATGCCTCTTCTAACTTTAAACCCATAAATGACTTCCTATAATACTTATTATGAAATCTACACTCTTACCCTGGTCCATGATCCTCTGCATGGCTTGACCTGCCCCTGTGTGTTTCTCAGACCTAAACTCTCACTTCTGCTCCAACTCTCTGGCTTTCTTGGTTTTTTGAACATGTCAAGCATAGTCTTGACTTCAGACATCTGAGCCTTTGTTCTTATCATTTCACCTACCTAGAATATGCTACTTCCAGAATTTCACATGATTGACCTCTTGCCCTAGCTCACATATCACTTACTCAGAGTCCCAACCTCTGCTCTTTGTCTCCCCATCCTCTGCCCAAGACATTTTTTCATATTACCAAGTTCTAATTTATTCATAACATGTCACTATTTGAAATTATTTTGCTTATTTAATTACCAGTTTAAAACCTGCATTGCTTGCCTAGAATGACAGTTCCATGAGGAAAAGAACCATGTCTACCTGTTCATCTCTAGGTCCCCAACACACAGAGCTTACAACAGAATGCTGTACCTAGTCAATGGTAGATCTCAGTAATTATTTGTGGAACAAACTGATTTGGGTAAAAGGTAAAGAAAAGGGTAGGACAAATGGAGATGAAAAAGAAGAGATACAAGATTTATTGTAAAGTGGATAGACAAGACAACTGGGTTTAGAGAAAGGCCATGGATGCCATTAATTCAGAGAATATGATAGAATATAATGAATGAGAGTAGCAAACAGATACTTGGCTTTGGACTTGAATGTGATGTTCTGGCAGGTCTATTTTAAGATGCCCAGCAGGTATATATAAGTTGGAAACCAAACCTGAAGTCATTTGCATAGTGGTGACAGTCCACTGAGACTGAGTCAGGTCAACAGGGGGAGGGTATTGGGGGAAAACAGAACTTAAAAGATGTGCAGATTTTTGTCCAAACATCCATGTGCAGGAAACCATGCTGGGACAAGTGACACGTGATAAGCGAGGAGCAAGGCCTAGAGCTTCGTGCGGCCAGGGATGGGGACACTGACAACTCAGCCAGTGGAGAGTGCGTTAGTCAGACAAATATCATTACCTGCCATACGGTGCCCTTTGACCTCCCCAAACAACCATCAGTAGGAGACTCTACACTCTCAAAGGGGATTTGTGTGACTGCCTTGATTTCTGCCTCCCAATCTGTAAGGGGACAAAGAACAAGGTCTGGCCAACGTTAATGATATTAACGATGTGCCTCTACTCTAGGGAGATGATAATCCAAAACCATTATGGAAAAAATACATAAAAAACTCCAAAGATACATTTGTTGAGTGCTAACTATGAGAGGGTGATGCACTAAATATTTGATATGTATTCTCTTATTTGATCCTATCAGATCAGATCAGTCCTTCAGTCGTGTCCGACTCTTTGCAACCCCATGAATTGCAGCATGCCAGGCCTCCCTGTCCATCACCAACTTAAGCAACTACAATTATTACCTGTTTTATAGATGTGAGCATTGTGACTAGAAGAGTAATTCAACTTTCTCAACTGGTGAATGATGGAGCTGGGATTTGGTCCCAGAACTGCCTGATCCTAAAGCAGCCACTTTTCACCATGGTGCACGAACACTTCCCAGCATAGGAAGTCGTCATTTTTAGCTTAAGTTGTAGATTGCTTTGTAGGTTTCTTTCCCTTTCCATCCCCAAATTGTGAATGTTAGGTTAATAAACCAGGCAAATTTTATTTGCAATAATGCAGGGTGACCAAAATTGTAAGATCCTCCTTTTGTACTGAACAAAATTTCCTCATGTTCTTTTATTACGTCTCCTCTGTGTTATACAATTGCCTTGAAGAACTGCTATTGCTTGTTGTTGTTCAGTTGTCAAGTCATGTCTGACTCTTCATGACCCCATGGACTGCAGTATGTCAGGTTTCCCTGTCCCTCACCATCTCCAGTGTTCTTGCCTGGAGAATCCCAGGGATGGGGGAGCCTGGTGGGCTGCCATCTATGGGGTCACACAGAGTCGGACACGACTGAAGTGACTTAGCAGCAGCAGCACCATCTCCTGGAATTTGCCCAAATTCTTGTCCATTGAATCCATGATGCCAGCCAACCATCTCATCCTCTGTAAGTCATTGCTTACAGAAAGTGAATCTCTCTCAGGATATCCTTAATTACAGGGTTCTTGGGGTATCTGAAATAGAAATAGTGTTTTACATCACCCTCTGCCTCCACTCCCCAACCTGAAATTATTGTGGGGATCTGTTCCTGGAAATAATCACAATATCTGAATGGGTGCTCTATGTGATTATTGAACATCCTTGGGGGACGTGCTACTCATATACTTTGGCAATTGCTCTTCTTTCTCCTGAAGTCCCCTGAAGTTGTGATGTGCTTCTGGCCATAGATTTCCTCTATTTATCCTTCATATTGTTGTTGGACAATCTTTCTCTGCTGCAATGAGGCTTATGCTGCCCTTCAAAATGTCAAAGGATTTCCACCAGACAACTGTTGATCTGGGTTTCTTAGACTGTCTCCTTGAAGGCACTTGGAGCTGTTGTAGTGAAGCCTCCTTTCTGCCATCCAGTATCTTCCTTGATCTTTGGTAGAATCTTCAGCACCATTGCTTGCGTTCTTTTTTTTCAGCTGTCTTGAACGCACGTGTTCAGTGGCACACAAGTAATGGCAGAAAGAGGGACCTGGTGGAGTCAGTAAATGCCTGGGGAGGACCACTCAAATGGCTCTTAGTCCTCATTGGCTGAGAATCAAATACAAATTAGCTGTGTGGACTAGAGCTGTAATGGGCTTACAGAAATATTTCTGAGAGCATCAAGACTAATGAATCAGCCTGGTTTGGGGCAGTTCTAAATGAATTCTAAATGGATGTCTCTGACTTCATGCCCAGTAAATATGTAGTGATGCAAGGAGGCACTTTCTTTAGCCCATCAATAATTTATTAATGGGTACTTTGTGCTAGACAAGATGTTCCTTAGAGTTTCAAAATGACTTCCTTTTGGTTAGCTCTGTCTTTCTCATAGAACTTTCTCCACTTCTCTTAAAAGCAGCCATCACTCTCCTTGGCGCACAAGTTACCTATCTCCAATTTGGACACAGAGTAAGCTGTGTTGCCCTACAGGATCATCAGCTTGTTGAGGGCAACTCTAGTCTCATTAATCATTGCAGCCTCTACAGTGTCTGACATAGTTCTTTGTACAAACAGACATGTAAATATTTGATTAAATATTTGAGTAAATAAATGATTATAAGAGACATGGAACAGAACTACGATTTCAAAAGCTTTTTTTGTTGAACTCCAACAAACTTAGTTGTCATTAACTCATTGGGCTTCTGGGAAAGGACTCTCTCTGGACTCTGATTAGCTAGTGACAAAGCACTGATGTTCTCAAACTGGGCTCCAACCCCTTGGTCACTTTCATTGGACAGTTACTTTCTCTTTCTTTCTTTAGACCTATATGTACAAATGTCCTTGGGCAAAATGGCAATAAGAGAAATGCATTTTCTTACTGTCTTTGGTGCAAATTAGAATTCCATCTCTGTTCCATCCATAGTTCTTTCTCTAATTTTCCATTTAAATTTATAATTTTATTTAATATCCTATCTAGAGGTAATCTTAGCCTCTGTGTTCAATAGGATGGTACTACAACAGAGTAGCAGTATGCAACAACTCTCAAGATCTCATTTACATATATGAAAAATTCAAGGAGTTGGTCAAGAGGCATCAGGTTGAATCCAGTTTCTATCAGATACATAAATCTTTTTCTTTTTCTTTTTTTTTTTAATGTCATAGACATTCTTTTTCCTGATGGAATGGAAACCAGATTTATCATGAAGATATATGACACTGGTTGCGTTTTCAAACAATTGCCTGATGTCCTCTGGCAGTCTTTGGAACCACACATTGCAAACCAGCCTGTCATTTGGAGAGACCCTAGGGTAATTGGGAGATGTGCTTGAGGCTCAGATCATTGTCTATAAAGGTAACATGAGATTTCCTTGGCAGCAGTTAAGCACATCTGCATTATACAGCTTAAGAATGATGTCTCCCAACTCACGTTTAAATTGTGTGCTTTGGCTCCTTAAATCTCGTTCCCCATGTGTGTGTCTGTATAGGTCAATCATTACCAGGCTTTCCAACGCCACACACATTTTTGGAAAAGATGCAGAGTGACTGATGCATAAAATGACTAGACTAGAATTGCCTGGTACCTTGTCAAGATTTTTTTAAAGTGAATCATATATATATATTTTTTACCATCTACGTACCTAAAAAACAACAACAACAACAAAAAACCCAAAACTGGGATTTTTAGCTTTATCCCCAAAGCAGTTTCTTATTTCGAAAAACTTTAAAATTCTAGAACATAAACATATAAATCCATATTACTTAACCTTGTGGCTTCATGAAGGGCCAATTCTCTGATATTGTTATGGAAACCTTTTTATTTTACCTCTTTAGAACCCCTTTTCATCATTGGAATCAGTCTTCCACTGGGAACCAACATTTCAGGAGTAAAGAAAATTAACAGACACCACAGGAGATCAGATTCTGCTGTATCCAGCTAAAATCTCTGGATACCACTGTCCCAGGTGGTAGTTTCTAACAAACCTTTGACATCTACTTACTTACAGAGTGCTTTCCCTGTGCCCCGTACAGAACCAGGATTGGGGATATGGTGGTGATCTCTGCTAGGGATGTGTTGTTGCTCTGAGTGAGCAAATATCAGATAGAGGTTGAGGATATTTAACAAAAGGAACTATGTGTAAATAAGTTTGGTGTAATTAATAGGGCACTTTGGGATCAGACAAGCTTGGTGTGACCTCTTGGTGATTATTTAAACTCTCAGAGTTTCTTTTATTCTCCCCACAAGGCTAACAATTCTGGATTGTTGTAGGAATTATATGTACGTGAATATGTTTGGGAGTCATCGTCAGTTTTGTTAGTTTGGCTACAGACATCGACATGAATATTTAAGGAAACTGGTGTCAGTGCAATTTTGAAACTAAAAACTCTGTGATCTCTTCCCCTTCCAGGGGTGTTCCTTCTAATAGTTTTTCTTTTTTTCACTCCATTTTGACTTGGCATTGGGTGCTTGAATGACCTCTTTGCAGTGATGAGTTAAGAAAGGCTATTTTTTGCAGTGAGTTGATTTCTCTGGGACTTGACCAAATGCAAAGGTCCCTAATAGCATTGTGAATGAAAAATGTTGCCTGGCAAATCAGTAAACAGAGGATGTTACAGCCATCAGGCACTACAGCTACCCCAGACTGTGAGCCCTTAGGGAACTCAGGATGGAGACAAACAGGCCGGCAAGCCCTCAGCCACTGCAGCCACCCCCACACATGCACCATGAGGGGATTCAGGATTCTGGCCCCAGATAACTGAGGTACATATCAAAGGAGTGATTTCAATGAGCTGAGACTCGCATCTTCTCATACATAGAAAAGTGCTAAATTCATGAACTCGAGCAGTCTGGCTTTTTTTAATTATCAGTGATCTTTCCTTAAAATAAAAAAAAAATATTTATTTACTTATTTATTTTTGGCTGTGCTGGGTATTTTTTGTTGCTGCCTAGGCTTCTCTCTCAGAGAAGGCAATGGCACCCCACTCCAGTACTCTTGTCTGGAAAATCCCATGGATGGAGGAGCCTGGTAGGCTGCAGTCCATGGGGTCGCTAGGAGTCAGACATGACTGAGCGACTTCGCTTTCACTTTTCACTTTCATGCATTGGAGAAGGAAATGGCAACCCACTCAAGCGTTCTTGCCTGGAGAATCTCAGGGACGGGGGAGCCTGGTGGGCTGCCGTCTCTGGGGTCGCACAGAGTCGGACACGACTGAAGCGACTTAGCAGCAGTAGCAGCAGCAGGCTTTTCTCTAGTTGCGACAAGCGGGGGCTACTCTTCATTGCAGTGCTTCGGCTTCTTATTGTGGTGACTTCTCTTGTTGCAGAGCACAGGCTCTAGGTGTGTGGGCTTCAGTAGTTGCAGAGCATGGGCTCAATAGTTGGGTTTCCCAGACTCTAGAGCACAGGCTTAATAGTTGTGGTGCAGGGGCTTAGTTGCTCCGAGGCATGTAGAATCTTCCCCAGACCAGGGATTGAATCCTTGTCTCTGGCATTGGTAGGGGAATTCTTTACTACTGAGCTGCCAGGGATGCTCCAACAGTAATCTTATGAAGTTCCACTACCTAGTCTTTGTAGACTTCCCAGATGGTTCTTGTGGTAAAGAACCTGCCTGCTAATGCAGGAGACACAAGAGACACGAGTTCTATCCTTGGTTGAGAAGATCCCCTGGAGGAAGGCATGGCAACCCACTCCAGTATTCTTGCCTGGAGAACCCACGGACAGAGGAGGCTGGCGTGTTACAGTTCAACTTTTTGGGCACAAAGAGTTGGACACAACTGAAACAACTGAGCACTCACATACCTGGTCTTTGTAGCAAAAACTCCTTCATATCATGGCTCTTCCATTACTTCGTCAGAGCAGTCCCTCAGAGTTATCTGAGAAGCTGCATCCCAGGCTTAAGTTCTCAGTTTTGTCTGCCAAGCAAAACACAAGTCTCAACATTTAAGTTGTGCATTTTTTTTTTTTTTAGTTGACAGTATGGATAACTCAATGTTTTGAGAACTAAACTGAAATCAACCACCTTATATTTCCAACTAACACTCATTCTGACATAACTTTGTCAGTTTCTTTTTTGTAGTAATGTATGATTCCATTTATATAAAATGTCCAGAATGGACAAATCATTTAAAAACTTTTTATGGGGTTATAGTGGAGTACAGCTGATTTACAATGTTGTATTAGTTTCTGCTATACCACAAAGTGAATCAGTTTTACATATACATACATAAAACTCTCTTTTTTTTAGATTCTTTTCCCACAGAGGCCATTACAGAGTATTGAGCAGGTGCCATAGAGAAGGTTCTTATTTGTTAATCTATTTTTTATATAGTAGTGTGTATATGGCAATCCCAATCTCCCAATTTCTCTCCCCCCCCCTTTCTCTCCTGGTAATCATAAATTTAACACGCCAATTTTGTGCCATTCTAAGCAAACACTCTCATTCCTGCAATTAAATTTAACAAACATTTATTGAGCACCCTCCAAATGCCATAGCCTGTGCGAGCTACTGAGGGTTACCAGGATGAATGAAAAATGACTCCCTACTCCATGAATATCTTGCAGATAACTCAAAAGGCAAGGGGAAAAGTGCACTGGCAATGAAAGCGATATTTCAGAGCATTCCTGAATTTCCCGGCTTTGACGTCTCAAGTCCTTGAGATAAACCTTTCCATTTGTTATTTGGTTTTTGCCCTTCTCTCTTCGTGCTTTCCCCACCTGCAGATGCCATCGGTAGAATTCATTTCAGCCTATGAGTATGACATGTTTGGATTTAGTTGTGAAAAATGCCTTCTACAAACAATGGCTACACCAAAGTGACTGCTGAATCACTGTAAAATGGTATGAGATGTTCTGAATGAGCTTTCCTCTATCAATCTTTGAAAACCACAGCTATTTCTAAGGCAGGTGAGTCTGTTTTTAAATGAACTAATTATCCATCTCCAAGGATAATTGCGCTTAGAAATCCCAGTATCCCTTGCCTTTATTCTATCCCCCTCCTCCCAGGAAGAAGCAGACTTTTAAAAAAGGGTTCACTCTCATCACCAGCATGAATGAGTAATGTGGTACCCTCTCATCTACTCATTCACACAGACCCATGGGGTACAGGCAGAAAGTGGTGGAAGAGGGACAGAGGAGGTCATGGAGCCAAGCATAACTATAACCACACTGCCACTTACCTACTGAATATTTGCTATGTGCCAGGCACTTTCAGAATTTTATCTCTAATCCTTACAACAATCCTGAAAGTGGATTTTTCTATCTCTAATATATATATGAAGTGAATATCCTCAGAGAAGTACAGTGATTATCTCATGAGCATGCAGCTGGTAGGCACCTCTTTCACACCTTGCTCTGCTTGATTCTAAAACCTGTTCCTTTTTATTATAACTAGGCTTTTCAAACTTTCTCCACAAGTTGCTTCAGGGAGTTCAATAAATTCCATGTATGCATATAGAAAACTATTTAGAAAAACATTAAAATGCACTCTAGAGACCACTGACATGTTAGAAATCTCTGACTGATTGCTTTTTAAATAATAAGTGTTTTTGAACTTAACACCTAAGTGTTTTTGGATTTGATATTGCTTGTAACTGTTGCATATTTTAGAAAGGCAACGGAGACGTCGTTTGAAAAATGGGTTTCCTAGGTGGAAGATAAAAGGTTGACAATTACTGGCTTACAAATTACACTATTCCTTTGCCAAGAGATCTGTTGCATAATGCATAGCAAACATAGTAAGGATGGTGCCAGTATGCATAATACAACATACGCAATGAGCATCACACTGTGAATGATACAACATAGTTAAGCAGGTTGTTTGAAGTAGGACTGTAGGGGTAGGCAAGGGTAGACCTCTTTTGTTTTTTATGGCTATGCCTAAAATATTGCCTGTGTATTTGCTGGAACCAGTTGTTTCAAAGTTGGGCAGTTAGATTCTTTTCTCCCCCCTTATTCTCCAATCTGTTTTAAGGAAGAGTGTATTTCTGTTGGTTAGGTTTCATGCTGATGAGATCACAGTTTCAAAACACATATGTGGACTTGGCTTCACTCAACAATCATGATCAAATTATGCACTCCTAACTTGGACCATTTGTTTCAGAAAATTGTCATTATTTTGAAGAAAACCTGAAAAGGTGTTAACTTCGTATGTGAAGAGCAGCCGATACTTGCTTTTCAGATCAGCATAACATTAAAAAAACAAAAACACTTCAGATCTCAAAATGAGTTCACTTAGAATTTTATTCTGCAGACTTCCCTTCAGAGACTGTATGGTGGTACAAACAACTTGAGCTATTATTTGTATTTTGGGAGTCAAGTTCAACGGTATTTTCAGGAAGAAACTGAGAGAAGTGACTAAACTGAACATTTCCTATTACCTCAAACGTTTAGGTGGAGCTGAGGCTGCAAAGAATGATCTCAAAGGGTCTCCCATTCCAACTTTAAAATTATACAAGTCGAATCCCAATTCTTTCTTGTGGAGGCTTTATTTTAACAAGACAGACTGCTGTCTGCTGCCTTCTTCCTCTGTTGCATCCTACTTTGCTTCTGAAGATTGGGCGGCAATATTTTATCTTTTGCCATCAGTCACGGTATGTCTATAACAGGATACAGCTTCATTTTACAGATATGGAAGCAGAGGCCACCTGAGGTTAAGTGATTTGTCCAAACCATATGTGAACTATGTAGGATCCAAAGCTGAATACAGCACTAGACATTTTTCTGCAAATAAGAAGTAGTGATCAAGAATCTAGAACCTTAATCTTTGCCTTCTATTGTTATGACTTTGATTATGAGTGTGTGCTTGTATGTGAATGTTTGAGTTCAGAGATTGTATTGAATTCATCTTTGTATCTTAAATACCTAACAGCTATGATGGATACAGCATCAGTTCGGTTCAGTTCAGTCGCTCAGTCGTGTCCGACTCTTTGCGACCCTATGAATCCCAGAACGCCAGGCCTCCCTGTCCATCACCAACTCCCAGAGTTCACTCAGACTCATGTCCATCAAGTCAGTGATGCCATCCAGCTATCTCACCCTCTGTCGTCCCCTTCTCCTCCTGCTCCCAATCCCTCCCAGCATCAGTCTTTTCCAGTGAGTCAACTCTTCGCATGAGGTGGCCAAAGTACTGGAGTTTCAGCTTCAGCATCATTCCTTCCAAAGAAATCCCAGGGCTGATCTCCTTCAGAATAGACTGGTTGGATCTCCTTGCAGTCCAAGGGACTCTCAAGAGTCTTCTCCAACACCACAGTTCAAAAGCATCAATTCTTTGGCGCTCAGCTTTCCTCACAGTCCAACTCTCACATCCATACATGACCACAGGAAAAACCATAGCCTTGACTAGACGGACCTCTGTTGGCAAAGTAATGTCTCTGCTTTTGAATATGCTATCTAGGTTGGTCATAACCTTCCTTCCAAGGAGTAAGCGTCTTTTAATTTCATGGCTGCAATCACCATCTGCAGTGATTTTGGAGCCCCCCCCAAAATAAATTCTGACAGTGTTTCCATTGTTTCCTCATCTATTTCCCATGAAGTGATGGGACCAGATGCCATGATCTTAGTTTTCTGAATGTTGAGCTTGAAGCCAACTTTTTCACTCTCTTTCACTTTCATCAAGAGACTTTTTAGTTCTTCTTCTCTTTCTGCCATAAGCATTGTACTTAGTAAATCTGTTTGGAATGGATGAAAGGGTACCAGGAATGCAACCCCATCTGGCAGAAGATAATGGCATTTCTATTTTTAACCATTGTGGTATCGATTATTCTCAGTTCCCTATTCTGCCACCCATCTGCCCCACCAAAGCCTGATTCCCCCATTACTGAGAAATACTTTTATACCAAGTAATAATCTTTACCTAAAACTACATAGTGGGAAGAGCAACAAATTTGCAAACAGAACTGAATTTCAATCTTTGGGCATCTTTGGTAACTTCTTTATGCCTCAACTTGAGCTGAACAACAACAAATATGGCTGCTTCTACCTCTTTAATGGATACTACTGACATTCACGGAGAAGGCGATGGCACCCCACTCCAGTACTCTTGCCTGGAAAATCCCACGGATGGAGGAGCCTGGTAGGCTGCAGTCCATAGGGTCGCAAAGAGTTGGACACGACCGAGCGACTTCACTTTCAATTTTCACTTTCATGCATTGGAGAAGGAAATGGCACCCCACTCCAGTGTTCTTGCCTGGAGAATCCCAGGGACGGGGGAGCCTGATGGGCTGCCGTCTACGGGGTCGCACAGAGTCGGACACGACTGAAGCGACTTAGCAGCAGCAGCAACTGACATTCATTAAGCGCTCGCCTAGAGCTGGGGAATGTGCTAGGGGTTCAACATGCAGATCATTGTATTTTATCTGCACAGCACACCTGAGAGGCAGTCTTCTTATTATCTCTGTTTTACCCTGGCTCAGAGACATTCAGTCTTCTGTCCGATGTTACACCACCAGTCAGGGAGAGCTGAGACAGAGGTAATGGCTCTGACAGGCCCTCCATCAACAGTAGCTATTAAGATGATGCTGATAATTCAGGAGTCCTTGGGGCATGTAACACAATGAATGCACAGCATCTTAGCATGAGTAAGTTGATGAGATCAATTCCCTCCCTGATAACACAGTCAGCATAAAAGCTATCTCCCTTTAAGGGAGAGGAAACTTAAGGATGTGTTAGGGGCGAGGATGTGGGAGGTGATCACATTATTCCAAAATTAAAATTGTCCTTTTGAGAACACACTCTTCAACATTCAGCTCTGGGGGTGTGTGAAAGTGGGGAACAGGAAATAGAAGCTAAGACATGTTCCATCAACTCCACAAGTTACCCATGGTGTGTCTTCATGAGCTGTGGGCTTGAATATTACAAGGAATGGAATGCAACATTCTTCCTCACTCTTTGCTTAAGAGAAATCTGTTGCTGGATGTTCGGCCTTTGCACAGAGTGTGGCATCCCACGGTGCTTCAATGGAGAGCTGCCAGAAGAGAATAATAACACTAGCAGTGTTATCTGCTGACATGAAGAACAGGAATACACTTACAGCCTAGACTTGGCTTCTTGCCTCTTGTTCAGGCACCAAACAGCTGGGATTACTGACAACCTCTCTGAGACACCCTGGACACACTCGCTTACTTTAGCACTACTTAAATCTCTCTAGATAGTGTATTGCTTTGTTTCCTCCAAGCCAATTATTGCTTTAATCTCACTTCTTATCCTTTGCCTCCCTGAGACTAAAGGAACAGGAAAGAGTACAGATCAGAGGCTATTAACCTGGGTTCTACAAACTCCAATGTGAATAGACTTAGGGCCAACCTCGAACAAAATCCCTGACCTCTCAAAGGGTAAGAGGTCCAGACCCTCTCAATTTCTTGAGGATCCAGGTAGATTAAAAAGCAAATATACCTCAAGAGGGCTGTAAAAACAGTTGTTTATTTTTAACTGTTTATTATACCAAATGAATTTTTTTTTAGCACAAAACAATATACAGCAATATATGTGTGCAAAGTCTGGGGTACTTAACAGTGTTTATTAAAAAATATGAATTCAGAGTGCATTCAGGTGGTGTGGTTATAAGGTTAAGGTTGTGTGGTGAATGTTTTATTTATTTATTTTTTTTCGGTCCTCAGAATGTGTCTCTGTGAGTGTGTGTGTAATCCCATTTTACAAAGAAGGTTCAGGGACTTCCCTGGCAGTCCAGTGGTTAAGACTTTGCCTTCCAGTGCTGGGGGTACAGCTTGGATCAGGGAGCTAAGATTTCCTATGCCCCCTGCCCAAAAACCCAAAACATAAGACAGAAACAATACTGCAACAATTTCAGTAAAGACTTTTAAATTGTCCACATTAAAAAAAAAAAAAAAAAGAAAAAAAAGAAAGAAGGTTCATAGTCCAAATGTGAGTATGGCTGGGAATGTGCGTCCCTGGCCACGTGATCTCCCTGGTGCCTTTTTATTCAGCTCTTCCTCAGAGGCTTTGTCCCTGACATTGAATGTGAACTTTTATGTTCATGTATTCATTGCCTAGATTTTCTCCAAGCAGTCCATTCTCCCCCAAATTAAGAACTACTTGTCTCAGAAATAGCCTAACCTGCAAAGAGTTGGACACGACTGAGTGACTGAACTGAACTGAACTGAACTGATGAAGCCCAGACCAATGAAAAGAGCTTCTCATTTCTGAGATACAGAATACTCTTCTTTTAAATTGTGAAAATATTTTAGCCTTGCAATTCAATTTCATATTAAAAGCTCTTTTAAATGACTTGCTGCGTTTTCAAATGTGTAATAATCTTAAAATTCTTCTTGTTTTCTTTATTTGCCACCTCTCCATTCCTATTCCAGAATCCATAAGGTTAAAAACAGGACACTGACTGTTCTGAATAGGCAGGGGTCTAACCCTCACCTTGCTGTGTGACCCCGTGGAAGTGCTTTCCCTCTTGATACTCAGTTTCTACGTCTTTAAGATGAGATGGTGATTCCATTTCACAAGCTCCTTTTAGTTTTAAAAACTATGATTTCTCTTCCCAAATACTTTAAGATCCAATCTCCAAAGCCACTGTCATGGTGTGCTGGCCTACTTGGTTAGACATAAAATAATTTGCTCTTTACTACAACCAAAGGTAGTACTCACTAGCTATGGATTCAGACTTACTTTTCTCCTTAACCCGATGGCAACTAGATGTTTACTTTGTCATCTTGGTGAACAGATCATTTCTGATAATACTCAAGAACTTTAAAACAAAGATGAAAAAAATCCTGACCTTTGGCCCAAATGATGCAGTGGTAGAGTCCGCCTGCCAATGCAGGAGACAGGAGACACGCGGTTCGATCCCTGGGTCCGGAAGATTCCCTGAAGTAGTAGGAAATGGCAACCCATTCCAGTAGTTTTGCCTGGAAAATTCCATGGACAGAGGAGCCTGGCGGTCTACAGTCCATGGGTTCCCAGAGAATCGGACACGACTGAGCACGCACACGCGTGCGCGCACACACACACACTTACACACAAGTTGCCGGTTATAGTCCTGCACTGATAGTTTGAGGACACTAGATGGCGATATGAGTGCATCAAATAACAAGCACATCCTTGATTGGTCCAGCATTAAAATCCCAATGATTGAGGCCAGAGTAGGTTAATACATTAGTTAAAGAAACAAAGTTAAATATAATCAGGTGTTAGAGTGTTAGCTAATACTCTGAATGTGTTCAGTAACCTGATTCTTAGTGAAAGAAAAGAGTGTTAGATTAGAAATTATTTTATGCTACTGCTGAGTCTATCTTCACGCTAATTCTTGGGGCAAGAGCGGGCAATAAACCCATGTATCCCATAAAATGTATCTAATTCACACTTTTCTCTCCATTTTTGGTTTTCATCTTTTAAAAATAGCAGTTGTTTGGAATGGAGTGTGCCCTGTATATATTATTCATAGATGAAGTACTACATTCTCATTAGGAATTTGAGTCCTAAGACATTGGTGTTTGAAAGGGGAAATGGCTGACTTACTGTAAGCTGTTGCCTGGGCCATTATTGACTGGCAGGATCAACTGGAAGCACTTTGTTAGTGGATTAGGTTGCCCTGGAAATGCCTTCCTGAAACTCTAATGATGCACTTAAGGGAACCCTCTGGGACAGGAGTAAAATGTCTCTTTGCAGGCGTGTCTTCCACCAGAGTCCTCTTGGGATGAGATGGGAGGGGGCGGGGGCACATCCAGAGAGAAGCTTCCTAAGGAAACAGACACAGAAAAAAGTTGCAGGTAACGATGTCTTACGTGGAAGCCAAGATAATGACTTACTGATAGAAACCCTGTTTTTTTTCCGGGGTACCAGTTCTTCCTATAGTCTTGGGAAGGAGCATCAGTAATTCCAGAGAGACTGAAGGTATGGATGTATATATTCATTATTTATTTATTTGCTGGGGTGAGGGTGGTAGAGGAATGGAGAAAAAGGAAAAACAAAAAAACAAAAACAGGAAAAGGCATCTGAGAGAACATGGCTTAGTCCTCTTTGGGGGGGGAAAAAACCCACTTTGTAGCTTGAACATTGGGGTCATTGAGTATGCTTTTTTTTTTCTTTTAAGCAAGCTTTAGAGGGGGCAATTTGCCCTTTAGCAGAAATTTAGTGCCCATGCAAAGGAATCGTTTGTTGATTTTTTAAAATGAAAAACCGCCGTGTTCATCTGGCTTGAGGGGTTGTTTCTGGGGCATGATGGTGGCTGTGGAGGTCTAGAGACAGCACGAAAGGGCAAAGCAAAGGCCCTTGGAAACTCCAGACTCCCAGACAGGACCGGGAGGGAAGCGGCTGCGCCGCGCTGCGTCCCCGCCCCGAGCCCGGAGCGCCCGGGGGACTCGCGTGCCCACGGCCGGAGCGCGGCGTCCCCATGCAGTCCCGGCGACCTGTCACCGAGGCGGACGTGACTCGGAGCTGCCTCCGCTCTCTCCAAGCCATATTCCTTTAAGATGATGTAATAGTCATTTCCCTGGATGGTTTCTTGCCTGCACTGCTGAAACAACAGCATCCGAACTGCACTGGGAACTGTGGAACCACCCAGCTCCTCCACCGGAGAAGCCCGAGCCTGAGCCCCGCGCCGGCATCTCTGCGCCGCGGCGGCCGCCCGCTCCCACCTGGCTGGGAACATGGGAGCCCGCTTGTCCTTGCCGGCAGGTGGGGTGGCTACCTGGGACCCCAGCAGGGAGCATCTGTCTTGCTTCTGGGCTTTCTGAAAAGCTTCTAAGTCCCGGTACCTCTTGCAACTCTCTTTTGTTTTAAGGATTCTTTCCAAAGGTTTGATTTTTTTTTTTTCTTCCTGGAGAAGCTTTGAATATTTTTCTCTGCTTTGCTTCTTCAATCCAACCACCTCTAGTCACAGTTTAACTTTTTTGTGACTTGTTTTAACTTGAGATAGGGAGTGAATATATACATACATATACACAAATATACATTTATATAAATATTTATATATATAATTATTATTTTCTAAGAGCACATCTCTCTGGCACTTTTCATTGATACCTCTGTATTTTACCTGTTTGGGATTTTGACAAGCTCCAGACTCTGTGTGTGGCTGGGGATTTGGACTGCTTTGCAAATGGGTATTTCTTCACAAGAACTGTTTCCAGCACTCACTGAGGTAAGTTCTAGGACTTATTGCTTTTCCTCTCCAGCTGGGGAAAGAAAATAAATCTCCTTTTAGAAGTTGAAAATTGCATATTCGTTTTTAATGCAGAAATCAAATAGATATGTTTTTAATACTAAATGCTGGAGACAGAGGGATATAGATAAATATGTAGATACGAAATACCTTGAAAGAAGCTACGATTTAGTTGAAGAATGGCTGAAATCAGTAATTCCAGGGCTGCTTATGTAAAATAATCTCTCCCTCCCTCCCTTTCGGTTTCCCTCCCTCCTTCTACCTCCCTCTCCTCTCTCCAGCAGTCTCTTTTTTTCTGACTCATGCTGTGTTTGAGGAAATAATTTTCTCTCTTTTCCTGCAGACAGACCTCTCAGTAACTGGAGACCTGACCGGCCTTGCCTACTGAGCTTGGGGGAAAACTGGATGCAGATGAGTTGATTATATTCCATGAAGTCATAGCTCACCACCTGCCAGGGTTTAAACTACTTCACCTGTGGACTCTTTGAAATTTTTGCTTTGTTGGGGGAAAAGAAAAAAAACTGGGGTAAGAAGAGGTTGTTTTTAACAAGTTATCATCCTCTCCCTCCCTTATAAGTTGCTGCAAAGGATCAGGCTGTGACTCCATTGGGTCGCTCCTTCACATCAAAATAGGAGAAGAAAAAGAAGGGACCATGGCTCTGAGTGGCAACTGTAGTCGTTACTATGCTCGAGAACAAGGGGCTGCAGTTTCCAACTCCTTCCCCGAGGTCGTGGAGCTGAATGTTGGGGGTCAAGTTTATTTCACTCGCCATTCCACATTAATAAGCATCCCTCATTCTCTCCTGTGGAAAATGTTTTCCCCAAAGAGAGACACAGCTAACGACCTAGCCAAGGACTCCAAGGGAAGGTTTTTCATTGACAGAGATGGATTCTTGTTCCGTTATATTCTGGACTATCTCAGGGACAGGCAGGTGGTCCTGCCTGATCACTTTCCAGAAAGGGGAAGACTGAAAAGAGAAGCTGAGTACTTCCAGCTCCCAGACTTGGTCAAACTCCTGACCCCTGATGAAATCAAGCAAAGCCCAGATGAATTCTGCCACAGTGACTTTGAAGATGCCTCCCAAGGAAGTGACACGAGAATCTGTCCCCCTTCCTCGCTGCTCCCTGCTGACCGCAAGTGGGGTTTTATTACAGTGGGTTACAGGGGGTCCTGCACCATGGGCAGAGAGGGGCAGGCAGATGCCAAGTTTCGGAGAGTTCCCCGGATTTTGGTTTGTGGAAGGATTTCCTTGGCAAAGGAGGTCTTTGGAGAAACTTTGAATGAGAGCAGAGACCCTGACCGAGCCCCAGAAAGATACACATCTAGATTTTATCTCAAATTCAGGCATCTGGAAAGGGCTTTTGATATGTTGTCAGAATGTGGATTCCACATGGTGGCCTGTAACTCCTCAGTAACAGCATCTTTCGTCAACCAGTATACAGATGACAAGATCTGGTCAAGTTACACTGAGTACGTCTTCTACCGTAAGTACAGAGTGTTCTTGTTGTTTTTCATGTGTATGGATTTGTTTAACAGATATATATGTATATATGGTCTGCACGTTCAGTCTATGTCTAAGGAATGCTGTTTTGGGATTTTTATTTTATTTTTTTAACTCTTGAGGTATAGCTAGGGGTTATAATCAGCTTTTATGTTTTACCTAAGGTAACTTTTGTTTTCCCAATCAACTCACAGAATATTTAAAGGCCTCAAAAATCACAGCATACAAATGATATTGGTAGAGGTTAATATGTGGAATGAAAATAGACATGTGTGTCTGTCGGCTGTTGAACTGTGAAGATAAGGCAATGATGAGAACTTGGCTGTTGGGTCATGGGAGTTCAGTAGACTCAGAGTGGCTGAAGTACTGCTGACTGTTGTCTTATTTGAACTTTGGGGTCTTTTAAGCTGGTTTCTGAAGACGGCTTTCATCAGGGACGTTGAAAGCAAAATGGATGTTGCACTGAATGACGTGATCTTGGCTAGATGGCAGTACAGACTGATGAAAGACCCCTTCCCCCGCCCCCGACCCCAAGTCTGAAATTTGCCTGCCTAGGCTTTCACGAATTTGTGATTTGATTCCTTAGCAATTTGTACTGAGATTTGAGTTGCACTGCAGACTTAATTAAGCCGAGCTGCATTTAGGATTCACCCAAAAGGAATGAATCCTTGAGAACTGTCAATCACACACAGTCAGCTTCAGACAACTGAGGTGATATAATCACTGGCATAAAAGGAAACCAGAAGAGAAAAAAAGAAAGGAAACAATTGTACTGAAGTCTTTATCGTAAGAGTTTCTTAGAGGCAGTCCAGTTGTTTAAATGACAATTTACTGTACAGAATGCCTTATTTTAAGAATTACTCTAAATTAACCATAAGCCATTGATCTCTGGGAGGAAAACAGTCAATCAGTCTGTAAAGTTCAGTGCTTGATGAACTGCTGATTTTCAACAGGTCTGGGAGCTGGGTGAAGTGAATTCCATGAGAAATATGTTTCCAGTTTTTCCCTATTCTTATTTTAAGGCAAGTCCATAAACTTTGAGGATTAAAATATCTAAATGTCTCTGCACATTCAGGTGTGACTGAATCTGTTGCCTACAGTTGTCTTTATTCTTTTGGAGATGATGTTGGGAGCCTTGGTGACAAGACCTGTGGGAAGCCGAGTTGTTCTGTACTGGGTTGTCACAGATTTGGTTTTTAGAAGTGAAAACACATGGATTGTATAGAAAGAACAGCCTGAGGAGAAAAGAATCAGCTAGCAGTTCAGTCGTATTCTGATGTTCTGTAACAAGCATTATTTGGTTCAATACTCCTATCTATGGCTTTTATCTATAATCTATACCTTCCTCTGTGTTGGGGCTTAGTGGCCAGATTCTGCTTTCTTCCTTCTGGTGAGTTTTCCATTAGCGTAGAGATAAAGCTTTAGCTTTTTAGCCTTCTATAAAGGAATATGACATTATCTGTGATTCTGTAGAACAGACATCTTCTAACTTGGAAAAAAAATGCATCGTTGAATTTAAATCTAGGTTTGTGATATTTACCTTGTTCCCCAATTTCTAATATTTGAAAATGGCCTCTTAAGAAACTTTAGTCAAACAGAAGAAAACATATCAGTTATGCCCCTTCAAAAAGACCACACTTGATTCCAATCACTTGCTCATCTAAATGAGACTTAGAGCCTGAGTTGCCTGCTAGTTCAGTGACATTTCTGTGTTTATCAAGGACTCATCTGTATAATACTAAGCCCTCAGTAGATTGCTCCAGACAGACTCTGTTCTCTAATCATATGATCACTTCTTTTTTTTGTTGGATTGCTGAGAGGATGCCAAGGAGCAGGTTGCTCTTCATTACTCCATGGACAGACTAGCACAAATATGCAGCACCTTCATATTGCACAGCACATATACTGCATATGATATACTTGCTCTTTGTACCCAACAACCAGAGCTAAGTGTTAACTCTTCCTCAGTCTCAGGATCAATAAAGCTGACAGCTGGCTTTCTAGGGTGCATGACAGCTTCCGTGCAGCTGCTTAGCCATAATTATTTAATTAGAAGCTGCCAACTGTGCCTCTATAAGCATTAATTCATCAAGCTGTTGTGCTTGGGTTAATGGGCCAAAACTCGGGGAGGTGCTCTAAAGCAGGGAATTGCCTGTATGCAAAGATGCCCCGAGCCCTGCCAATCAACCAGTCGCCAACCCTGAGCCACGGCATGCATTGCAGAGGGCATGGAGCCCAGAAACCACCACCTGCCTGACATCCAGGTTTGAAGGGCAGTGGTCTGAAGAGCAGTATGTGTCTCAGGGAACACTTCCCCCATTAAAAAAAAAAAAAACAACAACAATTAACAAACCAACAGCAAAGGTGTTCTTGTAGGGGATCCCAACTTCCTCCTAGGTTATAAAAATATCTGTAGATAAAGATATAGATATGTGGTGACAAACTTCCTAGTTCCAAGGAATGAACTCCAAGAAATCAGACTCTTCTAATAACCAAGGGATAATGCAGAATCACTTTGCCTGGATCCATATCACAGTGAAAATGAACAGCAAGAAATTAATACATTGTATATGGTGATTGACAGTCATGGGGAGAGACCCCTTCTTCCTCTGTTTGCTTAATTTTCTTCTAGATTTTCCAGGGAGATCTGTCAATTATTAACAGGTTAGATTCTTGCCTCATTCAGTCTTCATGTAGACCTAGAATTGATGATCAACATCAAGTAGTTTTGACTGACTGTTTAATATAAAACTAGAAAAAAAGTCAACAGGTGTTTGTGTGTGTTCAACAGGGTGGCAAGAAATGTGTTTGTTTACACTGCTTATACACCAAAATACAATATGTGAGATACTATGGATTATGATTCACTTAGCAGCAAGCAAGAAAATGTGAGTGGTATAAGAACATAGAAATGTCTGTCCTAGGATTGCCTCACAAAGTATTTTAATTGTTTTAATTTAAAACAACAAGAAGGTATTTTCCCCTCTTTCTCATCCAACTAGGTAAATAATTACCTCTGTTTTCTTTCCAAGTGTTGTATGGAAGACAATATCATAAACATCAGAGGATGACGTCTTGACTCACCTCCAGATGGAATGAGTTAAGTAATTTGGAAGACAGAAGTCCTGATATTGAATCAATAGCCATTCACACCACTTAGGAACAAAATCACAGGTGTATGGAAATAAATGAACCTCTTATTTAGAGCCCTCTTCCAATGCCCTAGTGCGAGGGAAAGTTGTTCTTCATTGGAGAAGATTATGTACATGTCCTTAATCTTATTCCTGAGTGAGTTACTTCAGACAAATGCCTGAAAGCATTCAGATTCAAAGGCATTTGCCTCTAATAGAATTGTGATAACCTGACCACAAGTAGAGAGTTTCATTCATAACATCCAAAAACATAAACCGAGTTCTGTGACTCATAGATAGAGACATGGATTCATTGCCTTTTCAATAGATTACTACTTGGAAGTGCATTTTAACCTTTTTTCTCTTTACTTGGTTTCCTTATATTCATAAAGGTTGTTTCTACCAAAGTTTCTAAATTGCTTTGTATACATAGTATATATCTTCAGGGTGGTTGATTGAGATGGGGGTGTTGGAGAAAAGTAGATTAGGAAATGATTTCTTACTTAGAATTCTGCATGACCTTGTATTAGGAAGAAATGGTGGTTCTAGCCATTGTGAGTAACTTACCCAGTGTTGATTTTAAAACTTGTAAAAGGGTGAGTTTTTAAAGGAAAACAGGCAGAAAAGCATCTATCTTGAAATAATTCTAGCTTTCTTTTTCCTTGTTCCTCAAAAGTTACCAATGATAACTTCAATTTTTACTGTCCATAGAAATATGATGTTGGCACATTCAAAATGAAGACACAGAACAACAAAGTCCAAACTGTGAAGGTCTGGTGTTTACCTACCTGTCCTCTTTCTGTGATGTTTTTCTTTCTTTTCCATCTTAGCTCCCTTTTCCTCATGCTTTAGTCATTCCTGCTTTTAAGTTCTTTCTCTTTATGCCACAATCAAGATGTCAGTAAAGTTCTGTCCTGTCATTATATTTACAATATTTTCAAGGCATGGTGTTACTTTTTTTAGAGGTTTTTGTCCATAAGAAACCTTTTAATAGCTGTCGATCAGGTGACTTTGTATCCCAAAGGGAGTGTTCTTAAGGCCTGTGCCTTCTTATTTTATAATTTATAATTTAAATATATAACAATCTAAGTATAAGGCTTCATCATGAAGTCAGCCTAGACCTTGCTTGGGGAGATATTGGCTGGTGATGATAAAGGACAGGGGCAGTGGGTATCGTTTTTTTCTTGTCTCTTTAAGATGCTGTTCTCTGACCATTGGGCTCAATGTAATAGTACTATAAACATGTTAGTTGTTGTTCAGTCACTAAGTCATGTCTGATTCTTTGAGACACCATGGACTTCCCTGTCCTTCACTATCTCCTAAAGTTTTCTCAGACTCATGTGCATTGAGTTGGTGATGCCATCCAATCATCTCATTCTCTGTCGACCCCTTCTTCTGCATAGTAAAATATGTCATTTGTCTTCACTTTCATGCTAAACGGGATATGTTACCTGAGCCTGATTCCTTGTAAGAGATGATTTGAGTAGTTTCTTCCTAAGTCTCTGGCCTCCCTGAATGAATTTGGCAGCAAGAGAAATGTCAGTATGTGAGAAAAAAGGGGGAGCACTCTGTGATTGCCCCCAAGTCCCTTGATATGTTAAAACATATATGTGTGTGTGTGTGTGTGTGTGTGTGTGTGTGTGTGTATGGTTAGAAAGAGAAGACCAAATGATTCTGGCAGCCTGAAGAGATTTAGATCTTATCAAAGGAATCATAAACAGAGAAAATGCCACTGAGCTCCATTTGGAACACCTCCAAGCACAAACCATGGAGAGGGGTGACTGGACAGAGGAGAGAGTGCGGTTCCATGCCCAGAAACAGTTCTTCTGAAACCAGAGGTGATGTTCAATCTCTGCATCACAGCTGACTGTTGCTCTTTTCTTTGGTCTTTGCTCTAGCTTTCCTCAAATCCTGCATTTCTTGGCAAGTCAGCTAAAACATTTCAGTATGGAAATTTTCAAACACCCAAATGTAGAAACACCCAGCTCCAAAACTTACAGTGATTATTACCAGACTAATCTTGTTTCATATATATATCCCTACCTACTTTCTCTTCTGTTTGCATTGGATTATTTTGAAACAAATTTCAGGTATTAATCATTTCACTCATCCATTAAAAACTATATGTTTCTAAACTAAAATGAATTTTAAAATGCATCACAGTAACATTATCACATACAAAACAAATAGTACTTTGATATCTTCTGATATCTAGTTGGTATGCAAACTTTGATTCTCTCACAGTATTTTTTTTAAAGTTGTCTTGCTTGAATCAAGAGTCAAGTGAGGTACGTCCATTATCTTTTAAAAATTTATTTATTCTTGGATACGCTGGGTCTCTGTGTCTGTGCATGGGCTTCTCTCTAGTTGTGGTGTTTGGGCTTCTCATTGCAATGACTTCTCTTGTTGCAGAGCACAACTCTAGGCATGAGGACTTCAGTAATTGTGGCTCGTGGGCTTAGTTGTTTTGAGGCATATAGAGTCTTCCGAGAAGAGGGGATTGAACCTGTGTCCCCTGCACTGGCAGCTGGATTCTTATCCTCCATATTATCTTTTATTTCTATCTATAAAAGAAAAAGAATATTGCATATGACATTACCCCAAAGTGGAAAAAATCGTAAATCTTTTTATTTCTCCCTTCCTTCCTCCTATCCCCCTTCACACTTTTTCTCTCTCTCTTCTTCTTTCTTTCTTTCTTTTTTTTCTTCCAGTTTATTTGTTTGAAGAAACCAAGCTATTTGTCATGTCAAATGTCCAGCACTCTGGGTTTTGCTCATCCATCTCTATGATCTCTGTGATGTCAGTAACACATTTTTTCTTACCTCTGTATTTTCTGTAAATTTGTTAGAGCTAAACACCAGATTCTAAGGTGTGATCAGATTCAAGTTCAGAATTTCTTGCAAGAAATCTTCACAAGTGTTGGAAAGCCCATTTTTATTTATTTAGGATCTTGATTTCTTTTTTAATTTATTTTTTAAAAATTAATTTATTTATTTCAATTGGAAGCTAATTACTTTACAACCTTTCAGTGGTTTTTGCCATACATTGACATGAATCAGCCACGTGTGCACATGTGTCCCCCTATCCTGAAACCTCTTCCCACCTCCCTCCCCACCCCATCTCTCTGGGTTGTCCCAGAGCACTGGCTTTGTGTGCCCTGCTTCATGCATCGAACTTGCACTGGTCTTCTTGCTTACATATGGTAATATATATGTTTCATTGCTATTCTCTCAAATCATCCCACCCTCACCTCTCTTACACAGTCCAAAATTCTGTTCTTTACATCTGTGTCTTTTTACTGTCTTGCATATAGGATCATTGCTACCATTTTTCTGAATTCCATGTATATGTGTCAATATGCTATATTGGTGTTTCTCTTTCTGACTTATTTCACTGTGTATAATAGCATCCATCTCATTAGAACTGACTCAAATGTGTTCTTTTTTTAATAGCTGAGTAATATTCTATTCTGTATATGTACCACAACTTCCTTATCCATTCATCTGCTGACTGACGTCTAGGTTGCTTCCATGTCCTAGCTGTTGTAAACAGCGCTGCAGTGACCATCGGGGTACATGTGTCTCTTTCAATTCTGGTTTCCTTGGTGTGTATGCCCAGCAGTGGGTTGCTGAGTTGTATGGCAGTTCTGTTTCCAGTTTTTAAAGGAATCTCCATCCTGAACTCGTTTGCATTCCCACCAACAGTGTAAAAGCGTTCCTTTTTCTCCATACCCTCTCCAGCATTTATTGTTTGTAGACTTTTTTGATGGCAGCCATTCTGACCGGTGTAAGATGGTACCTCATTGTGGTTTTGATTTCATTTTCTCTGATAATGAGTGATATTGAGCATCTTTTCATGTATTCTTTTAGCCATCTGTATATATTCTTTGGAGAAATGTCTGTTTTGTTGGCCCACTTTTTGATTGGATCGTTTGTTTTTCTGGTATTGAGCTGCATGAGCTGCTTGTATATTTTGGAGATTAATTCTTTGTTGGTTGTTTCATTTGTTGGCAAGTCCATTTTTAATTTGCTTTGGCAGATTGAAATGCTATATGTTTTGGACGCAAGGAAAGGACACCTTCTTATTGTTAGTTTTTGCATAATTGTCATATAGGCAAATAACAATTGGGACCTATTCTCTCCATTGTTCAAGTTGATTCTGATGATATAGCAGGCCTATGTTTTCCTTTCTAGTCATCCAAGAACTGCCTGTGCTGTGCTTAGTCGCTCAGTCATGTCAGACTCTTTGCAACCCCATAGACTGTAACCCACCAGGCTCCTCCATCCCTGGGGATTCTCAAGGCAAGAATACTGGAGTGGGTTGACATGACCTCTTCCAGGGGATCTTCCCAACCCAGGGATCAAACCCAGGTGTCTTGTATTACAGGTAGATTGTTTACCATCTGAGCCACCAGAGAAGCCCTAGAACTGCTTAGTATTCCATTGCTGTTCTTGTCACTAGGCTGAGTTACCATCAGGGATGCAGTGAACCTACCAAGAAGGCTTCTGTTGACTGGGAGAGAGAATCATTTTTAGAATAGCCAGGGAAAGTTTGCCTACTGGCTATTCTAATTTTGCATTCTTGGATTTGTTCAACTGTGTGGAGACTCCACTGAACTTATATATGTTTCCCAAACCTCTCCGTGTGTTCCTTATCTCAGTAAATTTTTTCATCAGTTGCCCAGTTCCCCAGGGAAGAATAAAGCCTGAGTGGCTCTTCTTTCTCCCTTACCAGTTCTCCAAACTCCAATTTCTATTGGTTCTTTTCTGTCATCCACCTCAAATCCATCCATTTCTTCCCATTTCCACTGATGCTACTCTGGCCCAGGCCACCGGTACATGCCACTGCTTTTCTAGACTATTACAAAGAAAATGCAATTGTCCTTCCCATCTACATCTGGTGTGATCCCCTTTGGTTCATTTCTTCCTGCTGCAGATATGGTGAGATTTCTAATGTGTGAGTCTGACCATGTCACTCCCTAATATGAATCACAGCTGTTCGTGACATGACTTCTGCTTCTGTCCCTTGCCTTTTCTGTTGCCCTCCCATCCCTTGCATTTTTAACCTCAGATCCTGAATGCTGTTATACACTTGCTTCTTCAGTTTTGTACGTAATGTTCCCTTTGCCTAGAACTATGCCTCCACCTACTTTGATTAAATACTTCAGGTCCCAAATCTATAGGTCCCTTTTATGGGAAGCTTTTCTAGCCCACCACATTTAGATTAGGTACCTCTTATATTTGCTCTAAAGGACCCTATTTTCTTTTACCATGACACAAATAATGCTGCATTATACCTGCTTATTTGACTGTTTCTGTAACATTAGATAGCAAGTTCTGTGAAGGTAGGAACTGTCAGTCACATTCCTTGTGATAAATCTGGCTAAAAACCTGCAAAACTGTAGGCCCTTCATAAATATTTCTCAAAGAAGGAAACCAAATGCCCATTGCACATCCCTTGGAGGAGGGCACAGCGACCTACTCCAGTATTCATGCCTGGAGAATCCCATGGACAGAGGAGCCTGGTAGGCTACAGTCCACTTGGTCGCCAATTCAGATACTACTGAAGTGACTGAGCACACACTCATATATATATATGAATAAATATAAATATAAATAGATTAGGTATATATCTATTATGTAATAGATATATATAAATATATATATAATATGTATATTTTATTGGCTTTACAATGTTGTGTTAGTTTCTGCTGTACAACAGCATGAATCAGCCATAAGTATACATATATCCCCTCCCTCTTGAGCCTTCCTCCCACCCACTCCTCCCTCATCCCACCCCTTCCCCATCCCACCCCTTTAGGTCATCACAGAGCAGACTTTTATGGTCATACATGCCACTGTCTTGAATCTACCATTACATCATCTCTTGAAGAACTGGAGAGCAGTGATGGTGTGCTTGTTCTGGTGTGATTAGTAGTAACGATGGCATTTCCTGACTTGCCCTGAGTCCTAAGGGCAGGGCATCTTGTAGGGAGAATTCCATTTTGTATGTAAAGTGCTTAGCCTAGCTCTTAGCACCTGCACAGACATTCTAGCTCCAGGAAACTGAGAAAAACACTTACCAGCAGCGAAGTCTCCTGTGGTTTCCTTTTAGTTGATGCACCCAAGCAGGAGCAAATTGAAGCTGGGGTGGAGCCAGGGTTTAAGGAACAACCCAAGGAGAGACTTGGGATTCAGAAAAGTGCTGCAAAATTGAGAGGCATCTGCTAGAATGCAAAGTTTGCTGTGAGGATGACTAGCTGGCCTTCTTAATCTTCTTACTGCCAAGGGATTCTACTTCCTCCCTCCCTCCATTCTTAGCTCCTTAGTGATCAGAGGCAGAGGCAACGTGAAATGGTGGTTGAGAGCCTTGGTGTGGGAGCCCAAACTGTTAGAGTTTGAATCCCTACTTGTTTGATCGCTGGCAAATCACTTGACTTTGTGCTTTCGTTTCCTCACCTGGAAAATGGAGACGGTAGCAGTGGTACTTGCCGCAGTGTGGTTACGAGAATCGAATGGGTTGCCATATAGAAAGTGCCGATGACAGCTCCCGTCACCCAGGCAATGCTAAGGAAACGCTAGTAAGTAATTTCAAGGACCTCTGAGAATGACAAAATACAGGTCCTTCCTGTAAATAACTCACCTGATTCTTTTTAATAGTCTTCCTGGATACTCTGTCCAGTCTGTTGATTCTATGCATGTTAAAAAAAGAAAAAACAAATAAAAGCATCTAGAAGTGACTTTTAAAGAGGAAATTCAAGCTACTGATTTTAATTGAACCTGAATAAACATAAAAATAAACTCTTCAAAAAGCTTCCAATTCCAATAACTCTTTTCTTCCCTTTGCTATTCCATAATGCAAGTCATTAATAATGGCTTTTCTCCCCACCTTATTTTCAATGTGTGGTTTTTCAGAATCTAGGAGAATATATGGTAGAATTTAAAATTAAGAATAGAATTTAAATTAAATATTCAATCATTGAAGGATTAGAATAACCTTTTAGGAATCTCAGCCTAGAGAGAATTTTCCTTCACGGTGATAGAAAATGGTTACTGAGAAATGCCCCTGACAATAAGATCATTTAAATTGCTCCAGAAGTGAAAACAAGACATTTGCTTCACACCGAGTAGCTGTGCTGTGTGACTTTGAAAGGAAATAAAGAGTGGGAGCTCATGAAGGACAGAGGAACCTGGCGTGCCGCAGTCCACGGGTTGCAGAGTCAGACACGACTTAGGTACTGAACAATAACAAGAGTCCTCTGGAGTCTGCTACTGTGTGACCCATTTAAAAACTGCCCCATGTGAAGAAACTCATACTTTTCTACTTGTATTCACCAGTTCCATTCTGAAGCAGAAAGTTCTGATAATTTCCGCACCCCCATTTGTGTGTGTGTACTAAGCCACTTCAGTTGTGTCCGACTCTTTGAGACCCCATGGACTGTGGCCCTCCAGGCTCCTCTGTCCATGGGATTCTCCAGGCAAGAATACTATAGTAGGTTGCCATTTCCTTCTCCAGGGGATCTTCCTGCCCCAGGAATTGAACCTGCATCTCTTACATCTCCCGCATTGGCAGGTGGTTTCTTTTACCACTAGTGCCACCTAGGAAGCCCCAGTTACCCACCCCCATTTACAGCAACTTTTTATTCTGAGAGTATCTGATATAATGTGATTGTGAACTACTTACATGGGTGAAAATAGGAGGCAACCCATTCTTTATATATAACCTGGTGCACATCTGGTAGCTCAGATCTGCCTGAGATGCAGGAGACCTGGGCTCATTCCCTGGGTTGGGAAGATCCCCTGGAGAAGGGAATGGCAACCCACTCCAGTATTCTTGCCTGGAGAATTCCATGGACAAAGGAGCCTGGCAGGCTACTTTTTTGTTCATGGGGTCACAAAAAGTTGTACATGACTGAGCGACTAACACTTTCACACTTACAAAGGAGCCTGGCAGGCTAGTTTTTTGTTCATGGGGTCACAAAAAGTTTTATATGACTGAGAAACTAACACTTTCACACTTATCAGACTTTTGGGCTGCTGAATATTGTGTTTTAGACAATATTGTGAACTGTGGATTGACACTGCTAGGCTGTTACATAGAGAAAAGGAGAGCCAGGTTCCAGTAATGGTGATTTTTCTGTAAAAGGAGCCGTGGAACAGCAGATAAATTCTAGTGACGGGGATTGGGGAAATGGGGCATATGACTGTTAGAGTGTGGCAGAGGCATAAAATCAAAGCCAAGGGAATACTCTAGACTTGAGGAAATGTTGCAGAGCCCTTGACAGAAAAAGAGCTGGCCAACAACGAGAAGCACATCGAGCACTGGTCAGGCATTATGGCTCAATTTCTTACAGGGTTAAGCATTCAGTTACGTCAGGTGGAGAAATTTTCCTGTGGGCTCGTACTTGCAAATGTACAGTGAAGTGCAAATGGAAAATAGGATTCCCTTTGCACTAGTTTGTTTTTTAGCCAACTAGGTGAAATATCTTTTTCTTTAAACAGAGGGATACCTGTGTGAAGGTGTACATCTTGTCAAGCTGCAATGAAATGGCATGATGTTCATCCCTATTTGCATAAAAAAGCACTCCTTAGAAAACCACCTGTGTTGTTTGGCTTTTCTGAATAAATACTTTTGTGGCCTGGAGTTCTAACGACTCTGTTCTAATGTGTGATACGTTCAACATTTTAAAGGCCATTTTCAGGTCTTTGGATGCTCAGTAATGTAAAATATTTATTTGTTTGGAAAGATCTGATTGCTTCACACTTACCGAAAACCTGTCTCATATAAAGTACCTTTTTGTTTTTTGCAGTGTTGTCCAGATGAGAGGGGTAGCAAATATCGTATCTGTATGCAAAGAATTGAAATCCTGATTCACAAATTCCTCATGCTCACGATTTTCTAGTACTTCTCCACAATCTGCCAGGGAAGTGATTCACATTGTGCACAGGCCTCATGGATTGGAAACTGCAGGCCCTTGAAATCTTCCATCATCTGCACAAAGAACAAAACATCATGTGAAGTACAATTTAGTTTTATACCAAGATCGTGTCATCCCTTCCTTAGAATGACCTCCTTTGTTTATTTTTTAAAATCTTTTTATTTTGTTTTGGGGTGTAGCTGATAAACGAACAATGTTATGACAGTTTCAGGTGAGCAGCAAAGGGACTCAACCATACATATGCACGTATGCATTCTCTCCCAAACTCCTCTCCCATCCAGGCTGCTACATAACATTAAGCAGTGTTCCCTATGCTACACAGTAGGTCCTTGGTTATCCATTTTAAATATAGCAGTGTGTACATGTCCATCCAAACTCTCTAACTATCCCTTCCCCCCATCCTTCCTTCACCCTACAACCATAAGCTTACTCTCTAAATCTGTGTCTTTTTCTGTTTTGTAAGTAAGTTCATTTGTATCATTTCTTTTTAGATTCCACATATAAGGGATGTCATATGATATTTCTCCTTCTCAGTCTGACTTACTTAACTCAATATGACAATCTCTAGGTCCATTCATGTTGCTGCAAATGGCATTTTAGAATGACCTCCTTTAATTGGTAGATTCTATGTCTAGCCTCTGTTGCTTGTACAGAATTCTGTTTGCTACCTTCTGGTCATGTGAGTATATGCCAGTCCCTGGGGCCTTGTTGAGCCTTTGCTTTTGCGTGTGCTATGTTCCTAAACGTCTCGGCAATGGTTGGCTTATACATTCCTTCTAGAATATATTTCAAACACCTACTATGCACATGAGGATGCACGCAGTTCCAGAGATTCACCTGTAAATGAGATGCATTTGGTCATCAGTGTTCTCATGGAGCATGTAGTTTAAGAAGAGATTGAACTAGTTATTGGGCAATTTCAATCTCATGCAATAAAGAAGTGTAAATTGATAAAAGGGTCGAGAGGAAACTTCTAATTTGAACTTGGGGTGTCAGGAAATTTAACCACATTTTATATTAATGCTTAGAGGAGAAAATGCTAAAATCCTAATACATCTGTTGACTTTAAGATACTAGCTGACTGATAGAGTCATAGAAATTCTATCCTAGGATGGCTTAGGAGTATCTGAAAATCATTAGCCATTGCTCCATTTCTCATTTAGTTAATTCCATCATTTCCAGTATGAATAATTTTGATTAGGAACCAATATCTTCGTTTTTAAACTCTTCATTTCCCCCTTCCATTAAACCTTTGTCTTGTGAAAGAACATGTGCAAAATTAGAAGACAAATGATAGCCTTAGATGAACAGTAATCAATTCTAAACATACTTTATAATTATACCTATAGTCTCCTTTTATAATGATTCTCAAAATGATGTCATGATTATTATTTTAACTTTAAGGATTACTGATTTGCCTTGTCAGTCTCACACATAACTTTTCTAGTAACTACCCCAGTGCTGAACACACAGGAGGAGCTCAGTAAGAATTTTTGGCATCAGTAAATTCATAACACCGTATTTTAATTTTTTTTTTTGCAGGACTACACTATTTGCGGGATCCAAGTTCCCCAAACAGAAATTGAACTTGGGCCTTGGTAATGCAACTGTGGGGTCCTAACCACTGGACCACCAGGGAATTCCCTAAAACACCACATTTTAAAGAAATAAATTGTTGCTGCTAAGTCACTTCAGTCGTGTCCAACTCTGTGCGACCCCATAGACAGAAGCCCACCAGGCTCCCCCGTCCCTGGGATTCTCCAGGCAAGAACACTGGAGTGGGTTGCCGTTTCCTTCTCCAATGCATGAAAGTGAAAAGTGAAACTGAAGTCGCTCAGTTGTGTCCAACTCTTAGCAACCCCATGGACTGCAGCCTATTAGGCTTCTCCATCCATGGGATTTTCCAGGCAAGAGTACTGGAGTGGGGTGCCATCGCCTTCTCCAAATAAAGTGTTAATTTAAAGAAATTAAATGTAAAGTTTAAAAGAAAATTTCAAGATATAAAATGTGAAATATAAAATGAATGAAATGTGAGATGAATGATAATACCAGTTTTACTTGATACTTACTTTTAACCATGGATGTGCACCCTGTGAATGACAGTGAAAACATGATTGAGCACAGTAACGGCATCAGATGTATCTGGATGAAAATCTTAGTTTTGTTCCTTCCTACCAGGGCACCCTTGGGAGAGTATCTTAACCTCTTGACCCTGCAGAACATTCGTCTCATCTCTAAAACGGGAACACAGAAGCCTCTCTCATGGTGGTGCTGTGAGGATTAAGCCAAGGTCATGCCATCTTGTTTGCTTGTCTCAGTTCATTTCTAGGCTCTTTTGGTTCGTTTTATGAATAGGTATGCTTGGATTCAGAATAAACTGAGAAAATATGGATCTGATGGAGCTGATCTTGCGTGTTCTCAAATAAAAATCAGGCTGCTTCTCACTGGTTTCCCTCTGGACTAATGCTATCCATTTTCTTAACAAAAGGAAAAACACACCCATAACACATTCCTGAAGTTCCCTTGGTGTGCTCACCTCTCCTGCTGCTTCTGCGGGCCCTGGTCCAAATACAGCACAGTCACATGGCCTTTTGACAGCTTTTAATAGGCAGGTCAGTCTCCCACCTTGAGACATTGCACTTGTGAACTCTTCTGCCTTTTGCCTTTCTGGGTCAGGCTTTAATAATTTTTCCTTGGAAAGGCCTTCTGTCACCATCCCAGCTGGAGGAGCCGGGGCTTCCTCTTCATTCTCTATTCAGCTCTGTGTTTCTGTCATAGCACTGTTCACATGAGTAAATATTTGCTTGCTTTACTTGTTAATTTTTTTCTCAGTAGACTGTAAACTTCATGGGGGCAGGAGCTAGGAACTGTATTTGTCCTGTTCTTGTGTATCCATAGCCCCTAGCACGGTGTCTGGTGTGTAGGAGGCATTAACTTATTTTTTCTCTATCCTTCCTGCCCTACCATGTGAAATTATAATAGTAGGATTATCTCTCATGGTGAAAGCAACTGACGAGATAAGTAGAGGTATAGGTATGGGGCTTCCCTGGTAGCTCAGATGGTAAAGAATCCACTTGCAATGTGGGAGACCTGGGTTCGATCCCTGGGTTGGGAAGATTCCCCTGGAGGAGGACATGGCAACCTACTCCAGTATTCTTTCCTAGAGAATCCCATGGACAGAGGAGCCTGGCGGGCTACAGTCCATGGGGTCGCATAGAGTCAGACACGACTGAAGTGACTAAGCAGCAGCAGCATAGATAGACGTGTAGGTATAGGCACGGGCTTCCCAGGTGGTGCTAGTGGTAAAGAACCTGCCTGCCAATGCAGGAGACGTAAGAGACGTGGATTGGATCCCTGGTTGGGAAAGATCCCCTAGATTAGGAAATGACAACCTACTCTAGTATTCTTGTCTGGAAAATTCCATGGACAGAGGAGCCTGGCAGGCTACAGTCCATGGGGTCACAACGAGTCAAACATGACTGAGTGACTGAGCACAGCATCAAGGGGTCAGTGTAGCTGTTTGAAAACTCTAACTTGGACATTCTAAACATATGGTGAATTTTTATCTATTGAAAAATTAGCTTTTTACCTTTTTGGTCAGGTTTATTAGTTGTGTATTCTTTTCTGCTTTTTATTTGTTTTTTTCAAAAGTTTACTTATTTAATTTTGGCTGAGCTGGATCTTTGTTGCTGCACACGGGCTTTCTCTAGTTGTGGTGAGTGGGCTTTTCTTGTTGTGGAACATGGGCTCTAAGGCTGCGTGGGCTTCAGTACTTGTGGTGCATGGGCTTAGTTGCCCCAAGGCATGTGGGATCTTAGTACCCCAACCAGGGATTGAACCTGCGTCCCCTGCACTGGAAGGTGGATTGTCAATCACTGGGCCACGAGGGAAGTTCCTTCTTTCTACTTTTTAAATTTTCATTGACTTATGTTTAGTTCTCAGGGCAAGTCTAAATGAAGGATGGATTGGAGAAAGGCAGTTATTAAAAAAGGTAAAGAACAAAAGTAAATTAATTTTACCTCTTAATTTGTTACAGTACAGAGAAGGTTACCTTAATTATCCATTTTATTTTTTCGTACAACATAAGCAGTGGAAGTTATTACTATTGAAAGCATGGAAAATGGTCATTACAACTGGCTTTATATGCTTTCACCTAGTAGTCTGGAATTGTTTTATATATTATGAATAAAACCTGAGGTTAGTATGTTATTTTATTAATGTATATATCCTCCAAAGAACTTAAGGGACCATGGTAAAATCTCTGGCTGAGATAGTGCTTTCCATCCTAACTTGAAAAATTAATTGTAAACAAAAAAAATCTATTTTGGGAGTGTTTGCAAATAATCCCTCATACCAGTGATATTCTTCCGTATAGAAACAGCAGGAACACTTTCTTTTTATCATAGCTGTATTTTCATATTGTTTATATAGTCTGTGATTTGCCTTGGTAATTTGCTTCCTTTTATGGGAAAACAAGTTTTCTTCCAAACAACCAGATGCAATGTAATCAAATAATTGCTGTCTTAATTTGCTGCTGAAGTCCTCCTGAGCAGAAAGAAATAAAATATAGGTATGCAGTGGCATATATTTAAATTCTGAGTTGCTAAGCATAATCATAGCTATCTTTTATACCTGAACTTGATGTCAGGTATCTTGTCAAGTGTTCCTCATGTAATCCTCATGAAACCTCTACAATAAAAAATTGAGGCTTAGAGAGGTTTGACTTGCTCCAGGTCACTGCTAGTGGCTGCTTCAAAATTTCTGTTTGGGAAAAACCTAGTAGTATGAAGTTCAAGCAGAATTCATTCACTCATATCAAGAATGAAGGTGAAGGTGGACTGATGGAGATCAAGGGTGGGTGATGCGACTTAACAATAATTCTCCCTACCCCACAGACCCAACTCACAGTGATCTCATAATTGCTGCGAGCAAGATTTCGAATCCCAGCTGCCCTGACCCCAATTCCTGCACTCTTAACTGTCATGCAATGCCACTGAAATACCAGATGGCTGTCCTATCTTTTCTGAACTGTCAAAAGCAACTCTTCAAGGGAACCAATCTCAAGATTAAGTGAGAAGCCCACATACAGCCTCCACCAGAGGGTGGGGTGGCAGAAGGTGCTGGACAGGACTGATTTCCCTTCTTCTCTCTTCTTTAAATTTCAAGCCTTATGAACACGATTTTCCTATGATACAGCTTAAAAAAAAATTAAACCAGATTGAGCTGAAATCTGCAAATCTGTCCTCAGTTACCCACACAAAACTCCTGGGATATGATCTCTTCTCCCAAGGACTCCTACACAGCATTATTTTTAAGACTTTGATTTCTTAGGTACCACAAATATGAAAAGGCACAAGATTTCATAGTACTAAAAAGAAGTCAAAAAACATTTGAAATGGAATAGGAGAGATTTATCTTTGTCTTCCTCCATGCCACCAAATAGCTAAGCTAAATAAATAAATAAACATGTGTCTTTAAAAATTAAAGAAAATACAAAGACATATTTGCAAGTTCTGGTTCTTAAATCTGTAGCAAATCTAGATGAGTGAGTTAGTCCAATAGAAGGTTGAATCCGGATGCTCTGACAGGCATTCTTCATCTCCAGATAAAAGGTAAATTTAAGCATGAACCTCTGACTAACCTGAAACTCTGTTTAAATCATGAAGTATACTGAAATTGAGGTCTTCTTTTACCAGCTCTACTAGTTTTTAATTTGAGGAGAGTTCTTTAAGACTATAATATTGGTATAGCCACTTTATGTTACTAGCAGTTTTCTATTACCTTAAAGGTCTAGACATATATAACAACAAAGTTAGAAACAAAAAGTAAAAAGAAAAATTGATTCTTGATGTTAAAACCAGTCGACCCTCACAACCCCTTTTCCTTCTGAATCTTGGTGAAAATCCTGAAACCTTAGATATAGTGAAGTATAGCCTCTCGCTGTCCTCCATTTCTTTTGGTTTTTGCTTTTCTTCATTTAACTGAGCTCTAAAATTATAGATGTCCTGACTGAGCATAAATCATATGGCAGACACTATGATAAGTGCTTTAGAGATGTGACAGTGGTCTCTCTTTGGAATAACCTTAGGAGCTGAGGATTATTTTTTCTTACAGATAAGAAAACTGAGACCTTGGGAGCTCCTTACCCAAGTTCATAGCTAGTAAATAATAAGATTCAGACTCTGGTCAAGTCTGTTTGACTCCTAAGATTGTAAATCCTTCTTAATTGCTAAGATATACTGGTTTGTTGCTAGAGTAACAGATCTCTTCTGTAAGATGAAATACAGAAATTAGATGGTAGAACAGAAAATGAGATAAATTTTTTTTTTAATATGGTAGAAGAAGAACTATATTTGTATGCTGGTAGGAAGGATTTGGGACTTCCCTGGTGGCTCAGGGGTAAAGAATCTGCCTGCAGTGCAGGAGAAGCAGGAGATACGGGTTTGATCTCTGGATTGGGAAGATCTCCTGGAGGAGGGCATGGCTACCCACTCCAGTGTTCTTGCCTGGAGAATCCCATGGACAGGAGACAGTCCATGGGGTTGCAAAGAGTTGGACACAACTGAAGGGACTGAGCACACACACAGGAAGAATTCAGGGCTTCCCAGTGGTACTAGTGGTAAAGAACCACCTGCCAATGCAGAATAGGTAAGAGACATGGGTTCGATCCCTGGGTTGGGAAGACCCCCTGGAGGAAGGCATGGCTAACCCACTCCAGTATTCTTGCCTATAGAATCACATGGACAGAGGAGTCTGGCGGGTTGCAGTCCATGGGGTTCAAAAAGTCGGACACTACTGAAGCGGCTTAGCATTCATGTAGGAAGGATTCAGGAGTTAGGGAAAATTCAACAATACAGGAGAGAGAGGAGAAACAGTTGGAGTGATATCCTTGGAAAAGTGAGACAGAATAAAATTGAGTGCATATCGAGTTTATTCTTTGTTTTGAGCTTGCAAGTGAAGTTGCTCAGTCGTGTCCGACTCTTTGCAACCCCATGGACTGTAACCTACCAGGCTCGTCCATCCATGGAATTTTCCAGGCAAGAATACTGGAGTAGGTTGCCATTTCTAGTAGCAAGATGTATGAATACAGACTAGATATATAATAGATATCAAAATAGTATAGGTACATACAATCACATTTATGTATGTGTGTATATATGTATATGTATATATATGTATATGTATATATATATATGTGTGTGTGTATATATATATATATGTATATAAAGCAAATAGTACTGGAGCATTTGGGTACAGACACAGTTGGAATGCTTTGGTGGGAGCTTGTTGATTTCTCTCTGTATTGCTTCTGTCTGCTCAATAAAATAAACTGAATACTGATGATGGTGAAGGAAGTAAGTGAGGTTTAAAGAGAGAGGAGATGTTTTAAATAGTTCTTTAGTGCTGTGGGAAAGTGAATGAACTAGGGGGAAGTATTGACTGGCAGCATTAAAGACTCACTTGAAGCAAGTGGCTGTGAATTCAAAGTGATATCATTCAGCGTAGCTGTGCATTTTTCTCCAGCCACATCCAACTGTATAGGAGCAGGTGAAGAGCAGACCCAGATTTGATCCTAACCAGCAAGTGTGAGGTTTTGCAAGGTGCAGGCAAAAAGAGTTGAAAATGTAAGCAAGAAAGTTATTAAAATGATTGGCTATTGAATTTAAGTTGCTAAGAAGTGCAGCAAGGACATGAGAGAGATGAAGGGCAATAAAAAGATGTAGGATCAATGCACCGATGGTCCTTGTAGAGTCAAAGGTTGTTAGAATCTTGTATTGGAGAAAACGAGCTGGAAAGCTAGGAGAAGATGGTAAGATGTTTGAAACTGAACAATTAATAATGACATAATTCAGGGTTTGGCCCTGGAAGAGACTGGCTGAGGGAGGGTGGAAAATGTGACTATTGGAAGAGAGGATTTGAGAGAATTCAAAGATCATCTGTATTGGTACTGAAAGCAAGTTATTTCAACTTCGTAGCAACTCTGTGTCCTTCATTTTAGAAAGAAAAATTGAGGCCAAGAATTAGTAAATAAGTCAAAGATTCCAAACCTAGAAGGCATCAGTACTGCAATTTTAATCTGGCTTGCAAGACTCATCTCTCTTACCCACATGATGTACATAATGGCTTATGTGTGATATGTTGCCCTACCTCTATCCCATGGTTAATTAAAAGGGGCTGAGGCATGTCAGATGCTTTGTGTCATTTGCCTATCAAATCATTCATTCACCAGCATAGATTTATTAAGCACCAACTTACTCCTTGGAAGGAAAGTTATGACCAACCTCGATAGCATATTCAAAAGCAGAGATATTACTTTGCCAACAAAGGTCCATCTAGTCAAGGCTATGGTTTTTCCAGTGGTCATGTATGGATGTGAGAATTGGACTGTGAAGAAAGCTGAGCACTGAAGAATTGATGCTTTTGAACTGTGGTGTTGGAGAAGACTCTTGAGAGTCCTTTGGACTGCAAGGAGATCCAACCAGTCCATTCTAAAGGAGATCAGTCCTGTGTGTTCATTGGAAGGAATGATGCTGAGGCTGAAACTCCAATACTTTGGCCACCTCATGTGAAGAGTTGACTCATTGGAAAAGACTCTGATGCTGGGAGGAATTGAAGGCAGGAGGAGAAGGGGACGACAGAGGATGAGATGGCTGGATGGCATCACTGACTCAATGGACATGAGTTTGAGTGAACTCCAAGCGTTGGTGATGGACAGGGAGGCTTGCTGTGCTGCGATTCATGGGGTCACAAAGAGTCGTACATGACTGAGTGACTGAACTGAACTGAACTGAAACACCAGTATACTGCACTCTTCCATGTTTTGGGGCTGCAGGGGTGAAAGGTGTTGCAAGGAATTGCAGGATACAGTTTCAGCTGCATTATCATCTTTGTCAGTATTATAGAGTTTGAATAACTGTTTGAATATGTTCTTGCATCTTGCCCTTATTATCTTATGAAGATGAGTAGAAAATAGCAAATGGGTGTGCTAATATAGGTGATAAGCCTATACCTCATAATCTTAATATAGTTGAGAAAAAGATGGACATCTTTAGGCATGCTGACTGAGGCAAATCTTTGCCCTCAAATGGATATCACTGGACTTAAGCCAGTTGAGTGAATTTTCAGTTAATAAGGAAAAAATATCAAAGTTAAAAAAAAGGTATTAAATGTAGGAACTGTATTTCAAAGTTACTATCTTAAATTAGGAATTAGGAATGTGATTTTTTTTTTCTTATTTTGGAATGACTGTCATGTATAAATCTATGGCTTGATTTATGCCACCAGATCTTTATACATGACTTAAGTGGTGTGTTGTGTATAAATGTATGGACTGCTTTTATAATACAGAGGTGATACAGGTATTTGGAAAACTAGAAGAGGAGAGCTTAATTCTGTATGGAATATTGAGTGATCAGGGATGTCTTCCCCAGGGTGGAAGTTCTTAAGCAAAGACATAAAGAATGAGGAATTTATGAAGCAGACAATACAAGGAATAGCATTATAGGAAAAGCAGGTGCTGAGGCATGGAAATGAGATGGATCATGGCTTGTTCCCCTAACCTCATGGTTAGAATATAAGGGCAGAGGGCAGACAAAGACTCTGTATGGAGAGCTAAGTAGAAGTCAGATGTGAATGGCCTTATATGACATGCTAAGCTGCTGGATTTCATCCTATGTGGTGAGAAGACTTGTAAACATCTTACAATAAATAATCACCATTTATTCTTACCAGTGTCTTCCTTCTGCTTTCGTTGCTAGTTTGGTGTTACCTAAATTCACTATTGTTTAATGCTTATGTGACACTTCATGATATCTGACTGTATTATGAATATTTGGGGTATATTTTAGTGGCCCATTCTCATATATTTCTTCTTTTTAGCTATACTCTTATTTATTAAGTCTTCGTTAGTTTATTTGTTAAATATTTATTGAATGCCTATTATCTACCAGATATGTTCTAAGTTTAGAGATTCAGAGTGAACACAATTTCTGCTCTCATGAAGCTTATATTTAAGTGGAGGGCATAGACTGATAAGCAAATTTGTATATAAATCACTTTCCGTGAATGCTGCCTATAAGGTGAGCATTAGGCTGAACTTTGAGTTTGACAAAGTCCCTCCCATCCTCTGCTATACCTTTGCTCTTTACTGCTGTCAAGAATGTTCCAGAAATGAAAGTACCACAAAAAGAAAAGACAAAGGTTTTCAACCATGTCATTAAATCCTCATTAAGAAGAGTAAACTATTCTCAGATCTTGAATGTTCTTGATACCTGGTGGTCTGCCAAAGGATGGATTATTATTCCGTCCTTTGGCAAATTATTTTTTTGTGTATATTTGGCAAATATATTATAGTGTATGGTCCATGAGATCACAGTTTCTCTTAAATTCCTTTTTGGATTTCAGATAATCTCCTAATAATATTCAAATAACAAAGCTTCTGCTAATGACAACAATAGTAATAGCTATATGTTTTGAGCACTTACATTCACTGTCTGAACACTCAAAGTGATGGGCAAAGTCACGCTGAGATGGGATCAAAGTGACTAAGCAAGTTGCCCAAGTCTCCTAGTAAGAAGGAGAGCTGGAGTTCAGACCTGAGCCATGGGTTTCTAGAACCTGGACTCTCATCCTTCATATAACACGTGACCATGCTGTCAGAAGACCAAGCTACCAGTCTTTCTCTTTCTGGCAAATTAGCACCTTTTGATCGAATTTAAAGTATTGGGTTGACCAAAATGTTCATTCGGTTTTAAGTAAAAATAAAATATATTTTTCATTTTCAGCAAGAACTTTGTTGAACAGTGTATTCACAAACCAAACGAACTTTTTGGCCAACCCAAGAGATTCTGCCATTAGATCTATGGTGGATTCTATCCCTAAGGTTGATTCTTCAGTCTTCAGAGCAATATACATCAATAGAAACATTATAGGAGCCATATATGTAATTTAAAATTTTCTAGTAGTCACATGACAAAAAGCAAAAAGAAAGAGTAAAATGAATTTGAATAAAATGTTTTAATGTAACCCAATATATCAAACATATCTTTTCAATATATTTCTGAATATTTTTTAGGACTTCAGTTTTTAAAATTTTTAAATCACTAAAATTAAATAAAATGTAAAAATTTAGTTCTTCAACTTTCTAACACCATACACAAAGATAAACTCAAAATGGGTTAAAGATCTAAATGTAAGACCAGAAACTATAAAACTCCTAGAGGAAAACATAGGCAAAACACTCTCTGACATAAATCACAGCAGGATCCTCTATGACCCACCTCCCAGAATATTGGAAATAAAAGCAAAAATAAACAGATGGTACCTAATTAAACTTAAAACCTTTTGCACAATGAAGGAAACTATCAGCAAGGTGAAAAGATAGCCTTCAGAATGGGAGAAAATAATAGCAAACAGAGCAACTGACAAAGAATTAATTTCCAAAATATACAAGCAGCTCATATAGCTCAATACCATAAAAATAAATGACCTAATCAAAAAATAAGCCAAAGAACTAAACAAACATTTCTCCAAAGAAGACATACAGATGGATAACAAACACATGAAAAGATGCTCAACATCATTCATTATCAGATAAATGCAAATAATAACCACAATGAGGTACCTACCATCTCACGCCAGTCAGAATGGCTGCTATCAGAAAGTCTACAAACAATAAGTGCTGAAGAGTGTGTGGAGAAAAGGGAACCCTTTTACACTGTTGGTGGGAATGCAAACTAGCACAGACGCTATGGAGAATAGTGTGGAGATTCCTTAAAAAATTGGAAATAGAACTGCCATCAGTTCAGTTCAGTTCAGTCGCTCAGTCGTGTCCAATTCTTTGTGACCCCATGAACCTCAGCATGCCAGGCCTCCCTGTCCATCACCATCTCCTGGAGTTCACTCAAACTCATGTCCATTGAGTTAGTGATGCCATCCAGCCATCTCATCATCTGTCGTCCCCTTTTCCTCCTGCCCCCAATGCCTCCCAGCATCAGAGTCTTTTCCAATGAGTCAACTCTTCGCATGACGTGGCCAAAGTGCTGGAGTTTCAGCTTTAGCATCATTCCTTCCAAAGACACCTACCTACTTGGCAATCCCACTGCTGGGCATTTACACCAAGGAAACCAGAATTGAAAGAGACAGATGTACCCCAATGTTCATTACAGCACTGTTTACAATAGTTAGGACATGGAAGCAACCTAGATGTCCATTGGCGGATGAATGGATAAGAAAGTTGTGGTACATATACACAATAAAATATTACTCAGCTATTAAAAAGAACACATTTGAGTCAGTTCTAACGAGATGGATGAAATTGGAGCCTGTTATACAGAGTGAAGTAAGCCAGAAAGAAAACACCAATACAGTATATTAATGCATATATATGGAATTTAGAAAGATGGTAACAACAACCTATATGTGAGACAGCAAAAGAGACACAGATATAAAGAACAGATTTTGGACTCTGTGGGAGAAGGTGAGGATGGAATGATTTGAGAGAATAGTATTGAAACATGTATATTCAGTTCAGTTCAGTTGTTCAGTTGTGTCCAACTCTTTGTGACCCCATGAATCGCAGCACGCCAGGCCTCCCTGTCTATCACCAACTCCTGGAGTTTACCCAAACTCATGTTCATTGAGTCGGTGATGCCATCCAGCCATCTCATCCTCTGTCGTCCCCTTCTCCTCCTGCCCCCAATCCCTCCCAGCATCAGAATCTTTTCCAATGAGTCAACTCTTCGCATGAGGTGGCTAAAGTATTGGAGTTTCAGCTTCAGCATCATTCCTTCCAATGAACACCCAGGACTGATCTCCTTTAGAATGGAGTGGTTGGATCTCCTTGCAGTCCATGGGACTCTCAAGAGTCTTCTCCAACACCACAGTTCAAAAGCATCTGGTCCCATCACTTCATGGGTAATAGATGGGGAAACAGTGGAAACAGTGTCAGACTTTATTTTTTTGGGGGCTCCAAAATCACTGCAGATGGTGACTGCAGCCATGAAATTAAAGGACACTTACTTGGAAGGAAAGTTATGACCAACCTAGATAGCATATTCAAAAGCAGAGACATCACTTTGCCAACAAAGGTCCGTCTAGTCAAGGCTATGGTTTTTCCAGGGGTCATGTATGGATGAGAGTTGGACTGTGAAGAAGGCTGAGCACCAAAGAATTGATGCTTTTGAACATGTATATTACCATATGTGAAATAGATGACCAGTCCTAGTTTGATGCATGAAACAGCACTCAAAGCCGGTGCACTGGGACAACTCAGAGGGATGGGATGAGGAGGGAGGTGGGTGGGAGGTTCAGGACAGGGGGACACATGTACACCCATGGCTGATTCATGTCAGTGTATGGCAAAAACCACCGCAATATTATATTAAATAATAAAGTAATTAGCCTCCAATTAAAATAAATTAATTAATTTTAAAAATTGAGTTCTTCAGTTTCACTTGCCATATTCACATGCTCAATAGTTGCAAATGACAAGTGGCTACTATCTTGGAAAGTGAAGCTTTAGCAGCCTCTGTTTAAAGGAACCCTGTGAACCCTGAGATTTTGTATCTTTTCATCCCCGACCGGAAGCATGGAACCTTTGTTTCTGGCAGAACATTGTTTTTTAATCATTGTAGAGTAGTGTCTTCCTGATTTGGATACATGCTTTGCAGGTACCCACTTGAATGGGTCTCCAGTTTCATAACGAAAGCCATATCAACCATTAAATAAAAGATAGTGATGTCAATTGTGAAAGTTAACTTTGCTGGTGTTGTTCTTGTAGGCACAAGTGGAGATGAAGATTGTGATCTTTGTCACTTTTCTTCAGTCCCAGGAGAAATACTGACTCTTTTTTTAAATTTATTATCTTAAGATATTGAAGTCTACATTGTGAGGGCTTGATTCCATCGAGGTCAACTCTGTTTTCCAGCCGAGTTTTATAGGAGTCTTATCTATGAGAGCTTTCTCCCTAAGCCTGGAAAAGAGAGAAAGATGAAAGCAAAGAGATGTGTGAAGCTTGCATGTCAGTCCTCCTCACAATTCTTTATTCTTTTCCCCATCCACCTCTTTTAATTTTTATTGTAAAAATCCAAGAGTTTAGTGATAATGGCTTTAGGTTCTATCTTAGTCCCATCCCCAAAGGACTGCTGCATTATTTGCACTTTAAATGGAATCCATTGTTCTAGTTGGGTTTTTTTGTTTGTTTGTTTTACACGTTTTTGATCTTCCATAAACAGGACAGATAATGAACATAAAAGAAACCCAGCTTACCTAGGAAGATAAGGCAAAATTGCCCAGGTGTTTGAATTGTGCTGACTGGTTTTATCTGGTTGTGATAAATCATTTCCTGTCCAGGCAGTCAATCCTAGGGAAGGGGAGGGAGACAAGGGAGTATTAAAACAACCCTAATGAGTACTCATCATTTAATCTCTGCAGTATTTGCTTTGCATCCAGGAAGCTATAGTATTTGTTAGACAAAAGTCTTCAAGGATTAAAACAGAAGTGTAATATTTTCTGCTTAGGCAAAAACAAATTTAAATAAATGAGCAGGAGGAGATGATCTGTTGTAAAGAATATAATCTTCAATTAGTGTAGGTTGCTTTTGTACAGAAGCATTTGCATTCCTGGTTACCTGATGCAAAACAGGTGTCGTATTATAACCACATCTCAGTAATGGGGAGGAAATGAATCATTTTTGCTTTTGATGTTTCTCTTGGATGTTCCAAATTCAAAAGTCAAGATGAATTGTTCAAACCTCTCTTTTTGGTAGAGACTGTGGCCATCTATCTCTTAAGCTGTTGCTCCTGAACCTCACTCCATTAGAAACAGTTCAGGATTTCACTCTGGAGAAGTGTGATATATAAAAGCCTCACACATTTTTTCCCCACTCAATCTGTCTTGCTTGAATAATTACTATTTACATGAATACCTTCTCCATCCCAGGGATCACAAACTATTTAGGTAACATGAGAGATGCTTAACCAATGAGGTAGTTTGTAAGAAGTTTCACTCAAATCACAAAGACAAATGGCTGTTTCATGGAATCAGAAGGACGAGACTGAGTCTTATACCCTATTTGTGCTACTTACCAGCTTTGTGAGCCAAGGTGTACAGCTGAGTCAGGCTTTCCTGTGAAAAATGGGAACAAACTTACCTACCTTAGTAGGTTGTTGTATGGCTCAAATAAGATGATGACTACAGGGGAACATTTAGTAAACTATAAAGTATTGTAAAAAGAAGTTGATACATATATAAACTGTATACCTCAGAATCCCTCTCTTTTCCAAAGATAAAAGTTATTGTGATTAAAAAAAAATGAGTTACTGAGATGGGCAAGAAACCAATCTCTCCCTAAAGGGACCTCAGTCTTTTCCTCTCTCTCCAAATGAAAATAGAAGTACATCACTGTCTCTTCTGATGAAAGAATAAAGCTGTCCAATAAGCAATAAATAAATGATTGCCAGGAAATATACACAATAGCCTCACTAAAGTCCAGCTCAATTTCTATCCCATGAAAGTACACAAGCACACCCAGATGATGGAAAAAATGTTCTCAGTGTATGCTAGGAGGGATCATTTTGTGTGGATGATAATCTTGTTTTTATGCATAAAGCTTAGTCTACTGATTGAGTGATTTTAATAACAATCCATTCAATGTAACAATCCATTATTCCTCTGGGTTGATAAAAGTCTTAGCTTCCTATTTCTTTGAAGGTTCTAGTGCCTCTCTCAAGTGAAGGGAGGAAAAATAATTTTCCTTTTATCTTTTGAGGTTCTTGGCTCAGAACCCTCTGTAATAAAAGATAGATTAACTTGAGGAAAAGAAACAAAACTATCATAATATGTACATGGGAGATACCCAGGAAAACTGAGTAACTCCTGAAATGGCCCAACCCATCATCTATAATACCATCTTCAGCTAAAGATAAAAGAAGATGAGGGTAGGGAGTGTGGGAAACCAATTAAAGGCAAAACCTGAATATTCTTTGGGAGCACCGATGCTGAAGCTGAAGTCCCAATACATTGGCCACCTGATGCAAAGAGCCAACTTGATGAAAAAGACCCTGATGCTGGGAAGGATTGAGGGCAGGAGGAGAAGGGGGTGACTGAGGATGTGATGGTTGGATGGCATCACTGACTCAGTAGAGATGAATTTGAGCAGACTCCAGGAAATAGTGAAGGACAGGGAAGCCTGGCATGCTGCAGTCCATGGGGTTGCAAAGAGTTGGACACAACTGAGCAACTGAATAGCAACAACAATCAGGCAAAGCATAACATACAGTGGTAAGATTTTATGCAGATTTAAGTCCTTGCTTTCTCCATCGATAAGAATTTCAAGAGATTTGATAATCCTCTTCCTGATAAAGAGAGAGAAACACCCTTATAAATAGAGATTTCCTTTATAAATGTAAATGTATCTTTGAAAATGTTAACATCTAAGTTTTTAGAGCTTTTTCTATACCTGTTGTTTTTTGAAGATAATCAGCCTAAAATAATCATTTCACCAAACAGATATATTTGGGAGGAGGGCAAATTCTGCTTCCCTTCCTAAGGGTGTGGCTTCTCTGTCATAGCTAATAGAGGATAAAGTCCTTGATCTTCAGTAAATTTGCTGAGTTGAGTTCTTTGTTTCCATGGTTATATTTACAGCAGGAGCTGTGGAGTCAGTCAACTGGGTCAAACCCTCACTCTGTCACTTATTTCTTATTTGACATTGTGCACACAGTTCCTTAAACCCTTGATATCTCAGTTTCCTCATCTATAAAATGGAAATGATGATAGTATGTACTTTATGGAGTTGCTAAGAACGTTAAATGAAATTACAAATATAAAGTGCTTAGCAAAATACCTGGCTATGGTAAGCCCTCAGTAAATATTAGCTTTTATTATTGTTATTGTTGTTACAGAAGTGAGAGATTATTATTACTTAGTTTTTACATTGAGAATTATAGCATAATAATCTCTCTTTCTTATCAAATTACAGACAGGTATTTTGAGATTCTCTTTTGAAATTATGCCTAAGGAAAAGGCTTTCATGCTCTTCAAAAACACTTAAATGTCGATTCTTATTTTAAAGGGCACAAAACCCACCATAAGAGTTTAAATAACTTATTATTTTGAACATCCTTATTCTTTCTTTGTATCCCCAGTTTTATCACAGACCCGATACTTACCATAGTAATTTTTATATCAAAAGGTCATTGTCAGGGACTTCTCGGGGGGCCCAATGTATAAGGCTCTGCTTTTCCAATGCAGGGAGCCTGGGTTTGACCCTTGATTGGGGATTTAAGGTCCCACATACTACAGCTAAGCCCATGCACTGCGACTACAGAACCCACTTGCTCTAGAGCCTACATAGCACAACTAGAGAGCCTGTGTGCCACAGGGAAGACCCAGTGCAGCTGAAATTAAAAAAAAAAAAAAAGTCATTTTCAATGTATAGATTCTAGAAAAAGGAAAATGGCATAGATCTTGGCAATGACTCTGTTACAGGATTGACAGCATTAGACAATAACACTTTTACCTAGGTCCTCCTGCATGCCAAGCACTGTTAGATGCTGAAGATACATAAAACCCTGGAACATGAAATGCTGATACTCTAGTGAAGACACAAATACAGATACAACTAATTACCAGATGATGAATAAATACTGTATCTAAGGCACACAAAAAAATGCAGAGGGAGAAATCAATTCTGCCTTTTGGATGAAATCAGGGATAGCTCCAAAGAAGAGGGAACATTTGAGTTGGGTCTTTTGAAATGAACAGTATTTGGGTTGGTGGATGGGGCTTCTGGAATGGGGAAGAAAGCTATTCAGGCAGAAGGAACAGCATGTGCAAAGTCATGAAACTTTGAAGGGAATTATATGAAATTGGAAGGTAGTCTGGTATGTCTAGAATAAAGCACAGTAAAGATCATGTAATTAATTATACTTAGCTAAAAATCATGGACATAGCTCTCTCATAGTGGTGTAGAGGTAATATAAAATATGAACAACTCATATTTCATGAAACAGAGCTGAAGAGTATGAAAGACACCATCTTAGAGAAGCTTGTTTGTAAGATAGTACTATAGTAGGGAAATTTAGAAAATCCATTAGGATGAATAGTTTGAAAAGCACATGACTTTTTTGGTATGTGTGTGAGGAAGAAAGGGAAGTTAAATACAGATGCTGTTAGCTGCTAGAAGGCATCACGGGATAAGCAATGGTTTGGGAGGAAGGAGATTTGTTCTGCTACTAACTGGGTGTTGACCTGGGAAAGTTGCTTAACCCTGTGGGCCTCAGTTTCCTCATTTGTAAGGTAAGGACTTTAGGTGATCTTAAAAGTCTCAAAATTTAAGGATTTATCAAATTGACAATGGCTATCTCACTACTTAACTATGTTTTAATGGCTTGCCTGTTCCCCACTGAAAAATGCCCCATGATTAGTAGATCAGGTGGCTAGATATCAATAACTAGCCCTAGATAGATGGAAATACTGTTGAATCTCTGCTTTGATTTTCCACTTTCAGTGTTCCTTCTCATCAATCCAAGGTCCTTGGGTGTTTTGGGCCCCTGCCCCAGATATTTCTTCTGCTATGGAAGTCTGCCTGCTTGACTTTGTCAGTCACATGCCTCTAATGGGTCTTAATTGGGGTGGACATAAAACACTAAAATAAGGTCTAACCAAGTTGGTGTGGCTCTGGTTTCTCATCCCATTCAAGAAGGTCATTATGTAGATCCTACTCCACGAGGCTGCTTTCCTTGCTATCATCATTGTGATGTGGCTTATTGACAGAGTACAAAATTTCAGTTGAGCAGATGGTGCCAGGATTTAGACGTATGCTTATCGGATAAAGATGGTCCAAACAGTGAACTTATCTGTTGGTTATTTTTATTTAGAGCAGGTTAAACATAAATGACTTCATAGAATTTTTCTTTTGTGACTTTTGTTTTACTAGCGATTACAAATGTTTTCTCTTATTCTTTATCCTTTTCTAGACAAAGTCTTTGATGTTGATTGATACATATTTTCCCTCAATGTTGACCCAGGTTGTCTCCCCTAATCCTGTTCTATTTGTTTCCTAGTTTTTCTGGAACAGGAAAAAACAACAACAAACAAGCCATGCTGTTAATTAGTCTGGAAGAGAAAGCTCTGTGGTTGTCAAGAGTTCTTAATCATGAGCCCTCATCCCCCTCCACCCCCAGGGACAGTTGTAAGTAGCAGACAAGAACTTAGCATATAGGGTCTGGAAGAGCCCATGCTTGCTTTAGAGGTGAAAAACAAGACAGAGCATCAGAGAACTGAGTGATTTATCTGAGGTCACATTGAAGTGTTTGAAAGCATCAGGCCATAAATGTGTCTTCAAATTCTTGTTTGGTGTTCTTTTCAGACACCAAAGTGCCTCTTGGAACCAGTCTGGTTGCTTAGCATCAGATACTGTTACTAGCAACTGGCATTTTTCCCACATGGGGAAATTGATACCATCACTATGGAGAACACATTCTCTGCCAACTTTCTGAAAAACCACAAGTTCTGCACATGTTTTTTGGTTCTGATTCTGAAGGTGGAGACTGTGCAACCAGATGGCTATGGACTGAAAAAAGATGTTGCAAGGAAGGAAGCAGGAGCAATAATATTGGTTAAGAGTATAGGGTAATGAGAGAAGTAGGTAGTAAGATGCTACAGCTGAGAAGGACTCAGGAAGGCAAATATTTCACATGGATTTCCATGGTCTTCTTGAAAATTTTCAGGGGGTGACTTCCCAATGTCCCCTGGGAGTCTGTTTCAGTAATCCTCCACCCCAGAGTCAATGAACTTCTCTTCCTTTCATTTAGGAGCTTTGGTTCCCTTTAGTTTGGTAACTTTAAGTCAGAGGTTGTCACTTCTGTCCTTTTCTTTGGAGGAAGTTAGACTTGCCTAAGGAATGTGACATAGTCAGAATGGAAACTTGTGCAGGTGAACAGCTTTATTTGGAAAGTGGAACAATAAGCAGACTTCGTTTCATGCTTCTTCACAATCATCTAGTCCTGTTGACTGATCTCAGTGATAGGCTTTGCTCCTTTCTCAGGAGAGTAGTGTTTTAATCTCCCAACAGCCTTGCTGTCTGCTGAGAAGAATTGTGTTATAAGGTGCTAAGATCTGGAAAAAGATGATATAATTTGCATTCACCCAAAACAATTAATTTGTCCCTTTTACCCATTCTTCCTCACCATTTTTTTATTTTGTCCCCATTCATCTATTCCATAAGTGTTTATTGAGTGCCTTTTGGTGGGGGGCCTAGGTACTAGGCATATAACTAGGGCAGGGCAAATGCTTGCCTGCAAGGAGATTATGGTCCAGAGGTGGATTCAGATAAGCAGGTAGACTTCCCTGGTGGCACAGAGGGTAAAGTGTCTGCCTGCAATGCGGGAGACCCAGGTTCAATCCCTGGGTCAGGAAGATCCCCTGGAGAAGGAAATGGCAACCCACTCCAGTATTCTTGCCTGGAGAACCCCATGGACAGAGGAGCCTGGTGGGCTACAGTCCATGGGGTGGCAAAGAGTCGGACACAACTGAGCAACTTCACTTTCTTTCACTTTCCTTATGATAAGAGCAAGCATGTGGGGCTGAGGAGGAGTACACAGGGCAGAGAGAACCCATGGGGGATACTCGATAAGTGCTTGTTGAATGAAACAAGAGTCTTAAATTGTGGCTTACTGATTGTGTAATTTTTGGCTGAGCCTCGGTTGCCTTATCTGCAAACTGGGGATGATAATACTTTCTAGAAGGCCTCTAAGAGTTTTTATGAGAATCAATTAAAAGAATGCACTTAAAAGCACTTAGAAACCATGATGCTGTATAAGGGAACTGTTAAAAGCAATGACAGTGCTCTTTCTGATCTTGTGTTTGGTCATAGTATCCGAATGTGGAAGTTATTAAGAATTTGGGGTGAATTTCCTAAGAAAGATTTCTGCCAAAGGAATGTGTCTCTGGAAGCCCCTGAGAGATTTTAAAGTGTCTTCTTTACAAGACAAAAATGCATGACAGACCCCAGAGACAGTAATGAAAAATCTAATTTAGTTTGCATTTAGAGTAAAGATAATTCTGAAAGACATTTATTTCTTCTTAGAAGAGGTTTTAAGGATATGTTTACTTTGGAAGGAAAGTTATGACCAACCTAGATAGCATATTCAAAAGCAGAGACATTACTTGGCCAACAAAGGTCCATCTAGGCAAGGCTATGGTTTTTCCAGTGGTCATGTATGGATGTGAGAGTTGGACTGTGAAGAAGGCTGAGCACCGAAGAATTGATGCTTTTGAACTGTGGTGTTGGAGAAGACTCTTGAGAGTCCCATGGACTGCAAGGAGATCCAACCAGTCCATTCTGAAGGAGATCAGCCCTGGGATTTCTTTGGAAGGAATGATGCTAAAGCTGAAATTCCAGTACTTTGGGCACCTCATGCAAAGAGTTGACTTATTGGAAAAGACTCTGATGCTGGGAGGGATTGAGGGCAGGAGGAGAAGGGGACGACAGAGGATGAGATGGCTGGATGGCATCACTGACTCGATGGATGTGAGTCTGAGTGAACTCCGGGAGTTGGTGATGGACAGGGAGGCCTGGCGTGCTGCGATTCATGGGGTCGCAAAGAGTCAGACACAACTGAGCGACTGAACTGAACTGAACTGAAGAACTTTAAGTTGGGGTCCTCGACCCCTGGGTCATGGACTGCTGCCAGTCCCTGGCCTCTTAGGAAGCAGACCTCACAGCAGGGGGTAAGTAGCCATGAGCTAGTGAAGCCTCATCTGCCACTCCCCAAAGCTTCCACTACCACATGAACCATCCTGCCCCATCCATGGAAAAATTGTCTTCCATAAAACCAGTCTTGGATGCCAAAAACGTTGGTGACCACTGCTTTATGTATAGTAACCTTCACAACAACCCTGTGAAGTTGGTACTATTTATACCCCACTATTACATGTGAGAAAATTGAGTTTCAGAGACATTAGGTAATGTGACATAGCTAATCAGTGGTCAAATGAAGGTTTAAACTAAGATATAGCTGATCTTAAAGTCCATGTTATTAACCATCATATTATGCCATCTTCTGACTCTGTGCATCAGAATTATTCAAATGAATAATTCATATTTACCAAGGAACTAGTCAGCAGTTTTGAAACTTCCCAAGTATCTCTTGAGATTAAAATCTCTTTCCTTCATCACAATGTATGATTTAAAATTTTTTTTTAAAACATCACAGTATATGATTTTTTCTTTTTTTATAATAGTTACTTTTTAAATTTTTGAGATAATTTAAGTCTGAAAGAAAAGTTGAGAAATAATACAATACCCTGTCTCCCTTCATTCAGCCTCTCCTTACATTAGCATTTTATACAACTTTAAAACATTTACCCAAACTAAGACATTAACAGTATAATATTATTAGCAAAACTACAGACCTTATTTGGATTTAACCATTCTTTCCCCAAAATATCCTTTTTCTTTCAGAGGATCCTATCCAGAGTCCTATGCTGCATTTAGTAGTCATGTCTCTATGGTATCTTCCAATCTGTAATAGTACCTTGCTACTGCTGCTGCTAAGTCGCTTCAGTCGTGTCCAACTGTGTGCGACCCCATAGATGGCAGCCAACCAGGCTCCCTTGTCCCTGGGATTCTCCAGGCAAGAACACTGGAGTGGGTTGCCATTCCTTCTCCAATGCATGAAACTAAAAAATGAAAGTAAAGTCACTCAATCATGTCTGACTCTTAGCGACTCCATGGACTGCAGCCCACCAGGCTCCTCCATCCATGGGAGTTTCCAGGCAAGAGTACTGGAGTGGGGTGCCACTGCCTTCTCCAGTGATAGTAACTTAGTCTTTCCTTAACTTTTAGGACCTTGACACTTTTGAGAGTATTGGTCAGTTACTTTGATTCATGCCTCTCAATGTCTGATGATAATTTGACTGAGATTACACATTATTGAGAAGGATTCCAGAGAGTTTAAGTGTCCTTCTCAGAGCCATTCATATCCAGGGATAGTGCTGCTGCTTAGTCACTTCAGCCATGTCTGACTCTGTGCAACCCTATGGACTGCAGCCTGCCAGGCTCCTCTGTCCACAGCATGCTCTAGGCAAGAGTACTAGAATCGGTTGTCATGCCCTCCTCCAGGGGATCTTCCCAACCCAGGGGTTGAACCTGGGTGTTCTGCATTACAGGCAGATTTACTGAAGAGCCACCAGGGAAGCCCGTATCAAAAGGTACTTGATGAAAATACATGGGTTAAAAATGTCCCTCAGTGCTATCAGATTGTTTAGGTTATTGAGGAGATAAAGGAAGAAATATATCTTTGAGGATCAAGATTGTAGAGAGAAATATCAATAACCTCAGATATGCAGGTGACACCACCCTTATGACAGAAAGTGAAGAGGAACTAAAGAGCCTCTTGATGAAAGTGAAAGAGGAGAGTGAAAAAGCTGGCTTAAAACTCAGCATTCAAAAGAACTAAGATCATGGCCTCTGGTCTCATCAGTCATGGCAAATAGATGGGGAAACAATGGAAACAGTGACAGACTTTATTTTCTTGGACTCCAGAATCACTGAAGATGGTGACTACAGCCATGAAATTAAAAGGTGCTTGCTCCTTGGAAGAAAAACTATAACCAACCTAGACAGCATATTAAAAAGCAAAGACATTATTTTGTCAACAATCTAGTCAAAGCTATGGTTTTTCCAGTAGTCATGTATGGCTGTGAGAGTTGAACCATAAAGAAAGCTGAGTGCTGAAGAATGGATATTTTTGAACTGTGGTGTTAGAGAAGATTCTTGAGAGTCCCTTGGACTGCAAGGAAATCAAACCAGTCAATCCTAAAGGAAATCAGTCCTGAATATTCATTGGACAGACTGATGATGAAGCTGAAGCTCCAACTTTGGCCACCTGATGCAAAGAACTGACTCATTGAAAAGATCCTGATGCTGAGAATGATTGAAGGCAGGAGGAGAAGGATATGACAGAGGCTGAGATAGTTGGATGGCATCACCAACCCAATGGACGTGAGTTTGAGTAAACTCTGGGAGTTGGTGAAGGACCGGGAGGCCTGGTGTGCTGCAGTCCATGGGTCATAAAGAGTCAGAGACGACTGAGGGACTGAACTGAATTGACTGATATCTCTGAGGAGAACCGCTGGATTGGTGTGCACAGAGGCTGGCAGTGGGAGGTGATGAGCTCTCATCCTTGTATCCTACTCTTCACACTTTGAAATTACTACAGTGTAGAATGGGACAGATTCTCCTCTCAAGTTATGTATGGTGCCTACATCCTCTTTTTAACTCTGAAATTCACTGTGAATGGTCTTAAATTTTTGTCTGAACCTAATTTCCTGCTTTGATAGCCCGGGGGTAGTCAGAGTAGAAAGAAGGGAACTAAATGAGTAAAAAACATTCCAAATAATGCAATTCCTCTCTGACCTTACTCATGCTCTCTAAATGCTCTTCAGGAGCATTAAAGGGTGAGGTTGAAAACTCAGTGTATGATTTTCATTATGGTTGATTTGGTGACTTTTTATTGAAGGACTCATGTCTGAGAATAACAGGCTATTACAGCAAAATCACTCTTCTTACAAGGGACTTTGAGTTATTTTATATAATGTAGATTGGAAATTGCAATTAGATCAATTAAATACGTAGTATATTTTTATACTAATCCCTTCCTTAATCAATAACTTTGGTAGGTATTTTAATTTTTTTCGAGGAGGCAGATCAGGCTCATGTGTGAATAAAAATGAAAGGATTGTGAGTATAAAGAGTTTATTGCTAGTGCTCCCCTGCTGAATACAGTGATTTTCTGGTTACCTGATCTGAAATGAATCATAAGTCAGTGGCATAAGAGAGTACAATACAATAATTCAGGGCACCATGTTTTGCCTACGAAGCATAAATATTTGAACATTTGCATTACCGTCTCTGAATGAGTGGATTAAGTAGCTATGAAATATTAACTCATGTTCTTTTGGGTATGATTGAAATATTACATTCAATCTTTACCCCCTCCAGGGGGGAAAAACACACAATCCCTGTGTTCTATGAAATGTGAAAGGAATTTCATTTCAGTGTCTTGCTTCATTTAACTGTATCATGTCGATGATGCAACCTGGTAACCAAGTTGCAGTTGAGAATTTAAGGTTCCCATTCTGTTCTTTAGAGGAATAGTACATGAGTACACCATGCTTTAGGGCCTTCTCAGATGGCGCTAGTGGTAAAGGATCTACCTGCCAAAGCAGGAGACCTGAGAGACGCAGGTTTGATCCCTGGGTCAGGAAGATTCCCTGGAAGAGGGCACGGCAACCCACTCCAGTATTCTTGCCTATAGAATCCCATGGACAGAGGAGTCTGGCAGGCTACAGTCCATAGGGTTGCAGAGAGTCAGTCATGACTGAAGTGATTTAGCACATATGCACAGCATACTTTACCCACTTTTTCTAAAACTTGTTTGTAAGTTGAAATTTACAAATTCAGAAGCAGAGCTGGCAATCAAAAGAACTTGTGGGTTTTTTTTTTTTTTTTGGAAAGGAAGGTGGCTTTTGAAATATGTTAGACTTCTTATGAATATTAATAGATATTAAAGCAAGATCCCTTACTTCAACTTCCAAAACCAGGAAATCCTTATTTATCTAAAGACCATGTACTGGTATTCTAGTTTATAGATAGGAGTTTATGATACTATAAAAAATATACAGTTCCTCGGTTCAGTTCAGTTCAGTTGCTCAGTCGTGTCCTACTCTTTGCGACCCCATGAACTGCAGCATGCCAGGCCTCCCTGTCCATCACCAACTGCCAGAGTCTACCCAAACCCATGTCCATTGAGTCGGTGATGCCATCCAACCATCTCATCCTCTGTTGTCCCCTTTTCCTCCTGCCCTAAATCTTTCCCAGCATCAGGGCCTTTTCAAATGAGTCAGCTCTTCTCATCAGGTGGCCAAAGTATTGGCATTTCAGCTTCAACATCAGTCTTTCCAATGAACACCCAGGACTGAGCTCCTTTAGGATGGACTGGTTGGATCTCCTTGAAGTCCAAGGGACTCTCAAGAGTCTTCTCTAACACTACAGTTCAAAAGATCCATTCTTTGGCGCTCAGCCTTCTTCACAGTCCAACTCTCACATCCATACATGACCACTGGAAAAACCATAGCCTTGACTAGATGGACCTTTGTTGGCCAAGTAATGTCTCTGCTTTTGAATATGCTATCTAGGTTTGTCAAAACTTTCCTTCCAAGGATTAAGCATCTTTTAATTTTATGGCTGCAATCACCATCTGCAGTGATTTTGGAGCCCAGAAAAATAAAGTCTGACACTGTTTCCCCATTTATTTCCCATGAAGTGATGGGACCGGATGCCATGATATTAGTTTTCTGAATGTTGAGCTTGAGGCCAACTTTTTCACTCTCCTCTTTCACTTTCATCAAGAGGCTCTTTAGTTCTTTTTCACTTTCTGCCATAAGTGTGGTGTCATCTGCATATCTGAGGTGATTGATATTTCTCCCAGCAATCTTGATTCCAGCTTGTGCTTCCTCCAGCCCAGCGTTTCTCATGATGTACCCTGCATATAAGTTAAAACAGGGTAACAATATACAGCCTTGATGTACTACTCCCTTTCCTATTTGGAACCAGTCTGTTGTTTCATGTCCAGTTCTAACTGTTGCTTCCTGACCTGCATACAGGTTTCTCAAGAGGCAGATCAGGTGGTCTGGTATTCCCATCTCTTTCAGAATTTTCCATAGTTTATTGTGATCCACACAGTCAAAGGCTATGGAATAGTCAATAAAGCAGAAATAGATGTTTTTCTGGAACTCTTGCTTTTTTGATGATCCAGTGAATGTTGGTAATTTGATCTCTGGTTCCTCTGCCTTTTCTAAAACCAGCTTGAACATCTGGAAGTTCATGGTTCACTTATTGCTAAAGCCTGGCTTGGAGAATTTTGAGCATTGCTTTATTAGCGTGTGAGATGAGTGCTATTGTGCGAAAGCTTGAGCATTCTTTGGCATTGCCTTTCTTTGGGATTGGAATGAAAACTGACCTTTTCCAGTCCTGTGGCCACTGCTGAGTTTTCCAAATTTGCTGGCATATTGAGCGCAGCACTTTCACAGCATCGTCTTTTTAAGATTTGAGATAGCTCAACTGGAATTCCATCACCTCCACTGGCTTTGTTTTTAGTGATACTTCCTAAGGCAGACTTGACTTCACATTCCAGGATGTCTGGCTCTAGGTGAGTGTGACTGATCACACCATCATGATTATCTTGGTCATGAAGATCTTTTTTGTACAGTTCTTCTGTGTATTCTTGCCACCTCTTCTTAATATCTTCTGCTTCTGTTAGGTCCATACCATTTCTGTCCTTTATTGAGCCCATCTTTGCATGAAATGTTCCCTTGGTATGTGTAATTTTCTTGAATAGATCTCTAGTCTTTCCCATTCTATTGTTTTCCTCTATTTCTTTGCATTGATTGCCGAGGAAGGCTTTCTTATCTCTCCTTGCTGTTCTTTGGAACTCTGCATTCAAATGGGTATATCTTTCCTTTTCTTCTTTGCTTTTCACTTCTGTTCTTTTCTCAGCTATTTGTAAGGCCTCCTCGGACAGCCATTTTACTTTTTTGGATTTCTTTTTCTTGGGGATGGTCTTGATTCCTGTCTCCTGTATAGTGTCACTGACCTCCATCCATAGTTCATCAGGCACTCTGTATATCAGATCTAGTCCCTTAAATCTATTTCTCACTTCCACTGTATATTCATAAGGGATTTGATTTAGGTCATACCTGAATGGTCTAGTGTTTTCCCCCACTTCCTTCAATTTAAGTCTGAATTTGGCAATAAGGAATTCATGATCTGAGCCACAGGTAGTTCCCAGTCTTGTTTTTGCTCACTGTATAAAGCTTCTCTATCTTTGGCTGCAAAGAATATAATCAATCTGATTTTAGTGTTGACCATCTGGTGATGTCCATGTGTAGAGTCTTCCCTTGTGTTGTTGGAAGAGAGTGTTTACTATGACCAGTGTGTTCTCTTGGCAGAAGTCTATTAGCCTTTGCCCTGCTTCATTCTGTACTCCAAGGCCAAATTTGCCTGTTACTCCAGGTGTTTCTTGACGCTTACTTTTGCATTCCAGTCCCCTATAATGAAAAGGACATCTTTTTCAGGTGTTAGTTCTAGAAGGTCCTGTAGGTCTTCATAGAACCGTACAACTTCAGCTTCTTCAGTGTTACTCATCGGGGCTTACACTTGGATTATAGTTCTTAGCAGGTATCTTGTGTAGAAAGTAATGAGCATTTAACCACAATACAATTTTATTATAATTATCATTATTATTATTGAATAAATACAAACCATAGGAAATTATATAGTTCCCACATCTCAGAACACGCTTGCCAACTTCCCAACTAATGTGCCACTCTTGTCACATCTTTTTAATTCTACATGGATCTTAAATCTCACCAGACATTATAGTAATTTTATACAGTCAATATTTATTAATAAACCAATGGTGGTAGTGGTTTAGTTGCTAAGTCATGTCCGACTCTTTGCGAGCTCAGGAACTGTAGCCAGCCAGGGTCCTCTGTCTGTAGGATTCTCTGGGCAAGAACACTGGAATGGTTAGCCATTCCCCTCTCTAGGGGTCATCCTGACCCAGAGATCAAGCCTAGGTCTCCTGCATTGCAGACAGATTCTTTACCAACTTAGCTACCAGGGAAGCCCTGATAAACCAATATTGACACATTATCATTAACTGAAGTTCATAATTTATTCAGATTCCTTTAGTTTTTACCTAATGTCTTTTTTCTGTTCTAGGATTCCATCCAAGATACCATGTTATATATAGTTTTCTTATTTTCTGAGATTCATCTTGGCTGACGTTTTTGTAATAATTAGACTGGGGTTGTGGGCTTTGGGGAGGAAAACCACAGAGGTAAAATGCTATTTTTATCATGTCATATCACAGGTTCATACTATCTTGTTGACATCACTTTTACTGTTGACCTTAATCCTTTGAATTAGTGGTTGTCAAGTTTCTTTACTATAAGTTTAATCTCTCTCTTTCTCTTTTTTAATCTTTCTACACTATAGTCCTTGGAGAGAAGTCCTATGCCCACTCACACTTAAGGAGTGGAGTTATATTACTCCTCAAGGGAACAATATCTACTTAAATTATTTGGAATTCTTCCACATGAGGGCTTTTTCTCTTTTTTCCCGTTTATTTCTTTATTCAGTTATTTATTTATGTTGTGGATATTTACTTTTATTTTGAGTTATAATGCAACTTTGTATTAAAATGTTATTTTGTTACTCAAGTTGTTTTGACTTTGGTCCTTTGGAACTCTTTCAGTGACTCCCATATTCCTTTGATATAAGTCCATCTTTGTCAGTATTTTGTTTTTGTGGTTTTTTTTGGAGCACTTCATTATTTCTGTTACTATAAGATCCTCCAAGTTTATTCTGAATATTTCCTACCCTAGTCCTGGGATCAACCATTTCCCTGAGAAGCCCTGGTTTCTTTTATTGAATAATGGTATTAGAAATCAAAATCAGGTTGCTGGTGAACTCATTGCTTCTGAAGTGACATTGCTTCTAGTTTCTCTTATCTGACATAGCAAGGGCATAAATGTATGTTTACCAATCATGTAAATGTGTGTGTGTGTATTCAGTTTCTCAATCATGTCTGATTCTTTGTGACCCAATGGACTGTAGCCTGTCAGGCTCCTCTGTCCATGGAATTTTCCAAGCAAGAATACTGCAGTGGGTTGCCATTTCCTCTTCCAGGGGATCTTCCCAACCCAGGGATGGAACACGCATCTCCTGCTTCTCCTGCATTGCGGGCAGATTCTTTACCACTGAGCCACACCAGGGAAGCCCAGCCATGTATATATACATAGGTATATCTATCTACCTACCTACCTACTTACCTACCTGTCTATCTACCTATTATACAAGGAGATCCAACCAGTCCATTCTAAAGGAGATCAGTCCTGGGTGTTCTTTGGAAGGAATGATGCTAAAGCTGAAACTCCAGTACTTTGGCCACCTCATGCGAAAAGTTGACTCATTAGAAAAGACTCTGATGCTGGGAGGGATTGGGGGCAGGAGGAGAAAGGGACGACAGAGGATGAGATGGCTGGATGGCATCACCGACTCGATGGATGTGAGTTTGAGTGAACTCTGGGAGTTGGTGATGGACAGGGAGGCCTGGCGTGCTGCGATTCATGGGGTCGCAAAGAGTCGGACACGACTGAGTGACTGAACTGAACCTATTATACAGATAGTACAACTATCTGCATCTGTATTAAGCTATATAGGAGTTCTCACTTCCTCCCCTTGGTTTTCTGTAAACACCCCCACTCCGCAACAGGGAGAAACTTGTTCCTGCTTTTTGCTATCCATTTACCTAGTTGTTCAATCCAATGTGCATGTATAGCAATTTCAGAGTTGGTAACCTGTACCCTGTGGGGCACAACTTTACCAACCAAAAGACAGTGTTTACGTACAATTTCTTCCGCATTTAGTTTTATGGACTCCATATATTTCCAGCATTACTTAGGTCAGCAACTTTTCCCTGCATCCTCTTCAGCGAGATTATTTCATACATTTGCTATATCATCAGATTGATTTGGTTCCCACCTCTCCTTTAATGCATTTATTTTTCACATGTTTATTCTGGATGTTTTCTTTTGACCTATGTTCTAGTTTACTAACTTGCTCTTCAACTGAATTTACTGTACTATTAAAAACCTTCATTGGGTTCTTAATTTTGATTATTATAATTTTCAATTACATGATTTTCCATTGATTCTTTTTAATAGTTTCCAGTCCCCTGTCAAAATTCCTAATTATGTCTATCAATTCTTTGAACATATAGTCTGTATCTCATAACTTTATTACTTGGATCTCATGTGAGTTTATTTATATTGTCTGTTTTTTTCCTCTTGGTTTGTTATCATTTTTTTCTTATTTCTTCTTCTGCCTGGTTGATTTTTTTTTTTTTTATTAATTCCTGCTTAATTTCAGTACTGTGCTGAATACTGGGAATTTCAGAGCAAATATGCATATTAATACAATCTTTGTCCCTGAGGCACTTACAACCTCTTAAGGGAGATACAAATTAATTAAAGAATCAAACCAATCAGTGTAAAGTCATAACTGTGATAGATACTTTCACAGAGAGGACTGTGTTTCTATAGGAATGTAAAATAAGAGGATAGAAGATTTGATCTCATCATAGAGGTTAGGGAAAACATCCTCAAGAAGTGACAGTTTCTATGAGACTTAAGTATAGGAGTTGGTGAGATACATGGAGGAAATAAGAGTATTCCAGGCCAAAGGACTACCATCTGCAAAATTTCTGAGGTGATAGGGAGAATCACATGTTCAAAGACCTTAAATCCAGATGGTCTAGAAGGCAAAGGCAAGGAGGAAGTGGACCATCATATGGGGTTGAGAGACATGCAAGGTTCAGACCTTGCAGTGCTTTGTGGCAATGTTGAGGATTCTGGTCTTCATGCCAAGGACAGTGAGGGGGCCATTGAAGTGTTCAGAGAAATGATGTGATGATGAGGATGGTGTATCCCAGAGATCAAACGATGTTTGGGCAGACAGATGGCCCTCATTGGGCTTCATATCAGTTAGTTGGGATTTCCCAGGTGGCGCTAGTGGTAAAGAACTTGCCTGCCAAAGCAAGAGACGTAAAAGACACAAGTTCAGTTCCTGGGTAAGGAAGATCCCCTGGAGGAGGGCATGGACACCCATTCCTGTATTCTTGCCTGGAGAATCCCATGGACAGAGGAGACTGGTGGGTTACAGTCCATGGGGTCAGAAAGAGTTGGACACGACTGAAGCTACTTAGCATGTTAATTGGTCTTATCAAACATTCTGACCATGCAAATCCGATTAAGTTGCCCTCCTAATTAAAACTATCCAGTGGCTTCTCACTGCCTTTAGGCTAAAATCTAAATTGCTTTTACACTGATGTATAGAACAGTCTTTTGGACTCTGTGGGAGAGGGAGACGGTGGCATGATTTGGGAGAATGGCATTGAAACATGTAAAATATCATGTATGAAACGAGTCACCAGTTCAGGTTCGATGCACGATACTGGATGCTTGGGGCTGGTGCACTGGGACGACCCAGAGGGATGGAATGGGGAGGGAGGAGGGAGGAGGGTTCAGGATGGGGAACACATGTATACCTGTGGCGGATTCATTTTGATATTTGGCAAAACTAACACAATTATGTAAAGTTTAAAAATAAAATAAAATTAAAAAAAAAAATAATAAAACTGAATCTCCAAGACCCATCCTATATGTGTTGCCTGACCAACCTACCTCATGATACCCTCCTCTTCACTCATTATGTTCCTTCTGTAGGGGACTTATTTCTATCTCTTGAATTTGCCAAAATTACTTCATTTTTAGGGACTTGCAGTTGCTATTCTCTTTTTTCTGGAGTTTTCTTTCCACTTTTTCTTTTATACTAGAGACTCGGTGATTTTTCCAATTGTCAGCCATGTGTTATTGCCTCAAGAAGTTCTTTTGTAATCATTATCATTTTATTTATAATACTTCTCATCCTCTGAAAGTATTCTTGTATTTATTTACACATTCACTATTGTCATCCCAACCCCTACCCTACAAGGTATCTTATCTGATTAGTTTGTCACTATATTCCCAGCACCTAATACAACATCTGGCACATATTATGCAGTCAAGTGAGAAGAAAAGGAGGAGGTAGGGAGAAAAAAACCAAATCTCTCTTTTAATCAAATAAAAAACATTTATTACATATTATCTTCACAGTATGGCTACAGTTTTTCCCCCGTTGATTAATATATATCATGTAATAGACCTTACAAATGGTAAAGTATTTCTTGTGGGTTTTTGTACTAAGAATACAAATTCAATAAGTCAGGCCATATCTATTGTACATATGAAAATAAGGCTTGTAGGGACTAGATAACTTCCTGGAGTTTACTCTGCTTTAAATGACAGTCTGACCTGACCTTGAATCCTTGTCTCTTGACTTTGAGTCTGCTGTTCTTCCCATGCTAGTTCTCTATAATACCATAGGGACTGATATTGTCATAAGAAGGAGAATATAACCGAATGGGTCAGATAAAATTAGAAGTGGTTTTAAATTTTGCTGATTCGAGTCTTTGCCCATTTTTAGAATCACACTCAAATTTATTAATATCTTCTGGCTCTGGTATGTTTAAATAACTTTCTTTAATTTACATTCCTATTTCTTAGACTGACCACTGGCAGTGTAACTGAGGATACACCCAATCGCACTTCAAACCTACTCCTTAAAAAATTTTAAACTGATTATACAGTCTCTGGGGCTTGAATCTCTGAGAAGCCTGAATTAACAATGGGTTCCAATATGTTTACAAACTACAGTGCTTTTCACAGCATTCAGAGAAAGTGAGGGAGTTGTGAGCCATTTCCACCTGGGGATGTTTCTGGCATAGCCTTCTTTCTACTAAACTATTTACTTCTTGGAACTAAGGTTAGATTTACATCTAGGGGATAGTTCTGGCACAGCTGTACAGAAGAGGAGTGCATGGGCTCTTTCTGCAATAATCTACTGCCATGTCAGTCTAGCCATGACAAGAGTGATGCACATTTAGCAGAGGCGGTGCTTCAAAGGGCAGGGAAAGTGCACTCTTCTCAGGGATTCTGTATCACTGAAGTCACACAATTGACATTTTGCTCTGAAATTCTCTGCCTTTACTCTCTTCACTTTTTTACTTTGCCTCTAGTTTGCTTTTCTTACTTCATTGTACTTGGAACTGTGTGTGTATTGGAGGGTAGGGCAGAGATGCAAAATCTTGCTTTAGTTCTAAGAAGTATAGGTTTAGTAGGAAGATATAGGGGGCCTCCCAGGTGGCTCGGTGGTGAAGAATCTGTCTGCCAATGTAGGAGACTCAGGAGATGTGGGTTTGATCCCTGGGTCAGGAAGATCCCCTGGAGAAGGAAATGGCAACCCACTTCAGTATCCTTGCCTAAGAAATCTCATGGACAGAGAAGCCTGGCAGGCTACAGTCCATAGGGTCACAAAGAGTCAGATACAAATGAGTGACTGAACATGCATGCAGGGAGATATAGAACTTAGGTTTAAACAACTATAATGGAAATTAAAATTTGGGATAGATGTAGCCTAGAATGTATGGTTGAAAACTTGCTTCTTAGAGTTAGGCTGACTTGGAGTTCAGTTTGAGACTCTATTATTGGGTTGTCCAAAAAGTTTGTTCAGGTTTTTCTGTACCATCTTAGGAAAAAAAAAAAACACAAAACTTCTTGGCCAATGCAATACTTATAAGTTAGGTTGTTGTAGACAAAATACTTAGCCTTCCTAAGATTTGATTTTCTCATCTGGAAAATTGGGGTAACAATAACTATATGTGTCATTTCACACAATTTCATTCATGATACATTTATGTAAATGGACTAATACAGTTCTTGGCATGTAGTAACTGCTTGATAAATGTTAGCCTTTATCATTATTATATATCTGTATATAAATTTTAAATTGGTTTCAATTCCTTCTGCTCTTAGTGCATGACTGCATTTTGCATTAAGGAAATACCATTAGTACAGCTGGAAAAGGGAAAAGTACAGGGTGTGTGGGGAAGTGGCCAGTCTCAGTTTGGTCAGATTCTGTGATCTGTATAGTGAAGTCTTGAAATATAAGTGATGAATCAATGAGGGTCACTTAAGGTGAAGCTTGAAGAGTGTTGAGTGACAAATCTATATTTAAATCAACGTGTATGGATAGGTAGTGAAGGACAGCATACTGTTTAAAAGGGAGTTCTGGAGTCAAAGTACTCAGGTTCACCCCCAGCTCCACTGTTCACTACTGCATGATGTTGGGCTAATTAATATATAATTTCTATCTGCCTCAGTTTCCTCATGTTTAAAAATATTACTAATATCAAAGGCTTCTTGTAAACATGGTGAGATATTACAAGTTCATTATTAGCTGAGAGCCTGGCAAAACACTAAATAAATGGTAGCTATTATTATTATTGTTAGTGTTATTTCGACTGAACTAAGTAGTTGATTTGCAAGTAGCAGAAACAAAAGACAGCCCTTTTAGTGTTATGTTCTAACTAAAACGGGCATGGTGATAAATTTTGAGTAAGACAGCCATGGAAAGAGGCATTTTAAAACCTCTTTTCCAATCCCCAAAGTTTTGGGTTTTCTCCAATAGTTTCCTGACCATTTATGCAATTTCTATGCAGAGTAGCATGTGCATATGCAATTTACATATACCAACATGTCATTGGCAGCTTATAGTGTGTGAACTATCAATATAGTGTAGGTAGTAAATCTATTTCTGAAAGTCGTGTGTATATTAGCTATTGTAAGTTGAAAATTTTAAGGAAAAAGAAGTCTTTATTCAGAAAAATGCTGTCATTAATCTATTTTTAAAATGTAAGAGACCAGTGCCCACCCCACTTATCATCTTTCTAAATCCAAGTATCCATATGCTGATTTATTTGGGTGGGCAAAGGCTGCATAAATACTTTCTAGTAAATAGCATTATGGAGAGAGCTACCAAAAGCCAAATCAGAGTTAATCTTGATTTTTTTCTTTTCTGTTTTCAGAAAATCTGCAAGTATTGCAACCTGCTATTATTAATTTTCAGTGTGTCAGTTTTCCTTAGGTGTCAACATTGGACAGGTGGCCTAATGCTTTCCGTGAAAATTTAAGTAGATGAATAATAAATAGGAATGTTACTTCCTTAGAAAAACTAAAAGAGCCAAGAATTTTCACCTTTGATTAGTACAGGCTAGGGTGATAATTGGCACCTGCAGTCTCACAGGTGAATTTTTTTCTCAGTGGGGTTCAACCAGATCACAAAGAATCATTCTACTGAGTTTCTTGGATTTCAGTGTGATTATGAGGCTCATGTCAGAAACCTTAATGGAACATTTTGCGGGAAAAGACATGCAAATAGATCATACTACAGTAGGCAAGTTTCAGGGCAAAGGCTGAGTGTCAGAGAAGTTTCATCCATCTGGAACTGTCTCTAACTCAGTGATTACAGCATGGAGACTGCAGCTGAAGGCAGGTTCTTTTTTTTCTCATCTCCTTCTATCTTGTTTTTCTCCTCCCCTTTGCTCTTCATCTTTTCCATCCTCACTAGGAGTTGATATCTCTGCTATCAGGAACTCATTTGATCAATGACACAGGGAACTCAGTAGGTAATTTCTATGACCTGTTGTTTAAAGCCAGCCATGTCCAGAGCTATATCTAAGTCTCTTAATAGAGTAGATTTAATAGTATTGTAATTTAGATGTATCCATTTGGGAAGGGATCCCAGTTTCATCCAGGATACTGTATGCTTGAATATTCATGGTCATCTTGCTGTGTCTCGCACCAAACCCCTTTTCATTGTCGTCCTTATCCCTAAGCCAGCATATTTTCTTCTCCTACCTCGCCACTTACAATTATTACATATTTACATACTATGTGATTATATATTACAGAAAGATATCCTCTATATCACTTCTCTTCTAGTTATGGAATATTGGAAGCTGGGTATCAGTAAACATTTTTTATTATGATAATCCTCAAGTAGCTATAAAAATCTCGAGAGTAGTGTAATGCACCCATTTCAGGGACTAGGACACTTCATGTGTTTGTGTGTCCTCAGGAGCTCCAGAATTGTGACTGGCACAGAGCACGTACTGTATACAAGTTTCCTCATCAGGGTGATTGTATATTCATCAAATTTATTTCCTTTTTTAAAAATAGGGAAGAACTTTGTATAATTTCAGTACTTGGAACCCTTCTTCCCTTTTTTAGGTGTTCAAAAATGAACTTCTTGCCTCCATGTGGCTATAGAAAATAATAGAATCTTTGTGTGTGTGTGTTTTTTTTTTAAGAGGATCATGTGGTCATATTTTTGTAGTTTTTTCAAGACCTTATAGTTGATTGGAGAGAAATTTATAACAGGCTTTCTCCTATCCTAAAAAAAATTGTCCCTTATTATAAGTTGAGATGGTGGCTCTTTGAAGGTACTTAACCTTGAGAGAGTAAATGCTTTTAAAAGAGAAGAAAATATACATCTACTGGTACCAAATTAAATGCAAATGGAATCTGGAAGCTTGTTTTATACTTAGACCTTTAAAAATAGTTGTTTCATATAACAGTCCCTTTTTTAGTTTATCAGGGATTTAAAAAAGGATTGTTGTCAGATACGTTTTTACTAAATCACCATTGATCCCACCTGGGACTTTGGAAAGAAGCAGGCAGTTGATTGTGGGCATCTCTAGGGTAACAACCTGTTGTCTATGGATCTGTGTATCTAAGGCCTGAGTAGGTCTCTGGACAAAACCAATCTGGTTTGCAAATGCACATGTTAGCACTCAATACATTATCTGGAAAGTGCTTTCCTTAAGATAAAGTGGGCGTCTCAACCAGAACTCCTTCTTCCTTTTTGAATGTGTTGCTTCTTGCTCCATCTAATTTCTGACGTTGAAGGAAGAAACCAAATCAGCTTTGACTCTGGAAAAAATGTAGTTCCTGGAGCTCAGAGTGAGTTCATTTCTAGAAGCACTTCATCTTGCTTCAGACAATTGAGGGACATATAAAACTGTCAACATTTAGCAAAGAGGACAGCCTCAATCAATTAAGTGCTCTCTTTGGCAACACATACAGTAAAACTTGAACTATATAGAGAAGGTTAGCATGGCCCCTGCACAAGGATGACATGCAAATTTGTGAAGGGTTCCATATTTTGGGGGCTTCCCTGGTAGCTCAGATGGTAAAAAATCTGTCTGCAATATAGGAGACCCAGGTTTGATCCCTAGGTTGGAAAGACCCTTGAGAAGGGAATGGCTACCCACCACAGTATTCTTGGCTGGAGAATTTCATGGACAGAGAAGCCTAGCAGGCTACAGTCCATGGGGTCATAAAGAGTCAGATATAACTGAGGACTAACTCTTTCACTTTTCAAACCAATCATAGAATTTTGAGTAAATAAAAACCTTTGAGAATGTCTGACTCTCTTACAAATGATAAAGTGGAGATTTGGAGAAATTAAGTGGTTTAACTGAAGTCATACAGATAATTACTGGAAGAAATATATTTCTAGAAGTAGGTTCCTGGCTCACTTATAATCACCCAGGGAGATAATAATACTGTCGATGCCAGGCCTGTACTTCTTCCATCTTTTGCTTCCACAAATTGTACTGGGATGCTTTCAAACCTCCACTGGATAAAATGAGATTATGTTGCTATTGTCTGGGCTTGAATCCAGGCATATCACATCTAGATGCCCCCTTTCTCAAACTGTGTTCTTCACTGACCAAGAGTTACCTGTGAGGATAGGTACAGCATCATATGTACAGAAGAAAAAAGTGCAGTGGTGATTCTTTGAAAGGATACAAACATTATATTTTTCATTCTCTTCCTACTGTTTGGAATCGAAAGACAAAGAAAGTCTTTGATTACTCTAAGTGCTGTAGTCTTGATCAAAACAGTTGACTTCTATGGACCTCTTTTATCTCATTAAAAAAAAAATGATCAGGGAGATTGCAAAGTGTTGTGCTAAGAGACAGATTGTCAGATTATCTGTTGGAGGTCAGTCTCTCTGGGGTTCTGCAAACAGGATCATCTATAAGTTAGTTTTTAGGAACAGAATGTAAATTTACATCCATATGTTCATTATTACCTGTGTTGCATTAGGAAGGACAGCATCAGGGAAGACAAGCAACTGTGATCTCCAAAAAGTTCCCAAGAGACCTTTTACTAGTGATATTCTGTCTACCTGACTTCCTCTGGGGATAGACAAAAAGGAACACCTTCTTAGCAACACTGCGAAAGCAACAAGAAGTCCTAAGAGGTTTAGTGGCCAAACTGGAAAGTTTTTGGTCTAAAGGAAAATCATAGTTTACTAGAATTTTAGGACTTTAATACTACTGCCTGTGAAGAATATGAGCTATCAATGGGATTATATATATTAGGTGAAACAGAAGCTCAGATAGTGTGATCAATCTCGTCCATAAAGAACTTGAGAAAGTGTTTATTGATAACTTAAAATCTCTAAGCTATTAACAATCTTTCTGAGTGAGGAGTAGTGAAAGAATATACAAGGTCAACACTGGCAAAAATTTTGCCTTTTTAAGCAATATGTGCATCATGTGAAATGCTGGGCTTGATGAAGCCCAAGCTGGAATCAAGATGGCCAGGAGAAATATCAATAACCTCAGATATGTAGATGACACCACCCTTTTGGCAGAAAGTGAAAAAGAACTAAAGAGCCTCTTGATGAAAGTGAAAGAGGAGAGTGAAAAAGGTGCCTTAAAACTCAACATTCAGAAAACTAAGATCATGGCATCCGATCCCATCACTTCATGGCAAATAGATGGGGAAACAATGTAAACAGTGAGACTTTATTTTGGGGTCTCCAAAATCACTGTAGATGGTGACTGCAGCCATGAAATTAAAAGATGCTTGCTCCTTGGAAGAAGCAAGCAATATGTAGACCATAATCACTAAGAATTTTTTTATATTATTTCATTCTACTTTATATTTCATATATATATATATATATATATATCTCTACATTCCTCCCAAATATTTTTTAGCGGGCAGAGGTTACTTATCCCAATGTCCCCCAAAGCACGATATTGAAATACTGAATTCAAGGAATTGTTTTTATTCTAAAACACGCCTGCCACCACCACAGTAGAGTAGCCTCGGTTTCAGATAATTGTAGAAGAAAGTTTTTATAAATGTTCACGAATCATAAAGCTAATCATTTTTAATCTGCAAACTAGGACCAGTTCAACTGAAGGCTTCCATGGTTAGTGAATCACTAAGACAAAATATTTGTTTCAAGTTTGCAAATCCTAAAATTGTTTCAAGCAACCATTTCCCTTTTCTTCATCTCTTCGAGTAATTAACAGAAGTTTAGGCATAGCTTCTTGTTAGACTCTTGGAGGTCAGATTATCATGGTGTAGTATTTGAGACCACCAACTTCACCTAGGATGCCCCAATATCATGTTATCAGCCCCAGAAAGCTGGAAGACCTAGATTGCTAGGAGGTATTTAGATCATCTGTAACCACAGTTTCCCTTGGACTCTGTGTACATCTCTCGTAATTCATTGAGCTATACTCCAGTGTTTCAATTTCACCAACATTTATGCTATTTGAGACTATTTATTTTTTTATGTATCAAACATAGGATATTTGCTGTGTGTCAGAAGACTCAATCTTATTTCCTAGATATAATAAAATATGTTAAATCAAGACACAGTGGCCAATGACACGGGAAGAACAGCTGTATGAATACAGTGTTCTAAGTATTTATACTTGCTAAGTCACTTCAGTCGTGTCCGACTCTGTACTACCCCATAGATGGCAGCCCACCAGGCTCCCCCGTGCCTGGGATTCTCCAGGCAAGAATACTGGAGTGGGTTGCCGTTTCCTTCTCCAATGCATGAAAGTGAAAGTGAAGTCACTCAGTCGAGTCTGACCCTCAGCGACCCCATGGACTGCAGCCTACCAGGCTCCTCCATCTGTTGGATTTTCTAGGCAAGAGTACTGGAGCGGGGTGCCATTGCCTTCTCTGTATTTATACTTAGATCTTTATAAAGTACCTACATACTGTAGTTCCTGCCCTCAAAAAAAAAAAAACTTATAAATGAATAGATAGGTGTTGCCATGGTTTGATCATAGGTATTTATCATGTTATTCAAGTGTCTGATATATTTTTAAATGACTAACTTGAATAACATGATAAATACCTATGATCAAACCATGACAACATTTAAATGTACCATAAAAGTGCATTTTATGGCAGAAAGTGAAGAAAAACTAAAGAGCCTCTTGATGAAAGTGAAAGAGGAGAGTGAAAAAGTTGGCTTAAAGCTCAACATTCAGAAAACTAAGATCATGGCATCCGGTTCCATCACTTCATGGCAAATAGATGGGGAAACAGTGGAAACAGTGGCTGACTTTATTTTTGGGGGCTCCAAAATCACTGTAGATGGTGACTGCAGCCATGAAATTAAACGACACTCCTCGGAAGGAAAGTTATGACAAAGCTAGACAGCCTATTAAAAGCAGAGACATTACTTTGCCAACAAAGGTCTGTCTAGTCAAAGCTATGGTTTTTCCAGTGGTCATGTATGGATGTGAGAGTTGGACTGTTAAGAAACTGAGCACTGAAGAATTGACGCTTTTGAACTATGGTGTTGGAGAAGACTCTTGAGAGTCCCTTGGGCTGTAAAGAGATCCCACCAGTCCATCCTAAAGGAGCTCAGTCCTGGGTGTTCCTTGGAAGGACTGATGCCAAAGCTGAAACTCCAGTACTTTGGCCACCTCATGCAAAGAGCTGACTCATTGGAAAAGACCCTGATGCTGGGAAAGATTAAAGGCGGGAGGAGAAAGGGATGACAGAGGATGAGATGGCTGGATGGCATCACTGACTCAATGGACATGAGTTTGAGTAAACTCTGGGAGTTGGTGATGGACAGGGATGCCTGGCGTGCTGCAGTTCATGGGGTCTCAAAGAGTCAGACATGACTGAGCGACTGAACTGAACTGAACTGAAAAGTGCATTTGTGAACAGAGGCTAACAGCCCTTGTGCTCAAGAACCTTTCATTCAGCTGGGAGCTTACAATATCTAGTGTGTTTAAAAGTATAACCAATGTATGCTGTGATTGAAATATTAGATAACACAAGAGATAATGCATAATTGTATACAGTTGCCATACTATTAAAATAGATCTTAAGTGCATTTGCACAAGTTCATAGGGGAAATAAATCACAATTATTAAAAGTCCTTGTGTCCTTCAGTCACTGACATATACTTTTCTTTTAGCTGTGCCATGCTGCGTGCAGGATCTTAGTTCCCCAACCAGGCATTGAACCCATGACCCTGAAGTAGAAACATGGACACTTATCCACTATATTGCCAGGGAAGTCCCCTGACACAATTAAGTCTCCTTTAATTCAAAGTGAGGGAAATAAGGAAACTACTCCTGTTTCTTGGATACTTATTATTTCCCAACTTTCTACTACTATACTATACTTTTTTACACTTGGTCTCATTTCCTCTGTACAGCTCTATGAATTCAATGCTATTTTACCCATTTTAGAGATGAAGGAGTAGAAGCAAGATTAGTCATTTACCTATAGAGAGAGATGACTCTAAGAAAGCAGGGAAGCTGGACTCAAATCCAAGGCTGTCTCAAAGTTCCACTCTTTACCACCCCACACTTCTAACTGAAGACTTTTGGTGAGCTGTAGCAGGAGAAGGCAATGGCACCCCACTCCAGTACTCTGGCCTGGAAAATCCCATGGACAGAGGAGCCTGGTAGGCTGTAGTCCATGGGGTCACTAGGAGTTGGACTCGACTGAGCGACTTCACTTACACTTTTCACTTTCATGCATTGGAGAAGGAAGTGGCAACCCACTCCAGTATTCTTGCCTGGAGAATCCCAGGGACGGGGGAGCCTGGTGGTCTGCTGTCTATGGGGTTGCACAGAGTCAGACATGACAGAAGTGACTTAGCAGCAGCAGCAGCAGCAGGTTCTATGTATATCTTTTTGAGAACCGTCAATGGGTTAGTAGGCTAGACATGAACACAGATGCTGCCTGATCAATCTCAAATTGAGATGATCTTCTAAACAAATGGTATGTCATTTCCTTTCTTATAGTCATTGCAGAATTTTGATGCTGTTTCTAAATGTAGGGGATTCTGAAACAATTTACAGAACCAATAGCTGGAGGCAAAAATTCACCCATTTGCAGGCTGCTCTATATACTCTAAACCTGGCTGTTGGCATTGTGCTCAGTTAAGTAACTGAAAAATGGGTGTTTTAATGTCTTTGAATTCATCCTTTAAAGATTGCCTTCTTTTACAGAGAGAGAAAATATGTTTTCTTAGCATGTATGTTATAACATGCTTTGTACTCAGTGGCTGCTCTTTGATGTTGTCTGAGTAGATGATGGTGATGACACCCTGAGTTCCTTTCTTTCAGGTCAAGATGATCAGGCTCTTTGCCAACCAAACAGGACAAATAGGTGTCCTACCAAAAGCTAGAGAAAAACCTGCAGTCATTACTTATTTTGAAATAACATTCACTTATAATATCTTACTCTTTGGGCTTTCCTGGTGGCTCAGTGGTAAAGAATCTGCCTGTCAATGCAGGAGACATACATTTGATCCCTGGCTCAGGAAATTCCCCTGGAGAAGGAAATGACAACCCACTCTGGTATTCTTGCGTAGGATATCCCAAGGACAGAGAAACCTGGTGGGCTACAGTCCATGGGGTCACAAAGAGTTGGACATGACTGAGCAACTAAACAAGATCTTATTGTTTGTTTAGGATGCCTTGACCACAGGAATTTAGTGGTTCAACCATTTTCTGTCATGTCAACATGTTCTATACTCTCTTGTCAAGGTGATGAATCTTAAGGTGGAGCAGGAGTTTACAATTCAGTCCCTGGGGACTTTGCACTCCATCTTTCCAGTCCATATAAAGTGATTGGCATCTATTCAGATAAATAGTTCAAAGGCTAAGTAAACTTTGGTACACAAGGGGAAATATCAGCGCCTAGTGGCCAGGGAGTAGATTTGGCTCCATTCCATATACATAGTTCATGTATCAGGAGATAAGAAATCCTGACTACTAAGGTTGGATGGGGGCAACCCCTGTGGCTCCATGTACAATATTCACACAACTGGAATCATAGATATGGTCCAGGATGCACCAGTGATCAGCTGGAGTGTGGTCTTGGATAGCATGCAGGGTTTGACCTGGAAAAATCTCATCTGTGCATTGCCTCTGAGCATTTAGAAGGTAAGTTTTTTTAAAAAATCTCAGAGATATGACATATAGAGAAGGAACATCATTATCTGTAGCCTTATGAGGGAACAGTTTCCCCAGGACAAGTACCTGGATCCATTAAAAGGGGCAAGGAACTCAGTCCTCTTCCAGGGAGGGCAAGGTATAGAAGGCAGATAAGTCCTTCCTATTCCTGAGAGCAAGTAATACAATTGCTTATTGCCCACCTCCCACCCAAAGAAAACAAAGCTGTGAGATCAAAAAAAAAAAAAGTAAGAAAGCTATATATTTTCATGGGCTCAACACAAGTATGTATTTGGTGTGGCATGTTGAAAAAGTGGTTGCCCTATTTTTTTTTTTTTTTTAAGGCTTAGCTTTTGCCTTGACAGTTTCACAATTAAAGCCTTGTCTTTGAGTCTGTATTTACCTTGCTGAAAGAGATCATTATCCTCAGAAAATGTTCTATCTTATTAGTATTATTTCTTAAGTAACTATTAATACCATTTTTATGAACAGATAAAATTAACTCAGAGACTGACAACTTTCTTTGAAATTCTCTTTTCTATTTCCTAAGCGTACTCTCATCTCTGACTGTACCTTGTAAACATCTGTCAGGAATTGATGAAGTGACCTCATTTAGGTCCCAATCAGCTCAGCCACAAAGACTGTCACACTTAAGACCTGATATCACTGATGTAGGGTAAAAATGAACAAACTAAAAAAGCATTATAAAGGTTAAACCTCCCAGGCAAATCAGCCCCCACCCAAAGATTCTCTTTACGCAAAGCTGGGATTTTAGGAGAGAAATGTTGAAGGAAAATAATTATTAGAATAATAACTTATACGTGTGGTTAAAACACTTGATGTCTTGAAAGCAGGGGGTTTTCTTAGAAGAAGATTAACTTGAAAAATGAATGTGCCAGAGGCTCCCTTTAAGTGTCCTCAAGCCTGCTTTCTCCCTCTCTGCTTCTGAGAAAGGGTCAAATTTGACCCAACATATTACCTTATTCTTTGTACCTCTTTGCAGAAATTCTTTCATCCAGAGGTTTCAAAGTGTTTTACAAATGTAAATTAACAAGCCTCATCACTTCTCTCCATAGAGATGGTTCATTTTAAGTAACACAGAGACTTACCTAAATGACTTAGTCAAGGTCACCTGAGAAGTCCTTCGTGTAATCTGAAAATGGATATTTAAAGAGTAAAAAAATACCTCCCAGCCTCGCTGCAGATACAGACGAATTGCATCCTTGGCAAGTACCATTGAAGGGATGAATAACCTTCTTCTTTAATCTTTACAGGGAGGCTTCTTCTAGTCGGCCTTTTCTCAGCCTCACAAAGAACCCACATACCTGGAAACGCAGACTTTAGCTCTCTTCTTTCCTAGCTCACTCAAAGTTGAGTGAGGACAGAACATGATGATTTTTTACAATCTTAATGAATTATTTTGATTCAGTAATTGACCATGTTTTCTTTCATGCCCCCAAACTTGTATTAATCCAGACAACAAATATTTATTAGTTATTGTTTTGCCACTCACTGTGCCAGACCCAAGAACACACTACAGTCATGCTCCTCCCTTCATGAGAAAGATAGTAAACAGGAAACAGATACACCGAGTCAGTCCTGTAGATCAGGGAAGACTTCTGTAAGTGAGTGACATGTGACCTGAGGCCTGGAGCATGAGAATGAGTTAGATTTTCAAAGTACAGGAGGAAGAGCGCTCCAGGCAGAGGGAACAGCCAAAGTAAAGCCCAGAGCTCAAGTGGGAAAAAATTTGGCATCTGGAAAGATGGCCAAAGCTTAGTGAGCTAGATTGAGATTAGCAGGAAATGTGGTTGTAGAGGAAGGGCAGAGCTTGTGGGTCCTGGGGAGCAGTGTGGATTTTATTCTGAGAACCATGATCAAACCATGAAAGGTTTTAAGCATGGTGTTAACATGATCTGATTCATGTTTTAGAACTAGTGAATTTTGGAGAATATCCTTCCTCAGCAAACATTTTTATCTGTCTTTACATAAGATTCACCAGGCAGGGCAGGTTTTCTCATGTCTTACACCCACTGAAAGAATATGAGTAAGAAATTGTATGTGTTCTTCTTTAATCCTTACCACACCAGTTCCCTAAATACTCAGGAATTCAACGTAAAACATTGTTTTATAAAGCAAAGACCTACCTCCTACTGTGGAGCTGATTCATCCAGTTTTTTCATCCCTGATTAGCTAGTCTTCTTGCCCTTTACACGGAGGAAACTGCAGTGTTCCTTTGATTTATCTGTCATCCTTCCCTGTGACCCCTAACAGTACATGGCACAGACCTCATCACTTTGTGTTGACATTAAGTGGTCCTTTGCCCAGATTTTCTGTTTGTGAGCTCTCTGAGGGCTGTGAACTATCTTACTCACATTTATATCCTCAGTTGTTATCACAGAGGAAGGTCCAGAGTAGGTGCTCAAAAAATGATGAGCAGATGAATAAGCAACCATGGATTGTCACAAATCAGGACACATTGGAGTATAAAAGGCAATGTGATTGATGATTATGCTGGGGCAACAGTGGACTGGACACCCACTGAACTGGAATGTGTGGTCATCTTGATAATCATTGTAATGAATTATGAGAAAAATTGTAAATTCTCTGATTCTGGAGGTCTTTTAGAAGGTACTATTCATTTGCCCAAGCTGGTTTAGACCAATGGTTCTCAAAGCATGGGAGACATAATAGTGCAGGAAATGCCTATAGGTGGCAAGGGAATCAAGATTAATAATATTGATTCACACTGTCATAATTCCATTTTCAAATCAAATTAATTTCAATTTCATGGGTTTTGTTAAAATTCATGTATGACCTTTAGCATATATATATATACACTGCTGCTAAGTCACTTCAGTTGTGTCTGACTCTGTGCGACCCCATAGACGGCAGCCCACTAGGCTCCCCCGTCCCTGGGATTCTCCAGGCAAGAACACTGGAGTGGGTTGCCGTTTCCTTCTCCAATGCATGAAAGTGAAAAGTGAAAGTGAAGTCGCTCAGTTGTGTCCGACTCTTAGCGACCCCATGGACTGCAGCCTACCAGGCTCCTCCATCCATGGGATTTTCCAGGCAAGAGTACTGGAGTGGGGTGCCATTGCCTTCCCTGGTAGCTCAGGTGGTAAAGCGTCTGCCTACAATGCAGGAGACCCAGTTCGATCCCTGGGTCGGAAAGATCCCCTGGAGAAGGAAATGGCAACCCACTGCAGTATTCTTGCCTGGAGAATTCTATGGACTGAGGAGCCTGGTGGGCTACAGTCCATGGAGTCACAAAGAGTTGGACACGACTGAGCAACTTCACTCACTCACTCACTCATATATATATGTGTGTGTGTGTGTGTGTGTGTGTGTGTGTATAATTAAATCTTATATATTTTATACTTCAAAAGATTTGTTAAAAAAGAAGTTTTATATCCCAATCCTACCTGGTGAATGATCATAATTTGCCATGAAGGAAGGCATAGAAATAAATATAACTAACATAATATTAAATTCCAGCCAAATATTTTCTATTCAAAGGGTCTGATCCTGAGATTTGTTCACTTTTCATTAAAAAAACAAAAACAAAAAGGAAGATCAGCAGAGGTTTGAAGGAACCAAAGCTAAGCTAACGCTTAATGGAGAATTTCTCTTTTAAATAATTAGAAATGGTAAAGTTATAAATTCTATTACTATTTGTTATGTAGACATTCTAAAGTAAAATTGAAAGGTCATACATATATACATAAATGAAATCAATTTAAAAATTAATAAATATTAATATAAATATTAATTAATAAACATTAATATATATTAATAAATATGTACATATACTATTTATTTTTATACTCTTCTTCTCATTATAAGAATTGTGCATGCTTATTGTTGGAATATGATCCTGTAAAATACTTATAGCATAAAGCTGAAAATTAAAAACAGATGATCGCCATTTAAGAACAAATGCATTTAATACATGAGTTTTTTTTCTTTTATAAATATGGTGATTTTGACTCTCAAAATGTTCATACATGTGTAACTCTAAATTTACATAAGACAAAAGGGTTATGGTTTCATTTATTAAAAACAATTAACAATAGAATGACTTTAAATATGACACCTTTCCTTTTAATTTTGCTCAGGAATTCTCTAGCAGTCCAGGAGTTAGGCACTTTCACTGCTGTGAACCTGGGTTCAATTGCTGTGGCCCGAGAACCAAGATCCCACAAGCCATGCTGCTACTGCTGCTAAGTCGCTTCAGTCATGTCCGACTCTGTGCAACCCCATAGACGGCAGCCCACCAGGCTCCCCCATCCCTGGGATTCTCCAGACAAGAACCCTGGAGTGGGTTGCCATTTCGTTCTCCATGAGGCATGGCCAAAAAAAGAGTTTAATTTGCTCAAAATTTATATACATTTAATATTGAGGACCATACTTATGAAGTAACTTAAGACACATTTTTACTAAATACAATTTCATAGTATTTTGGTCAGTTACAATGAGATGAATGAAGTTTCCTTTTGGAAATCGTGTATTTAAAACCCCACTTTTCTTACTTGCCAGAGATGTACAATTTCTGGCTCTTTACAGACTTACCTTCCTACTGTGGAGGAATAAAAGCATAGCAGATTGAATTGTGCTCTAATTTTCAGTGAGAGGATACAGCTTTAAATCTATTGCCATAGCAAACCAAGAGGTGTAGGGAGATAATAATCTACTTGTAAGAATGATATAGGTGTGGGAAATGTCTATTTATATTTTTTTCCAAAGCAGAATATCAGCACTGTGCAATGTTATTACCTTAACCGCAGGCAGGCTACATGGTTTAAAAAAACAGCAACAACAGCAAGTAGAACAATAACCATCCACACCAATGTGATAACCTGCTGTTCCACTGATAACAGCTACTGTTCCCCTCCCTCCCTAAAGAGTTCTCTATTCAGACAGAGAATGGCTCTGCCACCATTTGATTTCAATGTTATGGTGTGAAATTGGGATTACATGATCTTGTTATAGCACTTGGTCAGGAAATAATGCAATTAAGAAGATAACCCTTGGTATTGGAACAACTCCTGTCCATTCCCACCAGCTCCACTCAACTTTAGTATAAATACTAATACATTTTAAGGACTATAGTCTCCATGAAGACTAGGAATCCATGAAGTTGTCTTCCTGTGCTGAAAACACTTGTTGGTTCCTAGAAGGCTCTTGTTGGTTCCTAGAAGGCTCTTCAACAGTGTTGAATGAGCTATCATCATAATAGCTACTGCTGCTGCTGCTGCTAAATCGCTTCAGTCGTGTCCGACTCAGTGCGACCGCGCAGACGGCAGCCCACTAGGCTCCCCTGTCCCTGGGATTCTCCAGGCAAGAACACTGGAGTGGGTTGCCATTTCCTTCTCCAATGCATAAAAGTGAAAAGTGAAAGTGAAGTTGCTCAGTCACGTCCGACTCTTTGTGACTCCATGGACTGAAGCTTCCCTGTCTTTCAGTATCTCCCAGAGTTTGCTCAAACTCTTGTCCATTGAGGCAGTGATGCTAGCCAACTATTTCATCCTCTGTTGCCTCCTTCTCTTCCTTCCCTCATTCTTTCCCAACATCAGGTTCTTTTCCATCAGGTAGCCAAGATGTATCAGGTGCTGCGATTTATTGTAATAATTCCAATTCTCACAAAGACTCTAAATTGTAGTTGTTATTATCTGTATCGTCACACTGAAGAAACAAGTTCAGGAGTGTTAAGTTCATACAGGGATGGGAGTAGAAATTAAAGTTATCATAGATTTGTCTGATGCCAATATTTCAAGTGCTTCTCTGACAGAATGGAGAAGAGCTATATGGCCTCAAGAAGGGCTTCATATATGAAAAAGAAAACTCCAGTGGTACAGATTCAGATTTTTTTGTATGGCCTGATAATAGTGACATAAAAAATCCATGTATTAATATGTTTCTGAGACTGTGAAACAGATTTTTTTTAATGAGTTGTCTCTAAAGGGTTGGGAGGAACTTTGGCGACTGATAGACATTATTAACACATTTAGGCTCTATTTAGAAAACAACTATATATGTATATGCGTCCATTGTCTTAATCTTCTTTTTCCCACTGTCTAATGACGCTTCAGGCTTCTCTGGTGGCTCAGCTGGTAAAGAATCTGCCTGCCAATGCAGGAGACTTTGGTTCAGTCCCTAGGTCAGGAAGATCCCGTGGACAAGGAAATGGCAACTCATTCCAATATTATTGCCTGGAAATTTTCATGGACAGAAGAGCCTGGTGGGTTACAGTTCATGGGGTCACAAAAGAGTTGGACATGACTTAGCAACTAAACAACAATGGCAATCTCTCTTCAGCAGTCTCGCAGACTGGGCGAGGTGGCAGAGGGGACACGGGCTCGGAGGGACACCCTGACTGGATGCCTTTTTCCTATCTTTTGCTTTTCTTTGGTGGCTGGGCTGCCTTTTGAGGCAAATGGGCAGCCATAGCCAAAGAATATCTGCTGAAGGGGACAGAGGGTGGCACCAAAACAGGCCTGCAGGAGATGAGGACATCAAAAAGATTTGTTCACCAGAGTTTGCAGTTTCCTGCAGCTTTATAAATAATTCACTTGGGTAATGTTTTATCAAAAACTGTACAATCGCCTCAAAACCCTGAGACTCTAATGGGCTTAAAAAAATCTTAATAAAAGAACATCAAGGCTTTGACCTGACACCCTTCCCCATCTCAGTATTTTTTTTTTTTTTCCTCTTGGGGAAAAAAATCTGTAACACAAAAATGAATTTATTATAATTGCCCACCTAGTGTGTAAAATTTCAGCTTCAGTGTCATGCTTAACAGGCATTGTGCACAAAGCTCAAGCCCAGCTGAGCACTCAAGATTTCTAGTTGCCGTTTCTTTTAATAGCCAGCAGTTGGATGCTCTGCTCGTCTTTGGGAAGAAGTCATTGAATCAACTCTTTATTTAACCTCTTTGCTGACTTATATTCCCTGTCCTACAACAAAGATATTTTAGTCCATCTGCTCCTTATTAAGTATGAATTTCCCCCATAGCATTTTCACCCACTGATCTATGTTTCTTGGCATACATACTTTGTGTGTACTCATTGTAAAATCTGTTTTTCTGGTCACAAGGTGAGCCACGCAATAAAATAAGGATGATTCATGAAACTCCTCATCACTCCCAAGGAGAGATTCTAAGCATTTGCCAAAGATGGTGTGTTCTCAAAGAAGGAGAAGGTTGACTTAGTGGTAAAAGGCGTGAGCTCTGGTCAGATGGCCTGGTGTGAATTTAAGCTGCAGCACAAATGGGCTGTGTGACACTGAATACCTTCTTCAGGCCTTCTGTATCCCAGCTTCCTTGCTTATTAGTTGTAGGTAATTGTTCCTGCCTAAGAAGGCAGGTGGTGGTTTTAGTCACTAAGTCATATCTGATTCTTGCAACCTGAGGAGTATAGTCCTCCAGGCTCCTCTGTCCATGGGATTTCCCAGGCAAGAATACTGGAGTGGGTTGCCATTTCCTTCTCCAGGGAATCTTCCTGACAGGAATTGAACCCAGGACTCCTGCACTTCCGGCAGATTCTTTACCGACTGAGCTAAGACGGCAGAGAGGTAAGAAACTGTGGATTGTTTGTTGCAATAGAATTCTGTGGATTGGCAAATTTATAAACACATTTTATAATTTCTAGAAGTACATTCTTCTTCATATTAAGTTTTCCAATATTTCACAAGTCATGTTTAATAATATACCCAAGGTCCTTCTATAAAGGGAAGATAAAGGAGGATAAATCATGTTCAATAGTTAATATTTCAGGATTTTATCTTAAAATGATCTAGATACTCAGTGAATATCAATTATTTTATTTATCTCAATATAACTTTAAGTTTTTAAATTATCAAAAAGACTTTGGAAACTACTTAGACACACCATAAAGCATAATCATTATTGAAAAGTTTATAAACTTTTATTTATATCTGTTTAGTTCATTTGTTCTTAACAGATATGTTTAGATTAGTCATGAAAATCTCACAAGACATTAAACAGCTAATTATCATCTTAAGTTATCTTTCTTGATGACAAATTCTCTATCAGAAGTAGCATGAGATTTTTTTTACTTTCAGTAAACTTAGGTATAATAAAAGCATTATATTTAATGCTGGTAACTGTAAAGATAAGCCTGTTTTAATTAAAACAATAAATAGCCTTTTATTTACCAAAGATTATCCTAGATCATATGAACTTGGAAAAAACTTCTATATTTCTGTGGGTAAACTTGATTTATACAATGCTTATTTGTCTTTAAGCCAATTAAATAGAACTCTTTGCAAACTAATTTTGGTAATAGCATGTGAAGGTAGTAAAACATCAAACGTCTATAACATATATACTTACATATACATAAACAGATATATAGACACAAAAAAAGATATATAGACACAAACAGAGGTTATTATCACTTTCATTTTAAGATTTTAGCCATGAGATGAGTATGATAGTGCAAAGTTCACTAGTTTTTACTAGAACAGTTGAACAAGAATTTTAAGATGTTTTATGGGCCTAGTTTTCAAAATAGCCTTTCCTTTTTTTTACCCTTGATAAAAATAACCTTGGTTCCTAGAGAAGACCAGGTAGAACACTTACATCTCAAAAGACCAAGAAAGAATGTAAATTTCACCAAGAATGATTTTGTTTCATAATTCTAGATTTTTACAATTTCTACAAGCCTTCAGACATCCTGTAATGTGAAGTCAAGTGGGCCTTAGAAAGCATCACTACGAACAAAGCTAGTGGAGGTGATGGAATTCCAGTTGAGCTATTCCAAATCCTGAAAGATGATGCTGTGAAAGTGCTGCACTCCATATGCCAGCACATTTGGAAAACTCAGCAGTGGCCACAGGACTGGAAAAGGTCAGTTTTCATTCCAATCCCAAAGAAAGGCAATGCCAAAGAATGCTCAAACTATCGCACAATTGCACTCATCTCACATGCTAGTAAAGTAATGCTCAAAATTCTCCAAGCCAGGCTTCAGCAATACGTGAACCGTGAACTTCCTGATGTTCAAGCTGGTTTTAGAAAAGGCAGAGGAACCAGAGATCAAATTGCCAACATCCGCTGGATCATGGAAAAAGCAAGAGAGTTCCAGAAAAACATCTATTTCCGCTTTATTGATTATGCCAAAGCCTTTGACTGTGTGGATCACAATAAACTGTGGAAAATTCTTCAAGAGATGGGAATACCAGACCACCTGATCTGCCTCTTGAGAAATTTGTATGCAGGTCAGGAAGCAACAGTTAGAACTGGATGTGGAACAACAGACTGGTTCCAAATAGGAATAGGAGTTCATCAAGGCTGTATATTGTCACCCTGTTTATTTAACTTATATGCAGAGTACATCATGAAAAACGCTGGACTGGAAGAAACACAAGCTGAAATCAAGATTGCCAGGAGAAATATCAATCACCTCAGATATGCAGATGACACCACCCTTATGGCAGAAAGTGAAGAGGAACTAAAAAGCCTCTTGATGAAAGTGAAAGTGGAGAGTGAAAAAGTTGGCTTAAAGTTCAACATTCAGAAAACGAAGATCATGGCATCTGGTCCCACCACTTCATGGGAAATAGATGGGAAAACAGTGGAAACAGTGTCAGACTTTATTTTTCTGGGCTCCAAAATCACTACAGATGGTGACTGCAGCCATGAAATTAAAAGACGCTTACTCCTTGGAAGGAAAGTTATGATCAACCTCAATAGCATATTCACAAGCAGAGACATTACTTTGCCAACAAAGGTCCATCTAGTCAAGGCTATGGCTTTTCCTGTGGTCATGTATGGATGTGAGAGTTGGACTGTGAAGAAGGCTGAGCACCGAAGAATTGATGCTTTTGAACTGTGGTGTTGAAGAAGACTCTTGAGAGTCCCTTGGACTGCAAGGAGATCCAACCAGTCCATTCTGAAGGAGATCAGCTCTGGGATTTCTTTGGAGGGAATGATGCTAAAGCTGAAACTCCAGTACTTTGGCCACCTCATGCGAAGAGTTGACTCATTGGAAAAGACTCTGATGCTGGGAGGGATTGGGGGCAGGAGGAGAAGGGGACGACAGAGGATGAGATGGCTGGATGGCATCACTGACTCGATGGACGTGAGTCTGAGTGAACTCCGGGATCTGGTGTTGGACAGGGAGGCCTGGTGTGCTGCGATTCATGGGGTCGCAAAGAGTCGGACAGGACTGAGCGACTGATCTGATCTGATTTTTGCGATGAATGGGAGGTGTGAATGCATACCTGCTAAAGTCACGTCAGTCCTGTCCAGCTCTTTGTCCCCCCATGGACTATAGTCCACCAGGCTCCTCTGTCCATGGGATTCTCCAGGCAAGAATACTGCAATGGGTTGCCATGCCCTTCTCCAGGGGATCTTTCTAACCCAGGGTTGAACCCATGTCTCTTACATCTCCTGCAGTGGCAGGTGGGTTCTTTGCTGGTAGCACAAAATTATAGGTGGGTCTTGGATTGTTTCTAGAGCCACAGTTCTTGTGTTGTAAAAACTCAATTTGTAGGAAAAGTTCAGTTGCTTTAAATTTTTTAAAGAACAGGGTTACAGCCTGAATGCTGTGGACACTGACCCACCCATCCCACTACATGGTCCTCAATTTGGTTTTTAGTATCAGAAAGAAGAGCTTTAAAAGATGGACATCAAGAAATACCTAGAGTCTAGATTTAGAGTTCTTTGTCTTTAGAATGTTTTAGTAAATGCTTTCTGAATGTCTTCCAACCATTTTTTATTTCTCTGGATACAGAGTTTCATTTTAGGAGCATCAGTTCAGTTCAGTTCAGTCACTCAGTCATGTCCAACTCTTTGCGACCCCATGAATTGCAGCACACCAGGCCTCCCTGTCCAACACCAGATCCCGGAGTTCACCCAAACTCATGTCCATCGAGTCAGTGATGCCATCCAGCCATCTCCTCCTCTGTCGTCCCCTTCTCCTCCTGCCCCCAATCCCTCCTAGCATCAGAGTCTTTTCCAATGAGTCAACTCTTTGCATGGGGCAGCCAAAGTACTGGAGTTTCAGCTTTAGCATCATTCCTTCCAATGAACACCCAGGACTGATCTCCTTTAGAATGGACTGGTTGGATCTCCTTGCAGTCCAAGGGACTCTCAAGAGTCTTCTCCAACACCACAGTTCAAAAGCATCAATTCTTCGGTGCTCAGCTTTCTTCACAGTCCAACTCTCACATCCATACATGACCACTGGAAAAGCCATAACCTTGACTAGATGGACCTTTGTTGGCAAAGTAATGTCTCTGCTTTTGAGTATGCTATCTAGGTTGGTCATAACTTTCCTTCCAAGGAGTAAACATCTTTTAATTTCATGGCTGCAGTCACCATCTGTAGTGATTTTGGAGCCCCGAAAAATAAAGTCTGACACTGTTTCCACTGTTTCCCCATCTATTTCCCATGAAGTGGTGGGACCAGATGCCATGACCTTCGTTTTCTGAATGTTGAGCTTTAAGCCAACTTTTTCACTCTCCTCTTTCACCTTCATCAAGAGGCTTTTTAGTTCCTCTTCACTTTCTGCCATAAGGGTGGTGTCATCTGCATATCTGAGGTGATTGATATTTCTCCCGGCAATCTTGATTCCAGCTTGTGTTTCTTCCAGTCCAGCGTTTCTCATGATGTACTCTGCATATAAGTTAAATAAGCAGGGTGACAATATACAGCCTTGATGTACTCCTTTTCCTATTTGGAACCAGTCTGTTGTTCCATGTCCAGTTCTAACTCTTGCTTCCTGACCTGCATACAGGTTTCTCAAGAGACAGGTCAGGTGGTCTGCTGTTTCCATCTCTTTCAGAATTTTCCACAGTTTACTGTGATCCACACAAAGGCTTTGGCATAGTCAATATAGCAGAAATAGATGTTTCTGGAACTCTCTTGCTTTTTCAATGATCCAGCGAATGTTGGCAATTTGATCTCTGGTTCCTCTGCCTTTTCTAAAACCAGCTTGAACATCTGGAAGTTCACAGTTCACGTATTGCTGAAGCCTGGCTTGGAGAATTTTGAGCATTACTTTACTAGCGTGTGAGATGAGTGCAATTGTGTGATAGTTTGAGCATTCTTTGGCATTGCCTTTCTTTGGGATTGGAATGAAAACTGACCTTTTCCAGTCCTGTGGCCACTGCTGAGTTTTCCAAATTTGCTGACATATTGAGTGCAGCAATTTCACAGCATCATCTTTTAAGATTTGAAATAACTCAACTGGAATTCCATCACCTCCACTAGCTTTGTTCTTAGTGATACTTCCTAAGGCCCACTTGACTTCACATTCCAGGATGCCTAGCTCTAGATGAGTGATCACACCATTGTGATTATCTGGGTCATGAAGATCTTTTTTTGTACAGTTCTTCTGTGTATTCTTGCCACCTCTTCTTAATATCTTCTGCTTCTGTTAGGTCCATACCATTTCTGTCCTTTATTGAGCCCATCTTTGCATGAAATGTTCCCTTGGTATGTCTAATTTTCTTGAAGAGATCTCTAGTCTTTCCCATTCTATTGTTTTCCTCTATTTCTTTGCATTGATCGCTAAGGAAGGCTTTCTTATCTCTCCTTGCTATTCTTTGGAACTCTTCATTCAAATGCTTATATCTTTCCTTTTCTCCTTTGCTTTTCACTTCTCTTCTTTTCTCAGCTATTTGTAAGGCCTCCTCAGACAGCTGTTTTGCTCTTTTTCATTTCTTTTTCTTGGGGATGGTGTTGATCCCTGTCTCCTCTACAATGTCACGAACTTCTGTCCATAGTTCATCAAGCACTAGTCCCTTAAGTATATTTCTCACTTCCACTGTATAATCATGATAGTGGATAGATTCAACCAAGACTTAAAATGCCACGCTAAGACATGGTAACCCAGAGTTATTTGACGAGGCAGTGGAAATGGGATGTATAATACTTTTTATACTTCTGAACGTGAGGTTGTGACCTCTTCAGTATTTCTCCAGAATCCACGAAAACTTGAAATGTCTATTCAGAATCATGATTACTCTTATGAAATATTGTATGAGCATGGTGGACAGCAGAAATAGTCACTCTACGTGTTGTCAATACTTGCCTGAATTCAGTCTTTGGAATTCAGCGGAGAGGAGAGGGTTGGTTGATGCACTGATGAGGGACAGCATGAAACATCTTTTCTCCCTATTTCCTCTTTCTGATAATCTTCCTTTCTTTTAACTAACCCCAACCTCAGCCCTTGTGTACTCACTTCTCAGCTTGGATTTCTATACTTTTGAAGGTATCAGTTCAACCTTCAAAGTCTCACGAATCAGAAGGTTTCTTTTTTCCTTTCAGGCTCTCTGTTTTACAAGGAACTTTTAACAAAGTCCAACAAAGCCACAGTGCTTCTGAAAGCCAGCTCTGTTTAAATTGTACCCAGGTAATTATAATTTCTTTAACTGTGGCCATTCCTCTGGTAATATGTATTCACACTAAAAAAAGATATTTTGAAATTCTTTAACAGCATATTAAAATGCAAATCGGTCTTCCTATTAAAGATTTCTGGAAGTTCTCTGACAACACATTTAAATGCAAATTGCCAAAGTGTAGATGCTAAAATTAAAATTGGGAAACATAATACACCTCCATGGAGGGGCTGGTGCTCTTAACAGCAGAGAGGAAAGCAGTACTCTGGGCTCCCTGTATTGGAATTACACAGTTGGTCAGCGACCAGGTCTGGACACCTGTGGAGAATAACAATCCTACCACCCACTTGCCCTTCCTCCATCTGTGTGTAATTCTGCAAAATGGATCTGAGCAGAGTGGACTCATTGCAGTCTGACAGCCGGATGCTCCGCCTTCCCTTTTCACGTATCTTGTTGCCTAGACTGACAGGGGAGGACCAAGCTTCTGACCCACTGGTATTTTGTACTCTGTGACTCTGCCTTGCCCTATTTACAGACCTTCTGAAATTTCTCCCCTTTCTCTGGTTATCTCCAGAGCTAGGTGGTTATAGGAGGCAGATTCCCATGGCAACGATACAAGCCAATGCTTTCCCAGTTCTGCTTTTGTGATACCGCAGGGTCCTTCCAATTATCCCAAAGGGTGTCACAGGATTCTTAAATAAAATTAGTTTTAATTTACCCTAAATTTAAAAATAAATAGGTGTCATTCTGTGCTTTGGGGCCATTGGGTTGTGAAAGATGTAGGCTTCTGGTAAGGTGTGTTGTGGGAGTGAACTTAAATAACGATCTGCTCAAAAGACTTGAAAATGTAATGTTGGATATCCTTTCAGGACTGTGGTTGAACGGTATAGAATGGACTCCTAATTCCTAAAATGCAGCTCTGAGATTAATATTCTAAGATAGCCTGGGTTGTGAGCAAAGCCTTTTTTGCAAGGATGAGCATTCTATTCTCTGACATTGGTTCTCCAGGTGATGTGTTTTTAGGATTTTTTTAAGTCAAAATCTGGGAAAGTTTCCAGATGAAATATCTGTCTTTGGTTGGTATATATAGTTCGTTGCATTCTTTGTTTAAAAGTAATTTTTAATTACATAAAAAAATACATGAACACATTTTTTCTTAAAGACTCTTTTTTTATACCCAGTACCAGCCTCTTTTCCTGAGAGTTAACTTTGTTACAAATTTGATGTGTAGTCTTCAGAAAATTCTAATATGTATCTATAGATGATGTGTGGAACTATTGTATGTATCTTTAAAAAAGGAAATGACATTATTCTACAATATGATTTCTGTCTCAATATTTCATAGGGGATTATAAGTTTTGATGTGTATATTTTTAATTCGTTTATTTGCTTTTAGAATTATATCATATCATTATGCTTGCTCATGCATGCTCAGTCTGTAAGTCATGTCTGACTGCAACCCCTGTCTGTAGCCCATCAGGCTATATGGAATTAATCTCTTAATGATAGACATTTAGATTACTAATAATTTATTACTATTATAAATAATGCTGCAGGGAATTTTTTTGCATGTGGTTTATTTAGGATGGATACTTAGAAGTGAAATTACTATGATTCTTATTTTTCAAGGATTTTGTGCCTTTCTCTTAGCCCCTTTGTATCTGGCAGACACCTGGAAATGTTCCTTATTAATTAATAGGTTCTTGTTTCCAGGAAGGAGAGCTTTAGTTTCCTATTGCTACTCTATTCTGTAATCTGTGTAATTATAAAAAAAATATTGCAAGAAATCACATCATTATGACAGTCACATCCTGGTTAATCCACAGTGCAAATGACAGAGTTGTGAAGCAGAGCTCTGAGTGATGAAGTTAATATCATTTATTCAGTGTTATATATCCATGGATTCTGTATTCTTCCCTGAGGGTGAAAAACTCACTATATATTTTCCCCCTAAATGTTTTATTTCTCTTTGGAAAGTTTGCTGCAGGGAAGAAATAATAACTTGCAATAATAAATAATTGTGTTATTTGATGGGCTTCAAAGTCTGAAAGTATTGAATTATCTTGTGAATTCGGGCAGAATAGATGGCTCAAAGTTGATGATGATAATTGCTATAAGGCTCCTTTCAGCTAGGGGCTTCCCTGGTGGCTCGGAGGGTAAAGAGTCTGCCTGCAATGCAGGAGACCTGGGTTCGATCCCTGGGTCAGGAAGATCCCCTGAAGAAGGAAATGAATGGCACCCCACTCCAGTACTCTTGCCTGGAAAATCCCATGAACAGAGAAGCCTGGTATACTACAGTCCATGGGATCGCAAAGAGTCAGACATGACTGAGCGACTTCACTTTCACTTTCAGCTAAATGGAATCCTCACTAAAAAAAAAAAAAAAAATCCTCATAGACTGCAGAATGACTTCCCTTTGTAGAGTACACACTAAGCTTAGAGAGTAGAAGGGCATTTGCATTGTATAATTTCAATCACAGACGGTTAAACTTGGAAAAGACTTAGACCAATACCCTCCTATTCCATCTAAGACACTTTCATCTCAAAGAGATGATGTAAGTGTCTGAGATCACTTAGAAAGATAAAGTAGGGCTAACATTATAAACCAGATTTTTTTTTTATTTGTTTATTTTTGGACCAGGCATTAGTATTTTATTTTATTTTTTTTTAATTTTATTTTATTTAACTTTACAATATTGTATTGGTTTTGCCATATATCAAAATGAATCTGCCACAGGTATATGTGTGTTCCCCATCCTGAACCCTCCTCCCTCCTCCCTCCTCATACCATCCCTCTGGGTTGTCCCAGTGCACCAGCCCCAAGCATCCAGTATCGTGCATCGAACCTGGACTGGTGACTCGTTTCATATATGATGTTATACATATTTCAATGCCATTCTCCCAAATCATCCCACCCTCTCCCTCTCCCACAGAGTCCAAAAGACTGTTCTATACATCAGTGTCTCTTTTGCTGTCTCGTATACAGGATTAATGTTACCATCTTTCTAAATTCCATATATACGCATTAGTATACTGTATTGGTGTTTTTCTTTCTGGCTTTCTTCACTCTCTATAATAGGCTGCAGTTTCATCCACCTCATTAGAACTGATTCAAATGTATTCTTTTTAATGGCTGAGTAATACTCCATTGTGTATATGTACCACAGCTTTCTTATCCATTCATCTGATGATGGACATCTAGGTTGCTTCCATGACTTGGCTATTATAAACATTGCGATGAACATTGGGGTACATGTGTCTCTTTCAATTCTGTAAACCAGATTTTTAAAAATATTACTTTTCAAAGTTTACATACAGTAAAATTCACTCTCCCCCATGTTTTGGTATATTTTCCTGTGAATTTTGACAAATACACCAACATAATGAGGATATAGAATTGTTTTATCACTCCAGAAAATTACATGCTGCCCTCTTTGTAGTCAAATCCTACTTCCACCACTAACCTCTAGCAACATCTGACTTCTGAAATGGTTGTGCTATTTCCAGAATATCATATAAATGAAAGTATATAGTATTTCATCTTTTAAGCCTGGCTACTTTCATTTACTTAATATGTTTACGATTTCATTATGTTGTTGACTGTATTAGAAGTCCATAGCTTTTCATTTCCGAATATCATTGTATGACTACACCCCTGTTTATGTATTCATCTACTCCCTGAAGAATTAGGTTGTTTCTAACTTTTGGTAATTAAAAATATGATGCTATAAATATTTGTGTACAAATTTTTGTGTGTACATAAGATGATGTTTCTCTAGGGTAGATAACTAAATGTGGAAGATTAAACAAGCAAAAGTAGGAATTTCTGGGCATATATATCTATCTATATATATAAAACATTATAAGTAAGGGCTTCCCTGGTGGCTCAGCAGTAAAGAATCCACCTGCAATGCAGGAGACTTGGCAGGAGCCACGCGCTGGATCCCTGGGTTGGAAAGATCCCCTGGAAAAGGAAATGGCAACCCACTCCAGTGTTCTTGCCTGGGAAATCCTATGGACAGAGGAGCCAGGTAGGCTGCAGTCCATTGGGTTGCAAAAGAGTCAGACTCAGCGACTAAACAACAGTGGTATCTCATTGTGTTCTTAATTTGTATTTACCTAATGATGAAAGTGAAAGAGGAGAGTGAAAAAGTTGGCTTCAAGCTCAACATTCAGAAAACGAAGATCATGGCATCCTGTCCCATCACTTCATGGCAGATAGATGGGGAAACAGTGGAAACAGTGGCTGACTTTATTTTTTTGGGCTCCAAAATCACTGCAGATGGTGATTGCAGCCATGAAATTAAAAGACACTTACTCCTTGGAAGGAAAGTTATGACCAACCTAGACAGCATATTAAAAAGCAGAGACATTACTTGCCAACAAAGGTCCATCTAGTCAAGGCTATGGTTTTTCCAGTGGTCATGTATGGATGTGAGAGTTGGACTATAAAGAAAGCTGAGTGCAGAAGAATTGATGCTTTTGAACTGTGGTGTTGGAGAAGACTCTTGAGAGTCCCTTGGACTGCAAGGAGATCCAACCAGTCCATCCTAAAGGAGATCAGTCCTGAATATTCATTGGAAGGACTGATGTTGAAGCTGCAACTCCAATACTTTGGCCACCTGATGCAAAGAGCTGACTCATTTGAAAAGACCCTGATGCTGGGAAAGATGGAGGGCAGGAAGAGAAGGGGATGACAGAGGATGAGATGGTTGGATGGCATCATCAACTCGATGGACATGGGTTTCGGTGGACTCCGGGAGTTGGTGATGGACAGGGAGGCCTGGTGTGCTGCGATTCATGGGGTACCAAAGAGCTGGACATGACTGAGCGACTAAACTGAAGACTGAAGAGTGACTAAAGAAGGCTGAAAGCCTATAATTGATGCTTTTGAACTGTGGTACCTGAGAAGACTCTTGAGAGTCCCTTGGACTGCAAGAGGATCAAACCAGTCAATCCTAAAGGAAATCAACCTTGAGTATTGGAAGGACTGGTGCTGAAGCTGAAGCTCCAATACTTTGGTCACCTGATGCAAACAGACAACTCATTGGAAAAGACACTGATGCTGGGAAACACTGAAGGCAAAAGGAGAAGGGGGCAGCAGAGGATGAGATGGTTAGATAACATCATCGGTTCAATGGATATGAATTTGAGTAAACTCCGGGAGATAGTGGAGGACAGTGGAGTCTTCTGTGCTGTAGTCCATGGGGTCACAAAGAGTCAGATGTGACTTAGCAACTGAACAGCAAAACAACAACTAAAGAGGTTGAGTGTCTTTTCATGTGCTCATTTGCCATTTGCAAGTCTTCTTTGAGGAATTATTTGTTAAAATCTTTTATCTAGTTTTTAATTGAGCTATCTGTTGCCTTTCTGTTGAGTTGTGAGTTATATGTGTATGCATGTATATATATATGTGTATATATATATTTATATGTTCAGGATATAAATACTCTACTGGATATGTGATTTGTGGCTATTTTTTTCCCAGTGTGTAGTTAGTCTTTTCATATGCTATTGTTTTTGGCAAAAATTTTGAATTTTGATAAAGTCAATCAATTTTCAATATTATGGATTGTGATTTAATATAGCTAAAAACTCTTTGCCTTACCCAAGCTTTCAAAGATCTCCTATATTATCTTCTAAGTTTAATAGTTTTATATTTTCTCTTTAAATGTAGAATCCATTTTGAGTTAATTTTTATTTAATGTATGAGGTATAAGTAGAGATTACCTTTATATATATATATATTTTTTTTCTTTTTTAACATATGGGTGTTTTGTTGTCTAGCGCCATTTGTTGAAAAGTCTATTCTTTCTCCATTGACATATTTTTACACTGTTGTCAAAATCAATTTCTATTATCTGTTTCTAAAGTCTCTATTCTGTTCCATTGATCTATTTAAGTGTTCTTTCATCAATACTGAACTGTCTTGTTTACTGTAGCATTATGAGAAGTGTTTAAAAAGCAAAACGAGTCCTCCAACTTTGTTCTTATTTTTCAAAATTGTTTTGGCCCCTTTAGTTCCTTTGCTTTTCATTAAAATTTAGAACCACATTGTGAGTATCTCTAACAGCAACAACAAAAATCTTGCTAGAATTTTTATTGCAATTGTGTTATATTTATAGATCCGTTTTGGGGAAATTTGAGGAAAATCAAACTCTTAAAATATTGAAGTTTCCAATCAACACACATGGTGTATTCTTCACTTATTTGTATTCTTCTTTACTTTCTTACATCTGTGTTTTGGAATTTTCAGCAACAGTTGTAGCATATCTTTTGTTAGGTTTTGGGGGGCATTTTACACGATTTTTCTTTTTCTCTTTTTTTTGAATTATCTTGTATTCTTGCCCACCCACTTGCTTCCTTTCCTTTTTTTCTGTCCTTCCTTTCTCCTTTTTTCCTTTTTCCAAAGCATGTCCAGTTTGTGTGCATGACAGGACCTTATGTTTATTACAATGTCAATAGATAGTGTTTAAATTCTAATTTCCTATGAGCATTTGTGAACATCATTTTTTAAAACCTTTTGATCCATTTCTGCTACCCCTCACCCTCTGCCTATAGCAACCACCAATTTATCCTCTGTATCTACGATCTTTTTGAAAGACAGAGTCCAGTATAAGAGAGATCTTATGGTATTTGTCTTTCTCTATCTGACTTATTTCACTTGGTATAATTTCTTCAAGGTCTGTTCATGTGTTGCAAATAGCACTATTTTATTCTTTTGTTTTTAAATAACTGAGTAATATTTCATTGCATATAGATTCCACCTCTGCTTTATTCAGTCATCTGTCAATGGATATTTAGGTTGCTTTCTTATCTTGTCTATTGTAAATAATTCTGCAGTGAACATGAGGGTGCATATATCTTTTCATGTTAGTATTTTTGTTTTCTTAGAAAAATGTCCAGAAGTGGAATTGCTGAATCATATTACTATTTCTATTTTTGATTTTAGTGGCTATACCAGTTTACATCACCACCAACAGTGCACAAGGATATTTTTTCTTCACATCCTTGCCAACATTTGTTATTTGTTGTCTTTTTGATCATAGCCATCCTGACAGGTATGAGGTGATCTCTTATTGTGGTTTTGATTTCCACTTCCCTGAAAATGACTGATTATTACTGATGCATCTTTCCATGTACTTGTTGACCATCTGTGTGTCTTTGGAAAACGTCTATTTGAAAATTTAAAATGTCTGTTCAAATTTTGACTTTCCATTGTTTACTGCTTACTGTAAAGAAATGTGATTTATTTTAATGTATTGACCTGCAACCATGTTAAGCTCACTTATTAGGTGTAGGAGATTTTTGTAGATACCTTGACATTTTCTATATAGATAGTGATGTTGCCTGTGAGTAGAGACAAGTTTACTTTTTTTTTTTTTTTTCAATCTGTATGTTTTTTTCTTTTATTGTGCCTTATTTCAATGACTAGGGCTTTTATAGTGCTAGATAGGAATGATGAAAGTGGATATTCTTATCTTGGCCTCTGGTTTAGGGGGAAAGCATTAATTCTTTAAACATTAATTATGATGTTAGCTGCATGTTTTTATAGAGATTCTTAATCAAGTTAAAAAAGATCACTTGTATTTCTAGTTTGCTAAAAGTTTTTACTGTGAATTAATATTGAATTCCATCAAAAATTTTTCTGTATCTATTGATATGATTGATGTCATTTTCTTCCTTAGTCTGTTAATATGATGGATTACATTGATTTATTTTCTTGTAATAAATCAGCCTTGCATTCTGAGATAAACCATACTTTGTCTAGTCTATGCTTCTTTTTATATGTTGCTGGATTTGACTCCTAATATTTCATTGAGTTTTTTTATATCTATATTTATGAACAATATTGGTGTGTAGTTTTCATTTCTTATATTGCCTTGTTTGATTTTGTTGCCAGAGTACTGCTGGCATCATAAAACAAGTTGAGTAGTATTCCCTCCTTTTCTGTCTTTTAGAAGAGATTGTGAGGAATTGGCATTATTATTATTTTCTTCTCTGCTTTGTAAAATTCACCAGTGAAACCACTTGGGTCTGGAATTTTCCTTGTTAGAAGTTTAAAATTATGAGGGCCAGACGGTAAAGAATCTGCCTACAATGCAGGAAACCTGGGTTTGATTCCTGAGTCAGGAAGATCCGCTAGAGAAGGGAATGGCTACCCACTCCAGTGTTCTTGCCTTAAGAATCCCATGGACAGAGAAGCCTGTGGGCTACAGTCCATGGAGTCATAAACAGTCCGACACGACTGAAGGACTGACCCTTAAAATTATGAATTAAAGTCTTTAAATAGATATCACATGTGTGCTCAGTCATGTCCGACTCTTTGTGACCCCATTGACTGTAGCCCTCAGGCTCCTCTGCCCATGGAATTTTCCAGGGAAGAATACTGAAGTGGGTTGCCATTTCCTACTCCAGGGTTAAATAGATATAGAGCTATTCAAATTATTTTTTTCTTCTTGAGTAAGTTTGGCAGTATGGTCCACATCATCTAAGATGTTGAATTTATGGCCATAAAGTCATTCTTAGCATTCCCTTATAATTATTTAGTATCTGTGGAATCTGTAGTGATATGTTCTGATATTGATAGTTTGTGCTTTCCTGCTTTTTTCTTTGTCAATATGAACAGAAGTCTATCAATTTTGTTGATTTTTTGAAAGAAGCTGCTTTTGGTTTATTGATTTTTTTCTGTTTTCTGTTTTCTATTTTATTTTTCTTACTTCCTTCTACTTGGTTAAGTTCCAGATATTCTTCTTTTTCTCATGTCTTAGACTAGAAACTTCAGTTATCCATTTGAGTGTTGAAGAGTGTTCTTCATTTCTAAGAGAAGCATTGAATGATATAAATTTTCTTCTAGCACCATTTTAGAAGCATCCCATAATTTTTAATGGAACTGAATTCTGTTCAGTTCCAAATATTTTGTGGTAGCTTCCAATCTTTTTCATTGATGGTTGTACTGAAGATAATTGTGATTTTGGTGTGCTTCTGAGAGGAAGTCAGTTCAGTGTCTTTCTACACTGTCATCTTGGTAGCCAACAAAAAGAAATCCAATTCAGAATATTTTCTACCTTCCTTGAGACTTTCTGTTTGACTCATAAATTATTTGGAACTGCATTTTACACTTTCAAATATTTGGAAATTTTTTAAAGATTTTTTCTGTTATTGATTTTATGGTCAGTTTTATTATGATCAGAGAATAATACTTTACATTATTTTAATCAAAAGTTATTAATGATAGTTTTTTATGACCCAGTATATGGTCTGTCTCATTGGCTATTCCACGTGGACTTGAAAAGAACATGTATTATGCTATTGTTAAGTGGGGTGCCTTATGAATGTTAATTAGGTCAAGTTGATTTATAGTGTTGCTCAGGATTTGTATATCCTTATTGATTTTCTTTCTTGATTGTTTGATTACTGAGAGATGAGTGTTCAAGTCTCCAAGTATAATTATGAATTTGCCTTCTTCTCTTTTTAATTGCACTCATTTTTGTTTCACATATTTTGGATATGTTAGTAGGTGCAGATACACTTAGGATTTTGATATTTTTATGAATTGACTCTTTTTTTTTATCTTTTGTAAAGTCCCTCTTTATCTTTGATAATTATTTTTATCCAGAACACTGCTTTATCTTTATGTAGCCAATCTTGTGGCTAACTTAGTGACAGAATATGAGAGGGAATGAAGAAAGACCCTTGAGACCCCATTTTCCAGTTCCTCTGGTCATAGAGAAGCATATCCTTTCCAGTTATCTAAACATCTGCAGAGGAGGGGCCTCCCTGGTGGTTCAGTGGTAAAGAATCCCCCTGCCAGTGCGGGAGACATGGGTTCAATTCCTTATATGGGAAGATCCCACGTGCCCTGGAGCAATTGAGCCCGCATGCCACAACTATGGCCTGTGCTCTAGAGCCCAGACATGGAACGACTGAAGGCCCCACAACTGCTGAAGGTGGTGTGCTCCAGAGCCTGTGCTCCCCAACAAGAGAAGCCACTGCAGTGAGAAGCCCCTGCACCACAACTGGAGAGAAGCCCCAACTCGTCGAAACTAGAGAAAAGCCTGCACAGCAACGAAGACCTCGCACAGCCAAAAAAATAAATGAATAAATACATAATGAAAACAAATCTGCATGGGAGTATGGCCTCATGCCTGAGGCCAGCACAGGAGAGTAAAAAATATTAAATTATATCAGTCTTCCCCTAGCAGATCCATCCCACATGGGGGCCCCTTCCTAGTATTCTGGCCACTAGAGAAGAAAATTCCTTTTTGTTTGTTTGTTTGTGCTGCTCCCTTAGGCATGTGGGATCTTCTTAGAATTCAAGATTTTGTGGAGTTCAAGCTGGGAGATATGCGAGGGAAAAACACAGAATGTCTGTACCATGTGGGTCACGCTCCTAGTTCCATTATTTACTTTTACTGTTATTAGATAAGGGCCTTATGCATGCTATCCAGTATTTTTAGTTGTAGTTAGAGAAAGTGTGGAATGGGCTTACTCCATCACAGATGGAATCATCACTTCGTAAATCAGATTTTACTCCATATTGGACAACTCAGAATATTCCTCCCCTCACCCTTCTCTGTCATTGTGGTCAAAAATAACTGTCTTAATCAGTTTTATTATTATGCCTAAAGTTCCATATTACATACTATTAATACTTTTAATACATGTAACTGATACTAGGGTAACAGCCAACTACTTTGAGCCAATTATACCTTAATTCTGATCAGTTCAGTAAGATTAGCATAAATCATAACTAGGAGACAACCAAAAAGTGGAGAATTATATTTCTTTCAAAGAAATGGAAAAGTGACTGGTTTTATGAACACTGTTTTTAGAGGGTATGAAAATATATACCCTTCAATAAATGAAAAATAAATAAGAACTTTGTTTATCTAGGAGATATAAATCAGTAGGTATTAATTATATTTTATCAGAAAGTACTTGTTTAGTTGTGATTTCAGAGATGCAACAGTCTTTGGCTTAAACTAAGAAAGAAAGGTGTTTAAAAATGCAGGCTACATTCATAAATGGCTTCATAAATGGTTAATTCACTACATAAATGGCTGTATTCATTAACTCAAATTATGTAGCCAGGAAAATCCCTATTCCTCATTTCATGGCTTGTATAGTTTCTTTTCTTTTTTTTTGACTGGCTGCATGACATGTGGGATCTAAGTTTCCCAACCAGGGATTGAATCTGTGTTCCCTGAAGTGCAAGCGTGGAGTCTTAGATACTGGACTGCCCCGCCAGGGAAGTCCTGGTTTCTGGCAGCTTTGTTCTCAAAGCATATGCTTCCCATGATGTGGCTAGTTACTAGTAACTAAGTCACTAGTATCTTCAGACTTACTATTTTTCCTCAAAGTAATTACATCAAATAGAGTATCTTCTTCAAAATTGTAATTGGAAGTTGGAGATTCTCATTGATTGGTCTGGATTGGGCTTTATTTCCATCTCTGAACCATTGACTGTTATTCTGGTTGTCCAAACCTAGGAAGTAGGCTTAGCCTTTGATAAAATAAGTCCCCCAGGAAATTTGAGGTAAGAAGGCATTGATTCTAAAAAGGCAAAACAAAGAGCTAGCGACTCTGTAGGTGATGTTGTTGAAAGAAGGGTGGAAAGCTATGAAAAGAAACGTTTCCTACTTCACAATGTGGCTTAGAAGCCTATTTTGTATAAGAAGGAAAGTTTAAAGGCTGGTTTTCTAAAACTCGAACAGTAACAATTCTCTTGAATCCAGGGGAGTAAGTGAATTATGCTGAGTTTTTATAGTCCCTGATTTTAACTCTGACATGTATAGTCAATGCAATTCTCCAGTAATATTCAATGGCATATACAAAAGACAGACCATGTTTCTTTCTTATTTTTTTTTAACTAATTGGTACCTGCTATATTTTGTTGCTTATTAAAAAAATAAGGAACAGATTTCCAGTTAAAAAAGACTGCTTTTCAAGTTAAAAAGTGTATCAGATATTTTTTAATGTCAGCATCTTCATAGATAAGGAAAAAAATCACCGAGAATTAAAAACAGATCATTGCTTGAAGAAAAGAATTTAGGAAAACAGGGTAGGCACTTCTGAAGTGTGAATGCTCATTTTCAATCTTCCATAGCTCTCACCATAAACTGAGTTGTTGAGGATTAAGGGTTGAGTGTCACGGCCAGAATACCCAAGGGATCGTCTGAGACATGCCATCACAGAAGCGCCTCACATAAACCTCCACTGTTCAGCTGTCACCAGAGGCATGGAGATGAGACAGTGCTTAGAGACAAAATTGCATCACAAAAGATTGAGTCTCTACCCCCCAGAGAGGAGTTTGTTTGCAGGATGGTGTGAAGAAGTTCTTCACAAGGAGTCATGTGTGATTGCTGCTGTAGCTGTATCACAAAAGAAAATTTTCCCTGAGAACCAGAGATCAGAGATTTAGACAAGTCTCTCAGCCTATTGCAAATGGCAGGGTGACTGTTCAGCACTTGAGAAAATCTGAGAGCCTAAAATTATTCCTCAACATTTTGGGATTCCCAGGTGGTGCAGTGGTAAAGTATCCACCTTCCAATTCAGGAGTCACAGGAAACTTGGGTTCAGTCTCTGCATTGGGAAGATCCCCTGCAGGGGGAAATGGCAACCCACTCCAGTATTCTTGCCAGGATAATCCCATGGACAGAGGAGCCTGGTGGGCTAGTCTATGGAGTTGCAAAGAATCAGGCACGACTAAGCACACACACATATGAATCTAAATACAGTCGATTATCTAGACTAAGTTTTCTTCATTGGAAATCAGAATGTGGCAGAAACCACATCTTACTGCATTTCACCCTAGAATATCTAATGTTCCTACAGCTCATGAAAGCAAATCTCAGGTCAGATCTATTGCCTGCCTGCTAAAAATTTAAGAGGACTGAGTTTTAAGGCTATGAAGTGGCTGTCATTAATATTTTTTTATCTGTCTGTAGAGATCTCATATCACCCTTCTCTTGCCTGCCTGGGAAGCACTGTCTTATAGGCGAGGGATGCCTGTTGCCCAGGACTGGGACAGTGCCACACACATTCCCTCTATGGAGTCTGTCTTCGTGCTTTTCTTCTTTACATTTTGTTCTTGAGCCAAAGATCTTAGGAAAGAAAAAATCCACTTAGCTACCTGGAGTGTCAGTCTCTTTATTTGGAACTTGAGGGTAATATTATGTGTTTCAATGAGAGTCAGATAAGATAGAGGCAACCCCTTTATTAAGACCTAGTTGGTTATCAGATTTTGGTAATATATTAAGATATCTTTAATACTGGACATTCTTTCCAATTGGCAAAAAAACATTATAAATTGTACTTTTGTTTCTGAAAATGGATTTTATACTATTAAATTTAGAGAACTATCAAAAATAAGTGAAATGAAATGAAAATCCAAATTGAAACTTAATGCACATTTATTAAGCATGTAAAACCAAACAATGAAAACCTTTACCATAAATTTTCCTTCTCAAAACATTTTCTCCATGAACTGTATGAATAAAATATACTAAAATATATATACTAAAATGTTTAATTTTTGTACTGAAATTTTCCTGTTATAATCACAAGTATCCTTTATCCATCTTAAACATGTTTATCATTGAATTAGTATCCCTGAATGCCTCTCAGTTACTGGAATAGTAAATACCCATGGAAAATAAGTTCCCATAACTTCTTCTTTTTCAAGGATCTTTTGCTCTTTTATATTAATAAGATCTTTCTTTCTGAGCATCCATTAATGTTGTGCTTTTATAGACAGATGTGAAATCATTTCTTTTGGTAATATAACATTACCAAGACATTTGCTTGCAGAAAGTTCTGTTTTTATTTTCTCTCGATGCCTGTTAAGAAGAGCAGTTTTCGCCTTCAGTAATTTCAGATGGGGTGCCTAGAAATCATCTTTGAAGTGTTTGAATTATTGCATGCAGCTTCCCTTGAACTCTGACCTCATGCCAACCAGTTGTCTAACTGTTCAGACATAACCACATGCTTTTAAAGGGCTTTTATTAATTTATAACCATGTTGGTTCAAAAGTATTTTTAATGTGGATTATAAGGATATAACAGTATAGGAGACTAAAATAATTCAGAACATCAACAGCTAGGGTGTTCGGTGAAGACATTTTAAAGAAGAAAGGTGTTGGGTCTGAAACCAGAAAGTAGCAGTATATATGTTAACAAAGTGGAGGAGAAATAATGCCCAGAGCTAAGGAAGTGGCAGGAGCGAAGAAATGAAATTAAGCATGCACTGTCTGGAAGAATCCTCTGATGGCTCCTGTTCTTAAATTTACAGTATCTGGCTGAGACCAAGATCTTATCTTGATCTCCCATCATTCCTTTATTAAAACAAATTGTATAGGCTAAAGGAATAAAGTTGTAGTTTTAAACTACAATCTAGACTATTTCTACTTTTATAATCTAGACTATTAACAGCCTTTAAGAATTTTTTATTTTATTTATTGTGATATAATTCACATGCAACTTTGTGTAAGTTTGAGTTGTATAACATGTTTGTTTGATATATTTGTATATTGCATTATGCTTACTACAAATAATGTAAGCTAACCCCTTTATCACGTCACATAATTATCTTTTGTTTTTGTTTTGAGACCAATTAAGTTCTAGTGTCTTAGCAATGTTGAAGTTTATAATACAATATTGTTGACTGTATTTGCTGTGTTGTGCCTTAAATCTTGAGATTTGATTGATCTACTAGTTGCAAACTGTTGTTCCTTTCTAACACGGTAAAGTCCCAATGCACTCAACTCCATGACTGCACATACTCTGATCTTTTGCTCAGATCATTTGTCCTCTGTGTTATCTTCCTTGGCTCTCCTGTACTAAATTCATGGCTCTTCTCTTATACTTCCTTAGAACTTAGCATATGCTACTAATAAGATTTGATGTTTTTGAACTGTGGTATTGGAGGGGACTCTTGAGAGTCCCTTGGACTGCAAGGAGATCAAACCAGTCAATACTAAAGAAAATCAGTTCTGAATATTCATTGGAAGGACTGATGCTGAAGCTGAAGCTCCAATAGTTTGGCCATCTGATGTGAAGAACTGACTCATTGGAAAAGACCCTGATGCTGGGAAAGATTGAGGGCAGGAGGAGAAGGGGATGACAGAGGATGAGATGGTTGAATGGCATCACTGACTCAATGGACATGAGTTTGAGCATGCTCCAGAAGTTGGTGATGGACAGGGGAGCCTGGTGTGATGCAGTCCACAGGGTTGCAAAATGCTGGACATGACTGAGCAACTGAACTGAACTAGTAAGATGCCCAGCATACAGTTCTGTGATTTGTTTAAAGATTTACTATCCTCAGTAGGCTGTGTGACCTTTAAAGGCAGGTTTTATGTATTTAATATCATACTTTATTTATGGTGAGTAGTTGCTTGCTGAATGTTTCAATTGAAATGCACTGAACATGACATGTTTGAAAAATAAGTTATGCTTTTTTTTAAAGAGGAAAGTTTTTCTGTTTGTAGGGATTTCTAAAAAGCATTAGACCAGGAACTATTAAAATGAGATAACACTCACAGGGTCTTGAAACTTGGTTGGGGAAAAAAAATTCTGTATTTTTATTATCTTAAATTTAACATTTACTTTATTTTTTTAATTTTATTTTATTTTTAAACTTTACATAATTGTATTAGTTTTGCCAAATATCAAAATGAATCCGCCACAGGTATACATGTGTTCCCTTGTGAATGACTGTCACCATGCAGTATAATATTAGGAATATCACTAACTTTGGCATTGGTAGATATAACAGATATATTTGTATCATATCAGTTATTTCAAATTATTGAAATATTGTTTAAGATCACTTCTTCAAAATTGGGATAATTATTAGGCTGCTGCTAAATCTAGCTGTTTGATCCATCAATGAAGGAACTCCTGTTTCCATATAGATTTAAAGGAATATCTTAATTATTTTTAAAATAATCGGTTTCCTTTGTAATCTTATATATTTTATTTTATGAATTTTAAATCTTATGAGAAAGAGTTCATAGGCTCTTTGTTAGATTCCTGATGGAATATTTGGCAGAACAATGGTTAGGAGCACTTGGATTGCAAGTTCAGTGAGAACAGGGTTTATGACAGAGGCTGGCAGTGTTCTTGAAAGCCCAGTTCAAGGGAGTGGTATTTGAGGATATGGTGAGGATATCCTTCCTGTAGTAATGTATTTAGAATTGGAAGCCTGAATAATACAGGATACTACTGCAGAGCTTGATTTGATGAAGTCATTCTTTTAGTTGACTGGGTCTGGTTGTTCTATGCAGGATGGGTTAGAGGGCCAAACTCATTTAGAAATCTATTCCAGTCCAACTATGAGATGAGGAGGCCTGATCAAAGATGGTTGGTTGGTAGAATTTAAGATGAAGACTCGACCTGGACCACATAGGTGTTAAATAGAAGAAATAGATCAAAATGAGCCCTGGAAGTGATGTTTTGGGTGGAAAAGAGCATGAGTTCAATTTTTATGATACTGTGTTGAGCTTATGTAAAAATCTTGTTAGATTTAGATGCTGGTTTGGTGTTTCAGTGTGAAGCTGGGAATTTAAAAGCTCCTATTACAGAGTGCAGAAGTAAAATAAAAATAACAAAGTAGTTCATCAATGGGAAGAGCAGAACGAGAGAAGAGGCTGAGAGTTAGGCAGGAAGCTTCAAGTTCAATGGAAAGTTCTTAGTTTTCCACCTCTCAGGAGTTACCAGTAGTCTCTCCCCAGCTTTTACCCTCTGTGGAGTCAGGATCCAAAGGGCAAGCTGGACTTCTGGATGGTACATATTTTAGAAGAGAGCTATGCTGCTCAGGAGGCTTCCCTGGTGGCTCAGACGCTAAAGCATCTGCCTACAATGCGGGAGACCTGGGTTCGATCCCTGGGTTGGGAAGATCCTCTGGAGAAGGAAATGGCAACCCAATCCAGTACTCTTGCCTGGAAAATCCCATGGATGGAGGAGCCTTGTAGGCTACAGTCTATGGGGTCGCAAAGAGTCGGACACGACTGAGCGACTTCACACATATGCTGCTCAGGAAGGGCCAGTGTTCAGCAGTGACCAAGGCCCCAGGTTGGCTTCAAACTGTGAAGCTCAAGGCATAAAATCCTCTTACCCTTTATACAGAAGCTTGACCACATTTAAGGCCAAGTCCCATGCACATCGTTACCGAACTCATTAGGAGCATGGCTATTTCTCTTTACTGGCCTCACTTCCTACAGCTCTCACAGCATCCAAACCCAACTCTTGTTTCTGCTAAGGCTACTACTCTCTTATCACTTGAGTTCCTTTTTTTCCCTTCCATTGCATGCCCTTTTTCCTAAGCTTCTCTCTATTAGACAGTCTGTGGCTCTTTTCCAGAGTGTCTAATTTTATAGTCTCACACTTATTCTTTCAAGTTTTTAAAAATTGTTACCATGATACAGAGATTTTGCTAACCTCCACAATTAGCTGTTCCTCCAAATTGTTCCTTTTATGAACATTTAAGGGGCCATACTGATGTTTGCTCTTCAACATTTCTCCAGTGGTCCATATTTATTGTTTTCACAGTTTTTTACTGTGGCTTTTCTAGACATTTAAATCATTGTTTATAAAAGTCTGCTCTTCTAAAAATGCATTGAAGTTTTAGTCTTATGTCATGACTGTGTCTGACCCCATCCACTGCTGAAATTTTATTTTGAAGTATCTTATAATTTTGACTAAAACTTGATCCATCTATTTTAAAGACCTTCAAAAGCATTCAAATGAAGCAGGAAAGATGGTAACCTACTTAGTAGACTGCATCTGGAATACCAATTTCCCTTAGGTCCATGCCAATTTCAATGATGAACTAACCACAAAAGCTTAGTTTAATAAAACAAAATATCCATTCCATTTCATTAGTCAGCTTTTATGTAATTAAACAGGAAGCCAATTACATTTTGCATGTAATGTTGAGTGTTTCTTAGAAGATTATCTAGTGATTTAACTAGACTATAAGCCCTGTATCCTCTTAAATTAAAACTGCTGTTTTTTGAATGAATATCAATATGTCATATCTTATTTTTCTTTTGCTGACACTAAAATGAAAATATGACAGAATAACCTGAAACAGATTATCCTGAATTTTTAAATAGCCGTAGACTTATTTTCAATTGACAACCATCAAAGATATGCTGATAATGCTACAATTCAGTGCAACTTGCTGTTTTAAGACTTTTATTATTTTAGAGCAGTTTAAGGTTTGTAGCAAAATTGAATAGAAGTACAGAGATTTCTCATATATATCCTGCCCTCACATGTGTGTAAGCTTCCTATTATCAACACCCCCCCATCAACTGTTACATTGTTACAACTGATGAATCTATATCAGTAATAATCACCCAAGTCCCTAGTTTATCTCAGGGTTTCTCTTGGTGTTTTACATTCTGTGGAATGGATAAACGTATAATGAGATGTGTCCATCATTACGGTACAACGCAAAGTATTTTCACCGCCCTAAAATCCTGTGTTCTACCTGTTTATCCCTTCCCAAAACCCCTGACAACTAGTGATCTTTTTACTATCTCCATAATTTTGCCTTTTCCAGAATGTTGTATAGTTGGGATCCTACAATAGGTAGCTTTTTCAAATTGACTTCTTACATTTAGAAATATGTATTGAACTTTCTTCCTTTTTGTGTGTGTGTGTGACTTGATAGCTCAATATTTTTTAGTGCTGAAAAATATTCCATTGCCTGGTGTACCACAGTTTATCTCTTCACCTACTGAAGAACATGTTGGTTATTTCCAAGTTTTGTCAATTGTGAATAAAGCTTCTCTGAACATTCGTGTGGAGGTTTTTGTGTGGACAATTAAGTTTTCAACTTCTTTGGGTAAGCGTGAAGGAGCACAATTGCTAGCAAATATGATTAAGAATATGTTTAGTTTTGTAAGAAACCACCAAGCTGTCTTCCAAAGTGACTGTACCCCTTTGCATTCCAACCAGCCATGAATGAGAGTTTCTGTTTTTCCACATACCTGACAGTGTACAGAATTGTCAGTGCTCTGGACTTTAGCCATTCTATTAATAATAGGTATGTAGTGATATCTCATTGTGGTTTTAATTTGCATATCCTTGATGATACATGCTTTAGAGCATCTTTTCATATGCTTATTTGCTATCTGTTTGTGTTCTTTTGTGAAGTGTCTATTAAGATCTTTGGCCCATTTTAAAAATTTGTTTGTTTTCTTATTGATGCGTTTTAAGAGTTCTTTGTTTGTTTTGGATAACAGTACTTTATCAGATGTGTCTTTTGCAAATATTTTCCTCCAGCCTGTGGCTTGTCTTCTCATTCTTTCACATTGCCTTTTGCAAAAGTTTTTTTTTTTTTTTAATTATAATGAAGTCCAGTTTATCAATTGGATACTGCTTGCTTTTTAATTAGATGCCTAAGATGCATAGAGATGTTTAATGACACATTACCAGATATCTAATTTTCTGGGTATATGTGAGCATGTTTGCATGTGAATGTTATTTTTTCTTATGAAGTTTTTTTTTTTTACTTTCTATGTTATTATATTTATTGTTATTTTTGTTGTTTAGTCACTAAGCCATGTCCAACTCTATTTGACCCCATGGACTGTAGCCTGCAAGGGTCCTCTGTCTGTGGGATTTCCCAGGCAAGAATATTGAAGTGGATTTCCACTTCCTTCTCCAGAGGATCTTTGACCCAGGGATAGAATCTGCATATTCTGTACTGGCAGGTGGATTCGGTAGGTTCTTTACCTCTGAGTCACCAGGGAAGCCCCACATTATCCGATTATCTGATTTAAATTTTGCACATCCATTCACAATTGATAAACTTTCTCATAAATATTCTTGTTCCTCATCAGAGTGTTAAGGGACTTCAGTTGGGGAGGAATCCTTTTATAAATAATTTCACTTCGGGGTAGGGACTTGGAGAGAAGGAAGGAAACCTTTCCTAATTTGTTCTACCTAGTGTTTCCAGCCCTGTATTGTTTTTAGATTAAACAGGTAGATTTAGGTGGCAAAATAGCACAGCAAGAGTGTGGATTTTGAAGTTGGCAGAGCTGAGTTTTAATCACTGTTTATTTACAGTGTACATATGCTAACTTATGCACGAGAGGACGAGATGGTTGGATGGCATCACCAACTCAATGGACATGCAGGCTCCAGAGATGGTGAGGGACAGTGAGGCTTCTCATGCTGCTGTCCATGGGGTTGTGAAGAATTGGACACAACTGAGTGCCTGAATAACAAATGCTAACTTAACCTCTCCACACCTCAGTTTCTTTGTCTGTACTGTTCAGTTCTTCATTCAACTACCATTTGTTGAACATTTACTATATGGAAGGCACTGTCTAAACTCTTAGGGATAGGCATGGTGCTTGACTTGATGGAGATTACATATAAATGGAGAATAGCACCTATCATATAAATTTGTGCAAATGAACTGATATTATCCAAGGAAGTGATGCAATGACAGATTAAAGAGTTCAACAAACGATAGATTTTAACATACTATTGTTATTATTAGTTTATAAGTCTTCTGACCAGCCACTGTAGTCTTGTTCCAGCGTCTAGCATACTTCTTAGCACCTATCAGGCTCTTGTCCTAGGTAAAATTCTTTAGAAGAAACTCCAAGATGATAATTAGCGTGCAAATAATTAATTAGGGAAGTTCTAGGAAAAACTGGTAAAGTATTGGGGGGAGCAGCAAGAAAGTAGGAGAAGCCAAGGGAGGGTGGGATTCAGGCAAGCTCCAGTAGAGGAGACCTGATGCTTCAGGAGACTCTGGAGAGTAAATTATCCCTCAGAGCATTTCCAGTCCAAGAGAGGAGCTATGTCAGTCATTGTACCTATGAGTCACTGACCAAGTGAATCATGGGAACTATGATGGGTAGAATAATGGTCCCCAATAATTTTCATGCCCTAATCCCTGGAACCTATGATTATATTACCTTCCATGGCAAAAGGAATTTTGCAGATGTAATTAGAGATACGGATTTTCAGATAGGGAGATTATCCTGGGTTATCCAAAGGAGCCCAGTCTAGTTAAAGGAATCCTTAAAAATCCTTTCCCAGCTAAAGACACAGAGAGATGTAATGACAGAACATGGGGCAGAGAAAAATGATATTATTGACTTTGAAAGTGGAGGAAGAGGGGCTATGAGCCAATTGAGGTGGGAGGCTTCAAGAAGCTGGAAAAGGCAAGGAAATGGATTTTCCCCCAGAGCCTCTAGAAGGAAATACAACCCAGCAACACCCAGTGAGAACTGTGTCCTGACTACTCACTCACAAAGCTGTAAGGTAATAAATTTGCGTTGCTTTTGTAGTAATTTGTTACAGTGGCAATAGAAAACTAATATGGCTAGATAAAATCATAGACACTTAAATCTCTCTACTTCTTTGTGGAAGGCAACTCCAGGGGTCTATGAGAAATTCTCCAAAGAACCTTTGTAGGTTAGGAATTGGAGGCAAAAGTACACCAAAGTAGAATGAACCCAGAAATGACCAAAGGGACCCGAGGAGATAGGGGGAGCCACCACCAGTTTTTGCTATACTGCTCAGTAAGTATTTGTTACCTGAATGAATGAATGAATAATTGAACAAACAAATTTATGTAAACTACTGTGACAGAGAGATTGTGTAAGAAATGGCTTCTTGTCACAAGTAGACAAGGTAGTGCTGGCAGTTCCCATGCAAAGAGAGTATTTGGCAATCAAAACATTTTTCTACATGTAGTGCCTTTCCCTTGTTTTCAGGTCCTCCAAGGGGCCTGTGGATTAGAAAAATAAAAGTGTTCTTTAGACATAATAAAAATGAGCAAACTTTAAAGGTATGTCTTTGCTGTAGAAATCTTTCAGAAAAATTCAACAATTCTCAGGAGAATTTCATTGTACTTTAAGTGCCTGACTTGTAAACTGCTGTAACTAACCAGCTGGAGAATTCATCATCCTCTGGAGCATTTGGCTTGCTTGGCAGACAAACAAAACAAATCTACCTAGAAATGGAAAAGGAATGGCCTTTAAAGGGAAATGTTTTGAGAAGTCAATGGCAAGATAAATAAACTAATGAAATATTTTCCATTTTTTTGTAGTTATCCTCCTTCTCTACTCTCCCACCTTTTGTGCCTGGGTAAGAACTCTAAATGAATTGTCTTACAGTTACATTATAATAAACTCTATATATGTGAATAATTAATTCTATTGATATATCCATGTATTCAAGAGTTAGAGAAAGACAGTTGATTGGAACATCAGGCATAAGAAGAATTAGTTTGCTAATGTCCTGTATATGAGGACAGGGTTTCTATAATTTTATGTGGCTTCAGATCACCTAAAGAGATGCTTTAAATCTGATAAGATTAGAGATGAGGTTATGGGAGTTGTCTGAGAGATGCTCGTAGAAGTGTCAGACCCGTATATTTCCTTTCATTCTAGCTCCCTCCTGTATCACTTTTAAGTGACATTTTCAACTCTTATCTCTCTTCTAATAAAACATTTTAGTAATACTCATATTGATGCGAAGTGTAGAACTATACCATCATGAGCATGCACCTTTTAGATTTAAATGCTACATCAGTAAGATGCTTTTGGTTGCATGTAAGAGAAAAATGCAACCAAAAGAGGCTTAAACTATAAAAGGAAGTTGAGAGATAGGGCAGGTACAGGACTGGTTTAGTAATGAAATTGAAGACCCTGGTGCTTTCCATACTTCAAGTGATCACATCAAATATGACTCTGGTCATGGTCCCAACTTGGCTGCAGAGATTCAGATATATCCAGTTATACCACATACACTAAAGAAGAATTTTACTCTAGAGAGTCTCCTTTAATATGGAGTGAAAGCTTTTCAAGATTTCTCCATTCCACCCTAGCTCACTCTTCTTTGGATCACATTGGCCAGGATTAGATCACTTACCATGTGCAAAAAAGCAAAGAAGGCTTGGGAATTGTGTGTCTGTGAAAGCTATGTTCAGCCTCTATAGAGTGGGAGGTTGGTTCTGCCAGTAAGGAAGAAGAGATGGTGATGACTCTTTTTTGATCATACAGCCCTGGGTATAGATATGCATTTGTTATGATGGTGAAATGAGATCATGTTAAGTGCTTAGCATGGTGCCTGCAGGTGCATCTAGTCTTAAGATGCCTTCTGTGGCATCCTTGAAAGCCTGTTTGCTACTGTGTTAGCAGTTTTAATGCCCAGCTGCAACACCAGTCAAATATCCAAACAGGCATAAAAATTTATATTTAATTAAATTTATATGTGTCTGAAATACACATTTAATGTGTCTGAAAGCAGACACAGGGCAATTGTTTTGTATGACACTGAAAAATATCTAAAACTTCTTCCCTCATTCATCTTCCCTTTTCTAATATTCTTTCATAGTCACATATGTTCCCCATTGTACTTGGGTCTCTCCCCATCTCTGGCCCTTCTCTTAAGTTATTTTTCCTGACCTCCTTCTTTATTATGTAGATCAATTTAGTTGCTCCAGTGTTCTTTTAGTTTTCCTTTTCACCCAATATTTTGATCAGCACAGTGAAGTCTCAGGAAGAGAACAGGTTAAGGTAAACATGAATACATATAATGGAGTAATGTATTTTTCTTTCCCTTGTTGTTGAGCTATTTGATGTTGCCTAGAGATCAGCCCTGGGATTTCTTTGGAAGGAATGATGCTAAAGCTGCAACTCCAATACTTTGGCCACCTCATGCAAAGAGTTGACTCATTGGAAAAGACTCTGATGCTGGGAGGGATTGGGGACAGGAGGAGAAGGGGACGACAGAGGATGAGATGGCTGGATGGCATCACCGACTCAATGAACGTGAGTCTGAGTGAACTCTGGGAGTTGGTGATGGACAGGGAGGCCTGATGTGCTGTGATTCATGGGGTTGCAAAGAGTCGGACACGACTAAGCGAATGAACTAAACTGAACTGAACTGACTAAGAGATCCTAGACAATGGACCACTAATACTTTGGCAGAAACCTTCAACCTTTTTCAGTCCCTTCCCCAAAGAGGACCAAGAATGGAAGCAAGACCAATTTGCTATTCATCAGGAGGCTCCACTGCTGATTTGCTGACAGCCATGTTCGATTAGAATAACGCCTTATGATCTACATAAAAACAGTTTGACAAAACTTTAGATAAGAAAGAGATTCCACTGATCTTAAATGTACTGTTTGTTTTCTCTCTTTCTCAGCCTGGTTTTAATTTTCTCTGCCCATGGGTTATTGGGGGCCATTGCAGACCTAAATTCATCTTTGCATTCAAAATTATATGCTCTGTTTTAATGTTACATATATAAATGGGCACTCCATTTGGATTTCATTTTTCTTTTGCCACTTGCCTAACTACCAACTGCCCTCTAGGTTTGAAAGGAGAATTAGTTACATCCACCATTAGTTTTATCAGCTTATTTTTTTGGTGTTTTGTCTGAAAGAAATTGCTCAGACAGACATTTAATTGCGGAAACAAGTCAGCTAGTGGCCTGCACGTTGGCGACAGTATTGCTGATTGTGTCTTTGAGGGACATTCCAACCAGTGAAACTAGGCCTTGGGTAGAAAATCCAGGTCCATTTATGTCAGGTATATTATATTACCTTTTCCTGAAGATGTGAAAACTTCTTCACTCAGATATTTTACTGCTTTAGGACAGTTAGATCTTAAACAGAGAGAAAAGTACCTGAATGAGTCTCCTTGGGATCTCTCCTGGCTTCCTTTGAAAGCCAAGGTTCTGTCCTTTAAAGCTAAATCTTGGTAAATTGGAAAGCAGTGGTCATATGAGGGTAAGGTGAGTAGCTTTTATTTGCTTCCTGTATAACAGGTAGAAGGAGAATCCTGATATGCCTGTTGTTTAGCAAGAAGATTACCTGGAGGAGTATCTGGACCCATTTCTCTTGATGTCATTTATGAGACCAAGGACTCCAGAGTACAGGAGACAGAAGGGAAGTGTGGGGAAGAAGGAGTACCAAGCAAGCAGAGGAGAGGTTTCATACTTTTTCATATTTTTATTCACCAAGACTGCCTATTTGAAAGTATTTTTTTAAGGGAGGGATGGGGCAGTTCTCTCTACATGTAGGAATAAAAAAGGTTTATTTTGTTTTATATTGAGTTCATGAAAAGGTGATAAAAATAATAGCAAAAATTTTGGTATGGCGAGCATTTCAGTTCAATTATAAAATGCAATTCTTATATAAATCTCTGACACTGATGTATTATTACACCATTATTCTCATTTCATTGATTAGGTAGGAGTTTTAGAGCAGTTAGTGGCTTATGTAAAGTCACATAGCTGGTTCTAACCACTGAATTATATGGCCTCCCTGATAGGCTCTTAGGATATATCTATACCTTTATGGAAAGTAACATTGTAATCAGATATGAAAGTCCTCATCCCAGCAAATTCATTTTCTAAGACCAAAGCCTTCTCATGTCAGTAGTAGGTTGTCTGATTCACTAGAATCCTCGACTGAAAAATAAAAGTGCCCCATTTGTTTTTCAGCCTTACAAATACTAAGTGGTAAACTTATGTTGTTTTATAGCCATATCCCTTGGCCTATTCTTTTGGATCATGTGCATTTGCTGTGATTAGAATAATAGAAAGAAAGAGACAGAGGCTTTGGGGAAAAGAAATTACATGGAATGGGAGGGTATTTACCACTAAGCATAATATAAAAATTAGAATTTGATTTTTAACCAGCAACAAAAAATACAATGGCAAGTATTTATCTGTCTCACAAGAAAAATAAGAAACCTATAATGCTGGTATTTTCAGCACAAAATTAAGTTTCATTGTATAAGGATAAATAAAGGGATTGCCTCTCAGAAAAACTTATGGGTAATCATTTATGGATGGCTATCCTAGAGATCAGTGTAGGTTGTTCCATGATCAATATACCTGCGGTGTTCTAAACCAGTCAAGCCTATTGGCTGTGGTTGACTATAATGGAGCACCTCGGCCACACTCAGATATGATCTGGGCGTGTGCTTGTATTACTGGCAGAACAGTTTTTTAGCCCCACAATTTGAAGAGCACTGAATCAGGAGATATGGACCAACTTGGAAAGTGTAGGGAAGTAAATCTCTTGGGCTCCTGACATAGCATAAGTAAAGTTACTCCTTTACCAAATAGATCTCAGTTTTTTATGACTGGCATCACAGACATCTCTGCTTCAGTCTTACCCTTCCCATCCTGACTTTGTATCTCTTTTCCCAATCTTTTCCCAAATCCTTACAACCTTTTGTGAATGTTGCTGCTAATTTTGAACACCCATTTCTGCAACTTACCAGTTGTACTGTTACATAGGGCACAAATAGCTTTGCACTGTTTCACTCAGATAATGCAGTAGGAAGCATCTTGTAATCCACAGGGTATTTTGCAATGTAATATATATGTAAGTAATAATTGACTTTCTATATTAAGTCCTGTAATAAATACTTATTGATCTTTTAACCCATGGCAGACATCATGGTAATTATAGGGCATGTGAGATGAAGGAGATATATCCCACTAGTGAGGACCCAACACTGGTGAAAGGTACTGTCACTAAGCTCATTATTAATATGCTGTGTGGCTCGTTATTAATATGCCGAAACAGGAGAATTCTCCCAAAGGATTTCATACTGTTAGATACGCTGTCCTAAGCTCTAAGCAGAAGCTTGCTGGGAAACAGAAGAAAGATATGAAATAGATATGGAAGAAAGATGTACCAAGTGGAACACCCAATAGCTACAGAGTAAGGACAAATTATAGTCAGGAAATGGTGGAAAGTTTCACCAGAGTACACGGCAAGGAGAGTGAGGCAAGAAGATTGAATCACTTAGATGGGGAAGGACCTGGAGAGTAATGTACAGGAGGTAGATTTTTTTCTGAAGGAAGAATTTTAGACAGACAGTTCCATCAGAGCCCTATAGATATTGAACTGAAAGGGATTAAGGCCAGAGGTAAGATCAATTGTGGGCTCTTTAAGTAGGTAAGAAGACAGATGATGAATTCCTAACCTAGACAAGAATATGTGTTTTGACTCCTCAGCAAAACACTAAGTTTCTTGGTGAGACACTAAGCCTAAGTGGTATTTTTCTTGTATCTTTCTTTGTTTCTAGAATAATTCTGTGCACATAGTAGATAAGTGAAATATATTCACCTTATAAGTAGATTAGCAATCCATCTGTACTTAGGAAAATGTACTTACATAATGTAGTCCTGATCCAGTGAAGAGGGTGTTTTTGGAAAAGCTCTGTCATTTTTAACAACATGAAAATTGCCACTTTATGAATTACTCCATGAAGAGAAAAGTATCTTGAAGCTTTCCTTGATAGCCAAATGCCCAGAAATTTGCCCATCAAAAACTTCTTTTTGGTCCTCAACATCATAGCTTTTGAATTTTAGATATTTTTAGGATTCATGGAGATTAAAAAATAAACCTCAAAATCATTATTTTATTTCATCTTTCATTTTATTATTGTTGTCTCTAATAATAATGGTAGGTTTCATTTATTGAATATTTATTCTGTGGTTGTCATTCTTCTAAGTAGTCTGGGGACATTTTCTCATTTAATTTTTACACATTCACTATGAGGTAGGTTTTATTACTATCCCACATTAAAAAATGAGGAAATTGGAACACAGCTTAAGTAGCTTATCCAAGATCAAGTAGCTGGAGACAGAAGAGCTTCTGAATCAGGTTTTCTGACCCCAAAGTACATTCATCACTATACAAAATGAAGAGATAGGCAGATTTAGGGTAGCACAGTGATCAAGTGCTGGGACCTTAAATAGTATCATTGTGGTGGCCTGATTTTGAGGGACTCTGGGCAGGATTCAGAGAGAAAAAAGATAAGAGGGGAAAAAAAAAGAATAAAAGAAAGACAGAGAAATGAGTTCAAAACAGGAGTGTATTAATATGCTGTCACAGTGAGTATGTAATAAATATTTTCAATGAAATGAAAGATGAAAGACAAAGGAGGATTTCATGGCACAGAGTGAAAGAGGCCCTCAACCACGGCTTTGGGTTCTGTCCTTGGTTTGGAAGAACTGTCTTTATAAATATTTTTGTGTGGATTGCAGCTTCAGTCACTCCCAGGCTATTTCTTGACCTGTTAACAAATTCATAAATCTTCACTCACTATTTTTCTTTCTAGTTAGGATCAGCCCAAATGATTCTAGCCTTTGGAGTACTTATTACCCATACTTCAAATACAGTATCAAGGAAAGAATACATTGTAAAGCAATCTGTTTTTCTGATTCTGGATCTGAGATTCTCATGTTCAGTGAAAGCAATTGCTCTGGTTCATAAAATACATTCTCAACGCGCGAGATTACACCACGGTTGTATATGAAGGTCATAATGCTTTTCATAATTTGATACAGGCAGAATGATTAAAAAGCCCACTCACCTCTTCCTTCTTCATTGTTCTGTCTCTTTTAATTTGTATCCCTTTGGGTTGGCTATAACCAGTGGAAAGGAGTGCAGTCTGTAGAGCAAGCAGCGGGATATTGTGGAATATGGAAATCATTTCTATATATGCAGAGGGGAAGCCTAATTACCTCTATTGATCATTCATCCAGTCTTTCCTCTTCCCTGTTTTGTTTAGTGTTCAGTTATATAATTGGAGTATTAGTGCCTTCTTTCACAGGGCATGTGGTTGCTGGTCATTAGCAAACTTGACAGACATGTCAAGAACAGACCCAAGAAGGGAAGCAAACTTTCTCTCCACAGCAGGGTAGCTGGCTTTCTCTAGTTAACTCTTTTTATTTTTTTTTCTGTAAATGACATTGGAATTATATTTCAAGTGCAAGTCCTCTAAGCATCAACTGATTGTTAGTTACCTGTCTTGGAGGTGATTCTTCCTCCAATGGGGTGACAAAGCATTACTTTATAGGCTCCTGAGATGTCTGTTAAATCTATTATGATTTGTTAAAAACCCAGTTAGACTTTTTAAAACCTCTTCCCTGGTGGCTTAGACCACAGAGTCCATCTGCAATGAGGGAGGCCTGGGTTCGATCTCTGGGTCAGGAAGATCCCCTGGAGAAGGAAATGGCAACCCACTTCAGTATTCTTGCCTGGCCGATCCCATGGAGAGGAGCCTGGTGGACTATAGACCATGGGGTTGCAAGGAGTCAGACATAACTGAGAGACTAACACACATAGACTTTTTAAGATTCTCTAGGCCTCCAGGTGGAGAAGGCAACAGCACCCCACTCTAGTACTCTTGCCTGGAAAATCCCATGGACGGAGGAGCCTGGTAGGCTGCAGTCCATGGGGTCGCTAAGAGTCAGACACGACTGAGAAACTTCACTTTCACTTTCTACTTTCTTGCATTGGAGAAGGAAATGGCAACCCACTCCAGGGTTCTTGCCTGGAGAATCCCAGGGATGGGGGAGCCTGGTGAGCTGCCGTCTATAGGGTCACACAGAGTCGGACACGACTGAAGTGATTTAGCAGCAGCAGCAGGCCTCCAGGTGGGCAGGGGTTATTTAGAGGTGGAAAGAGAAGTCTAGGCCTTTGTGTGGCAAGGGTAACAGGAATGCTCCGAAGTTCAGCCTCTTGTCAAAAATAAGTTTCAAATGTGTTTGAGCTTTTATGCTCATTATTTCAGAGTGATCTGAAACTGTTTGGTTGGCATCAACAATATCAGTTGAAATACCTAAAACTTTTCATTACTTAAAAATTTTCCCCTGGCTGTTATAATGAGCCAAAAAAGATATGCTGATGGAAAGACCAGGCTGAGTGATAAAAATGAAGCTCCAGGTTGCAATTCAGGCTTTCTACTCAATAGCTCTGTGACAAGTGGAAGTAATTTCTTCAGTCCATTTTCTTTGCATATGAGTTTGTTGGTTTTGGGAGTTTAAACTCAAATACCATTGAGGTCTGGGCAAAGAATATAAGGTCTGTGGCAATTGGAGAGAGCATGTCCACCTGGCCTAAAAGTATTACAGCCTTAAACGCACTTAAAAATATGCTCTCACAGAAAATACATCTATGGGGAGTGTTTGGCCAATAGTCGTCAGTTTACTACTTCTAGGCTATAGCATCTATCCCCCACCCCTTTTTTTTGGTCTGCATTTTCTCTTTCCACAAAAGAAAAATAAAAGATCAAATGAAAGACATGAATAAATGTTTTATAGTAAATTTTTTGAAGGAATAAGGCAAATTATGTAATGACAAAAACTGAGTTTAGATAGAAAAAAAGGCCAGCGGGTCATAGTTTAATATATATACAAGTTGACTGTGAATAGCTAGTTTATTATTGTTGTGAGGGAAGGAAAAGGACTGCATAATCCTATAATGAAACATGGAAAAGCTGTCACATGGTGTTTGGAGGTCCTTTTTTAATTTTATTTTTTTTACTGTCCTCAGCGCTTTGGTCTGACCCTCATTATAGGGGTGTCTAGATGCGGTTGTCGTCGTTGTTCAGTCTTAAAGTTGGGTCAGGCTATTTAAGACCCCATGGACTGTAGCCGGCCAGGCTCCTCTGTCCTTGAGATTTTTTTGCAGGCAAGAATACTGGAGTGGGTTGCCATTGCCTTCTCCAGGGGATCTTTCTGATCCAGGGATGGAACCCAGGTCTCCTGCGGTGGCAGGCAGATTCTTTAACATGAGCCACCAGGGAAGGCCCCAGATGTTGTCAGGGACTCTTGAAAGGGGTATGAAAAGGCCAAGGAGCAACCAGAATTTCAAAGAACAGACATTGTTTCTTTTGAGGAAAGGCTAAGGGAGTTTGATTTGGGATCATGGAGAAGAGAAGGGAAGAATTTGGGTTAATTATTCTTCAAGGGTGGGATATATTTTCATGTTGAGAATATAAAGCAGTTTCCTCTGTATCTGTGAGTAAAGACAAGCTGGAATTAGTAAGCTTAAATAAAAGCTATGGAGATGTGATTGACAATTAGGGAGGATAGAAGAGTGGCAAAATGTTGGAAAGATCTACTGAGAGATATTTTGATATCTTTGCCTCAGGGGATCATCATACAGAAAAAGGTGAGTGATTAATCTGGTTATCCTGATGTTAAGGAGTAACTGGTCAGCACTCTAATCTGGAATGGTCTTGTTTGACATCACCGTCATCCCCCTCCCCCACCGTCTTATAGTCATCTCCTTTAACCATAGTGAATGCATCTCAAATAATGATAGCCAAAGGTCCTCTTAAGGTACTAGAATAGAACTTCAAAGCCACTGAGAATATCAAAATCTTTTTTTTTTTTCTCCTGGGATAGTAGAAGTCATTTTTAATTCCTGGCCACCTGCCCTGTCTAGTTCATCCAGCGTGGGGGCAACTCTGTATTTAGAGCTCTGTAGAACAAGAGATCAAATTGACCATCTCTTAACCCCAATCCCAAATTCTTAGGACAAAGATTCTGTTGTGTCTAGTTTGGGAAAAGTGTTAACCTGGTTTCAATAAATTATACCTTGAGGTAAGGGTGAGAGTTATTTGGTAGGAGGACCTACCAGCATTAGGGTTAAATGTGTTATGGGTTAAATGGTATTGTTGCAGGAGACAGGGGAGTGAGGGTAAGTTCCTGGGAGGGGCCACTGAGTGAGGGTCCTTGACTTTATGCAGGAAAGAATTCAGGAGCAAGCCAAATAAAAGTGAAAGCAGGTTTATTCTGAGGTACACACTCCATGGGCAGAATTTGGTCTGTCTCAGAAAGTGAGAGCAGACTTGGGGTGTCGGGGTGGTTGGTTTTTTGGGCTGGATAACGTCACATGCTAACAAGGAGGAGGGATATTCTAACTATTTGGGGAAGGAGTGGGGGCTTCCAGGAATTGGGCCACTGCCCACTTGTTGGCCTTTCATGACTGTCCCTGGAACTGTCACGGCGCCTAAGGTGGTGGGTGTGTCGCTTAGTTAAGTATTACAGTGAGCACACAATGAGGCTTACAGTCTACCAGCAAATTTGTTCTAGTTTGTTCTGTCCCATCCTGTTTTTCTCAGTGGCTCTGTCCCCCTCTTAATTCCGTTAGTCATTGTGCCCTGCTCCCTTCTTTCTCAGTGTCCTCTCCAAAATCCATATATTGAAGCCCCAACCCCCAAGCCTCATACTTTACTTGGCGGTAGTGTCTTTAAAGAGGTAAATAAGGTAAAAGGAAGTTGGCAGGGTGTGCCTTCACTGGATGCATCTGTCCATACAGGAAAAGGAGATTTGCTCATATAGAGAGAAGCCAGGTGCACATGAACAAGGAAAGACCATGTGAGGACATAGTGAGAAAGTGACCATCTGCAAGCCAAGGAATGAGGCCTCAGGAGAAACTAAATTAAGTGCCATGTTAATCTTGGACTTCTAGCCTCCAGAATTGTGAGACAATAAGAGTCTGTTGTTTAAGCCATCTAGTCTGTGGTGATATTTGCTTGTGGTAATCCTAACAAATGAATAAAGTGGTCTGTGTAAGTTCTTTGAGAAATAAATCCGAGCAAATACTCCAAGAAATCTGATATCACCACTATAATCATTATAATTACCTGTATCAACCATATGTGACGATTCTACAGAGATTTAAGTAACTATAACTGCCCCCTTGTTAGGAATTTATAACTGGATCTAAGTATTTCACTTCTCTAGGGCTGGAACAGAGAATGCAGCAGGTCAGGTCATCACTTCTAAATTGTTCTGAATAATCTGTAGCCTGTACTTTATTGGAGCAGAAATTGTAGGGAAGGGAGAAGTCATAGTAATTTGTGTTTCTGCAGCCGTGGCTGCTGTGATAGGAGATCCAACCAGAACCATCCTGATGGCCCCTAACAGCTCCACCATGGCGAGATTTATGCTACCCTCTCTGCTTCCCCACCATTGACGACCACTACTGGAGCTCTATTCAAGGTGGAGTCACTTCACAGCCCACTCTATGCCACTGATTGCTACTGGGACTAGCTTTACCCAGTACTGGCCTTTACAAACTGCTTAGCAGATGTAAACCTGTTAGGACTAAGTGACTTTCCTTTGGCTCAAACTGCTCACATTGCACCCTCAATTTTCTGCTTGACTTGAGCGTCAGGGACATGCCTCGGGATTGTCTGGTGGCGCGGGGACAACTGTTGGCATTAATGAAGCTCGCCAGCAACTTCTCTTTCCCCCAGGATCTCACCTGTTTGCTAACAAACCTTTTTAAAGGCACCCAAATATCACTGCATACTTGAGCTGTTATTTATGGAGGTCAGAGTTCCTCCCTCCTGGGAATTTCCTCATGGTGTTGCAAGCAAACATTTTCAATTGAATAGTTATTCTTAACATATACCAGAGCCGAAGACAAATTCTGTCCACTCTAATGTCATCTACGGAGATCATTCCTTTACCCTGAAATGGGTGATGGCTTTCTACCGCTTGCAAAATATTTCTTTCTTTTTTTTTTCTTTCCCTTTTTGCATTTCCTTAGCATGCTTTCTGGAGGTTTATAACTAGACAACATCCCACCTCTCTGGCCTTATCCATAACTGCACACCAGCCTCACAAGTCTACTTGCTGTAGCTCAGTCTTTACTTCTCATGTTTTGCTTGGGCAATTTTCTCTGTTTAAGTTGACTTTTCCTCTCATCACCATGTCTTTAAATTTTATCCATTTTTGAAATCTTAGATCAAGTGTGATCTTCTCCATAGAAACCTGCCCCCAAAGTGTAATGAATCCTTTCTCCTTGTTACCATCACCCAGTCTTCATAATTCCATTAGGGCCTGGCCTTGCTCATAGCTGCATTATTATAGTTTTAAGGATTTATTTCAGTATCCTCTACTAAATTCCTTAGAATTAAGACAGTATCTTGTCTTCCTGTAGATCTGCCCAGCATCTATTCAACAATGTTAGAATAATAATTGTCATTTATTGAACATTTACTATGTGCCAAGCTGTGTGCTCAGTATATGTTATTTCATTTAATAAGCAACAGTTTTAACATAAAGGTTTGACAGCTTAGAAAGTTTGAGTAGCTTCCCCAAAATTTCACTGTTTGCAAATGGTGGAGGCAGCATTTCCCTGTGATGTCTCAGCACTAATGTATAATGCTGTTTTCGGTAGTCAGTATATGCAGGCTGAATTGATTCGGATGAAACAGCCTTTCCATTTTAAGAATTAGATGATGTTAAGGTATATATATGGAATCTAGAAAGCTGGTACTGATGAACCTGTCTGCAGGGCAGCAGTGGAGACGCAGACATAGAGAACAGACTTGTGGACACAGTGGGGGAAGGAGAGGGCGGCGCAAATGGAGAGAGCAGCATGGAAACATATACATGGCCACATATAAAATAGAGAGCCAGTGGGATTTGCTGTATGACTCAGGGAACTCAAACTGGTGCTCTGTGACAGCCTAGAGGGGTGGGATGTGGTGGGAGGTGGGAGGGAGCTTCAAGAAGGAGGGGACATATGTATGCTGCTGCTGCTGCTAAGTCGCTTCAGTCGTGTCTGACTCTGTGCGACCCCATAGATGGCAGCCCACCAGGCTCTCCCGTTCCTGGCATTCTCCAGGCAAGAACACTGGAGTGGGTTGCCATTTCCTTCTCCAATGCATGAAAGTGAAAAGTGAAAGTGAAGTCGCTCAGTAAGTGTCCGACTCTTCGTGATCCCATGGACTGCAGCCTACCAGGCTCCTCCGTCCATGGGATTTTCTAGACAAGAGTACTGGAGTGGGTTGCCATTGCCTTCTCCAGGACATATGTATACCTATGGCTAATTCAGACTGACGTGTGGCAGAAACCAACACAATATTGTAAAGCAATTATCTCTCAATTAAAAAGAAATAAATTAAAAAAAAAGATGAGCCCATGGAATGGCTCTCAGTCATGATTGTTGTTGCTACTGCTCCCTTGGCTGCTACCAACTTCTTTCTTTAATCCCCAGCCCAGAAGTTTCCCTAATAGGGGTTCAGGGAATTTGCAGATCCCCAAGTGTTGTTAGGGATGCAGGTGCATTGCTAATCTTGGCCCAGCCACGTGGTAGCTGAACAAAGGTGATGTGGTGGATGCAATTGCCATACTATGGAAAGAACAGCGGGATGTTAACCAGCACATTCATCATGCTGACAGATGGTCTGCCTGGCTCAGGCTCTTCAACAGACTCTCCCTATCTTTCAAGCTCACGGCTGTATACCTATTAGTCTGAAGGTAATAATATAAGATGCAGGTTTAGATGGAAAGGCAAGGCAGCATTAGTAATAGCTACAAGAATATATTAGGCTCTGTGAAATTTTAATTTGTCTTTATTCTGCTTGCCCAGGACACTGACCTTTATCTTTCTATCATAGCAACCCACCCCCATATCAGTACGTTTAAAATACACGCTCACATTCTGATCCCACACCCAAGATGGTCCCCAGTGACAGCTTCACACATATCTCTGAAAATGGCTACCGCCAACCAAGTCAGGTAAGCGTATATTCTGAGGAAATTTGCTATCCCTTGCCTTTATTTCTGTTGGCTTAGTGGGCAGATTCTAATTTGAACAAGCAAAATTTAGCCTGCCTGAGGCTTGTGGGCAGGTGTTGCTTTTCATGAGTGAGATGCTTCAGTTGCTAGGGTGTACAGATATTTCAAGCTGACATCACCTCTACAAGAAACCCAAGTTCCATTTGGTGGGGGTCTAGGGTCTTGGCAAATCCCAGTTTCTGCTATTCTCACTGACAATGCCTAGGCCTGTCATTTATGGAGATATATGTCTAAATGTTGATATCCATATGTTGTCATTGTTCAGTCATAAGTTGTATCCAACTCTCTGTGACCCCATGGACTGCAGCATGCCAGGGTCCTCTGTCCTCCACTGTCTCCCTGAGTTAACTCAAATTCATGTCCATTGAGCCGGTGATGCTGGATCTCATCCTCTGTCATCCCCTTCTCCTCCTGTCTTTAATATTACCCAACATCAGGGTCTTTTCCAATAACTCAGCACTTTGCATCAGGTGGCCAAAGTATTGGAACTTCAGTTTCAGTATCAGTGCTTCCAATGAATATATTTAGGGTTGATTTCCTTTAGGATTGACTGGTTTGCTCTCTTTGCTGTCCAGGGGACTCTCAACAGTCTTCTCCAACATCACAATTCAAAAGCATCAATTCTCCGATGCTCAGCCTTTTTAATGGTCCAACTCTCACATCTCTGTGACACTACTGGAAAAGCTATAGCCTTGACTAAATGGATATTTTTCAGCAAAGTGATGTCTCTGCTTTTTAATATGCTATCTATGTTTGTCATAGCTTTCCTTCCAAGGAACAAGTGTCATTTAATTTCACGGCTGCAGTCACCATCTACAGTGATTTTGAAGCCCAAGAAAATAAAATCTGTCACTGCTTCCACTTTTTGCCCTCCTGCTGCTGCCAAGTCACTTCAGTTGTGTCTGATTTTGTGTGACCCCATAGACGGCAGCCCACCAGGCTCCCCCCGTCCCTGGGATTCTCCAGGCAAGAACACTGGAGTGGGTTGACATTTTCTTCTCCAATTCATGAAAATGAAAAGTGAAAGTCAAGTCACTCAGTCATATCCAACTCCTAGCAACCCCATGGACTGCAGCCTACCAGACTCCTCCGTCCATGGGAGTTTCCAGGCAAGAGTACTGGAGTGGGGTGCCATTGCCTTCTCCATTTGCCCTCCTATTTGCCATGAAGTGATGGGACTGAATGCTATGGTTTTAGTTTTCTAAATGTTGAGTTTCAACTGCTTTTTCATTATCCTCTTTCACCCTCATCAATAGCCTCTAGTTCGTCTTCCCTTTCTGCCATTAGAATGGTATCATCTGCATTACAGAGGCTGTTGATATTTCTCCCGGCAATCTTGATTCCGTCTTGTGATTCATCCAACTCAGCATTTCACTGACTCCTTGAAGAAGACCCTGATGCTGGGGAAGACTGAAGGCAGGAGGAGAAGGGGATGACAGAGGACGAGTTGGTTGGATGCCATCACCAACTCAATGGACATGAGTTTGAGCAAACTCTGGGAGATGATGTAGTACAGGGTAGACTGGCATGCTGCAATCCATGGGGTCACAAAGAATCGGACATGACTGAGTGACTGAACAACAACAACTCGGCACATAAGTGAAACAAGTAGAGTGACAATATACAGACTTTCCTAGTTTCAAGTTAGTTGTTCTATGATATTCATATATGTGTACCCTATCTGTCTATGTACTATGTATGTATGTATGTATGTATGTATCTATTTACGTATCTATGTTAATGAGTTCCACTTAAATCAATGGATAAACATAATAGGGTACAAAGAGAGATAAACTTGCCTCCTCTTTCAAATTGTGAGATGGAGTTGGGTGGGAGAAAGAAACTTAGGATAAAGAAAAAAGGTCATGAAAACTAAAAAGGATAAAGTGTGACAACTCCCCCTCCCCTTGCCACTCTTATTTTTTCAAAAGGAAGAGAATTGGTCAGTACCGAGAACTGCTTAGTGGTGGGCAGTTTTCACGTGGGGTCTTGTTGAATTCTTATTCTAGACCTTTGAGGTAGGTTTCATTGTCCCTTTTGCACAGAAGAGAAGACTAGGAACCAGAGGGAGTAATAAGACTACAATCACAGGGATTGTAAATGCTGGAGCTGGGCTTATCTAATCCTGATGCTTACCTCTGACTGCTGAGATGAGGTATCACATTTCTCAACACATTTCATGCTGCTGCTTCTCTGAAACAAATCAATTATTTGTGAGAGGAGGTAAAACATTAGGAGGATTCAAGGCCTTCTCCTTCACTGGTGTGTTTAATGGACAGTCCTGTGCCAGACTTCCCAAAGCACTTCATGTGCTCTTCGGATACCTACATTTGAAAGTCTTGATCAATGCATCCTGTAACTACAGTTGTAAAGGTACCCACTCAGGGTAACATCCTTTTGACTGGACACCTACAACATTCATAATCTCTCCAGATTCATCCAGAAAACATAATAATGGTTCAAAGTCAAACCAATTGCTTGTAAAACCCAGGAGGTGTGACATGAGTTGACACATTTTTGGCAAAATTTGAATGAAGCCTTCATGCTAATCTTTGAGTCTTCCAAGCCTTTCTAGATTGGGAAATGGGCCAAATCAACTTGTAATCCTCAAGACAGAGTCCTGAGACCAGATAAACTTGTGTTATTGTTGAGCCAAAACATTATTACTCAGTCCACTGAAGGTCTGGATCCAGATGGCAAAAGAGACCTCAGAGGCATGCCCTGGAGGTGACGCATCTTCTCAGCCAGTCCACAAAGCATGGCTTCTGCAAGACCTCACACACTGGCCCCAAGTTTGAGAAACTCCTAAGGAAGTCCTAAAAGAAATGGACCATTCTGGGGGGTGGCGAGTGGGAAAATGCTGCTACCAAGTTATTTGGGGGAATTTATTTCCTTGGGAACTCACTGAGTAGCATGGAAGCAGAAGAAGGGTAGGAGGAGAGAGGAGGACGGGAAAATTTGTATACAGTGCAGTTTAATTTGCTTTGTGTTCTGCATGGTGTCATCATGTGTATTTAAGAAATAATTTGTGAAATCTTTTTTTGGTCTCTTATGAATTTTTTTCTTCTTTCCCAAATGTGCTTTGTTTGAAGCCAGCAGAAATACAAGGTTTGTTCTTTAAAAATATGTCATCCTAAAGGTTAAAACTGGACATTAAGGTCTGATTCATAGGGCTGACCACTCTAATGCACAGAACAGTTCCAGAAATGTAGTGCTGTAGAGTTAGAGTTGGCTTTATTCTTTTCTGTTTCCCACCTTATGTGACTGTGAGGGTAAATACTTAATTGGTTGGTGAAAATTGCAAATTACCAAAACTTAAATGCACTAAAAGAATGCAGGTTTTTTTTTTTTTTCTTCTAGTCTTTCTCCTGCTTCCACTTAATGCTTATTCGTATAAGGCAGCTCTGGAAAGTGGGAGAGGACACGCCCCAGTGCCATGGCACACTCTTCCCCACAAGTGCAGTGGTGTCATCTTGGTCTTTCTAAACAGTAGTGCAGGATGCACTCTGATTCATTTCCCAGTGTCCGGTGCAGGGTGACCTTTCCCGCCCCCAGTCGGTCACGGTAATTCTGCCTCCATTGGCACTGAATGGTTTAGATGTGGGCAGGTCAGATCTTCTGAGATTTTCCAGAGGCTCTTGAAATGCCAGTCTTCCCATCTGTAAAGTGGAGGCAATAGTAGCTTCTAACTCATTGGTTTTCATAAAAATTACATGAGTGACAACTTAGGCAATACATGGCATATAATAAACACTCAGAAAAAGAGTTTGGGATTAATAGATATACACTACTGTATACTTTGGCCACCTCATGCGAAGAGTTGACTCATTGGAAAAGACTCTGATGCTGGGAGGGATTTGGGGGCAGGAGGAGAAGGGGACGACAGAGGATGAGATGGCTGGATGGCATCACTGACTTGATGGACGTGAGTCTGAGTGAACTCTGGGAGTTGGTGATGGACAGGGAGGCCTGGTGTGCTGCAATTCATGGGGTCGAAAAGAGTCAGACATGACTGAGTGACTGAACTGAACTGAACTGGAACTGTGTATAAAATTGATAAACAACAAAGGACCTACTGAATAGCACAGGGAACTATATTTAATCTGGGTCAGGAAGATCACCTGGAGAAGGAAATGGCAACCCACTCCAGTATTCTTGCCTAGGAAATTCCATGAACAGTGGAGCTTGGTGGCCTATATAGTCCATGGAGTTGCAGAAGAGTCAGACATGACTTAGCTACTAAATAGCAATATATATATATATATATATATATAAAATTCTGCTATATACCTGAAACTAACATAACATTGTAAATCAATTATACTTCAGTTAAAAGTCATTTGTTTTGGGGAAAAAAAAGAATTATTATTTTTCTTTAAAAGTTTCCTGCTCTTTGATCTAGACATTCTCCTTTTAGGAAGTATGCTGGAAACATAATTAGAGTTGCATGCAAAGATAGATACATACAGATATACTTATTACTCTATCTATCCATATATTTATAGTTGTTCATCACAGTATTATTTATAATTGGGACACTAATTATTCAAGAATTGTCCAGTAATAATTAACAATGAAATGTCCACTCCAAGGAATACTCTGAAGCCATTAAAATTATGTAATAGAATTTTATTTAGTGATATGAAAAGCAGTTTATGGTATATTATTTCATAAAGAGCAGCTTATTTTCCAAAAATGGATAATGATAGATACAACTATACATACAAGTATAAATAAATGGAGACAGGCAGGATATATACCACAAGTAGCAGAAATAGGTTTTAAAAAACTATAGACTTTATAAAACTATATATATGATACATATTTGGGGCTTCCCAGGTGGTGGTAGTGGTAAAGAACTTGCCTGCCAATACAAAAGATGTAGGAGACATGGGTTCATTACCTGGGTTGGGAAGATCCTCTGGAGGAGGCTGTGGCAACCTACTCCATTATTCTTGCCTGGGAAATCCCGTGGACAGAGGAGCCTGGCAGGCTACAATCCATAGGATTGCACAAAATCAGATATGGCTGAAGCAACACTGCAAGCACAATGAATATTTAGCTGTTTTTAAGACCAGAAATGGAGAAGGCAATGGCACCCCACTCCAGTACTCTTGCCTGGAAAATCCCATGGACAGAGGAGCCTGGAAGGCTGCAGTCCATGGGGTCGCTGAGGGTTGGACACGACTGAGCGACTTCACTTTCACTTTTCACTTTCATGCATTGGAAAAGGAAATGGCAACCCACTCCAGTGTTCTTGCCTGGAGAGTCCCAGCGATGGGGGAGCCTGGTGGGCTGCCGTCTATGGGGTCGCACAGTCAGACACGACTGAAGTGACTTAGTAGTAGTAGTATTAAGACCAGAAAATATGTCTAATCTTACTCAAAATGTTAATAAAATCTGGGAGAAAAGACTTTCAAATCTTAAAACGTAGCTTCTATTTTCTTTTTTCAATTAAGCATTTTCTGTTCTTCTATGAAAATGTGTTGCTTACATACCTTTTAAAGCTACTAAACATACATATTGTTAAAGCGACTTGCCACAGATTTCTGCCAGGACTCTGGTTCAACTCCATTCAACAAATATTTATGAAGAGTTTATTAGATGCCAAGCACTTTGCTAGATGGTTCACAAAAACATATGCAATCTGTTCTCTTAGAGTTAAGACTCTACCAAATCATCCCAAAGCACAGGAGAGGGAAATGCACTGGACTTGGTTGTTTCTAGTAACAGGGGTGGGAACTGGGTCTTCTGCTTCCCAATGTCTTTCTGCGGTATGCACAGGGACTGAGCAAAGTCTGCTGGACTATGTCAGCCCCTTCAGTAATGTCTGTCAGCCTTCGTTCTTAGCTCTCATCACCCCGATTAAACACTCACTTGAAGTAGAAAGGAAAGTAACCTCCATTGTAGCTTCAAGACAAGTCTCCTAACCCTTTCCATCAGATCGCTGTCCTAAGCCCTTTTCAGGAAGAAATCCTGGAGCTGCTTCTACCTGAGAAGGCAGTCAAGGCTATTTTAGGTGCTTGGTTCAGTTTTTCACTGTACTGATATGTCCTCAGAATGGAGTACCACTTGTAGACTAAGTGTTTAGAATGAATACAGAGACAAGAAGAAGAAAAAATTCCATCTTGATCTTTTCTCCTTCAAATGAGAAGGTGTCTTCCACAAAGGTAGAGTATAAGACAGTGCTTGTGGGCAAAGAGCTGGAGGAAACTCCATTGCAAAGGGAAGTGACGGCTTCCTGTTTATTCCTTTCTCTAGGACTTCTCATGGAGTTCGACATGGTGTTGAAACTCTCTGTAAAATATGATGGCAAAACTCTGTGAGGGAAAGCGACAAGGCAGAAGAAACTTGTTTGGATTCTTTAGAAAAGCTGTCACATTTGTTTTCTCCAAACAGCCTTTAAAGGAAGTTTTTAATAACTATACTTCCACCTAGAGCCTTAAGTCAGAAACTGTAGGTAGCAAAGGTAAGAGTGATAATGATAGTGGAAGTTTGGGGAAATGAAGCAGGAGTGAAGAAAAAAAGGTGGTGAAGGTAGGTGGGAATGTTTACGGTTTTGTTTTTATACCTCTGTGATGAAATGAAAGAACAATAGAAAACAAGTGGGGATATCAAATATACTGAAATTAAACAGAACATGAACTTAATGGGTCAGATTCATATAGCATCCATCTGCTGCTAGATGTAACCATTCATAAAATCTCAACTTCTGCCAGCATATACTTTCTGCCAAAACACAGCCTATTTGCAATATCTTAAGCTGTAGATGAGCAGATTTCCTGTGATGGTCTTGGGGCCCCATTGTATGAATGAGCCTTAGATTAACACCTGTGATGGGAGATGAAAAATACCAAATTCACCATAAGGGTTTGTTGTCAAAGTTTAGATCAGAATTTAGATACTGCAGCTCCTTTTTATTTCATGACACCCAAGTGAAAGTGAAAGTGGAAGTCACTCCGTCATGTCCGACTCTTTTCGATCCCATGGGCTATGTAATCCATGGAATTCTCTTAAGCCAGGATACTGGAGTGGGTAGCCTTTCCCTTCTCCAGGAGATCTTCCCAACCCAGGGATTGAACCCAGGTCTCCCTCATTGCAGGCGGATTCTTTAGCAGCAGAGCCATAAGGGAAGTCCAATGACACCCAAGATGTAGTTAAATTTTATAAACAGTACTACCCTCCCCTGTTTGGGAACAAGGGAGTGATAGCTGCCTTCTTTACAATATAATATCCTCCTAGTGGCAGGCTGAAAATTTATGTGATAAAACTGATCCATGAGGGTAGTCAGTCTGAAATCTTCTAAGCCTCCAAGAAGTATTTTTGTCTCTCAGTAGTGATTGTAGTAGGTGTAGTAATAGTAGTAATAAACATTGATTTAGTCCACACTATGCCAGGCACTGTCAACTATGTTCAAACTGAAAGGGCTCTGGAATTAGCATTTGGTATATAGTATCTTATTTTGTCATTACAGTAACCCATTGAGATAGATGATTTTATAATTTCTGTGTTTTGCAGACCAGAAACAGGTTTAAAGAGATCAGTTAATTTGCTTAAGATTATACGGATTATATAGGATTTTGACTTAGAAAGTCTAATATCAGGTACCATATAGTTAAATACCCATTTACAAGAATCACATGAGAGACTGGAATTGTCTCAATAATTTCCATATCAGTTTTATTTCCCTGGGAACAAAAGAGATTTGGCATTTAGCAGATTTATTAATCAACGCAGGTGGTTCATACAAATATTGTAGACAGATGCCAAATTATTTGGGTAGTAATGGAAGTGCTTTGTTGTTCTTCATTTTTTGTGACTGGAGGACATGAATTCTTTGGAATATTGGGGAGCATTCAACCACAGCACGTTAAGACAAAGCATAACTGTCTTGAGAGTAATGACAGAGCCGGCACAGGACGTTTCTCACACATGTTTTTAATCTGTGTCATCTGCTGTTCTCAGAGTCCACATGCTTGGTGATGAACTACAAAGTGTGCCTTCTACTCTGGTTTAGGGAAGTTAGGTCAGGCAGCCCCAGTAACAAAACTGTGGTTAAAGATGGGACCAGGTAGTTCAGGGGTAAAGAACCTGCCTGCCAATGCAGGAGATGTGGGTTCGATCCCTGGGTCAGGAAAATCCCCTGGAGAAGGAAATGGTAACCCACTCCGGTATTCTTGCCTGGGAAATCCCATGGACAGAAGTCCATGGGGTCACAAGAGTCAGACACTACTTAGCAACTAAACAACAACAGAATGAGAGAGTACCCTGTGCCCAGATCTTGGTTTATCATCCAGCCAGTGGCTTAGACACTTAGGGCTTGTTCTGTGGGGAACCAGAAGATGGAATTATGATGAAAGGAATCTGGCTATGTTCATTGCTTAGTTGCCCTTCTCTTAAAAATAGAGAACCCATTTTTGAAGGCCACATAGCTTTTTTGTTATATTTATTTGCCAAGGTGTTCTTAACACATATGCATGAATTCCCAGACACACACACACACACACACACACACACACACACACGTGCACTGAAAAATAGAGCATTTAAACACTGGAAACTTCATGCTGCAATGCTGGTGGGCTAATTAAAAGAACCAAACTACACCTCTTTTTCTGTATCCATGCAGCCTCACCTTCCTGTCCTGACTTCTGTGCAATTACAGCATAAGCAAATCTGTGATAAGTAGCAGAGGTATGCCAGCATGGGTGTGTCCTAAAAATTGTGGTGGTCTTTGTGGCTAATGAAGTGAACTGAAGTGAAAGTTACTCAGTTGTGTCTGAGACCATGGAGACTCTGCGACCCCATGGACTATACAGCATGGAATTCTCCAGGCCAGAATACTGGAGTGGGTAGCCTTTCCCTTCTCCAGGGGATCTTCCCAACCCAGGGATCAAACCCAGGTCTCCAGCATTGCAGGAAGATTCTTTACCAGTTGAGCCACCAGGGAAGTTCTTGTGGCTGAGGGAAAGGTCTAATTATTATCATTCATTGGATTAGTTGTTCTGCATTTTGCATGGTCCTTCTGGGTTTCTAATATTCACAGGTATTTTAAAGACACAAGCACTCTCACACTATGCAATTCCATGATGGCCTGACCCATGTTTCTTGAAGGCCAGGGAGCTGTCCCTAACATCCTGTGGTTGATTTGGGGACATTATCGACTCATCTACACATCCTCACCTGGACCTTTCCTCCAGTAAGTCCTGCTGTGGACCATTATTCTAGAATATAATCCAACTGTGTGAAAACAAGAAATCTGCTATATTTCCCTATTGTTCCTTCTTTTTAAACAGTTTGCCTGATGGATTTTGAACATTTTCACTTATCTATGTTAAAAGACTTTTTTCCTCTGTCTTATTTCCAAAATTTAAATATCTTTATTTTTACCAAGTATAAGTTATATATTACTCTTGTAAAAAAATGTAACAATGGAGAAGTATATAAAGTAGAAATGGAAGTTCTTTGCAGCCTCATCCCGAAGATAATGATGATATAATAAAAACCAAAATAATGCATTTATTAAGGACCGTGTTCCAAGCTAAGCTTTTAGGCTTATTAACAGGTATAGCCCTTAGAATAGTTCTGTAAGGTAGGTACTGTTGTTTCTCGGTTTAGTACATAGGATACTGAGGAATAAAATGTTAAAGGTTTGTACACCACCACACAGGTAGTCAGTAGCAAAGCCAGAACCTAATTACTGAAAGTATGAATCTGCAACCCAATTACTGTATTAAACCTGATGGATCAGGGCTGATCATTTATTTAACTTCAACTTTAAAAAGTTAAATCATAAAAGATGAACTAAGCACACCTTAATATTTTATTTTAACTTAAAATGTACCTCATGTATATGTTAATTCCCTAACCATTGATCTAACAGCAAGACCATTTCTTAAGGATGGCTACACCTTTTGCTTATCTTAAATAAACCACACCTATAATTGCTGTAACTTTTTAATGGGTGATAAATTCTTCAGAGGCTGTTTTTGGTTTTTTTTATAGACAGTCTCCTTTATAGAGTCTTCACAAAGCAATTTAGTTTTCATAGAAGCAATTCTTTTTAGTCTTACATCTTTCTAAATTCTGTATTTTAAAAGAAACTAGATCATTACAGCAAGTATAAAAGCTTTAAGCAGTTTTGAGGACAAAAGCCACTGATTCTTGGTGAGCAAACAATACATGTGAGGCCAGAAGTGCCTGGGGCTTATAGCGCTCAGCACTCAGCACTGCCCTGGGCATCAGCCTGAACCTTTTGCAGAGGAAAGTTAGCACTTATAGGTGTATTGGGAAAGTCAAGTTCAGTTAGGAGAACTTTATGATGGAGTTAATATCAAGCATACTGAGAGGCATCTGCAGAAGTTGCTCATTGAGGGGACTGTTTCTTTTTTTCCCGTGCTCCATACCTCTCAAGGTGTACGCTTACCAGAGCTTGTTGTTCAATTTGTTTTTCATTTTTTGCATCTTTTGTATGTAATTTCACATTTTTAAAATTTATTTTTAATTGAAGGATAATTGCTTTACAATATTGTAAATTTATGAACGTCCCTGGTGGCTCAGCAGTAAAGAATCCACCTGCAATGCAGAAGCTGCAGGAGACCCAGGTTGGACACCTGGGTCAGGAAGATCCCCTGGAGGAGGGCATTAGCACTTCACTCCAGTATTCTTGCCTGAAGAATCCCATGGACAGAGGAGCCTGGTGGGCTACAGTCCATGAGGTCGCAAAGAGTGGCACACTACTGAAGCGATTTAGCACGCACACATTGTAAGTTTATATGTTATGGAGATCAAGCTCACTTTGCTTGCCACAGGACAGGTCGATTAGAGGCAAGGAATATGACTTTATTCAGAAAACAGAGAAGATGGCAGACTAATGTCTCAAAATAATCATTTATCAGGGTCTGGATGCCAGGTTTTTTTTTATAGGACAGAGATGGGGGAGGTGAAGAATAAAGTGAAAAGGTCACTAATCTTGCAAATATGTCCTGGAATGGCCAGCCTCAGGGAGGGGCTGTGTTAATTTCTTCCTTCCTGTAGTCATTCACAGGTGGACAGGATCCTGAACACAGGCATTTTGGTTTAACATTCTGGCAGAGGGCCAGTGTTCCCCAAGCCAGGCCATTATATATGAAGAGTATCCTTTTAGTGAACAAAAGCAGTGGGAAGTAAATGTTAAGTTAAAAACAGATTCAACATGGAGTAAGTTCTTCCCTATAACACATATCTCTCCAATTTCAACTGGTCTTGATAACCAAATCTTTAAAACATGCACAATAAGGAATACAATGAATTCCCCAGGAAGGAAACCTTCTAGAGCCTCTCCCATGAGACTGAGCCAGCACTAGAAAAATGAAACAGAACTGAAGAAATTAATTGTATAAATCTAGCATTAAGAATTGCCCCCCCCCCTCTTTTTTTTCTTTCCAGAGAAAGCCCAAATTTATTAGCATGGCCTATAAGGCCTTACATGATCCAGCCCATGCCCTTCCACTTAGCCAAAAAATCCATCATGTTTGATCCTGCCGTGCTGTTTCTGGAGTTGGTCCCTCTGCCTTTGTTACTTCTTGGAATGTATCCCCTCATCTTTCCCGTCTCTTTTCCTCTAAGACAATCCCTTCAAGTCCCCAGTTGTGCCTTTTTCTCTCTGATTCTGGACTTCTTATCTCCTAGAGCAGAGCCGAGGGGTTCCTTCACATGACTTCATTGTTCCGTCCCAACTGTACATGGTGTTTCTATTTTAGCATCACCCAGATTCGCAAGCATGTTTTGGCTTGTGTGTTGCTACAGTATGAAATCCAGGAGGGCAGCGGTAGGGTTTTATTCATCTCTGTTTCCCCAGAGTCTGTCCCCCACTTGGAAAATATTAATACTCCACAAATATTTGCTGAATGAGTGAACCCATAGTCTGGGGCACGTGTGTTTGCTCTTGGTCTCCTAGCATGCTGAGATGGGAAGGCATGGGTGCTCTTTGACACATACTCCTGACTGCAGTGCTTTCCTTCAACCCTGAGTTGGGGAGATTGAAGAAAGAGGCTGTTTGTAGTGGCCATTCCTGCAAATTTCTTTCCAGCCTTAAAAGAGAGATCAAAGGCACAGCCCTGAGTTGTCTGCTCAAGCTTTTGTTCATACTTTCCCTTTGCAGTGAGGGACTAAGAGGAGGATTTTCTGTATATATTACTGCAGACTTTGATCTCACTTGGTTGATGTGGATGGTACCCTTGTTCACAGTACACTGCGACAAGACTATCGTATAATGCAATAAGGGCAAGTCTGTGTGACAGCCAGGTGATGCTCAAGGAATGTATGGGTTTATTTCATTAGGCGTAATGTATTCTCAGCAGAGCCTGGTCTGCGTGCATAATGTGATTCTCGGGGTGCCACAGCAGAAACTCTCTGTTAGAGGAAGGTAATTGCATTACCCTGCCACTTTCAGATTCATTAAGGCGAATCTTGGGCTTGCCCATCAGTTTTCAGTCCTGCTCACATTCAGAACCATTTCCCTGCGGTCACCTTTCCATCAGGCCATGTATCTCATTGGCTCTGCCTGACAGCCAGCTCCTAAATGCTTCCTAGCAAGTGCCTATGCCTGTCCTGTATGTGATTGCAGATTTGCTTGGCAGAGGAAGAAAAGCTCTTAGAGGACGGAGACCCCATCTTGATCATCTCCAAGGTGAGGTATGCCCAGTACTGATGATTTTAGGTGGTTTATGGATAAACATTTATGCAAGTTTAATTGTTATGTTTATGTTAATGTTGACCAGAAAAACAACTAGCATATAAAACCTGTGATTTCACAGATTTGGTGTTAAGAGGGAGGCAAAGTGGGTATTGCAGTGAGTCAACTTAAAAGAAAATCTAGGGCTTCCCTGGTGGTCCAGTGGTTAAGAATTCATCTGCCAATGCAGGGGACATGGGTTTGATAGCTGAACTGAGCCCATGGGCCACAGCTACTGAGCCTCCACTCTAGAACCCGTGTGCTACAACTACTGAAGCCCACTTGCATAGAGCCCATGCTCTGCAACAAGAGAAGCCACCAGAATGAGAAGCCTGTGTACTGCAACCAGAAAGTAGCCTCCACTTACCACAACTAGAAACAGCCTGCATGCAGCAACAAAGACCCAGCACAGCCAAAAATAAATAAATAGACCCTTTAAAAAAGAAAATCTAAGATAATAGCTTTAAAAGTTATTTGAAGCAATGACTAAAATAATTAGGATGATATTCCAATAATTAAAGTCTGGAAATGTGACATAGGACAGTTCTTGATATGTAGTAGATAATCCATATTTATTGGAGTGAATGAATGAATGAATATTAAAAACTGTGATAGAAGCTACTTTTTATTACATGCTTGTTTTGTGCCCAGTCACCGGGCTATAGATGTTATGCCCTTTGATTCTGACTTACAAGTTGACAATTTATCTTCATTTTATAGATGAAGGAAACAAGCCATAGAAAATAACTTATGCACCATCACAGCTGGTGGCTGTAGGTCTATTCTCTGTCACCAAACCCCAAGTGTTTGACTTGTATACATTTCTGGGTCATACATACTGAAAGTTAAGATGAAATTTTTATTTCCAGTTCCACCCAACTTCCCTAAGGTGGTAAAACTATTCCAGTTCATTAAAGGTTAGCTCAGATATCTCTGTTGTGACAAGTGTGCTGCCAGGACTGTGCATTTGATACGTTTCACCAGAGCTGACCTGCTTAAACAGCTTGCACTTTGGGAAGTCTTATAAGTTCCCGAGTAAGTCTGACTTCTATCTCTTCTACGTTCTTGTCTGGAACTCCCGTTCAGCTTCTCTGTCAGTGTTATGGGAATGTCATGTCACAGCTTAAGCAAAGACTTCCAGGGGCTTCATGATAGGCTGACACAAACAGAACTCTATCTCAAACAGCTTATATGGCTCTGATGTTACTGCTTTGGACAACTTGACTCAAAAAGTGGCTCTGATGGTAACCAAGATATCAGAGGTACATGTGTGACTTGATAAGAGTGAAATAGAGCTTTTCAAAATCACTATACTATTTTTGTTTGTGATTTTACATACGGATGTATAAGTAAATTTATAAATGTTCTAAGTTGATATCTGTCTATGTTACTCATGTAACTAAACAATTATACCTTTAAATGGACGAAGAGCTTCTCTCCCCATCCTTCACTTTATATTTTTATTGTGTCTGTATGGTGCCAAGCACAATGACTTATTAGTCTGGGTAGTATGGACAAGCCAAATATCGATTAAGTCTCACAATCTGATAAAACCTGGCTACATTCTTAAAAGCCATTTGCAGATCTTCAGTAAGTCTTGGGATACCAGTAGCTTCTGATTTAGTGCAAATGTAAACTCTTACAAAAATGGGGCATAGTTGCTTTACAATGTTGTGCTGTTTCTGCTATACAACGAAGTGAATCAGCCGTGTGTAAACATGTACTCTCTCCCTCTCTGAGCTCTCTCCCATTCCCCCCACCTACCCCCAGGTCACCACAGAGCACCGAGCTGAGCTCCCTGTACTACACAGCAGGTTCCTATTAGCTATATATTTTACACATAGTAGTGTATATATGTAAATCCTAGTCTCCCAATTCATCCCGCTCTCCACCATATCCACACATCTGTTTTCCACATCTGTGTCTCTGTTCCTGCCCTGCAAATAGGTTTATCTGTACCATTTTTTTAGATTCCACATATATGCACTGACATACAGTGTTTGTGTTTTCTCTTTTTGACTTACTTTAGTCTGTATGAAGACTCTATGCGTATCTCTACAAATGGCCCTATTTCATTCCTTTTTATGGCTGAGGAATACTCCATTGTGTATATGTACCACATCTTTTTTTGAAACTTTTTATTTTGTATTGGAGTACAGCCAATCAACAATGTTGTGGTATTAATAATTTCAGGTGAACAGAAGAAGGGACTCAGCCATATATATACATGTATCCACTCTCTCTCAAACCCTCTTTCCATCCAGGCTGGCACGTAACACTGAGGAGAGTTCCATGTGCTATATACAATAGTCCTATTTGGTTATCCATTTTGAATATAGCAGTGTGTACATGATCTTCCCAAACTTCCTAACTATTCCTTCCCCCCAGCAACTATAAGTTCATTCTGAAAGTCTGTGAGTCTCTCTCTGTTTTGTAAGTTCATTTGTTTCATTTCTTTTTAGATTCTACATACAAGGAATGTCAAATTATATTTCTCTTTCTCTGTCTGACTTACTGCACTCAGTATGACATTCTCTAGACCCATCCATGTTGCTGAAAATGGTATTATTTCATTCTTTTTAATGGCTGAGTAAAATCCCATTCTATGTATGTACCACATCTTCATTCATTCATCTGTCAATGAACATTTAAGTTGTTACAATGAGATATCACTTCACACTAGTCAGAATGGCCATCATAAAAAAATTTACAAATAATAAATGCTGGAGAGGGTGTGGAGAAAAAAGAACCTTCCTACACTGTTGGTGGTAATGTAAATTGATACAGCCACTATGAAAAGCTGTATGGAGTTTCCTGAAGAAAAAGATAAAACTACCCTATGACCCGGAAATTCTGCTACTGGGCATATACCCCAAGAAAACCATGAAAAGATACATACATTCCAATGTTCATTGCAGTACTATTTACAATAGGCAGGATGTGGAAGCCACCCAAAGGTAAACTTTTAAAGTTTAAGACTATGTGCATTCTCTCCAAAAGTCCACAATCTGTAAGCAGAGGGCTAAAGGGAAAAGACATTTGGAAGAAGAATACATTATGGAGTTTTCTTAGTTTCATTAAAATTATAAATTGTTTCTCACATTTGTGATTTCTTCTGTGCAGCTCATTTACTATCTATGATAGGATATAAGTATTATGGCTTAGAATAATTTCAGAGCTGACTGACAATTCTTAAAAATTGAAAATGGTTATTTTTCTCTTCATAAGCTTTTTTTTTTCCCACTCTAGTTTCAGGGGAAGAAAAGGGTCAACCATAGGCAGATAATGGAGATCACGGGCATTCCATATGTAAAAAAAAATGCCGATTCCTGACAAAACCTCCATACTGTATCTGGGAAAGCCAGTGATCTCATTTCTGCTCAATTATGATTGGAAGGGACTTTTGAAAATCTTTTTTTCTAGAAATCCTCAAAATGTGACTCATGGTACAAAAACTTTAAAATCACCTGAGGGTGTTAGAAAGGTATACATTCTGGGTCTCCACTCTAGACCATGTGGATTAATGTTTTCAGTGGAGACTGTGAAGATGGATTTTTCAGAAACTCCCTAAGTAATTAATATGAACACTGGAGTTTAGTAATGACTTTATTCTAATCTCCTCATGGTACATAGAAATTAAGGCACGACATGGTTAAACTAGACAATAAATAAGAAATCACCTTTGAATTAGCTATTCAAAACCACCTAGGTAAGCTGCAGTTTTTAAATTCATTTAACATGCATCTTTCTGCCTCAGCTGTGTAGTTATGTAACTTAATTACTTCTTAGTTTGATTTGACGGCCTTATTCTATTAGATAAGATGTGTTAATTACTCTGATGGCAATATGTGGTAATAATGGCTCAGTGTTACATTAATAATTTCAAGATCATGAATAATATGCAACACCTCTGTGTCTGAGCCATCATTAATTTGTTTCACCAGTGCTGAAGTGTTTAAAATTCAGTTTCAAGCATGTCTTCTCAGAGGAGAAAAGAACAATACATGTATTGAAAAACCTCCTCTTTATTCTGCTCTTAACTCTGTCCTTGCTACACAATTAGCTGCATATTGTATCTAATTAGTGGGATAAAAATCCAAGTTCCTTTTATTTTTTAAAAATACAAGTAAATCAAAACAAAGTCCTTGCTGATAAAGAAGGAGGAAGAGTAAATACAATATATTGATAAATCTTGTGCAATTGCATCACTTACAATGAATCTCAAGGCATAAGAGTAATTCTGTAAGTAAAAATTTTTTATTAGCCTGAAGTTTTAAGTAAACTTAAAGTCATGTTTCCTTAGCTTAAAAAAGAAAGAAAACCTGCTACTCACATTGATTATGATTAAGCAGCTGATACCTAGGCAGAAAAGAAGGTAGTAAGTAGACACCTGTTCTGTTTCCCGCCCAGCATCTGTTTATCTTTGATATAGGTATCATCATAATATCCTATATTGTGATATCCTATATCTGTATCATGATGCAGAATAACCATTTCCCTCAGTCTATGTGGGAATAATTGTCAATAGCTATAGCTGGACAGTCAACCTAGGAGTTACTAGTTAGCATATTTCATTCTCCCTGGAATTGTGACTGGCTTAACAATGGCATGTGATATAAGTTGGTCCAATCAGAACTCATCCTAAGATTTCTTGAGCAATTGAGAAAGATGTATACTGAGACCATGTACATGATGGGGCATCAACTGGGAGAGACTGACATTCATTCTTGTCACCATGAAAGGCAAGTCTACTATCATAGAAAAAAGAGAAGGGGGTTGGGGAATGAAACCAATTTCTGATGACAGAATTTAAGTTCCTGAATTCACCCAAGCTTAAAGTTAACTGCTATTTTTTTTAACATTATTCAGTCAAAATATTCTGTTTTTGCTTAAGCCATTGAGTTGTATTTCCATCACTTGCAGCAACGAAAAGACAAGAAAATGTTTAAAACCTTCCAAACTTCTAAGTTTCCAAGAAAGGAAATGATTTTGCACTCAGTCTTGATGTGTTCTTGAGTCTTCATTGTGACCAGAGGAACAGATCAGTAACTGGCCAGTATTAGATCTAAGTTGACAATATAATGTATTATACAAAGCAGAATAGTTTTCCCCCTTATCGTTTAATTATGGAAAGTTTTGAACCTACATAAACGTCAGCAGAATAATATAATAAACTCCACTGGAACCATCAGCAAGCTCCAACATAATCAATTCACTGGCTAATTCTGCCTCATTCACATCCCATCAACTTCTCTCACCTTTACTATTAATATTATTTTTGAAGTGAATCCCAGACATCATCATTTCATTGGATAACATTTTGAGAATGAAAAGGAGGGACAATTGTGCCAGGATAGCAGGTGCAAACTAAGGCTGTCCTAGCAATCAATCCTATTGATCAGACTGTCCTATCAATCAATCTCTGACTATCTATCAGAGATTGATAGAACAGAATAGATTGAAAATAAATGGAATAAAATCTGTAGCTTTGTCCTGTGCCCTAACCAACTGAAATGGTGAAACAATAGGCATGCTGAAAAACCTTGAGAACTGTTCCTTTCTAGTAGTGCTTTCTGGTTGTAAACATGTTTTACTGAGTACCATTTTAGTCTGGGTCTCCCAAGTAATGGATGCCAGAAAAGGGTAAATGTGCAAGACTTTATTAGGGAACATCCCCATGAAAGGAAGTGAGAAGGCAGAAAAGGATAGGAGAACAATTAGAGTAAGTAAGAATACATTAGAAGTGTCCTAGGTTTTACAAGGCTGTCATTTCACATGCTAGCATGGTTATACTCAAAATCCTTCAAGCTAGGCTTCAGGAGTACACAAACCAAGAACTTTCAGATGTATAAGCTGGGTTTCAAAAAGGCAGAGGAACCAGAGATCAAATTGCCAACATCCATTGGATCATAGAACAAGCAAGAGGATTCCAGAAAAACATTTACTTCTGCTTTACTGACTACACCAAAGCCTTTGACCGTGTGGATCACAGCAAACTATGGAAAATTCTTAAAGTGTTGAAAATGCCAGACCACATTTCCTGTCTCTGAGAAACTTGGATGCAGGTCAAGAAGCAACAGTTAGAGTCAGACATGGAATAACAAACTGGTTCCAAATTGGGAAAGGAGTACAAGGCTGTATATTGTAACCCTGCTATTTAACTTACATACAGAGTACATCATGAGAAATGCTGGGCTGAATTAAGCAGAAGTTGGAATCAAGATTGCTGGGAGAAATATCAACAACCTCAGATACGCAAATAATGCCAGTCTAATGGCAGAAAGCGAAGAGGAACTAAAGAACCTCTTGATGAAGGTGAATTCACAGAGGAAAGTGAAAAAGTTGGCTTAAAACTCAAACATTCAAAAAACTTAAGATCATGGCATCTAGTCCCATCACTTCATGGCAAATAGATGGGGAAAAAGCTGAAGCAGTGACAGATTTTATTTTCTTGGGCTGCAAAATTACTGAGGATGGTGACTGCAGCTACAAGATTAAAAGACACTTTGCTCCTTGGAAGGAAAGCTATGACAAATCTAAACAGAATATTAAAAAGCAGAGATATTACCTTGCAGACAAAGGTCCATATAATCAAAGGTTTTCCCAGTGGTTGTGCAAGGAGATCAAAGCAGTCAACCCTAAAGGAAATCAACCCTGAATATTCATTGGAAGGACTGTTGCTGAAGTTGAAGCTCCAATATTTTGGCCACCTGATACGAAGAGCTGACTCATTGGAGAAGAGCTGACACAATGGAAAAGACCCTGACGCTGGGACAGATTGAAGGAAAAAGGAGAAAGGCAAAAGGACAAAGGATGAGCTGTTTAGATAGCATCACTGACTCAATGGACATGAATTTGAACAAACTTCGGGAGATAGTGAAAGACAGGGAAGCTTGGCATGCTGCAGCCTATGGGGTTGCAAAGAATTGAATACAACTTAGCAACTGAAGAACAACAACCACAGGGAGTTTTCACACTCAAGTCCCATGTCCCCTAGGAATTGGCTTGCTCTAAAAGACTCTGATGCTGGGAGGGATTGGGGGTAGGAGGAGAAGGGGATGACAGAGAATGAGATGGCTGGATGGCATCACCGACTCGATGGACGTGAGTTTGAGTGAACTCCGGGAGTTGGTGATGGACATAGAAGCCTGGTGTGCTGCGATTCACGGGGTCACAAAGAGTCGGACACGACTGAGCAACTGAGCTGAACTGAACTGACTGAATATGCTTGCTACTCTCAGTCCTGGGCTGGGAACAGCCTATGAAGGTTTTGACTCAGTGCACAAACATAGCAGCTTAGTCTGTTCAGGCTGCTATAACAAATTACCATAGACTGGATGGGCTTATTTATTTCTTACAGTTCTGGAGGCTAGAAGTCCAGGATCAAGGTGCTGACAGATTTTGTGTTGGTTAAGGACCAGCTTCCTGGCCCATAGATGGCCATCTTCACCTGGTGGAAGAGGTGAGAGAACTCTCTGGGGTCTCTCTTATAAAAGCACTAATCCCATTCACGAGAGCTCCACCTCCTGATCTGATTATCTCCCAAAGGCCCCACTCCATATACCATCATGTTGGTGATTAGGTTTCTAAATATGGATTTTGGGGCATAGAAGCTTTCAGTCTACAGTGCACAGTGATGGATTTCAGAGTACAGCCACTGAGGCCCTTGTTCAATTTTGTTCCTTGTAGTTGGAACTCTATGAGATGCATTTTCATGGCCACCACACATACGATAAAGCATGGACTTGTGAATCAGAGCAATGCTGTTAAAATCTTAGCTCTATTGCTTAGTAATTATGTGGATGTGGGCCAATCACTTAACTCCAATGTACCATATACATGAAATGAGGGTAACAGTAGCCCTTACCTCATGGGTCATTGTGAAGGTTAAATGAGATAAACTATAGATAGTGCTTATGTGTTAGTAGTTCAGTCTTGTCTGACTCTTGGCAACCCCATGGACTATAGTCTGCCAGGCTACTCTGACCATGGAATTCTCCAGGCAAGAATACTAGAGTGGGTAGCCATCCCCTTTTCCAGGAAATCTTCTCGACCCAAGGATTGAACTCTGGTCTCCTGAATTGCAGGCAGATAGTGCTTAGCAGCAGTATAAGCTATAGCAAATGCTCAGAAATTATTAGTGATGGTGATGATGACAATTATGATGATGGTAACAAACATGAAGGCTTTATGAATAGGCTTATTTATAGGCCTTCGGCCATAGGTTCATATTTTTAGACTATCTGAACAGTAGATTTGCAATGACTAATGTATTTCACTTAGGAGTTCTGGACCAGTCTTTTAGATCTGTCTCATCTTCTTTTGGTACATTAAACAGTCTTTTTCTTTCTTATTCCTGAGCCTTTGGACTCAGCATTCTATCTGGATATTACTTTCCCCACTCTTCTACTTTATCCTCTTGCTTTTTGCTCATCCTTCTGGTCAGTTTAAGCATAAATGAATCAGGTAGGACTACTCTGACTCTACAGTCCAGTAAAGCTTCTTCTTTTTTTAATATAGCCTCTAAGAATTGTGCTCCTAAAATTATATTCCTTTTTTATCTAGAACTTCTGTTAGTGTGTAGTAATACATTTATTCCTATGGTTGTCTTCCCAATGTAAGATCAAGGGTGATGTTTGATTTTGCTTATAATTTAAATCCAAAACCTAGCACAGTGTTAGTTTACAACACACCCAATAACATTTATTAACTAACTGAATAAAGTATGTCTAAGTTGGCTTAAAGCTCAACATTCGGAAAACTAAGATCATGGCATCCAGTCCCATCACTTCATGGCAAATAGATGGGGAAACAGTGGGAACAGAGTCAGACTTTATTATTTGGGGCTCCAAGATCACTGCAGATGGTGATTGCAGCCATGAAATTAAAAGACACTTACTCCTTGGAAGGAAAGTTATGACCAACCTAGACAGCATATTCAAAAGCAGAGACATTACTTTGTCCACAAAGGTCCGTCTAGTCAAGGTTATGGTTTTTCCACTAGTCATGTATGGATGTGAGAGTTGGACTATAAAGAAAGCTGAGCGCGGAAGAATTGATGCTTTTGAACTGTGGTTTTGGAGAAGACTCTTGAGAGTCCCTTGGACTGCAAGGAGATCCAACCAGTCCATCCTAAAGGAGATCAGTCCTGGGTGTTCATTGGAAGGACTGATGTTGAAGCTGAAACTCCAATACTTTGGCCACCTGATGTGAAGAGCTGACTCATTGGAAAAGACCCTGATGCTGGGAAAGATTGAGGGCAGGAGGAGAAGGGGATAGCAGAGAATGAGATGGTTGGATGGCATCACCGACTCAGTGGACATGGGTTTGGGTAGACTCTGGCAGTTGGTGATGGACAGGGAGGCCTGGCGTGCTGCGGTTCATGGGGTCGCAAAGAGTCAGACATAACTGAGCAACTGAACTGAGCTGAACTCCTCAGAAATAACCAGGTCCCTGTCAGTTATAGTCTTGGTGGCACATTCTTAGGATGCTGAGACATAAAACCAGCTTAGACAAAAAGGAGGAGGTATTTGGCTGGTTCTCTGGGCAAAGCACCCTGTGTCCTACTTTTATTTTTGTTATTACAATATATTTAATTTTTATTAATTATGATAAGAACACAACACGAGATTGATCCTCTTAAAATTTTCAAGTGCACAATGCAATACTGTTGACTACAGGCACGATGCTGTACAGCAAGCCTCTAGAACTTATTCATTTTATGTACCTGAACCTATATATCCATTGAACCGGCATTTCCCTTGAGCCCCAGCCCCTACTTGGTATTTCTATGAGTTTGACTTATTTTAGATACCTCAGATAAGTAGAATCATGTAGCGTTTGTCCTTTTGTGACTTGTTTAGTACACTGAGTGTAGTATCTTCCAGGTTCATCCATGATGTCACATATAGCAGGCTTTCCTTCTTAAGGCCAAATAATATTTCGTTGTGTGTACATTTTCTTTGTCCATTGAGGGACACTTAGATTGTTTCCATATCTTGGCTTATTGAAAATAACATTGCAGTAAATGTGAGAGGGCCGGTATCTCTTCAAGACCCTGATTTCAATTCTTTTGAATACATACTCAACAGTGGGATTTTTGGATCATATGGCAGTTATTTAAAAAAATTTTTTTAAGTAACCTTCATACTACTCTCCACAGTAGGTACACCAGTTTACATTCCTACCAACTGTGTACAAAAGTTCTTCTTTCTCCACGTTCTTGCCAACACTTGTTGTTTTCTTTTGGATAACAGCCACTCAGATAGGTGTGAGGAGATATCTTATTGTGGTTTTGGCTTGTATTTTCCTTATAATGAAAAATGTGGAGCATCCTTTCATGTACCTACTGTCTATTTGTATGCCTTCTTTGAGGAAATGTGTATTCAAATCCTTTGCCCACTTTTAAAATCATATTATTTGTTTTTATTTTATTGCTAGAATTGTAGGAGTTTCTTATATATTTGAATATTGACCTTTTATCAAATACATGGTTTGGAAATATTTTTGCCGTTCTGTAGGTTACCTTTGTATTGTGTTGTTTATTTTGCTGTGCAGAAGCTTTTTAGCTTGATGCAGTTCCATGTCTATTCTCATTTTTGTTGTCATATCCAAGGAATCATTGCTGAGACAAAAATTCATATCCCCCCCCCCATGTTTTCTTCTAGAAGTTTTGCACTTTCAAATTCTGTATTTAAGTCTTCAATATAATTGAGTTGATTTTTCTGTGTGGTATAAGGTAAGGGAACAATTTCTTTCTTTCTGTGTGAATATCCACTTTCCCCAATAGCATCATATGTAGAAAACCCTTAAGACTTCACACACACACACACACACACACACACACACACACAAACCTGATAGAACTAACAAAGGACTTTAATGAATTTGCAGGATGCAAAAAATCAACATACAAAAATCAGATGTGTTTTGCATATTAACAATGAGCCAAAAGGAAATTAAGGAAACAGTCTCATTTAGAATAACATCAAAGCCTCAAAAAGAATAAAATACTTAAGAATAAACTTATAAAGATGAAAGACTTGTATACTGAAAATTATAACATTGATTAAAAAAGTTAAATAAGACAAAGACATGGAAAGACATCCCATGTTCATAGATTGGAAGACTGAAGACTTAAAATGTTTATATTACCCCAAACAAGCTACAGATTCAGTGCATTCCTCATCAAAAATCCCAGTACCTTTTTTTTTTTTTTTTTTAAAGAAACAGAAAAACCTCTAAAATTCTTAAAGATCATGTGGAACCACAAAAGACCCTAAATAGCCAGAACAATCCTGAGTAAGAACATAGCTGGAGACATTACATTTCCTGACTTCAAACCATGTTATAAAGCTAAAGTAATTAATATCGAACTGGTGTAAGAACAGAGAAATAGACCAATGGAACAGAATAGAGAGCCCAGAAATAAATCATGCATATTCAATCATAATGTTCAACAAATGTGCCTAGTAGAGAAAGTATAATTTATTCATTTAGTATTATTGAAAAAATTGGATATCTACAAGCAAAAGAATCAAATGTATCCTTGTTTTACATCATACATAAAAATTAACTCACATGGATTAGAGGCTTAAGACCTGAAACTATGAAACTTTTAGAATATGAATATGACACAAAAAGCACAAGCAGCAAAAGTAGAAAGTAGGACTCTGTATCTATTTTGGCATGACTAGAGAACTAAGTTTGGTATCAGAGCAATCTTACATCAGCATCGTGAGAGAAGATGAGAGACTGGTGAGAAAAACATTATTGTTAGATACACTTAGGGATTAAAATTACTCATATATTTTCTCTAACCATGGTGAGTTTTCTCCCACTGCTTCTCAAAATTTAATGTTGAGAAGTACTTGAGTAGTTTGTTAAATATAGGTATTCCCAGGCTCCTCTGCCGAGAGATTCAGGCTTACTAGGTCTATGGCAGGGCCCCTGAATTTGAGTTATAAAGTGGCTCATGAATTCTGATGATCAGTTTTAGGAATCACTGCCCCGAATTCCACTAATGGCTCAGAACCACAGAACATGACACATCTATGGCCAGAACCTGTCATGATCAACTTAGACAACACTGATGAACTCTCCTAATGGAGCTTGTATTCTATGAAGGCAGAGCCTATGCCATTCTTGCTTACCATTGAATCACCTACGCTAAGCATGGTGGTTGGCACATAGTAAGCACTCAGTAAATATTTTAGCATACTGACAGCACAGTGTTCCACTTTACAACTGTGGCCGTTCCAGCTCTCTGTGGGTACATGCGCAGAAAAGGAGCTCTACAGTTTGCAATGTAGTTTGTAACCCTCAGCCACTAAATACTGATAGTGGGTTAATTTTATTCAGTTCAGTTCAGTTCAGTCACTCAGTCATGTCCGACTCTTTGCGACCCCATGAATTGTGGCACGCCAGGCCTCCCTGTCCATCACCAACTCCCGGAGTTCAGTCAAACTCACGTCCATCGAGTCGGTGATGCCATCCAGCCATCTCATCCTCTGTCGTCCCCTTCTCCTCCTGCCCCAAATCCCTCCCAGCATCAGAGTCTTTTCCAATGAGTCAACTCTTCGCATGAGGTGGCCAAAGTACTGGAGTTTCAGCTTTAGCATCATTCCTTCCAAAGAACACCCAGGACTGATCTCCTTTAGAATGGAGTTGTTGGATCTCCTTGCCATCCAAGGGACTCTCAAGAGTCTTCTCCAACAACACAATTCAAAAGCATCAATTCTTTGGCGCTCAGCTTTCTTCACAAGTCCAACTCTCACATCCATACATGACTACTGGAAAAACCATAACCTTGACCAGATGGACCTTTGTTGACAAAGTAATGTCTTTGCTTTTGAATATGCCATCTAGGTTGGTCCTAACTTTCCTTCCAAGGAGTAAGCATCTTTTAATTTCATGGCTGCAATCACCATCTGCAGTGATTTTGGAGCCCCCAAAAATAAAGTCTGACACTGTTCCCACTGTTTCCCCATCTATTTCCCATGAAGTGGTGGGACCAGATGCCATGATCTTAGTTTTCTGAATGTTGAGCTTTAAGCCAACTTTTTCACTCTCTTCTTTCACATTCATCAAGAGACTTTTTATTTTATTTTATTTTATTTATTTATTTTTTCAAGAGACTTTTTAGTTCCTCTTCACTTTCTGCCATAAGGGTGGTGTCATCTACATTAATCCATAATTATTTTCCACAGTGGATTATTAGTAGGTCATCATTGCTGCTGCTGCTGCTAAGTCACTTCATTCCTGTCCAACTCTGTGCGACCCCACAGACATCAGCCCACCAGGCTCCCCGTCCCTGGGATTCTCCATGCAAGAACACTGGGGTGGGTTGCCATTTCCTTCTCCAATGCATGAAAGTGAATAGTGAAAGTGAAGTTGCTCAGTTGTGTCCGACTCTTAGCGACCCCATGGACTGCAGCCTACCAGACTCCTCCATCCATGGGATTTTCCAGGCAAGAGTACTGGAGTGGGGTGCCATTGCCTTCTCCAAGGTCATCATTAGTTATACATAAAAATAAAAGTACTTGGAAGAATGTGCTATTTGCTGATGAAATGAAAGGATTCACATTTTGGAGTACTCTGAGCACTTTTCTAGGACTCTATTTGAGAACCACTAGTCTAGGCTATGGATCAGTGTGATAAATTGAGTCTCAACCATGAAACTGATTATCATCTACCATAATCACTGTGGTGACCAAGAATCTTTCTGTCACCTCCCCCCACTCTCCCGCCTCCGCCTGGCTTAGTTGTGGGCAAAATAGCCATTTTTACTAACTTCTCACATAATGATGAATTCTTCTTTGGTTTCTGAGCTTATGTCCATTTAGTTTTTTTTTTGGGCTTTGTATGATTGCCATTTTGACAATTTTTTAAGTAACCGAAATCCTCTTTATTTGACATTTCTTATCTCCCAGATGACCAATGCCTCAGCATGTCTAAATTTTGCCTTATTCTTTACTTTCTGTCGCTGATAGACTTTATTTTCTCCTGGACAGATCATGAATAAAGTTTTGAACAATGAGAATTGTCATCTATCTAGGCCTCACAAAGTGTGTAAGGCCTCACTAGTGTTTAAATAAAAGTGCTATGTTTGGGTATTTGGGATACTAGGTTAATTCACTTACTTGCTTTTCCAAATTAGCGACATACAAGTTCTGTGTGGCTTTTGTTTTTTGCCTATTTCCAAAGTCAGTCTCTCCTCATGGGTTGAAATATGGGATTGCTTTAAAGAGAATGGTCCTAGGAGCCTCCGTCTCTACATTTGCCATCCTCAGTAACCAAACAGGACTTCAGACTCCAGCTGGCATTTCCTGAGCAGCCTGAGAGTCAATGTGTTTGTTTAATTTCCACCTATGAAGCTATCTGATGATTACATTTCCCAGCAGTGACCAGTCAATTGGGCACTCGCTCAGAAGACTGCTTTTGTGTGCTATCTGTGGGTATAATTGCAGCATTTATAGACCAAATCTCTTCCCTTTGACTACTTGGGTGAAAAATGATGGTGATTATACTAGACTCACACACCCGCATGCACACACATACACTCTCACACATGTGCAGTTCTTTTCAACCCTCCCATTACTGTGGTCCAGACCTCTACCACCTCCTGTTGAGATGCCTCTGGTGGACTCCTCCAGCCTCTTTAGTTCCAGGTGAACCTCCGAGCTGTGGGAGATCTTGGCCCTGCACTGACTCCTCATCACCCTCAGAATATGGTCTCAGCCCTTCACCAGCATTCAAAGGCCTTTCATGTCCTCGGTTTCCATCTCCTTGTGCTCCTTCCCCACGTCATCTTCCTCTCATCTTAGACTGAATGCTACATACAGCCCTACTGAATTACCTGTCACGTGCTCTCCCACTTATGGGCCCTCGAATAAACGCTTCTCTTTGACAGGAACACTCTTCTTTTCCTTCTTTTCTCATTCTCTCTTCCCTTTCAGCCTACTTTTTTATCGTTTGCCTTCAAGTCTCAACTTGAACTTGACAACCTTCAGGAGGCATTCACAGGCAACGCATCCTGAGGAAGCTCCTTGTCTGGGAGTTCCCGTAGCATCAAGTCCCTTCCCTGTGAAAACCCTTGGGGCGCTGTGTTGTAGCTGCCTCTTGACTTGCCTGTTTCCCATTCCCCTCCACTGAGAAGACAATCAACTTAGCAACCACGTCCTGTTCATCGACAAAGCTCCAATGTCTAGAATAGGTTTGGCGTATAGTAGACATTCAATAAATGCTTATTTTTTTAAGATTTTTTTTTTGTTGTTGATGTGGACCATTTTTTATAAAGTCTCTATTGAATTTGTTACAGTATTGTTTCTGTTTTATGTTTTGTTTTTTTGACCACATTACAATACATGTGGGATCTTAGTTCCATAACCAGGGATCGAACTCGCACTTTCTGCATTGGAAGGGTAAGTCTTAACCACTGGGCCACCAGGGAGGTCTGTAAATGCTTGTTTAATAACAGAAGAATTCATGTAGCTCTATAGCATGTGAATGATTTTATGTGTATTCTATTTCATTTTTTATAATGAGACCTATGAGAAAGGTATTTAATAAAAATAAAGGGCTTTCCTGGTAGCTCAGTGGTAAAGAATCCATTTACCAATGCAGGAAACATGGGTTTTAGTATCTGGTACAGGAAGATCCCACATGCCACAGGGCAACTAAGTCCATGTACCACAGCTACTAAGTCTGTGCTCTAGAGCCCGAGAGCTGCAAGTGCTGAGCCCATATGGCACAACTACTGAAGCCTCCATGGTCTAGGGCCCATGCTGCACGATAAAAAAACCCAGTGTAATGAGAAGCCCGCGTGCTGCAACCGGAGAGTGGCCCCCTCTCACTGCAACTAGAGAAAAGTCCACAGAGCAACAGAGACCCAGCACAGCCAAAAATAAAAATTAATTAATCTGTTCATTAATAAAAATTTAATAATAGTCATGAGACAACAAAATTTGTTTTTAATTTGGTTATTTTAATGATAGGCTTAAATGTACTAAAGCCATCCACAAAGGCAATTCTATTTTATAAAATTTTTTGCAGTTGTTAAAAGAAAGACACCAAATGGTATAAATATGTGACTATTTTATCCCATCAGTTACCATGGGATACCTTCCTTCAAAAATATACTTTCTAAGATGAATCCCCACATTTATGATAATAAAGTCTCTAAAGTGAACTGACTTAAATATAGAATACCAGTGTGATCAAAGATGATGGGTGTCAGAGACTGGCAGGAGAAAATAAAAAATAATTATTTACTAGAAGAGCAAATACATGAATCCATACTGTCACTTTTTAATACTTATTGTTTCTCCTACTAAATACACTAGTTTGTAATGAGTTGAGATATTTTGTCATCTAGTTTATCAAGCTCCACTAATATATGTGACTCAAATATTAAAGTTGAAATGGAAACACTTGTATCACAGATCAAATTAGACCTTATAGTGAATTGTGCTTACTTTCCACTGTTCTCTTCTTTACTATAAATGATGGCAAAGAGATTTTTATGGGTGTTTCTAAGCCAAACTTTTACCTGCTTTGAAGATCAGTTTGGATTTACTCAAATAAAGAAAGAAAATCCAGTTCTCTTCATCTGCCTTCAGAGCCTAATTCTTTGTGTTTTGGAGAATACATTATCCTGAGAAAGAATTTCAGAAAACAAGCTTTAATACAATGTTTTAAAATTTTTTAACTTCAAAAAATGGTGCAAATGAACTTATTTACAAAACAGAGTCACAGATATTAAAAAACAAACTTATGGTTACTAGGGAGAAAAAGGGAGGGTGAGAGATAAATTGAGAGATTGGGACTGACATATACACACTACTATATATAAAGTAGATAACTAATAAGGGCCTACAGTGTAGCACCAGGAACTGTATTCAATGCTCTGTAATGACTAATGTAGGGAAAGAATTTAAAAGAGTGGATATATGTATATATATGGGCTTCCCAGGTGTCTCAGTGGTAAAGGATTTGCCTACCAATGCAGGAGACACCCCTTCAATCCATGGGTCGGAAAATCCCCTGGAGGAGGAAATGGCAATCCACTCCAATATTCTTACCTGGGAAATCCCATGGACAGAAGAGCCTGGTGGGCTGTAATTCCATGGGGTCACAAAGAGTTGGATGTGACTAAGCACACACACACACACACACACACACACACACAACTGATTCACTTTGCTGTACAGCAGAAATTAATACAACATTTTAAATCAACTATATGCTGATAATTAAAAAAAAAATCTCTAACTTAAGTAATGGATTCTATGGAACAGATAAACTGTACTCACAATCAAAAGCTTTCCTGTTCCTATATTATATTGTTATAATCAGCCCTGACATTTTTGAAGTGTTTAGGGTATGGTTAAATCCAATATTGTTTAGGAGTTCAGAGGAAGTTTTGAGGAAGTGTAGGAGTTTTGAGGGAAACAGAGCATAATAGAGTGAGGGAATTAAACCATCCATTCTGAGCTCATTCTTGGAAGGGCAAGTGTTTAGAGCAGGAAGCTTGGTGGCAGTTTTGGCAATGGTAGCGATTTGCCTCTGGGTCCATGCATGATAGTGTTTGCTCAGACACAAGTATGTCATAGTTTCTAAACTGTAATATTGGTGACCTACCCTAAGAGTACATGTTGCAGTGATTTATGGAATCTGGAAGTTGTTTCTGATTGAGCCCTTCTTGCTCTGAGAGACGTACATCTGCTTGCTTCAAGAATTGGATATTTCTCCAAAGATACTCTTCTGTTCGCCCTTTGAGCCTTTCTGCCTGCTCCTCCAGGTGTAACACTTGCTCTCTTTCACTGTTACCTTTTGTGGATAGCTTTGTTGGGCTTCCCTGTTTCTTTCCCATTAGAATTCAAGAACCCTTCCTTGTGTTTGCATGACATTCACTATAGAGTTGTGTACAGTCCTGGTGGCAGAGCTCAGCTGGTAAAGAATCCGCCTGCCGATGCAGGATACATAAGAGATGCGGGTTTGATCCCTGGGTGGAGAAGATCCCCTGGAGAAGAAAATGGCAAACCACTCTGGTATTCTTGCCTATAAAGTTCCATGGACAGAGCAGCCTGGTAGGCTACAGTCCATGGGGTTGTAGAGTCAGACACGACTGAGCACACATGCATGCACGGTTGCCACAATATATTTTGAATTTTTTTTTTTTTTGTATTTTAAATACATACCTCAAACCCTCTTTCTAAAGGTAATCAGTTAACAGTTTCTTGGGTTTCTTTCCCTAAAACATAAATTTTGCATATTGCTGATGAACATGAAACTAAACATAAAAGATCATATTTTAGGCAATCATTTCCCCCCTGCTTTTTATTTACTCTCTTTTGGATATATTTCTATGAACATATGCAGGCATGCCTTATTCTTTTAAACAGCTGCCGAGTAATTCTGTTTTATGGATGTTTTATAAATTATAATTACCCAGGCTCCCAATTATGAACACTTTGATTGTTTGTAGCTTCCTGTCTTTATAAACACAGAAGTGAAAATCCTGAGTGAACTCTGAGTATGTCTTCAGGATACATTCCAAATTGTGAGATTTCAGGGTCAGAGGGCATGTGCCTGTTTAATATTAGTGGATTAACTCGATAGAAAATGTCTCACACTTTATCAGCATAGCACTCTGTAAAAATTAGTTTACTTTTCTCTCTCTCCACCTAGAAGGTGAGAAAGTTGAGTGTAGGATGGTGTTTTTTATCTCTTGATCCCTGAAGCACTTAGCCCAGTGCTTAGTAAATATTTGCAGAAGGAAGAAATGACAAATGCAAAGTTCTATTCATATTTTAGCCTGTGTTAATACCATCAGAGTTATGCCAGTGGTAATATTAAAGTCACACATTAATGTGACAGCCAGACAAGTTTGATAATTCATGGAAAGGTGTGCATGTGGTTCTGAATTCATCAGGCAATTACACAGCATCTCCACATTCATCTTATTTAGAGGTTCAGGAAGAGGAAGAAAGGATGGTTCCAGGATCCATCTATGTCCTGTCTCTTTAAGGGGACACCATCCCCTGGGGCCAGCAGACCTGCTGACTGGTGATCTGAATATCTGCATAGGTTCTAGAGGGGACAAGAAAATCCTCTGTTCTTTGCCCCCAACAGGGAGTGTGCAATCCTGCCAGACTAAATGCTGACACATCAATTTCTTCCTGTCATTTCTCGTGTGCATCCCATGATGCATGTAAAAACTGTTGTGGTTCCAAAGGGGAATCTTTAGAATCTACCTAATGGGTAGATGCTAAACTCCCCAGCCTGACCAGCAAGGCTACTCCCGTCCATACAGCCTTGAGTGTGTATCTAGCTCCTCTGGTTAGCTGGAAACCTATGGTGGGCTTTGCCAGCCAGTTTTTCAGGATCTTTCTGTCTTGTTTCATTGTGAAAAGAATTTTCATCTTCCTGAGTCTTATGTCTGGGAGAACTTGCTGTTGTCACCGTTTTTTCCTTTTCTTTTTAAATCATCATCAGATTTCTTGTTGTCTGATTCATAGATGCCAGTCATTTTTGATTCAGATTGGTTGTCATAGTGATTTTAATCTGCACCCACTTTTTTTAGTGAATGAGCTGTAAATATGCCACTCTTCTATATTCCATACTGGAGATTCCAGAAGGTTTTTAAAGACCTCCACTGCCTTCCAAGGCACCTTTACTTGAAATAGTGTGTGTATCCGATAATGCTGACACTCCTGGGGAGAGATGATGTGAATCTAAGAGGTATTTCCTTTCTTCTGACTGTTCATCAGGCTAATGCCCATTTGGCTGATCAGCCCTGACTGGCTCAGTGCAGGTGTAATGAACGTCTTAGGTTACCCAGTGACTTTGAACTTTAATTTTTATTAGCTTGGTTCACTTAAAGAGCACCTCTGTGCCACTGTAATCTTTAGTATGCCTCCTCTCTACAGGCTGATAGGATTTATGACCCCAGGGTTGGAAAAGCATAAAGATGAAACGGTCCTCCTGAGAGGTTTGTCTCTTCAGGTTAGTGTTAATGCAGAAGCCGTATTTACCCACTAGATCCCAGGACCATAAAAAGTAAATCCACAGCAGAGTGCTAAAAGATGACTCTTGTTCGGAACCATTGCAGCATCTAAAACTGACACTGCAATCAATGAAAACATTTTATTGGCCCTCTTGCGTTTTACTACAGAAAATCGCAAAGCTCTCTTATACACGAAAAGCAGGAACAGATTTTGTTGGTGGCCTTGAATCAATCTGTTAGATATATTTGGAGGAATGTGGATATTAGTGAAGTTGGATAGGAATTTTCAGGTGGTGCCAAGAAAGAAGCTTCTACAAGTAAACAATCAATCAAATAAACAAATGCACAGACAGAAGTATTTGCATAGAGTTGGCAAAATACTTTTGCATATATCATATGTTCAATCCACCAACCTAAGAAGGGCTAGGTGTAGTTCACAGTCAGAGAATTTGGAGTCCAGAGAAGCTGAATGATATGAGTTGAAATTTTCATGAGTGGCTGTAGTGTCTCTCCTGTGTGTTATACTCCAGGCTTTAAAACTACCAGCAAAGCTATCATTACTTCTATTCTAAATCCCGCAAGTCCACAGAAGTAAGTGAAAAGTCATGATTTGTAGACTATTCAGCTTATTAGAATAATATAAACAATCCATACAGATAGTCCAATCACTTAAAGAAGACATCTACAGCTTTATTTACTTGAATTAAAAAGCATTCTGATTCCTACAGGATTGTTCATTTATCCCTTCATTTCCACATTCAAAATTTACTTGAAGTTTCTACCACCAGGCTATAATAGCTACACCAACAGAATGGCACATCATCCCTGCTTTTAAGAACAAAATAGCAATATTAGATTATGTTTACTGATGCTAGTTTATGATATTTTGAACAATGTGCTATTCACTTAAACTACTTTGTCATGCTTATTTCTAACAGCACTTAATAGATATTATTGAACTTCCCCAGTGGCTCAGTGGTAAAGAATCTACCTGCCATGCAGGAGCCAGAGGAGGCTCAGGTTCCATCCTTGGGTCAGGAAGATCCTCTGGAGGAGGGTATGGCAACACACTGCAGTATTCTTGCCTGGAGAGTCCCATGGATAGAGGAGCCTAGTGGGCTATGATCTACAGGGACAAAGAGTTGGACATGACTGAAGTGACTTAGCAGGCACTTATAGTTCTTATTATCCCTATTTTTCAGATGAGGTAATCGAGGCTTATATCCCCAGTAAGCAGTAAGAGGCAGACTCCATTCAAGGGCTGGTGTGATCCAGAAGCCCATACTTTTTACCTCTCTGTGTCTCTTCCTTTCCATGTTCTGCTCCTTGGCTCATGATCTGGGATAGGCAGACACAGGAACAGAAAATATAGCAATAAATTGGGGGAAGTTCAATAACAAGAGAATGGATTAAGTGTTGTTGGAATATAAACTGAAGAAAATTTGAAGAGGATTTGCCTTGGTAGATGAAACGTAACTGGGGTATTAAAATAGCCAGAGAACTTTCCTATGCAAGGAAGAATGAAAGGCATTCTAGGAAGAAAGGAAAACATAGGCAAAAGCATGGAATCACATCTAAGGGTTTCCTCTTTGGATAGTGCATGGAGAAGATTCACTGTTTGTACAATGAATAATGCATAGAGCATCTTCACTGGTTACCAAAAGTTTATTGACTCCTCATGGAGTTCATGGAACTGTTTCACTTGTTGAGGTGTTGATTATAACACTGGCATGGTCCTGCCATTACTTTTACTTAAAACTAGAAAGAGCATCTCAAACTTTTACAGTAATCAGACCATGGAGAGCAGCCCCATTACTGGACTAGTTGTTTTAGTAACACACAGCAGTATCCAGAACTGGTGAATTTCTATGTATTGATCGTTATCAGCCCTCTACAATGTGAAGATTGCTACTTAAATATGCAAAAAGACTTCAAGTTGAACATCTAATTCATATAGAAGACTGTAACAGAAGTTGGAAAGCAGGGAGCATTATAATTAGGCAGGAGCAGGATGAAAGAGAGTTGTCAGTTGTCAAACAATGTATTACCCAGGTAGGGAGAGGCGTGGAGGGTCTGTCCTTTTCTCTACAGTGGTGAAGACTTTTGAGGTCTCTTGATATAAAGTATGATGTTCCTGTCACTCATCAATAATAATATCATATCATTAGGAGTCTGAGAATCCTATATCATTAAGAGTCTGAGAAAATCCTAATAACATCCTAGGGGTACTCTTTATCCTGAAGGAGCAGTAGGCGAGTCCCAGAGCTTACTGGAAAAAAGAAGAATGCTTTGGTGTAGTTGAAGTCAACTCTCATTTTCAAACTGAAATTTTCCTGCCTCTTATGTTCTAGTAAGAAAGCTCCTATATGTCTTTTGGAGGTTAAATAATAATTCCTATATTCAGAGCATATGTAATTGTGACCTGACCACCAAGAAGATGCCAGAAATTCTTAGAGAAAGCCCATGTATATTAAATAAAGGATAAGACTTTTTGATAAAAGAGAGCAAACTGAATATGCAGTTTTTTCCCCTCTGATCCCTGTTAAATATCCCTAACATGGCAAAAGAGGAACAAAATGTCATAAAATGACAAGGACCAAGAGAATGGTCCAGAAGATGCACCAGATGAGAAATGTCAACAGCATGTTGGTTAGAAGGTGAATGGACAAGAGATAACTGACCTAGTAGCGAGGAGGAAGCTGAAGCTATGTGGAGGGAAAGACATGAAGAGGATCAGTCTATGACCCTGGCAAGACCCAGGGAGCCTGAGGATTCCGGGTCACTAAGGATACCCCAAGGGAAAGGGCTGGAAACAGAGGAATCCTGTGAAAGCTTGCATCGTGTTAGGCTACGCAATCAATCATCCACCTTGTACAGCCAAGTAACCCACCCTCCTCACTCTGGTAGGAACAGGGAGGGTTTTCTTCAGATAAATGGACCAAAGAGGCTTTAGACTCAGACAACACATCCATTGGAGGGCAATGCTGAAAAACTATGCTGAAAATAGGGAAAGGGAAAGTGAAAGTCACTCAGTCGTGTCCGACTCTTTGTGACCCCATGGACTATACAGTCCATGGAAAATAAGCTAAAATCTCATTGACTCATAAGACTCTTAACTTCTGTACTATGCATATCTTTCAGAATTTTAAATAGTTGGGCAAGAAATTGGAGGATTCCTTTTTAGAGAAACTTATATGCCCAACAAGCAGTGGGGGACACTAAAATACGAACTTTTGAGATTCCTCAAAGAAAGGGCCAAATCTCGGATTGATTGTGTTATTGTAAAACCTATAAGCAAATGTGTTATAATGTTAATTGCCTTTTCTTCCTAACCAACACAATTTTTAAGTAATTATCTTATGTACTTTAAGACATCCAGGGTAAGTTCTTTAATATTAGAACATTTCAACATTTCAGTGATCTATTCCATAATAATGCTGCAAAAGAAGCTACTATAAATCTGAATGTCTTTAAAATATGACTTTATTTAGTGTAAGAGTGTGCATGTTGGCTTGGTGGTTTTTCTGTTGGCCAGCTCACTCATCTCATGTGTGTGTGGTCAGCTGTGGTGACCTGATGGCTTTGCATTTTATGCCTGCATTCTCTCTGTGAGTCTCTGGGTGTCTATGGGGTCAGCAGGATGTTGACTTGTCTCCTGTTGTTCAGGCTGGGATGACTGAGGGCGACTCAGTTCTGCGTTAGTTTCTCATACTTCTGAAGTCTTATCTGGGGGTGTTTGTGGCAGAGGAGCAAGAGGGAAATGCCTCAGCATTCACATGATTGTCATGCCCCTGCTCACATCATGTTTGCCAATGTCCCAGCGGCTCAAGCATATCCTATGGCTGAGTCCAGACTCAAGGGATGTGAAGACTTGGGTCCATCAGTGCCATCAGTCTGGCACATCTGGCTCCACCTTATTCCTCCATATCTCCTTTTTATATGGACTTTACCCTGCAATTTAGAGAGGATCAGTTTGGGTGTTATCTTTATCCAACAACTTGCTTTTGACTTAAGAAACCTCAAGCGGTACACTTCTTATCAGTTTATTGAAATATACAATTCAACATTGAATCAGAATTTATTTGTCTTAGAAGGCCACTGGCAGAAAAAGGAGATTGAGGTTAGAGGCTGAAGGAAACTAGTTTAAACACCAACTTCCTATTCTTTGACGTGTAGTTATAAAGAGTTTATTCAAAATGAGACTGGATTTACAAATCTCCTTTCAGAATTGAAGATAGAGTTACTTTGGAGCTTCCTCATCCCTCTTCGAAGTCCAAACTCTTGGACCACATTTAGGGTGGTGTCAAGTGAAAGAGGAGAGTGAAAAAATTGGTTTAAAGCTCAACATTCAGAAAACTAAGATTATGGCATCTGGTCCCATCACTTCATGGGAAATAGGTGGGGAAACAGTATCAGACTTTATTTTTTGGGGCTCCAAAATCACTGCAGATGGTGACTGCAGCCATGAAATTAAAAGACGCTTACTCCTTGGAAGGAAAGTTATGACCAACCTAGATAGCATGTTAAAAAGCAGAGACATTACTTTGCCAACAAAGGTCCGTCTAGTCAAGGCTATGGTTTTTCCTGTGGTCATGTATGGATGTGAGAGCTGGACTGTGAAGAAAGCTGAGCGCTGAAGGATTGATGCTTTTGAACTGTGGTGTTGGAGAAGACTCTTGAGAGTCCCTTGGACTGCAAGGAGATCCAACCAGTCCATTCTGAAGGAGATCAGCCCTGGGATTTCTTTGGAAGGATAATGCTAAAGCTGAAACTCCAGTACTTTGGCCACCTCATGTGAAGAGTTGACTCATTGGAAAAGACTCTGATGCTGGGAGGGATTGGGGGCAGGAGGAGAAGGGGACGACAGGATGAGATGGCTGGATGGCATCACTGACTCGATGGACATGAGTCTGAGTGAACTCTGGCAGTTGGTGATGGACAGGGAGGCCTGGCGTGCTGCGATTCATGGGGTCGCAAGTAGTCAGACACAACTGAGCGACTGAACTGAACTGATGGTGGAGGAAATATCTCAGCATTTAGTTTCAGTGCTCATGCTGGGTGACCTTGAAAAATCACTTGACTATTTCCTTTTCTGAGGACATGTGGTGATGAGCCTTTTAAAAGGAAACCTATCTTATAGACTTAATGATTAAGTCACAAATGGGTGATAATACCTAGTGTAAATATTGGATTATCCAAAAGGTTTGTTTGGGTCTTTCTGTAAGATGTTACAGAAAAACCCTAACTTTTTGGCCAAACCAGTGTATATAACTATAGATCAATTAAAAATTTTAATATTATAACAAAAACTATTTTATTATGAACTTCCCCTGTGACAGCATTAACAACAATAATGACTTTTGTTTGCTGAGTGTGTATCATGTGCCGAGCACAATGATAAGCATTTTACCTTCTTAATTTTATTTAATATTAATGAGAATGCTATGGAAGTTAATATTATCCCTGTTTTATAGAAGGCTGAGTTTTAGAAATTTCAAATAACTTACCCAATCTCATACGGTATTGATGGGAATATAATGAAAGGGATCTGACAAATTTCAGAACCTGTCTTCTTAATTATTCTTCTCATGCTGTACATTTTGGTAGTCTTGTGCAATTGTGAATCTTCTGCACTGTCCAAGGTCTTTACTCCATAACTAATTCCCATGATGAAGTAGGTCACATTCAACAGAAGTTACGATACTATTACTAATCTTTATTATGCACTTAGTGTGTACACCATGCTGCTAAAGATTTTGAAAAAATGTGATCCATACCTAAAGAAAATAAATAGTTTATAGACAGCATGGGTAGAGGGTAGAGGAATGATGCCATTGAGAGGACCCTGGAGGCATCTGCATATGAAAATTGCTTTTATTTGTTTGTCCAACAATCATTTATTAGAAAACTACTGCAAGAGAGGCCTAGAGGTTAGAGAAATGAGTGAGGCAGGTCTGGCCCTGAAGGAGCTCATGTTCTAGTCAAGAAGACACACACACACTCACAACATGCAGCATGGCAAAGTGTTGAAACAAAGATGTGACTGTGATGTGACTGATTTTGGTTTGGATGTGAGGATGCGAAACAAGGGCCAAGTCCAGGGAACGCTCCTTGGAAGAGGTGGCAAGTTAGCAAAATCATGAGAGAAGAATCTCCTCAAAAAGAAAACTAATAAATGATTACAAAAGTAGGGAAGGCTAGTGGATATGAGCAGACCATAGCAGGTGCAGGACAGAATGCGAGGGTGAGGGCATGGGAAGGAGGTGGGAATGGATGTGCAGAAGCATCAAGGTCCAGATCATGAAGGGTCATGCAGAGAAGATGGAGATGTGTCTTGGGAAATGGGAGCCATCAACTTTTAAGAACCTGAAAATCCATCATGAAGTAAAAGTGGAAATGGTAAGATGCTTCAGTACTCACATCGGGTAGGGTTTGCCCCTCTTTTCCGATAGGAACAGCAGAGGCACAGAGTGGGGTGCCTCTTGTCTAATGCCATCCATAGCTGAAAGGACCTTCCTATGAGACCATGTGGCATCTCCACACTGATGGGATTGAGGCATACAGGCTATCTTGTGTGCTGGCTCTTAAAAAAGCAGAGCTGCTACAAAACCTGTTTCTGAGAAGTTCTAATTCTTCTTCCCTTTTGCCGGTGCTGGAGAAACAGGGATGCTGATGGAGCAGGCTCCTAGCAAGCCACTGACCTCATTCTCTGGCACCTATAATGGCAGTGTGGGCAGTGAGCAAAGCATGAAGGTGTGTGCAAGCCTGCACCTCAGTCCATAATTGTGCACAAAGTCTGCTCTTCCCCAGCTGGGACAGGTTGTGAAAGATGAGGCAACTGAAAGCCAAGAAGAGCATCTGCATTTTCATGCTGTGAATTAGTAAGCAAGCTGTCACTGTGGATTCCCCTAATGCCATCTTTTGCTTCTATCAGCCTAAAAATACTTCAGCAGTCCCTTTGCCCCTGGACCCATTGACTGGTGACCTAGAGGTTATCACTGCTAGGCTCTGCTTACATCCAGGGCACCAATTTAAAGCACTTGGAATTTCCCACCCTTTAAAAAGTTGCCAGGGTTCAACAGTAAGCACTTAGTAAGCCTTTTTCTATGATTTCTTCTAGATGAAAAAGACAAGCTGTTCTGCAGGAGTTATAAAAAAGAAAGTGCTTGTTTATATGCTGTGAATCTACTTTCACTCATATGTTCCCTTCTTCCCTTTGAAACTTTCCTCACTTACCCCAATACACACATCGACCTACACACGAACCCACATACACTCTTGCGCGTTCCTTATATTCAGAAAACTATGCGGAAGGTTGTCGAGATCTGGGGAATTCAAAGTTATGTGAAAATCAAGAAAGGAAAATAGTCTGTGTGAATGGGTATCCGTATTCATATTAATATATGATAGTAACCATGATTGTGTATATCACTTTCATTTTGCTTTATTCAGGTACTCTTCATCACCATTTCCTAAGTTTCTTCATTATCTTAGTGACTACTACATAATATTGCATTGGTTAATGTATTATAATTCAGTTACTTGTACTCTAGTCTTGGACATTTCAATTTCAAGTATTTATGATTATAACCAAACCTATTATGAACATCTCTGCATGGTTTACTGCAAACAGACTTTTCCAGGATAAGGGTCATAGAGTGGAATTATTAGGGCAAAGGCTATAAAGAAAGTTTAGAGCTTCTAATTATTTTCATGTTGCTGTCTAAAATAAGTAGTGCAAGCTTTTTATGTCATGAGGGTTGTGACCATGCCATTTTCACAGGAATTTTCCCAGTAGTATGCTATGATTTTAAGATTTTTTTTTGTTTTATTAATATTAACCTAGAAGAAGTAAAATGGTACAGCAAAGATGCCTTAATTTGAAATTCCATGGGTGGGAGGGAGGTTCAAGAGAGAGGAGACATACGTATACCTATGGCTAATTCATACTGATGTATGACAGAAACCAACACAGTATTGTACAGCAATTATCCTCCAGTTAAAAATATAATAAAAAAGGAAAAAAAATGAATTCCATGATTAGTAGGAAGAAGCATGAACTTCCTCCCCCAGCACTTAATATTTAGTTTCTTTTATGTGCATTGTTATTTTATGTCTTTTATGTATTTGATATCTATTTTATTTTCCCTGATAGCTCAGTTGGTAAAGAATCCACCTGCAATGCAGGAGACCCCAGTTTGATTCCTGGGTGAAGAAGGTCCACTGGAGAAGGGATAGACTATGCACTTTAGTGTTCTTGGGCTTCCCTTATGGCTCAGCTGGTAAAGAATCTGCCTCCAATGCCAGAGACCTGGGTTCTATCCCTTGGTTGGAAAGATCCCCTGGAGAAGGGAAAGGCTACCCACTCCAGTATTCTGGCCTGGAGAATTCCAAGGAATGTATAGTCCATGGGGTCGCAAAGAGTCAGACATGACTGAGCAACTTTCACTTTCACTTTATTTTTCTCATTAAGTTTTTAATCACTTCTATGAAATGTTAGATATTTGTAGATATGAACAATCTGTTTCTTAGAAATGTCCTTCCCCCAAATCATGGCAAGACTTGCTCCTTCTAATCGTCATTCAGCACTCTGCTCAAATGGCATCTTCTTAGAGTAATCATGACCTCCCAATGTAAAGTGAAGGCAGTTGGGGTAGCATGGCATTAACTCAGACTTCTTCATAGGAATGTGCAGGCATACTGGGGAACACAGGCTGAAAACTATCTACTTCAAAGTGAAGTTGATGACTCAAGTATAGGAGTGATGGAAAATTAGCTGAATAGGCAGGCTTGATTTCCTGATGGTAGAAGACTCAAGGCTTACTCTCTGAGATGCATTGAGATGAGTTTTCCTTCTCCTTACAGTTCCTATGGCCTCTGGAGTCAGGGCAAAAGGCACTTAAAAAGTGTAGACCAATTAACAAAAGAGACATACAAAAGGTGGTTAACAAAAGAGATGTAGCACTGTGCTCTGCACTGAAGAGAGATCATCTCCATGTATCCGTCTCCTGGGTCTCAAGGTGAGAATTGTTCCAGAGGAAGGCTTTCCTTCAACATCAACAGAATAAGGGTGAGCCACCTAGATTAGCATCATGTAATATGCATACCATCATCTACCATTTATGGAGCACTTCTTCAGGACGAGGTTCTCTACCTAGTACATTAAGTGCCTGACCTCACTCATTCCTCTCAAGAACAATAAAAACATGTGCTTATTTTGTTCTCATTTTACTAAAGAGGAAACTGAGGCTTGAAGAGTTTATATAGTTAATAAACATAGAGGTCAAAGTCAAATCCAGTACTGCCTATCTCCAAAACCACTGCTCTTTGCAGTGTCTGACAGTAGCTTTATAAGATCTCCTTGCACAGTTGTTGCTCAGTTGCTACCTTCCGCCTTCCCCTCACTACCACTTCCCCAAGGCACTACATTTCCTTCCTGTCTACCTCTCCCCTCCTATTCTTGCTCTCATCCAAGCTCTTGTTTACACACTCAGTCCCTCAACATCTATGAAACACATGTAGTGTTTCAAGCTTTCTGTAAAGTGATTCTATTTCTCTGTGTTTTTATTTCTCAATAATGCCTGTTATGGTACTGGCAGAAAGCACCATAAATATATGGTGTTAGGTGTGGTCAAATGCCCGCGAGAACTTCAATAAATGACTTATTTCAGCTGAAATCCCAAAGGTGGGAAGCACTTTTGCCTGCTTTCCTTTCTCTCCCCCAACTTCCTCCTTCCCTTCCACAAATATTTATCATGTGAATGTTCTATACTGAATACTGTGATAGGTGCTTGAGGTACAAATAAAATGCAGAGTGGAATGAATATAATTAAAACATGTTTCAGATCCACTGTGAGGATGCAATGCATGTCTCCTGGGCCTCTAGTCAACAGTTATCCCCCTAGTCAACATTGGTGATTTAGGTCATACCTGAATGAATTAGTGGTTTTCCCTACTTTCTTCAATTTAAGTCTGAATTTCACAATAAGGAGTTCATCATCTGAGCCACAGTCAGCTCCTAGTCTTGTTATTGCTGACTGTATAGAGCTTTTCCATCTTTGGCTGCAAAGAATATAACCAATTTGATTTTTATATTGAACATCTGGTGATGTCCATGTATAGAATCTTCTCCTTTGTTGTTGGAAGAGGGTGTTTGCTATGACCAGTGCGTTCTCTTGGCAAAACTCTGTTAGCCTTTGCCCTGCTTCATTTTGTACTCCAAGGCCAAATTTGCCTGTTACTCCAGGTATCTCTTGACTTCTTACTTTTGCTTTCCAGTCCCCTATAATGAAGAGGACATCTTTTTTAGGTGTTAGTTCTAGAAGGTCTTTTAGGTCTTCAAAGCACTGTCCAACTTCAGCTTATTCAGCATTATTGGTTGGGACATAGACTTGGATTACTGTGATATTGAATGATTTGCCATGGAAACAAATAGAGATGGTTCTGTCGTTTTTGAGACTGCCCCCAAGTACTGCATTTTGTACTCTCTCCATTTCTTCTAAGGGATTCTTGCCCACAGTAGTAGATATAATGATTATCTGAGTTAAATTTATCCATTCCAGTCCATTTTAGTTCACTGATTCCTAAAATGTCAATATTTACTCTTGCCATCTCCTCTTTGACCACTTCCAATTTACCTTGATTCATGGACCTAACATTCCAGGTTCCTATGCAATATTGTTCCTTACAGCATCACACTTTACTTCCATCACCAATCACATCCACAATTGGGTGTTGTTTTTGCTTTGGCTCTGTCTCTTCATTCTCCTGGAGTTATTTCTCCACTCTCTTCCAGTGGCATATTGGGCACCTACCAACCTGGGGAGATCATCTTTCAGTGTCATACGTTTTTGCCTTTTCATACTGTTCATGGGGTTCTCAAGGCAAGAAAACTGAAGTAGTTTGTCGTTCCCTTCTTCAGTGGACCACATTTTGTCACATGGCAAAATGGTTGTCTGATGAGGCCTTACAAATAGATAAGAAAAGAAAAGAAGCTAAAGGCAAAGGATTTCTGGAAAGATATACCCATTTGAATGCAGAGTTCCAAAAATAGCAAGGAGAGACAAGAAAGCCTTCCTCAGTGATCAATGCAAAAAAATAGAGGAAAACAATTGAATGGGAAAGATTAGAGATTTTTTTAAGAAAATTAGAGATACCAAGGGAACATGTCATGCAAAGATGGTCACAATAAAGGACAGAACTGGTATGAATCTTAACAGAAGCAGAAGATATTAAGAACAGGTGGCAAGAATGCACAGAAGAACTATACAAAAAAGATCTTCATGACCCAGATAACCACAATGGTGTGATCACCTAGAGCCATACATCCTGGAATGCAAAGTCTTCGGAAGCATCACTATGAACACAGCTAATGGAGGTGATGGAATTCCAGTTGAGCTATTTAAAATCCTAAAAGATGATGCTGTGAAAGTGTTGCACTCAATATGCCGCAAATCTGGAAAACTCAGCAGTGGCCACAGGACTGGAAACAGTCAGTTTTCATTCCAATCCCAAAGAAAGGCAATGCCAAAGAATGTTCAAACTACCATACTATTACTCATCTCACATGCTAGCAAAGTAATGCTCAAAATTCTCCAAGTCAGGCTTCAACAGTACATGGACCATGAACTTCCAGATATTCTAGCTAGATTTAGAAAAGCAGAGGGACCAGAGATCAAATTGCCAGCATCTGCTGGATCGTCAAAAAAGAAAGAGAGTTCCATAAAAGCATCTACTTTTGCTTTATTGACACGCCAAAGCCTTTGGGTGGATCACAACAAACTGTGGAAAATTCTTAAAGAGATGGGAATACCAAACCACCTGACCTGCCTCTTGAGAAATCTGTATGCAGGTCAAGAAGCAACAGTTAGAACTGGACATAGAACAACAGACTGGTTTCAAATCGGGAAAGGAGTACATCAAGGCTGTATATTGTCACCCTGCTAATTTAACTTATATGCATTATACATCATGCAACAAGCTGGAATCAAGATTTCTGGGAGACACATCAATAACCCCAGATATGCAGATGACACCACCCTTATGGCAGAAAGTGAAGAAGAACTACAGAGCGTCTTGATGAAAGTGAAAGAGGAGAGTGAAAAGGTTGGTTTAAAACTCAACATTCAGAAAACTAAGATCATGGCATCTGGTCCCATCACTTCATGGCAAATAGATGGGAAAACAATGGAAACAGTGACAGACTTTATTTTTGGGGGCTCCAAAATCACTGCAGATGGGGGCTGCAGCAGTGAAATTAAAAGATGTTTGGTCCTTGGAAGAAAAGCTATGAGCAACCTAGAGAACATATTAGAAAGCAGAGACATTACTTTGCTAACAAAGGTCCATCTTGTCAAAGCTATGTTTTTTCCAGTAGTCATGTATTGATGTTAGAGTTGGAATATAAAGAAAGCTGAGTGCCAAAGAATTGATGCTTTTGAACTGTGGTGTTAGAGAAGACTCTTGAGAGTCCCTTGAACTGCAAGGAGGTGCAACCTGTAAGGAGATCAATCCTAAAGGAAATCAATCCTGAATATTCATTGAAAGGACTGATGCTGAAGCTGAAACTTCAATACTTTGGCCACCTAATACAAAGAACCAACTCACTGGAAACGACCCTGATGCTGGGAAAGATTGAAGGTGGAAGGAGAAGGTGACAAGAGGATGAGAGGGTTGGATGGCATGACTGACACGATGGACATGAGTTTGAGTAGGCTCTGGGAGTTGGTGATGGACAGGGAAGTCTGGTGTGTTGTAGTCCATGGGGTCACAGAGAGTCTGACACAACTGAGTGACTGAATTGAACAGTTGGTGGCACTAGTCGTAAAGAAACCGCCTACCAATACAGGAGATGTAAGAGACACAGGTTTGCGCCTTGGGTTGAGAATATACTCTGGAGAAGGATATGGCAACTTACTCCAGGATTCTTGCCTGGAAAATTTCATGGACAGAGAAGCCTGGCAGGCTACAGCCATGCAATTGCATAGAACCAGACATGACTGAAGTGACTGAGCATGAGCAACAGTTAGTAACATAATGCTTTCACTTGATGCCATTTATAAAAATCACAAAAAGAACCAAAGTATTGGACAGGAAGGCCTGCACCAAAGATTAAATGAAGGAAGAGGAGCCTTTGGATAATTTTCATCCATTCTGTTCATCCTCTAGAAGCAAGACTGGTGGGAGCCTATGGTCATGCTTACAAATCAGGATCTGTAAGGTGGAAATAGAGGAGCTTGACAAGAACCCTGGGAGATGGACGGGGCTGCTCTGGGGCATGAAGCACCCGGCCTGAATATGTCCAAATTTCTCTAGCTGTGTGACCAGCTGACTTCATGAATGGCTAACAGGAACACAGAGTGCTCTTTTTTTCCTCTGGTTGGGGAATGTAGGTGGAGATAGAGTGATTACAGGACATTATCCCACCTTGCTTGCTTGGGGAGAGATTGTATTTTCACAAATCAGACACATACACATCAAGGAACATTCTGTTAGGGACTGGAGCAGATCTGGCCTCTGTACCCTGGCACCATCTTAATTCTCAGAGATATATGGCAGAAAGCGAAGAGGAACTAAAGAGCCTCTTGATGAAAGTGAAAGAGGAGAGTAAAAAAGGTGGCTTAAAAGTCAACATTCAAAAAACGAAGATCATGGCATCCAGTCCCATCACTTCATAGCAAATAGATGGGAAAACAATGGAAACAGCGAGAGACTTTATTTTCTTGGGCTCCAAAATCAGTGCAGTTGGTGACTGCAGCCATGAAATTAAAAGATGCTTGCTCCTTGGAAGAAAAGCTATGACCAACCTAGACAGCATATTAAAAAGCAGAGACAATACTTTGCTGACAAAGGTCCATCTAGTCAAAGCTATGGTTTTTCCAGTAATCATGTATGGATGTGAGAGTTGGACTATAAAGAAAGCTAAGCACTGAAGAATTGATGCTTTTAAACTGTGGTATTGGAGAAGACTCTTGAGAGTCCCTTGGACTGCAAGGAAATCAATTCAGTCAATCCAAAAGGAAATCAGTCCTAAATATTGATAGGAAGGACTGATGGTGAAGCTGAAGCTCCAATATTTTGGCCACCTGATGCAAAGAACTGACTCATTGGAAAAGACCCTGATGCTGGGAAAAATTGAAGGCAGGAGGAGAAGGGGATGGCAGAAGATGAAGTGGTTGGATGGCATCACTGACTCAATGGACATGAGTTTGAGCAAGCTCCGAAAGTTGGTGATGGACAGGGAAGCCTGGCATGGTACGAGTCAGACACGATTGAGTGACTGAACTAACTGATAGAGTTTTGGATGAAGGAAAAAAAAACAAACTTTATTTCTTTGCCAGGCAAAGGGGGACACAGAGCTAATGCCCTCAACACTATGTCACTATGTGTCCTGCTCATGGACATTCTTCTGATTGGTTGGTGGTGAGGTCAGTGGAAGTCAACACCATCAATTTTCTGGTTTCAACTGGTCTGTGCTCTATGTACTTGTGAGCAGCACACAGTTAATTTCTTCCACCTGGTGGGAGTTTCAGTATCTGCAAAAGAGCTCATATATTGTTATCTATATCTCTTGAGGGGGAACCAGGACCCTGTTCCAAGGCTGCACTGTTGTTTCTTTTGACTGTTCCTCCCTTGTCTCTGCATCCTCTCCTTTTCTAATTAGCAACTGCTTGAATCTGCTCTGTTAAAACTCAGGGAAGGTCTTGGAGGCTGAATGAAGCCTATTTCCTATAATCAAATCCTGGGAGACATTGAAAGGCTTTTGTGCCCAGGAGCCCCGCAAAGTCCTGCTTGGTATCAGGATTAGGTGATGGACTCTGAAATGGCATTCCTTCTCATGCCTAACCTTAGCCCATCCCATGGACCTCTCTCTACCCAGAATTGGAGGGTATAGCAAAAGATCTGTTTTCTCAATAGAGATTTGAACATCTACAAAGAACAAGACTCCGTTAGAGTAGATTAGTTTCATTACAAACAAAAAACACCTTCAAAAGTGTATTCACATTCTTGATCTTTATTTATTTATTTATTTTTTAAATTTTATTTTTAAACTTTACATAATTGTATTAGTTTTGCCAAATATCAAAATGAATCCACCACAGGTATTCATGCATTCCCCATCCTGAACCCTCCTCCCTCCTCCCTCCCCATTCCATCCCTCTGGGTTGTCCCAGTGCACCAGCCCCAAGCATCCAGTATCGTGCATTGAACCTGGACTGGCAACTCGTTTCATACATGATATTTTACATGTTTCAATGCCATTCTCCCAAATCTTCCCACCCTCTCCCTCTCCCACAGAGTCCATAAGACTGTTCTATCATGAAACAGAACAGCCTGCATTGGTTCACCCACTAGTAACTGGTTGACTCAGTGCATTGTGAAAAGGCACCCCTGCAACTCTGAGCTTGCATTTGTCAGCCATAGTGGGATATAGAGTTTGGATTTTAGGGAACAGGGTAGTCTCACTTTCCTGTAGCATATATTCCTATATTAGTTAAAGGAACAAGCTGAGCATGCCTAGCCCCTTAGGAAATGTAAATGCCTTTCTCTCATTTTTTTGTCACCCATTAACAGCCCACATTTGTTTAACAATAGGATCTATGAATTGGTTTCATGCCGTTTCTTATGTTAAGTCATTTCTTAGAAGGTTTCCAGTAGTATATTATTACCTCCCCTTCCTTTCAGAGAGCTCCTGTGAATATGTGAAATATGGGATTGACCACAAAGTTATATTATGTTAACAAGTTTTAATTAGCATAAAATGTAATATAACCTACATGTCACACATTAATTTTTATAGGCTGTATGCATTTTAGATATTGAGAATTCCTGGGTAATTTTAGCCTGCAAACTCATTTTTCTCAACCATATTATTTATGTTTTATTCTTACTTAGGATGAGTATAAGATTTGGGGGCTATCCTTCTCTTATTATTTTATTCATTTGTTCAGAAAATATTTCCTGAGCCTCTGTATATGCTGGGCACTATCTTGGACAAGGAGAACACAGCCATGAACAGGATAGGTAAGGGCGCTGCTCCTGTGAAACTTACATCCTGGATCAGCACTATCCAGCAGAAGTTTCTGTCTTGGTGGGCCTGTAACGTGATTAGATTACACTGGGGACAGATTTTCTGTACAGGAGAGTAGTCAGTAACCTCATGTGGCTATTGAGCACTTAAAACATGGATAATGCAACTGAGAAGTTGGACTTTTAGAATTATTTACTTTTTTATATTTAAATGTAAATAGCCACACAGGGCTCGTGGCTGTTGTTTTAGATGGCACAGTTCTACTGCAAGAGACTGATTGTAAACAAGTAAATGCAAAATCAGTGTCTGTTTGTTACTAAATCTAAGCTCTCTAAACTCACTCTGCTGGCCACATGAAAGGCCAGTAGATCAGAGAGGAGGTGGTAAGGCAAGGATTAATGATTTTATTTGGAAAGCTGACAGACAGATGACAGACTAATGTCTCAAAATAACCATCTTATCTGGGTCTGGCTATGAGTATCTTTTAAAGAACAGAGAAAGGGAGGAGGTGAGGAAGTAAAATTAAAAAGGTCATAAGTCTTGCAATATCTCCTAGAATGGCCAGTCTCAGAGGGTGTGTTAATTTCTTCTTTTCTGCAGCCATTCACTGGTGAGCAGGGTCAGATCGTCACTTTGTGAGCTGAACAAAGGCATTTTAGTTTAACATTCAGGCAGAGGGCTGGGTTTCCATGAGACAGACCATTATGTATGATTATAATAGTAAAAGTAATAAAAATCAAAGAAACAGGTCCAATGTGGAATCCGATTTTAGCTCTTCTTTGTTACATGTTCAGATTGTGAAAAGTGCTGGCAGGGGTGGCAAGGATGGGGGATACCCAGGTAATGTGATGGGGGTAGTGGAGGAGGCTGACTTCAGAGAGAAAGACTAGAGAGGGATGGGTGAGGAGGAGCTAGGCTTGTAGGAGCTGAAGGAAGAGGATTGCAGGCAGAGGGAACAGCAAGCATATAGCATGAGTTTTCTCAGGAGCATGCTGAATGTGCTGTCTCTTCCCTCTGAACGTCTGCCCCTTCCCAGACCCACGGCAGGGCTGGAGGTAATCTATTTTGTTTGTTTCATCAATTTTTATTGGAGTATAGTTGCTTTACAATGTTGTGTTAGTTTCTGCTCTACAACAAAGTGAAGCAGTTATACGTATACATATATCCTCTCTTTTTAGACCTCCTTCCTATTTAGGTCACCATGGAGCATTGAGTAGAGTTCCCAGTGTGATACAGTAGGTTTTCATTAGTTATCCATTTTAGTCACTATGGAGAACAGTAGGGCAGCATCTTCTTTGGATGAGACTTTCCTCTGGAAGGACTGGTTCTGTGTGGGAGTGTGACTAGGCTTTGGAGTAGCCAGGAAGGCCCAATTCCATTCTTTCCCAGTGGAGCGGCCATCTCTTCCCTTAGTGCAGCTGATTCATAGAGCTGATTCAGTTTCCAATGCTTCTGGACATGCCCTTTCAGCATCTCACATGCCAAGTGTCTACAGGTAGCACAAGATATATTTGCTGCCAAACCTACTTTCCACGTCTAAATCTTTTCTGATTTATCTGGGAAGAGAAGAGCTTAATTCCTTTCTCCAATTCATTTCTTTATCCAATAGCATAACTCTTTGTCTCTCCACCTCTATTTGTCCTCTCATCCCACCCTTGTTAATGTGTTCACTGACTCTTCTCCGCATGGCATCCCCCACTGCCCTAGCTACGTTTCTGTTTCTAGTGTTCTTTTTTCATACATTTCCAAGCACTTGCACATGTGTGAACACATTTGATACTTGAGTTGTGGCTGATACTATCAGTATTACCATGGCTATCATAGTCTTTATCATCACCATCCGCACTTCCATTTTTATAGATGAGAACAAGATATGATGCTAGGGAGCTGCACTGCCATGGCCCAAATCACCAAGATGCTAAATGGCCCAACCCAGATATCTGACTTACAACTCGGTGTTTTTTCCAAATCTGTATCCATCTTCATCTTGTTACTTCAACCTACTGTCCTTCACTGAACTGCCTCTCAAATCTGAGACCTCAAGGAAGCCAAATGAATTGCCCTTTTTTTCCTGGTGTGAGAAGTTCTGTGGTGTCTGCTTTTTCTATGGTCATTCACATGGCCCAGCATAGTTATGAAGAGTTGGTATTCTAAATGATTTAGAACATGCTTTATTATTTTTTAAAATTCAGTCAGTTCAGTTCAGTTCAGTTGCTCAGTCGTGTCCAACTCTTTGTGACCCCATGAATCGTGGCACGCCAGGCCTCCCTGTCCATCACCAACTCCCGGAGTTCACTCAGACTCTCGTCCATCAAGTCAGTGATGCCATCCAGCCATCTCATCCTCTGTCGTCCCCTTCTCCTCCTGCCCCCAATCCCTCCCAGCATCAGAGTCTTTTCCAATGAGTCAACTCTTCGCATGAGGTGGCCAAAGTACTGGAGTTTCAGCTTTAGCATCATTCCTTCCAAAGAAATCCCAGGGCTGATCTCCTTCAGAATGGACTGGTTGGATCTCCTTGCAGTCCAAGGGACTCTCAAGAGTCTTCTCCAACACCACAGTTCAAAAGCATCAATTCTTCGGTGCTCAGCTTTCTTCACAGTCCAAGTCTCACATCCATACATGACCACTGGAGTTAAAATTAGCTGATATTAAAAAATAAAAATTTTTCCTAGAGAATTCTTGGATCTCAAAGTAAAATTTTTTTTGTATATTCCTAGTATTGATTTGTGGTTTTGTTTTTGTTGTTGTTTATTTTGGCTGATAATCTTATTCAGAGAAGGCAGACCCTTCCTCTATCAACCCTGACCAATATCTACCAGGCCCACTCTGTCCTTTTATAAGTTCCATATCCGGAGGATAAAAGAATGAGTAGCCTAGATACAGGGGCCTGATAGAAATCCCAAGGAAGAGGTGAAAACAGGGATCTGCAGGTGAAGGGTTATCAGTTTTATACCATACTGACATACTATTTTTTGCAAAAGTCTGAGTTATGCAGAGTTAATTACTTTCCCCAAACCAAATTCCTTGATAAGTAGTACAATTTTTAGTCCCATGTTACCCCTCACTGTTACAGTAAACCCCCAGGAAATGAGGACTTCTGAATTGTAGCCACTTGTTGGGGGTTGTTGAATCTTGGTTCTCAGAGCTCTGGGCATACCTGTACAGAAAAGAAAACATTACTTGCAGCCTTAAGTAATTGACATCTTAGTGAGATTGTGCTATTTGTCTTTTGAGATAAGCCAGCATGAATGGTTCAGTTTTCTTCTCCTTTTTTTAACAGACAGTAGTTATTATTGGTCCCCTTTGTTACATGTTGTGCTGAGCCCCTCAAATATTTTGTTTGCCTATTAGAGTGGCATGAAACTTGTATAAATATTCCATATTAAATCCAGCTACCCCTAGATCCAGATATGTTAAAAAAAAAACACAAAAAAACTTACTGGCAAGAAGCAAGGCAATATATTTCAATTAAAAATTAGAATGTAGATACCACTGAAGTAAAATATATTTTGAAAATAGATGACAGGGGCTTTCCTGGTGGCTCAGTGGTAAAGAATCCACCTGCCAATGCAGGAGACACGGGTTTGATCCCTGGGCCAGGAAGATCTCATATGCTGTGGAGCAGCTAAGCTCACAACTGCTGAGCCTGTGCTCTAGCGCCTGGGAACCACGACTACTGAGCCTATGTGCTACAACTACTGAAGCCCACACACCCTAGAGGCTGTGCTTTGCAACAAGAGGAGCCACAGCAATGAGAAGTCTGTGTACTACAGCTAGAGAGTAGCCCTCTCTCACTGCAGCTAGAGAAAAGCCTGCACAGCAGTGAAGACCTAGAGCAGCCAAAAATAAAATAAATAAGAGATAGGTGACAAAGTGGAATAGAGAATGTATGTCTAATGGATCCTGGGTAAAAGTGCTTATGATCAGCAACTCAGCCATTCAACATGTTTTATGGAGATTTATGATCCTTGTCTTTGTTCTGTGTCCTTTGTCCTTGTCTCTTCCCCCTTTCACTCATTTGTAAGAATGTCTTAATCATCCTGTGCAAGGTGGAGTACTGTATAGGGTTGGGTCAGACATGGGAACATGCTTTCAGGGTGTCCACATCCACTCTTTAGTGAACAGAGAGACACTGATCAGCTTGATTGACAAACAGTTCAATATGATATAGCAAACACAGTAGCCGTGATATGATTAATGTGCTATTTGGATAAAGAAGGGGACCAGGAAGCTTTCCAAGGTGGCTCAGTGGTAAAGAATCCATCTGCCAATGCAGGAGACTCAGGTTCAATCCTTGGGTCTGGAAGATCCCCTGGAGTAGGAAATGGCAACCCATTCCAGTATTCTTGCCTGGGAAATCCCATGAACAGAGGAGTCTGGTGAGCTACAATCCATCGGGTTGCAAGAAATTGGACACAACTGAGTGAGTGAGCGTGCATGCACACACACATCAAGGAGAGGAGGAAGGTAATCAGGATAAAAATGTGAAGGAACTGCAGATGATAGCAAACTTGCACATTCTCATTGGTTACGAAGATTGAGAAATACAGCTGAAGGATGACAGCTGAACAAATATAAGGGAATCAGTAGTGTCAGGTGATACCTTCACCCCAGAAACACCTGTGACACACATATACTCTCCTATTCTCACCTCTGAATCTGGGCTACTTGCTTTTGATTGTCCTTTCTGTCCCTAAGGGTTTCATTCCAGGTTTTCTGTCCAATGGCTAATTGCTCTTCGGTTTCTGTGGTGGCAAAACCTAACAAATTGAGCATAGTCCCCACCAAGCACTGACTTGTGGGTATTAAAATTTATGATAGAACAATTTGGTTGTGCTGTCTTCTGAAGAAATGGAGAACCTTAATTTTTCATCTGCTTCAGTGGCAGCGCTTGCTATGATTTCAGATCAAAAGGTGGTGCAATATTATTTTTGAATTATCTTAATACATGAAATCTGAACATTGGAATGATTTATGGAAATAAATCATCTGACTCGGCACTAACAGATTTTTGAGTCTCATCTTCCAGCCATTTATTTTTAAGCTCTCTGAATAGCCTCTACTCTGCTGAAACCAACAACTCACTTCTGAAGCCAGTGAGCTGTCTACTTATAAATACTGAATCAACCAGCAAATCACACTTAATTAGACTTTGTTCATTCCACTTAGCTTTTAAGATGGTAACATGCCTTTTAAACTACACAAACCATGGTAATCTAAATAGGACGAGAGCTGATAAAATCCTAATTAAATGTAGTCCAGGGCTAATGTTTGCCGCCTGCTTCTGCCAAACCTGAAGGAACCCTTGAAAATAATGTCTGCCCCAGGGGGTTGTGTTCAGACCCTGGTACATTTTGGGGGAAGTAGAGCCCAATAAGCACAGTTGCTTTTGAGAAATTTTTGAATTTCTCAAATTCAGGGCAGGCCTGACAGTGGCCTGCCCTGTGTTATTACTCATTACCCCCCTGTCTGGGGAACACTCTGGCTTAATCACAGTTGAACGCAAACAATAATTTCCAGGTACATTAATACTATTGGTATTTCTTTGGTCAAGAGAGTAGATATAGAAAAAGTGCATATGGAGCAGTGCAATTGTTAAAAATGAAGCTTTAGAAATAGGCAGAGATTGGTAGGATTTCTGTCCCTGCTTCATACTAGGTATGGGACTTAGTATAATTTGCAGTCCCTAAGCCTTGGTTTCTTTAATTGTAAATTGGGTTTAATATACTGAACTTATTTTATGTCATTATTATGAAAATTCAATATCATGCATATAAAGGGTACAGACCTGTGCCTAACATATGGTAAAAACTCTATAATTATCTACATATTATTATGTATTATATATTCATATCCATGCAAAGTTGAGAGGGTAGAGAAAGAATTCCTCTAGCGGCAACATTTCTTAGTAGTGCTATTTTACCACTGGAGAATTTTCCTAGGTTTAAGTAACTAACATTTAATGATACTGAGCAATATGCAGACATATGTAAATACTGAATGTCTATAGGCAGATACACATTCCTGTGACCTAGTTTATTTGAGTTCAGTTCAGTCATTCAGTCGTGTCCGATTCTTTGCGACCCCATGACTTGCAGCTCGCCAGGCCTCCCTGTCCATCACCAACTTCAGGAGTTCACTCAGATTCACGTCCATCGAGTCAGTGATGCCATCCAGCCATCTCATCCTCTGTCGTCCCCTTCTCCTCCTGCCCCCAATCCCTCCCAGCATCAGAGTCTTTTAATAAAGGGTTTAAAACTTATGTACTCTGGTAATTTATTTTATTTTATTTTTTGGAGCAGAGAAGGGTTTATTGCAGGGCCAAGCAAAGAGAATGAGTGGTTGTACTCAAAAAACCTGACCCTAACCCTAACCCTAAGGATTTTAGAGACAAAGTCATAAAATGGGTATTTGCCTCTTGAAAATAATTTAATTAGGATATATAAACATTTTCTTGACTTGAACTCACCCCCCAATTACAAAATTTATATTAATAAGAGGTTTCCTTTTCTTGGTAAGAGGAAGCAAAGAGATACTTAATTAGATACATATTTTGATTATATAGTAAATTCTGATCTCATAAATATTAAAATACAGAGAGAAACTTACAATTAAGAAAATATGGTAAAGATATTTTTATTATTATATATGTATATTATTTTTACTATGTAAAGATAACCATTATTAACCATTGAAATACAGTTTCTAAATTCTTTAAAATATGTGTATGTAGTACACATACATTTGCGTGCATGTGTGCTCAAGTCATGTCCGACTCTTTGTGACCCCATGGACTGTAGCCTGCCAGGCTCCTCTGTCCATGGAATTTTCCAGGCAAGGATACTGGAGTGGGTTGTCATTTCTTACATATACACATGCACACATGTATATGCACAGCTTAATTTTATTTTATAAAAACTTGGACTTCTCTGGTGGTTCAGATCATAAAGAATCTGCCTGCAATGTGGGAGACCTGGGTTCACTCCGTGGATTGGGAAGATCCCCTGGAGAAGGGAATGGCTACCCACTCCAGTATTCTTGCCTGGAGAAGTCTATGGGTAGAGGAGCCTGGTGGGCTACAGTCCCTTGGCTTGCAAAGACTCAGACATGACTCAGCGACTAACACACACACACACACACACACACACACACACAGGATGTCTGCTTAGAAATAATAAATGTGTTTAGTATATATAAATATGTGTCATAAATATCATTCTGCAACTAAGAGAAAATAATTCTGTAACTTGCTTTTACCACAAAATATTGTAGACTTTTTAAAATTTGTTTTTATTGGTGTTTAGTTGATTTACAGTGTTGTATTAGTTTCTGCTGTATGGCAAAGTGAATCAGTTATACATATATCCACTCTTTTTAGATTCTATTCCCATATAAGTCACTTCAGAGTATGGAGTAAAGTTCCTTGTATACAATAGATTCTTGTTAGTTACCTATTTCATATATAGCAGTGTGTATATGTGAGTCCCAATCTCCCAATTTATTCTTTGCCCCACTTTCCCCTTGGTAACCATAAGCTTCTTTTCTTTTACATCTGTGACTCTTTTTCTGTTTTGTAAATAGGTTCATCTGTACCATTATTTTAGGTTCCACATGTAAGTGATAACATATGTTAGTTGTCTTTCTCTGACTTACTGCACTCAGTATGATAATCTCTAGGCCCATCCATGTTGCAAATTGCATCATTTTGTTCTTTTTTATGGCTTAGATTCCATTGGATGTATGTACCACATCTTCTTTATCCATTCCTCTGTCAATGGACATTTAGGTTGTTCCCATGTCCTGGCTATTGTAAACAGTTTTGCAGTAAATATTAGGCTACATGAATCTTTTCCAAGTATGGTTGTCTCCATATATATGCCCAGAAATGCAATTTCTGGATCATATGGTAGCTCTGTTTTTGTTTTTCTAGGAACTTCCATACTATTCTCCATAGTGGCTGTACCAATTTACATTCATACCAACAGTATAGGAGTGTTCCTTTTTCTCCACACTGTGTCTAGCTTTTATTGTTTGTAGATTCTTTGATGATGGCTATTCTGATTGGAGTGAGGTGATACCTCATTGCATTTTGATTTACATTTCTGTAATAATGAATGATGTTAAGCATCTTTTCATGTGTCTCTTGGCCATCTGTATGTCTTCTTTGGAGAAATGTCAATTTAGATCTTCTGCTCGTTTTTTGATTGGGTTTTTTTTTTTTTTTTTTTTTATTTAGCTGCATAAGCTATTTGTGTATTTTGGAGATTAATCCCTTGTCAGTTGCTTTGTTTGTGAATATTTTCTCCCATTCATAATAGACTTTTTTATTCATCATAGACTTATCAATGACTTTTACAATGAAAAACAGAAGCTAATCCATACTTGAGGCCTTCACAACAGTCTAGAAAGCTATGTCGTGGCTCCTTGGAATCCAAACCAAAAAGAGGAAGTTTTAGGTTAGCATCACTAACTACTGCACACTGTTCAGCTCAGTTCAGTTCAGTCCAGTCACTTAGTTGTGTCTAGCTCTTTGTGACCCCATGGACTGCAGCATGTCAGACTTCCCTGTCCATCACCAACTCCTGGAGCCTACTCAAACTCACATCCATCACATTGGTGATGCCATCTAACCATCTCATCCTCTGTCGTCCCCTTCTTCTCCTGCCTTCAATCTTTCCCAGTATCGGGGTCTTCTCCAATGAGTAAGTTCTTTGCATCAGGTTGCCAAAGTATTGGAGTTTCAGCTTCAGCATCAGTCCTTCCAATGAATATTCAGGATTGATTTCCTTTAGGATGGACTTGTTGGATCTCCTTGCAGTCCAAGGGACTCTCAAGAATCTTCTCCAACACCACAGTTCAAAAGCATCAATTCTTTGGTGCTCAGCTTTCTTTATAGTCCAACTTTCATATCCATAGATGACTACTAGAAAAACCATAACTTTGACTAGATGGACCTTTGTTGAACTAATGACTCTGCTTTTAATATTCTGTCTATGTTGGTCATCACTTTTCTTCCAGGGAACAACCGTCTTTTAATTTCATGGCTACAGTCACCATCTACAGTGATTTTGGAGCCCCTCTCCCAAAAAAGTCTGGCACTGTTTCCATTGTTTCCCCATCTATTTGCCATGAGGTATTGGGACCAGATGCCATGATCATAGTTTTCTGAATCTTGAGCTTTAAGCCAACTTTTTCACTCTCTTCTTTCACTTTCATCAAGAGGCTCTTTAGTTCCTCTTTGTTTTCTGCCATAAGGGTGGTGTCATCTGCATATCTGAGGTTATTAATAATTCTCCCGGAAATCTTGACTCCAGCTTATGCTTCATCCAGCCTGGCATGTCACATGATGTATTCTGCATATAAGTTAAATAAACAAGGTGACAATATACAGCCTTGACGTACTCCTTTCTGAATTTAGAACCAGTTTGTTGTTCCATGTCCAGTTGTAACTGTTGCTTCTTGGCCTGCATACAGATTTCTCAGGAGGCAGGTCAGGTAGTCTAGTATTCCCATCTCTTTAAGAATTTTATACAGTTTGTTGTTATCCGCACAGTCAAAGGCGTTGGCATATTTAATAAAGCAAAAGGAGATGTTTTTCTGGAGCTCTCTTGCTTTTTCGATGACCCAGTGGATGTTTGCAATTTGATCTCTGGTTTCTCTGCCTTTCTAAACCAGCTTGAACATCTGGACATTCATGGTTCATGATCTGTTAAAGCCTCACTTGGAGAATTTTGAGCATTACTTTGCTAGTGTGTAAGATTAGTGCAATTGTATGGTAGTTTAAACATTCTTTGGCATTGCCTTTCTTTGTGATTGGAATGAAAACTGACCTTTTCCAATCCTATGGCCACTGCTGAGTTTTCCAAATTTGCTGGCATCTTGAGTACAACACTTTCACAGCATCATCTTTTAGGATTTGAAATAGCTCAACTGGAATTCCATCACCTCCATTAGCTTTGTTCATAGTGATGCTTCCTAAGGCAAACTTGACTTTGCATTCCAGGATGTCTGGCTCTAGGTGAGTGGTCACACCATCGTGGTTATCTGGGTCATGAAGATATTTTTTTGTATAGTTCTGTATATTCTTGCCACCTCTTCTTAGTATCTTCTGCTTCTGTTAGGTCCATACCATTTCTGTCCTTTATTATGCCCATCTTTGCGTAAAATTTTCCCTTGGTATCTCTAATTTTCTTGGGGAGATCTCTAGTCTTTCCCATACTGTTGTTTTCCTCTATTTCTTTGTATTGATCACTGAGGAAGGCATTGATTTTTTTTTAATTTGTTTTTATTTTTATTGGGCTTTTTGGGCTCTAAAATCACTGCAGATGGTGATTGCAGCCATGAAATTAAAAGAGGCTTACTTCTTGGAAGGAAAGTTATGACCAACCTAGACAGCATATTAAAAAGCAGAGACATTACTTTGTCCACAAAGGTCTGTCTCATCAAGGCTATGGTTTTTCTGGTAGTCATGTATGGATGTGAGAGTTGGACTATAAAGAAAGCTGAGCACTGAAGAATTGATGGTTTTGAACTGTGGCGTTGGAGAAGACTCTTGAGAGTCCCTTAGACTGCAAGGAGATCCAACTGGTCCATCCTAAAGCAGATAAGTCCTGGGTGTTCATTGGAAGGACCCATGTTGAAGCTGAAACTCTAGTACTTTGGCCACATGATGCAAAGAGCTGACTCATTTGAAAAGTCCCTTATGCTGGGAAAGATTGAGGGCAGGAGAAGGGGACAACAGAAGATGAGATGGTTAGATGGCATCACCTACTCAATGGACTTGGGTTTGGGTAGACTCCAGCAGTTGGTAATGGACAGGGAGGCCTGGCGTGCTGCGGTTCATGTGGTTGAAGAGTCAGATGCGACTGAGTGACTGAACTGAACTGAGGGGATGGGATGGGGAATACCTCTGTAAGTTATGTCCCACTAGGAAGATGTACATTCTAACTCCTGGGATAGCTTTCTGAGCTGCTGAGGAAGGCTTTCTGATCTCTCCTGGCTATTCTTTGGAACTCTGCATTCAGATGGGTATATCTTTCCTTTTCTCCTTTGTCTTTAGCTTCTGTTCTTTTCTTAGCTATTTGTAAGGCCTCCTCAGACATCCATTTTGCCTTTTTGCATTTCTTTTTCTTGGGGATGGTCTTGATCACTTCCTCCTATACAATGTCATGAACCTCCACCCGTAGTTCTTCATGCACTTTATCAGTTCTAATCCCTTGAATCTATTTGTCACTTCCAATGTATAATTGTAAGGGATTTATTTAAGTCCTACCTGAACGGTCTAGTGGTTTTCCTTACTTTCTTCAATTTAAGTCTGAATTTCGCAATAAGGTATTCATGATCTGAGCCACAGTCAGCTCCTAGTCTTGTTATTGCTGACTGTATAGAGCTTCTCCATCTTTGGCTGCAAAGAATATGATCAATCTGATTTTGGTATTGAACATCTGGTGACGTCCATGTGTAGAGTCATCTCTTGTGTTGTTAGACGATGGTGTTTGCTATGACCAGTGCATTCTCTTGGCAAAACTCTGTTAGCCTTTGCCCTGCTTAATTCTAGGCCAAATTTGCCTATTACTCCAGGTATCTCTTGACTTCCTACTTTTGCATTCCAGTCCCCTATAATGAAGAGGACATCTTTTTTGGGGTGTTAGTTCTAGAAGGTCTTGTAAGTCTTCATAGAACTGTCCAACTTCAGCTTCTTCAACATTACTGGATGGGGCATAGACTTGGATTATTGTGATATTGAGTGGTTTGCCTTGAAAACAGAGATCTTTCTGTCATTTTTGAGATTGCATCCATGTACTGCATTTTGGACTCTTTTGTTGACTCTGAGGGTTACTCCATTTCTTCTAAGGGATTCTTGCCCACAGTAGTAGATATAATGGTCATCTGAGTTAAATTCATCCATTCTAGTCCATTTTAGTTCACTGATTCCTAAAATGTCAGTGTTCACTCTTGCTATCTCCTATTTCACCACTTCCAATTTACCTTGATTCATGGACCTAACATTCCAGGTTCCTATGCAGTATTATTCTTTACAGCATCAGACTTTACTTCCATTACCAGTCACATCTGCAACTGGGTGTTGATTTTGCTTTGACTCTGTCTTCATTCTTTCTAGAGTTATTTCTCTGCTCTCTTCCAGTGGCATAATGGGCACCTACCAACCTGTGGAGTTCATCTTTCCATTTCCTATCTTTTTGCCTTTTTATACTGTTCATGGGATTCTCAAGGCAAGAATACTGAAGTAGGTTGCCATTCTATTCTCCAGTGGACCACGTTTTGTCTGACTGCACGCTGTAACAACCCAGTTGTAAAAGTTGCTGCTGATTGGTCTATTATATATGTATACAATGATTGATTCTACCATTCTCCTACTGATATTGTTCAGTGGTTTGAAATCTTTATTATCATGAAGTCTTTTGAGAATATGATAATATTAATAGTTCTGGACCCTTTTAAGCTTCCAAGGTGTGCATACACCTTCTGGGACTTTATGATCTTCCCTAGAGTTCACCTTTTTAACCCCATTTCCTATTATTTGTTGTTGTTGTTGTTCAATCACTCAGTCGTGTCCAACTCTTTGAAACTCTATGGACTTCAGCATTCCAGGCATCCCTGTCCTTTACTCTCTCCCAGAATTTGCTCAAACTCATGTCCATTGAGTCAATAATGCCATCCAACCATCTCATCTTCTGTTGCCCACTTCTCCTCCTGCCCTCAATCTCCTGGCATCAGGGTCTTTTCCTAGAACCATGACCAGTTAAAATCCTTGGAGCCCTCAAACTCTGCAAAAATTGCTATATTTAATCACACATAAAACAATAAAACTGTAAAACACAATTCTTTAATATACATTGAAATTAAAATATCTTTGTTCTAGATAATATGATTGCAAAATTTTGAATGCACTCATTGAAATAGAATGAAGTTATTTTATGAGGATTCCTTCTCTGCTAAGTCTAAAATATGTGCTTCGTCTATCTGTTCGTTCATATAAAAGTAAACTTCACCTGTGAACTAGAAAGTGAGCTGCTAAGTAAATTTAATATCAGGCTTACAAATCAGTATATACTCTGCTACTCTGGGGTATAACTTCCAAATTTTCTTGTAATACAACATGTATTTGAAAGTATTATAGCCAATAATACCTAACATTTATGAGGACTCAGTGTGTTCTAGGATCTTTATTAAGCACTTTGCCTGTCTTATCCTATTTGGTACCCACAATATTCCCAAGCTAGAATCAAGATTGCCAAGGGAAATATCAACAACCTCAGATATGCAGATTATACCACCCTAATGGCAGAAAGTGAAGAGGAACCAAAGAGCCTCTTGATGAAGGTGAAAGAGGTGCATGAAAAAGCTGGCTAAAGCTCAGCATTCAAAAAATGAAAATCCTGGCATCTGGTCTTATCACTTCATGGCAAGTAGATGGGGAAACAATGGAGACAGTGACAGACTTTATTTTCTTGGGCTCCAAAATCACTGTGGATGGTGATTGCAACCGTGAAATTAAGAGACACTTGCTCCTTGGGAGAAAAACTGTGGGAAATCTAGACAATGTATTAAAAAGCAGAGAAATCAGTTTGCATAAAAAGGTCCCTATAGTCAAAGCTATGGTTTTTCCAGTAGTCATGTAGGGATATGAGAGCTGAACCATAAAAAAGGCTGAGTGCTGAATAATTGGTGCTTTGGAATTGTGGTGCTGGAGAAGACTCTTGAAAGCCACTTGAACAGCAAAGACATCAAACCAGTCAATCCTAAAGGAAATGAATCCTGAATATTCACTGAAAGAACTGATGCTGAAGCTGAAGCTCCAAATAGTTTGGCCACCTGATGCGAAGAGCTGGCTCATTGGAACAAACCCTGATGCTGGGAAAGATTGAGGGCAGGAGGAGATGGAGGTGACAGAGGATGAGATGATTGGATGGCATCACTGAATCAATGAACATGAGTTTGAACAAGCTCTGCATGACGGTGAAGGACAGGGAAGTCTAGAGTGCCATACTCCATAGGTATGGAAAGATTTGGACATGAATAATGATATTCCCAGGAGATTAATGGTTTTATCAACCCAGTTTTATAGATAAGGGAAATTAATTTTATAAGTGAATTGGCTAATGTTACACATCCATAAGGGCTTCCCATTGGTGCTAGTGGTAATGCAGCCTGCCCATGCAGGAGGCATGAAGTGACGTGGGTTTGATTCCTGAGCTGGGAAGATCCCCTGGAAGAGGGAATGTCAACCCACTCCAATATTCTTACCTGGAGAATCCCATGGACAGAGGAGCCTGGTGGGCTATAGTCCATAGGGTCACAAAGAGTTGGACATGACTGAGGTGACTGAGCACTCATGCATGCACACATCCATAAAGTTCTGGAGTCAGAAAACAAACCTACTACTGCCATGTTTATGGCCTGCCTTCTACCCATTCTATAGATTGGCAGTTGCAGATGATAGCAGTATTGAATGTCTTATTTGAGATTTAGTTATCCTGTTAGCTTCTGTTCATATGACCTTAACTTTATAGATCAAAACAAATACATAAACAACATCAAAATAGAAAAATAAGTGCCCAAATTTGTATTCTTGCTGTTTAGTTCAGAGGTGTATAAAAGCAGTTTTCAGAAGATATCTGTTTATACTTAAGGAATATCAAATCTCCAAAGTAACTTTCTTACTCAATTTTTATGTTAGGAAATGTGAAGTTTCTGGAGGAATGTTACCCACTGGGTGGCCTGGTGGGCTAGCCAGAGAACCCACCTCACATGGTGTTTCTTGCACCCTCTTTGTGGGTTTCTTTCCATGGAATGGTGAGTGGTGATACACTCCAGTATGTGCTTGCACTTCTCATATTAATGTATCTTCCTATGCATCATTTCTTTTTCTTTTTTTAACCTATCATTTTTTCTGTAGTTTCTCTTTTAAAAATACTTATTCATTTATTTTTGGCTGTGCCAGGTCTTCATTGCTTTGTGCAGGCTTTCTCTAGTTGAGACAAGCTGGGGCCACTCGCAAGTTGTGGTGCAAGGGCATCTCATTGTGGTGGCTTCTCTTGTTGTAAAGCACTGGCTCCAGGTGCAGGGGCTTCAGTAGTTGTGGTGTGGACTCTATAGTTGTGGTGCACAGGCTTGGTTGCCTCGTGACATGTGGGATCTTCCCAGGCCAGGGACTGAACCAGTGTCCCTTGCATACAAGGCGAATTCTTAACACTGAACCATCAGGGAAGCCCTTTCTGAGTTTCTGACAGTTGGCTCTTTACAGTCATGCTCTATTCTGCTGCTTCTTTTCTTTCACCCCAATGTGTTCAGACCAGTCTCAGGCATCTATTAGAAACACACCATGCTTATTTCGGCCTTTCCCTGCCCTGCCCTTCTATCTATTCCCTTTGCCCAGAATGCCATTCCTGTTCTATTCTATTATAATCCGTCTATTTTTCTAAGTCAGCTAAAGTCTAGTAAGGTCATTTCATTTGGGAGAAGCCTCAGTGTAGCTCTGAGACACTGAATGGAGACCTTTTAGCTTTCGTTGATCTTCCTCTCAGGAGCTTGTGGAACACAATTAAATTCTCAGTTCCTCTGAGTTTATTGCTCTCTTGTTTCATATGTGAATGTGCTTTTCCTGAGAAGATGGCAAAAAATTTAAGGCAGGAACTATGTCTTAGATTCCCACTTAACATGGTTAGAATCTCCCACAGTTTTACTCAATGAAGCATTTATGTGCTATGGTCTGAATGTTTGTGTTCCCAGAGTTTGTATGTTGAATTCCTAACCACCAAGAGATGGTAGGTGGGGACTCTGGGGAGTGGTCAGGTTATGATGGTAGGCCCTGAGGAATGGGATCAGTCCTCCATCTTCAGAGAGACTTCTAGTTCCTTCTGCCACATGAAGATGCAAAAGAAGTCTGCATCCTGGAAGAAGGCCCTTGCATGACCATGCTTGCAATTCCCTCTCTCAGGTGTTGCTCCAGAATGCAATGTAGGTCCACTGTAGGACCAGAAGCCATGGCCTTTTCTTGAAATTTGGAATCTTCTGGGACAAACTGTAATAAGGAGAAAATGATAAAATAAAACACTATAACCATCAAATTTATTAAATATGTATAAATAAGATATAACCAAAGTGTTCTCGGGCTTTCCTGATAGCTCAGTTGGTAAAGAATCCACCTGCAATGCAGGAGACCCCAGTTCGATTCCTGGGTTGGAAAGATTCACTGGAGAAGGGATAGGCTACCCACTCCAGTGTTCTTGGGCTTTCCTGTGGCTCAGCTGGTAAAGAATCTATCTGCAATGTGGCAGACCTGGATTCAATCCCTGGGTTTGAAAGATCCCCTGGAGAAGGGAAAGGTTACCCACTCCAGTTTTCTGGCCTGGAGAAACCCATGGACTGTATACTCCATGGGGTTACCATAAAAAATGCTGAGAAAATAAGAGAAGCTAAAGGAAAAGGAAAGATATACCCATCTGAATGCAGAGTTCCAAAGAATAGCAAGGAGAGATGAGAAATCCTTTCTCAGTGATCAATGCAAAAAAATAGAGGAAAACAATAGAATGGCAAAAATTGAGATCTCTTCAAGAAAATTAGAGATACCTAGGGAACATTTCCGGAGACGGCGATGGCACCCTACTCCAGTACTCTTGCCTAGAAAATCTCATGGACGGAGGAGCCTGGTAGACTGCAGTCCATGGGGTCGTGAAGAGTCGGACACAACTGAGTGACTTCACTTTCACTTTTCACTTTCATGCATTGGAGAAGGAAATGGCAACCCACTCCAGTGTTCTTGCCTGGAGAATCCCAGGGATGGGGGAGCCTGGTGGGTTGCTGTCTATGGGGTCGCACAGAGTCGGACACGACTGAAGCGACTTAGTAGCAGCAGCAGCAGCAGGGAACATTTCATGCAAAGATGGGCTCACTAAAGGACAGAAATGGTATGGACCTAACAGAAGCAGAAGATATTAAGAAGAGGTGGCAAGAATACACAGAAGAACTATAAAAAAAGATCTTCATGACCCAGATAACCATGATGGTGTGATCACTCACCTAGAGCTAGACATCCTGGGGTCTGAAGTCAGGTGTGCCTTAGGAAGCATTCCTACAAACAAAGTTAGGGATGATGATGGAATTCCAGCCAAGCTATTTCAAGTCCTAAAAGATGATGCTGTGAAAGTGCTGCACTCAATATGCCAGCAAATTTGGAAAACTCATCAGTGGCCACAGGACTGGAAAAGGTCAGTTTTCATTCCAATCCCAGAGAAAGGAAATGCCAAAGAACGTTCAAACTACTGCACAATTGCACTCATCTCACACGCTAGCAAAGTAATGCTGGAAATTCTCCAAGCGAGGCTTCAGCATATGTGAACCAAGAACTTCCAGATGTTCAAGCTGGATTTAGCAATGGCAGAGGAACCAGAGATCAAATTGCCATCACCCATTGGATCATCGAGAAAGCAAGAGAGTTCCAGAAAAACATTTCCTTCTGCTTTATTGACTACATTAAAGCCTTTGACTGTGTGGATCACAACAAATGTGGAAAATTCTTAAAGAGATGGGAATACCAGACCACCTTCCCTGCCTCCTGAGAAATCTGTATGCATGTCAAGAAGCAACAGTTAGAACTGGACATGGAACAACAGACTGGTTCCAAATTGGAAAAGGAGTATGTCAAGGCTGTAGATCGTCACCCTGCTTATTTATCTTATGTACAGAGTACATCATGCAACATGCCAGGCTGGATGAAGCACAAGCTGGAATCAAGATTTCTGGGAGAAATATCAATAACCTCAGATATTCAGATGACACCACCCTTATGGCAGAAAGCAAAGAGGAACTGAAGAGCCTCTTGATGAAAGTGAAAGAAGAGAGTGAAAAAGCTGGCTTAAAACTCAACAGTCGCCAGTCCAGGTTCAATGCACAATACTGGATGCTTGGGGCTGGTGCACTGGGACAACCCAGAGGGATGGTATGGGGAGGGAGGAGGGAGGAGGGTTCAGGATGGGGAACACATGTATACTGTGGTGGATTCATTTCTATATGTGGCAAAACCAATACAATAATGTAAAGTTAAAAAATAAAATTAAAAAAAAAAAAGCAACATTCAAAAAACAAAGATCATGGCATCTGGTCCCATCACTTCATGGCAAATAGATGGGGAAACAATGGAAATGGTGAGAGAATTTAGTTTTGGGGGCTCCAAAATCACTGCAGATGGTGATGAAATTAAAAGATGCTTGCTCCTTGGAAGAAAGCTGTGACCAACCTAGACAGTATATTAAAAAGTAGAGAGATTACTTTGCTGACAAAGACCTGTCTAGTCAAAGATATGGTTTTTCAAGTATTCATGTATGGATATGAGATTTGGACCATAAAGAAGGCTAAGCACTGAAGAATTGATGCTTTTGACCTGTGGTGTTGGAGAAGACTATTGAGATTCCCTTGGATTGCAAGGAGATCCAGCCATTCAATCTTAAAGGAAATCAATCCTGAGTATTCATTGGAAGGACTGATGCTGAAGCTGAAGCTCCAATACCTTGGCCACCTGATGTGAAGAGCTGACTCATTGGAACAGACCCTGATGCTGGGAAAGATTGAGGGCAGGAGGAGAAGGGGACAACAGAGGATGAAATGATTGGATGGCATCACTGAATCAATGGATATGAGTTTGAGCAATCTCTGGGAGATGGTGAAGGACAGGGAAGCCTAGAGTGCTGCCGTCCATGGGGTCATGAAGAGTCGGACATGACTGAGTGATTGAATTGAACTGAAGGTCTTATCTGTTTCTTTGGAAGCTTACAATTTAATGGATGTTCCAATAACTTATGAAACAGGATTTGTCTTAAATATTTCAGAGAAGAGATGGTATTTGAGCTGGGCCTAGAAGAATCAGAAGGCAGTGGTTGACAATAAGAACCAGAAGAGAGCAAAGGAAAATGTTTTAGCTTTAACTTTTCAGTTCACCCATAATTCTGTCCATTTCTGTTTTGTCTAATATCCTAGGTAATACACCTCTTTCCTTTTTCTTTCTTTAGCTAAATCCTCATTTGTTAAATCTGCTCTAACCCAGGAGCTCAGAGTCACCCAGGGTGCTCATTAAGATGCAGACTCCCAGGCTTCACCATAGAGCTACTGAGATAGAACCTGTCTGTAGGGGTGGGACCCAGGCATTGATTTTCATAACAAGCAGAGACTTATAGGTAGTGAGAGGTTTAAGCTGCTTCTACCTTTGGAACTCCTGGCATATTCAAATGGAAGAAATGCCACAACAGTGGAGGCCAGATATGTGACTTTTAATGTTTCTATTAAGCAAATTAATTTTAACACATTTTCAAAATAGAATGTATGTATGTGCTCAGTTGGTGGTAGCACAAAAAAAATTTCGTAAATGTGGTGCTTTGAGGCAGGTGGAAATCCAAGCCCCCACCCCCTCCCCATTAGTCCTATTAACAGATTCCTCAGGGGCACCAGGGGATGATGGAGAGGCTCTATACGGTTAACGAAAACAAAACCTGGATGAAATGTGGCTCAGATCATGAGCTCCTTACTGGAAAATTCAAACTTAAATTGAAGAAAGTAGGAAAAACCACTAGGCCATTCAAGTATGACCTAAATCAATTTCCTTATGATCATACAGTGGAGGTGACCAATAGATTTAAGGGATTAGATCTGGTAGATGCAGTGCCTGAAGAACTATGAATGGAGGCTCTTAACATTATACAGGAGGCAGTGACAAAAACCATCCCAAAGAAAAGGAATGCAAGAAAGCAAAGTGGCTGTCAGAGGAGGAGGCTTTTATAAATACCTGAGGAAAGAAGAGAAGCAAAAGCAAGGAAGAAAGAGAAAGAGGTACCCAACCAAATGCAGAGTTCCAGAGAATAGCAAGGAGAGACAAGATGGTCTTCTTAAATGACAATCCAAAGAAAAAGAGGAAAACAATGGAATGGGAAAGACTAGAGATCTCTTCAAGAAAATTGAAAACACCAAGGGAACATTTCATGCAAGGATGGGCATGAAAAAGGACAGAAATGGTAAGGACCTGACAGAAGCAGAAGAGATTAAGAAGAGGTGGCAAGAGTACACAGAAGAACTATACAAAAAAAGTCTTAATGACCCAGATAGCCATGATGGTGTGGATGCTGTGGTCACTCAGCTACAGCAAGACATCCTGGAGTGTGAAGTCAAGTGGGCCTGGAAAAGGTCAGTTTTCATTCCAGTATCAAAGAAGGGCAATACCAAAGAATGTTCAAACTACCACACAATTGCATTCATTTCACATGCTAGTAAGGTAATGCTCCAAATCCTTCAAGCTAGGCTTCAATAGTAGGTGAACTGAGAACTTCCAGATGTACAAGCTGAATTTACAAAAGGAAGATGAACTAGAGATCAAATTGCCTACATTGTTGGATTAAAGAAAAAGCAAGGGAATTACAGAAAGACATCTACTTCTGCTTCATTGACTACACTAAAGCCTTTCACTATGTGGATCACAACAACTTGTGAATACACAGGTTGTAAAATTCTTAAAGAGATAGGAATACCAGACCACTTTACCTGCCTCCTGAGAAATCTGTATGCAGGTCAAGAAGCAACAGTTAGAACCAGAAATGGAACAATGGACTGGATCAAAATTGGGAAAGTAGTACATCAAGACTGTATATCATCACCCTGCTTTTTGCACCCTGCTTTTTAAATTTATATGCAGAGTACATCATGTGACATGCTGGGCTGGATGAAGCACAAGCTGGAATCAAGATTGCTGGGAGAAGTATCAACAATTTTAGACATGCAGATAACACCACCCTTATGGCAGAAAGCAAAGAGGAACCGAAGAGCCTTTTGATTAAGGTGAAAGAGGAGAGTGAAAAATTTGCCTTAAAAATCAACATTCAGAAAGCGAAGATCATGGCATCTGGTCCCATCACTTCATGTCAAATAGATGGGGAAACAATGGAAACAGTGATAGAGTTTATTTTCTTGGGCTCCAAAATCACTGTGGATGATGACTGCAGCCATGAAATTAAAAGATGCTTGCTCCTTGGAAGAAAAGCTATGACAAACCTACACAGCATATTGAAAAGCAGAGACATCACTTTGCCAACAAAGGTCTGTATGGTCAAAGCTATGGTTTTCCCAGTAGTCATGTATGGATGTGAGAGTTGGACCATAAAGAAGGCTGAGCGCCAAAGAATTGTTGCTTTCAAGCTATGGTGCTGGAGAAGACTCTTGAGAGTCCCTTAGACAGCAAGGAGATCAAACCAGTCAATCCCAAAGGAAATCAACCTTACTATTCATTGGAATTACTGATGCTGAAGCTGAAGCTCCAGTACTTTGGCCACCTGATGAAAAGAGCTGACTCATTGGACAAGACTCTGATGCTGGGAAAAATTGAAGAGGAGAAGAATATGACAGAGGATGAGATGGTTGGATGGCATCACTGACTCAATGGTCATGAGTTTGAGAAAACTCCAGGAGATGGTGAAGGACAGGGAAGCCTGGCCTGCTGCCTTCCATAGGGTTGAAAAGGGTTGGACATGACTTAACAACTCAACAACAACAACATATACATACATAACCTCTCTTTCTTTCTCACACACAAACATAGTAATAGAATCACAAAACTTTATGACTTAGGATTTTTTCAGGGTATATATCTGGTAGTGGGACTGCTGGGTCATATGGTCGTTCTATTTTTAGTTTTTAAGGAACCTCCATACTGTTCTCCACAGTGGCTGTATTATTTTACATGCCCACCAACAATGGAAGAGGGTTGCCTTTTCTCTACTCCCTCTCCAGCATTTATTGTTTGTGGATTCACATGCACCCCAATGTTCATTGCAGCACTCTTTACAATAGCCAGGACATGGAAGAAACCTAAATGTCCGTCAACAGGTGAATGGATAAAGAAGATGTAGTACATATATATGACAGAATATTACTCAGCCATAAAAAATAATGAAATTGGGTGATTTCTAGAGATGTAGATGGACTAGAGACTATCATACAGATGAAGTCAGAAGAGTAAAACAAATATTGTATATTAACACATATATGTGGAATCTAGAAAAATAGTACATATTAACCTATTTGTAGCATAGAAATAGAGATGCAGTCATAGAGAACAGACATTTGGACATGGTGAGAGGAAGAAGGGTGGGATGAGTTTGGAGACTGGGGTTGACATATATACACTACTATGTGTAAAATTGATAGCTAGTAAAATAAAACCTGGGGCTTCCCTGTTTGCTCAGATGGTAAAGAATCTGCCTGCAACACAGAAGACCTGGGTTCCATACCTGGGTTGGGAAAAGCCCCTGGAGAAGGGAATGGCAACCCACTCTGGTATTCCTGCCTAGAGAATTGCATGAACAGAGGAGCCTGGCAGGCTATAATCCATGGGGGTCAACAAAGAGTCAGACGTGACTGAGTGACTAACACACACACACACACACACACACACACATACACACACAATAGAACCTGCAGTATAGCACAGGGAAATCATTTCAGTGATCTGTGGTGACCTAAATGGGTGGGATGGGGTGGGAGGGAGGTCGAAGAGGGAGGGGAAATGTGTATATGTATAGCTGATTCACTTTGCTGTACAGTAGAAGCTAATACACGGAGAAGGCAATGGCACCCCACTCCAGTACTCTTGCCTGGAAAATCTCATGGATGGAGGAGGCTGGTAGGCTGCAGTCCATGGGGTCGCTAGAGTTGGACACGACTAAGCGACTTCACTTTCATGCATTGGAGAAGAAAATGGCAACCCACTCCAGTGTTCTTGCCTGGAGAATCCCAGGGACGGGGGAGCCTGGTGGGCTGCCATCTATGGGGTCGCACAGAGTCAGACACGACTGAAGCAACTTAGCAGCAGCAGCAGCAGCAGCAGAAGCTAATACAAAATTGTGAAGCAACTATACCTACATTAAAACAACAACAACAACAAATTTTGTGGCTAAATGGATTTTTGAGATCATGTGTCTCCAAATGAGAAGATGCTGAGGATGCACGTGTGCCTAATAAATAGACTTACTGAATTGGAAACTACACTTCTCCAGGTGCTTAATATGCCCTGTCTCTGTAGGATTGATTATAAATGGAACAGCCTCCCAGAATGTTTCTCACAGTTTAGGTTACAAGTTTTCCTCATTACAAACACTTCAGAATGTTTTCTGCAGAATCATTTCCGCTAGACACCTGTCAGGCGGCGGTGAGAGGTGGTGGGGCCCAGGAGTTCTTCAATGGATCAAGATTTTCCTAAGTGGGTGTCATTACTCTCCTTTGTGAAGAGAATGGTTATCTCTGTCATGAATTAAGAACATAGGCAGATTTATAGGGAGAGTTTGGCAATTTTTGTACAGCACTGCTTCACATTATATTAAACTTTCATTTGCTATGGTTTGTATACTAGTATATGCATGAGTGCTCAGTTGCTAAGTCCTGTCCAACTCTTTGTGACCCCATGGAGTATAGCCCACCAGGCTCCTCCATCCATGGGATTTCCCAGGCAAGAATACTGGAGTGAGTTGCCATTTCCTTCTCCAGGGGATCATCCTGACCCAGGGATCGAACTCAGGTCTCCTGCCTTACAGGAACATTTTTTACCACTAAGCCACATGGAAAGCCCTGTATACTAATAGTTATGTCTAATTTTTATCCTTTATGTGATCTTTCTGTGCTCATATCTCTAGAATAGTGAGCTCAACTAAGAGGCAACAGTATTGCCTCCCATGGGACTTCTTTACCACTAGGGACATGTGGAACAGCCCCCAATGACAAAGCATTCTTCAGCACAAAATGTCAATAATGCCAAGTTTTAGAAATCTCATTCTGAAATGATGATTCTTAATCTGAGGGTCTTATTCAATAGTCTACTCCATAAATTGAAATGAACTTCAGCTTATGGGAGTTCCAAAATTTGGGCAAAATTTTATGTGTACATATGTTGTCTGGGGAAGACAGTCTTGGATTTCTATCAGATTCTCAAATCTCTCAAAGGTGACAGATTACAAAACTTCTGTCTCTATCATTTCTCATACCAATGTCTTCACTATTGCCTGTTTTCCAGCCATGCCTCTCACCTTCATTTAAAACTTATTTAGCATTGCTCTGTGTGTTCAGATGGTGACAGGGTGACTAGCTGTCCTAAGATGCTTGGGACCTAACAGGCCTAATTTTTTTTTTTTTTATTGAAGTAAAGTTGATTTATAATATTGTGCTAGTTTCAGGTATACAGCAAAGTGATTCAGTTATATGTGTATATTTTTTCAGATTATTTTCCATTATAGTTCATGTTGATCAAGTTCCCTGTGCTGTATAATAAATCCATGTTGTTTATTTATTTTACATATAATAGTTTGCATCTGTTTATCCTATACGCCTAATTTATCCCTCCCCCCTTCCTCTGCCCTTTGGTAATCATAAATTTATTTTCTATGTCTGTGCACCTGTTTCTTTGTATATGGGTTCATTTGTATTATTTTTTAGATTCCATGTATAATTATATCATATAATATTTGTCTTTTTCTGACTTCATTAAGTATAATATGATCTAAGTCCATCCGTGTTGCTGCAAATGGAAATATTTCATTCTTTTTTATGGCTGAGTAATATTACATTATATATATGTTCCACATCTTTATCTATTCATCTATTGATGGACATTTATGTTACTTCCATGTCTTGGCTATTGTAAATAGTGCTGCTCTGAAGATTGGGATGAATATAACTTTATAAATTAACAATTTTCTCCAGATACTATGTCCAGGAGTAGGATTACTGGATCATAATGTAACTCTGTTTTTAATTTTTTAAGAGACCTGTATACTATTCTCCATAGTGGCTATATTAATTTGCATTCCCATCAACAGTGTAGGAGCGTTCTCTATTCTCCATACCCTCTCCAGAATTCATTATTTGTAGACTTTTTTTTATCATGGCCATTCTGGTCTGTGTGAGGTGCTACCTTATTGTGGTTTTGATTTGCATTTCTCTAATAATTAGTTATGTTGAACATCTTCTCATGTGATTGTTGGCTATCTGTATCAGACCTAACTACTAATGACATCCACATTCATTCTCACATGTGTCTGGACCTGGTTTGGATGGTGAGTTACCAGGTCAGTCAGACATATTGTATCCATGATTTTAGGAATTCCTCACTGCTGAGGCATAAACTGTATGTTTAAAAAATGCATACAGGAAAAATACACAAATATACAGAATCTCTTCCCTGCTGACTTCCACCTCAGGCTATCTAATCCTTTGGGGCATAGAAGAAGGAAAGTATATGACAAGTGACACAATTGCATTAAATATTTTACTTAGGATATTTTTATAAACTAAAAACAGATAACATTTAGAAATCTCATTATGGATACAAAACACTTGCCACATTAGGGTGTGTTCTTACCACCGTCTGTGGCCTATATAGCTAAAAATTCTGTAAGAAATTCAAAATATGCATAAATATTGGTCCTGAGAGAGCCACAATTTATATGCTTTACACTTGATATGAGCTGGTATCATTAGTGTGTGTGTGTGTGAATATGTTCTCATGTAAGTTACTCTTGGTCAAATCTGAATTTTTTCTGAATTCAAGAAAGTACTTCTGTAAAATAAGGTAATCAGAATAAATTATTTCCAAGGCCCTTCCAGTCTTGAATTCTATATGTGTTCATCCATCCATCCATCCATTCATTCAGTCACTCTTTCATTCATCACTTCAAAGCAGCTGAGCATTTGCTCTTAGCTAGGTCCTGAAGGTGCAGAAATAAAGATTACCCTTTCAGATCTCAAAAACATCAGGGCCCAGTAGGGAAAGAGGACAAGTCCATACCAAGGCTGCTATGGCAGTGTGGAAGTGAATCCCTAACACAGATGGGGAAAAAGAAAGGTGATTCAGGCAAGAAAAGGAAAATGTGCTCATTTACCACTAGCATATAATTCAGTAATGAATCTGTGGTATGATGATTCCTGTGGGATGGCCAAAGCTAGGCTACATTGTAAACCTCCTTGGGACAGAGAACCATCTCTTTTGTGGACCTCTGGAATAAGAGTGGTAGAGGTGGTGATTAAGGGCACAGGCTTTGCTATTTGATCTGAGTTTGATCATGGCTTTAGGACTTACTATGTCATCTTGGGCAAGAGACTTCACTTCATTAAAGAACAAGTTTCCTTATCTGTGGATTGGGAATGAAAATTGAATTATCACTAATTCTTTTACAGACCTACTTCACAGAACTAAATAAAATGATGTGTGTAAGGCACTAGTAAGTACTTATTAAAAATCCTTAGTACTAGTAAGTACTTATTAAAAGTCCTTAGTACTCTTAAGAGTTGTTAGGTGTAGGTCTCAGGGTTGAATGAGCATGACTTTTTAAAAAATATATAAATTTATTTATTTTAATTGGACGTTAATTACTTTACAATATTGTATTGGTTTTGACAGAATCTGCCATGGGTGTACACGTGTTCACTATCCAGAACCCCCCTCCCACCTTCCTCCCCATCCCATCCCTCTGGGTCATCCCAGTGCACCAGCCCTGAGCATCCAATATCATGCATCAAACCTGGACTGGTGATTCGTTTCACATATGATAATATACATGTTTCACTCCCATTCTCCCAAATCATCCCATCCTCACACTCTCCAACAGAGTCCATAAGACTGTTCTATACATCTGTGTCTCTTGCTGTCTCGCATACAGGGTTATCATTACCATCTTTCTAAATTCCATATATATGCGTTAGTATACTGTATTGTGGAGAAGGCAATGGCAACCCACTCCAGTACTATTGCCTGGAAAATCCCATGGATGGAGGAGCCTGGTGGGCTGCAGTTCACAGTGTCATGAAGAGTCAGACACAACTGAGTGACTTCACTTTCACTTTTCACTTTCATGCATTGGAGGAGGAAATGGCAACCCACTCCAGTGTTCTTGCCTGGAGAATCCCGGGGACAATGGAGCCTGGTGGGCTGCCATCTCCAGGGTCGCACAGAGTCGGACACGACTGAAGTGACTTAGCAGAAGCAACAGCAGCATACTGTATTGGTGTTTTTCTTTCTGGCTTACTTCACTCTGTATAATAGGCTTCAGTTTCATCCACCTCATTAGAACTGATTCAAATGTATTCTTTTTAATGACTGAGTAATACTCCATTGTGTATATGTACCACAGCTTTTTATTTTTATTTTTATTTTATTTTTAAACTTTACATAATTGTATTAGTTTTGCCAAATATCAAAATGAATCCGCCACAGGTATACATGTGTTCCCCATCCTGAACCCTCCTCCCTCCTCCCTCTCCATACCATCCCTCTGGGTCGTCCCAGTGCACTAGCCCCAAGCATCCAGTATCGTGCATCGAACCTGGACTGGCAACTTGTTTCATACATGATATTTTACATGTTTCAGTGCCATTCTCCCATATCTTTCCACCCTCTCCCTCTCCCACAGAGTCCATAAGACTGTTGTATACATCAGTGTCTCTTTTGCTGTCTCATACACAGGATTATTGTTACCATCTTTCTAAATTCCATATATATGCGTTAGTATGCTGATGGACATGTAGGTTGCTTCCATGTCCTGGCTATTATAAACAGTGCTGCAATAAATATTGGGGTACATGTGTCTCTTTCAATGCTGGTTTCCTCGGTGTGTATGCCCAGCAGTGGGATCACTGCGTCGTATGGCAGTTCTATTTCCAGTTTTTTAAGGAATCTCCACACTGTTCTCCATAGTGGCTGTACTAGTTTGCATTCCCACCAACAGTGTAAGAGGGTTCCCTTTTCTCCATACCCTTTCCAGCATTTATTGCTTGTAGACTTGGATAGCAGCCATTCTGACTGGTGTGAAATGGTACCTCATTGTGGCTTTGATTTGCATTTCTCTGATAATGAGTGATATTGAGCATCTTTTCATGTGTTTGTTAGCCATTTATATGTCTTCTTTGGAGAAATGTCTGTTTAGTTCTTTGGCCCATTTTTTGATTGGGTCATTTACTATTCTGGAATTGAGCTGCAGGAGTTGCTTGTATATTTTTGAGATTAATTGTCAGTTGCTTCATTTGCTATTATTTTCTCCCACTCTGAAGGCTGTCTTTTCACCTTGCTTATAGTCTCCTTTGTTGTGCAAAAGCTTTTAATTTTAATTAGGTCCCATTTGTTTATTTTTGCTTTTATTTCCAATATTCTGGGAGGTGGGTCATAGAGGATCCTGCTGTGATTTATGTCAGAGAGTATCTTGCCTATGTTCTCCTCTAGGAGTTTTATAGTTTCTGGTCTTAAATTTAGATTTTTAATCCATTTTGAGTTTATTTTTGTGTTTGGTGTTAGAAGGTGTTCTAGTTTCATTCTTTTACAAGTGGTTGACCAATTTTCCCAGCAGCACTTGATAAAGAGATAGTATTTTCTCCATTGTATATTCTTGCCTCCTTTGTCAAAGATAAGGTGTCCATAGGTGCATGGATTTATCTCTGGGCTTTCTATTTTGTTCCATTGATCTATATTTCTGTCTTTGTGCCAGTACCATATTGTCTTGATGACTGTGGCTTTGTAGTAGAGCCTGAAGTCAGGTAGGTTGATTCCTCCAGTTCCATTCTTCTTTCTCAAGAGTGCTTTGGCTATTCGAGGTTTTTTGTATTTCTATACAAATTGTGAAATTATTTGTTCTAGCTCTGTGAAAAATACCATTGGTAGCTTGATAGGGACTGCATTGAATCTATAGATTGCTTTGGGTAGCATACTCATTTCACTATATTGATTCTTCCTATCCAGGAACGTGGTATATTTCTCCATCTATTAGTGTCCTCTTTGATTTCCTTTATCAGTGTTTTATAGTTTCTATATATAGGTCTTTTGTTTCTTTAGGTAGATATATTCCTAAATAATTTATTCTTTTTGTTTCAATGATGAATGGAATTGTTTCCTTAATTTCTCTTTCTGTTTTCTCATTATTAGTGTATAGGAATGCAAGGGATGTCTGTGTGTTGATTTTATATCCTGCAAATTTACTATATTCATTGATTAGCTCTAGTAATTTTCTGGTGCAGTCTTTAGGGTTTTCTCTGTAGAGGATCATGTCATCTGCAAACAGTGAGAGTTTTACTTCTTCTTTTCCAGTTTGGATTCCTTTTATTTCTTTTTCTGCTCTGATTGCTGTGGCCAAAACTTCCAAAACTATGTTGAATGGTAATGGTGACAGTGGGCACCCTTGTCTTGTTCCTGACTTTAAGGGAAATGCTTTCAATTTTTCACCATTGAGGATAATGTTTGCTGAGGGTTTGTAATATATAGCTTTTATTACGTTGAGGTATGTTTCTTCTATTCCTGCTTTCTGGAGGGTTTTTATCATAAATTGATGTTGAATCTTGTCAAAGGCTTTCTCTGCATCTATAAGATAATCATATGGCTTTTATTTTCCAATTTGTTAATGTGGTGTATTACGTTGATTGATTTTCAGATATTGAAGATGCCTTGCATCCCTGGGATAAAGCCCACTTGGTTATGATGTATGATTTTTTTAATGTGTTGTTGGATTCTGATTGCTAGAATTTTGTTAAGGATTTTTGCATCTATGTTCGTCAGTGGTATTGGCCTGTAGTTTTCTTTTTTGTGGCATCTTTGTTAGGTTTTGGTATTAGGGTGATGGTGGCCTCATAGAAGGAGTTTGGAAGTTTACCTTCCTCTGCAATTTTCTGGAAGAGTTTGAGTAGGATAGGTGTTAGCTCTTCTCTAAAGTTTTGGTAGAATTCAGCTGTGAAGCCATCTGGACCTGGTTTTTGTTTGCTGGAAGATTTCTGATTACTGTTTCAATTTCTGTGCTTGTGATGGGTCTGTTAAGATTTCCTGGTTCAGTTTTGGAAAGTTGTACTTTTATAAGAATTTGTCCATTTCTTCCAAGTTATCCATTTTATTGGCATATAGTTGCTGATAGTAGTCTCTTATGATCCTTTGTATTTCTGTGTTGTCTGTTGTGATCTCTCCATTTTCATTTCTAATTTTATGGATTTGATTTTTCTCCCTTTGTTTCTTGATGAGTCTGGCTAATGGTTTGTCAATTTTATTTATCCTGTAAAAGAACCAGCTTTTGGCTTTGTTGATTTTTTGCTATGGTCTCTTTTGTTTCTTTTGCATTTATTTCTGCCCTAATTTTAAAGATTTCTTTCCTTCTACTAACCCTGGGGTTCTTCATTTCTTCCTTCTCTAGTTGCTTTAGGTGTAGAGTTAGGTTATTTATCTGACTTTTTTCTTGTTTCTTGAGGTATGCCTGTATTGCTATGAACCTTCCCCTTAGCACTGCTTTTACAGTGTCCCACAGGTTTTGGGTTGTTGTGTTTTCATTTTCATTCATTTCTATGCATATTTTGATTTCTTTTGTGATTTCTTCTGTGATTTGTTGGTTATTCAGCAGTGTGTTGTTCAGCCTCCATATGTTGGCATTTTTAATAGTTTTTTTCCTGTAATTGAGACCTAATCTTACTGCATTGTGGTCAGAAAAGATGCTTGAAATGGTTTCAATTTTTTTTTAATTTACCAAGGCTAGATTTATGGCCCAGGATGTGGTCTATCCTGGAGAAGATTCCATGTGCGCTTGAGAAAAAGGTGAAATTCATTGTTTTGGGGTGAAACGTCCTATAGATATCAATTAGGTCTAACTGGTCTATTGTATCACTTAAAGTTTGTGTTTCCTTGTTAATTTTCTGTTTAGTTGATCTATCCATAGGTGTGAGTGGGGTATTCAAGTCTCCCACTATTATTGTGTTATTGTTAATTTCCCCTTTCATACTTATTAGCATTTGCCTTACATATTGCAGCACTCCTATGTTGGGTGCATATATATTTATAATTGTTATATCGTCTTCTTGGATTGATCCTTTGATCATTATGTTGTGTCTTTCTTTGTCTATTTCACAGCCTTTATTTTAAAGTCTGTTTTATCTGATATAAGTATTGCTACTCCTGCTTTCTTTTGGTCTCTATTTGCATGGAATATCTTTTTCCAGCCCTTCACTTTCAGTCTGTATGTGTCCCTTGTTTTGAGGTGGGTCTCTTGTAGACAACATATATAGGGGTCTTGTTTTTATATCCATTCAGCCAGTCTTTGTCTTTTGGTTGGGGCATTCAACCCATTTACATTTAAGGTAATTATTGATAAGTATAATCCAATTGCCATTTACTTTATTGTTTTGGGTTTGAGTTTATAAACCCTTTCTGTGTTTCCTGTCCAGAGAAGATCCTTTAGCATTTGTTGGAGAGCTGGTTTGGTTGTGCTGAATTCTCTCAGCTTTTGCTTATCTGTAAAGCTTTTGATTTCTCTTTGATATTTGAATTAGATCCTTGCTGGGTACAGTAATATGGGCTGTAGGTTATTTTCTTTCATCACTTTAAGTATGTCCTGCCATTCCCTCCTGGCCTGAAGAGTTTCTATTGAAAGATCAGCTGTTATCCTTATGGAAATCCCCTTGTGTGTTATTTGTTGTTTTCCCCTTGCTGCTTTTAATATTTGTTCTTTGTTTTTGATCTTTGTTAATTTGATTAATGTGTGTCTTGGGGTGTTTTGCCTTGGGTTTATCCTGTTTTGGACTCTCTGGGTTTCTTGGACTTGGGTGATTATTTCCTTCCCCGTTTTAGGGAAGTTTTCAACTATTATCTCCTCAAGTATTTTCTCATGGTGTTTCTTTTTGTCTTCTTCTTCTGGGACTCCTATGATTCAAATGTTGGGGCATTTAACATTGTCCCAGAGGTCTCTGAGATTGTCCTCATTTCTTTTAATTCATTTTTATTTTTTCCTCTCTGTTTCATTTATTTCTACCATTCTATCTTCTACCTCACTTATCTTGTCTTCTGCCTCCATTATTCTACTGTTGGTTCTGTCCAGAGTGTTTTTGATCTCATTTATTGCATTATTAATTATATATTGATCCTTTTTTATTTCTTCTAGGTCCTTGTTAAACCTTTCTTCCAGCTTCTCAATCCTTGTTTCCAGGCTATTTATCTGTAACTCCATTTTGTTTTCAAGATTTTACTTTCACTATCATTATTCAGAATTCTTTATCAGGAAGATTCACTATTTCTTCCTCTTTGTTTGGTTTGGTGGGCATTTATCCTGTTCCTTTACCTGCTGGGTATTCCTCTGCCTCTTTATATTGTTTATTTTGCTGTGTTTGGGGTGGCCTTTCTGTATTCTGGCAGTTTGTGGAGTTCTCTTTATTGTGGAGTTTCCTCACTGTGGGTGGCCTTGGACAGGTGGCTTGTCAAGGTTTCCTGATTAGGGAAGTTTGTGTAGGTGTTCTGGTGGGTGGAGTTGGATTTCTTCTCTCTGGAGTGCAATAAAGTGTCCAGTAATGAGTTATGAGATGTCAGTGGATTTGGATTGACTTTGGGCAGCCTACATATTGAAGCTCAGGGCTATGTTCCTGTGTTGCTGGAGAATTTGCATGGTATGTCTTGCTCTGGAACTTGTTGGCCCTTGGGTCATGCTTGGTTTCAGTGTAGGTATGGAGGCGTTTGATGAGCTCCTGTCAATTAATGTTCCCTGGAGTCAGGAGTTCTCTGGTGTTCTCAGGATTTGGGCTTAAGCCTCCTGCCTCTGGTTTTCAGTTTTACTTTTACAGTAGCCTCAAGACTTCTCCATCTATACAGCACTGTTGATAAAACGTCTAGGTTAAAGATGAAAAGTTTCTCCACAATGAGGGACACACAGAGAGGTTCACAGAGTTACATGGAGAAGAGAAGAGGGAGGAGGGAAATAGAGGTGACTAGGATGAGATGAAGGAGAATCAAAAGAGGTGAGAGCAAGGTAGCCAGTAATCACTTCCTTATGTGGGCTCCACAGTCTGGACCATTCGGAGATGTTCACGGAGTTATACAGAGAAGAGAAGAAGGAGGAAGGAGACAGAGGTGGCCAGGAGGATAAAGGGGGGAATCAAAAGGAGAGAGACAGATCCAGCCAGTAATCAGTTCCCTAAGTGTTCTCCATAATCCAGAACACACACAGAGATCCACAGAGTTGGGTAGAGAATAGAAGGGGGAGGGGGAGATAGAGGCGACCTGATGGAGAAAAAGGAGAGTCCAAAGCAGGAGAGAGCAGTCAAGTGAGTAATCTTGCTCCCAAGTAAAAATGGGTACTGAAGATTGGGTTCTTAAAGGTACAAAATTGATAACTAATACTAGAAAGCAAAGATTAAATATCTAGAGTAGAGGTTGGATTTTCAAAAATACAATGTTAAAGAAAAAAAACAAAGTCACAAAAATTATAATATATATATATGAAGTTTACTTTAAAAAATAGGGTCTTTTTTTTTTTTTGCAAAGTAATAGGTTATAAAAATGAAAATTAAAGGAATAATAGAGGACTTAAAAATAAAAAAAATTTAAAATTAAAGAATATAATAGTAAAAATATATCTAGGACTTTCTCTGGTGGTGTTGTGGGCAGTGTGGGGTCAGTTCATTTTCGGCTAGTTCCTTGGTCCGGCTTATATTTCTCAAGATCTATAGGCCCCTTCCTATGTAGTCGGTACTAACTACAGGGTTTTAAGCTATTGCACTTGTCAATTCCAAGGTAGTTCCCTCTGTTTTAGCTTCTTCTGTTTGCTGGTCTCTTCAGTGTCTAATTCTCGCCCTGACTGAAGGGGGAGGTTGTGAATACTTTTTAAGGCTCACTTGTTCAGTTGTGCTGTGGGGAGGGAGGAACACTGCAAACAAATATCACTGGCGTGTGTGGGGAGTGCTCATAGTGTCTTGGCCACACTGGGTTTGCCCCCACTCACGGCATGTGTGCTTTCCCTGTCTACACTGCTTAGGCTCTAGGTTGCTCTTCCAGGAACTGTCTGAGGCCAGCCCTGGGTTGTATGCACTTCCCAAGTCTAAGCCACTCAGGTTCAGTTACTCGGGTAGTCCTCAGAGGCGTAGACTTGGTTGGGCCTGCATTTTGTGCCCTTCCCAGGTCCGAGCAGCTCAGGTGACCAGGTGTTTGGCAAGCATGGTCGCTGAGACTTATCACCTCTTCCATCCCTGCTGCTCAGTTTTCTGGGTGTACAACCTGCACACCTTCTCAGGGGATGTTGACCATCCAGAATCCCAAGAAATCTTGGTTAGCAACAAAGCCTGCTTGCAGTTTGGTAGATAATGCCTCTCCGGGCCAGGATTGCCCCCTTACGGCTCTGGCTGCCCTCGCCTGCCTGTCTCTGGAGGGGGATGGGCTGGTCCGCAGCTGGCTAGCTCTGCTCAGTCCTTTGTTCTGTGAGCGGGCCTGGTGGTGTCTTAGGTTAGGGCTTTCCTTGGGGTAGCTATCCCACAGTCTGGTTTGCTCTCTGAAGTTAGTTCCCTCAGATTGCCCTCAGGGCATTCAGGCCTGGTCCTTACTCTAAGCAATGCAGCCCACGCTTCTCTGCCCAGCTCCCGCTCGCTAGTGGTGGATGCAGGCATCTGTGCTGCTTCTCTACTGGAAGTTCCCATTGGGCATGTAATCTGTGGATTTTAATTATTTATTTATTTTTCCTCCCCGTTGCCCTCTGAGGTTCCAAGGCTCACCACAGACTCGCCAGTGAAAGTGTTTCCTGGTGTTTGGAAACTTCTCTCTTTTTTAAGACTCCCTTCCTGGGACAGATCTCCATCCCTTCCTCTTTTGTTTCTCTTTTTATCTTTTATATTTTTTCCTACCACCTTTCGAAGACAATGGGCTGCTTTTCTGGGTGCCTGATGTCCTCTGCCAGCATTCAGAAGTTGTTTTGTGGAATTTACTCAGCGTTCAAATGTTCTTTTGATGAATTTGTGGGGGAGAAAGTGGTCTCCCCATCCTTTTCCTCCACCATCTTAGGACTGCGCCTGAGGTTTTTGAGTCTGGCAGACTTAGGTTACAAACCCAAGCCCTGACATTCACTTAGTGTGTAATATTGGGGCTTCATCAGTCCTAGCCTCAGCTTTCTTATCAGTTAAACAAGAACAATAATACCCAGTACACAGAGTCTCTTACAGCTCTTCCCTGTGAAAGGAATAATTGACAAGTCAGCATGATCTCTGCTCCAGGAACACCAGGGGCACAATGGAAAGGAGCACCTTTTCAGAGAGCGGTGGCCACAGGAGAGGGAATGTAGCCAAGGGCAGGGGGCATGTTGCTAAGTTGTCTCCCCTCATTTCATTCACACCTCAATGTGACGCCGCTCCGAGATCATCAGTTAAAGCTGGGAGAGCCGTTTCTTGTCTTTCTCTTCTGCCTCCGTGAAGCTCTTTCTTGCCATCCATTCTCTTCCATTGTTTGTGTTATGGTTGAATTTTGTGTTGTAGCCCAGGTGTAATGCTATCTGATGAGTTTTGTTTAGCTTGATGGTGACATGCTTATTTCATACAACTTAGTTTTTGTGAAATTTGGTTTTGTAATTAAAGAGAAAAAAATAAATGTCCTTTAGAGGATTGCACTTCTAACTCCTTGAATTTCAGATACTTGATTCCCTGTGGTCCCTTTAGGAACCAACACTATAGACTAAGAACCGAAATAATATCCTAAGAACATAAACAATGTATTTATGGTTCAAAATCACATTTTCCAGCCTCTTTCCTGCTTTTGAATCCGGGCATTTTGGGTGCCGTGATTGTGTGTAGGTAAGGCTGCAGTGACACGTTCAAGCTTCTGCACCTGCAATTTTTGAATCTAAGCCATAGCTGCTAAGTTTCCATCAAAGAGGACACATCCTAAAAAGGAGGGTTAGCAACAAATTTTTACTTCTCATTTTTAAAATTTTCTCTCTGTCCTAGTGGATGTACTTGGATGAGACTGAGAACTGGTGGCAAGTGCTAAATGCACACTGTAGCCCGTTGGCTTCCAGAAATAGAAACAGAACAATGTGCCTGACTCCAGAGATTACCCCATGGAAGGAGATCAAATGGCCTTTTATTTTACTAGACTCTGAAAAATAAGAGGGACTTATTAATATGTAACTACAGAGTCATTACATATTTATGCAGTATAGAATACATAATTAGAGCTACGCTGACTGTATAATTTATTGTTGATAGGCACAGTTAAGACTGTTCAGATAACCATGTACTGTAATTATGTAGTAACTGCTATTCTTTAAGTAAAAGTAGTAGCCAATAAAGTGAAAACCAGAGAATAATTGCTTTATAATTATTTTGGGAAAGGAATTGTTTCAAGTAAAACAGTGAGAAGTAAACAGATGAATCTTTCCTTTGGTAGGCAAAACTGTCTAGCTATCAGAAACCATGCAGTGATACCAAGACAAATTCCATGCTATCTTTATTCATTCATTTTTTTTTAACTTGAAGCAATATGGACAGTAGAATGATTTCTGTAGAACAAATCCTACTTATGACTCATTTAGTGGTTATCATTAGTGGTTGCTTTTAAAATGGGTGCAAGTTAATTCAAAACAGATAACTTTTTTTTTTTTTCAACATCTCCCTTATTTGTTTCATTGATATGTTGTCATGACCACAAATTCAGCAATGAACTTGTCAGTCCTAGGAGCATTTCTGCTTGTTATTTTTAACAATTGCTAGGACAACTCTTTTTATACCCAAACTTTCTTACTGGGAGATGTTCTCTCTAGAAGAGAAAATCTTTAAAAGATTCCCCTTGGAGATTATTCTGATTTGCTATTGCCACTAATTTATTTGCTACTGAAGGTGGTGAGTTAGAGAAAGATAGTACATTTACACAAGCAAAGCTTCTAAACTGTCTTGTATTCTATAACTATGCAATTTATTTATTTAATATTTTATGTATTTAATCACTACTTATCATTAGATCAGTAATGAGGTTTTTTATTTTCAAGTTAGTTTAAAAAAAAGTTAGTTGTAAACCAATTAAGCCCACAATGCCAGAACATTTATTTTTTTTACTTGTTTCCTATTCCCATTTGAAATTCAGGCAACATAATTGCATGCATCTTTAGTCACAAAACCAAAAAGGATCAATACTCTTTATTAGTTGCTTGAGGTTACACTAGTTTGTTATTTTCCTGAAAAATCCTCCTGTTACAGGTAGTATGAAAGGCAGTGGGATATGAATAGCAATGAGAATAGTGGAGTTTTTCAGTGTACCAAGAAACTGGTTAACACTTTCTTTTTGGGAAGGGTTCATGGCATTAGGGTGAGAACACTTTTTACTGCTTAATTAATGTATTTACTTTTATGTATGCATGTTTTACCTACTTGGAATATATACATATAAACACATATACCTAATACTACTGAAGATAAGCTATTATTACTGTTGTGCTCAGTCACGGAAAGCTGGTGCATGACTGGAATACTGCTGACACCTACAATTCCAAGTACCCTGTCAAGATTTGCCTGCTTGAAATCACTGATGCTCAGAAAACTCACCTTTGGAGTCTTGTTGACCTGCAGATCCCAAGGAGTGTAAGGACATTAAATGGCCAGACCACTGGTTTTTGTGCCAGACATTACTTAAGCAATATAAGTATGTCCCCTGACATCCTTTACTATCATTATTTGCTTTAAATGGAGGATGTGGTTGTGAGATGTTTCCATGAATTCCTTAACTTTTCTAGAGGGTTAATTGGAGGAATAAGGAATTTGGAGTCCTAACATCTGGGATAAAGACCCAGCTCTGTTTGTGGGCAAATGATGGAGCTTCAGGATGCAGCGGTGCTTGTGGACCTCTTCTGAGGAAAGAGCCAGAGGCTATCTCTTTAGTAAAGTCTCAAGGGTCTACACTGTGTGTCTAGAAGGAAATTAATCCTGCTGTCTTGCTCAGAAGGGACTGAGCAGAGGTACAAACCAGCCATACATGGCCATATGTGGACTGGCTACAGAGGAGGCCCATCACCCAAAGCTACCCAGTACAAGTTTCTAGCCTGATCATGCAGATGGTGGCAGTCAGATCCATTCAGATCCTCATGGTAGGAAGTGTAATTTCTCAGAAAATACATAGAACAAGTAGATCCTTTGAATTCTGGCTATATTGAGAGGAAGGCTGAGAAGCGCTCTTTGGCATTATATACCCAGCTCTTGGTCTCCTCCTCTCTGAGAGTTATCCTCTGCTTCATGCATTCACACACACATTAGGCCCGGCAGGCATTTCTGTCCTGTACGACTGCCCCTCTGGCTGTAGCTGATTAGAACAGAGATGAACAACTGGCTTAAACTATCCTCCATGAATATAGAATTAGAACTTAGATTCCCTCATCATGTTGGTTACTTGAATAGCAGACAGGGAAACTCTGGACCTGGGGGAAGGGTAGGTGTGGGACTATGCAAGGAGGTGCCTTTGGCAAAGGTGAAAAATGAAGCAGGTGTGCAAAGATGAGTGACCATGCAGGAGTAGCTGCCACATTTCTGAGGCTTTCCTGGGCCTGGCTCCCGTCTTTGGTTATGGGTTATGTGAGAGTCCTTTGTATACTTACTATTAAGTCTGCAAACCTTTAAAAATCTTTTTTGTTTATGTTTTGTCAAGGAGATTTTCATTACTTACAACCAAAAGAGCTGGCTTTCTGTGATAGTCACTGCCATGCTTCTCAGTCTCAGAAGGTTACTCTGAGACCCAGAATAATCTTGTATGCCTACAAGGGGGCCACAATTTATCACCCCAATGTTCCTCGCCGTAAATCCCCATTGAGGAAAGTCATCGCTCTCTCTCTCTCTTTTTTTTTTTTTGGCCATACCCCTGGAATCTTTTCAGATCTCCAAATATTAAACCTTTCAAACATATTCTAGCATCTGTAGAATGGGAGTAACAATGTACCTCTTCTACTCAGGAGCTATTGCAAAAATTAAGGGATTATTACTGTGTTTTTTAATCTCTACGCATTGTAGGCAGTCACGGTAAATAATGGTGTTCCTTTGTAGAGCTGGCCTGTGAACAGTAATTAATACAGAATGATGATGGTAGGCAGATTTTTGGTCCCCATGACTTTTGCCCCTGGTGTTACATTCACAAATATCAATACGTTAGTTACACAGAGAAGGGAAATTGCAGGCGGTGATAAAGTTATTCAGTTCACTTAAAGTAGGGAGATTATTCTGGATCATCCAGGAGAGCCCAATTACATGAGCCCTTAAAAATAGAGGAGAAAGGCAGATGTGGGGGACTGGGCAGGACTGATTTCTAGATGGCTTTTAGAAGTAGAGGGGGCCCCAGCTAATGGAGACCTCAGACCTACAGTCACACAAGGACCTGAATTCTTCCAATCCCCTGAATGGGCTTGGGAGTGAATTCTGTCCCAAGGCCTCCAGGTAAGAACTCATTGCAGCCAACACTTTGATTTTGGCTTTGTGAGATCCTCAGGAGAGAACCCATGGAACCTGACTGTGCTTGGACTTATGATTTGTGCAAGCTGTGAGATGATACATGGCTATTGTTTTCAGTCACCGTGTTTCTGGTAGGTAGTTGCAGCAGTGATAGGAAACCACGTTGCTATGCACTAGGCACAGTGCTTTATAGTTACTCCACCAGAATGATCAAGGGGCCCTAGAAGTAGAAACTCTTACATCTCTGTTATAAATGGGGAAATTAAAGCACAGAGAGGTTAAGGAAGTGGTTCAAAAAATAGTTTCAATAAACATCATAGCCAGGATTTGAACCCAGATCTGTCTGTAAGAGACCTGTACTGAAGTTGTTCACCAAATGAGATGTGACACTTCAGCCAGCTGTAACTGAGAACTACCCTATCATCCTGGGAGACACAGTGAGTCCCAGGGACCATTGTTCTGGGTACACAGCTCATATTACCCGCACTCTGCTTGCCTGGCTGAGAGACAAGAGGAGCCCAGCAGCAGCTCTGCACCTGTAGGAAGCGGCTGCACAGCCCACAGGGCTCATTTAGCCACAGTCAGTCCATGGCAGGAGCTCATCTGGGGCCTGGCTCCCACCCTGCCTGGCAACCTGAACGCCGTGTCATCGTCGAGGCTCCGAAGCATGAAATGGGGTTTTGCGCTGAAGCCTGAGAGACACGGTGCATTGAGCTTGGTTTGGCTATTTTCCCCCCTGCTGTTTGTTTTTAAAGATGAAATAAGGACAGGCATGAAAAAGGTCTCCTAGGTCCTCTGTACGATATGACAGCCAGCAGTGCAGGCAGGAATACAAACAGAGGGAAGACAGGACAGCTCTCTGAAGCCCAGCAACAGTCAATGCACAGTATGTGGCAGTCATTCCTGTTATTATTACCTCACTATTATTATACGATTATTTCTGGGGCATGGAGAAACACTCCTGGCCTCCAAAATGTATGGAGTCACAATTAAGGGATCTCCCATTCCTCTGATTTAAGATTAATGTCCTGTGAAATGTTTTCTTACCTTTGTCATCCATTCCCTGACACTTAATGAAAGGCATATCATTATAAGAAAATAGCAGATAGCTTAAAAGATGTTAGGGATTTTCATTCAATCCAAACCTAATACCCCTGGTGAAAGACATTTGTCATTCAGACTCTATAAAGCATTTTTCAGGTTTCAAATGCTTGCTACTGGAGGTACGTGAAATGATTTTAGTGAATCACAGATGAACATATGATTTTAATAGTGATATATTTTAAACATAACATAGCGTATTAAGGGTGTGATTTCTAACATGACTAAAGTTGGTAGTAGGTAAAAATAGTATGCCTTTTGGAAGGAAAATATTATAATTATTTATAGGGAGTACAAACAGGGGGTCAATATGAAGGCAGTTGGTGGGTGATGGATATTTGGGAATCTCTGCTTTAGTGTGACTTCTCTTCAGTTCATCAGATTAGTTTCAAGGCGGATGTGAAGAGAAGAGAAGAGAGAAAGAAGAGAAAAAGATCCTGGTCTCCCAAAGAATAAAATGAGGATGGAGGAGAAGCGAGTGCCAAGTCTGCTAGGAGCCACAGCAGACGGGATAGAGAGCCCTTGACAGTGAAGTCTGAGATCATTCATGTCAAGTGTGACTGTCTTCAAATTTTTTTCTTCTAGTTCTATCCAGACTGAAGGAAAAATGAATGTGATTCCCGTTGGCCTAAGAGAGTAACTGTGGCTTTCAAATTGCTTAACCTGCCAGCAGGCTGTGCACCGAGAGATTCTTTTATTTCTTTTGTGCTAGCAGAATTTACTTTGGCGTTGTTTGATAGAATAGAAGCCCTCGCAGAATGCTGGAGCCGGAAGGGCCCTGTTCATCCTCCTCATTTTACAGACAAGAAACCGCAGACACAGGGATGGTAAATGATTTCTCCAAGGTCTCGCAGACTCCAGTCCATGACTGGTGACTCCCTCTCGAACATACTCATCCTGATATAGACATTGTCAGAGTCAGACAAGGAATTTTAAACCCCAGGCCTTGTGTGGATATTTGATAGAGAACAGAGAGAAGAGTTCCAATCCTGGTCTTCTTTTCTGTTAGTCTTATGCTTTTGCTTTTATACTTCTCCCTCTTCTGCTTCATCCCCATGATTTTAAAAGCCATTATAACCTTAAATATTTAAATTTTTAAAAGTGGAAAAGCTGCTTGTGGGGAATGTGCTCAGAGTAGACAGCTGCTCTTCCTGTAACCCCCTTAATTACAATTCTGCATGTCCTCCCTCGTAAAGGTTTGTTTAAACAGTGTTTGATAGGTTTGGTAGGACGTTTTAAAAATTCTCTAAGCCAGGCAACCTGTGTGCTGGAGTGTGCTGGAGTCCTGTTAGAAAAAGTTAGAACTCTTTCTGCTGCCTTTGCTCCCTAGTTGCCTTTCTCATAATTCAGACTTGGAATTCTATAGCTTGTAGGAACAGTTGTTTATATAGAAAAGAATCTGCTGCTAATCCTTAGGGATCTATTTGGAGACAAGGTATTACACAGATTCTTATTCATGGGAATATAAATGGTATTTATTAGGCAATAAAGATGGAAGATTAATTGGCTAATGTCTTGGAATGGCTCTCTTGCTTACTGGCATTACCTCTATTATACTTCAGAAACAAACATGTTTTCAAGAAAATACAAATGTTGCTGAAAAGGTATAGAGGGTTCTATTAGTCCATCAGCCATCCATCATAGCCCTAACCATGGAGCCGGTCTGTTTCCTCATGGATGCTATCATTTGAGAAATGAAGATGCAAAGATTCTGCTGGAGTTGAGTCTCTGGTTCTGACTAACCCTGTCTCTCCTTTTGTTTAGTGATAGGAACTTCAGAGTTCCCCCTTAGGAGTCTAAGACAGTTTGGAGTGGTTTTTACCAACTGCAACTGAAAATTTCTGCCTGTGTGTCTTGACAAGATGGGCTTGCTAACCTCTTGTTTACTCTTCTCTTTACTTGAATTCTTTATTTGTACAATGGTTTTAGGCTTTTGAGATACTTCTGGAGATAATTTTTTATTCAACCATCAGTCTGAAATAATGATTTCAGTGGTATGGCATAATGTTAAATTGTCCCTGCTTGGTCATTTCTACTGTGACTGAGAGGCACGTAGTTCAGGAGTGTTAAGGGATTTGAGAGTCCAACACTAAATTGCTGTGTAACTTTGCCCACATGACAGCCTCTCAAGCCTTTTGTTTCTCTCTCTCTCTCAGAAGATGAAGCTCTATTATCTGCTTCTTCTGCATATCTGCCAGGAAGGGCTCTGAATGTTCCCCATTCCTAGATACAAGCACAGCAACCAGAAGCTGCTGACTCTATATATATCACCAAGTTGAAATGGTTAGTGAACTCAGCTGGAATTAAAAACATTCTCTTTAGTTTAAGTTCCATAGCATTGACGTTCATGGAAAAACTCCAGGGAAGTTAAGAATGTGGTGAGGAATTAAATTCACCTTAGAGGCTGTCTTCTTAATTTAGACCTAAGAAATATTTGATCAAAACCATTACTATTTTTTTTCTCTGTCATGCCATTTATGGGGTAGCTACTGGGCAAGAGCCCTGACTTACTATTAATGAATAATTAACACTCTACTTAATAACTCAAAACCTCCCCTTCCCCTCCTCCCAGAAGTTGTCATGGGTTCTCACTGATGTTCTCTTTAATAATACCCCTCCTCACTTTCTCACCATATTATCAAAGCAAGAGGGAATGAAGGATGATGGATTGGACACGTCTATCTCACAGATAAAGATTAGACTGTATACTTACATATTAAATCTTAATAGGAAAGGTCAGGAGGTTGTTAGCTCTCTCACTTATCCATTCATTCTTTAATTCATCCATTCATTCTGGCATAGAAGCTAATGTCCCAGAGTCAGATTGCCTCAGTCTCTATGCAATTTCTTTTTGTTTTCTTCTTCCTTTTTTTTTTTGGTTGTTCCACATGACTTGCTTATCTTAGTTCTCCAACCAGGAATTAAACCTGTGCCCCCAGAAGTGGAAGCATGGAGTCCTAACAACTGGATCACCAGCAAATTCTCTCTATGCAATTTCTAAATGAGTAAATTTAGGACATTTATTTAACCCCTTTGTGCCATAGTTTTCTAATCTAAATGCAAATAACAGTATGACCTATAGGATTTTTGTTAGGATCCAATACGAAAATGTTCACACTATGCCTACTACAGAGTAAGCCTCCAATAAAAGTTAATCATTCATTTTTTTATGAAACCATTTGGTGACCATGTATTAATTCTGTTTATGCCAGTAACTTCCATGAGCTGGGGGATACAGAAATAAATAAAAAACAGTGTTTTTTAAGAGTTCATAGATTGGGTAGGGAGGAGTGGGGCTGTAGATTCCATAGTGGTTAATTATACTCTAATGGCAAATGCTCTAGCCTACAACTGTATCCTTGGTATGTTACGAGATACCATGGGAGTTTAGGTACTAAGGCATCTAACTCAGGTGACCCAGGAGGCAACATCTGTGCCAAATCCTGAAGGATGAAGAGGTATAAACAGGTAGATGTGCCAGGCAGAGGAATTGCATCTTTAATAGCTTGGCAGTGGGGATGGGAAGAGAAGTTCTGGGTTAGTGTAATAATAATTGGATCCAAGGTGTCTAGGTGGAGAATAGTAAGAAAAAGAAGACATAAAAATTGGAAGTACCAGATCATAGAAACCTGTGTCAGTCCCTTTGGAGGGCTCTTGGCCCAGAATGCAGAGCCTTTGAAGATTTATAAGAAGGAGGGTGATGACTTTGTTTTCTATTTTTAATTTTTTAATTTTTTTGCCTCTGACAAGGGGAGTTGGGTGAACACAGTTTAAAGTTACTGAACCCAGCTAAAGAAGGATATTACATTAGTCTGGGGAAGAAATGATCAAGCAATATGATCTAAATTTATCACTAATAATGGGGATGGAGAATGAAGAATGGATTTAAGATAAATCGAGGGGACAGAATGGGAGAATTTGGTGAATCATGGGATATGGGTTGTAAAAAGGAATCAAAACAGTCCTGACACTCTAGCTAGGCAGCTGGGTAGGTGGTGGTGTCATTAACCAAAACAGGGAAAAACAGGAGACAGAACTGGGTTAGGGAGAAAATGAAAGCTCCTATATTAAATTTGGTGGTATTTCTGACTCTTGAGCTTGCCTTCATTGCTCCCATAAAATAGACTGGTGATATTGTTGGTAGTCAGAGAATAGAAACAGAAGGACATTGACGTGGAGGTAGACGAGACCGAGACAGGGGTGGGAGCTATAGCAGTCACAGAAAATCACTAAGTTGAATCTTTATCTGTAAATAAAACCTTCCTTTTGTCCAAGATGGGAAAATTTTCATGGATTTTTAGACTGATAAAATAATGAATGTTCATTGCTAAAAGAACAGTACCAAATTAAAGAAAGTCATCTTGTAGTCCTACCATCTGGAGATAGCCACCCTCATCAATTGCATGTATATCTTTGAGAGATATACTCAATTCCTACATGTATGTTGTTACTTATTATTTTTTACATGATACACCGTCTACATCTCAGTATGTAGGTCAACATTTGTAGATCTTTCTCATTCTTTTTAATGGATGCTTGAAATCCTATTGTATAACCATCCTTATGAAATATTTCTAGACATGGAGCTGCTCGCTTAGGCATTTACATATGGCAAATCACATCTTCCTATTTACATTTGATAATTGGTAAAATAAGATTAGTTAGCCCATGGGATTACACTGCAACTGGGAAATTGGGAGGATATGTGTATTAGTTTTGTATTGCTGCTGTAACAAATTACAACAAACTCACTGGCTTAAAACAGCACAAATTTATTTTTTCTACAGTTCTGTAGGTCAGAAGTACAAACTGAATCTTAAAAAGCCAAAATCCTACATCAGCAGGGTTGGCCTCTTACAGCTTCTGGAGCTCCCAGTGGTCTTTGACTCCTAGCTGCATCACTCCAGTTTCTATTTTAGCCATCACATCATGTTCTCCCTCCTTCATATATGGACATTTATGACTACATTTAGGGCCCACATGGATAATCTGGGAGAATCTCCCCACCTCAGAATCTTTAACTTAATCATGTGGATGAAGTCTCTTTTGCCACATAAAGTAATATATTCAGAGGTTTCAGATATCGGGATGTGAACATCTTTGGGAAGCCATTATTCAGCCTGTGCACGCATGTGTGCTAAGTCACTTCAGTCGTATCTGACTCTTTGTGAGCCCTCCAGACTCCTGTGTCTATGAGATTTCCCAGGCAAGAATACTGGATTTGGGTCAAGGGATCTTCCTGACCCAGGGATCGAACTTGCATCTCTTAGGTCTGCATTGGTAGGAGGGTTCTTTACCTACCACTAACACCACCTGGGAAGCCTATTATTCAGCCAATAACATGATGGATATTTCAAAACCAAAATGCTAGAATTCCCATAAAAAATATGATTGGAAGTGTCATCTCGGTTAGGACCTGTAGCATCCCCATCCTTTGGAAGAGACGGCAATGAATGATATCTGATGCATTCTGCTAAGTACTGAGGAATATAGTAGAGATTATGAGATACCTTCAACATCTGAAGACATTAAATTCTAGCATTTTAAGCAGTTATGGGAGAGCAAGGGTAAAATTTGAAACAGTAAGGAGAGTCAGAAGATAAAATAGCATCACCTCATAATGTGCTTGCATGTGGATGCTCAGTCTTTTTGGTCATGTCCGACTCTTTGTGACCCCATGGACTGTGGCCCACCAGGCTCCTCTGTCCATGGGATTCTCCAGGCAAGAATACTGCAGTGGGTTGTCATGCCCTCCTCCAGGGGATCTTCCCCACCCAGGGATCAAACCCATGTCTCTTATGACTCCAGCATTGGTAGGCAGGTTCTTTACCACTAGCGCCACCTGGGGGAAGCGTAATGTTGTGGTGGTTTAGTAGCGAAGTCATGTCCAACTTTTGTGACCCCCATGGACGGTAGCCTGCCAGGCTCCTCTGTCTATGGGATTTCCCAGGCAAGAATACTGGAGTGGGTTACCATTTCCTTTTCCAGGGGATCCTCCTGACCCAGAAATCAAACCCAGGTCTCCTGAATTGCCGCAGATTCTTTACCAACTGAGCTACGAGGGAAGCCCCATAATGTTGTGGTATAGACTAAATAGAAACGTGAAGGGAAAAGAATTCAGATTTCTTTACAGATCTAACTTCTTTTGTTAAAATGAGATTTCACACTAGAACTTTTAGTTTCTAGTGTCTTTCTAATGGAAATGAAATGTGCCTATGTGTGGTAGAAAGGAAAGTAGAAGAGTCTGGGATGACAATCCCCTTGACTCTTTATTTCTTTTGATAACCTATAGTCAGTCTTGTGGTCTTTATGCTCTCCCAAGAAACAAAAATAGCTGTTTTTTTCCTTATAAAGTTCTGCTCAACTAATGTGAATAATATGCCTGTAGCCCTTGTCAACACAGTCTGTTTTCTGCTCTATGCTTTTCCTGGAGACAGGTTTATTTTGAATCTACTTTCTTAGTTTCTACCCAATGCAAACTAGGGGTTTTCACTTTGGGACTGCTCTTGTCCTCTGGTCCACACTGCTTTCTGTGATGCTCCCCAGCAATAATGCATTTAACTGCAAAATCTCTGAAGTCAGCAAAGTTCAGTGCTGCTTTGTTCTAGGCAAGAACTTTGGCTGCATTCAGAAGGGCCTGCCATTCGGGGATGGCCTTCATTTGCAACCTCTTCATCTACTTCCCGAAGCATCATTTCTTCCCAGTTCATCTTGCTCTTCGAGAAGTGAGCTGCCATAGAAAAGAGTGCCATCACCCTTGGCTTGAACCCTAGAACAGTTAGAACAGCATGTGACCTCTGGCAAGTATCCTACCTTCTTGATATCTACACCAGTTGGCTCACAGTCCCTCCAAAAGTATACTTCCTAGTCAGCTCACAGTCCCTGCAAAAGCATACTTCCTTCCATTAGAATAGAATTTCAGCTGAATGGATGGGGCTTTCAATAGCACATCTCTCTCTGCAGGTATGATAGGAATATGTCCTATTTCTCACCCATGAAATGTAAGCACATGTAATAAAAGTTAGTTGCTTAAAAGGAAAATGCTTGACCTGAACTTCCTGTCTTTCTCCTCTTCCATGATCAAGAATGTATATATGACATGTCATGCCATGCTGATCATTCAGAAGAGAACAACTTCCTAAGGGATGTGGAACCACCAGGTGGGTGAAACCAGGGGATCAGAAAGGTATATGGGGTGTGAGAGGAAGAAAATTCTCATTTCAGCAATTGTGTTTATGTATTTTGCTACAGAGAACTCTGCCCCAGTTTTCCCATCTGGAAATGGAAAAATTGATCTCCAAGAGGCACTTTCTAGGGCCAGTACTCTAAGACAGTCGCATTAAGCCTTTTTTCTTACATAAACCTTCTTCATTCTGATGCATTTTGACTTCCTTCTTCTGTTATTATAAATTCTTTTTCCTTCTCTTGGGACATCTGGACCCCAATACTTTTCTTTTCATTTATGATTTAGCTTTCTGCTGGTTGATAGCTAACTCATTATATATACATGTTTTCAAGTGCATTTGCTTTATACTGTATGCATAGAAGGCACACACTTTATCAAAAAGAAATATGCTGAATACAGGTGCAATGATATGGATAAAACATTATAATCTTGGTAGTTGATCTAGTGATTCTTTCATAGTGAGAGATTGGTTTTACTGAGAAAATGATTTGATAAGATCTTCACAGAGAAGAAATGAGCCTCTGGGTTCTAGGCATGAAACTGGCACCCAAATTTCATGAAGAAGAGAGTTATTCTGTGTAATAAAGTAGTGAGAGGAGAAAGGAAAGGGTTCTGATTTACACAAGGAAAAGGATGGGACCAGATGGTAAAGCATCTGCCTGCAATGTGGGAGACCTGGGTTCGATCCCTGGGTTGGGAAGATCTCCTGGAGAAGGAAATGGCAACCCACTCCAGTACTCTTGCCTGGAGAATCCCACAGACGGAGGAGCCTGGTAGGCTACAGTCCATGGGGTCGCAAAGAGTCGGACATGACTGAGCGACTTCATGTTCACTTTCACTTTCAAGGATGGGACAGATGAGTTAAGGACCCTGATTTACAGAGGAGCAAGGGATTCATGAAAGAAGACTCATGTATCATAGTTATATTTTTAAGTGAAATGTGTTATAAGCTAGAATGTGAACCCCTCTGGAAGCCCTACTTTTTCAGCTAAAAGAATCCTACAATATTCTTGGTCTGTTTAGCTTTTCAGCAGAAGCTTATTAAAAGGCTTGAGTTGTGTTTTAAGATGAGATGTTGAATGTTATAAACTGGATATCATCATCTCATTGGCTGTTGTCACTAACAAAGTGATGATGAGGCGAGCTTTGCTTTGGTGTGACCACAGTGCTGTGCTCCTTATGCCCTCCGTAACTGAGCAGTATTTCTGTTAGCCACATGAGCTCCCAGAATAATTCCAAAAGAATATCGTTTACGGGAGGCTTGGATGCATGTACCTGCCCATTCAGATTTGGGATAACATCAAATGAGGTGGTGGAATTTGGGGAGCGGTTTATCTACTATATTCAACTCATTTCCTACCCCATATTCCCAATAGGCCTGTCATCTTAGCTCTGCCATGTTGACTATCCTTCACAGAGCCTCTCTGTGTTAAAGGAGAAAGATCCCCTATTGAACTCTACCTCATTTTACTTTCTCCTGGGGTTCCTTGATTGTGCTAACAATAACATGCTCAGGTCAAGTGTTATTAGAGATCCTGGATATACTGCACATGACTGAAGTGGCTGGTTGTCAAACTATATGGAATGACGAGGCCTGTGGTAAACTGGTGAGTTTATGTAAGGGAACACTTATGCTCAACTCTAGATGATTGCTGCCAGACAGTCTTTATATATACATATATATATATATTTAAGTGTTAGTCACTCAGTCATGTCCGACTCTTTGCAATCCCATGGACTGTAGCCTGCCAGGCTCCTCTGTCCATGGAATTCTCCAGGCAAGGATACTGGAGTGGGCAGCCATTTCCTTCTCCAAGGAATCTTCATGACCCAGGGATCGAATCCAGGTCTCTTGCATTGCAAGCAGATTCTTTACCATCTGAGCCAGCAGGGAAGCCCATATATATTTTAACTGTACTATATATATATATAGTATATATATATATATATATATATATATATATACACACACACACACACACACATACACCGATCCAATTTAGCCAGACCTAATTTTCAACAGAATATGGAAATTAGGAACTGTATATAATATTTACTAATTTTACAGCATTGGGGCCTGAGCCAATCCATATTTCATCAATTTATGATGCTTGGTTTAATATGTTCTTCTATAAATTTACCCAATTTTCTGCACACATTTAAATTTCTGCAAGTTGAAGAGGGAGAGAAGAAACTGCCTGCTAGGTTCAGGCCTCTAAAAGCTTATCCAAAAATCTGTCAGCCCTTTCACAGAACTCATAAAACATTCTGCTGACAAGTCTTCTGCAGGCTATTGTGCTAAGAGTGTTGTCTCAGGTTTACTAAGTCCCCCGACTCAGGAATGAGTAGGGACATGTGGGTGAGAACTATAATTACACAATCTGCAGTGTGTCTCTTTCTACAATGCCAGGGTTTTTTGCAGCTCACTGGGTAACTGTCTTTCCCATCTCTTTCTATACAGACTTTTTGTTTTTCTCACTTACTTCCATTACATCTAGGGGAGTAGTGTGTTTGTGTGTATGTGTTGTGTTTGTTGCATATGTGTGTGGTGTGTATGCTCTGTGTTGTGTCTGGTGTGTTTGTGTAGTGTGTCTGGTGTGTGTGTCTGGTGTGTATGGTATGTGTTGTGTGTATGGTATGTGTGGTGTGTATTGTATGTGTGATGTGTATGTGTGGAGTGTATATGTATGGTGTGTGTGATGTTTGTGTAGGGTGTGTATGTGTGTATTGTGTGCATGTGTGGTGTGTGATGTGTATATGGGGTATGTGTTATGTGTGTGTGGGGTGTGTGAATGTGTGGGGTATGTGTATGTGTGTGGTGTGTGTGATGTTTCTGTAGAGTGTGTATGTGTGGTGTGTTCAATGTGTGTGGGGTATATGTGTTGTGTATATGTGTGGTATTTATGTGATGTGTGTGAAGATTATGTGTGTGTTGTGTGTATGTGTGGTTTGTGTGTGTATGGTGTGTGTATGGTGTGTGTGTGGTGTGTGAGGTACATGTAAAGTGTGTGGTGTGTGTATGTGATGTATGTGGTTGGTGTTTGTGTGATGTGTATCTTCACATACATACATATCATTAATAAGAATCTGTTGGGGGCCATTAAAATTGACAGAAATAAAAGAGCTTGAACATTCAGCATCTGTCTAAGCATAGTTTGGACTCTTAAGCGTGTTTTCATTAATTTCAAAGAATATAGTTTTCCCTCCTGTTTGCGCTCCCTTTTCTTCTCCAGAGGGGGCACTACTAGCCATTAGGCTGGGGTTGGGTGGGGAGAGGTATGTTAGAGCTGGAGGAAAAACCTGTAGTGAAAAGTTATAACTTATAGCTAAGGAATTCCAGACGCAGGAGTGAAATGAGCCTGTTGTGTATATGGATAAGTCAATAGACCATCAAGTAAAAAATATACCAAATCTAGTTCTCTGCTTTGTCAGATCATTAAGTGGTTTATAGGATTTAAGTCAATCTTTTTCAATTTCTTTGATAACACATCTGAGCCATTATAAGCTCTTATCATGCTGAAAATTTATATCTAGCTCATCACAAAGTGGTTTTAATTTCTGCAGTCAAGTTAGAGAAATAGTTGTTTTGTTTCAGATGTGTACAGACAAGCTATAGTTGATCTGCAGTGTTCTTTGTTCTTTTTTTTTTTGAAACAGCTTTGGAAACTGACTTTATTGGCTATGTCATTTCTATGCCTTTGTAATTTTCATGTATAATTTAAATAAGATGTTTTAAGTGCATTAGAAAGAATCATCTCACATGTGTCATCGAAGGCAGCTTAACATCATGAAGTTTAGCTCTGGTCAAGGCCGCAGAATAGATACATGTTTTTAAATTATTCAAGTAAAAGCCAACATCCCAGGCATAGATTGAGCTGGACCAATGTATTATTTGGCCTATTCTCTCTGCTTCACTGAGTATAAACACATTATTGCTTTGTCTTAGATGACTTTTTGCAATGCATTGATCCTAAAATAATATTCATCATAGGAGAAGATGAAAGTGTTCATGAAATGGGATTTTGCTGTATTAATTGCAGGCTTTCTCTTGGGTGCCTGGCTTCAGAGTGAATATTCATTTACCACTGAGGGAGAAAGGGTATTACCAGAACTTTCTGCCCTTAGTATGTTTTGTGCTCTAAAGTAGATTCAGTTGGTCATGAAATGTTCAAGGCACCCTCATGATTTTCACAATTACCTACCCATTCTTTCTCTCTTGCCCATTAGTTTTTCCCATTTTTATGACAACTCTGTGGCTACATTCCTCAGGCATTTGACTAATGATAAGACAGTCATGGGAAGGAGGTTCTTTAGTTTTTTAGGTTGTGTTTACATGTTGGGTGGCTGCCTCAGTGACTCAGCAGTGAAGAATCCACCTGCAATGCAGGAGACACAGGTTCAATCCCTAGGTTGGGAGGATGCCCTGGAGGAGTGCATGGCAACCCACTGCAGTATTCTTGCCTGGAGAATCCCATGGACAGTGGAGCTTGGTGGGCTACAGTCCATGGGGTTGCAAAGAATTGGACATGACTTAGTGACTGAGCATTCATGCATGCATTCAATCTAGAAATCAATTACCAATCTACATGTTGGGTTGGACTTTGGATAAGAATTGGGGAATTAATAAATAAATAGATCTTTCATGTCCTGGAAGAAGAGAGGCTTACTTGAGATGGGCTTAGAATTGTAGTGAGAGGAATTTAGGAGTTCTGTAAATAAACTCTGTGACCCTAAGGGCTGTGAGAGACCAGAGCCCATTGCTGAGGTATCTTTGGAGGATACTCTAGGAGGGTATCTTTAAGGACATCATCATGCAAAATTAGAGACCAGGAGTTCATCAGGGGGACTCAGGACATTCTGCAGTCCTAAATATAGTTATTTTCAAAGATAATATTGTTGGCAATTTTTCAGATAGATTTCTTGGTATGGGCATGACAGAAAATACCAATGTGGGACTATTCACTCTTCCTTTTAAAGTTCCACATAAATGGCTCCTACAAAATGCACCAAATAAGATTACACGTGCTTCCCCCCCATGATTTTATTGTTTGACATTGAGAAGTTTTGCTTGAGTCTATCAGTGGTGGTAGCTTCAAATTCTCCTCACGGTATCACTGCCTTCAGAAATATGCCAAGGAAATTGTATTCAAACCTAACAAAGTATAGATGAAAGAATAAGCCAACTATCTAAGTATTTCCAACACTTATATGTACTATATCATATAGTTGTCTATATATTTAATCTTTCTCATTTTCCTCACATACAAATTCTGTGCACCAGCAGTGTGCCAGTTTTGTGCATATATCCATTTGTGAATGTGATTTCCTCTGCCTAGAATACAGCTCACCATAATAAAGAATTCATCATTAGATCCCAGAGCAGACACGAGCAACTCCAAGAAGGCTCCCTGGATCTCTTGCTCCTCAGACATCACACTTTGGCTCCTCTTACTGAGCTTACGGTATGTAGTTGCTCAGTAAAACATGTATTAAATGAGTAAATATTGAATAGATATGTAGCCTTTCCCCCATATTAGACTATGAGATCCAGGAAAACTGGAAATTTATTTTATTCATGTCCAAATATTCGGCTAACACCATGCTCGGTGTATAATAGATATATGATAGGCATGTGGTGAATGATGAACATTTATTTGTGGGGAAACAAAAGATCTCTGTATCTACAGCAAGACCCTCCATGTTCATGTTGTTCAAGAAAATGAGACTGTGATAATAAAGTCACCGCTAAATCCTCACACTGCTCGGTCTTACTCAGGTATATCTTACACACCATTCCTTTCTGTTATGAGCACCCCAGATTCCCTGGTGAGCAGCATCAGGTTGCTTTCCCACTCTACTCTGATGAGATGGCTTTGGCACTTTGCTGTTACCCTCACCCTTCCTTACTACTGCCTCTGCAGAGAAGCGGAAACCTTCAGATTCATTTTCTGTACATCACTGGAGCTGTTTCACCTTCCCTGGTGTCTCACAGATAAGTTGAAAAAGCAGAAGAAATCACAGTTGATGAGAACCTGGGGACTCTCTGAAATGATAAATGAGAATTTAGAAAATTGCCCACCTTAGCTGTAAACTGCATTTGCTGGGCAAGTTGAGGAATTAAACTGCCTTCCTTCATCTCCTGGAGCTGAGATTTCTCTGCAGTCAGAGCTGCCATTTTGACCTGTCTTCTCACATTTTGTTGAGTTATTCACTCCCCAGCTCAGCTTCTTTTATTTGAAATATTCAGATCTACCTTTTTTCATGGGATGGATTACTTGTTTTCTCCCTAGCTTTTTCTCATGCCATTGAACTGCATCATGTGTTAATAAGCTTTTTACTGTGCTAAATTGCTTTGTTTCTGTAGCTGATTTGAAGGCAAAGAGGCCCCAGAGGGTGAAGGGAAAAAAAAGAAACATTCTAAAGTAATTAGAATGATTACAGCAGCTGAAAACACTGCTTTCCTAAAACTGCAATATTTTCTCAGGAGATTTTGTTTTTATTTTTGTTTTGCAATAGCCCATGAGGCTCCAGGATCAGTGCTTGCAAAACGAATGGTGGCTGGTAGGTTTTCATCATAGAGCTGAATGAGAGTCACATATTAAAAAATTTTCAAATGCATTATTGTGACTACCCTAGGGTTGTCTTACTCATCTTATGTTTGGTTCCAGTCACGTCATCTGCCTTCAGGACCACGGAGCCTAAAGCTTAGCAGCAGCTCTGAAAGGTGTGAAACACAGGGTTAAAAACCAGTTTTATGATGCATATGTAAAAAATCTATTCATTAAAAATGTTGAGTTGTAGACATCTCTATGGTCAGAAAAGCGAAAGTAGTAAATGTGGCAGCTATGAATTAACAGATAGGAAAAGGTGACTTCTTGTAGTGAAGTATTAGTCCTTCTGCAATGGAAGAAATCAAACACTGGGTTTGATTTTCAAGCTGAATAGAAGCCAGTGAAATGGGAGAGGGCTTAGGATGGAGAGTTTTTATGTTCACAGGCTTCTCTCATGATGCCCCGTGATCAGATAGCATCCAATGGCTCACTTAAAACCTTGCACAATGGCTGTCAGTCATTTCCTTGTAATGAATGTATGATAGAAACTTTAGGCTCTTTGCAACATCCTTGCAGGTGTGAAAAGCTGGTTAGGAGGCAAAGATAACACTTCAAAACTGAAGGCTGAGGGAGAGGGTGGGAAAGGTGATGGGCCACCCCATGCTTGAAATTCCATCCTCTCTTGTCTCCATCAAACATCCAGTGGAAACAGCAGTACAGTATGCATTACTGCTGAGTCTAATTCCACACAATGACATTTTCAACATAAATATATTTTCCAAGTAACTTTAAAATACACATCTTCCAGTGTATATTTCCCACTTTGCTATCATCTCAAGACAAAATATATTGAAAATAATTTATCCTTTTTTAATGACTGAAGATGGGTTTTACAAACATCCAGTAATTTTGTAGCATTACTATTATTTGAAGTGTTATTTATTTAGTGTAGAGACTGAATGCTACTAACTAATGGATTTTTATGGTAAGTGTGGCCGATTTTTAAGATTGTGTTTCTGGCTTCCATCTTTTGCATTATAAGGATGGTCGCTTGAATACTCTTTAAATCTGGACAAATAATCAGGTATGTAAAATAAGATGATATTTAAGTGAGAGCCAATACAATTGTAGGATAAACTCTTTCATAGTGCAAACTACAGACATTTTGTGGTGTCTGTGTCAGCTGTTGAGAAGCTCATTCCCTTTTGGATTCATTGCTGGAAGTCTGACATTCTGATAAGTGAGGCATTATAGTTTGTGTTTTGGCTAAAGGGGATGTTGTCTGCAGCTGGGAACAAACAATTAGCAAGTTATGAATCATGACTCCTTTCACAGTTCATTGTGAAATAATAATATATGAGCTTAAAACCATTTGCCTTGATTATAGCTGTCACTAAAGGGAAATGTTGACTGAGGCCATAACCTTTCAATAAAATATAAGACACACAAATTCAGAAAAATATCTCTATTTACTCATAGGTTCTGATGACTTCAGTGAAGACAATATGTTGCATAATATCAACAAATCATTGAAACATAAGTGTATTCAGGTATATGACCTATGCATTTGTTGCTTACTTTTCCATATTTAGTTTTAAATAGTCTTCAGTAATAGGCTTGGGGTTAAGCCTTACAGAGTTTTTATTTCTTGCACATCCACTTCCGCCTCTTCTGAGTGCAGCTCCCTGTTCTTTTCTGAGATGTTACTCTACCTTCACTGACAATGGATGGAATGGACCCAATATAATACTCTTTTTTTTCCATATTAAATCTCTATTGATTCTCACAATATAAAATATGGATGTGGCCTCCATAAGCTCTCAAGTTCATGTGTTAATTGTCCAGCCACTCAGAAGAGACTGAATCAACTCTTGACCCAATCCTAAATTTGCAAGTATGTAAGTCTCTGGACCATTCAGCTATTCCATGAATAATGCTCATATTGTACTGAAATGTTGCTCCCATTCAAATCATGTAAGTGTATGTGTGGTGGGTTTGTAGGGGGTGGAGTGGAATTGGGGGTAGGTTTCCTCAAAGAAAAAGTTTTTCCCCAAGAGTGGGATGTCCACTGCTTCCTATGTGGTCCTCATAGGGCCTTCTAGTGACACTTATTTTAAAAGGGCATGCAGGTTACCTTTAAACATTTTTACATGCCATCTGCTCTTCATTAAACATATTATTGCCAGAGAGTGAGGCTGAGGTATCTAGAAACCATTGTTTGGGATTCTAAAGATTATTCTTATAACGTTTCACATCATCTAGCTGCCGCTGAGAGATAGTACTCTGGAAATGTGCAGACAGAAAATGATAAAATGGATATGTCTACGGGACTGGCAGAAAGACTAAGTTAAGAGCAAGGCAAATAATTTTTAATCTCTTCTCTTCTGCAGAGCTGAATAACTGTTGACTTTCCCTCTCAGTTGATTATAAAAGGCTCTCTGAATTGACTGTGTCTAGGATGGGTACCGCACATATTCTGAATGGCAGTTTCACCATGTAAGCACTCCAGTTGCATGGTAACCAATACCAGTAAACCCCAATACCTTCATGAAGTTAGCGAAGAGAGGAATGTCTTGAGCATGTATTACAGATCTCTAGGCACTGTAAAAACACTAGTGATTGGTGATTTGAGATTGACACATTTTTTAAATTTTTTGTTATCTATTGACCCCTCTGTGGTAAGGCTGTGGTACTGTGGTCACTTCGTTCTCCTTCATTTACATGACTTCTCACTATGATGCTGTATTTGCTCATATGCCTTTGCAGTCTGTTGGAAATACTCAATACATATTCATTAAGTGAATGAATGTGTGTGTTTACAAATGGAACATATATTCATTTTTAATATCCCCTAGATGTATTAGCTTAATACAGTGCTTATGTTGTTGTTGTTGTTGCTCAGTTACTGAGTCATGTGTGATTCTTTGTGACCCCATGTACTGCAGCACACCAAACTCCTCTGTCCTCCACTATCTCCTGGAGTTTGCTCAAATTCATGTCCGTGTTATCCCTGATGCTATCTAACCATCTAATCCTCTGCCACCTCTTTCTTCTCTTGCCTTCAATCTTGCTCAGCATCAGGGTCTCTTCCAATGAGTCAGCACTTTGCATCATCTGGCCAAAGTATTGGAGCTTCAACTTCAGCATCAGTCCTTCCAATAAATATTCAGAGTTGATTTCCTTTAGGACTGACTGGTTAGATCTCCTTGATGTCTAAGTTACTCTCAAGACTCTTCACTAGCACCACAATTTGAAAGCACCAGTTCTTCGACACTCGGTCATCTTTATGGTCCAACTCTCACATCCATACATGACTACTGGAAAACATAGCCTTGGCTATACAGACCTTTGTCAGCAAAGTGACGTCTCTGCTTTTTAATATGCTGTCTAGATTTGTCATAGCTTTTCTTTCAAGGAGCAAATGTCTTTTAATTTCATGCCTGCAGTCACTGTCCACAGTGATTTTGAAGCCCAAGAAGATAAAGTCTGTCACTGCTTCTACTTTTTCCTCTTCTATTTGCCATGAAGTAATGGGACCAGATGCTATGATCTTAGTTTTCTGAATGTTCAGTTTAAGCCAGCTTTTTCACTGCCTTCTTTCACCTTCATCAGGAGGCTCTTTAGTTAGTCTTCATTTTCTGTTATTAGGGTGGTATCATCTGCATATCTGAGATTGTTGATATTTCTCCCAGCAATCTTGATTCCAGCTTATGAGCCCAGCATTTCACATGATGTAGTCAGCATATAAGTTAAATAGTCAGAGTGAAAATATACAACCTTGTTGTACTCCTTTCCCAAATTTGAACAAGTCTGTTGTTCCATGTCTGGTTTTAACTGTTGCTTCTTGACCTGCATACAGGTTTCTCAGGAGACAGGTAAGGTGGTCTGGTATTCTCATATCTTTAAGAATTTTCCCAGTTTGTTGTGATCCACACAGTTAAAGGCTTTAGCGTAGTCAATGAAGCAGAAATAGATGTTTTTCCGGGGCTCCCTTGCTTTCTCCATGATTCAACGAATGTTGGCAATTTGATCTCTGGTTCCTCTACCTCTTCGAAATCCAGCTTGTACATCTGGACGTTCATGTACTACTAAAGTCTGCTTTGAAGGATTTTTAGCATAATGTTGCTAGCATGTGAAATGAGTACAATTGTACGGTAGTTTGAACGTTCTTTTCATTGGCCTTTTTTGGGATTGGAATGAAAACTGACATTTTCCAATCCTGTGCTCCCTGTGGAATTTTTCAATTTGCTGACATTTTGAGTGCAGCCCTTTAACAACATCATCTTTTAGGATTTTAAATCCCTCAGCTGGAATTCCATCGCCTCTTCTAGCTTTGTTCCTCATCTTGCTTCCTCAGGCCACTTGATTTCATACTCCAGGATGTCTGACTCTAGGTGAGTGACCACACTATCATGACTAAATCCAGTCATTAAGACCTTTTTTTGTGTAGTTCTTCTGTGTATTCTTGTACTTAATACACCTCTTCTTAATCTCTTCTGTTTCTGTTAGGTCCTTGCCATTTCTGTCCTTTATTGTGCTCATCCTTGCATGAAACATTCCCTTGATATCTCCAATTTTCTTGAAGAGATCTCTAGTCTTTCTCATTCTGTTGTTTTTCTCAGTTTCTTTTCATTGTTCATTAAGAAGGCCTTCTTATCTCTCCTTGCTATTTTCTGGAACTCTGCATTCATTTCCCTTTTCCATTGCCTTTTGCTTCTCTTCTTTTCTCAGCTATTTGTAAAGCCTTCTCAGACAATCACTTTACCTTTTTATATTTGTTTCTCTTTTTTTTTTTTTTTTGATTTCTTAAAAGTGAATTTAATTATAAGTAGTCATGTGTGCTGGAGAATTATAATTATGAAAAGTCATGTTCTGTAAGTCTGAAATGACAGATTATATTTCAAAGGCTTATTGCAGAGGAATTAAAGGACCCAATTTATTAGTTGTAAATGTACGATTATTGCAGCTTTGCTTTTAAAAAAAACCCATGCGCGCACACACGATCACAGTATATTCTAGCCGGATTTGCTACGTCTAATCCTTTCGACAAGAATCGTATTTGGCACCAAAAGCTGCCACTCAGTTAATTTGTTTGTGAGACAGAGGCAACTAATCTACATCTTCTGATCCCTGAATGGCAATAATTTCCAGGACTTGGTGGGCATATTCTGCTTCCCTCATTCCCATTCTTGCAAAGTGATTAAGAAGTTGATGCAGTTCAAAGAACAGAAATAATGTTGTCGGGGAAGAAATGGAGACAGTCTTGTGGATGTTGGTGGGAATGGTGGGGCGGGAGGTACAACGTCTTCAAAGAACTCGGGACTGGACCACATTTGTTTCTGCAACAAACATTTTTTGGGGTGTCTACTATATTCCAGATACCACACTGAGTATCTTCTGTGTGTTATCTCAATAAAGACTCAGAAAAACACCCTGAGGTTGCAATACTGTAAATTTGTCTTACTGATAGGGAAGCTCAGGCTTGGAGAGATCACCAAGTAACTGATACCCAAGTAACTGAGTTCCTGAGCGATGGAGCCAGGACTTGACCAGAGGTCTGTCTGGCCCCCAAGCCTGTGTGATCACCCCAAGGTCCCCATTTCTCTCCCATGTGGGACTCAGAGGCTCAGTGGAGAGAGAGTGGAGGGCAGTAGGCGTGGCCTAGTCGCAGTAAGCAGAGGTGGGAGCTGTGTTTATTTATTTTTTTTTTTTTTATGGAAACATTTATTTATTTATTTATTTATTTATTTTTGGTACTTAAAGACCCTTAATTTATTTATTTATTTATTTATTTATTTTTTTTTTTTTACATTTTTTTTTTAATTTTATTTTATTTTTAAACTTTACATAACTGTATTAGATTTGCCAAATATCAAAATGAATCCGCCACAGGTATACATGTGTTCCCCATCCTGAGCCCTCCTCCCTCCTCCCTCCCCATTCCATCCCTCTGGGTCGTCCCAGTGCACCAGCCCCAAGCATCCAGTATCGTGTTGAGGATGGTTTTGGTCACTGCCTCCTATACAATGTTATGAACCTCCATCCAAAGTTAACAGGCATTCTGTCTACCAGGTCTAATTCCTTGAATCTGTTCATCACCTCCACTGTATAATTATAAAGGATTTCATTTAGGTCACATGTGAATGACCTAGTGGTTTTCCCTACTTTCTTCAATTTAAGCCTGAATTTTACAATAAGCATCTCATAATCTGAGTCACAGTCAGCTCTAGGTCTTCTTCTTTTTTTTTTTTTTTCCCTTTTCTTTTCTTTCTGACTGTATAGAACTTCCCATCTTTGGCTGCAAAGAACATAACCAATTTGATTTTGGTATTGACCATCTGGTGATGTCCGTATGTAGAGTTGTGTCTTGGGTTAATGGAATACTTATAACAATGGTCAATTATTACATAGTGGATGAGGGAAGTGAGGAATGAAAGTAGGCACTTTATTTGGGGGAAAAAAACTGCCTTTCCTCAAAGAATTAGAATTAATTTGGGAACTCAGACTACATTGATTTGAATGAATTAATGCGCATGAGAATACTTGGTAAGCTGTAAAGGGGTGTGGTTGTTACAAAAGACAACACCAGGCTCACCTCAATTAAACTAGCTTACTTCCAGTAGCACCGTTTCCTGACTGCAAAGTGCTTTCATCTCTAGTCTACCTTCCAGTTTTCTCAGCAACCTCATGAGGGCACTAGGTTGTAATCTCCGTGTTACAGATGAAGCAACTTTCATTGAGAGACAGTCACCGGTTTGAGGTCATATACTTTAATAGTGAAGTCAAGGCTCAAGCTCTGTTTTTCTGAATCTAAGTCTGAACTCCTTCCTCTACAGTAGAACAAATATTGCAGGGTAATAATCCATTGTTTTAATGAGAAATGATGTTTCTTATTCAAAGTTTAAGGAAGAATTGGCTACCCCTTTGCTTTATCAGGAAGGAAGTCATCCAACTCACAGGCTTTGGAATTATGTCTGAGCCCGGTGCTAGGCATGGCAGTTTCTGGTGAGAGCTGAGGCATTAAAGAGTTTAGGACTGTGACAGTCTCTGTCAGTCACATGAATGACTATGTAGGTGTAGCTTAAAAGGAAATTTCTTTCCTTAAAACATGACCCGGCAACAACTTTGTCACCAAGTGGACATAACTCTTCAGCTTAGGCTATAAGCGATAGATACTTAAGCAAGTACTTATACATTAGGAATTCATTAGTGACCTCTCTCCCTTGTTTAATTAATCAGCAATTCTCGTGTCAGAGTGGTTTAATAACTCTCCTGAGGACACAATGCTACTAAGCAGCAAAGCCAGCATTTCTAGTCTCTATTAATTATTCTCACTTTTTTGGGGTGAAATATTACATAGAACACATTATTTATTATTAATCAAGAAAAGAAAACAAGCCTAATTTCAGTTCTAGTGTAAGCCTTTAAAATAAATGAACTTCTTATGTATCGTCGCTTTGTTTTCATTACTAATCTCTCACTTTTCCTTTAATGATTTACTCTGAACATTATCTTGGGTTTAATACACTTTCTTGAGATTGCTCTCATCAGCTTTCATCTTATTAGAGTTGGATATCATAGAATACCCACCATTTAGTGCAGAAGAAAACTTCCATTTTAACCCTAGAATTATAATATATACAGTCTCAGCTGCATGCAAACCTTGGGGAGGTCTTCATTTATATTTTAAGTCTTCATGACTTGGAGTAGAATGGAATTGTCCCTCAGTCATTTATTTAACCTGTTACTCCATTTCTTCTTCCCATCCACTCTGAGAGGCAGAAACATGGGGAAAATATTTATTCATTCAACAAATAATTATTGAATATCTACAGAGGGTGCACTATTAAAGACACAGTGACCTAAACAAAGACCTTGTTCTCATGAAATTTTCATTCTGATAAATAAAACAGATAAGGGTATGTGCATGTATATGTGTGTGAGTAGGTGTGTTTACATATGAGTATTTGAGGGATTGCAGGTGTTCTAGAGATTAAAAAACCTAGGTAAGAGTGATGTAGAATGATAGATGTAAGTAGGTATTCTGTACAGGTGGGCATGGAGGACCTCTTTGAGAGATACGGGATGTTAGCCTCTGAGGGTAGCTTCCTTCCTACCTTCCCAACAGGCACGCTACCTCTGGAGCTGCCTATTGCAGCAGACTAAGTGCTTCTCAGAGTAAATGGACATATCTGCTCTGCAAGCAAGTCATTAGAAATAAATGATTGCCAAAGGCAGAAATCAGCAAGTAAGGAACAGCCGGTACATAAGAAATATATACAGAGTGTGATGTATGAGTGAAATAAGTGAAAGTGTTAGTCACTCAGTGAAGTCCGACTCTTTGCAAACCCATGGGCTGTAGCCTGCCAGGTTTCTCTGTCCATGGGATTCTCCTGGCAAGAATACTGGAGTGGGTTGCCATTTCCTTCTCCAGGGGATCTTCCTGATCCAGGGGTTGAACCTGGGTTTCCTGCATTACAGATGGATTCTTTACTCCCTGAGCCACCAGGGAAGCCCCTGTGATGTATCAGTCACTCACAGAAAGTCACTCAGTTGTGTCTGACTCTTTGTGACCCCATGGACCGTATAGTCCATGGAATTCTCCAGGCCAGAATACTGGAGTGGGTAGCCTTTCCCTTCTCCAGGGGATCTTCCAACCCAGGGATCGAACCCAGGTCCCCTACATTGCAGGAGTATTCTTTACCAGCTGAGGCACAAGGGAAGCCCAGGAATACTGGAGTGGGTAGCCTACCCCTTCTCGAGGGGATCTTCTCGATCCAGGAATCGAACCAGGGTCTCCTGCATTGCAGGCAGATTCTTTACCAACTGAGCTATCAGGGAAGCCCTCTGTGATGTATAGACATGCTTATAAAAATTCTCTTGAATGTATCAAGCTTCCCTTTCTGCTGGTTATAAAAGTTTTAAGTTCAGAAGTGCTTTGCTCCTTTCCCTGCTTGGGAGAAAGAAAAGTTAGTTTCTATGTCTTCCAAAGCTCTTCGTTATTGATGCAGTAATGACCTGATTAAAATTGGATTCCAGCATGTAGAGTATCTGTGAATATGAACCATCTTCCATAGAACCTCTTAAGGATATTCATTGCCTAATCTCATATTTTAAAAATTCTTTTGTCATGACTAGACTAATGAGTCTTACCATTTATCTCCGAAGCAAGTGGCTACACACATTTAATATTTTATAGAGCTCTTTTATATGGATGTGAATGGAATTATAGCCAATCTAACTATTTAGTACCTCCTCCTGTGTGTGATAAGTTATTGTGGGTATCTTCCCAGTCAGGTGGATTTACTCATTTCTAATGCAGCACTATCTGATACTGATTATTAAACCTCCTTTTGGGGAACAAGGAGAAGGATGCACTGGGGACACCATGTGGCAGGAAATGGAACTGGTCACATGTTCAAAAGAAAAAGGGAAAAGTTAAAGATGGAACCTTTGAGGAGACAGAGAGAGGAAAAGAGAGCCTAGCTCCAACTAGTGTTGGGAGGGTCTGTACACTGGGGTTGGAAGTGGAGCTCATTCTACAGCGGCTAAAAATTCTGTCATTAAATTATTAACTAAACTCATCAGGTAAGCTCAAACAGCTCATAAGAGCATTCTTCTCAAGCCAGAATTTACTCGGTTAGTGACATCTAGGACATAATTGTGACATTTGTCTTCTGTGTTCTAGTTCTCTGTTCCCTCTCTGCTCTCCTTGCTCTCCTTTTGTTCCTGTGTGGCTGGTTCCTTCACGAGCTTCCTCTTAGCCCCTACCCTCAAATATTACTGCTCATTTTCTTCTTCCATCTTCCCCCATGAGATTCCACCCAGACGCACCCTTATCTTCTTCTGCTGCTGCTGCTAAGTCACTTCAGTCGTGTCTGACTCTGTGTGACCCCATAGACGGCAGCCCACCAGGCTCCCCCATCCCTGGGATTCTCCAGGCAAGAACACTGGAGTGGGTTGCCATTTCCTTCTCCAATGCATGAAAGTGAAAAGTGAAAATGAAGTCACTCAGTCATGTCTGACTCTTAGCGACCCCATGGACTGCAGCCTACCAGGGTCCTCTGTCCATGTGGTTTTCCAGGCAAGAGTACTAGAGTGGGGTGCCATTGCCTTCTCCGTGCTCTTCTACTATAATCCTTTTGTTTTCAGTCACTCAGTCATGTCCGAGTCTTTGAGACGCCATGGACTGCAGCACGCCAGGCTTCCCTGTACTTCACCATCTCACGGAGTTTGCTCAAAATCATGTCCATTGAGTTGGTGATGTCATGCAGCCACCGAGTCCTCTGTCATCCCCTTCTCCTCCTGCCTTCATTTTTTCCCCCAGCATCAAGGTCTTTTCTAATGAGTGGGCTCCTCACGTCAGGTGGCCAAAGTACTGGTGCTTCAACTTCAGTATCAGTCCTTCCAATGAATATTCAGGATTGGTTTCCTTTAGGATAGACTGGTTTGATCTCCTTGCAGTCCACGTATCCTTACTCTCATTAGAACATAAGCCTCCTGATTCCATTCCCAGCTAACCTGGTGTATTGTGTAATATACAACCTCTGGGATACAGTAGGTGCTCAAAATACAATTCGTGAATAAACGTGGTCATAGCTTAATAGGTAAACCCTACCAAATACCACAGACATTTTAAAAAAACCTTCTTAGAAACATTCGTTGGCATGATCTAAAGGTGGAGCTTTCAGGGTCCTTAGAGATATCAGGAGGAAATGTATTTATAAAGCTCAACCCTTGATGAAGTTCTTCATTTGCTCAAGCAATTCCTTTGGGCAGAGATTCTGAAATGCATAGTGAGACTGAAGGTCATCCTCTGCATATCTATTCAGAAACCGACCCAGGTGTTATATTAATAATTTTCCTTTCATTAACACTGTCCCCACATGAATACTCCCAAGGTTGAACTTCTTGAATTGAGAGACAGGATGGTATCTGGAAAATGAGGCAGATGTACGGTCAGAAGTCTCTTATTCACCTTCTCACTCTGCAGCTTACTAGCAGTAGGACACTTGGCAAGTCTCTCCATTTCTCCCATCTTCTATGTCCTTAGTGTAAAACGGTGACTCTATGTAATGTGGATCTGAAGGACTGTTTGTCGTAGTGGATAAGCATCTCCTTCACAAACTCTGAATTGTAGACAAAGACATAAAGGCACGTTTAATTCTGATATTTGGCTCTTCACGTTTAATCACAGCTACATTTTCAACTAGGCTTTCAGCTACATTTCAACTGATTTGTTGATCTTTATTAGTCATTAGAGGCTGAACTGTGTCGAATTTACTTATTCATGTGGTCATCGAGCACCTAGTGAACAGCAGGAAGTGTACTAAGTGCTGTTTATAGATGGTGAAAACAAAATGACATCTTTTCCTTTAAGGAATTTATAGACAGAAGAAGACATTAAATCAACACATACATAACTGCTGCTGCTGCTGCCAAGTCGCTTCAGTTGTGTCCGACTCTGTGCAACCCCATAGACGGCAGCCAACCAGGCTCCGCCACCCATGGGATTTTCCAGGCAAGAGTACTGGAGTGGGGTGCCATCACCTTCTCCAACCTACATAACTATATAATCATAAATTTATAATTAAAATAAGGTGAGTTGCTACAAAGTGAAAATTACAAGGCCTGTGAGAGAGAGGGGATGAAGAGTAAAGCTTGATGCTGAAGGAGAAATGAACAGGAGTAAAGCCAAGTCAGGAATGGAAGAAGGATGCAAAGGGAATAGCACATAGACCAAACTTCATAACCTGAGAAAACTTGAAGAAAACCAAGGTAGCCATGAGTGAGGTGGGTGGTGAAAGTGCTTTGACTGGGTCAAATAGTGGATGAAAGGGTGAACTCATGTATGTGGGTAGGAGTTAGACCATGCAAAACCTTGCAACCCAAGGTTGAGATGCTCAATCTTATAAAAGTTCACTGCAAGCCACTAAAGGGTACTGAAGCATGAGACTGATAGGGCTACTAGATTTATGTTTGTTTGTTTTTAAATCCTTCACTCTCTGGATGCAGTGTGAACAGATTAGAGGTGAATCTACGTGGAAACAGGTAGCCTGGTGAAGAGTTTATTGAGAGAGATACCTGCCCAGTAGCCGGACAGGCAGGAAATGGAGATGATTGTGGTTGCTCTTGGTGCTGTTTACAATGTTTTTCTGGCTCTACTTTTCTGAGAACCCAGTAAGATTTCATTCCTCAACTCCTTTTAAAGTTAGGTTATGAACTTCTTAAAGCTTACTTTGGTCAGTGAGACTGAGAAGTGACTTGTCACTTCTGGACAGAAAATTTAAGAACAAATGTGTGATTTTTGATGTTCATTTCCTCCTTGTGTTCCTGTAAACACATGTCCATGAAGAGCTTCTATCCATCTGGGTCCCTGATTGATTAACCAAGGGCTAACTGGACGCCCTGTTGAGGAACATCAGATATAGCATGAGAAGAGTGCACCTTTGTGGGGTGAAGCCCCTGAGATTTTGGGGATTGTTTGTTACTGCAGCAGAAAGTGTCCTGACTGGTCCTATCCTTACACATAAACATACTAATTCGTGTTCAAATAAACTTTGCATTTTTACAAATACTTTGATACTGTAATGAATGACCCTTATGAATTCTGTTCTCAGAGTTATAGCTCATTTTTTAGTATTTGCTTCATATTCTGATTTAGAGCAATATTCTTGTAATATTAATTAGTGAACTATATCAATATCCTAGCCTTTGAAGAAATACATTTTCAAGACTTTTGTAACTGCTTTAGTTACCTTCTTTTATGCATCATTATTTATATATTATTCAAAACAGGGAGTTGAACAGCGAAGCATACAGGAGATTTGAGTTATTATATTCCCTAATTTGTTTTTAAAGTGGTGAATTTGTATATTTCTTTAGGTGAATATTATTAAAACTCTTGTGAGATGCTTTTCTACTCCTGTATCATTCCTACTGGAGAAGGCAATGGCAACTCACTCAAGTACTCTTGCCTGGAAAATCCCATGGACGGAGGAGCCTAGTAGGCTGCAGTCCATGAGGTCGCTAAGAGTCGGACACGACTGAGCAACTTCACTTTCACTTTTCACTTTCATGCATTGGAGGAGGAAATGGCAACCCACTCCAGTGTTCTTGCCTGGAGAATCCCAGGGATGGCAGGGCCTGGTGGGCTGCCCTCTATGGGATCGCACAGAGTTGGACACGACTGAAGCGACTTAGCAGCAGCAGCAGTATCATTCCTACTAGACCTAGGAAACACATATAATTTTGGGGATTCACGTATCTGTTCTTAGTCTCATGTGATTATTTAATGTGTGTATACACATGTATATGCATGCATGTACATATATACATACACTTATGTGTGTATTTGTGTGTATATATAAAATATAACTATAAAATGTATCTATATATAAAATATATAGATGTTTTTAGGTATGTATATATAAAAGCCAACTTGATTCTTCCTTGCCACCTGCATGCCTATTTCTCACCCACATACCCACCCATGCTATTGGATAGAGTAGGCTGTATATTTAAAGCATCACCCCATTCCCTAGCAACCTTCATTCTGCAGTTTAAATGGCTTGGAGGCTGCAGCAGGAACAGGAAGGGTTAACTGCCTGCTTTATTTTGCTGGAAGAGGCAGCTTTCATTTCACATTGATTTTCTGCATTCTCTGTGCCAATTTGCGACAGCTTGTTTCACAGTCCCACATTTGTTTAAAGCTCTCTAACAGACTGATTCTATTTTTTTCCCTCATGATTTTTTTTTTTTAAACCTAGGAGAACATGGCTGTGCACGTGATTGGGAACCCAGATAAGCCTCTCTCTCTGGAGACTGTGATTGGCAGCTCCCCCTGTCGTGCAGATGTGAAACGAGGAAAGCTAATTTTCCCATAGACTTTCTAGTTTCTATTACTATCAGTCATTTCACATTGGTGCTCATTACAGCCATCTACTTGCCAGATGGAAATCTGCCTACTCACTGGGTGTCTATTTTCTGCCACTCATGGATCATGACAATGTCAGGCAATATGTCAGTAAACTCCCTTCAATATCCTTTTTTGCACTGGATAGATTGGTGACATTATGTAAAATGTTTGCTGTTGGTAGGTAACTACCTTCATGTTATATGTGAGCAAAGAAGAGGCAAGGCCAGAAAATCCAAGTTCCTTGAGAAAAGTTACCCATGGTAACAGAAGAGATGGATGGTGTTGGCAACATAAGCGAATCACTTGTAGCTATAGCTGTTCTCTGAACACTGAACGGGAGTGACTAATGACCCATGTGAACAAGTAAAGTGTGCCAACGCTAGAACCTCCTATCTTGATGAGATGACAACTCACAGCTGGAAACAAGGCTTGGCTTGAACCACTGGTCCTCGAAGTGTGGTCCTGGATCAGAAACATCAGCATCACCTGGGGATTTTTTAGAAATACACCTTCTCAGGCCCACCCCAGACTCACTGAGCCAGATTATCTGGGGGTTGGGCCTAGAAATCTGTGTTTTTAAGAAGCCCCCCACCCCCGCCAGGTGATTTTGATGTTTATAAAAGTTTGAGAACCACTGATTTAAACTGAAGTGGGTATGGGAGCATTATTTGAGTTGAAAACCCTAATTTTTGCTTCAATTATCTATTGTTTTCATCCATGGGATGGGGAGAGGATATTTCTGGAGCTGATATATTGGATCAAATAACGTGATCAAAATGCAAGTTGATTTTCATTTTTAAAGCTTCCTTTAAATTTTATTCAGTTAAAGAGGGTCTTCCCTGCCCTGAGCAGAAAGCTCCTGGAGGCCCTCTCCAGGCGTCTGAGGCAGTCAAAATCTTATGGACACTCTAAGGGGAAATAAGCCTTAATGCGGTCCTCCTTTTACCCCGGCTGGGCTGGCTGCAGGGGGAACCCCTCGCAGGCTTCTTTGCTCTTCCTCACTCACAACTTCCTCCTTACTCAATCCTTCTATTCCCTGGAATGTAAGTCCATCCTTACTTTCTGACATCACCCTTCACGGTATTCTCCCTGGTGGAGTCTTAGTGCCCTTCTGGGTAGACTATCTGGGCAGAAATCAAACAGTTCTAGGATGGCTTTCTCTTCCCAACACGGTCCTAATCTGGACCGTGGGAAACCCTCAAGCATCTTTGCCCAACAGCTGTGGTCAAGTGGACTGACCACAATGCAGCAGCCACTCTCCAGGCTCTGCTCCCCAAGACGTCTGTTAGCATCTAGACCAGGTGCCCGAAAACTCTGGTCCGTGAGCCAGTTCTGGCCTGCCACCCCCTTTTTTTCCTTAAGTAAAGTTTTATTGAAACACAGCCATATCCATTGTTTTCTGTATAGTCTATGGTTGCTTTGCACTACAGCATGATGCAGGTTACCTGAATCTCAAAGCCTAAAACATTTGCAGTCTCTTTGCAAAAACTGTTTGCCAACCCTTGTTCTAGATTTCTGAGGGTGGAGGAGGGGAGAAGAAGGGGAAGGAAACAGGAGGAGGTAATGGAAAGTTGGACCCCAGCTCCCTTTGCCTCTCAAACTCCAGGAGTTTATTAAGATCTCTAGGTGATCTCCTTGAAGCAGCCCTGTTCCTCCCTTACCTTTCAGGGAAGGAGGTAGCCACATGGCAGCTGCTCAATCCAATAAATCCCTGTATAAGTCCCCTCTTTATTTTTCAGCTCTCAACCCTTTTGTTCCCCTGATGCAAGTCAGTAGTCCAAGAGTTATAAGGCAGCTCTTAGCCATAGCTTTTGAAAACACACAATTTAATTCAGTTCCTTATTTTGGCCTGATACTTATCACCTGGGGCTTCTCTGGTGGCTCAGTGGTAAAGAATCCGCCTGCCAATGCAGGAGATGTGGTTCAATCCCTGAGTCAGGAAGATACCCTGGAGAAGGAAATGGCAACTTACTCCAGTATTCTTGCCTAGGAAATCCCATGGACAGAGGAGCCTGACAGGCTACAGTCCATGGTGCCGCAAAAGAGTCTGACACAACTTAGCAACCAAACAAAGATAACTTATCACCTGACACCCTTGGCCAAAATTCATGATTTACATCCAATTACATTTGTGTTTAGACAGTTGAATAAAATTCAGGTGACACACCTAGATCTTGATTTAGAAGAAATGCAGTGAAGCTATTTGTGGGCTAAATTAAAAGTTAACTGATATTTTCTTGCATAATTGATAGTTGAGGGCCAGAGGCACCATTAAAGAGATACAAGTTTTCTGAGATTGTTTATTGATGACTTGCCCAAGTAATATATTTTAATCACCTCTCAGATCCACATCAGGTCTTCTGATCAGACCTAACATTGCAAAGCAAAAAATCCGACCATTGCTCTGTTTCTTTCAAACAAGCACAAGACAGGTTTCATGCTGGTCGATGATCCTATGTGTCAGAGAAAATCAGCCTACTTTCCAATTTTTGAGATGGTAACTGACTTCTAACATCTTTCAGTCAAGTACCTTGTTTATTATTTATGTACTTTTATTTATAGCATTGTTGGATTCACTTTATAGAAGTATTTGTCTTATGTTATTTTGGGAATGATGAAAGTAGATACACAGAGAAAATAATCTATGAGAAAGAATCTTCATGATAGTAGGGAGAATATGTTTTGAATTCCCTGTGAGATGATTCAAAAGAGTAAAATGATCATGTGGACAGAACATGTTACATAAGACCTTAAAGCCCAGTGCTCACTCTAGCAACTGCTTACAAAACTGTGTAGGTGAGCTTGTTTGATGAAAAAGTAATCAAAATAGCTGAACCATGAAACCATGGTTTTGATTATTTTGTACTCTTAATATCCAAATCCAAAGAACTGTGTGGTGAACTTACTGACTGGTTGTCTTGCTTGGAATGGAAATCCCACAGCAAAACCCGTCAACTGTATTTTGCTCAGCTTTTCATTTTCCAGCAATGACTAGCTATTTGGCTAATTGATAGTTTTACAAAGTATTAGGTAATGCATTTACTATTATATTTCATATATAGATCGAAATAGAGATAACATATTAGTAAAGAAAAGAGCTGCCTGTACCCATAATTATTATATGCACTTTAACATTTTATTAAATCCTGTTTTTCCTCAATCTTCTCATGTTTATGGCAAATATGATTTATTTTAGCCCAACATGATTTTGAGCTCATGCTAATTTACATAGCCAGCGTACCAGGCAGATTGTTAAGAGAAAAGTGAGGATTTTCTTTACTTCATGGCTGATTCTCCATTAAGTCCTTTCAGGATGAGCTCTAAAAAATATTAGTTATCTTATATCTTCAAGTTGTTTTTAAAATGTGTTCACAAGTTTTCAAGTTTGATTAGATGTGAAAATGCCTTCTTCTATAAAAAGATTTAGAGTAGCTAATACAAATAATCTTCTGATATAAATACTTTTGAATATATCACACACACACACATAACTACACACATTATGCACATGTTTATATAGATTCACCCCAGAATGAGACTCTAATACAGATTTCCTTGTTTTAGCTGTGTGCTTGTACTATTTTTTCAAAACATTTTTATTTCTTCAAGATTTTAAGCAAAGCCTGCAATAAAAGAAAACACTGTTTTTGTTGTTGTATTTCAGTAATTCCTTGAATTTATGTCCTATATACTGTACCTCTTTAAAAAAAACCTTTGCTGGAAGAGTAAAATATGAGATTCTTCATTGATTCCTGTGGTTTAAAGTCTTCAACATGTATCTCTACTGTAGGTATGAGGGAGAAATGGCAGCAGGTCTGCTAATGAAGAGGAGCAGGCACTGATTTGTATTCTCTCGAAGCAGCATTGACTGAACTCCTACTATGTGTGGAGTGTGATGCCTGGTGCTAGGGGAATCTGAAGATTAAAGCGATACCGGTGCTGTGCATACTGAGCCTTAGGGACACTCACGACCTAGATGTACTGTTTTATCAGAGTTATCTAACTTAGACGATGATTCACATAAAATTATGTTGTGCCCTCAAGTTATCTAAGTCATTGCTATTTTCTCCATTCCCTCAGTTATAAGCAGCTCACTATTAACTGGGAATTTTTTTCTCCTATACTTTTTTCTTTTTGGCAGAATCTAGTATTAGTGCAAAAGCAGGACATTACTTTTTTTTTTTTTAAAAAGGCAGTAACTAGGCTTCTCTGACTTGTAATGTGTTCTTTCTGATCCTTTTCTAAATAGAATCAGTTTTCAGTGAGCAAAGTGGTCATGTTTTATTTTGGGGGGGGCTGCCATGTCAATTACTAGGGTACTTCTGTTGAAGTACAATCATTTGAATAGATAATGAGAATGTATGGAAATTTTCTTCATACTAGAAATTTTATCAAAGATATATTTCTTTGATAACCAGTCGAGCCCATGAAATGTATTCATTGTAATCTTCACTAGTCTGATTTATAAATCAGATGAGCAAGCAACACTTCATATATAGAAATGAGTTTCTCATGAATATAGCAACAATTATTATGACATTCTTATACTCATTTTGCTTTCTCATCCTCTGCCTGTATTCTAGTACAAAGAGTGTACTACAGTTGCATATTTTCTAAATCTCCACTTGAGAAAAGATCTAAGACAGAGTCTACCTCTAGTAGCAGACAGGAACTAAGGAATGTGGGATGCTGGCACGTCTCCTCTGAGGGTCTGTACATGTGAGTCCATATCCTTTGCCTTTCACTTGTACTGCTCCCATTTTTCCCATTCATAAGGTCATAAACTAGATCTAGCTATGACCTCAGTGTCTCTTCATTTTCATCGTTTTTACTTTTTAAATGCTGTGACTGTTTTCTGTGCATGATGCAATTTCACCCTCGGCTTTTGCAGGAAGAATTTCTCTCAGCTCTGCTTCAAGCAGGGGAAGGTAGGTTAGCTAAATTAGAATAGAATTCTTGGGGGGTAGGTGCCTATTGGATGGGGCAAGGGCCTTGCAGTGAAGAAAGAAGAGCAGTGGGGAGGGAATGAGAGGTGCTCACACAGTTGACTCACGTAGTGTGATGTCCCTGCTGGTTTGACCGAGGAAGTGATCTAAAGCCTAAGAGGGAGGAAGGAGGTGGCCAGCTAGAACTCTCTAGCAGCATCAGGTGGACTTCCAAAGCACAGTGCTTGTGTCAGAACCTCTTGTCTGAGGCACAGCTGCAGGGAAACTGCCATCACATGAACCCTCATGTAACACATCAGTACACTTGTCTCCTTTTACTACTTGGACTAACAATGTGAGATGAATAGCAGTAGATTATAATATGATCTGGAACATTACACCTGAAGGGAACCTTGGAAATCATTCATTCAACACCCTGTATGTGGCAAGGCATTGTTTTGAATGCTGGGTGTTCAATGCAGGACAAGGCAGATAAGGCCCCTACTAGGTGGATCTTACTATCTGAAGAAAGGAGGTGAACAATAAAAAGGACAAATAAGTATGAAGAAAATATTAGCTATTCATAAAAATAATAAAGAAAATGAAACAAGATCATATGATGGTAGTTGGATGGCAACTTTAGATTGGACGATTGGAAGAGACTTATCTAGGTGGAGGCATTTGAGCTGAGACCTGTGGAAGAGAAGCAGCCAGAAGTATGAAGATTTGTGGCGTGAGTTTTTCCAGGTGGAAGGAACAACCAGACAAAGGCCGTGAGCTGTGGAAAACACTCTGTGTCTGAGATCAGAGAAAAGGCCAATGTGATTGGGGCAAAGTAAGAGAAGAGTGGCTGGCCGAAGTTTGGAAAGGTAGCAGGAACCACATCCTGAGACCTGGTTCAGTTCAGTTCAGTCACTCAGTCATGTCTGACTTGCTCAGTTGTGTCTGATGAACTGCATGATGCCAGGCCTCCTTGCCCATCACCAACTGCCGAAGCTTGCTCAAACTCACATCCATTGAGTCCGTGATGCCATCCAACCATCTTATCCTCTGTCCTCTCCTTCTCTTCCTGCCTTCAATCATTCCCAGCATCAGGGTCTTTTCAAATGAGCAGTTTTTCACATCAGGTGGCCAAAGTATTGGAGTTTCAGCTTCAGCATCAGTCCTTCCAGTGAATATTCAGGACTGGTTTCCTTTAGGATGGATTGGTTGGATCTCCTTGCTGTCCAAGGGACTCTCAAGAATCCTCTCCAACACCACAGTTCAAGAGACCTGGTAGGCCAAAGTAAACATCAAGTGTGAATCTCTCCTTCTAAAGGTGAAGGAACTCAAGCTCAGAGAGGCAGAATGCCTTGGCCAGGATGGTAAATAGCAGCCTGGGCTCTGACTGCTGCTCTGACCTGTATATCACACTCACACTTCTGCCAAGGGTGGGGTTAACTTAAGCTCTTATATCATACATTGATTTTCATGTCATAATGGGGGTGATAGCAGCAATCATATGGTATTCTTTTTTTTTTTTTCATATGGTATTCTTAACAGCAATATTGATAAGAAGTAAAAGAACTGAGAGAATGCCCCAAGCAGAGGCAAATACTGCAAACTAACATTGTCACCTTAATTCTTTGTGATGTGGGATTATGTTTCTTTATGTTCCACTGAAACACACGCATAACGCATGGATGCAACAGCAGACACACAAAGCAATGCTTGTGAAAAGGAGGTAAAATCATGCCAGTTGTACTTCTAATATTTTCCCACAGAACTCTGACCTAGCTGGTGTCCCCTGGGGAATCTGTGGCCCTCTTGAGTCTACTGCCAGCGTTGGAAAGGGGCTTTCTGGGCAGTTGCAGACAGATGGTTGCTTGTAATAGTAGTATCACTCTTGGGCAACAAAGATGTGTTTAGTGTATTTTTACCATCCACCCAACCATTTGTCCATGGCCACTTATTAAGAAATAACTTCTGTGCAGCCCACCTTGCTGAGTTCTAGAAGGCTCCATAAAACAATCATTTTACATCTGTATCTCACAGATGTGGACACAAGTTCAGAGAAGTAAAGTAACTAGAATCACTCAGGTTAACACAGCTGGTAGATGATAGAACTGGTTTCTGGACCCAAGCATATCTGACTCCTCTGTTCTTCCTTTACCAAATATTTGCAAAGTACCTCTATCTGGGGGACTGTGTTAGGTCCAGAGAGCAGCATTGAGACATCAGACATGGGTCTTACAGTCTGTCCTGGACAACCTTCCAGCATCTCAGACATAACTCACAGAAATAAAGAGGAACAGATGATTTGTCTCATATGCAGTTTTTGGAAGAACAGGACAGGTTGCTTGTGTACAAGCCAGAGTCTCCTGGCACATGCAGTGCACAAGGCTGTTCTTCTTCTTCTGCCAGTTGGACACTGGCACCATTAACTGTTCATTGGTTTCAGAAGAGGCTTTTGCTGCAGTGATTGATTATCTCAAAATAGCATTTGTGGCAGGAAGAGGTTTACTTGGCCTCTCTTTCTCTACCTCCCCTTTGCTGGCCAGGTAAACAGTGGCTGTTATTCCTGCATGAAGACAAATGACAAGTGTGGTGTTTTTGCCACATTTATAGGCTAGATTATATGCCCTCTATCCAATTAGGTCATCTATATGACTACAAATGGATGGGAGAAGAGTATGGCTTAGCGATAGAGACAAATATAAGCTTAGAGAACTCAATCTTTGATCTGGGTTTAATTCTGACTCCACTACTTATGAGTTATTATATAAGTTACTTAATGTTCCTTCTGCACAATTGCACTCATCTCACACACTAGTAAAGTAAAGCTCAAATTCTCCAAGCCAGGCTTCAGTAATACATGAACTGTGAACTTCCAGATGTTCAAGCTGGTTTTACAAAAGGCAGAGGAACCAGAGATCAAATAGCCAACATTCGCTGGATCATCGAAAAAGCAAGAGAGTTCCAGAAAAACATATATTTCTGCTTTATCGACTATGCCAAAGCCTTTGACTGTGTGGATCACAATAAACTGTGGAAAATTCTGAAAGAGATGGCCATACCATACCACCTGACCTGCCTCTTGAGAAACCTGTATGCAGGTCAGGAAGCAACAGTTAGAACTGGACATGGAACAACAGACTGGTTCCAAATAGGAAAAGGAGTACATCAAGGCTGTATATTGTCACCCTGCTTATTTAACTTATATGCAGAGTACATCATGAGAAATGCTGGACTGGATGAAGCACAAGCTAGAATCAAGATTACCGGAAGAAATATCAATAACCTCAGATATGCAGATGATATCAGCCTTATGACAGAAAGTAAAGAAGAACTAAAGAGCCTCTTGATGAAAGTGGAAGAGGAGAGTGAAAAAGTTGGCTTAAAGCTCAACATTCAGAAAACTAAGATCATGGCACCTGGTCACATCACTTCATGGCAAATAGATGGGGAAACAGTGGAAATAGTGGCAGACTTTATTTCAGGCTCTAAAATCACTGCAGATGGTGATTGCAGCCATGAAATTAAAAGATGCTTACTCCTGGGAAGGAAAGTTATGACCAACCTAGATAGCATGTTAAAAAGCAGAGACATTACTTTGTCCACAAACATCCATATAGTCAAGGCTATGGTTTTTCCAGTAGTCATGTATGGATGTGAGAATTGGACTATAAGGAAAGCTGAGTGCCAAAGAATTGATGATTTTGAACTGTGGTGTTGGAGAAGACTCTTGAGAGTCCCTTAGACTGCAAGGAGATCTAACCAGTCCATTCTAAAGGAGTTCAGTCCTAGGTATTCATTGGAAGGACTGATGCTAAAGCTGAAACTCCAATACTTTGGCCTGATGTGAAGAGCTGACTCATTTGAAAAGACCCTGATGTTGGGAAAGATTGAAGGCAGGAGGAGAAGGGGACGACAGAGAATGAGATGGTTGGATGGCATCACTGACTCAATGGACATGAGTTTGGGTAAACTTTGGGAGTTGGTTATGGACAGGGAGGCCTGATGTGCTGTGGTTCATGGGGTCGCAAAGAGTCAGACATGACTGAGCAACTGAACTGAACTGAATGTTCTTTCAATTTTCTTGACTTTTTATTGGGAATTATAATAGTATCTACTGCAAAAGGTTGTTTTGAAGAATTCATAGGATAATCCCTCCAGAAGGTTTAGCTGAGTAGGGTAACCAAGTTGTTACAGGTTGATGGCATAATTTGGTGTTCAGATTCTACCAAAGACTTTTTTTTGCTTTGTGAAGGCAACTATGGCCCAAAGCATTAGTGGAAAACAAAGTATAAATTTCTAATTTTTAAAATCACCTAATATATTTATTACCTATTTTTACTGCGATAAATTACCACCAATGTAATGGCTTAAAACAGAACAAATTTATTCTATTACAGTTCTGGAGGTCAGAGTCTGAAAATAGTCTTAATGGGTTAAAATCAAGGTATCCTAGAGCTAATTCTTTCTGGAGACTCCAGGGGAGAATACTTTCCTTGCCTCTTCTAGCTTTGGGGCTGCCAGAATTCCCTGGGTTATGGCTATATCACTCTAATATCTGCCTTTGTGGTCAAATAGCCTTCTCCTCTCTGACCTCAACCCTCCTGTCTTCCTTTTTTATGAACTCCTGAGATTACATCGGACACACCTGGACACTCTAGAATAATCTGCCCATTTCAGTATCCTTAATCAGATCTGCAAAGTCTTTCTTTACCATGTACTGTAGGTCAAACTGTGCCTCTTAAAAAGATAGGTTGACGTTCTAATCCTTGGTGCAACCAAATTTGACCTTATTTGGAAATAGCGACTTTGCAAGTTAAAATGAGGTCATGCTGGATGAGGGTGGACCCTAATCCAATAACCGTTGTCTTTATGTGACAAGGGGAATTTGGACAGAGACACACACAACAGAACACCATGTGAAAACATAGAGACTGAGATGACATAAAGGTGAGCACTGCATGGCGACAGAGAGATTGATGTGTCTACAAGCCAAGGAAAGCCAAGGACTGTATTGTCAGCAATCGCTGGAAGCTAAGATGGAGGCATAGAACAAATTCTCCCTCTGAGACTCCAAGAATGAACACCCTGCTGATACCTTGGTTTTATACTTCTGGCCTCCAGACTGTGAGACAGTAAATTACCAGTTGGTGGTAACTGGTTATAGTAGCTCTAGGACAGATACTGTGTAAGATAACACATCCTTAGATTCTGGGAATTAAGGCATAGGCATCTTTGGTGTGGGATGGCGTGTGCGTGCTCAGTCGTGTCTGACTCTTTGTGACCCCATGGACTGTAGCCTGCCAGACTTCTCTGTCCATGGAATTCTCCAGGCAAGACTATTCCTTCTCCAGGGGATCTTCCTGATCCAAGGATTGAACCCACGTCACTTCCAGCCCCTGCATTGGCAGGCAGATTCTTTATCATTTGTGCCACCTGAAAAGTCCATTATTCAGCCCACTTCCCACATGTATTGCTCAAACCTCCTTCCCCAATCAATGCCAGATGCTCTGGTAAGTAGTTCCAAGGTATAAGTTGTAGTTCTGACACTGTGGGTAAATGAGGCTTCTAAAATCCTACACTGGACGTCCCTGGTGGCTCAGTAGTTAAGAATCTGCCTGCCAATGCAGGGGACACAGATCTGATCCTTGGTCTGGGAAGGTCCCACATGCCATGGGACAACTAATCCTGTGCGCCACAGCTACCGAGCCTGGCCACAACTAGAGAGTGTGTGTGCCGCAACGGAAGATCCCACATGACACAAGAGAGAGCAGTCCCTACTCACCACAACCAGAGAAAGCCCACATGCAGCAACGAAGACAGAGCACCGCCAATGAATAAAATACTTTTTAAAATTTAAAAATTAAAAAAAAATCCCACACTAATCCTGAGTTGGTAGAGAAAACTCATGGCCCTCTGACTCCACCGTGTGCACATGCAGTGAGCTTGGAGTGTGAGAAGCAGGAAACTAGGCCTGGGAGGCAGACCTCGTGTGCCCCCTGGGGCCTCCCTGCATGGGATGCACCCTGGAAGGACAGAGAATGGAACCCAATCTTTAACACACAGTACTCTCACTAACCACTAACAAACAGAACCCGAAAAATGTCTCTGACTCTACTGGATCCCTTTAGTAACACTGCTTTCTGGGGAAAGATAGAGGATGGAAAAAAGAATTTAGAAAATTTCAATGTAACAACGCCCCACCCACTGGAAGAAGGGGAAAATGCTATTCCTTATGGACTGATATGGAAATGTAGAACAAAATGGGTAGATGCCCCCATGCCCATCAGTAATTATAAGCATTCAATAAATATCAATGAATATTGATATTATTGTCATCATGTTCAGAATTGTGTTCTGCCTTTTCCCACAGAAAAGGCAGCCTGGATGGTCAACTATCTGACTGTCCTTCATAATCAATGAATATTTCTCCCCATCAATCTGGAGAAGATGTGTATCACTTGGTTGGTTGACATTCTGATCACGGGAATATCCCTTAACCATCATTTGTGCATGGTCTCTTGTTTCTTGTGTGTGTCACAAGAACATTAAGATTGTGATCCATCTGAGTTGGCAGATGTGGACATGCTTTGGAAAGAGAAAAGTAGAAATGTGTAATTACGGAGGAAAATTAAGTAGGCAAGACCACTGGACCTTATTCTTTATTGAGAAGCCAGAACAGGGAACTTGGGATCATGACATATTGGGAATGTTCTATTATGAATCTCGCTGTGGTCGAGAGGTGACAGGTTTATTTGGTTGTTATTATGTTGGTAGGGAAACAGCCACTGGAGAGAGAGGGAGGGGTATCATTCCAGCCCTGGCATCCACCCACACAGCTGGATGCACTGCAGACAGATGCAGAGCATATCAGGAAACCCAGGCATTTGGCTCCCATTCTATGATAGGAACACATTAAACCAGATATTTCCCATATCATGAGTAGAGTTCAGAAATGGATAGTAATGTAATACTTAGTTGATATTGATTAAATACTTTACACTGATGTTCTCTTAAGTACTTTACACTATGATTCTCCTCCTTCCAGGGAAACTGAGATTAAGTCATTTGTCCATGATCATAGCTATAAAATACCCAAATCAGGATATGAACCTAGGACTTTCTAACTTCAAAGGTCAAGCTTTAAAACATTTTACTATAATCACCTCTGGAAATTCATATTCCACATTAAATAAAGCCCACCTGATTTTAGTACTTTTTTCTATAGCACGCAGTATGGAAATTATGGTAAAATCAACAGAAAGTTTAAACATGCTTTCTTACAGACCCCGTTTTGCTGGAAATTGGGGTGAATTCAGGCCAATGAGAATGTCATGAGCTGAAAAGACTTTGCTGGGACCCTGTGATGTTTAGAAAATTACTTTCCAGGATGCCTTAATCCCCACGGTCACAGCGTGAATCTCATTCCTCTCGTCTGTCTTAAGCAGAGATGGAGACCTGACAGTAACTATTTCCTCAAAGAAACCTTCATTGTGCTTGAAGGTTCTTCTTTGGACTCCTGTCTTAGTTTTCTTTCTGTGTAACACACACAAATCCTCATTGTGCTAAGGTGGAGACTTAGACTCTCTGCTTTTCACAGCTCACCAGCTAGCTCTGAGCTTGCAGCTCCAGGGCTAAGCCTTCTAGCAAGCATCTCATCTGCAGGGAGCTGCTTCCCTGATGATGGTGGTTTCACTGGGCTTTTGTTGGCAAAAAGCTCTGTTTTTTTTTGCACCATTGATTGGGATGGCAGGAGGGCCAGTGGGGATCTCCTGCAAAATGACTGGAAAGACCCAAGACAATAGGGCTATCTGTGAGCTTTCTGTCTTCTCACTAGCTACCTGGAAGGCATTGGAGGCACTAAGCACCATTGGCAACCCCAGTTCATTTTGAGTTTCTAAGGGAGTGGATGAAAAATAAAGCTGATCTCGATTCTATTCATAGGACAGGTTTGCGGGAAAGTAGGAAAATGGTTGATACCCCATTTCATTCTGGTGACATATTGGAGCTGCTTGCTCATAACAGTGTTGTAAGTGTCCTACAAACAAGGCGATTTGCACTAGCAAATGATATGAATGTCGTAGCCCTTGTGCCTGACTGCCGTGGGAATTCCGAGGAACTATCTTGAGAATTCCCAAAGCTATTTTAGGTTAATAATAGAAAACCCACACCAAGCACAGTGTTTTAGTTTGGACACAGGTTATTCTATTCTGTTTAAGCAGTGGCTGAAAGGCAGCGATTGATGTTTCCCCATCATGAAGCACAGCGTGTTAGTTCCTTACTTCGTCTCAAATTTATTGTCACGGGAGGACATTTGTTTGTTACAGTATGCCAAGAAGGGAAAACAAGTCGTTAAAGGTCAGATAGTTATTAATGATTTTAACTGAAGAAAGGATTTAAAAATCAGCTCCATGGTACGGACTCTTGAATGCCTTACCAATGATCCATTCTAAAAAAAATCTTCATTTTTAAGTGACAGTTTTCTCCCCTAGTTGTCAAGAGGTAAGATTTTTTTTTCTCCTCCTTATTATCCTGTGGTCCAGATGCCCTAGTTATGGTTCATCTCATTTCATAATAACACATACATCACATTGGTGCAAATAATCAAGCAGGCACCTGTTTCACAAAGCCTAGCCAACAACATTCATTCGGCAGCAACCAATAGAGGGCAAGTACAGTCTGATGGGGATGGAGAGTGAAAGCTATTAGAAATAGAAAAAGACAGAGGATTTAGACAGGGGAGATTTCAGCTAAGCCAGTAATGTGACAATCAATGCAAGCATCTCCTGGGATCTTTTCTTTATCTGCCACCTACCTCTCTCTGCAATTATATGACAGGCAAACTTGTTGGTCATTCTGAAGTTTGATACTTCCTAGAATTTGCAGGCTGATATGATCTTTTTTCAGATCTACTTCCAAGTGACCAATCACTCTTTATCATCAAACATTATTTAACTATCTCATAGAGGGCACAAAAATAGGATTTTTAGCTAATCTTTAAAGGCAGAACTTGGTTCCCTTGGCCCTGAAGTTAGGTGAGTAAACAGAAGGAAGGCTTTTGGCAAAGTCATTGAAGAGCTATCCAGTAGGCATTTCACTGTAAAGTTTATGCCTTTGATGGGAGTGGGTGAGAGGAAGAGAGGCAGCTGGAAAAATGCTATCCGTAGGACTATCAAGATTCTCCAAGATTCTCCAAGTGAAAAAGCTTGTTGTTATCCTTTTTTTTTTTTTTTTCCTATTCCATCAACCAAAGTTTGAGGTGAAAACCTTAAAATAGGTAAGGTAGAAAACATTTCATTTAGAGCTTCTTTAGAAATTCATCACAAAGTCATTAAATTCATGTTTAATGTAAAGCAGAAGTTTGGGGCCTTGGGTAATCAGGTGTATTTAAGGGAATATATTCAGATCTCAGCTACATTTTTTTTCCATTGCTCTTCTGCACATTGACTAGCTGGAATGAAGCACAAAGCCAGGAGCAGAAGGGCTAGAATTTGAATAATCTTTGTAAACAATCATTGCTCTGCACACGGCTTGCTGAGAGAATCCTCACGGGAACACCATCTTGGATACTATAACTGGGTGGAATTTGCAAGGCCTATCCTGCTGCATGGTGTCAGCACCCTTTCTCTGGTCAGATTGCTCCCAGAGTGAATATGCATGAGTATATTTACGTACAACTGTACAATCTTCCTTGTGTTTGTAAAAAATAATTAGAGATGAATCCTTGGCTCTTTTTGTACATTACTTCTCAAATATTTCACCCTGGTTCACTTATCAGTTCAACAGTGATGACTGGGTAAAGGAAATCAACCCTGAATGTTCATTGGAAAGACTGATGCTCAAGCTGAATGAAGCTCAAGTACTTTGGCCACCTGATGTGAAGGGCCAACTCATTGGAAAAGACCCTGATTCTGGGAAAGATTGAGGGCAGGAGGAGAAGGGGATGACAGAGGATGAGATGGTTGGATTTCATCATTGACTCAATGGACTTGAGTTTGAGCAAATTTCAGGAGACAGTGAAAGACAAGGAAGCCTGGCATGCTGCAGTCCATTGGGTTGCAATGAGTTGGACACAATTGAGCAACTGAACAACAAAAGCAGAGATGCTGTACTTTGATGAAAAAGACCTTGGGGTAGAACTATACCAACTACATCACTCCCTCTCAGCACTTTCCATGCACTCATAATTAATCCACTGTGCTTTCCCTGGTGTCCCAGGCCTGCATGATGAATCCCCTGCCTGTGGCTCCCACCTTATCTTCCTTGCTTATCCTCAAATCTCCTTCTGCCCCCACCATTCCAACCTCCTTTTTTACTTCCAGTGTTCCAGACTTCATCCCATTTTATTGCAGCTCCAGATCTTCAGATGGCTGACACTTTAAATATATACATTTATTTATTTGGCTGTGCCAGGTCATCGTTGCTCTGCACAGGCTTTCTCTAGTTGTGGTGAGTGGGGCTACTCTCTAGTTGCGGTGTGCAGGCTTCTTATGGTGGCTTTTCTCGTTGCAGAACATGGACTCTGTAGAGCACTCAGGCTTCAGTAGTTGCAGCACATGGGCTTAGTTGCCTCACAGCCTGTGGGATCATCCTGGTCCAGGGATCGAAACCAATCGCCTTGCACTGCAAGGTGGATTCTTAACCAATGGACCACCAGGGAATTCCTTTATTGAACTTCAAGTCAAATGCCACCACTTCAGAGAGACCTTTCCTAACCATTTAATATGTCATCAAGCTATTATGTCCTTTTTCTGTAAGTTCTTTTTTAACTCTGTTGTCTGTCTTCTTTCACCAAAATATATGCTTTATGAGCATAAGGTCCTTTTTCTCATTCACCTCTATATCTTCAGTGAATGGCACATATATATGCTTAATCAGTACTCTGAGTAGTTGAATGAGTTGGAAGTCAAAAGATCTATGTCCTGTTCCACCTTTCCCATTATTAAGCTGTTTTATTTCCTAGAACTCTGTTGGTCTCAACTTCACCTTTTGTGTAATAAAAACATTTGAACCAGATTTCCAAGGTTAGTTTCACACATGATTTTTAAGCTTTTACATTGACTGTGCTTCATTGAATCCTGTTTCACCTTAGAGGCATAAAAGACTATTTCCACAAGAGCATTTCACGTTTACATCTGTGATCAGTTCCCACTAACTAAGCCTTTGACCTAGTTTTTGGGACAGTGGTGTTATCTGTCATTCATTCAATTAGCATTCTTTGAGAAACAGGCACACATGGCTTTGGGAATATAGCAGTGAGCCAGACCTCTGCTCTCAAGGCTGTTACACTTCAAGAAGACAATTACTAGAAGCAGTATCAGTACAGTGATAAGTACCATGATGGCAGAATGTTCTATGATGGCCCATTGGCAGAACACCTAACAGAATTAGGAGGCATCAGGGAGACACCCATATGCTGATGCTGTAACTGTTCAAATATGACCAGAAGGGTAATATTTGAAGTGAGGTGAGATGAGGGGAACAGGTTTCTGTGAAGAGGCAGCAACATGCATGAAGGGAGGGAGAGCATGACATGCTTTCATTGAACTTTGCGGCTAGATTGGGTGGAACAGAAACTGCAAGGTGATGACAGAAATGTAGCTGAGCCTGGCTGTGCACAAGGCTCTGGCAAAGCGAAAGTCATCGTATGTTGTTTGTTCTCTGATTTCTAAAGGAAGGGCCTTCATAAATGTCTTCTGAGATACAAGATCTAGAAGGGGACAAATTGCTTGGTTTGGGTGGCTATTAAATTATGTATTCTCCACAACACTAGCATAATAAATCTAATTGTATAGAAGATAGAAGATTGGTACCGCCTTACAATTTCATTTGGCTTTCATGATAATACTGTACACATAATCTCATATTTAATGGGATAATTTCAGAGGACTATTTGCAGAGAAGTTGTATTTTTTTTCCCCTTATGGGATGTAGAAAATAATACTAGATAATCCAGTGGATTTTTAAACTTTGCCAGTTCCCACTTATTGGCAAATTATGTGTTTATCCATTAGCTTTGTGACATTTAGTTTTAATCCTGATTGATCTGACGTGTCAAGTTCTCCAGGTTCTCAGCCCATGTTGTCATGGTACTTGGGGTTGTGTACTAGGCAATATACTGTTGGGGTAAAAAAAAAACAAAAAACACATTTCTGAGATTGTTTTTTTCCTTCCAAAACCTTGGTCATGCCTACGAAAATCAAATATGTTATCTTGTGCTTATTTGTCAAAGTCTGATAATTTGAAACTTTGTTCTTTTTTTATATAAATTTATTTATTTTAATTGGAGGCTAATTACTTTACAATATTGTATTGGTTTTGCCATATATCAACATGAATCCGCCACGGGTGTACACGTGTTCTCCATCCTGAACTCCCACCTCCCTCCCCATACCATCCCTCTGGGTCATCTCAGGGCACCAGCCCCAAGCATCCTGTATCCTGCGTTGAACCTGGACTGGCGATTCATTTCATATATGATATTATACATGTTTCAATGCCATCCTCCCAAATCATCCCACGCTCGCCCTCTCCCACAGAGTCCAAAAGACTGTTCTATACATCTGTGTCTCTTTTGCTATCTTGCATACAGGGTTATTGTTATCATCTTTCTAAATTCCATATATATGTGTTAGTATACTGTATTGGTGTTTTTCTTTCTGGCTTACTTCACTCTATATAATAGGCTCCAGTTTCAACCATCTCATTAGAACTGATTCAAATGTATTCTTTTTAATGGCTGAGTAATACTCCATTATTCTAAGAACACGTGAATTGTAATTCTGCTCTGGACAATTATCTTGGGGCCATTCCATCCCCCATCAAATTCATATTTTTATTTGTTTGTTTATTTGGCCATGCAGTCTTCTCCAGTTGCAGCACATGGGCTTAGTTGCCCCATAGCATGTGGGATCTTAATTCTCCAACCAGGAATCGAACCCTCATGCTGTGCATTGGAAGGCGAATTCTCAACCACTGGACCACCAGGGAATGCCCCAAATGTTTTTGGAGATAGACCTTAAAGAAGTGATTAAGGTTAAATGAGGTCATAGGAGTGAGCTTTTGTCCAGTTTAACTAGTGTCCTTACAGGAAGAAGAGATTAGGACACAGACATGTAAAGAAGAAAGCTTATGAAAAGATGGATGGGCAGTCCAACCACTGACAAGCCACCGAGAGAGGGCTCAGAAGAAACAATCCTGTGACATCTTAATTTTGGGCTCTATCCTCTTGAACTATGAGGAAATACGTTTCTGTTAATTAAGCCACACAGTTTGTGGTACTTTGTTATGATGGTCTTTGAAAACTAATACAACCTCTGACTCCTTTTTTATATTAATACATTGAAGATTACACATCATTCATTCATTTATGAACTAGCCTAGTATGTCTTTTATTGATTTGGGGGGAAATATTCACATGTATTTTTTTCAGGAATGTTTTTTTCCATATTTGCTGTAAAGAGTGTTATCAGCTTCCCCTGACAAAGTCTACAAGACCTCCTTGAAGGGGAGAATTAAGGGACTAAAAGAATTATTCAAACAATTGAATCAGTTATAAGGAATTGTGCTTATGGCAGAAAGTGAAGAGGAACTAAAGAGCCTCTTGATGAAGGTGAAAGAGGAGAGTGAAAAAGCTGACTTAAAATTCAGCATTCAAAAAACAAAGATCATAGCATCCAGTCTCATCACTTCAGGCAAATAGATGAGGAAACAATGGATACAGTGGCAGAGTTTACTATCTTGGGCTCCAAAATCACTGTGGATGATGACCGGAGCCATGAAATTAAAAGATGCTTGCTCCTTGGAGTTCATGATCTGAGCCACAGTCAGCTCCCAGTCTTGTTTTGCTGACTGTATAGAGCTGCTCCATCATTGGCAGCAAAGAATATAATCAATCTGATTTCGGTATTGACCCTCTGGTGATGTCCATGTGTAGAGTCTTCTCTTGTGTTGTTGGAAGAGGGTGTTTGCCATGACCAGTGCATTCTCTTGGCAAAACTCTACTAGCCTTTGTCCTGCTTCATTCTGTACTCCAAGGCCAAATTTGCCTATTACTCCAGGTATTTCTTGACTTCCTACTTTTGCATTCCAGTCCCTTATAATGAAAAGGATATTTGAAGTAAGCCAGAAAGAAAAACACCAATGCAGTATACTAACGCATATATATGGAATTTAGAAAGATGGTAACAATAACCCTATATACAAGACAGCAAAAGAGAAACATATATAGAACAGTCTTTTGGACTCTGTGGGAGAGGACGAGGGTGGGATGATTTGGGAGAATGGCATTGAAACATGTATAATATCATATGTGAAACAAATCTCCAGTCCAGGTTCAATGCATGATACAGGATGCTTGGGGGTGGTGCACTAGGATGGCCCAGAGTGATGGGATGGGGAGGGAGGTGGGAGGGGGGTTCAGGGTGGGGAACATGTGTACACCCATGGCGGATTCATGTTGATGTATGGCAAAACCAATACAATATTGTAAAGTAATTAGCCTCCAATTAAAATAAATAAATTTATATCAAAAAAAAGAAAAGGATATATATATTTGGGTGTTAGTTCTAGAAGGTCTTGTAGGTCTTCATAGAACCATTCAACTTCAACTTTTTCAGCATTACTGGTCGGGGCATAGACTTGGATTACTGTGATATTGAATAGTTTGTCTTGAAAATGAACAGAGATCATTCTGCCATTTTTGAGATTGCATCCAAGTACTGCATTTCAGACTCTTTTGTTGACTATTATGGCTACTCCATTTTTTCTAAGGGATTCATGCCCACAGTAGTAGATATAATGGTTATCTGTGTTAAATTCACCCATTCCAGTCCATTTTAGTTTGCTGATTCCTACAATGTCGATATTTACTCTTGCCATCTCCTGTTTGACCACTTCCAATTTGCCTTGGTTCATGGACCTTAAATTCCAGGTTCCTATGCAATATTGCTCTTTACAGCATCAGACTTTACTTCCATCACCAGTCACATCCATAACTAGATGTTGTTTTTGCTTTGGCTCCATCTCTTCATTCTTTATGGAGTTAGTTCTCCACTGATCTCCAGTAGCATATTGGGCACCTGTCAACCTGGGGAGTTCATCTTTCAATGTCCTATCTTTTTGCCTTTTCATACTGATCATGGGGTTCTCAAGGCAAGAATACTGAAGTAGTTTTCCATTCCCTTCTCCAGTGAACCACGTTTTGTCAGAACTCTCCACCATGACCCATCAGTCCTAGGTGGCCCTACATGACATGGCTCATAGTTTCATTGAGTTAGACAAGGCTGTGATCCATGTAATTAGATTGGTTAGTTTTCTGTGATTGTGGTTTTCATTGTATTTGCTCTCTGATGGAGGGCAGCCATGAAATTAAAAAACAGATAGCATATTAAAAAGCAGAGATATTATTTGGCCAACAAAGGTCCATCTATTCAAAGCTTTGGTTTTTCCAGTAGTCATGTATGGATGTGAAAGTTGGACTATAAAGAAAGCTAAGCACCAGAGAATTGATGCTTTTGAACTGTGGTGTTGGAGAAGACTCTTGAGAGTCCCTTGAACTATAAGGAGATCCAACCAGTCCATCCTAAAGGAAATCAGTCCTGAATATTCATTGGAAGGATTGATGCTGCAGCTGAAACTCGAATACTTTGGCTGCCTGATGCGAAGAACTAATACATTTGAAAAGACCCTGATGCTGGGAAAGATTGAAGGCAGGAGGAGAAGGGGTCGACAGAGGATGAAATGGTTGAATGGCTGACTCAATGACTCAGTGGACAAGAGTTTGAGTAGGCTCTGGGAGATGGTGATGGACAGTGAAGCCTAGGTACTCCAATCCATGGGGTTGCAAAAAGTAGGAAACGACTGAGTGACTGAACTGAACTTCTCCTTGGAAGATAAGCTATGACAAACCTAGGCAGCATATTAAAAAGCAAAGACATTTCTTTGCTGACAGAAGTCCATCTAGTCAAAGCTATGATTTTTCCAGTATTCATGTGTGGATATGAGAGTAGGACCATAAAGAAAGCTGAGCCTCCCAAAATTAATGTTTCTGAACTGTGGTGTTGGAGAAGGCTCTTGAGAGTCCCTTGAACTGCAAGGATATCCAACCAGTCAATCCTAAAGGAAATTTGTGGCAGATCCATTTTGATATTTGGCAAAACTAATACAGTTATGTAAAGTTTAAAAATAAAATAAAATTAAAAAAAAATAAAATAAAATAAAGGAAATCAGTCCTGAAAATTCGCTGGAAGGACTGATACTGAAGCTGAAGCTCCAATACTTTGGCCACCTGATGAGAAAAACTGACTCATTTGAAAAAACCCTGATGCTGGGAAAGATTGAAGGCAGGAGGAGAAGGGGACGATAGAGGATGAGATGGTTGGATGGCATCACTGAGTCAATGGACATGAGTTTGAGCAAGCTCTGGAAGTTGGTGATGGACAGGGACTCCTGACATGCTGCTGTCCATGGGATCACAAAGAGTCAGACATGACGGAGTGACTGAACTGACTGATTGACTGATTGACTGATTGTGGTATTTATGACAATAATACTGGCAAGTCATCCCATCTTTAGTGCATGGTCAAGATAGAGAGCTGTGAGCTAAAATTATGTCATAGGCTTTGAAATCAATATACAGTTTATAATTTACAAAATTTGTACGTGTTTTTTTTGAATGAACAAGTCTTTAGTGGTTTCACTAGTCCATGTTGTAGAATAAGTGTGTGTGCATGCTTGGTTGTGTCCAGCTCCTTGCGACCCCATGGACTGTAGCTCTCCAGAATCCTCTGTTCATGGGATTTCCCATGTAGGATTACTGGAGTGGGTTGCTGATTCCTCCTCCAGAGGATCTTCCCAACCCAGGGACTGAACCTGCTTCTTCTGCATCTCCTGCATTGACAGGAAGATTCTTTACCATTGGGCAGGTAGAATAAGTATTGATATATAAATATGCAGAGCTGGATTTGAGATCTGTCAGTAGGTCTGTGGAAACTCTGTGTTTCTCACAATTGTCATCTGTGAGCTAAAGGGATTGTCCTAGATGACTTTGTAGGTCCATTCTATCCTTAACATTTAATATGTGTCCCCAGTGGGTAAATGTGTGTGAAAAACATTTCACGCCTCTTGGACTTTTTGGTGAGTTTAAAAGCAATCCATCCATTTACTAGTTATAGAAGTCAATCTGTAGAAAACTAGTAGAAATTTTATACACTGTCATTTCTTTAATGTCCTTCTAGTTATTTCATCTGTATTTTCTTCTCTGTGGGGTCAGTGCTGTGTGGTATGGTAAAATAAATCTATCTTCTGATTGATAGTATGAAAATTGCTACATAGCCTCAGAACCCAAATGGGTTGTCATGACGACTGATGCCCTTTCTTTCCTGCAGACTGTACTGGGAGTCCATGGCCTGTGTATCCCTGCAAACTGTTCCATGTTATTTGTGCAGTGGGAAAGCTGGAGCCAGTAATGGTGTGAAGGTAGGACATTATCCAACTCAAGTCTCATTATGGACTGAACTTGGGAAGAGATGATGTCCTATAATCATTGAATTTCTAGGCATTATATTAAAATAAGCACTTTAGTGCATGATTTTTACATAACAAATGAATAAATATAAGAATCTTGCTGGTACATGACCTCCAACATACAAGACTTAGCCAGTTTGACTTTGGAAAGTTTTATTTATCACAATGCAGTTGATATTTATGAGTTTTGCTGACCCATTTACACCCAAACTTTCTTCTGCCATATCACTCCCTCTGCAACTCTTTGTCAGTAGGTTTTGGGTTGAAGTCACTTTTCTACCAGCCACGAGAGTGGAAAAATCAAAGCATTATCTTCTTGTGGCTGCAGATTCAGGGATAGACACGTGGGCTGGTTACACTGAGACACACTGCTGAGAGATAGACACACATATTCATATTAGGCTGGTCTTACCTGATTGTTGATTGTGTCTCAAGCTCTTGGCCACTGTATTGCCATCAGTGGGGATCTGGAGGTTGAAGTCACCTGGAGCAAAGCAGAGCCAAAAATGGGGAGAGACTTGGACCTGTAGCACTGTGTAAGCCATTCCTAAAGTTAGACCTTCCTCTATACATATCAATTTTATAAGCCAATGAATTTCCTTGTTGTTTAAGATACTTGGGAGTTGCACCTTCTGTCACTTGCAACAGAAAACTTGCCTACAGAAATAGACCCAGAGTAAGCTTTGAGGAACAGTAGAGAGAATCCTGGTTCACAGACAAGCTCTTGACTGTTTAACTTTGGGCAAGTACCTCTTTGAAAATGGGACCATTCTAGACTATCCTATTCCTCATGGTTATTAAGGGGATCAAACTTAAAAACATATTTTGAAATATGTTGTAAATGTCAAACTTCTTTACTGCTATCAGCAATTAAATTTTTGACAGTGGGGACTGTAAGCGATGCTGTGGAACATTTTGACAGGAAGCCATTCTGTCCATGATATCTGAATACACATCTCTTTCATCCCTTAGGCCTAAAGGAAACCATGTGATACAAAATATGTTTCGTTCAGATAAATCTTTGTTGTGACAGGCTGTCTTATATATTTTGGGATGACTGGCAGCATCCCTGGCCTCTACTCACTAGATGCCAGTATACCCCCCGCCCCAGTTGTGACTATCAAAAATATTTGTATATATTACTAAACATTCTCTGTGGGAGTGAAATTATACACCTCCCCCAAAAGAATCACTAATTAGTGGATGAGTGAAAGTGAAAGTATTAGTTGCTCAGTCATGTCTGACTCTTTGTGACCCCATGGACTGTAGCCCGCCAGGCTCCTCTGTCTATGGGATTCTCCAGGCAAGAATACTAAAATGGGTTCCCAGGCCCTCCTCCAGGGGATCTTCCCAACCCGGGGATCAATTCCAGGTGTCTTGCATCTCCTGCACTTGCATATGGATTCTTTACCACTAACACCACCACCAGTCTTTGCCTTAGAAGTTCACAGTCTAATGGGGAAGACATATACATATATGTCAACATAAACTTGAAGCAGAGTCTGCCTAATGCTACGGTTAGTACATTCCCACCCCAGGGTGAGAAAGTGGGGAAGCAGTTGGAGAATGGACTGAGTTCAAGCTGAGTTATAAGTAGGACTAAAGGGAAGTGAAAGAGGTGACAGGGGCACTGCAGTCAGAAGGCACCATATATGCACAGAGTTGGTGGTGGCAGAGAACAAGGTGTTTCTGGGAATTATAGTACCTGGTGTGGCTGAGCATCAAGAGATGGGAAGTGGTCAAAAATGTACCAAGGCGGGAGGACATAGGCCGCGTCATGATCTGGTGTACTATTCTAAGCAGCACAGACCCTATCCTGTAGGCTTGAAGAGCCTCTGAAGGGTATTAAATAGAACTATATCTTGATTAGATTTGTTCTTTAATACTGTATGTGAAGTGGGGGATGGGCTAGAGGGCATTGTTGGTTAAGAGACCCTGCATTAATTTAGTGAAAGATAGCATGGCTTGAACTAAGGCAATAGTTATGGAGATAGAGAGGAAACAGGCAGATTATGGTGATATTTAGGAAGGGGCCCTTGACAAGACTTGATTGATGACTGATTGGATCTAGGGGTAAGGGAGAAGGGAGGGCTTCTCCCCCCTTCTCAGTAATAAAGAATCTGTCTATAATGCAAGAGACTCAGGAGACTCTGGTTAGATACCTGGGTTGGGAAGATCCCTTGTAGGAGGAAATTCAACCCACTTGAGTATTCCTGCCTAGAAAATTCTGTAGACAGAGGAGTTGGGTGGGCTACAGTCCATAGGGTCACAAGGAGTTGGACGTAACTGAGTGACTGAGCATGCACACATGCACACACGCTGAAGATCTTCTTGTATGTGTCTGTCTGTCTGTCTAGCTCTTTGTGTGTCTCTGTCTCTTTTCCAGATTAAAACCAGGCAGCTGTAGTTTTCTCATAGGAATCAAGAACTGAATCTATAGTTGGGTGTTCTCAGGCAGGGGAATAAACTTTAATTTCCATCTTGGGAAGGGACTGCACTTTAAGGGCTTGATATATCCCATAACGGGGCTTCCCAGGTGGCACTAGTGGTAAAGAATCTGCCTATTAATGCAGGAGATATAAGAGACATGGGTTCGATCCCTGGGTCAGGAAGATACCCTGGAAGAGAGAAAGGCAACTCACTCCAGTATTCTTGCTTGGAGAATCTCATGGACAGAGGAGCCTGGTGGGCTACAGTCACAAAGAGTCAGACACAACTGAAGAGACTCAGCACTCATGCATGTACACTATAAAGATGTGTACATGTGGCTGATATCTCTGCCTCAAGGCTGATAAAAATCCAAAGAGAAAACACCTTGCTTATAGCAGCCTTAGTATATTGTGAAGGATGATGTTCTTGGGGACCCTATCAAAGGACAGAGACTGGGGGAAAAATAGCTGTCTTGTGCTCACTGATAACTCTCACAATAACTCCACTCATGATGTTACATGGGATTGCCCTCTGAATGTGAATTTCATGCTTGATGTAAGTCATCTCAAAACCCATGAAAAGAATATGGGCAGAGGAAATGAGATTTGTGTAATCTGCTTTGGCCTCTGTTCAATTCTAGCATCTCAAGCACCTCTCCTCAGTCCTTCTTTTCCTTGGTGGTTTTAAGCTCCACTTTGGTATTCTGATTTCTCAGACCTTTACCCAGCTGTGGTGTGGCAGACCACAAGGGCAAGTCTAAGCTTGTCTTCAGTTCAGTTCAGTTCAGTCACTCTGTCATGTCTGACTCTTGCGACTCGTGCACACCAGGCCTCCCTGTCCATCACCAACTCCCAGAGTTCACTCAAACTCACGTCCATCAAGTTGGTGATGCCATCGCATCCTCTGTCGTCCCCTTCTCCTCCTGCCCCCAATCCCTCCCAGCATCAGAGTCTTTTCCAATGAGTCAACTCTTCGTATGAGGTGGCCAAAGTATTGGAGTTTCAGCTTTAGCATAAGTCCTTCCAAAGAACACTCAGGACTGATCTCCTTTAGAATGGACTGGTTGGATCTCCTTGCAGTCCAAGGGACTCTCAAGAGTCTTCTCCAACACCACAGTTCAAAAGCATCAATTCTTCGGTGCTCAGCTTTCTTCATAGTCCAACTCTCACATCCATACATGACCACTGGAAAAACCATAGCCTTGAGTAGACGGACCTTTGGTGACAAAGTAATGTCTCTGCTTTTGAATATGCTATCTAGGTTGGTCATGACTTTCCTTCCAAGGAGTAAGCATCTTTTAATTTCATGGCTGCAATCACCATATACAGTGATTTTGGAGCCCCCAAAAATAAAGTCTGACGCTGTTTCCCCATCTATTTCCCATGAAGTGATGGGACCAGATGCCATGATCTTCGTTTTCTGAATGTTGAGCTTTAAGCCAACTTTTTCACTCTCCTCTTTCACTTTCATCAAGAGGCTTTTTAGTTCCTCTTCACTTTCTGCCATAAGGGTGGTGTCATCTGCATATCTTATTGATATTGCTTATTGATAAGCTTATTGATTGAGCTTATCTTATTGATAAACTTATCTGCATGGGCTTATTGATATTTCTCCTGGCAATCTTGATTCCAGCTTGTGCTTCTTCCAGCCCAGTATTTCTCATGATGTACACTGCATACAAGTTAAATAAGCAGCGTGACAATATACAGCCTTGACGTACTCCTTTTCCTATTTGGAACCAGTCTGTTGTTCCATGTCCAGTTCTAACTTGCTTCCTGACCTGCATATAGGTTTCTCAAGAGGCAGGTCAGGTGGTCTGGTATGCCCGTCTCTTTCAGAATTTTCCACAGTTTATTGTGATCCACACAGTCAAAGGCTTTGGCATAGTCATTTTAAGGCCAAAGTAGATGTTTTTCTGGAACTCTCTTCCTTTTTCCATGATCCAGCGGATGTTGGCAATTTGATCTCTGGTTTCTCTGCCTTTTGTAAAACCAGCTTGAACATCTGGAAGTTCATGGTTCACATATTGCTGAAGCCTGCCTTGGAGAATTTTGAGCACTACTTTACTAGCATGTAAGAGGAATGCAATTGTGTGGTAGTGAGCATTCTTTGGCATTGCCTTTCTTTAGGATTGGAATGAAAACTGACCTTTTCCAGTCCTGTGCCCACTGCTGAGTCTTCCAAATTTGCTGGCATATTGAGTGCAGCACTTTCACAGCATCATCTTTCAGGATTTGAAATAGCTCAACTGGAATTCCATCACCTCCACTAGCTTTGTTTGTAGTGATGCTTTCTAAGGCCCACTTGACTTCACATTCCAGGATGTCTGGCTCTAGGTCAGTGATCACATCATCATGATTATCTTGGTTCTGAAGATCTTTTTTATACAGTTCTTCTGTGTATTCTTGCCACTTCTTCTTAATATCTTCTGCTTCTATTAGGTCCATACCATTTCTGTCCTTTATCAAGCCTATCTTTGCATGAAATGTTCCCTTGGTATCTCTAATTTTCTTGAAGAGATCTCTAGTCTTTCCCATTCTGTTGTTTCCTCTATTTCTTTGCATTGATCACTGAGGAAGGGTTTCTTATCTCTCCTTGCTATTCTTTGGAACTCTGCATTCAGATTGTTTTAGTAACTTATTTTCAGTTGGGAAATCTTGTTCAGAATATACAGAAGAAATTTCTGTCCTTTAACTCTGAATGACTTAATGTGGATATTCCTGACTTAGGTTCTTAAAAAACAGACAAATCATTTGATCTCAAAGTGAAATGAAATGATTCTCCCAAGACTTGCTTCTCCCTGCAAGGAGGTGATTTATGACATGTTTGAAGAGGGTGCTCCTTAGAGCCCAAATTTGTATTTATAGTTGGGCTGTGTGCGAGTCTGTGGGCCTGGGGAGTCAGGCAGCATCTATTTGCATGGCTGGACTTATAAGGGGGCCTCTGTACATTGGCTAAAGCAGTAGGTAGTACTTTTGTATGTGTACCTAGGATCTGGAACATGATGAAATGACATGTCATGAGCATTCTACCTGACTCCGTGGACTGGGTTTGAATGCTAGTGGAATAAAAGAGTGAACCAGAGCTGAAGGAATTTGTTTTCAAAGCCTTAAGTGAGAGGATGTGACAGAGAGAAGGTCACTGTCATTGCGTAGACCTTACTCTTACTCTCGCAGTGCTAGGACTGGTGACTGTGGGAACATCTATACTGAGCATGGACATTGGTTGCAGAATGATAAACAGAAATAGAAGTAGACTTGAGCACATCTGAGTCAACACTGGGGAACCTCAGAAGAAACTGAGGGAGACTCTGATGAGGAGGGCCTGAAGCCCTCCAAAGAATTGGACAAAACCTGAACAGGGTCTGAGTCATCTTACCTCATTTATACTTAAAGGTATGTGGCACCTGAGATGTTAGGTTTGCCATAAAAGCCCTGGACAGGAAAACATTTATATGTGCTGTAAAACTTTAATCAAAAACCTGGAGTGGGTCCCCTGGTAAAATTTCAATCAGTGTCCCTCGTCTACTTATCACATTCTCTGACTCTTAAATGTCATCTAAAATCTCTGCCTTCTGAGTGACAAAGCAGAGAATGTGAGATTAGAAACAAATTGCCTGGCTAAACTCTGGGCTGCTTGGTATGTAAAATCTGAAAGTGCCATTAACTTTGCCGAGCTGATAATCATCAAGGCTGTGGTCTAGCGTTTGTGTGAGAGAAGGCAGGGCCAGGCTTTCTGAGCTGTTGATTTCCATCTAAGTGTTCTGTTTGATTGTGTGTGAATTTGGGAATCTGGCTGGGGTGCCATGTACTCATCTTCCCACTTACTTAGGAAGCTTGAAAGTTAGAACATCCACATTTTAAAAATTTTAAGCAGATCCACAAATGGATGTATTTATGCTCTCCTATTTTTGTGAAAAATACAACAAAAATTTCAGCAAGTGCTATTTATGCTTATTGCTTGGCATAGGTCCATCTCAGCTCTGTCTCCAAATAGTACAGCCCTATGTGTTTCATTTGGATGTCTGGTTGGAGAAATGAATGATACTATTGAACAACATCTAAAGTCAAATTCACCCATCATCTTTATTTTTTTTTTCTTTTTTTTATTTATTTATTTTTTTCACCCATCATCTTTAATCTATTGAATGGATGATAATACAATTTTGTAAAGTTTAAAAATAAAATAAAATAATAATAAAAAAAAACTTACATAATGGGAAGAGAAAGGAAACAAACTTTGGTATTCTATAGAGGAATATGTTGCTATTTAAAATGATGGCATGTTTAAAAAGATACCTAATAACGTGGGAAGATACCGATAGTGTAATGCTAAGCCAAAAAAGTAGGTTACAAAGATGAATATATATCTCCATGTGGGATTGGGATGTTCCTAGCTCTTGATATGTGGAGGCATTAAGGCTGTGTTTGCTCCATTTAGAGACATAATAAATCTTTTCTTTTCCATAGACTACCTGGAAGGAAGCTGACTTAATTGGCAGTATCTTCCCAAGCTCATTAGTCCATGTACGACTTCCTCAGTAAGAGCTTGCATTTCTCCTGGGTCTGACTCAGGACCATTTGAAATAGACAAAATGATGGTCAGCTGTCCTTTGCTATCGCTAATCTGTTACTCAGAATTTTGAAAACAGTTGTTGGCACCACTATCTTGCCTATCGTCTGCATGCTAGCACTTGTATAAAAGCCAATTACAAGACATTTGTCATTGTTTTTATACCATAACTTGATAATTTTATTTAGACAGGGGCATTTTGTGTTGATAAATCTAGGTAGATTACCCAATCATAATACATTTATTAAAACACCAATTAGATCTTGCTCCCTCATCCATCACAAGACCTTTAATTCTGTGTGGTTTTGGCAGGATGTTCCAGAAATCATGTTCACCTAGTAAATGACTTAAATTGGCATTTCACAAGAATTCTTGAAATTTCAAGGTGAGCCATTCTTTATGTATTCTATAAATAATAAGCAATATTATTCTCTAGCCTTACTACTTCATTGTTGGAATACACCATGGGAAGTAGCAAGTTTAGAAATAGTCTGTTTGGAAGAAAAAAAAAATTAGTAAATATTTATTGAGCACTTATTTGGGGCAAGGCACTATGAGTGCATTTAGTTATAAAGTGTCAATAATTCAACTTGAACAAGCTCAAGCAAGAGATAGAGTTTATTGGAACAATATTGGTGTAGCTTACAGAGACAAGAGGAAAACTAGGTTCCCTATGGCTTATGTTTTTCTGGGCTCCAAAATCGCTGCAGATGGTGATTGCAGCCATGAAATTAAAAGATGCTTACTCCTTAGAAGGAAAGTTATGACCAAGCTAGACAGCATATTAAAAAGCAGAGACATTACTTTGCTAGCAAAGGTCCGTCTAGTCAAGGCTATGGTTTTTCCAGTGGTCATGTATGGATGTGAGAGTTGGATTATAAGGAAAGCTGAGCGCCAAAGAATTGATGCTTTTGAACTGCGGTGTTGGAGATAACTCTTGAGAGTCCCTTGGACTGCAAGGAGATCCAACCAGTCCATCCTAAGGGAGATTAGTGCTGGGTATTCATTGGAAGGACTGATGTTGAAGCTGAAACTCCAGTACTTTGGCCACCTGATGCGGAGAGCGGACTCATTTGAAAAGACTGTGATGCTGGGAAAGATTGACGGCAGGAGGAAAAGGGGACGACAGAGGATGAGATGCTTGGATGGCATCACTGACTCGATGGACATGGGTTTGGGTGGACTCTGAGAATTGGTGATGGACAGGGAGGCCTGGCGTGCTGCAGTTCATGGGGTGGCAAAAAGTCGGACATGAATGAGCAACTGAACTAAACTGATGGCTTATATTTTCCTCTACAAGTTGATTTTATTCTCTTTAGGAACTGGAGCTTCCTCCCTGAGCACAGGGGAACATGGCCTCAGACAGTAAAACACCACTTTATTTGTGTCACCCAAGATTTGACAGCTCAGTTTAAACAATCTTGTGATGAACTGTGGCCCAGCATGGGTCTTATACCTCCCTTTTACCAATCGTGTTGGCCTGGGCGGATGGTACGCTATGATTGGCCAGATGTGAGTCATGCACTCACATTTGGTTGGTTGCAGGGTACTATGATTGACAGTTGCCACAAGAACCATGATTTCAGTTGGAGAGAAAGGAAAGTAATATAACAAGGAAAGATGAGAGTAGGGGGTGGGAAGTGATAGCAAACTTTCCCTGAACAACAACTGAAGGAAACTAAAATAAGGAATATGAAGATGAATAAAGTAGAGATACAGTGAATGGCAAAACCAATACAATATTGTAAAGCAATTAGCCTGTAATTAAAATGAATAAATTTAAATTAAATAAAGTAACTCTGCATAAACTAAAAAAAAAAAAAAAAAAAAGAAGTATATGTCCTGTCATGAAACTAAAACATGTTCACAGATACCTTTAACATCCAGAAATCAAAGCAAAAAGTGAAAAGAGAGAGAAATGAAAAATGAGGAGAAATAGAAAAGATAAAAGAAGGAAATGTGTTGAGGAGAGAGCATTTAGGCCTCCTTTTTATAGAATAACAAATACATAATGTTGTAAGAAGACTAAAATGATAGAGGTGGAAACAAACAAACAAACAAACAAAACAGTAAATCCAGTGTGAAATGTACAAGCTCAGTTAGTCTATACAGTATCTCAGAAGACGTAGTCCCTGTGCAAGTTCTTTGTGTGGTCATTTTTTTTTTTTAACAAAGCAAAGCAGCAACACCAGAGACCTCATTTTCCCTTCTTTCTTTGCAGATATGCATCCAGTTATAGTTAGCTTTATTTTATATTCTATAGACATAACTCACTGTTTCTTTAAAATAAAAAGATGAAACATTTGGAATGGGAATTGCTGACAAACCAAGATGGTGGACAACACCCAGGATAGAAGTGCCTAGGGAAGGGGTGGGGCAACGTCACGCAGAGGGAGAGAAAATGATGTCTCATGTTTGTCAGTTTGGCTGTGGCAGATGCATTTTATCCGGAGCCAAAGGACCGGCTACTATGCCAGGCTACGGCACCTATTTGCTGTGTGGCCTCAGACAAGTTATTTCACTTCTCTGGATCTCAGACTTCTCATCTCTAAAATGAGAGAGATTTAATTAAATCAGGGACGGCAAACTATTTCATCTTAAGTTGCAATTCTGATCAATTAACTATGAGAAGGATTATGTCTGGATTCAGTGAGGAAGATTTCAAGCAATGAGACAGGTATCACGTTAAGCCATCAGCTGTCATTAGTGCTTCAGTGGGAATTGGTTTGCTAGGAGTTTTCCATGTGAAGATGAGACATTTCCCTCCACCAGAGAAGGGTATGAGGAAGCTGGTCCAGACTCCCATCTGTGCAGCCAAACCCAGGATCTCTCCATCTTTACTGGCAGCATCTGTGGAATGAGTTTTCTGCATATTGCTTTCCCAGTTAACATGTTATAGTGGTTTGTGCTGTTTTCTGATACATACATAGCTCCTTGAGAATCTAATTATAGTCATGGACCAGGAGGACCTACCAAAATACATAAATATCCCATGCTTTTTGCATGAAATTTCAGGGGTTTCATAATCTTCCTAAAAATGCATATAGCACCAAGGATGCCATCCAGGATTGATGATATTAGGTGCAGTGTTACTTTAAAATCATGTCAAAAAATTGTAATTACAAGTTGTGAAATTAGAAAAAAATCTCATTATGTATTTAAATCAAGTTGCTTCTGTCAAACTAAGTAGCATCCTATCCGCCTATACATACTATATGTTTAGTTCCTTCAATAGGAAAAATTCAAAGATTTCTTTTTTTTTTTTTTAATGACTAGTTGTTTCATGTAGGTAGGTTAGCAACTGAGTTAAGTAGTCAAGTCACTTTAGAGGTGAAGGGACTTGCTTTAGGTTTTCCACAAGTCAAAGGAGGTGGTTGGATGAATGGCTCTTTAAGGTTGGTGTCAGTTCTAATGTGCTTAGTTCAGCTCAGCCACTCAGTCGTGTCCGACTCTTTGCGACCCCATGAACCACAGCACGCCAGGACTCCCTGTCCATCACCAACTCCCAGAGTCCACCCAAACCCATGTTGGTGATGCCATCCAAGCATCTCATCCTCTGTCATCCCCTTCTCCTGCCCTCAATCTTTCCCAGCATCAGGGTCTTTTCAAATGAGTCAGCTCTCTGCATCAGGTGGCCAAAGTATTGGAGTTTCAGCTTCAACATCAGTCCCTCCAATGAATACCCAGGACTGATCTCCTTTAGGATTGACTGGTTGGATCTCCTTGCAGTCCAAGGGACTCTGAAGAGCCTTCTCCAACACCACAGTTAAAAAGCATACATTCTTCGGTGCTCAGCTTTCTTTATAGTCCAACTCTCACATCCATACATGACTACTGGAACGCCATAGCCTTGACTAGATGGACCTTTGTTGACAAAGTAATGTCTCTGCTTTTTAATATGCTGTCTAGGATGGTCATAACTTTCCTTCCAAGTAGCAAGCGTCTTTTAATTTCATGGCTGCAATCACCATCTGCAGCGATTTTGGAGCCCAAAAAATAAAGTCAGCCACTGTTTCCCCATCTATTTGCCATGAAGTGATGGGACAGGATGCCATGATCTTAGTTTTCTGAATGTTGAGCTTTAAGCCAATTTTTCACTCTCTTAATAATGTTCTAGTATATTGTTAAATGAGTTTCCAAGGTGGTGCTAGTGGTAAAGAACTTGCCTGCCAATGCAGGAGACATTAGAGATGTGGGTTCAATCCCTGGGTTGGGATTCCCTGGAGAAGGACATGACAGCCCACCCAGTATTGTTGCCTGGAGAATCCCATGGACAGAGGAGCCTGGTGGGCTACAGTCCATGGGGATGCAAAGAGTAGTACATGACTGAGTGACTAACACACACACACAGTTAACTGATTCACTAGCACACCATTTACTAATGGAATAGAGTTTGGCTTAACTCAGTTGGTGTTAGTAGTTGAGTGGCTTTTCAATTTAGTGGGCATATCAATCACCTGGTGGGTTAAAATGTGCATTACCAGGTCTAGAGCTCCAAATTTTGGATTTCTGAGTCTGTGAGAGGGCTTCCCTGGTGGCTCAGAGGTTAAAGCGTCTGCCTGCAATGCAGGAGACTCTGGTTCAATCCCTGGGTTGGGAAGATCCTCTAGAGAAGGAAATGGCAACTCACTCCAGTATTCTTGCCTGGAGAATCCCATGGAGGGAGGAGCTTGGTAGGCTACAGTCCATGGGGTTGTAAAGAGTCAGACACGACTGAGAGTCTGTGAGAAGAGCCAAGAAATATGCATTCTAAAAATATTCTCCTGGTGATTCTCATGCAAGTGATCCTGGGTTCCTGCTTTGAGAAACACTGTGTACTAGTGTGAGGCAAAGATCGTATCTTGTTTTTATTCTGATAAAATACCTTGTATAAAATAGATCATAAGTGCTCATTAACTTGAATTATTCCTGTTTTAGTCAATCATGGGAAAATTGCCTGGGCTCAGAAATGTTTTGCAGAGCATTGCATAGTATAATATACGCAGCAATGGAAAATGTTAGCACCAAACCATATGTCTTAGGAATCACAACTCAATTTCCTATATGATGTTTTTTCAATATGTTGATCATTTTCAGCTGCTCATTTTCTAATCCTGAAAAAGGAGCCATGAACATTCTGTAATTCAGTAAAAATGGAATAGATGGCATGGTGACTTCTTTCTTTTCCTATTATTCTAATGCACCTTGCAAATAGATGCTTTTTGATGGTATGGACATTTAGATCACCTTAATGCCATTTCACCAGTGTTTGAAATTGCTCTGGTTTGGTTGTCATTAAAAATAAAACCAAAATCACCTTTTTTTCTTTTTTAAACTGTGACTAGGAGACTAGGATGCTTTTTGAATGAATCACTAGAAAAAATGTAAATGGAATCTGGGACTTCCCTGGTGGTCCAGTGGTTAAGAATCTGCCTTCCAGTGCAGGGGACATGGGTTCAGTGCTGAACTAAGATGACTAAACCTGTGTACCACAACTGGAGTCCATGCACTGCAAAGAAAGATCCCACACGCCGTGACTAAGACCCGAGACAGCCAAATAAATACATAAATTAATTTTTAAGAATGTAAATGAAGTCATGTGTTCACTCCTTTTATGTGTTAGTAGCATATATCTTAGTACTTTATAGCTGTCTCAGCCTCACCACAACCCCTTTAAGAAGCAATTGTTATACCCATTTTATGGATGAAGTTACAGATTCAGAGAAATAAATAGCTCAAAGTCACCCAGCCAGTAGCCAGTAGATTTGGAAATTGTTTTTGTCTAACATTTTAATGACCATTTCCCAGAGTATATGTGTTATCAGGGTTTACTGAAGTGATCCTTTGTAACAAGCTTCATGTATTTGAATATAATTTGTCAAATATGACTATAACTTGCCAGTGGTCTACCTGGGCCAGAGAGAATGTTTTCTATTGGATCAGAGTCATACTCCAGTGGCAAGACTAAAAGCCTGAGTGTGTGTGTGTGTGTGTGTATGTGTATACATATAATTCTCCTAGATATTGGGAAAAATAGGTTACTGGTAAGACTTCAGTTTACCCAAATTACTCTCATCAGCTAATCTAATTTTATTATTATATCATTTTCTGCCAAGCCCAATTTTTATTGAATTACCTCAGTTTTCTTATCAATTTTTATGTTCTCATGTGCTAGCTACCAATTGATGTATATGGACACACACATACATACATGTAGTTAATCTTCATAGTGCATATAGAATATAGACGCTATTGCCATAATATTCCCCTCTTACTCCTGGAAAAAGAGATTTATTGCAAGAACAAATGGTTTGTTCAAGGTCAAACATAACTAAGTGATGGAACCAGGGTTTGTTCTTAAGTCTGGCTGACTTTGAGAGCCTGTTCTCATAGCTTCTTCCCAGCTGCAGCAGGTATCACAAACTCAAATGCCAGACTAACCATGAAAATGACCATAGATGGTCAGGAGTTAAAAAAGAGATTACTTGGCTCTCTTGGTCACTCGGCTGTATTTCCAGTTTATATTGGGAACCGGGAACAGAGAAATATTTCTCTGCTATTAGAAAATAATAGATCAAGTTTAATGATAAAGGACAAGCAATGACCATCCCTGGGGTCAAGAAGCAACCGGGAGCAATGTGCAGCCTGCAGTGAACTGGGACATTTAGAGGAACAGCCATTACTCCCCCCAAGCCAACTGCTGCATGAGAACATAATGATCTAGGGGGATCAGATTTTCTAAGTTTTAAAGAAAATCTGGGACTCTAGATTTTTATGTAACATCTCTTTAATTTTTAAAAAATTGTCTTAGAATATATTTTTTTAAGTGTCAGCTAAAGAAAACAAGTATGCCAGCCAAATCAAATTTCTAGGCCACTTATTTTCTACCTCTGTAATTATTACTTACTTGACATTTAAAAATAAATAGAAAACCAGCATATGACATAGCAGTCAGCTTTTCTGGCTTCCCAAGTAGACTGTGTTAAGTCCCTCCTCCTTATGCTTTATTAAATTCCCCTATTCTTCTTTATGTGCCCGGAGGAGTTATGTCTGCAATAATGATGGTGCTAGAAGTCCTTAAAACTTTGTCTTTCCTGTTCTAAATACTGTGTCACACCCTTTTGTTTATGAAAAACAATGTGGCGGTATGTTTTATTTCTTTGTCATTGTAGTTACTGTCGTCAGGTTCTTCAGAGGATGCCTTCTCTTGGTTAAGAGCCTGTCAGTGGGAGCAGCTGTCCCTGTGTGTTGCCTTGTCATCTGCTCATTATGCTGGCCCAGAAAGGATGTGGGAAGTGGTTCTTGCCACACACTGACATCACCAGCAGACAGAGCCCTCAGCTCTACTAATCTGTGAAATTGTTTCCCACTTTCCAGCGCACTAAAAGCTAATTGCTTTCTTCAATGAAACAAAGCTATCCATTGAGCCAGTTTGTTGAACTGGGAAATTACTCACCTGTGACAGTCAGCTTATCTCTGTTTTTTTTTTTTTTTTTTTTAAGTATTAGCCATTGGGACATAATTAACCTTAAAGAGTGACCATGTCAACTTTCCCTTTCTGGGCGATCTCTGTCTCTTATTTTAAAACCCCAAATTCACTCTCCATCTGAGAAGTGATTTCCCTTTACTTGATACTAGAAGTAGTCACATTTTTTATGGTGGATGCAGGGATTAACAGTTAAATTAATTGTATTTTTAGAGGGCATATCTATTCATAAACATAATATTCAGTACATAGATGTTACGTGAGGGAGGGATGTGCCACTCATGAAATACTATTACTGATGTAAATTACAGTAATCCTCTTAAAAGGCCAGAGGGAGAGAAGTTTACACTTCCTTGGCCTCATGCTTCATCTCATTTACCTACACCTCTGTTTTTCAATCAGTGTTGATGAAACGCTCTACATGACACCCTTTTGGATTTGGTACAAGGAATTGATTGCAACTGGACAAACCTGATAATGTTTGTTTGCTTTTAATTTTTATTGGAGTATAGTTGCTTGACAATGTTGTCTTAGTTTCTGCTGTACAGCAAAGTGAATCAGCTATGTGCATACATGTATCTCCCTTTATTGGATTTCCTTCTCATTTTGATCACTGCAGAGTATTAAGTAGAGTTCCCTGTGCTATATAGTAGATTCTCATTAGTTATCTATTTTATGGATGGTAGTGGATATCTGTTGATCCCAGTCTCTCAATTCATCTCCTTCTTCTCTTTCTGCTTACTGTCTGTATGTTTGTTCTCTATGTGTGAGTCTCTATTTCTGCTTTGCAAATAAGATCACCTATACTGTTTTTCTAGATTCCACGTATATGCATCAATATACGATATTTGTTTTTCTCTTTCTGATTTGCTTCTTTCTGTATGACAGTTCTAGATCCCTCCGTATCTCTGCAAACAGCATAATTTTGTTCCTTTTTTTGGCTGAATAATATTCCATTGTGTACATGTGCCACATATTTATCCATTCCTCTGTTCTTGGATGTTTAGGTTGCTTCCATGTCCTGGCTATGGTAAATAGTGCTGCATTAAACAGTTCATGCAGCTCAATATAAAACAACCCACAACAACCCAATCAAAAATTGGGCAGAAGACCTAAATAGACATTTCTCTAAAGAAGACATACAGATGGTCAAGAGGCACATGAAAAGATGCTCAATACCACTCATTGCTGCTGCTAAGTCGCTTCAGTCGTGTCTGACTCTGTGCGACCCTATAGATGGCAGCCCACCAGGCTCCCCCGTCCCTGGGATTCTCCAGGCAAGAACACTGGAGTGCGTTGCCATTTCCTTCTCCAATGCATAAAAGTAAAAAGTGAAAGGGAAATCGCTCAGTTGTGTCCTACTCTTAGTGACCCCATGGACTGCAGCCTACCAGGCTGCTCCATCCATGGGATTTTCCAGGCAAGAGTACTGGAGTGAGGTGCCATTGCCTTCTCCGACCACTCATTAGAGAAATGCAAATCAAATTTATAATGAGGTATCACCTCATACCAGTCAGAATGGCCATCATAAAAAAAATCAACAAACAATAAATGCTAGAGAGGGTATGGAGAAGAAGAAACATTTTTGCACTGTTGGTGGGAGTGTGGAATGGTGCAGCCTGATTATGTTTTGAAGGCACTGCCTGAAGCTGATCCTTTCATTCTAGTTGAAGTGATTAGACTCTTGGCCTAATTAGCATCTAAAATGCATGTCATAGCACAGTTGGATTTAGTGGTAGTTACCATTTAATAGGTCACATAAAATACTTTGTTCTGCATTTTTAATGTGGCACACGTGGGAGGTGACAGAGTGAAGGTGCCTTTAGTCTGAATATCAACACATATTTCCTAAAGATGAAGGCTATTAGCTGGATGGACCATCTCTGGGAAAATAAGAGGAGCAGAGTTCTTTGTATCATTTCAAAGTGAAAAGGGGAAGCACAGGAGAAGGGGAGCTGAGAAATGTGCTGTGGGGTTTAGGTGGGGAGGGGGCCAAAGATAAGCAACAGAAAATCTGTGGGTTCACAGTTTTTTGGTCTCTTAAAAAATGTACATGCTACTGTTTTTTTCTTTCTTACTTTTTTTTAGCTTCACAAAATGGTAGTTAATTGAAGAAAAATAATACCATGTGGAACTGTATAAAGGAGAAACTCATAGTTAGTCCCTTTCCCTCTTCATTCCACCAAACAGATAAGACCCTGGTTAAAGTATTTTACCTCTCTGTAACTTGCTATGTTTCCTTGTCTATAAATCAAATATAACAGTAGTATCACCTTTGTAGGTTTGTTGTGAGATTTAAATGAATTAATATATGGAAACAACTTATAGCAATGTCTTTTCAGATCAGCAAATCTCTCTGTGGATCTAATCTATCCACTGTATTATTCCTCGACTTGCTTCTCACCAGACCAATGTATCAGCAGTGTTGTTTCATGTTCTCACAAAAAGAACTTTTTCTTTGTTTTAACACTTGCTTTATATTTCAAAGTGTGAATATGCTATAAATATAAGTCCTCTTTTAAAGAATATTTACATTGTTGCCATTTATATTGCCTAATGGCTATTATCTGGAGAAGGCAATGGCACCCCACTCCAGTACTCTTGCCTGGAAAATCCCATGGACGGAGGAGCCTGGAAGGCTGCAGTCTATGGGGTCTCTGAGAGTCGGACACGACTGAGCGACTTCACTTTCACTTTTCACTTTCATGCATTGGAGAAGGAAATGGCAGTCCACTCCAGTGTTCTTGCCTGGAGAATCCCAGGGAAGGGGGAGCCTGGTGGGCTGCCTCTATGGGATCGCACAGAGTCAGACACGACTGAAGTGACTTAGTAGTAGTAGTAGTAATGACTATTATAAACAAAATTCTGCAAAAAATATCCTACATATATACACATTCCATATTACCAGAAACCGCGTGGCTAGGACACAGGATCTATGTATTTAAGTTTGATGAATATTACCAATTGTCTTTCAAACTAGTTGAGCTGATTTACACTTCCGTTAATATTATCTGAGACTTCCCTTTGCTCTGCACTTTTGCTGGCATCAGTGGAGGTGATTTTGCTGTATGGTGATGGTTGTTTTTGTGTAACTGTGTGTCCATGAGTACCTTGTCATGTATGTATGTATGTATATATGTGTGTGTGTGCGCATGTGTGTGTAGTTTTATTTTGATTCCACTCTCTGGTACACTGCTTTCCGCCATCCACACATGAAAAGGGCAAAGAGCAGCTGTGTTTGTAGGAGCATCTTTATAGTATGTCTGTATCTAGCTCCCCAGGGAAACAATTTTGGTTTTAACTGAGTGACCTATTGTCCAGATGTGACTCCAAAGTAAAGGCAGTCCAAGTCCTGACTCTTCTCTTCCTCTCTGTTGTTCTAAAGTCCTGTGGGACTTTAATGAGTGTTTACAGTTTAGAAGAGGCTGACCTAGTGTAGTGAGAAATGGAGTTGACTGCCAAATACCAATTATAATTATCTGGTTCCTTAAATATCTCCTGCACTGCTGTATCATAGAGTTAAACCTTCTCCTCATAGAATTTAATTTTTATGGACCATATGATAAACTATGCACTTTATTTATCTCTTTGTCCTCCCTCTAAAAGGCTATTGCTTATGGCCTAGGGAATTGGTATCATGGAAAGAAAATTGACCTTGGGGTCAGGACACCTAGATTCTAGTCCCAGGACAGCAGGTAGTTAAGAGACTAGAGGTCTGGGTCCAAATTCCATCCTGTCAACTACTTCCTAGGCAACACTGGAGAAAATGTTTAACTTTTTTGTAGATTTAGTTTCTTCCTGCATCATATGGTTATAATAATATTTCCTACTGCCATCTATCAACATTCTTGATTATAGATAATAAAAATGAACCCGCAATGTTTTAAGCAGAAGGACTTTTTTTGTAAATGTATCAGAACTTCTTAGATTAACAGGAGGCTGTAGATTCAGTTCTAGAAAACAGGCAATAAATGAGGTTCTTGGAAGGCTGGTCACAGGTACAATCTGGCTAGGATGTGCTTGGTCTCCACTGTGAATATATACTTATGCATTTTTCATAGGTACACCATTTCCCCAAGGTTTAAATTTCTGAGGATAGTAATCAGTTGGCCCAGCCTGAATTAAGAACTCAATACACAGGGTGCTGGGGACAAGAGAAGGAGTAACTATGTCACTTATCCTCTAGGATGGGAAACATGTTGCTGCCTCCAACAAGACCATGAAGGAAGGAAAATGGAGTGATGAATAGCATGGATTTGGGGTCCAGAAGCCCTGGGTTCAAGTCCTAGAGCCACTCCTCAATCCACTTTTGCTTCGTGGTCAAATGAGGATGGTTAAGATACTTTATTAGAATTACCCTGATAATTGAATGCATTGGTGTAAAATGCTTAGAATGATATCCGACATACAATAAGCTCATCAGACGTTGTCTCTTATTAATTTTCTCAGATAAGGAGGTAATACTGGATAGCTAAACACAAAAATTAACAAACAAACCTACCTGCCAATATCAACACTTACACATAATACATGTTCCATGCCAATGGCAGTTTTTCTTATTACAATTTATGAAACTGGAATTCCACTTTCAACAGACTGGGCTATTATTACTCTCTTCATCTGTAAAATTAGAAGGTGGCACATGACATTTCAAGTATCTGACAATCCTAAAATACTGTGAATAGGATTCAGGAAAAGGCAAGGATACTTGGGGAAAAGATAAGAGATGACTTACAGCTTTGTTGCCAGACAAGGTCTCTGCCAGCCACATGTGGCTGTTGTGCACTTGAAATGAGGCTGATCTCAACTGAGATGTGATATGAGTAGAAGACACAGTAGACTTCAAAGACTTTGTACAAAAAGAAAGATTATAAGTTATTGTATTAGGAATTTTTAAAGTATTTATTACAGGTAGAAATTATATCATATATATATATATGAAAAAGTGAAAATGTTGGTTGCTCAGTCATGTCCAACTCTTTGCAATCCCTTGGACTGTAGTGTGCTAGGCTCCTCTGTCCTTGGACTTCTCCTGGCAAGAATACTGGAGTGGCTTACCAATCCCTTCTCTAGGGGATCTTCCCAACCTAGGGATGGAACCTGGGTCTCCTGCATTGCAGGCAGATTCTTTACTGTCTGAGCCAAGTGAAGCCCATAAATAAAACATGCTCATAAAATTAAATCTCCCCATTTCTTTTTACCTTTTTTCAAATGTGGTTACTGGAAACTTTTGAATGACTTAATGTGACTCACATTATATATCTCTTGGCTATTGCTGGGCTAGAGCAGTTACATAGTTGAGTACTCTGGAAACAGTTTAATGTTTGATCTTTGTTTAGTCAAGATATTTTCATTTTCAATGAACAGAAATCCAACTCAACTTGCTCTAATATAATAGAAATAATTGGAATGCAGTAGCTCATGAGAGGTACAGAAATAGCCTATCTCCAGACTTGGCTAAAATCCAAGAACTGGATCTAAGTCATTACTCTGTGTGAGCATATAGGTGAACTCTGTCCATCTTTTAGCTGTTTTCCACTGTGTTGGCCTCACTTCTAGTCATGTCCTCACTTCCTGGTAGCCACAGCACTAGTACATCTAAAGCTGCATGTATCCTAGTCTGGGAGAACAAGAGGTAGTCTCATTCCCTTAATCCCAACAAATCTAGCTTGGATCATGTGCCTATACTTGCACATAATAAGCATGGCACATTATGCTTTGATTAGCCAGACCTAGGTCACCAGGTATTCACTGGAGCAAAGTTGGAGATATCATTTGAACCCCATGGACTAAGAATGAGGATCACCAAGAAAATATGGTTTCTGTTTCTAGAACTAGTCTGAATGGCCGCTTGGCAGAGAAAATCAATCATCATAGGCTGTAGGAGGAGAAAGAGGGTTCCTCTTCCTGTGTTCTTTATCTCATGCTTACCTGAGCCACAAACCTCTAAGTCATCATCTTGCACTCTTCCTCATACACTTCATGCCATCACTCACCAGATCCTATTAATTTGCTTCCTAGACAGCTTCAGCAGAGAAGGCAATGGCAACCCACTCCAGTGTTCTTGCCTGGAGAATCCCATGGACGGGGGAGCCTGGTAGGTTGCAGTCCATGGGGTCGATAGAATCGGACACGACTGAGCTACTTCACTTTCACTTTTCACTTTCATGCATTGGAGAAGGAAATGGCAACCCACTCCAGTGTTCTTGCCTGGAGAATCCCAGGGATGGGGGAGCCTGGTGGGCTGCCATCTATGGGGTTGCACAGAGTCGGACACGACTGCCGAGACTTAGCAGCAGCAGCAGCAGCAGACAGCTTCAGACATACCCAAACATCCCCTACCACTTGCATTAGCTTACTAGCTGTTCTCCTTAGTTTTAATCTCATTTTGCTGAAATCCAAAATCTATTGTCCACACTACTTAGAGTAATTATTTAATTAATGAAACTTTTTTTTACAAAACACATGTATGTAGAAAATAAAACAAAGCAAAATGTTTGACAATGAACTATTCAAAAGTAAACATTTTTGTAACCACAAGATACTCTACAAGTCCCTTCTGTGAGTCCCAGTCCCTTTGTTCCCCCTTGTAACTTTTAAAGTTAAAGCCACTCTAATTTTTATACTAAATATTTCTTTGGCATTTTCTTAGTTATTTCTTCATCCCTTTCTTTGCATTACAACTAATCTCTTGAAAACTCAAACTCTTTGAACTGTGGAGTTTCTTAGAGTTTGGATGTGGCTGAAGGCAAACACAACAAATAATTAAATATGTTCCTCTAATCTCTGTATTTTCTGCAAAATAGCAGCTGAGTCTGGAGACTGGAACTAACTCAGAGTAGATTCCTTGGCTACATTATGATAACATATATCTGGTCACGTTTTATTTTGTGGTTAATAGCCCTTGATATTTAATGCCTATATCTGTTAATTCATTGTGATTGTAAAATTGTGACATGCTGACTCTACTATTTAATTTTTATTCATTTTACACCATTTGTTGATGTAAAACATGTCATAAAAGTCATCCATTAAAAATGTATAATACAAATATTTAAAAATATTTCATATGGCTGTGAAAGATCACCACAACCTAATTTTAGAATATTTTGTCTCCTCTCAAAACAGACTCTGTACCTATTAGGAGTTATTTCGTATCCCACCCCAGCCCACCCTCAAGGCTCAGTTCAGTTCAGTTCAGTGATTAAGTTGTCTGACTCTTTGAGACCCCATGGACTGCAGCATGCCAGGCCTCCCTGTCCATCATCAACTCCCAGAGTTTACCCAAACTCTCCATTGAGTCGGTGATGCCATTCAACTATCTTATCCTCTGTCATCCCCTTCTCCTCCCACCTTCAATCTTTCCCAGCATCAGGGACTTTTCAAATGAGTCAGGTCTTTGCATCAGGTGGCCAAAGTGTTGGAGTTTCAGCTTCAGCATCAGTCCTTCCAACGAATATTCAGGACCAATTTCCTTTAGGATGGACTAGTTGGATCTCCTTGATGTCCAAGGGACTCTCAAGAGTCTTCTCCAACACCACAGTTCAAAAGCATCCATTCTTCAGCACTCACCTTTCTTTATAGTCCAACTCTCACATCCATACATGGCTACTGGAAAAAACATAGCTTTGACTAGATGGACCTTTGTGGGCAAAGTAATGTTTCTGTTTTTTAATATGCTGTCTAGGTTGTTTATAATTTTTCTTCCAAGGAGCAATCGTCTTTTAATTTCATGGCTGCAGTCACCATCTGTAGTGATTTTGGAGCCCCCAAAATATAAAGTCTGTCACTGTTTCCATTTCTTCCCCATCTATTTGCCATGAAGTGATGAGATCACATGCCATGATCTTAGTTTTCTGAGTGTTGAGTTTTAAGCCACCTTTTTTACTCTCCTCTTTCACTTTCATCAAGAGGCTCTTTAGTTCTTCTTTGCTTTCTGCTGTAAGGGTGGTATCACCTGCATATCTGAGGTTATTTATATTTCTCCCAGTAATCTTGATTTCAGCTTGTGCTTCATCCAATCCAGCAAGTCTCATGATATACTCCGCATATAAGTTAAATAAGCAGGGTGACAATATACAGCCTTGACATACTCCTTTTCCGATTTGGAACCAGTCTGTTGTTCCCTGTCCAGTTCTAACTGTTGCTTCTTGACCTGCATACAGATTTCTCAAGCCTTAAGCAACCATTAATTATAGATGTGCCTATTCTGAACATTTCATATAAATGGGAATCTTACAATATATGCTATCTCATACTTGATTTCTTTTATTTAGCATAATGTTTTTTAAGGTTCATTCATGTTGGAGAATATATGAATACTTCATTTCTTTTTTAATAGCTAATAACATTTCATTGTGTAAATATACTGTATTTTGTTTGTTCATGTACTAGTTAATGGATATTTGAGTTGTTTTCACCCCTAGAGAAGTAAATGGCAGTCCACTCCAGTACTCTTGCCTCAAAAATCCCATGGTCGGAGGAGCCTGCTGCTGCTGCTGCTAAGTCGCTTCAGTCGTGTCCAACTCTGTGCAACCCCATAGACAGCAGCCAACCAGGCTCCTCCATCCCTGGGATTCTCCAGGCAAGAACACTGGAGTGGGTTGCCATGTCCTTCTCCAATGCATGAAAGTGAAAAATGAAAGTGAAGTCGCTCAGTCTAGTGAGTCTAGATTTTGGAGGAATGTCTATTTTTGTCCTTTTTTTAAAAAAATAAATTGTTTTATTTACCTTTCCATTGATTTGTGAGAGTTTTTATATCCTAGATACAAGAACCTTATCAGATACATGAATTACAAATATTTTATCTCATTCTATGGATTATCTGTTTTTCTTTCTCAGTTGTTGTTCAGTCACTCAGTCATGTCCAACTCTTTGTCAGTCACTCAGTCATGTCCAACTCTTTGTGACCCCATGGACTGCAGCATGCCTGTCTTCCCTGTCCTTCACTATCTCCTGGAGTTTGCTCAAACTCACATCCATTGAGTCGATGATGCCATCCAACCATCTTATCCTCTGTCACCCCTTTCTTCTCCTGCCCTCAATCTTTTCCAGCATAAGGGTGTTTTCCAATGAGTAGGCTCTTTACAGCAGGTGGCCAAAGTATTGGAACTTCAGCCTAAGTATCAATCCTTCCAATACATTTTTGGAGATGATTTCCTTTAAGATTGACTAGTTTGATCTCCTTGCTGTCCAAGTGACTCTCAAGAGTCTTCTTCAGCACCACAGTTTGAGAGCATCAGTTCTTCAGCGCTCTGCCTTCTTTATGATCCAACTGTCATATCTGTACGTGACTACTGGAAGAACTGTAGCTTTGACTATACAGACCTTTGTTAGCAAAATGGTGTCTTTTCTTTTTATTTTGTTCTCTGGGTTTGTCATAGCTTTTCTTTCAAGGAGCAATCATCTTTTAATTTCATGGTTGTAGTCACCATCCACAGTGATTTTGGAGCCCAAGAAAATAAAGTCTGTCACTGTTTCCAATTTTTTCCCCATCTATTTGCCATGGAGTGATGGGACCAGATGCCATGATCTTTGTTTTTTGAATGTTGAATTTTAAGCCAGTTTTTTTGGTTTTTTTTTTCACTATCCTCTATCACCTTCATCAAGAGGCTCTTTGGTTCCTCCTCATTTTCTATCATTAGGGTAGAGTCACCTGCAGATTTATAGTATAAAGTTGATAATTTTGATGTAGTTCACTTTTATTGTTGTTTATTATTTTATTATTCATATAAAAGAAATCATTGGCTAATGCAAGGGTAAAAAAATGTATCAGTATATTTTTTCTAAGAGTTTTATATTTTTAGTTTACATTTAGGTCTGTAAATTTTTTGAGTTACTTTTTGTATATTGTGTGAGATAGGAGTTAAGCTTCATTATTTTGCATGTGAATATCCAGTTGTCCCCATATCATTTGCTGAAAAGACTATTCTTTTCACAATGGTTGTCTTGGTACTCATTGAAAACCCAGTAAATATAAATGTAAAGTTTTATTTATGGACTCTCAATTTTTTCTATTAATTTATGTATCTATCCTTATATAGGATCACACTTTTGACTATGGTAGCTTTCCACTAATGTTTGAAATCAGGAGTCATGTGTCCTTTGACTTTGCTCTTCTTTTTCAAGGTTGTTTTTATTATTCTGAGTCCCATCTATTTTCATATGAATTTTAAGATCAGCCTGCCAATTTCTGGGGGGAAAAAACACATTTGGGATTTTAATATGGATAGATTTGAATTTACAGACTTATTTGTGCATTATTGCCATTTTAATAATAGTAAGTCTTTCATCAATAAACATTAAGATAATATTATATCCTGCTGTTGTTCATTGAAGCGTTATATATATTTTTTAATATTTAAAAGCTATTGAATTGTTAAAGTTTTCTGTTTATTCTTCCCAGTTTGTTTTAACCATTATTGAAAGTGAATATTGAAGTCTCCAACTAATATTTTTGAGTTTTCTTTTTTCTTTATCCCCTTTTAATCTGTCAGATTTTGCTTCATGTGTTTTGGGGATGTGCTGTTCATTGCATATACAGCCCTCCATTGGTATCCATAAGGGTTGGTTCCAGAACCCTCATGTGGATACCAAAATCTGAGGATGCTCATGTCCCTCATATAAAGTGATGTTTATTTGCAAACAACCTATGTGCTGCTGTTGCTGCTAAGTTGCTTCAGTTGTGTCCAACTCCTCCTAAATACTTTAAATCATTTCTAGATTACTTATGATACCTAATACAAAGTTAATACTATATAAATAATTTTAAAACAATGTAAATGCCATGTAAATAGTTACCAATATGTTACAAATTCAGGTTTTCCTTTTTGAATCTTCCTGGATACTATTTTTTAAAAATATTCTTGTTCTGCAGTTGGTTGAATTAGTGGATACAGAATCATGAATATGGAGTCAACTGTGTATTTATAATTGTTTTATTTTCCTGATGGACCATTTCTTATCATGACATCTCACTCTTCATTTCTAGTATTTTTTGTTTGTTTTAAAGTTATTTTCATATTATTATTTGAGAATAATATTTTTAGAATTCTCATATATTATATACAACTAATATATGATTAATCTCATTATATATTATATGTAAGAATAATAACCTCTATTGTTATAAAATATATTTTCTTCTATTAGTCTAGCCAGCTCAGCTCTTTTATGGTTGTTGTTTACTTGGCATATATTTTTATATACTTTTACTATTTATATCTTTGCATCTAAAGCATGTTTCCTACACAAAGCATATAGTTGTATCTTATTTGATATCCCATTTCATAATCCTTGCCTTTTGATGGCATTGTTTAAACCATTCACATGTAACATTTTTGATATATTTGAATTTATAGCTGCCATTTTGCTTTTTGTTTTCAATATGTCTGAGTATTTTTTTTAAATGTATTTCTCCTTTATTACCTTCTTTTGTAGTGACTGTAATTTTTAGTGTAGCATGTTAATTCCTTTTTGAATTTTTTATTTCTTTTCATAGTGGTTGCTCTAAGCCTTATAATAAACATTGTAACTCATCATAATCTATTTCAGATTTATTCATAGCTTCAGGGAAATATAGAAGTGTTACTTTTATATGGATCCATTTCATCCCATCTTTCCAACATTTTTGTGCATTTACTGTTATACATTTTGTGTTTATGTTGCAAACCAAAAATACATTATAATTGTATTTTTCACTTTGCATAATTTCATATCTTTTAAAGAAGCTAAGGAAAGAAACGAATGTGAGTATATGTTTATTGGGGGCTTTCCAGGTGGCTCAGATAGTAAAGAATCTGCCTGCAATATAGGAGACCCAGGTTCAATCCCTGGGTCCGGAAGATCCCCTGGAGTGAGTTTGCTATGTTAACATTCCTGTTTACCCTTTCTAGGTCTCTTCATTATTTCTTTGGATTTGAGTTGCCATCTGGTTTCATTTTCTTACTCCAAAACAGCTTTTTTCTGACCAATCTCCTTTGTGTGTTATTGTTAAATTTATTACTTTTTGGTGTGATATAGGTGCCATGTTATAATTATATCATATTGTTTCATGTAATTGCTTTGCATATCAGTCAAGAGAACAAACAAAATGAAATATGCAATTATACTATCTTTTGAAATTGTCTATATAATTACCTTTAATGGTACTCTTTGTTTTATAATGTGGATTCTAGTTACATCTGCTATCACTTGTTTCTTAGCGTGAAGAATTTTCTTTAGTTTTTTCTGGTAAGGAAGATCTATTTGCAACAAATATTCTCAGCTTTTTCTTGCCTGGGAATGTCTTTATTTTGACTTTATTTTTAAAAGATAACTTTGCTGGATATAGTATTCTTAGTTGATAGTTTTTTATTTTCCATACTTTGTGCCATCCTACTACATTCTGATCTCCATTGTTTCCTGATGAGAAGTTAGTTGTTAACCTTATTGGAGTTTTTGTACATGGTGAGTTATTTTTCTCATGCTGCTTATAACATTCTGTCATTGTCTTTCAACACATTTATTATGATGTGCCTTGATTCAAGTCTCTGTATTTATTCTATTTGGAGTTTATTGAAGTTCCTAGATGTGTAAATTAATGTTTTAAATCAAATTTGGAAAGATTTTAGACATTACTTCTTCAAATAGTTTTTCTGTCTTCTTTTCTTCTGGTACACCTATTACACATGTTTTTGTGTCAAGATAATGAATTTGTTCCTCTTCATCCTCCATATGTGATTGAGTTATTTTATTTTTATTATCATCATCAATCAGGTTATATGATCAATTTAAATCTATTGCATTTATTATCCTTATGAAGCTCAAATTGTTCTATTTTTGTCCTGTGGGAGTTTCTTCAGTTTGCTTTTGAGTTTTTTTGGAATGACTTTAGTAGTCATTGATGACTTCCTTGCTATCAAGCATAATGAGGTATTCCAGTCTCATCTGGTATATTTCCTACCTCTGACCTGTAATTAGTTTTCTCCAAGAAGGTCTGGTTTATTTTAGTAAGAAATGATATTTCAAAATCAGTTTCTGGTTACCAGAGGGTGGGGGTGTTGGTAAATTGGGAGATTAGGATTGACATATATACACTGCTGCTGCTGCTGTTGCTGCTTAGTCACTTTAGCCTTGTCTGACTCTGTGCAACCCTGTGGACTGCAGCCCGCCAGGCTTCTCTGTCCATGGAATTCTGCAGGCAAGAATACTGGAGTGGGTTGCCATGCCCTCCTCCAGGGGATCTTCCTGACCCAGAGTTTGAACCCAAGTCTCTTGCATTGCAGGCAGATTCTTTACTACTGAGCCACCAGGGAAGCCCCATATATACACTACTATAATAAAATAGATAACTAATAGAAACCTGCTGTGTAGCACTGGGAACTCTACTCAGTACTCTGTAATGGCCTATATAGGAAAAGAATCTTAAAAAAAGAATAATATATGTATTGTATATTTATAACCCATTCACTTATCTGTATACCTGAAACCAACAAAATGCTATACTTTAACTATATTCTAGTAAAATTTTTTGAAAAGACACAAGGCAGATTAACAGGAGAAAAAAAAGCAACTGTAATTCAAGACACAGAAGTCTCATAGAAATGGGACAAAAGAAATGGCCAAAGCAGGCAGCTTTTATAACTTTTTAGACAAAGCAGCAATAAATATGAGAGGAATTGACAGGACAAAGAAAAAGATCATAATCTCTATGTGAAAATTGGTACTGGAATAGTCACATACATATGTCTTCTAAATTCATAGTGATACTTATAATTCAGATTAAAAACTTCAGGACTTTTACTTAAACTCTGTTTTCTTTTTCTCCACATCAAAAATCATACACACTATACTCTCTTCTTCTTAGACTTCATTTAATTTAGTTCCACAAATATATCTATTAGAGTTTAATCAGGGAAGCAGACCATTTTGAATAATATGGACTAAGGGATGGGTCTTAAGTGTTAGGTTTTACATGATAGTGAGAGCTAGTGAAGAAGTCTGTTGAAGGCTGTTTCCTCTAAGTCTGATACTAGGTCTGAAGCTGATGTAGGTAAGGAGGGAAGAAACACCATACATAAAGTAGAAAAAAAGGAAACAAAAAGTGGAACCCACAAGAAGAACCTGTGTCTCATGTCTCACCACCTATAGCCCTAACACTGTAGTTATATGCAGAAGAAACTGGTGACCTTTGCTATAGAATTGTACACGTCCTTGACTGAGGACTCAGAAAAACTGAAGAAAGATATTTGATAGGGATTGAAGTGGCTTACTCCTTGGAAGAAAAGTTATGACCAACCTACATAGCATATTGAAAAGCAGAGACATTGCTTTGCCAACAAAGGTCCATCTAGTCAAGGCTATGGTTTTTCCAGTGGTCATGTATGGATGTGAGAGTTGGACTGTGAAGAAAGCTGAGCACCGAAGAATTGATGCTTTTGAACTGTGGTGTTGGAAAAGACTCTTTTTTTTTTTAGTGTTTTTTGTTTTGTTTTGTTTTTTAAATTTTATTTTATTTTTAAACTTTACATAAGTCCCTTGGACTGCATGGAGATCCAACCAGTCCATTCTAAAGGAGATCAGCCCTGGGTGTTCTTTGGAAGGACTGATGCTAAAGCTGAAACTCCAGTACTTTGGCCACCTCATGCAAAGAGTCAACTCATTGGAAAAGACTCTGATGCTGGGAGGGATTGGGGGCAGGAGGAGAAGGGGACGATAGAGGATGAGATGGCTGGATGGCATCACCGACTAGATGGACGTGAGTTTGAGTGAGCTCTGGGAGATGGTAATGGACAGGGAGGCCTGGCGTGCTGCAATTCATGGGGTTGCAAAAAGTTGGACACGACTGAGTGACTGAACTGAACGGAATAATAATTCTGAAATACCTTGATCCAGCCATACCTGAAACTAGGCCTTTCAATGAGGTGTCACTTATATGATCCACTACATTATATTTAAGCCAGTGTGAATTCCTATCTCCCTGTTTCCCTGAGTCTTGATTCACAGAAGTACATTCAGCTATTTGGAGCAGAGCCATTTTTCAGATACTTTTTTTCAGATACTTAGTTGGTGGCTCCCTAAACTAGGAAATTCAGAGTCACTGCACAAAGCAATTTCCTGAGTATAAGTCAGGAGGAGAAGGGAATGACAGAGGATGAGATGGCTGGATGGTATCACTGACTCGATGGACGTGAGTCTGAGTGAACTCCGGAAGTTGGTGATGAACAGGGAGGCCTGGCGTGCTGCGATTCATGGGGTCACAAAGAGTCGGACACGACTGAGTGACTGAACTGAACTGAACTGAACTGAAGTGGGTTAGGACCTGACTGATGTCAGTTACCAACAAAGTGAGCTAGCAGATAGCAACTACATGGGCAAGTTGTAGCAATACATGGAGTCCCATACTGACATTCACAGAATACTGCCTGCAGTTCTACCTCTGCTTTCCAAAATTTATGCAAATTTCTGTTATAGACAACTGTAATCTACAAATACACATGGAAAGAAATGCTGGGAAATGTAACTGCAGCTTGGATAAATTGACATAGTAGTAAACTACCACTTCTGATAGATAGGTATTTAATGTTAACTGCAAGTCCTTATCTTGGCACCTCTCTAGTCATTTTGGATCGCTAAATCTTGTTATATATTTTCCAGAAAGTTCTCAAAAGGCTATTCGTTTAATAGTTACAATTTTTTGATAACAGTTTGTGCCATTTATACTTGTAAGATAGTGTTGCTAGATGTAAAGTCTTGGCTTGACCTTCTTTCTTTGAAGACCCTAAATATGATCTTCCAATTTCTTCTGGCATAAGTCATTGTTATGAAAAACCTGATAATAATTTAACATTCTTTCCCTAGTAAATCACGTTTCTTTTATTTTTCTTAAAGTCATGTAATAATTGAATTTTCTTGATTTATAATTCTTAACATATTCTCTGTTCCCTTGCTTCAGTTTTCTTCCTTAGCTTGTTACTCTGCCACCTTCTCTCACTTTTCTCATTTTGTTGTATAAAATTTGAGCTCAACAGTTTTATGCTGCTTATATTTATGGGAAATTATATTTCCCGAGTTTTTAGAATGAGGTGAGGTTTAGGGGTGTTCTAATTTTACAGAGCTCCCTCTTCTCTTGTTTAAAAGTGAGTGAAAGTCGCTCAGTCATGTCTGACTCTTTGTGACCCCATGGACTATATAGTCCATGCATTTCTCTAGGCCATAGTACTGGAATGGGTAGCCTTTCCCTTCTCCAGGGGATGTTCCCAATCCAGAGATCGAACCCAGGTATCCCGCATTGTGGGCAGATTCTTTACCAGCTGAGCCACAAGGGAAGCCCAAGAATACTGGAATGGGTAGCCTATCCCTTCTCGAGGGGATCTTCCCAACCCAGGAATCGAACTGGGGTCTCCTGCATTGCAGGCAGATTCTTTACCAATTATTATTGATTTTTCTCTTGTTTGAATATAATGTTAAAAATATGTTTGCTGCTTTCTTGAATTTCCTGGCTACATTCTTCTCATTTTGGCCTACACTTTATTTTTCTTTTATTTCTGTTCTGTCTTGTTCAATTTTTATGCTACTCCCAGCAATTTCTTTTTAGTATAGGACCTATCTTAGAAAGGAATCCTGGTAGGTCAGTAATTAGGTTTACTGGACTAGCTTGCTCCAGTCAATTAAGTCCATATTATGGACCTTTCTTCAGTACTGGAGGACAAAACCTCCCAATTTATGCTTCTACTCTCACATTTGGAGAAGGCAATGGCACCCCACTCAAGTACTCTTGCCTGGAGGGTCCCATGGCATGGATGGAGGAGCCTGGTAGGCTGCGGTCCATGGGGTCACTAAGAGTCGGACACGACTGAGTGACTTCACTTCCACTTTTCACTTTCCTGCATTGGAAAGGGGAATGGCAACCCACTCCAGCATTCTTGCCTGGAGAATCCCAGGGACGGGGGAGCCTGGTGGGCTGACGTCTATGGTGTCACACAGAGTCGGACACGACTGAAGTGACTTAGCAGCAGCAGCTCTCACATTGGCTTTCCATGCTTTCCAGTGCATGGCGATTTTGGGGTTCTCCTGTTTTCAGATCCTTTCAATCCCACCTTATTTCTTCTTTCCACACAGATACTATTATCCTAAGCAATAGGTAACTTTCCTGCTTGTGTTTGCTAGTTGTGGAGTTACCTTGTCAGTTAGTTCATTACAAATGTTGTCCATGGGTTTTGCTTTTGCTACTTCCCCCCCACCACCCTTTCTCTTGCATTCCATTTTATTTTTAATCTTCTTGAGGTATAACTAAAAAAAATTCATAAGATAAAGTATGTTATGATGATTTGACATACATATATACTGTGAAATAATTTCCCCCATGTAGTTAATTAATACATCCATCACCTTCTTTATTTACTTATTGTGAAAACATTAATTTCTACCCTATTAACAAATTTGAATTATACAATACAGTGTTATCAATCATAGTCATCATGTTATGTTTGATCTTCAGACCTTATTCATCTTATAGCTGAAAATATGCACCCTTTTACCAATCACTCCCTACTAACCTCACCCCCAACCCCTAGCAACCATTTTTCTACTGTTTCTTAAGTTTGACTTTTTTTAGGTTCCACATGTAAGTGATGCTATCTTTGGCTGTCTGACTCATTTCACTAAGCAAAATGTTTTCAAGGTCCATCCATGTTGCTGCAGTGGGCAAAATTTCCTTATTTTTCATGGCTCTATATTGTATGTAACATTTTCTTTACACATTTGTCTATTGGTGGACACTTAGGTTGTTTCCATATCTTACCTATTGTGAATGTTACAGTGAACATGGGAGTGTAGATATTTATTTGAGATCCTTATTTTATTTCTTTTGTATATATATCCCAAAGCAGGATTGCTCAATCATATGATAGTTGTGCTTTTTAATGTTCTTTGTAAAGTCCATAATCTTTTTCTATAGTAGCTGTTCCCATTTACCTTCCCATCAACAGTGCACAGATGTTCCCTTTTCTCCACATCTTTACCAACACTTATCTCTTGTCTTTTATCTCTTGACAGCCCTCCTAGTGAGTATAAAGTAATAATATCTCACTGTGGTTTTGATTTGCACTTCCCTGATTATTAGTGATGTTGAACATATTTTCATTTAACTGTTGACTATTTATATATCTTCTTTGGAAAAATGTCGATTCAGATCATCTGTCCATTTTAAATTAGTTTTTTTGCTATTAGTTTGTATGAGGTCTTTATATATTTTGGATAGTAACTCCTTACCAAATATATGATTTGTAAATATTTTCTCCTATTACAAGGTTGTCTTCATTTTGTTGATTGTTTCTTTTGCTACTCTGAAGCTTTATAGTTTGGTGTGGGCCCACTTATTTACTTTTGCTTTTGGTGTCAAATCCGAAATATCATTGCCAAAACTGATGTGAAGAAGTCTATCCCCTGTGTTTTATTCTAGGAGTTTTATGATTTCTGATCTCAAATTTGTCTTTAATCCATTTTGAGTTGAATTTTGTATATGGTGTAAGATAGACATCCAGTTTCATTCTTTACACGTGGTTGTCAGTTTTCTTATCACCATTTATTAAACACACTATCTTTTCCCCATTGTTTATTCTTTGTGTCTTTGTTATAAATTAATTACCTATAGCATATATGCTGATTTTTCAATTCCTCTTTTTCTTTGGATATTCAGTGTTTTAAAACAATGCTGCTAATTCTTCCACTTTCCCCAAATCCTGCAGAGCAATCTTTTCAAACACAAATCTGAATATAATACCTCTTTATAATAATGATTTTATAAATCTTTACTTAGATGAGGTTCAACCTTGTAAATCTTCCTTAGATTTCCATGCTTCTTATAATGGCTTACAAGAAGGGTTCCCACATTTTGCTTTGTATTAGAATTACATATGGTATTTTTAATAATCCTGAGGCCCAGATTGTACTCAAGACCAATCTGCAGATGGGACTAGGCATTTATAGCTTTTAAAGTTTCCCCAGATGATGCCAATATTTGAGAACTATTGACTAAAAGACCCTTGATAGTCTTATCCAGCACTTGTCTATTTCTATTTCTCTACATGTTGATGTTGCCCAAAAAGCCCTCATATAATTCACTCATCAGTCATATCAAATTACTTAGAGCACTAAAATTCATTACCCTGTCTCCTTGCCTCAGAATACCCTTTCCCTCTAAAATGACTATGCACCTGATGATCACCATATAACTTGATGGTAGAATATCTAAGGATTATTATAGGTACCTGATTTTAACAAAGGTAAGGGATATGGCTGAATCCTTGTAAATTTAGGTTTTCTTTCTTCATACTATGCCCATTATTGGACCAAACCTCACGATATCATGAACCGTTTCTTGCTTGGAGGTGAGCCGTTAGCTCTCTCTGGTTATCTCTGTAACTAAGTTTTGGTTTTTGGGAAGTATATTGAGAAGGATAAGTTGCTGACCAGGAGCTCTATAGGGTATGTACTTCTCTGAGTGATTTATATTTATAATACTGGGGCTGAAGTTGGAAATTAGACCTGCCACTTTAAAATATGCTTGGTCTGACTTTGGTATTGTGAAGGGTGGATTCTTATCAGTGGTTGCATTAAAACAGCATCAGAGACAAGAACAAGCATATTTTTAAAATGACAGTTCTAAGGAGCCTTCCTGATTTAAATTAAATCATGATTCCAAAAGGCTAAGCCCTGGATTAAAGATTTTGATTTGTCTCTATATTCTCTTAATCAAAGCTCTTTTTCTTAATGTTTATACCCGAACAACTTCTTCCCTCCTTTTATTGTACCACATTAGGTCCCAGGAGATACCAAATAACTCATCTTGGTTTGGAATAAGATGAACTTTTGGTACAAGCAGAGAACCATTTTGAAGCAGTTAAAAATAATGTCACAGATTGATCTTTCCAGTTCTGGGAAAATGATATAAAGTCTGAGAGGATTCATGTTGTTTAATCACTCAGTCATATCTGCCTCTTTGCAACCACGTGGACTATAGCATGGCAGGCTCCTCTGTCCAAGGGATTTCCCAGACAAGTATACTGGAGTGGGTTGCCATTTCCTCCTCCAGGGAATCTTCTTGACCTAGGGATTGAACCTGCATCTCCACCTCTTCTGCATTACAGGTGGATTCTTTAATGCTGAGGCACTGAGGAAGTAAAAATAGTTACCTCTTTGTGATAAATTGCACACAGGTAGTTTTATGTTTTTTCAGGTTCTCATCTGATCTTTCCAATTTTCTAACAATGAATATCTTCATACGTATACATTTAAAGAGGTTAAGTGTAGCTAGAAAGTTTTCTTCTAAGCTGGGAGGCATTGGCTTTTTTAGGACTTTATTGAGGGATTGGTAGAATCTATCACTTTTCATAGTTTTTGTACTTTTCATATATTTTTCATCTAAATAGCATAAGCTAAAGAGTCTCCCAAAGCAACTTAACCTGCTTCCTTTCACTCCTCGGTGCTACAGAGGTCTCAAGTTATGACTCACAATTAAAGGAGAGGATGATTTTTTTTTTTTTTTTTTGAGTAGGATGGTTAATTCGTTAAAATTATTTTTACTCTCCAAACATACACTTGGAATAAATAGCACATGAGGACACAGGAAAGGCCATCGTGATTCTGTGTCTGTTTGTGTGCCCTTTGGATTGGTTGTCCATAGGGCTCAGCTTTGTCTATGCTGATACTGCCCCACCAGGACATACTGTCTAGGAGGGAGGCATTACTTACATGTTAGAAAGGACAAACCAGTGCACTAGCAAGGCATTGAAACACAAATCTCACTTTTTTTTGGAAGCTCTATTAAAATCAAACTTTAATCATGAATTGTGGACTAGAACATAGGCAGTTAGGAGCTGCTAAAATATTAACACATCTATTGAAACAGAAACCCAGGCACTTTATTATCCTCATGACCAGCTCTGGGATTTGATAATTAAGTCTTTCAGTTTGATTTATTTAGACTCTAAGCAAACTTTCAAAGTGAGTTTGAGGGGCTTTGTACTTGGAACATGAATGCATTGCATTTCCCAAGGCAATTTTGAACTGGGGTTTCATCACTTCAACACCCTGCTTAGAAGCCGGTATTCTGAGAAACTTCTCCTGAGCACAGTTACTCATTAATTGTGAGAAGGACTTCAGACATCTCCCTTAAGAAATTAATCTTCAGGAAGGAGGGAGTAAGGGAAAGATATAATACTGAGGAGGGAAACTTGTATTAGTCACAGCATATTAATTTCTCTTGGTACTACAAAGTAGACACCTGTCTCATCTAAGCCTTTAGCTGGTTCTAAATAGTTCCTCATTGGCCAGAGTGAGTGGAAAGATGCACCCCTTTAGCATTTAGAAACATTAGTCCTTTTACTTTGATAGTGTGGAACATTGAAACTAACATAATCCTGAGATTAATCATGTGGCAAATTCTGAGATAAACTGAGCCTGAACATATGATGTAACATCAACCCATCTCAAGGAACAGGATTGCTAAATCAAAGAAAAGAATGAGACCTAAATACAGTACAGATTTAAGAGTAGCATTTTATTCAGTGGCACATAATAATCTTCATTTGAGAGAAATCAAGGAAGGGAGAAAGGGAGTGAATCACACAGAAGATGTGTGCAATTAGTGTTAATACAACAAGAGAGTGAGAGCAACAGAGAGGAGGGAAGGAGAAAAGGAGAGAGAAGAAGAGAATACAGAGAAAACAGAAAGAGAAAGAAGAGACCACTGCTACAGCAAAGCATAGTATCCAAGCTTCAAAATATGCTTTGGGATATTTGAGCATTGGAAAATGACCAGTTGACTTGGTCATTTGCCAAATCAGGCGACAAACAGGATCTAAATAAAAAATCGTGTCTCATCACTGTGATGATAGGGACATTGTAAAAGCTGAATGGGGGAAAACCAAAAAAAAAAAAAAAAAAAAAACAAGCAGCACCCCAAAAGAAGAGATGAGAAAACTGGACCTTCTTTAAGTGCTTACATTAGTGGAGAATCTGGCTGCTTTTCTCTAAAGTTCCAAGCTTCAGAGTTTATTTTTCGAGAAATAGTACAGGCTTACCCTCAGCATAACTCACTAATTATACCTGAGATGGAGGAATTGGCTGGTAAAAATCATTGTCTGGTGTTGCCACAGATGTGTACCGATGGAAGGGTTCCTGGGAGGAGGTGGTAGAGGATCTAAATGTGAGTTTGGTCCTGTTGGCCCTTCCTTCCCTGAAGATAAAGCTATCTGCAACTTTTTGTGTCATTGGGAAGATGATCCATAATTAGAACTCATCCTAGACAGATCGTTCAGGGACTACTGTTTCTGTCTTCTTGCACTCTCTGCCCTGCAGGGCTCATTCCTCCTCTAAGCTGATGTTCAGGCTCCAGGTGCCCTGGGCAGCCTAAAGTGCGTCAGAGTCTCTCACTGAAGTCACCCAGCCAGCATGATTTGATTTCCTTGTCTGACCACCTTTCCCCCCAACAATCAGAAGGAACCTGAAATATATCCTGCTCCTCTAATTTCCCTCTCATCTTGATGTTGGAAAGAAGCTGTTTCACCCTAAGTTGTCAGTCTCTCCCCATGTCTTTACTGTCTGTGTGGATTTCATAGAAGACTCTTAAAGCGAAAATGCCCTAAGAGAAACAATGATAGAATTTAGTGTCAGAAGCACCCAATTTGAGGCCACACTAATTGTGGAACCTTGGGAAAGGTCCCTAGTTAATAGGAATCACAATTTATTCAATTTATTAATTTGGCAAATGCAAGAAATAATTATTTATTTCACAGATTAAAAAATAAAGTGTGATTGTAGCTATATAAAGCCCCCCGATAAACTGTTGAACCTTGAGTAACTGCTGTTAGTGTTATTGTTTTCATCGTGGCAAAATTCTTGATAGGCCTGTGAAAGAAGTATTTGGGGAGGAAGGGGAGGGGTGCTTCTATAAAAATTCTAGTATCATACCCTGTGCTAGCCAACTACTCAACTGGTTTTAGGCTGGCCTTAAACTAGGACTGAGATTTTAAAATGTATGACAGAAAGAGAAGAATTAAAGAGCCTCTTGATGAAAGTGAAAGAGGAGAGTGAAAAAGTTGGCTTAAATCTCAACATTCAGAAAACTAAGATCATTGCATCCGGTTCCATCACTTCATGGCAAATAGATGGGGAAACAATGGAAACAGTTAAGACTTTATTTTTGGGGGCTTCAAAATCACTGCAGGTGGTGACTGCAGCCATGAAATTGAAATACGCTTGCCCCTTGGAAGAAAAGTTATGACCAACCTAGACAGCATATTAAAAAGCAGCGATGTTACTTTGCCAATAAAAGTCGATCTAGTCAAAGCTATGGTTTTTCCAGTAGTCATGTATGAATGTGAGAGTTGGACTATAAAGAAATGTGAGTGCTGAAGAATTGATGCTTTTGAACTGTGGCATTGGAGAAGACTCTTAAGAGTCCCTTGGACTGCAAGAAGATCAAACAAGTCCATCCTAAAAGAAATCAGTCCTGAATATTCATTGGGAGGACTGATACTGAAGCTGAAACTCCAATACTTTGGCTACCTGATGCGAAGAACTGACTCATTTGAAAAGACCCTGATGCTGGGGAAGATTGAAGGTGGGAGAAGGGGATGGCAGAGGATGAGATGGTTGGATGGTGTCACTGACTCAAAGGACATGAGTTTGAGTAGGGTCCGGGAGTTGGTGATGGACAGGGAGGCGTGTTGCAGTCCATAAGGTCACAGAATCAGACACAACTGAGCGATTGAACTGAACCCTTTGCAACAGTTAATTTCTCTATGGTCTCAGAGGTAGCCCGCTATGAATTCAGTGTGACTTCATAGAAAAGCTATTCAGGGTAACACTGAGCTCAGTCAGACTCATTAAATTTAGCAAATGGGGGTGAGACATGAAGAACTGAACTCGTAGATTTCTTTTGATGAGAAATTAGCCTACCATTGTTCTAAGTGGTATTCTAACCATGCTGAGGAAATCAATGGTGGATCATAGACCCTAAACACATACATGTGTATGTCAGCTCTGTGCTTGTCTTCAGTTCTTATGCTATGCATTATTTTGCTGCATAAGTTGGAATTTAGGAAATTACCCATCCAATGAGTCTCTTACCTACTTTCTTTCAGTAAAAATTATCTTTAAAAAAGTTTAAAAAAACATCATCCTTATCTTCCATGAAATCAAAGCATTCATAAAGTCAGAAGTACCCACTTTATACCTTTATACCTTTCATTTTTGTCACGTGAACTTGTTGGAGATCGACTTTGTGTTTTCTAAGAGAGTATGTACTTGTTATTAACAATAGTTATTATTGATACTACTCTATCTTCTACCCTGATAATATCCAGGGAATGTTGATTCTTCTTTCAGCCACCTTTTTCAGGGGTTCCCAAATTATGAATGGGCCACATTTCTGCAATTATATAAACATTAACTTTATAAGATATTTTCTCATAGACATGATAGTAAAGTTTGTGGTTGGGGCCCTAATTAGATGTCAGAAACTTGTTAAAGTCATTATGATTTCTATCAGAAGTCTTGGGATTTCATATGTAAAGATCCCTTATTGATAGCATTAACTTTGAGAAGGAAGCTCCTCTCAAAGTTTATTCTCTTTTCCCTAACCTGGTGATGTGAGTGCCTTTTCCCCCTTACCAGGGTGTCTTTGCCTGGGTCATACCTTTCTTCTGGGTTGGGTCATGATTTAACTTGTTTTAAGACATCATTGGGCTTGGTGTTTAAGGTCTTGATGGAGAGATGTTCATAGTGACAAATAAATTAATAAACATACAGAAACCAATAGGAAGTGACTATGCTACCATTTTGTTATAGACCCCAACATCATAACACCATGTTTTGAAGTAACCACATTTTGGAGGTATTGCAGCAGTTTTCACATTCTGCTTGAGATTTCCTCTTGTTTGTTTTCAAATATCTGCGACGAAGGGGACCCTGCACCTCAACATCTGAGGAATTTTGTTCACAACCAGGCATCTACATTCAAACTGGGGGCGAAGACTTCCCATCCCTGTTATCTCATTTGAGGTATTCTTGGTGCTAAGAATCACTGTCTGTTCTTCAGGAGCACCAGTACCGGGTAGGCAGGCAGAAAGAATGTTTGAACATACGTCTCATGCACACTTAAAAGTGTTGTATATTTCTTTGGTGCAGTAATATGGAATCTGTCATTCAGACAAAGGTGCACACAGATCTTTGTTTGTCTTCACTAAGGACTCTAGGTGAAAGTTATTACTTTTATTGACATTTTTTTTCCCAATAAAGAAGAAAATATAAAATATCTAGTAAAATGTTTGAGGAAATTTAGAGTCGTAAAAGGCTACCCCACCTATGCTCTCCTGGAATAGGAATATGTAATATAAATATAATGGCCAAAGTCAGTGCAATACATTGATTCACTCAACTAAAATCTTGGGGGTTCATATCTACATGTGCAAATATTCTTGTAGAAATTGGAGATACAGCAGTAGATAAAAGGGACAATAAAGCCTTAGTCTCAGGAAGTTTACAATTCTAGAGAATATCAGGAATCTTAAATTTTGAGACAATTGCTATAAGCATTGATCCTATGAGGTCACAGACTGCCTACTGTCTGAGTGGCCCCACCTGCCTTCAACAGGCAGCCCTTCCCCCTTTCCTTCAACATGGCGGCACTGAGGAGTGTGCACACACCTGGGTCTCGAGAAGATGGGATAGATGCAAGTGAGAGAGTCTCTCTCACCTTTCTTTTACTTCTGTGTGGCCCGCTTCCTTCCAGAATGGGAGACTCCTTTCCTTTAGCCAGTATCCACCTCCATACCTTATGGGTTAATGAGTGTGAAGCCCCAGCAACACATGAGAAGAGAGAGGCACATTCAACTTCTGCAATGGAACCTATTTTTATTAGATTAGAGTAGTCTTCTGCTGTGGTAGAGATCAGGTAATTTGGAGACCAGAGCAATGTAGAGAGGATGAGGAAGTTCAATGCGGACTCTAGTGATGGGGTTTGGTGTGGGGCTGTGAGGCAGTGCCTAGCTGCCGGGATCCCTCTAAGCAGTGGGGTGAGGGCAAGATCAGCTGAGCCAGGAGTGGGATGAAGAGAGTTGAGTGTGGAGGGTGGGGTAACCTTGAGGGTTGAAGGAGGGAGTCAGGGATTGTTGCAGCCTAAAAGGGTTAGAGTAGTGGAGTGAAGGAAGAGGAAGGGATGTTTCTAGGTCAGACTGGCAATGTTTAGAGAGTGTTCAAGTGCTGAAGTAGAATCTTTGATACCCTTTGATTTTTAATAAAGGGACTTCCATAAATTGGGGGTGCATCAGTCTGAGGCTGTCTGAACACAGGTGCAGTTCTAAAGTTGTCATTGTCTTGGTACCCTGCATCAATGCCTCATTCTCCTGCTGCAACATTAAACAAGGGAAATTTGTCAACAGCATTAAAAATGCCATAAATACAAACTTGATTCACAGATAATCTGCAAGCCATTGCCATGTCTCATATTATGCCATTTTAATGTTCTATCAAACTGCCACCCTCCTCTACTCATAGAAATAAGTATTTGGTATACACATATTATCTTCAAATAACAGGAATAAGAGGAGTCTTGGAATTTAACCCTTTTCTTTAGGTGTATCTAAAAAGGTATGTATTATTCTTTACATGCATATACTATTTTTTATATTCTTTATGTAGTTTCACTATTTTTAATTCTCTATTTCTCTCCTACACACAAACAAAAAAGCATAATTGTGTTGGGGTTTTGAACAATACAGATACCATCAGAGTAGTGTATGAGTTTTTGACCTTTAATGCTTACATTTTGACTTAAAATACATGTATTCTTTTAACTAAAATTAACTATGACTGAAAATACAATCTGTTTCTCAACTCAGTATATACTTCTTTTTTTTGTCTGATTTGCTGTATCACTTTTTGTACTGTCTATTCATTCCTTCCCCCTGCCTCTCTGCCCCCCCCACACACCCCACACCCACCCCCCATCCCCACCCCCAACACACACACAGATACAGTATATCCCAGGCTAGACTCATTAGGGACATGTTACAACAATACAATTTGAGTATCAAAGTTCTCTTGCCAATTTCTCATTCAGCTGAGGAAGATACATTGCCATGGTCTCAGGTTACTCTTCATTTTCCTTTATGCATGATTCAGTGACTTCATTTAACTGGTGAAATTATTTTTGATGGATAAGTTGAGAGTTGGGTAGATCTAGGCTTTTGAATTCATTTTGGCAACACTTTCTTTCATACTATACCACATCGCTTCTTTCCTCATGAATGGAAAAATAAATAACCTCTTGTAATGACTGTAAAGATGAGTATTTGAAAAGATAGACACTTTGAAATTGTCTTTCCCTCAATATTTTTTACACCATATGCTTTACAGACTGCTTTTATTCAGAGTGGTATTTGAAGATCTGAAAGGTGGGGAAAAGCAGAAATTTTCTAAATAAAATATCCATATAGACATAGATGGGAAGTAGTTTAAGCTTCAAGTGAGTTAGTTAAGGAAATAATGAATCTGTGCTCAGATGAAGTGCAAACTTGTGATGGAAAGGCAGTAATCACTGGACTATGTGTGTTTAAATGTAACTTAATGAACCTGCCATCAGATGGCCTGGTTGATTGAAAGATGATTCATCTATTTGTTGGCTCAAATGACTGGAGTAGAGTGGCCCTTATATAACAAATACTTTGCTTTTCTGTAATCTATCGGGTTACAGGATGAGTAAGTGTGGTCCCTCCTGGTGAGGGACCCAGAGTCTGCCATGGGAGCCACTCACAGAGTACAACACAGCACTATGAGTGCAGGAGCGAGGTGTCCCAGGTGAAAGGGCAGGAGAAGGGTCAGTTACTTGACCTCCAGGGGCATTGGGTTGGGCTTGGAAGAAATTAGGAGATTTTCCAGAGAAAGTACAGCTAAGCTGACTCTTCACTGATGAGTCACTCAAAGCAGAGAGGAGACAGGAAAGGTATTTAGGAAAAAGGGACAATCTGAGCAAAGTCAATGAGGCAAGAAGCCTCATGTACAAACAGTAAGGAATGAATAAATAGCATGGAAGGAGACCAGATTAAGGAGAGAATCAAATACCAGATCAACTTTCTTTTGTCTGCAAAGAAGAGTAATCCAGGGTCAGTGAGACCAAACTGAAGCCTGACAATAGGAATAATACCAAAAATACAAATTCTACCTCAGAGTCATATGCAGTGAAATTATTATTATTTTTCAAAATATTTTCATGAATATTCTTATTTGACAGATAGAACCTAGCAAGATATAATTAGGGTAATAATACTATCAAATTAAGAATGAGAAAAAAATAGGGATTTTAAGGATTTGACCACAGCCTTATAATTTGTTGGTACCATGTCAGGGCTGGGACATGAGTCTCATACCATGAGTGGTGCAATATATCACCTGCCTCTGCAACCAAGGCATCTTAGCTCAGTCTTTACCATACCTTGAAATCTAGGCCAGCCATCTTCTCATGTGAGGGATCAGTAAGATAGACTTCTATTTGGCAGAGTAGGGTGGGGCCAACCCCACTGATGGGGTAAAAATCATATTGTACGTACAATTCATTCTCTTTACATAAAATAAAAAGAAAGAGAATAGTCCATAGTGATCACTAATAATATGTTAGTAATTATTAATTACTTTAATTAATAATAATACATAGTGTTATTGGGCTTCCCCTGTGGCTCAGTGGTAAAGAATTTGCCTGCCAATTCAGGAGCCACAGGAGATGTAGGTTCAATCCCTGGGTTGGGAAGATCTTCTAGAGAAGGACATGGCAACCTACTCCAGTATTCTTGCCTGGAAAATCCCATAGACAGAGGAGTGTGGCCAGCTACAGTCCTTGGATTTGCAAAGAAATCAGAAATGACTGAAGCAATTAAGCACACAGCATTATTTGTAACATATTATTAAATGGCAGTCCACTCCAGTACTCTTGCCTGGAAAATCCCATGGATGGAGGAGCTTGGTAGGCTATAGTCCATGGGGTCACAAAGAGTTGGACATGACTGAGTGACTTCACTTTTACTAATATGTCTTTTACTAATAATAATAACTTATGACAACAGTGACAGATATATTTCAGGGCCAGGCACCAAGCAGAGCACTTTGCATTTACCTCTCAAACAACCCCATGGGGCTGGGTACTGCTATTGTCCCCATTTTGCAGGTGAGCAAAATAAGGTTCAACAACTTGCTAAAGTAATAAATAGAAGTTCAGTGACATTGAGATTTGTTGACATCACAGCCCAAGCTCATTGCCACTTTGTGAAACTGCCTGTCTCATGTACTGTTCCTTGATTTATACAACACCTGTACTGTACCATATGTGAATTGTTGGTATTTAATAAAACATATGGAGACTTCTTTCTCTGTTCCAAGAATTCTGTGGCAGAAGCTGCTACTCTGTAGCTAAAGAAACCCCATTCTAGAATGTTTACTAACTATTCTTTGGCCCTGCTATTTTTTAAAAGATAAAGAATGATTAAAAAATGCTGAATGTCGTAAACCCTACTGGAACTTGGCTTCCTATTTAACTCAGCTTCAAGGGTGGGCATGTCATGGAAATCTATTAGTAAAAACCTAATATATAAACCAATGGGCTGATAAGAAACTGAACATACTGAAAACCTGTTAATTCTCAATAGTGTTTGAACTTCAGGTTTGGCTTCTGTTCCCAAGAAACCGACAGGATGCAGGGCTGTCTTCTTGCATGTCAATGTGTTTGCAGCTCTTTTCTGTCTCCCTGTTGTAGAGGATGCACAATCAGGTATTAAGATGTGACAGGATGATGGAAACGAGAAAGTGAAGAAGGCACATGGGAAGGCAGTAATTAACCAGAATGCATATTTATCATAGTCTGTCATTGTTTACAAACAATATAATGATTCCTGATGGTGAAATTAAACTCCAGGCTTCTAGTTTGTGAAGTCAATCAAACAACCCCAGCAGGTGCAGATCAGCAGAAGGACTAACCAAATAAATGTTCTGATATACAGGATAAAGCTAGAGACATCTGTCAAAAACAGATTGATTGTTGAAAATTTGCATAATCTTTATATTGAGATGTCTTAACCATTGATAAGTAATGGCATAATGAGAGAAGAACTGGACTTATAAACAAAAATTCTTGACTCATATTCAGCATAGACACATCATTTGCTTTCCTGAGCCTCACTTTCCTCATCTATAAAATGGGAATAAGAGCATCTATCTCATAGAGTTCCTTCTCTCCATCTCCACTCTTATAAGTCATCCTTAAGAGCAGTGTGGAAACCATCAGCTGCTTCCCTACCTCCATTCTTACTCACCTATAATCTGTTCTCTAGAGAGCAGAGTGAGTAAGCTTGTTACAAAGATGAATTGTGTAATTCCTCATTAAAACCATCCTTCTTATTGTCCTGCATAAATGATGATTGTAGGCTTTGAAGTTCTTTACAATTTGACCCCTGTCTCTCTTCGTACAATTTCTTCTGTCTCACTGCATATTCTATCTTATTCCTACCTCAGGACCTTTGCATATGATGTTCCTTTTGCTTATAATGACTTCTACATGATCCTCATAGGCTAGCTTGTTTTGGACAATAGGTCCCTGCTCAAATATCAGCTTCTCTGGAGATGCCTTCTCATCATTATATCTGTCAATTACAACTCTCTCATCCAACTCACCCCACCATATTATCCTGTTTTATTTTCTTCACAGTCCTCATCACTACCTGAAATTTTCTCTTCTACTTGTTTAGTGTTTATCTTCCTTACTAGAATGTAAAATACCTGTGAGCAACTGTGTACCCATTGCCTAAAAGTGCAATCAAATATTAATTGAGTGCTGAGTTAATAAATATGAGGATCAAATGAGGTGTAGTAAATGAAAGTGTGTCTCTAATCTATCAAATGTTATACAAGTACTGGGTTTTATAATTTCTTCTCTCCTGCTAAGTCATGGCTCTTCTTAAGTCTCTGTCAAAAATGGAACAAGCATAATATTCAGCCAGGAACTTTTCAAATGGGAACTTACTTTCCAGAAACTTACAATGTAATGAAATACTAGATTAGCACAAAGAGTAAAATAAAATATTTATATCAAAAATTGAAGATGCCTTATATTCATTTTGCTAAGGTCATTTTTTTTTCTTTTTACCACACCACTCTATGTAACTATATAGATGCCTGTATGTCAGAATTATTGTATAGAATTAGAGAAACATGGGAAAGGGGAATTTAAAATAGTGTTGATGTGGAGAGAGAGGAAGATTTATCAATTTGGCATTTCTACAGGCCCATGAGAATTCCCATATTTAACTAGTCACCTTCATCCCACTCCCTTATACCTTTAGTCTCTTTCTTTTCCTGGCATATTTTCGTATATTTGTTGGCCATTTGTATACCTTTTGGGGGAAAAATAATATATATTCAGTTTCTCTGCCCATTTAAAAATGTTTGGTTGTTTTTAGTTTGTTTTTGCCTATTGAATTAAATGAGTTTTTGGTATTTTTTGGATTCATACCCAGGGATCAAACCTGAATCTCCTTCATCTCCTCCATTGACAGGCAGATTCCTTACCACTGTGCTACCTGGGAAGCTCTATTTTTTTGGATATTAACGCCTTATTAGATATATGATTTGCAAATATTTTTTCCCACTCAATAGGTTGGCTTTTCATCTTGGTGGTTGGTTGTTTTGCCATATAAGTTTTTTTGTTTTATATAATCTCAATTAGTTTTTTGCTTTTGTTGCTTGTACTTTTGGTTATACACCAAAAATAGTCATTGCCAAGACTAATTGTCAAGGTACTTTTATCCTATGTTTTATTCCAAGAGATTTATGGTTTCATATTTTATGTGTAATAATTTAATCCATTTTTATTTAGTGTAACCTCTATCAAAACCCAATGGAATTTTTTACATAAATAGAAAAAAATCTTAAAGTTTATATGGAACCACAAAAGACTGTGAATAACCAAAGCAATCCTAATTAGAAAAAAAAAGAAAAGCAAAAGCCAAAAAAAAAAAAAAACCCACCAAACTAGAAACTACAAGTTTCATCACACTCCCTGAACTCAAATTATATTAAAGAGTGATAGTAATCAAAACAGTATGATAGTATGGCACTTGCATAAAAATAGAGAGAAACCAGTGGAACAGAATCAAGAGCCCAAAAACAAAGCTTCATATATGATCAATTATGGCACCCCACTCCAGTACTCTTGCCTGGAAAATCCCATGGAAGGAGGAGCCTGGAAGGCTGCAGTCCATGGGGTCGCTGAGGGTCGGATACCACTGAGCGACTTCACCTTCACTTTTCACTTTCATGCATTGGAGAAGGAAATGGCAACCCACTCCAGTGTTCTTGCCTGGAGAATCCCAGGGACCTGGGAGCCTGGTGGGCTGCCGTCTATGGGGTCACACAGAGTTGGACACGACTGAAGTGACTTAGCAGCAGCAACATTTGACAAGGGAGCAAAAAAAATAAGGAAAGGATAGTTTTGTCAATAAATAATGTTAAGAAAACATTATAACCACTTGTAGAAGAATGAAATTGGACCTTTATCTTACATCACTCTTTTGATTGTCTCTTTAAAAAGCTCTTTCCTATCTATTTCCCAAATGTTAGCACTTAAGAGTGTGTTACTAAGGGTATAGTTATTAATGCAAAGGGAATAATATATTTAATAACCAGGTACTTAGCAATGTAGAACTCAAATATCTCTCAATCTAATTTCCCCTTAGTTATCACAGGGATCATAAAAATTTCCATCCCCTTTGACCTGAAAATCATTGCCATTGTTGTTCAGTCACTAAGTTGTGTCCTACTCTTTGCGACACCATGGACTGCAGCATACTAGGATTCCCTGTTCTTCACTGTCTACCAGTTCATTTCAATTCAGTCGCTCAGTCACGTCTGACTCCTTGCAACCACATGGACTGCAGCATGCCAGGTTCCCTTGTCCATCACCAACTCCCGGAGCATACTCAATTCATGTCCATCACATCAGTGATGCCATCCAACTATCTTACCCTCTGTTGCCTCCTTCTCCTTCTGCCTTCAATCTTTCCCAGCATCAGGGTCTTTTCCAGTGAGTTAGTTCTTCCCATCAGGTGGCCAAATAATTGGAGTTTCAGCTTCAGCATCAGTCCTTCCAATGAATATTCAGGACTGATCTCCTTTACCATCGTAAATGGACTGGTTGGATCTCCTTGCAGTCCAAGGAACTCTCAAGAGTCTTCTCCAACACCACAGTTCAAAAGCATCAATTCTTCAGCACTCAGCTTTCTTTATAGTACAACTCTCACATCCATACATGACTACTGGAAAAAAAATAGCTTTGACTAGATGGACTTTTGCTGGCAAAGTAATGTCTCTGTTTTTAATATGCTGTCTAGGTTGGTCATAGCTTTTCTTCCAAGAAGCAAGCATCTTTTAATTTCTTGGCTGCAGTCACCATCTGCAGTGATTTTGGAGCCTAAAAAGATAAAATCTCTCACTGTTTCTATTGTTTCCCTATCTATTTGCCATATAGTGATGGAACCGCATGCCATGATCTTAGTTTTCTGAATGTTGAGTTTTAAGCCAACTTTTTCACTCTCCTCTTTCACTTTCATCAAGAGGCTCTTTAGTTTTTTACTTTCTGCCATAAGGGTGGTGTCATCTGTGTATCTGAGGTTATTGATATTTCTCTGAGCAATCTTGATTCCAGCCCAGCCTTTCTCCTGATGTACTCTGCATATAAGTTAAATAAGCAGGGTGACAATATACAGCGTTGACGTTCTCCTTTCCTGATTTGAAACTAGTCTGTTGTTCCATGTCCAGTTCTAACTGTTGCTTCTTGACCTGCATACAGCTTTCATAGAAGGCATGTCAGATGGTCTGGTATTCCCATCTCTTTCAGAATTATCCACAATTTGTTGTGATGCACACAGCCAAAGGCTTTGGCATAGTCAATAAAGCAAAAGTAGATGTTTTTCTGGAACTCTCTTGCCTTTTTGATGATCCAGTGGATGTTGGTGATTTGATCTCTGGTTCCTCTGCCTTGTCTAAAACCAGCTTGAACATTTGGAAGTTCACGGTTCACATACTGTTGAAGCCTTGCTTGGAGAATTTTGAGCATTACTTTGCTAGTGTGTGAGATGACTGCAGTTGTGTGGTAGTCTGAACATTCTTTGGCATTGCTTTTCTCTGGGATTGGAATGAAAACTGACCTTTTACAGTCCTGTGGCCACTGCTGAGTTTTCCAAATTTGTTGGCATATTGAGTGAAGCATCTTCACAGCATCATCTTTTAGGATTTGAAATAGCTCAAATAAAATTTAAAAAAAAAAAAAGAAAGAAATAGCTCAACTGGAATTCCATCATCTCCACTAGCTTTGTTCATAGTGATGCTTCCAAAGGCACACTAGACTTCACATTCTAGGATGTCTGGCTCGAGGTGAGTAATCACACCATCATAGTTATTGGGGTCATGAAGATCATTTTTGTATTGTTCTTCTGTGTATTTGCCACCTCTTTTTAATATCTTCTGCTTCTGTTAGTTCTGTACCATTTCTGTCCTTTATTGTGTTCGTCTTTGCATGAAATGTTTCCTTGAACATTAGAAATGTATTAGAAATGTATCTCTATTTTTCTTGAAGAGATCTCTAGTCTTTGCCATTCTATTGTTTTCCTCTATTTCTTTGCATTGATCCCTGAGGAAGGCTTTCTTATCTCTCCTTGCTATTTTTTGGAACTCTGCATTCAAATGAGTATTTCTTTCCTTTTCTCCTTTGTCTTTAGCTTCTCTTCTTTTCATAGTTTTTTGTAAGGCCTCCTCAGACAACCATTTTGCCTTTTTGAATTTCTTTTTCTTGGGGATGGTCTTGATCACTGCCTCCTGTACAATGTCACAAACCTCCATCCCTAGTTCTTCAGGCACTCTGTCTACCAGATCTAATCCTTGAATCTATCTGTCACTTCCACTGTATAATTGTAAGGGATTTGATTTAGGTCATACTTGAGTGGTCTAGTGGTTTTCCTTACTTTCTTCAATTTAAGTCTGAATTTGGCAATAAGGAGTTCATGATCTGAGCCACAGTCAGCTCCTGGTCTTATTTTTGCTGACTGTATAGAACTTCTCCATCTTTGGTTGCAAAGAATATAAGCAGTCTGATTTTGGTATTGACCATCTGGTGATGTGCATGTGTAGAATCTTCTCTTGTGCTGTTGGAAGAGGGTGTTTGCTATGACCAGTGTATAGCACTGCTGTTGGAAGAGGGTGTTTTGTATGACCCGTGTCTCCCAGAGTTTGCTCAAATTGATTTCCATTGAGTCAGTGTTGCTGTCTAACCATCTCATTCTCTGCTGCCCTCTTTTCCTTTTGCCGTCAATCTTTCCCAGCATCAAGGTCTTTTCCAATGAGTCAGCTCTTCACGTCAGGTGGCCCAAGTATTGGAGCTTTCGCATCAGTCCTTCCAAAGAATATTCAGGGTTGATTTCCTTTAGGATTGACTGGTTTGATTTCCTTGCAGTCCAAGGGACTCTCAAGTGTTTTCTCCAGCACCACAATTCAAAAGCATCAATTCTTCAGTGCTCAGCCTTCTATATGGTCCAATTCTCACATCTGTACATGACTACTGGAAAAACCATAGCTCTGACTATACAGACCATTTTTGGCAAAGTGATGTCACTACTTTTTAATACACTATCTAGATTTGTGATGGTTTCCTTCCAAGGAACAAACATCTTTTAATCCATCTGCAGTGATTTTGGTGCCCAAGAAAATAAAATGTTACAGCTTCCACTTTTCCCCCTTCTATTTGCCATGAAGTGATGGGACTGGGTGCCATGATCTTAGTGTTTTGAATGTTGACTTTCAAGCTAGCTTTTTCACTCTCATCTCTCACTTTCATCAAGAGGCTCTTTAGTTCCTCTCACTTTCTGCCTTTAGAGTGGTATCATCTGCATATCTGAGGTTGTTGGTATTTCTCCCAGCAATCTGATTCCAGCTTGTGATTCATTCAGCCCAGCATTTCACATGATGTACTCTGCAGAAAAATTAAATAAACAGGGGGACAATGTACAAGGTGACAATAAAGTCACCCTGGAAATCATTAGTGCTAATTTATGTTGGTAGCACTCCATTGTGTTCATTGCTTATTGGATGCATCTGTCAAACCACTTGACTATCTAGTGAATTAACCATAAAAGTAATGAGCCATGGTTCTCAGCTGGAGGTGATTTTAGTTGTGTTGAGTGAGGAGCAGAGGTGCTACTGATAACTAGTGGGGAGAGGCCAGGGATGCTTCTGCACATCATACAGTGTAAGACACAGCGCCTGCAACAGAGAATTATCCAGCCCAAACGTCCATAGTACCGAGTTGGAGAAACTCTTCCTTGGTGGTGTTGCTAACATAAAATACAAATGTTTGTAAAGCACTTGGCACCACACCTGACATGTGGTCAGAGCTCACAATTCATTGATGTCATTTTCCAGAAGTGACTCACTATTGTGAGTTCCCAGGCTTCCTCTGTCAGGTCCAAGCATTGTGATAAACGAATTCACAGGGAGGTGTCAGACTCAGTCTTCCATCAAGGGTGTATGCAGTTTAAAAGCAGACCTTTTAGATGCTGATTCTGAGTAAACCTGTATGATGAATCTCAGCCTCCCTGGAACTGGGGAGTTTGGTCCCCACTCATCTCCTCTTACCCCCAGGAAGGTGGGAATTCGGCATTATGATTCCCTAACTCTCCTCACTGGTAGTGAGGGCTCAAAGAGATGATACGAGTAAAGTGCTCAGCCCTGTGTACAGCATAGGTAGGTGCCAGCAGAGGTCAGTGTCATCATCACTTAAGGTCTGTCTGTCTGTCTATCTCTGTCTCTCTTAGACATGTGGTCATGTTAGAGGAATCTGCTTTCTTCAAACTGCTCTGTTGTGTTAGTCTTCACTGTATTCAGTAATACAGTGAAGCTCTTCTTGAGAGCTTTTCTTTCCCAGATGATGGACTGTTCAGAAATGAAAACCTCTCCACTTGGGTCTGACTTTGCCTCCTTAACTCCACACCCTTCCAGCTGTTTCCCTGGCAGGGTCCCAAACAGGGCTCAGGAGCTGGGTCCTGACACCATAGTTAGGCATCTTTCTCTCTCCTCATTGTAAAACAAGGGTGCTCAGTGGCCTCTAAGCAGGTCCCTTCTAGGTCTTGTGCTCTATGAGTCTGTCCAGGCCTGTCCATAGTGAGTTTTGAACCACATCCTAATTGACCTTTTCATGGTTGTATTTCTCACCATCCAAAGTTTTCTGGTTAACTCCAACTTCAAAGCAGTTTATGACTTATAAATGTTCTAAGACAGCAGTCCCCAACCTTTTTGGCACCAGGGATCAATTTCATGGAAGACAATTTTTCCATGGACCAGGGGTGAGGGAGTAATGGTTTGGGGATAATTCAAGAGCATTACAGTTATTGCACACTGTTTCTATTATTATTACATCAGCTCCACCTCAGATCATCAGGCATTAGATCCTGGAGGCTGGTGACCCCTGTTCTAAGACAGTTCTTTTATTTTATCAGTGATTCTCGAAAAATTCCCAGGACACTCTGGCTCTTGAAAAACTGCTCTGGGTAAATTTGGCTATTTTTTCTTTTACCAGGAGAATCAACAGAAATTTATAACTGCATTTACCAATAAGCCATAGATTGTTGTGTTTTGATTTCCACACTTTGAGGAAGTATTATACATTGGTTGGTTGTTGAAAATATATTAAGCAGTATTAGTAAATATGAAGGCAATGGCACCCCAATCCCAGGGATGGCAGAGCCTGGTGGGCTGCAGTCCATGGGGTCGCTAAGAGTCGGACACGACTGAGCGACTTCACTTTCACTTTTCACTTTCATGCACTGGAGAAGGCAATGGCAACCCACTCCAGCACTCTTGCCTGGAAAATCCCATGGATGGAGGAGCCTGGATGGCTACAGTCCATGGGGTCGCTAGGAGTCGGACATGACTAAATGACTTCACTTTCACTTTTCACTTTCATGCATTGGAGAAGGAAATGGCAACCCACTCCAGTGTTCTTGCCTGGAGAATCCCAGGGACGGGGGAGCCTGGTGGGCTGCCGTCTATGGGGTCGCACAGAGTCGGCTACGACTGAAGCGACTTAGCAGCAGTAGCAGCAAGAGTAAATATGAAATATTTAACTGGCAAAGGGGTTTTTTCCTGTGCTAATTAAATGCATACTTCAAACACTGTTGACTGCTACCAGGGCAACAGGGTAGAATAGAAGACTTACGGAGGGGGGGTGACATACCCCACATATCAGAAAGGGACCAGAACTCTTCTTCATCCTTTATTTAGTTATTTTCAGTTTTCTCCAGTGAACTTGAGAAAGGGAGCTGAGATTTCTTATATAGATAAAATGATAAAAAACCTACAAAAACCTGGACTTTCAAGTTGTTTAGTCAGTTGATTACTTTTTAAAGTTACTGAAGAGTTGGAGTCACTGGGATTATTATGTCTTAAAGTCCACACTTTAATCTTTTGTGTCTGTTGGTATTTTCAAATATCTTTAGTAGATATTGAATAATGTATCCACCAAAAAGAGCAGAGACTTTGTACTAAACAAGATCTGTATTTGAATTCTTAATCTGCCACTTGTAAACTCTAACTTTGGATGGGATAATTAACCACCTTGAGCTGTAGTTTCCGCTTCCATAAAAAGAAAAGAGAATCACATACACCTAGTAGAGTTATTGTGAAGATTAGATTATGTGAAGTGCTAAGCACAATGCTTGGCTCATGGGGGTCCTCAGTAAATGATGTCTATTATTATGTTAAGTTTCTGGTTTTGGACGGACAGATATTGTCATTCACTTTGGGAATAATTATGTACAACAGGAGGCAGCATTGTCTTAGTATGTTTATTGACAGTGTTAGTCAAATTTGTTGGGACTAGTGTAGCAAAAGGGCTGTGAGTCTAGAGAAGAAACAGGTAGCTTAGAAAGTAGCTGTACTTGCACCGTAGAGTAATATTAGTGCTAGAAAGGTACAAGTGCTCAGTCAGTTCAATCACTTGGTCATGTCCGACTCTTTGTGACCCCATGGACTGCAGCACACCAGGCTTCCCTGTCCGTCACCAACTCCTGGAGCCTACTCAAACTCGTGTCCATTGCGTCGGTGATGCCATCCAACCATCTCATCCTCTGTCGTCCCCTTCTCCCACCTTCAATCTTTCCCAGCATCAGGGACTTTTCCAATGAGTCAGTTCTTCACATCAGGTGGCCAAAGTATTGGAGTTTCAGCTTCAGCATCAGTCCTTCCAATGAATGTTCAGGACTGATATCCTTTAGGATGGACTGGTTGGATCTCCTTGCAGTCCAAGGGACTCTCAAGAGTCTTCTCCAACACCACAGTTCAAAAGCATCAATTCTTTGGCTCTCAGCTTTCTTTATAGTCCAACTCTCACATCAGTACATGACTACTGGAAGAACCATAGCCTTGAATAGACAGACTCAGAGGATGACAAAGGTAAACTAGACAGATATTGAGTGTGATTACATGAGTTTGATCAAGTGTTCAAGATTCTTATTGTTAAGTAATGCAAAGTTAACTCTACTAGATTAAGCCAAAAGAGAATTTCTTGGCTTATAAAATTAAAGGAATGAGGCCAGTGTGTGATACTGCTAGATGTTGGGCTCTGTCTCTTGACCGTTTCTTTGCTTTGCCTGTCTGCTTGGCTTCTTCATGCATGAATTCCCCTCCAGCTGGTAAGGAAGATGGCCAGTGAACTCACATCTTCCTAGTTTGGCACATCCCTAATCATAAGGGATAGTACTTGTAAGTTCCCACAGAACAGTCCCAGTGTGGACTCTGATTCACTCAGCTCGCCTCACATGACCATGCCTGAATCACCCACTACAGTTGGGAGATGGCTGTTTCACAGATAGTCCATTTGTCCTCCCCTTGTGGCTAGACATGGCAGCATGGTTGACAGTTCCCTCAGGATGGAATAGGGAAGGGAAGTTCCCTAAAGGAAATGATAGATGTTTTTACTAGAAAGGGGGAGCATACAAATCCTGTAATAATTTCATGTATGTTTCATTCTAAGAGATAAAATACTCTGAGATACTGATTGAGAGGATTTGTAGTGAAACTTATCATTCAGGTGAAATGTTCAAGTTTATGAAAACTGGTGAAGAAAAATATAAAAGCAAGTAGCCAGGATGAAGAGGACACAGTGGGAAAAGAGATCAGATGGGCCACCGAACTCTCTAGGAAATGGGCAAATAAGGACTTTGGGGACAGGAGTAATTCAGTAGAGTCTTAGCTGAAAAATGCTGAGACTAAGAGGAAGAAATACAATAAAAGGAAAGAAAACAAGAACCTGGAAAAATGTGAAATAAGTGTGTCATCAAGGAACACGTGAAAGAGCAAGGCAGTCAGCCAGAAAGTTAAAGTTCAGGACTAAAGCTTATACACATCACTGCATTGCTTTATTCAGAGAGAAATCTCACAGGTGAAAAACCTGAGCTAGGCGGGTGTTTCAGCATCACCAAAGTGGAAAATTATGTGACTAGAGACCATAGTCGAGCAGTTAAGAAAGTTTTTACTGAAGTTTTTTAATGCCTTTAGGGATTTTTTTGGATATTAATAAATAAGTATGAGTGATGATCAATTAGAAAATATATGTTCTGGATGGATTTTGCCATTAATCTCTTTTGATCAGCCCATTTTATGCTTTTGTTACATGTGTATAAATGTCTAGTGAAATGACTAAATTTTTCCATCTTGCGTGTCATATTTTTCTGTTTTTTTGTGTGTGTGGTGGAAGGTTTACTGCCTCTCACAAATACTCTAAACCAACATCATCCATTTCCTCTCCTGTTCATTTTCATGCAGTTATTTTCTGAGCATCTACTGCCCTGAAAGCCCAGTGTGTATGTGCCCTGGAGTGTGCATTAGAATTCAGAAGGGGATAAAGCCAGGCTTTAAAACACAGGGAAATTGATATTAATCCAACCTAAAAACACATCCATAGTTACACATCATGGTGGAGATGAAACAGGCTGGAAGTTGGCACTGGCTTAAATTGGGCTTGAGGATGGATAGGTAAGGTGCTCTGAGAAAGGGATGGTCAAAAAGAGCTTAACAGGTGAATATCAGGAAAAGAAGTTGCGATGGATGAGCACGTGCAAAACCCTTAATAATGCATAACAAGGGCAGCTGATTCTTCACTTCCATCCCCTAACTCCTTCATCTGCATTCATGGGCCAGCAGGTCGAGAGCTGTGTGTCTTTTCTGTTGAATCCCTGGAGGGGTCAGTGTGCTGTTATTTAGCTGTTATCTCTGGGCTTCAAAACCACCCCTCTCTGCTGTGCTGAGGTTGTGATTCAGCTAACCACTCTTTTCACGGGCTCAGCTGGCTTCCTGTTAGGTTCTGTCCGTAGGGATGTAGAGGAAGACTGTAAAACAGCAGGAGAAAAAGGACTCCTTGCCTGCTTTCTGCTCATCAGAATCAATCCAGCTTGTATTTCCCCCAGAAGGAGTTGGTTCTAGTTCTCACCATTTTTTTTTTTTTTCTTCAATCCCAGAGCCCCTTCAGATACCATGACCAGCAGCAGGGAGGGTGCCCTCCTCACATGTCTGGGTCTTACCTCGCATGGGATGCCTGTTGCCAACATCTCAGTTCTAGTGACCCTATCTCTTTTATTTGTCTCCTTGGTTCTAAGGGTGGTAGCTGCCTCTTGCAGTCACTATCTTTGACCCTTCCAACGTCTGTTTAACCACTTCCTTATATTAAATTCTCCCTCTTAAGATAACAGGTGGAACATCTGTTTTTCTGATTGGCCCTGACAGATGCATGGATGGTTTCACTGTCTGCTCTTTTCCAGACTTACCTCATCTTAATGAGGATCCCCAGCTGGGTCCCTCCAAGGCCAAATGTCCATGTGCAGAAAAGGTCAACCACAAGCAAGAAATAAGGATTGTCAAGATGGAAGATGTATTTTTCTCAGGTGCTTGCACAGTCTGTCTATTCCCAATCTCCACTGTGCAATATCTTTTCCAAGGTTAGCAGAATTATAAAAACATCAGTTTGGGCATTATTGACTTTTCAACCGGGATACCGAGAAAGTGTTTCAGCAGCCTCGATAAATTAAATCTGGCCACCTAGCTCCCAGACTGGCAGGCTCCTACATCATTGACAGAGAAGACAGGGAGAAGCAGTTTTCCCAGCTGTTGCTGTAAATGATGTGCATTGTGTTCACAACCATTAGCAGGTGGAGGATTTGAAGTGTGGGTAGATTGCAGAGCTGCCTCTTTTAAAAATGCATAAGCACTTTGTGAGTTTGCTAAGTTGTGATTCACTCAGCTCGGTTTGAATTTTTCATAGAGGAGAAAGATTCTGTAGTCTTTCCTCTTTTATTCCTTCTTTGTCAGTAAGGACTCAGGGCTATAGTGGAGAGGGACGGAGTCCACTCATTTAATTTTCTTGATTGGTCCTCAATTTGTCCAAGTTGTAAACTGCTGAAAGATTTAGTGTTTAAGGACTCGAGGCTATTGAGTTTCCTGCCCCTCCCATTTAATCCCAACTACAAATGCCTCTGGGCTCTGGGTTTAAATTTATTTGATGTGTCCTAGAGTAAATTTTTATCCTGGAAGTTCCATCCATTTGTGAAATTCTAAGCACTGCACTGTAAAGGAAACTTCTTTCCAAAATTATCCCCTGGTCTCATAGTATGTGCTAATGGTTACTCTCCACTCCCAAACAAAATCAGACACTACAAAATGCTCAGTGTACACTTTCCTGAAGAGTCCGGTTATAGCATGAGTGTTCTTCCCAACATGATGCTCCAGCCAGACTGAAGAATTGGTTGTATAGCGTGTTAGTAGAAACATAAACATCATATCTAACAAGCTCCTGATGTGTTTTGTTTATGTGGATCAGTTTCTGGCTTCTAGCAGAATGAATGTGTACACTGGTCAAAGTGTGGATTGGGTGCCACAAACCATGAAATGCTTTTACCTTAATTATCTCATTTAATTTTCCTAAAACCCTTATAAGGAAGATACTATTACTAACCTTATTTTTCAGAAGAGGAAACTAAGGCTCAGAGAGGTAAAGTAATTGATCCAAGCTGACATATTGCAGAGCCTGACTCTGGAGCCTGCAATCTATCTACTATGTTATCAACGTGTTGTAATTCAACATATGTGTTTGACTCATTCATTTAATCATCAAACATTTATCAAGCCTCTATTATGTGCCTGGCAGCAAAAATGATGTCCAACAAATTCAGCAGTGGTTTATTTAAAGATAAGGAAGAGCTATTAGGTTCTTTGACCAGAAACTAGTCAATACACCCCCAAAAGGCTGCAGATATTTTGTTGTTTTAATATCAACAAATGAGACTTTTCCTGGAATAAAATGATTTTCTCCCTATATCTGACTAATCAATTGTAACCTATTTTCTCCTCAAATGGAGAGAATTATTCCACCCAGTATTGAAACCTCAGCAAATTGGGAGCAAAAGTATGTTGTAATTTGAAGTACCAAGGTATTTAGGAGATCATAATTTACTATAATGGGGAAGATTCTAGACTACCTTGAGTTGACCTTTCACAGATCCTTTTACTCTTTCCAAAACAGGTAAGCTTATGTCAGTGGAACTGCAAGGGTGAAAGGGCAACGGTGAAAGGGTTTTCTGTGTTCTGGTTTATATCCTCTGTCTGCTGTGGTTAAATTCTTGGGAAGGGGGTAAGCAAAAGAGAAAAGAAACAATTGGTTCTCTTCTCACATCTGATTATTTTTCAGATTTTATAATGACCCTTCAGACTGCACTTCTAACTGAACTGTATTAATACCATCTTCTTCCTTGATTTCAACCTAATATATAGACTTCAGAAGCTATCTTATGAATTACCTTTCCAAAGTAGTAAAACATTCAGATGTGCTCATAAAATATTGAAACATGTGGAAGTGTAATGGGCTCCACTAAAATTAATCTGTTTAATTTCCCTTTAATAGTGATAGTGCCTAGAATTAGTGGAAAGTAATACTTCTCTTTGCCTGGAAGCTGGTGGATCCCAACTGACATTTAAATCCATGATGATCCCAGCAGTTCAGGGCAGAAATAATGCATCTGTGCCAGGGTCTTGGCTTGGACAGGTCGTGGAGGGCTGGGTGCAGTTTTCCACATGAGCACACAGGACTCACTCACATGTTGGTGTTCGTGTTGTTAAACTGCCTTTCAGAAAAGCCTCAGGTTCCCCTCCAAGTCCATTGAATAGAAAGACTTTCAGGGGAAGGTAACTCTTGGACAGAGAAATACAGGCCTGTTCTTTTTTTGTTTTTTTTTTGTTGATGTGGACCATTTTCAAAATATTTATTGAATTTGTTACAATAGTATTTCTGTTTTATGTTTTAGTTTTTTGGCCACAAGGCACATGGGAGCTTAACTCCCCGACCAGGGATCAAACCTGCACCCCCTGCATCGGATGGTTAAGTCTTAATCACTGGGCCACCAGCATGTCCCCCCAGGCTTGTATTTCTACTGATTCAGGAGGGTTTATGGCCAAAATATTTTGTTATCTTGTTTTAAATTTATAGGCATGTGTATTCCAGCACATCTTTTTCTTCTATTTTCTGTCTTTCTCCTATTCCTTTTCTTTTTTTAATATAAAATTATTTATTTTAATTGGAGGTTAATTACTTTACAATATTGTATTGGTTTTGTCATACATCAACTTTCTTCTTTTACGGCTTTGTTCAGTTTCTGAACTTTCCTTAAGAAAGATCAAACTAGATCAGCCCTGGGATGGGGTGATTACTTTTCCTTGACCCAACTCATTGGAGCCATTTCTCCATGGAATCATATTAGCATAGAGATGGACAGGTTTGGAGCGGCAGAGGCAAATTCTACCTTCTGAAGGAGAAAAAAAAATCCTCCTCAGAATCTGGGCTGGCAGACAGAAACTATTTTCTATTGCTGATACTTTCAGTCACCAGCTGGCACATATTGAACAGTTTCTCTGTTGTGTGGAAGGCATTTATTCGTAATAGCCTGTGATAACTAGGACATTACTGCTGTGGTGATTCCTTCTGGCTAATTGGATTGTTGCATTTTATTTAATGGGTATATAAATACAATGAATATTCAGTCACATTTGAAAAGCAGTGCAGAAGAACGAATATATATTAGAGATCCTTTTGTCATTGTGATTTACAGGGACTTTCTTTTTTACTATCTCTGAGGAAAATGTATAACTTGTTATAAATATTTAAATTGTTTAGATATGTAGAAGGCAGACATTGTAAGAGATGATAGGATATAATCTTCCTAATAGTTTCCATCCTAAGGTTCCTCTACTTTGACCACATTAGAAGTGATAACAAAGTGGGATATTATTATCATGTGACTCATTATTTATGAGAATACGTTATAGTACAAATCGAAACTGGATCCCTTTTAAAACATATAAATGTACCACATTATCTTTGCCCTTAATATTAACATCATAAAGGGGATTGATTTCCCTTTAATTTTTTCACGGCCTTAGTGCAATAAACTATATGAAGTGCCCAGTGTATAACATCTGATCAGTAAACATTATTAGGTTTATGACTCCAAGAAGACTGTGGCTATGTAGAGAGTGGAAGGCTTGGAGCAGTGACTTATACTCAGGAAATTGCTTTGCGCAGTGACTCTGGATTTCCTAGTTTAGGGAGCCACCAACTGAGTATCTGAAAAATGGCTCTGCTCCAAATAGCTGAATGTACTCCTGTGAATCAAGATTCAGGGAAACAGGGAGAGAGGAATTCACACTGGCTTAAATATAATGTAGTGGATCATGTAATGAAACCTCATTGAAAGGCCTAGTTTCAGATATGGCTGGATCAAGGCATTTCAGAATTATTATTCCATTCAGTTCAGTTGCTCAGTCGTGTCCAACTCTTTGCAACCCAATGAATTGCAGCACACCAGGCCTCCCTGTCCATCACCATCTCCCAGAGCTCACTCAAACTCACGTCCATCGAGTCAGTGATGCCATCCAGCCATCTCATCCTCTGGCGTCCCCTTCTCCTCCTGCCCCCAGTCCCTCCCAGCATCAGAGTCTTTTCCAATGAGTCAACTCTTCGCATGAGGTGGCCAAAGTACTGGAGTTTCAGCTTTAGCATCATTCCTTCCAAAGAACATCCAGGGCTGATCTCCTTCAGAATGGACTGGTTGGATCTCCTTGCAGTCCAAGGGACTCTCAAGAGTCTTCTCCAACACCACAGTTCAAAAGCATCAATTCTTCAGTGCTCAGCATTCTTCACAGTCCAACTCTCACATCCATACATGACCACTGGAAAAACCATAGCTTAGGATAATAGTAATTATTGAATTTCTACACTCTTACTTGAGCCTTTTCTGGGATGACAACAATGAACTCTTCATTGCATCTACCTCAGGGTGCTCATGGTATAATAGCTGAGATGACTAAGATGGAAAAGAACTGTAACAAAATGTGATATGTGTAATAATAGAGGCACTTACAAGGGAAGATAATAACTCAGAGGAAAAATTGGCAACTATTTCTGAGGATAGGTGAACAAAGACTTCAGAGAGAAGTGATACTTTGAAAATTGTTTTGAAAGAGAAGCATGAATTTTACAGACAGATTAGTTATAGTATTTGGGAGGCCTGTTTTCAAATCCCAGCTCTGCCATTTACAAATTGTACAGCTTTGTACAAACTATGGCAATTCCTTTTTGGGGAGCTGCAGCTAGGTCCTTGCTGCTGTGCAAGGGCTTCTTCTAGTTGCCAAGAGCAGGGGCTACCCTCTAGTTACGGTTTGTGGGTTTCTCACTGCAGTGGCTCCTCTGGTTGCCGAGCACAGGCTGTAGGGTGCATGGGCTTCAGTTGTGACACATGGCTTAGCTACCCCACTACATGTGGAATCTTCTTGGAGTAGGGACTGAACCTGTGTCCCTTGCATTGGCAGGCAGATACTTAACCACTGGACCACTGGGGAAGTCCTACAGCAAGTTTCTAAAGTCTTTAGTTTCTTTATATGGAAACTGGGGATGGAGATACTGATGTCTTAGAATTGTCATGAGGGTCTAGTATGTTAATGGGTGCGAAGAACTTACATGTGGGTTTGTACAAAGTAAGCCCTCCCTGACTGGTAGCTACCATTCCACTCTTCTAGAATCTCCCTTTTTACCTGACTGCAATAACATGGGGCATAGGATTAGGGCTTAACATCAGCCACAGTAAAGTCATTTAGCATTTATTGAGTGCTTACTGTGTGCCACACATTGCATTAAGAATTTCATTTTTGTTGTTTGTTGTTCAGTTGCTCAATCACGTCCAGCTCTTTGCAACCCCATGAACTGCTGCATGCCAGGCTTTCCTGTCCTTCACTATCTCCTGGAGAATTTCACTTGCCTTATCTAATTCCACCCTCAACTCTTGAAAGTAGGCAAGTTATTATCTTCCTCTCACAGATGAGGAAACTGAAGCTTTGAGAATTAAATGGTCTGCCAAGGTAACAAAGTTAGTGATGACACCGTGTAGCTGAATAACTATCGACTCCATGGACTGATGCATTAGAATGTATTTCCTCTTATGCAGCTCACCCTTATTAACTTCCTTCCCTCAGTGAACTTGGCTGCTGGGTACTCCTGTTGCAACCCATCCTGTGTGCCATCCTGTTTCTTCTAAAGACATGGTTGTGGATGCTTGTGTGTGTGTTGATATGCAGTGCTGCTACTCCAAGCTGAGCTGCCTGGCATTCACTCCTTGGGTCCTGTGCTTCTTTGCAGGTGAGCCTTCCAGGTGGTCATCTTCGCACTGTGATTGCTGCTGCAAGAACGGCAAGGGTGACAAAGAAGGAGAGAGTGGCACCTCCTGCAACGACCTCTCCACCTCCAGCTGCGACAGCCAGTCTGAGGCCAGCTCTCCCCAGGAGACAGTCATCTGTGGGCCCGTGACACGCCAGACCAACATCCAGACTCTGGACCGTCCCATCAAGAAGGGGCCCGTCCAGTTGATCCAGCAGTCAGAGATGCGACGGAAAAGTGACCTGCTTCGGACTCTGACTTCCGGCTCCAGGGAGTCGAACATGAGTAGCAAAAAAAAAGCAGTTAAGGAAAAGCTGTCAATTGAGGAAGAGCTGGAGAAATGTATCCAGGATTTCCTAAAGATCAAAATTCCAGATAGGTTCCCAGAGAGAAAACACCCTTGGCAATCTGAACTTTTACGGAAGTATCATCTATAGGGGCGGGTGAGGGGGTGGGGGTGGGAGAAGAAACAGAGCGTGTCACTGTTTTGAAATAAACCTCCTGAAAGAAATCCATATTTGAAAAGAGAAAATAACAACTAACAATACACATTTGTTAGAACACAATAGCCCATTGATCTACTACTGCCTATTTACCTAGTTCACCTTAACATGTCAATCCACAGGGTAGATTTCTTTCCAGATGTGGAAGTATAAGAAATTTTCTTTCTCTTTTTTTGGTTCTTTGTTTGTTTGTTAACTTGGTCCCATGTGCTGAGTATCTTATCTATAAATGACAGCCAGCTACATAAGAATAGCTGAGAAGCCTTGGGAATCATTTATCCCAAACTGGGTTTTTCCTCTCCTCTTCTACCTCCCTCCTTTGAATGAGAATTATGGTAGTGATCTGGCCCAATGCTATAGGTTTGGATTTAAAAAATTTCCTTTTTCCTTTTGTTTATGGGGTAATGGGGGGAAAGTGGCAGATTTTTATGACTTTTCACTCAAATTGATTATGTGCCAGTTTATATTGACTCCGTATGCATGAGTATTTGTGCAACAGAAGCACAACCAAGTATATATACACACACAGAGCACATGAGCCCAGGGCCTGGGCCTCCTGAGGGGTTGCTCCTGCCCCCACCAGAGCCCTCTTAGAGTCCTTCAGCCACAGGAGCCTCTGCTCTTTTCTTAAAACCCTTCTGGGAAGATTTCTGAGCCTCTCTTGGCAACATTTCCTTACATCTAATAACCCCCATCATCAGCAAATTGTCTTCCTTATTTGGAAATGAACACCCTCAGGCTCCCTTTTACTGCACTGCTCTTTCTCAGCACTAGGAGAAGGTGAGAAGAGCTAGTCACACATTCTTTGTATTTTAAAAAACCCAAACATCCGTATCCACAAAAATTACTGCAAAATGACCCCAATTCAGCCTTCTCTACCCTGAGCTGAATTACCTTCCTCTTCTCGATGTTTCTGCCCGTGTTTTAACGGTCCACGTACTCCACGTTAAGTTCTCTGCATCCCTGTGTAGTTGTGGCAGTAAGAACAACACACAGTACTTGAATAAGGGTCCAGCCTTTTGTTTTTAGGGGAAATTGTATTTCACACATCCCCTAATCAGTTCTCACTACAGTGCTTCACTGTTACTTCCTGTAGCCAGTTTTGTTTGCCTTTGGCATCTGGGATTTGGCTGTGTCCATACTAGAATTTGGCTCTCACTTCTCTGATGTCTTTGAACAACCCAACTAGATAATTGAAGCTCCAAAATTAAGAGTTGGGCTTTCTAAACGGTCTTTCTTGTTTACATCCTTGACCTGTATGGACACAACCAAAAAGAAACCGTTAATAGCCATCCATCCATGTGACTCTGTATTCTATTAATGTACTCATAGTTTTTTCATTGATTTGTGGTAAATGAAGATTAAAGGGCAAGATTTGACTTTCAGCATTCCTCATGCATTTCAGTGGGAACTGAAAAAAAATATTTTTTTTCTATGCTTAATTGTGTGCCAAGAACTAATTTTTTTTTTTTTTAATTTTGTGTGTGTGGGTATGTGTATATGTACCACAGGTAATAAAGGCAACTGGATGATGTCTGTGGGAGGGAGACATAGTGACCCATTGCTTCTTTTTGAAATCTTTCATTGATGCACATTATTATGTAAGAGGTATGTCTTGATACTTGTTATTAGTCCCCATTAACATATGGATAGCTTTCTGAATTTTTTTTAATTCTTACCTTCACACCTGGGCAACAGACTCAGCCAATGTTTTTTCTTGTCCTGATGGTTCAAATGGACTTAACAATTTTGCTGAAGTGAAAAAAGAAAAATCATTTTGGGAGTTGTGTTGTAAGACAATTATATTTATGAATTTAAGTGCTGTTTTTTCATACATTAGTATATCAGCAGACATTTGATCTTAACTACAACATAGCTTTGTACAGCCTACCAGTATGTCTTTACTGTTTTCAGTGTTTCTTTATACCATTTCATATTGGTCATATTGGCAATAGAAGATTCTGCAAAGGATCATAGAACTTAATGGGTCAAGAAGTTGAATTTGGTGAAAATATCCCCAAACTCACTTTGCCCAAATGATTCTTATAGTCCTACTGGAAGTTCTGTCAAAGAGTTGGGGGTCTAAATAAAATGGCCAGAGTCCCAACTTTCTTAAATTTCAGACTTGATTGTAATGGCTGCAAGGTAGAAAACACACTAGTAAGAATTGGAGAACTAGTAAGATGGCCATCCACTCATTAATCCTACTATGTTCGTACTTTAAATAGGAAATGAAACATTGTAAAGAAAATGTTCATGGCATTTCTCTTTTCTTTGACCTGTCTTTTTTTTTTTTTTTTTTTTTCTGTTTAGGCTGTCTTTATACCCCTAGGGCGGAGGGGGCGGCGCGGGGAGGGGGGAACAGTGGTGGCAAGTCTGTTTAAAGTAATAATAACATTTTAAATCGGGGTCAGCTCAAACCAAATGGTTCATATAGCTGAAACAGCAACAGAGTGTTCATTTGTGTGGTTGTTGGTATGGAAATAACAGTGAAAGTTAGTCATTTAATCATGTCTAACTCTTTGTGACCCCATGGACTGTAGCCCTCCAGGCTCCTTTGTCCATGGAATTTTCCAGGCAAGAATACTGGAGTCAGTGACCATTCCTTTCTCCAGGGGATCTTCCCAACCCAGGGACTGAACCCAGGTCTCCTGCATTGCAGGCAGATTTGTAAACCTGGTCAGTAAAAGTCTCTGCAGAGGCACCAGGTCCATGCACATCTTCAGTCTTATTTTAAGTGGAATTGAAGTGAGGGCTATGCGGCCTGCAACATTGGAAATGAATTCTGGGTAAGTGAACTAGAAGACTAAATGCTATTGTGGCCCTGCACCATGTATCATATTCATTTCCTCAAACTTAAAATAGTTTCAAGAATTTTTAATTCATTTCTGGACAGAACAATATGTATGGTTTGCTTCTCGAATACTGGTGAGGACAAAGGCTGATTTGAAGAGACTAGTAGCATCAAATGGGTCAAATGAATGAGGAATCATATGCACAGAGACCTTGGAAAATTCTGCCATGTTAAAATCCAGTGAGTCTATGGAGGTCATTCTCTATGGTATGTGGGTCTTCTGAAGTCAGAACTATAGTTATAAAGTTCTCTGACCCACTCTCAAAAAAGGGAGTGATCTGTGTTCAGCATGAAAGGGGGAAGACAGGAAAATAAAACTGTTGGATCATGGTGGTAGTGAGCTCTCTCTCCCTCTGCTAAGAAAAAAATTGCATTGAGATGTGGCCGTAAAACAACAAAGTGGCTTCCAAAATATGCAGTGATGTTATCCTTTGTACTTGTAGGCACAGTTATCTTCCTGGAAATGCATGCATGGTGAATTACAATAAAAGGGGAACAATGCACAAATCGTTAGTGTTCCCTTTGTTCTTTATTCCTCCATAGCTATACTATGTCTTCTCCCAACTGATTCATGTGAGGCAGGGGCACATGTATAAAAGGGGAGCTAACAAGGAATTTTTCATTTTTTTCCATTGGTCTTGCTTGATTCATGGGCACCTTGCTTGCTTGATTCATGGGCACTTTGCTTGCTTAATTCACAGACACCTTTATCCACAGCACAGATGTGTACTGTTCACTCTGGGTCCTCTTAGTTGCCACTGCTTGAGCTTCGGGATTCACTTTGCTTCTCAGGGTTAGATTTCTTTCTGCTTATTGCTTTGTTGGTACCTAGCAAAACAGGCTAAAGAGAGACAAAGAAAAGGCATACATGGTATTTTATAAAGCTACTTGACACCAACTCCCAAAATGGGAGACAAACTTTGATTCTCATATATTTTTCTCTGTTACAATTTCAACTTTTCAACTTTGTATTTATCATAGTGGTTTAACCCAGAGCACTTAAACACTGGTATTTTCTGGCACTTTCTATCATGCAGCAGGACTTGATTAGTCTTGGTCATCTGGATTATCTTTCCCTAGAGTTAAGACTCTACACACTTTTAGGAAGAATCCTTTGTCAACCTACACGTGACATAGCGATTTTCAGAGGAAAAATGATGAGAGTTATTTTCCCCCATGACCATGACAGATAAATGTTTTTGCCAATTTGCATGCTGGGTTATAGGGTCAGCATGGGCCGTTTCTCTCTTAATGTCTTGGTATTGTTGGCATCTTGCAATCTTGATGACCCAATTTATTTATTTTCTTTTATATTGTCAAAATAATACACGAGACACAGCATTAGAGTGAGCATTCCATATTCTGAGTTAAAATGGAGTTAGATGTCATTTGTACAGGACTGTACAATGATTAATATCTGCAGAGAAATTAGACCAAATGAAACCTGCTGAAATGGGTTTGATTTATATTGCCTTCATCATTCTGATTTTAGATGAAATGGTTATTGCTCTCCACCCCTGCTGAAAGAAAAAGAGTGTTAAGCTTTAATAATCACAGCTTTGTGATGCAAGCACAAAGCTACTTTGAAATGTTGTTTTTCTCATCTTGCCATATACACTGGAATGGAGGTTCATCCCTCAGTGACCTCCATTGCAGAAGTGTTGGCGGTGTTTTCAGTACTCAGCATGTGGAAAGTCATTTGTAGCGCTTGTAAAAATGCAGATCCCTGACCCTAATCCCAGAAAGTCTAATCCAGAAACTTCAAAGGGGCCAAGGAACCTGCATTTGGGGCTTTCATCCTTAATGGTTTCTATGGGATGGTCTGTGGACCTTCCTTTGAGAAACTCTGGTGTTTAGGGACTATGCAGAGGTCACCATTCCTCTTACTTCCTAGTGGCACTCCCTCTCACTTTTCACTACAGATGAGTCAGAGCATGCATAATTCATTATCTTGAGGGAAAAAAAAAAAAACACCCAAAGAAGAACGTCCTAGGACTAGGGCCTGGCAGATTTCCATAGATGGTTTGCCCTTTCATCTGCTTGTCACTCATGACCTCCTCTCCATTTCGTGTGTTTGATGTTTGTACCTTTTTGTCCCCAAACTGAAAACCGGCATCACTGTAGTGGTGTGACTGGGTAGATGGGAGCATGTCTCTGAGTGAGATGTGTCCTAATGATACCCTACAAGGAAAAGAGATAATGCCCTTTTCCAAAGAGAGTTGTTCATCTCTAGGCCCATTTACCGTTTGCATCAGAGGAACCTCAGAGTGATCCATAATTTAATGGAGTGTGTGGTCCCGAAAGGGGTTCCAATAACTGCACATACAAACCACCAAAATGAGTATGGAATGTTGAGTGAATTTAGCTGTATATCATGAAGAAAATCCTGAGTCATTGTACTGCTTACTTTGTCCAATTTGATTCAAGCAATATTAAGAAACCCTCAGAGAGCTGATGACCTTGAACCTCAACATTAACCAAAAATGTAAAGCAAAATCCATAAAGAAGAACACATTTTAAAAAATAAATAAGGAGTGGATTCAAAAATTTCATTTGTAATGATACGAAGTTCTCGAATTTTTCAGTCAACTTTGACCAGGAGAGATGGCTGTACTATAATTATTCAGAAGAAAAAAAACAAATTTGGAGGTTTTCAGGGATCCAGTTGATCCTATCCATATAACAGAGTAACTGGAGAGGTACCAAATTCCCCCCCTGCCCCACTAAAATAAATAGAGATTAAATGACTTAAATTCATGCTTGTCATAATCATTAATTAATATTTAAGTAAAAACTACTATCAAAGGAAAGTGAAGAATGGTCAGCGAGACTAATACACTTGAACCACAAATTATTTTGGCCAAGAATTTTTTTTTTAAATCTTATATTGGATTTAGTTTTCTTTCCCTCCTTTATTTCCCAATGGATCTCTTTATTCCTCAGCTTCCTAAACTTTAAACAATGTTCTTCTTGTTTGTGAAAAAGTTGTATTGTTTATTGAGTAAAGAATTTTTAGTTCCTAGACTATCTTCTTTGCTTTATTTAGGGAATTTACTTTTAAAAGGCTTAAGAAAAATGTGTCCCAGTCCAATGGCTATCAAGGGGTTTGTCCTGGAGGAAGGAGGAGGTGATTTTCCTGTTAATCAGCCTTTTAAAAGCACTTAACTGCCAAGTGGAGGATTTAGTAAGTCTCCTCTCTCCAGCGACCTCTTCCATCTTGTCAGTTTATTCTTAGAATTGACCTTTAGCTAATTTACCTGCGTTTGCACAATAAAAATCAACATAACTTCAGACTCTCACTGCTGATGTTGGCTTCATCCATCACAAATGAAAGAGGATTGATGCATAACTAAGTAGTGGAGGAGAACTGCTTTATAATTGTGTCAGTGTGTGTGTGTGTGTGTGTGTGTGTAGGTATACACACGTACAACTTTTACGTCAGTGTTGGGTTGGTGACTAGTGTCCATGGTAATGCTATTCAAGTGCAGGAATATTCAATGCTGTTCAAGTCTCTGGTCACAAAGTTTAACAGCTTTTAATTCAGCCCAGTAGTTTGTCTTTACTGTGGGTATGAGTACTTGAGAAGGTTGAGTAAAGCTGGTCTGCTGATACAAAATTCACACATTATAGATTTCTGGATGAAAATCAAAACTGGTTTTCATTTATATAGTCACTAGAGGCATCATACTCAACTTAAGTGTTAATTGCTCAGTCATGTTCAACACTTTGTGACCCCACAGACTGCAGCACACTAGGTTCCTCTGTCCATGGAATTCTCTAGGCAAGAACACTGGAGTGGGTTGCCATTTCCTTCTCCAGGGGATCTTCCCAACCCAGGGATCAAACCCACATCTCCTGCATGGCAGGCGGATTCTTTATCATCTGAGCCACCAGGGAGGAAAGAAAAAGCCTTAAAAGCTGAAATATGCATAGAATTCACATTGATCACTAGTAGTTTTTCTCAACTGCAGCCAGTGGTCAGTGGTTTAATTTGTGTGTGAGAGACAGGAACATTTTCAGGAAAGCTTCTGATTTGTGTGGGTTATGTGCGTTTAAGGCAAGTGACTCTCACCCAGGGGTGATTTTGCACTCTAGGGGACTTTGGGTAGTGCCTGAGGATGTTTTTGATTGTCCTCGCTTGAGAGGTGTTACTAGCACCCAATGAGTAAAAACCAGGGATGCTGCTAAACATCCCACAATGTACAGAACAACCCCCACAACAAAGAATTATCTAACCCTAATGTCAATATGTCCGGAGAAGGCGATGGCACCCCACTCCAGTACTCTTGCCTGCAAAATCCCATGGACGGAGGAGCCCCTAGGCTGCAGTCCATGGGGTCGCTCAGAGTCGGACAGGACTGAGCGACTTCACTTTCACTTTTCACTTTCATGCATTGGAGAAGGAAGTGGCAACCCACTCCAGTATTCTTGCCTGGAGAATCCCAGGGACGGGAGCCTGGTGGGCTGCTGTCTATGGGGTCGCACAGAGTCGGACACGACTGAAACGACTTAGCAGCAGCAGCAGCAATGTCAATATGTCAGTAGTGCTGAGGCTGAGAAACCCTGAGTACAGGTTGGCTCCAATTTTCCAAGCCATTTTAAACCATGTAGAGAAAGATTTCTGGATCAAGAAATAAGATGAAATGAACAATAATAATTTGTAACACTTGTAATCTGTATAGGCTCTATTTATTATCCTTTTATACAGAAGTGAATACTGAGATTTGGATAGAAATATGTCATTTTTTTCCAGGGTTCCAGTAGTGATGAGACAGGTCTAGGGTCTAAATCTGTCTTATATTTAAGTCTTTCTCTGCCTCAGAAAAAGGATACTTCAGTGAAGTTATCAACCTTAAAACAGGTAAATTTATTTGTTGTGAAGCACTTTGGGAGCATATGCAGTTCATGTGACCCTATTAAGAATGTTTTCCAAGCTGATCAACAATATACAGCAAGGTAGTCTCAGAAATGAAACAAAAGTCAGGGCAAGAGTGCTTAGAACAGGCCAACAGTTTTATCATCTTTTAACTGCTCACTGTGTACTTTGGGTTGAATATCTTCACTAAAGATGATATTTATATCTTGGAAAATATGATCACCAGACTCACACAGATGGCCCCCATGCTCTTGTTTTCAGAGAAATGACAAGTCTAAGCACAGGTCCTAGTACTGAATCTTATTTTTCCATTTGTATTTACTGACTATATTAGAGCACAAAACAGGTTTGTATTTTAAGTCATTTGATATTTTTCTTTTAATTTATCAAGCTCACATCCCAGTGATTGAATCAAGTTCCAGTCATTTTACCTCCATTTTATGCAAGGGAAACCGAAGACCAGAGAACTGAAGTCAGACATTCATTTATTTGTGCATTCACTGGTATTTGTTAATGCATACCATGTTCTGGTCACCACAAGGAGCATTGTAATCTACTAGGGAGTGGACTTGGGATACAGAACTTGAATTCAGATCAAGTTCAAATCCTGGGCTAACATTATTTCTGTATGTAGCTCTGATCAACATTTGAGATTTATGGTTTAAATATTAAGTTATGAATAATGTAGACTATAAATTTGTTAGTATGCACCAGAAACTGGACTAGGTGTTCTCTATGCCTTATCTTCTTTAATCCTAGAATAACTTAAAGAGGCAGACGCTGTTACTGTCCTCTTTACAGGTGAGGTCGTTGAGACTTGGAAAGGTAGAGTGGCGCATAGCTTGACAATGCAGAGACAGATTCTCATCTGGGTTTATTAGACTCTGAAGGCTCGCAACCACCTCTGATATGAACTCTTCTCTGTTCTGGATTTCACCTTTGTATAGCTTCTTCTGGTCTAAGCAAAAGGTAGCCAGGAGGATTCTAGCCTGACATTCTTTCTGCAAGTTGTCAGCTATTTTGTGTTGTAAGTTCCACTAGACATGCAAGTCCCTAGGAGATCAAGGAGAAGCAAGTCTGGGGAGAGGGGTACCACGGACTGTACCTGATGGTAAAAATGCTATCAAGGGCTTTGTTTTAGAACAAGTATCTAGTGAGTACTGAGCCCCATCACACACACAGGGGTAAGATAGCTTCCACGTCAGGAGGTTGGCACACACGCTGCTGGCTGTGCTGTTTTCAGGAGATCAGAGCAGGGCTCAGGAGGGGTAAAATGGCTGCATGTGCGTGCGTGTGTGTACATGCGTGCAGGGCTCAGGAGGGGTAAAATGGCTGCATGTGCGTGCGTGTGTGTACATGCGTGCAGGGCTCAGGAGGGGTAAAATGGCTGCATGTGCGTGCGTGTGTGTACATGCGTGCAGGGCTCAGGAGGGGTAAAATGGCTGCATGTGCGTGCGTGTGTGTACATGCGTGCAGGGCTCAGGAGAGGTAAAATGGCTGTCTGCATGTGAGTGCGTGTGTGTACATGCGTGCAGGGCTCAGGAGGGGTAAAATGGCTGCATGTGAGTGCGTGTGTGTACATGCGTGCAGGGCTCAGGAGAGGTAAAATGGCTGTCTGCATGTGAGTGCGTGTGTGTACATGCGTGCAGGGCTCAGGAGAGGTAAAATGGCTGTCTGCATGTGAGTGCGTGTGTGTACATGCGTGTGTATGCCATTTTTACCTTTGGGCTTTTTAAACAGTCTCAGTTTTTATTCATGGCAGGTCAGAAATCCAAATATGATTTGACTGCCCCTAGCATCTTATCATTATTGTTCTGAGTTGGAAAAAAGAGGCAGCTAGAGCAAAGAAACTGCACTGAAATATATGACTGTGTACGTGTGTTGAGGAGTGTGTGTGTACTTGTATGTTGTGTATGTGTGTTTATGTATAAATTTTGTGTATATATGTATATATGTGTGTACATCTATCTAAATGTATATATATATATCTATACATTTATATATACACATAAACAAATCTTAGTTTGAAACTGTTTGGAATTTTGAGTTTGAAAGACTGATAATTTATTTTTGATTTCCTAGAGAGTCTAAAATACTTCTAATTTTCAAAATTCTTTTCCACTATGAGTATATGTATATATCTATGGTATAGAAAATATGATTAGAATACCTAGGTTTAACATTTATGGATGTAAAACCAAACAAAAGTATATTTATGGAAAAGTCAAACTTGGAAAAACTGGCTTTCTTATTTGAACCATTTGTTGGAATTTCAAACTATGTGTTTTCAGACTTGTTCATTAAACAATAGCACACATACAACCCACCAAATGAACATGATGATGTTTAGGAAGAAACAAATAAGAAAATGTGGGTCTATGATGGAACAAATCCAATGTTATCATGCCAATGGTTCTTCACTTACCTACCTATTGGTTAATTTACTATCTTATTGATTTTTCTTTCATCATTCATGGAGGGCCTCTGTGGCATTATATATTTATAGGTGAAGTTAATTATCTTTTTAATTTTTTAAAAAACTATAGTAAATAATTTATAATATGCATATTGTAAATATATACTAAAGCTCAAGGGCACATTGTAATAATAACCAAACATTTTTCTAGACTTCTACAAGTAACCCTTTCAGCCTGATTATACAGATACCAAAATAGTTGCTCAAATAAAGAACAACATAAAGTTAAATGAAATAAAATGTTATTTATTTGTTTTGGCATGGTACATGCATACAACCAAATGACTGAAATTTGAGCTCTTTTAAGGATACAGTAAGTTGCGTTTTCATTCACTGCCATGTGCTTTGCATATTTTGGAGAATATGAAAAGTGTTTTAAGCCATCCTATGCAAAAGAGCTTCCCTGGTGCTCCTTGGGATCAGTTTGTATGCACACAAGACCATACCTTTAGAAACCCAGCCTGGCTGCCAGCCCAGGGCTCAGCTGATGGTCCAAGTACAGACTCCTCCTCCCAGGGACCTGTCAGGCTTTTTCACACAGTCAGAAACATTTGCAAACCTATCGAGTATGGTCATTCATTTATTTTTCCCCCAGAGGATCCCTGAAGATGTGGTCTTAAAAGCACCAGAAAGAAAATCAATCTTCTAGCAATTACATGTCTTAATTAGGTTTAAGGACACTTGAAGAAGTAACGGTTGTTCCCCCCCACCAAATTTTAGAGCAGAGGAGGAGGTTTAACATCAACCTTGGCTCCAAGTTCTCCTATCATTTTCCTTTCATTCATTTTTATTCTAAAGGAGATTGTTGAATCAAGAGAATTTTGCTTAGAATATTCTGCTTAGTTTAGAAAAGGACAGATTAATTTTTTTTTTATTCTGTAAAACATGAGGGGTGGAGAAGTGGGGGTGCCAAAACCCCTCATTACCCTGTTTCTGATGTAAGAAAATGGATTCGGTAATTACTGGAGTGGTATCCTACTTAAAACCCAGAAACAGAAACTTAGGGAAGCCCCATTTCAGAGTCCTGTTGAAAGCTGTTAATGGGATATGTTGTAAGTGGGTCACCACTTAGATAAACAATGGCATCTTGCTTCTTTCTCTGATAGGAACTTAGTCTGTAAAATCAAGAATCTTTGTGTTGACTGAAGGAATTGAACTAATGATCTCAGTTGACTTCCTGTTCCCCGTGTCTTTCAGGACCAACAGAGCACTGGATAGAACCTAACAAACATATCATTTGTCCAAATTAAATCGACATGTTTCAATAATATCAGGACCACTCTCAACATTTATAAAGACTGTTGATTAGGATAGCTGGGTATCTCCGAGTACAGTTTGCCAGGGATAATTAAGCTCCTCTGACATCCATCTTGGATGCTTGTAAGACAATGTCACCGTAGATAGAGGAGTCTGAATTTTGCTGGAACTAACCCTGAGTGGTCATCTACTGGGGCCTTGCTCATGTTACTTTTTCCTGACCTCATTCAAGTGCTTGATGAGTTGGGTCAGTTTGTTGCACATTGATGTATACCAAGTGACACCCACTGAAATTACCTCTTCTCCTTTCCAATGCAGTTCACTTGTACATAAGTGTAATGTCAAATTGTTTACAGGTTATTTTTGTGTGTAATTGTGATAGCAGATTTAGCTCAGACTTTAAAGGAATCTGTTTACTGAATGGTGTTAAAATGAATGTGCTTATTACAATATAAAATCATTAATTATGGACTCACATGAATGCATGTTTTCATGTCGTCAATTCCCAGCAGCTCGGTTATCCAGCAAAATGTCTGCGGTCTGTGAATAGCAAATATACATAAACTACTGTGATTAATAACTCAGTAACTGTTTCTACCTTGGTATGTAACACTAGATTTCAGCCTGCTGTATTTCTTTCTTACCTATTTGTTTTGCAAGAGAAACATGGTAAAAGATAGCACTACTAATTGTCCCAGTGGAATTGCACATCACTTTGGCAGTCGTTGCTCCACCCAAAAGGTAACTGCCTGTGATGGAACAATGGCCCTGAGCAACATATAAATATATACATACATATTTATGTATGCAATATCTACAATGCTAATTACTACCATCTATTCTCACTGCCAGTGGAAACAAACTATTTTCTTTGGAATCATTGATGGATATAAAAAGTTTAATTTGCTATTGACTGCTTTCATATTCTGTTTAGTTCTTATAGTATGGTAAATGATACAGGTGCAGTATCAGTATTGTAACATTGTGTGGTGAAAACTACAAAAGTCATTCTGTGGATATATTTTACAAGGCAGACCAGAAACTATATTTCAGATTCTTGTGTGAATATAATTACAGAAATAGGTAACTATTTTTTATGTGTTTGCATAAATGACTCCATTTCATATACATTGTAATTTAGCACCAATCATAATAAATCATTTGGTAACATTTAGTTGTTAGAGATATCTATTTTCAGTGTACATGAGAGACTGATGATTCAACGTTATTTCACACTAACTCAAGAATTTTAGATGGAAGGTAATTACCATTGCAATTAGTTTATTTCTGGTTTGTTGTGGCAGCTTGCTGGCTTGGGGTACAAAATAAAGAGACTTAATAACTTGGTTATTTAAAATTCTTAGAAAGAGACTGCAGTAAGTTGAGGCCTTGCCACTGCCTCTTCATAATTGGGTGGCCTTATGCTATTTATCAAGCCTCGTTGAACCACCGTTTCCTCATCTGAAAATAGGGAGTAAAAATGATAGACACCTCATAAGGTTCCTGTGAGAATTAAATTAGATAATCCAATTAAAGCATTTTAGCACAGTATCTAGTACATTAAATAGATGCTTAATAAATCCCTATTCATTCTCATTACTGCTATCTAAAATACAGATCTCAAAGAGGAGCTTGGATTTAACAGTCTGAATATATTTCTTTGGGTTTTTTTTCCTGTTTAGCCTTTATGGCATTGCCTATAGAGCTAAACATTCAGTATGTTTCCTAATAAAGAGGGAAAATTATACAGGGAGAAAAAGGGAACTCTACAGATTGGGTGCAGGGCTTGAGAAACAATTTAGCCTTTTGCTGCTGTGAAGTATATTCAGAAGAACACTTGTCCCATGATATGTGCCAAAAAAACAAAGGGAATTAGATGATATACAGTTTGGGAAATATAACTTTTTACATACCTCTCTTTTTAATTTTTAAATGCTTTTTATTAAAAATTGAAGCCCTGGGAGTTAGACAGTAAAGGGAGTTTCAAACTTTATTTAACCCAGAATTTCCTAGACTTCTCTCACTGAGGATGCTTCCGAAAATATGAGTCCATATTTTTTGAAAAGCTAATTTAGCCCAGTCCCTCCTTGTATAGGAGAGAAAACTGAGACCCAGACAGGGGAAGGGATAAGCTGAAGGTGAAATGATCCTAGGTCTAAACTCCATCTATGGACCCAGGCTAGGATACTTGCACCTAAATCGCTCTTAGCTAAATGACTGACAGTAGTGATGGCATTGGTCTGAAAAACCCTTAATTCTCATCCTTCCAGTGCAGACCCCAAGTAAAGGGCCACATGAGATACTGAAGGCCAAGCAGGAAAAGCAAGGACACAGCAACCAGGCGTCCCTCCTTAGATGGCGCAGGAACAGACACTCGTCCTGCCTGGGCATTCCAAAGCTTCCCTTAGAGATGGTCCCTGCCATGACACAGATGCTGGGCTGGGCCGTCCCTCCACCTACTACTGGGTTAAGAATTTAAATGGACCAAAATGATGGGATGGCTTGGAGGGGAGTTTTCCTATGAATTGGTTTTTTAAGGGTTTTACTTATTTAATTTTTGGCTACATTGTGCAGCATGCAGGATCTTAGTTCCCCAACCAGGGATTGAACCTGTCCATGCCCCTTTCAGTAGAAGTGCAGAGTCCTAACCACTTGACTGCCAGGGAGTTCTCCTCCTATGAATTCTTTAGTGGAAACCTGGGGGCTTTCCTCCAGAAAACTTGGTGAGAAGACCCCTATGTTGAGAAATTGTGAAGACGCTGACCCCCACAGCCCCTAACACTGCTTTCATAGAGCCCAGGCTTCATCAGAGGCAGTCACAAGAATAGAGGCTGCCCCAGTTCTGGAGACATGTGGACAGTGAAGGGGCCACATCACGAGGGAAACCCGGCTGCAGCTGTGGTGGACGAGAGACAGCCAAGCGTTCATCACCACTGCCCTGCCCCAGACAGCAGGTGAGTTTTCTCTGAAGATCAAGGGTCTGGAGAACACTGCCAGGAGCCTCTGTGAGTACACGGGTCTGCTCTCTCTGCCAAGTCTGGAGCCCAGGCAGAAAGGAAGGTGTGCCGGGGCGCCCAGTCAGGAGCATAGTGATGGTGGACTATGAGAAAGACACCCTCTTGGGCTCACTGGGGAGACTTGGGGAGTCTGTAGGAGACTTCATCCATCTCAGCACTGAAGTTATGAAGAGTCAGTGAAGGCATACAGCTGCTATCCAAAAGCTTGTCCATCTGACAAATTGAGTTGAGCAGGACTTGATCAGAAGGATCATAGCTTTTGGAATGAGGGCAGTGAAGCAGGGAAAAACATCACCTTCTCAGACAATAGCCCTCCTCCCCTCTAATTTCAACCCAAAAGCAGCGTTCCATCCCAGGCCTGCAAAACACCCAGAGCCACGTCAATCTCAGCCCCAATGGCAGCAGCCACTGAGCCAAATCACGACAGGTGTTTATCCCAGTAGGGAGGCTGGTAATAGCCCCCAGCCAGACAGAATACCATCAGCTTCAAATAAGCCAGGCTCACCTTGCAAGGCTCACAAATAACTATGCGTCAGCAGCAAGGGCTCAGGAGGGCCAATGCTCAGAATCCCAGAGAGCTCCCCATGTTACTTAGTCTCAGTAAGCATGTCATGAAAGCACGGGGAAGAAAGTCGGGGCATGAAAACTCCAGCTTCAGCTTGTGTTCCCCTTCCTCCTCATTGTACACACTCCCCCTGGTAGGGTACCAAGAAACGAAACACCCTACATGCTTAAGAAGGACCATTGAGAAGGGTTTCTCTGTGGCTAGATCTGGGCTCAAATCTGTTGTCCCAGACTATGAAATCTGCTGCCTCCAAAACAGAAAATCACAAACCACGTGCATCCTTCACACAAATAAAGCTTTTCTCCTCTCCATCTCCCCTGGCCTCTCCACTTCTGCATCTCTGCATTCTATTCTGTTTGCCCTTTGGATGTCTGATACAGAGAACAAGCATTTTGAATAAAGCACAGCACCTCTTATTTTGCACACTTACTCCCACTCCCACACTTCTCTCCAGGCCTCAGTTTCCTCATCTGAGCGATAAATGAGGAACCTGGAGGAAACACTTCTATGTATTATTTTCCATCCCTCCTTTCTATGTATTTTTACCTAGGTCTTAGCTGGTCTCCATGAAGGTATGGTTAGGAGGGGAGAAAGAGGACTTTGGTGACTCCCACAGTTGACTGTTTCAGATTGTCTTTGAATGAAAGCAGCTGGTTTCCCTAAAAGAGAACAAAGGACAAGGCAGTAAATTGGATGCTGGTTTGTACTTTCAAATTTTGTTGTTCCAACGTTATTGTGAATGGGTCAACTCTCCTCACCTTTCCCTGACACTGGGGCTCCCAGGAGGTGAAGTGGACACTCTGTGACTCACTTCTTGCATTACCCAGGGCTGTAGCTTTTGTTTCAGCAAGCCCAGTGTGAATTTCTACTTTTCCTTCACTGTGGATAGAAGGGAAGGGATTGGCAAGGGGGACAAAGACTCAATTAACTGGAGATGGAGACAGGAGTGCCACGGTTGACAGCAAATTGTTCTTTCTCCCTTTGCCCCTGGAAAAGTGTGTCCCTCAGTACCTAGAAATAATATACTGTCAGATGTTCTTAAAAATAAGGAGATAGACACTCTACTCTCTCTGTCATCTGACATTAACAAATGTGACAGCATACGAGGAGGGAAACAGACATTAGTAACTACCAGGTCTGTGTACCTGAGGGATGTGCGTATGCGCTAAGTTGCTTCAGTTGTGTTGGACTCTTCGTGGCCCTATGGACTGTATCTTACCAGGCTCCTCTGTCCATGGGATTCTCCAGGCAAGAATACTAGAGTGGGTTGCCATGCCCTCCTCCAGGGGCTCTTCTTGACCCAGGGCTTGAACCTGTGTCTCTTATGATTCCTGCATTGTTAGGCAGGTTCTTTACCGCTAGTGCCACCTGGGAAGCTGTGAAAGTCAATGAGTAGCATGGTAATTATCCTGATCTACTCTTCAGGAAGCTGATACCTGCAGGTGCTTTCCAAAGCCCAGTGTCTATGTTCATAATGGGGATTGAGTGCATACTGTCTGTCATCTGGCACCTTGAAGTTTGCAGTGAATATGCATGTTCATCTGAAGTTTTCAAAAGCAGGAGTGAAAGGTTAGGATTTTCTTCTTAAATCTACCCTTTATCACATGGCTCTGTGTAGCTGTTGAGTGCCTTGCATTGATATTTATGAGGTTTTGAGGAAATGCTGGAAATATAACAGAATATAAAAGTTAACAAGGTAACATAGAAAACATCTTCAGTGCAGTTGTTTACCATATTTTGTAGTACTCTTTTATTAATAAGTAAATCTCAACCAAAGACAAAAATATACAAGGGATGTCTTCTTGTTTGAATGGGGAAAATGATTGTTTTCTGGCTTATGATGTGCAGGCAATATAGATCCCTATCTTCTTAGTTCCAGGATGGTGAAACCACACAAACAAAAGAGGCTTCTGAAACAGATAAGACCCAGATCCAAGGAAGACAAAGGGCAGTGCTGGAAGCCATCAATATAAAAGTGCTGAGTTCTGAGGATGTTTCTGCAGAAACCATGGGAAATATTATAGAACAGAATGACAGGAGGTCAAACAATTATATGTTCCAGATACAAGACCTCAGGATGTTTCTCATGGACAAACTTCCCTAACCTAACCTCATGAGCTTTTCCTTCCTCAAGATCTTTCCCTTCCCCTGACACTACAGCTGTTTCTGCTCTGATTGTCTTATTGGAATTTCTCAGAGTAACCTAGAAAAGAGGCAGAAAATAGGCAGCAAGGGGTTGGAATGAAATAGCATCCGGGAGGGGAAAGAGAGGGAGGTCTGGAGGCTTGCTTCTCAAAGTCTGCCAGGGGTCAAGCAGGACTGGCGTCACTGGTGACATGTTAGAACTAAAGACTCTCAGGACTACCCACCCCCACTCCGGCCACACACACCCCTCCTGGATTAGAATCTGAGTTTCAGCAGAACTTGTTTCAAACAGGTACATTACAGTTTGAGAAACACTCGTCTATAAGGTATGGTTGAATGCATAGGGTTAGCCTCAGAGGTAAGATATTGAGGGTAAAGGGGTATCAAAGAGGTGGATTGTTCCATGTGTGGCCATGGAATTAGATGATGTGGAGACTGTCATGTGGGCAATAAAAATACCACTAGTAAGTGGAATAACACTCTGTGCTTAAATAAAGAAATATTTATTAAATTTTTAAAATTTATGTTGTATAAAAGTTTTCAATATAATACAAGTTTAGCATCTAAATATAAACAAAAAGAGCAGTGAAAGTTAACCATAATTGCAACTATCAGCTACAATCATAGTTAACATATTACCCTGTCTGCCACTTTCTTTGTATATGGGCTCAAAAAAGGACAGAAATGGTAGGGACCTAACAGAAGCAGAAGATATTAAGAAGAGATGGCAAGAATACACAGAAGAACTGTACAAAAAAGATCTTCACGACCCAGATAATCACGATGGTGTGATCACTGACCTAGAGCCAGACATCCTGGAATGTGAAGTCAAGTGGGCCTTAGAAAGCATCACTACGAACAAAGCTAGTGGAGGTGATGGAATTCCAGTTGAGCTAGTCCAAATCCTGAAAGATGATGCCGTGAAAGTGCTGCACTCAATATGCCAGCAAATTTGGAAAACTCAGCAGTGGCCACAGGACTGGAAAAGGTCAGTTTTCATTCCAATCCCAAAGAAAGGCAATGCCAAAGAATGCTCAAACTACCGCACAATTGCACTCATCTCGCACGCTAGTAAAGTAATGCTCAAAATTCTCCAAGCCAGGCTTCAGCAATATGTGAACCATGAACTTCCTGATGTTCAAGCTGGTTTTAGAAAAGGCAGAGGAACCAGAGATCAAATTGCCAACATCTGCTGGATCATGGAAAAAGCAAGAGAATTCCAGAAAAATATCTACTTTGGCCTTAAAATGACTATGCCAAAGCCTTTGACTGTGTGGATCACAATAAAATGTGGAAAATTCTGAAAGAGATGGGAATACCAGACCACCTGATCTGCCTCTTGAGAAATTTATATGCAGGTCAGGAAACAACAGTTAGAACTGGACATGGAACAACAGACTGGTTCCAAATAGGGAAAGGTGTTCATCAAGGCTGTATATTGTCACCCTGTTTATTTAACTTCTATGCAGAGTACATTATGAGAAACGCTGGACTGGAAGAAACACAAGCTGGAATCAAGATTGCCAGGAGAAATATCAATAACCTCAGATATGCAGATGACACCACCCTTATGGCAGAAAGTGAAGAGGAACTAAAAAGCCTCTTGATGAAAGTGAAAGTGGAGAGTGAAAAAGTTGGCTTAAAGCTCAACATTCAGAAAACAAAGATTATGGCATCCGGTCCCATCACTTCATGGGAAATAGATGGGGAAATAGTGTCAGATTTTATTTTTCAGGGCTCCAAAATCACTGCAGATGGTGACTGCAGCCATGAAATTAAAAGACGCTTACTCCTTGGAAGGAAAGTTATGACCAACCTAGATAGCATATTCAAAAGCAAAGACATTACTTTGTCAACAAAGGTTCGTTTAGTCAAGGCTATGGTTTTTCCTGTGGTCACGTATGGATGTGAGAGTTGTACTGTGAAGAAGGCTGAGCGCTGAAGAATTGATGCTTTTGAACTGTGGTGTTGGAGAAGACTCTTGAGAGTCCCTTGGACTGCAAGGAGATCCAACCAGTCCATTCTGAAGGAAATCAGCCCTGGGATTTCTTTGGAAGGAATGATGCTAAAGCTGAAACTCCAGTACTTTGGCCACCTCATGCGAAGAGTTGACTCATTGGAAAAGACTCTGATGCTGGGAGGGATTGGGGGCAAGAGGAGAAGGGGACGACAGAGGATGAGATGGCTGGATGGCATCACTGAGTCGATGGACTTGAGTCTGAGTGAACTCTGGGAGTTGGTGATGGACAGGGAGGCCTGGCGTGCTGCGATTCATGGGGTCGCAGAGAGTCGGACACGACTGAGCGACTGATCTGATCTGATCTGATCTGATTTACCATATGTATATGTATATATACATAATATATATAGTTATATTGTTGTTCCCATTGCTCAGTCATACAGTCATGTCCAAGTCTTTGTGACCCCATGGAACTCAGCATGCCAGGCCTCACTGTCCCTCATCATCTCCCTAAGTTTGCCCAACTTCATATCTATTGCCTCAGTGATGCCATGCAGCCATTTCATCCTCTGAAGCCCTCTTCTCCTTCTGCCCTCAATCTTTCCCAGTATCAGAGACTTTTCCAATGAGTCAGCTGTTCACATCAGATGACCAAAATACTGGCGCTTCAGCATCAGTCCTTCCAGTGAGTATTCAGGACTGATTTCCCTTGAGATCGACTGGTTTGATCTTTCTGTCCAAGGGACTTTCAGGAGTCTTCTCTAGCAACCCAGTTCAAAGACATCAATTCTTGGCTCTCTGCCTTCTTTGCAGTACATCTCTCAAAACCATACATGACCACTGGGAAGAAAATAGCCTTGACTATACAGATCTTTGTCAGCAGAGTGTCTCTGCTTTTCAACGCACTGTCTAGGTTTGTCATAGCTTTCCTGCCAAGAAGCAATCATCTTCTGATTTCATGGCTGCAGTCACCATGCACAGTGATTTTAGAGCCCAAGAAGAGGAAATCTGTCACTATTTCCACTTTCCCTTCTATTTGCCATGAAGTAATAGGGCTGGATGCCATGATCTTAGTTTTTTTTTTTTTTTCTTTTTTTAATATTTAGTTTTAAGCCGGCTCTTTCACTCTCCCCCTTTACCCTCATCAAGAAGCTCTTTAGTTCCTCTTGACATTAGAGTGGTGTCATCAGCATATCTGAGGTTGTTGATGTTTCTCCAGCCTATCTTGATTCCAGCTTGTAAATCACCCAGCCTGGCATTTCTCATGATGTGCTCAGCATTTAGGTTAAACAAACAGGGTGACAGCAGACAACCCTGCCATACTCCTTTCTCAATCTTGAACTAATCAGTTGCTTCATACAGGGTTCTAACTGTTGCTTCTTGACCCACATACAGTTTTCTCAGCAAACAGGTAAAATGGCCTGGTATTCCCATGTCTTTAAGAGCTTTCCACAGTTTCTTATGATCCACACAGTCAAAGGCTTTAGTGTGGTCAAAGAAACAAGAGTAGATGTTTTTCCGGAATTCCCTTGCTTTCTCTATGATCCAGCGAATGTTGGCAATTTGAACCAGAGGAACTCTAGTTTCTCTTTCTTTTCTAAACCCAGCTTGGACATCTGGAAGTTCTTGGTTCACATAATGCTCAAGCCTAGCATGCAAGATTTTAGGCATGACCTTACTAGCACGGGAGATGAGTGCTATTGTCCGATGGTTGGCACATTCTTTAGTACTACCCTTCTTGGAATTGGGATGAGGATTGACCACTGCTGGGTCTTCCAGATTTACTGACATATTAAGTGCAACACCTTGGTGGCATCATCTTTTAGGGTTTTGAATAGTTCTACTGGAATTCCATCACATCCACTAGCTTTATTAACAGCAGTGCTTCCTAAGGCCCACTTGACTTCACTGTTCAGAATGTCTGGTTCTGGGTGATGGACCACACCATCATAGTAATCTGGTTCACTAATGTCTTTTTTGTACAGTTCTTCAGTGTATTCTTTCCATCTCTTCAGCATCTATTAGGTCTCTAACATTTCTTTCCTTTATTGTGCCCATCTTTGGGTGAAATATTCCCTTGAAATTTCCAATTTTCCTGAGGAGATCACTAGTCTTTCCCTTTTTGTTGTTTTCTTCTAGATTTATGCACTATTTGTTGAAGAAGGCCTTCTTGCCTCTCCTTGCTATTCTTTAGAACTCTGCATTTAGTTGGATGTACCTTTTCCTTTCTCCCTTGCTTTCCCCTTCTCTTCTTTCTTCAGCTATTTGTAAAGCCTCCTCAGATAACCACTTTGCCTTCTTGCTTTTCTTTGGGATGGTTTTGTTCACTGCCTCCTGTATGACATTATGGACCTCCATCTGCAGTTCTTTTTTTTTTTCTTTTCTGTCATTACATTTTTTAATTGTTATGAAAATTATATTGTCAAAGGATTAAAATATATACCATGGACTGGAAGAAAATATTTGCAAAAGACATATTTGATAAAAGAGCTGTTACCTAGAATATACACATAACTCTCAAAACTTAATCATAAGAAAATAATTGTTTTTAAATGAGCAAAATATCTGAATCTCACCATAAAAGATATACACATGACAAATAGACATATGAAAAGATGCTCAACATTTTTTGTAATTAGAGAATTTCAAAGTAAAAGACAAACTAAATACTACTACACACATACTATGTTGCTAAAATTAAAAACATTGACAGGACTAAATGCTGACAAGGATATGGAACAACATGACTTCTCATTCATTGCTGGTAGTAATACAAAATGGCACAGCTACTTGGGAAGAAAGTTGGTAGTTCTTGGAGAACTAAATATCTTACCATAGTATTCAGCAGTCACATCCCTCAAACTTTGACAAATGAATTGAAAACTATATCCACACAAAATATGTACATAGATTTTTTTTATTGTAAGTAGGAATGTGTTAGTTATGTTTGCATCTTATAAAATTTTATTTTTTCTTTTTATTTTAATTGGAGACTAATTACTTAACAATCCATGGATGTACATGTGTTCCCCATCCTGACACTCCCTCCCACCTCCCTCCCCATCCCATCTCTCCAGGGTCATCCCAGTGCACCAGCCCTGAACACCCTGCCTCATGCATCGAACCTGGACTGGTGATCTATTTCACATATGTTAATACACATGTTTCAATGCTATTCTCTCAAATCATCCCACCCTCGCCTTCTCCCACAGAGTCCAACAGTGTTCTTTACATCTGTGTTTCTTTTGCTGTCTCACATATAGGGTCATCGTTACCATCTTTCTAAATTCCATATATATGCGTTAATATACTGTGTGTTTTTCTTTCTGACTTACTTTGCTTTGTATAATAGGCTCCAGTTTCATCCACCTTGTTAGAACTGATTCAAATGTATTCTTTTCAATAGCTGAGTAATATTCCATTGTGCATATGTACCACAGCTTTCTTATCCTTTCATCTGCCAATGGACATCTAGGTTGCTTCCGTGTCCTGGCTATTATAAAGAGTGCTGCGATGAACATTGGGGTACATGTGTCTCTTTCACTTCTGGTTTCATTGGTGTGTATGCCCAGCAGTGGGATTTCTGGGTCATATGGCAGTTCTATTTCCAGCTTTTGAAGGAATTTCCACACTGTTCTCCATAGTGGCTGTACTAGTTTGCATTCCCACCAACAGTGTAAGAGGGTTCCTTTTTCTCTACAACCTCTCTAGCATTTATTGTTTGTAGATTTTTGATAGCACCCATTCTGACTGGCGTGAAATGGTACCTCATTGTGGTTTTGATTTGCATTTCTCTGATAATGAGTGATGTTGAGCATCTTTTCATGTGTTAGTTAGCCATCTGTATGTCTTCTTTGGAGAAATGTCTGTTTAGTTCTTTGGCCCATTTTTTGATTGGGTCACTTATTTTTCTGGAATTGAGCTGCAGGAGTTGCTTGTATATTTTTGAGATTAATTCTTTGTCAGTTGCTTCATTTGTTATTATTTTCTCCCAATCTGAAGGCTGTCTTTTCACCTTGCTTATAGCTGTCCACAGTTATTCATGCATACTATTTACTAGGTCTAATCCCTTGAATCTATTATACAGGTAAATAGAAATATAATTATATACATATATAATTCCTATAGATAAAGTATTCATTATATATAATTCATATAGGTAAATATTATTAAGAATATAAATTAGGTATAAGCATGTGACTAGATGCAAAACTATATGATAACATTATTTTATTGATACAATTATTTAGGTGTAGTATTTTAATAACCTAATTAACCTTAGGTTGTTATTATTGTTCAGTTGCTCAGTCTTGTCCGACTCTTTGCAACCACATGAACTGCAGCACGCCAGGCTTCCCTGTCCTTCACCATCTCCCAGAGCTTGCTGAAACTCATGTCTATCGAGTTGGTAATGCTATCCAACCATCTCATCCTCTGTCATCTCCTTCTTCTCCTGCATTCACTCTTTCCAAGCATCTGGGCCTTTTCCTGTGAGTCAGCTCTTCCCATCAGGTGGCCAAAGTATTGGAGCTTCAGCTTCAGAATCAGTCTTCCAATGAATATTTGGGATTGATTTCCTTTCAGATTGACTGGTTGATATCCTTGCAGTCCAAGGGACTCTCAAGAGTCTTCTCCAATACCACAGCTCAAAAGCATCAGTTCTTTAACATTCAGCCTTCTTTATGGTCAAACTCTCACATCCATACAAGACTACTGGAAAAATCATTAACTTTGACTCTATGGACCTTTGTCAACAAAATCATGTCTCTGCTTTTTAATATGCTGTCTAGCTTTGTCAGAACTTTTCTTTCAAGGAACAAGTGTCTTTTAATTTCATGACTGCAGTCACCATCTGCAGTGATTTTGGAGCCCAAGAAAATAAAGGCTGTCACAGTTTCCATTGTTTCCCCTTCTATTTGCCATGAACTGATGCCATGATCTTCACTTTTTGAATGTTGAGTTTTAAGCCAGCTTTTTCACTCTTCTATTTCATTTAAATCAAGAGGCTCTTTAATTCCTCTTCCCTTCCTGCCATAAGCGTGGTGTCATCTGCATATCTGAGGTTATTAGTATTTCTCCCAGCAATCCTGATTCCAGCTTGTGCTTCATCCAGCCCAGCATTTCTCAGGATATATTCTGCATATAAGTTAAGAAAGCAGGGTGACAATATACAGCCTTGATGTACTCCTTTCCCAATTTTGAACTTGTCCATTTTTTCATGTCTGGTTCTAACTGTTGCTTCTTGACATGCATACAGGTTTCTCAGGAGGCATGTTTAATTAGGATTTACCTAATTAATCTTGGGTTACTCTGAGAAATTCAATAAGATATCAAAAATTCCAATTAGATAACTAGAGTAGAAACAGCAGTAGTGTCAGGGGGAGGGAGAGAGCTTAAGGATAGGGATAGGTGTATATGTGTCCATTGTAACTTTTTATTTCTGGCTTATAACCTATTCTGGAATTTTATGCAAGTGAATTTTAGGAAAGATTGTTTCTCATTAATGATGTTAGTTTTTTTTTTTAATATTAATACCGAGAAGACTGACTATAATAAATGTTGCAAGAATACAGAGCAGTGTAACTCTCATACTTCACTGGTCAAAGAATAGGCAGTATAGCTACTTTGGGAATCTTTTCAGCATTGTTTCCAAGCAAGGGTTTGCTGCTCTACACACCTAGACTTCAGTACCCTGGATTTTGAGAAAAGAGAGAGCTTTATTGTGAGTTTAACCAGCAGGGAGATAGAAGGCACAACTCAAATCTGTGTCTTAGTCCAGGGCTGTGGTAAAATTTAAGAAGTTAGAAAAATTTCAAACTTGGAAGCTGATTGGCTAGTCTCAAATCAGTCCCTAATAACCTACAGGTGCTACTGGAAGCCAGCTTTTCCTTGAAGGCCTTCTTGCTTCATTTGTAATGCTCTCCAGGGGCAACACTTTTATGGTCTAAGTTCTACAGGCTGAAGATTGCTTGTTCCAGCATCATCTGTGGACCGGGGCTATGATCCTACACAGGAGCGGTGGCAGCGTGAGCTCCATCAAAGGATTCCAGGTTTGATTAATCAACAACCTATCTAAGGAGGCTAACCCAGTTTAAGCGGGTCAATGTGCTATGTGCTGTTTCAGCATTATCGATTAAACATCAGTAGAATTCCACACTGGAAACAGCATAAATGCCCTTCCGTAACAGATTGGCTACAAACAAGACCATGCACTGGATAAGTTCATTTAGCAAGATTCCAAACAAAACTATGCTCTGCTGTTAGAAATCGCAGTAGTAGTCCCCATTCAGGAGGAGAAAGTGGATAGTGACTAGCAATGGAGGATGAGGGCTTCTGGGACACCTCATTATTGTTCTATTTCTTGACCTGAATAAATAAGAACTATTCTTCAATAAAGCAGTTTAATAAACATTATAAAGTAGTGGCATATATTTTATAACATTTGGAAAATAGATAAAGTGTCAGTTGCTATTATCATTTTGATATACAGTCCCCTGATATGTTTGCTTGTTTTAAAATGTCTCTTTTCCCTCCTAAAACCCTATAATGCACACTTATTAAAATTAACTGCCCCCCCCCCCCAGAAGATCAAAATTGTATAAACTAAAAAGAGAAAGCCCACCACAATTCCATTCCATACAGGTAAGTTCTGTTAAAATGTAGCGCTTATTTGGGAGGGGTTTGTTTTTAAAGTGGATCTCATATTTTAGTTAAATAAATGGGCTTTTGCTAACTTCAGATTTCTCTGGGGGCCGAGGTTGGTGTGTGTCATAATTTTCCCTTCCAGCCTTCCCATATACTAAACTCTACTCAGCAAATGAAAGGGAGTCACTTTCATTTAAGCTCACAGTCCTCACCAGCTCTCTTCCTTTGTTACATGTTTGAGAAAAGGGATAAATGAATAGGGAGCTAAGCTAAGCTTAGACTGGGACCCACAGGTCATCCTATAAGGACCCCCGGCCCCCCATGACTTGTTAATCTCCTACAAAAGCCAAGAGTCATCTATTCAACACTCAGAGCCATCCCACGTCTCAGGCCAGCCCGCTGCAGAAATTTGGAAAAGAGAAAATGATTGGTGACACTGCCTTATCTGTCTTCTGTTCTATGTACCCCTCTGGTCTGGGTGATAATGGGGAGATGGACTTGGAGAAAAAGTGGTGCTCAGAAGGCACTTAAAACTGTATGAGCCGGCAGTTCTCACTTGAGGCCAATTTTTGTGCCCTCCCCCGCCACCCCCCCACACTGCCCTGCACATACCCCAGGGGAATTTGCAATGTCTAGAGACAATTGTGGTTGTTGGTGGGGGAGGAGTTGCCACAGGCATCTAATGCATAGAGACAGAGGAAACTGCTTAACTCCTACAATGCATGAGACAGCCCACGTGGGAAAGAATTAACCAGTCTGAAATGTCAGTAGCGCTGAGGTTGAGATACTGATATGAGTGGATAGGGGGGGGTGTGTGTGTGTGTGTGTGTGTGTTCAGCTCAGGCCTCCCACCAGGTATGTAGATAAATAGTCCTTGACAAATTTTCTTCATCTCTAGGGAAGTTTTCTTGATGGAGGTCAGATAATGGTTTAGTTCATTCCATAATGATTCGAGGCACAAAACTCACATTATTCAGATGGACAGGTTCTATGTTGTGGAGTAAGAATGCACACATACAGTTAATGTACACCAAAATTAGTGGAATAAATATCAACCAAGACTGTCTTGTGGGAAATCAGTAAGTTGATTATTCTAAAGGATAATCAACTTAGTGGATGATAGTTAACACCCAAACTCCTTGTGAAACCAGATAGAAAAATCTAGAGAAAGAGTCTTAGGTGAAACCATGCTCAACAGGAACAGACAGTGAGAAGCCTCACAAAGGGAACAGTGTTAATGCTCAGGGAACCTAAATTCTTTTTGAGACACAAAGGACTTTCTGGGGGTCCTTGGGCAAATTATTTAATAGCCTTAGAACTCTTTCTCCCTTATTTGTAAAACAAAAGAAAGGGAAGGAAAATCAACATTTATTGTGAATCTGTTATTTATTTTTAACTTTCTTTCATTTATTCCTCATCATAGCTCAATGAAGTAAACATTGGTGTTTCCATATTCCTTAAGAGACTCAGAAGTTAAGTTACCTGTCCAGTGCTACACAGCAGAAAGTAGCAGGGCCAGGACTTCAACTTAAGTGTCCTAATCACTTTCATTTTTTACCTTTCATAGATCCTGTTTCCTCAACCTATGAAACAGAGATGATGCACGGGTTTTTTTGTGTGATCATTTATTGATTCAAGGCACACCACTCCAGAAGAGCAGTAGACATTTATTAAATGCTGTCTTATTTTTAATCATTATTATTTTGATATGCCCATGTTCAAAAACTGCCCCTTTATTTGTAAGAAGCAGCTGCTTAGAAATGAAATTCACTCATCATTATTAGATATCAATTATGAGGCAAATGTACAGAGTTCCTTTGGAATAAAAACTTCCCTGATTTTTTTTTTTTTTTCTGGCTGAATCAAGTGAGGCTCAAGGCCTTAAATTTTGACCTGGAGACAGAAATCAGGCTTACCCTGGCTTGAGTGCTCCATTTACCAAGGAGGGGGCTCTCCTTGTCCTCAGGCAGGCAAGGGGGAAGTAAATGGTGCCACTAATAACACCACTGAGCTAAATGCCTCCCGCAAGAGTTCCAGAGTCGCCTTTCTCCTTGGTTATCAGTCTCTCAAATACTCTCCAGGGATTCTCAACTTTTAGAGTAAATGATCCCAGTCTGGGAGGATGAATAATTCAGTGTTAGCAGTAAATTTTGAAGAAACACTAGTGTGGGAGACACTTTGGGACTTGGGGATGTTAGTTGTGGTTAGAGGCAGCCCCTTGCAACAAAGGGTTTTAGACCTTGTAACCCACTAGCACTCCATCCTGCCATCATTCCCCCCTTCCACTAACACCTGTCAGGACTGAATCACACCTCCTGTGAAGGCATTTGTTAAAACTCAAGTATTACTTGGGAGCAATAAATGCATGAATATATTAGCACATATTAACCCTGTGTTTGTTGATCAGATTAGCTGTCCCTCAGAAAGCAGATCCCTGGAGGGAATGTGTGCTAATTTGCATTTGTATCAGTGTAGTAAAAGACCTCTCAGGGAGGTTTGGTCTGGATTTATATAGAATTTAAGAGGGATGTATGATCACATCCTTTGATTTTGAAAAACTTGTTCCAGGCTTGATCAGAAACCTGGCCCCTAGAGCTTAGGAAGTGGTCCCAGGAAGGAGCAGGACTTCCACTGAAAGCTTTAAGTTCTTAATCTAAACCTGGTTAGCAACTCACAGGTTGTTACTAGAAAAACAGGAGGTCCAGCAACAACAGCGAAGAAAAGAGTGGACTTGAGTTTGAAGATTTGGGTTTGGCAAGGTTTGAATTTCAGAGAAAAAGTGATACTTGTTAAATTTTTATAATTTTTATTTACTAAAAAAATATAATTGGCTGCTTTGCATGGCATGTGGGATCTTAGTTCCCCAACCAGAGATTAAACCTGTGCCCCTGCATTGGAAGTGCAGAGTCTTAACCACTGGACTTCTAGGGAAGTCCTGACATTACTTTGTTTCAAAGGAAGACAGAGTATAGGATAGAAACAGATAATTTAGAGGGCAAGCTGCGTGTATGAGAGTATGTGTGTGTGTGTGTGTAGTTGGGGCATGGGGTGGTCCTTTTGCCAGAATCTTCAGTGCCTTTAGTTATTGCCCACGAACTAAGCAACATGCCCTGGGTCTGGGCTCTTGGTCCTTTACTAAAGGGGAGCCCCTTGCCATTGCTCCTGCAGGGAGGGGGATGGGGAGACTGGCCTTAGGAGAAATCTGTCACTCCCTGAATTCTTGCCTAGACTCTAAAATGGTTGTAACTTTTTTATGGGCAGTAATGTAAAAAGCCCCTAGCATAAGAGGACTTAGCACTCTGTAGATACATACATACCCCACTCCAGTACTCTTGCCTGGAAAATCCCAAGGATGGAGGAGCCTGGTAGCCTGCAGTCCATGGGGTCGCTAAGAGTCAGACATGACTGAGCGACTTCACTTTCACTTTTCACTTTCATGCATTGGAGAAGGAAATGGCAACCCACTCCAGTGTTCTTGCCTGGAGAATCCCAGGGACAGGGGAGCCTGGTGGGCTGCCGTCTATGGGGTTGCACAGAGTCGGACATGACTGAAGCGACTTAGCAGCAGCAGCAGCTAGAAATGTGTGCTGACTTGATATGAGGGGCTTGAGCCCTCATTCAGGTAGTTAGTAACTGTGCTCTCAGGACCTAGGGCAAGAGTACACTTGGACAGTACCACACCATACGTCTAAATTTCAAAGACAATAAACCAAGCTTAAAAGCTGTTCAGATACTGCCTTAACATGTCTTAAGATGATGTTTGATGCTGTCTCCCAGGCTTGGAATCCTAAAAATTCCCACCAAATAAAACATAACTCTCAACTTTTAGGTTATGAATATTTTTAAAGTACACTCTAGTAAATTATTAATACTCATTTTCTCAAATTTTTTTCTTGATTTATTACAGCTAAAGCACTAAAAAGTCTGGTAAAACAAAAATCTTTTCAGATAGTTTGTAATAGTATTTGTATTTTTAATACAAATAGTAACTATTTAAAGGTTTATAATAGTAATATTAAAATAGTATTTGTAATCGTAACTATTTAAAGGTTAAAAATATAATTGTATTTAAAATGTTCAAAATTTGACTATATTTTACTCAAAAAAGGAAACCACAGTAAATGTAATGTCACAAAATATGAGAAATATTTTCCATGTGTTTTTGAAATTCTGTAAATTTGTGAGAAGTAAAAGAGAAAACTGAAATTACTAATAATGATCAACACTTTAAAATATAGTTCTTTTTAATTTAAAAACTTGTAATTTAGTTTTAATTGCATTTCAAAAACATAGTTACCTCATTAAAGTTTTATGTTAATTAGACTATAATTCTAACATTTGGAAAAATTTCCACTCTCCTCCTTTTCTTGTTCTTTTGGCTGGTCAAATAGCTAAAATGACATATAATAGATTTATAGGAGAAAATAAAACTTAATTGCATACATACTGGAAATCCACATTAATATGAGAAATTGCAAAGACAGGTAAAAGGAGGTATATATATGTCATTCTGCACTCAGAAGAAAGTATTAGAGGCCTGTACTTCAAAGGAAAGGAAGGCAGTTCAGAAAAAGAACGAGAGTGAATACTTGATAAACAAATGTTTTTCTGCACCACCCCTAAACAGCACAGAGAGGACTTTGATCAAACAGGCCCTGCTAGTTCTTCCCTGTCTACCACACCTAGTTTGTGTTATACTCTAGCTTTCTGTGGTGAGAGTCCCCTTCCTGGACTGGGTCCTCCATTTAGATTCTTCTAGGCATTTAAGGGAAAGGTCAAAGGTTCTACCTGCATGGCACATCACGTGGCGATGCCTTAACCCTTATACATTCAATCACCTAATTACATGGGAGGAATTGATAGCCTGCTACGGGAATTTCCCTTGTGGCTCCATTGGTAAAGAATTGGCCTGCTATGCGGGAGACCTTGGTTCTATCCCTGGGTTGGGAAGATTCCCTGGGGAAGGGAAAGGCTACCCACTCCAGTATTCTTGTCTGGAGAATTCCATGGACTTTATAGTATATAGTGTTGTTCAGTTCAGTTCAGTTCATTCCCTCAGTCATGTCTGACTCTTTGTGACCCCATGGACTGTAGCACTCCAGGCCTCCCTGTCCATCACCAACTCCCAGAGTTTACTCAAACTCATGTCCATTGCATCAGTGATACTGCCAACCATCTCATCCTCTGTCATCCCCTTCTCCTCCTGCCTTCAATCTTTCCCAGCATCAGGGTCTTTTCAAATGAGTCAGCTCTTTGCATCAGGTGGCAAAGTATTGGAGTTTCAGCTTCAGCATCAGTCCTTCCAATGAATATTCAAGACTGATTTCCTTTAGGATGGACTGGTTGGTTCTCCTTGCAGTCCAAGGGACTCTCAAGTGTCTTCTCCAACACCACAGTTCAAAAGCATCAATTCTTCAATGCTAAGCTTTGTTTATAGTCCAACTCTCACATCCACACATGACTACTGGAAAAACCATAGCTTTGACTAGATGGACCTTTGTTGGCAAAGTAATGTCTCTGCTTTTTAATATGCTGTCTAGGTTGGTCATAACTTTTCTTCCAAGGAGCAAGCATCTTTTAATTTCATGTCTGCAGTCACTATCTGCAGTGATTTTGGAGCCCAAGAAAATAAAGTCTGTCACTCTTTCCACTGTTTCCCCATCTATTTGCCATGATGTGATGGGACCAGATGCCATGATCTTAGTTTTATTGTTCATGGGGTTGCAAAGAGTCAAACATGACTGAGCAACTTTCACTTTCACTTCCACACATGGGAATTTCAGAGTAATATGTATTGTTTAGGAAAAGGACTGATGCTGAAGATGAAGCGCCAATACTTTGGCCACCTGATACGAAGAACTGACTCACTGGAAAAGACCCTGATACTGGGAAAGATGGAAAGCAGGAGGAGAAGGGGATGACAGAGAATGAGATGGCTGGATGGCATCACCGACTGGATGGACATGAGTTTGAGTAAACTCCAGGAGTTGGTGATGGACAGGGAAGCCTGGCTGCAGTCCATGGGGTCACAAAGAGTTGGACACAACTGAGCGACTGAACTGATGTTTTGTTTAATATTGCAAATACTCCCAGCCACCATGATGAGCCTGCTGCATGCCTATGTGCTTAGTCACTCAGTCGTGTTCGACTCTTTGCGAACCCATGGACTGTAGCCTGTCAGGCTCCTCTTGTCCATGGGATTCTCCAGGCAAGAATACTGGAGTGAGTTGCCACTTCCTTCTCTGGGGATCTTATCTATGCAAGGATCAGATCCACTTATCTTGCATTGGCAGGCAGGTTCCCTCAAGTTCCACCTGGGAAGCCTATTGCACTAATTCCTAAATGCTTCTGGACCTCTAATTGTGAAACAATTAGAGGTGTGAAAACAGAGGCACTCTGGGGGAGAGGCTACTTTGTTGTGCAGGAATCTATTGCTTTCATATTGTCTGAGAGAAAGGATTTGACAAATTAATTAATTTGCCTTTCTTTTTACCTGAGCACTTTTGCAGCTCATACCCTCCACCATTCTCCCTGGAGTTAAAGCCATGTCTGTCTCCAACACCAGCAGCAGACAACCACAGCCATTCACTGCTTCTCAGCATCATTGCCTTTCTTAGAGGGGATTGGGCAAGAGAGGTGGAGAAATGTTTCTTTGGCCTGAACAATATTAATCAGGAAAGTGGATATTTAGGAATTAGGGTGCTGGTCTGTGTGTTGGACTCAGACCAGGTATCTGTGCTTCCTTACATTTATCTTGTGTGTGTTGTTTTTGTTACGTAGGTCCCTCCAAGGCTTGGAACTTGGAACAGTGTCTGCTCTTTCTTGGGTGTTAGGACCGTATTATGCACATGATTTTGCCCAAGTTGCTTTTTTAAGAACTGCTACTCTTGCCTGAGAAATGGAAACATTACCCCCTGATCTACTTACCTCATAGTGTTCTTGAAAAATGTAAAACTGCATTTGCATGCCTTTTAACTTTTTTCTATTTTCTATATTTTCTTCCTGTCAGTATAGACTGCTGCTTTTTATAATTTTTAATTGGAGGATAATTGCTTTATAATATTGTGTTGGTTTCTGCCATATAGCAATATGAATCAGCTACAGGTACATATGTGGTATACATACATAACTTTCCTCCCACCTCCCACCCCATCACACCTCTCTAGGTTTTCATAGAGCACCGGGCTCGTGAGCCCTGTGTTGTACAGGAAATTCCCACTGGCTGTCTATTTTACATAATGTAATGTATATGTTTCTTTCAACTTGTCCCTCTCTCTCCTGGAGAGGTGAATGGCAACCCACTCCAGAATTCTTGCCTGAAGAATTCCTTGGACAGAGGAGTCGGGCAGACTATAGTTCATGGGGTCACAAAGAGTCGGACATGACTAAACAGCTCCAGCAGCAGCAGCTCCTTCCCCCACTGTGTCCATAAGCCTACTTTCTATGTCTGTGTCTCCACTGCTGCTCTGCAAATAGGGTTCATAGTGCATGCCTTTTTAGAAAGCATTTATTGACTTCACTTTCACTTTTCACTTTCATGCATTGGAGAAGGAAATGGCAACCCACTCCAGTGTTCTTGCCTGGAGAATCCCAGGGACGGGGGAGCCTGGTGGGCTGCCGTCTATGGGGTCGCACAGAGTTTGACACGACTGAAGCGACTTAGCAGCAGCAGCAGCAGCAGCAACATAGTCATGGTAAAAGTGTAGGATTGAAGAAACATAAACCTTTGTGAGAAATAGTTTATTGTTTGGTTGTATTTCTTGTATGTGTATGTGTGTTAACAAAAAAATCAGAGTGAAATAAGAAGACATTATTATCACCTTGTATCAAAAGTCCCTCAGCTAGGAATTTCTACTAAGACAAGCTTTCACATATAGGACTCTAGAAGGGTTTTATTCTTTGTCTTACCCTAAAGCTCATTAAAAATTCTAACATCTGAATAAAGTAAAATGGGAGTGACATTCATATAAATGTTGGCTGTTCATTTATCGTCAGTTTAATCTTGCAATTAGACCATTCATTAAAATGTTGCCCTCTTGCTTCTTTATCTTGCTCATTTTTATAACAATAAGTTTCAGGCTTTGAGAATATATTTAGTTCTAGGCCTTAGGCTAAGTTGTACATGTAGTATCTCATTAAGCTCTCTTAATAATCAAGTTATATTGTTACGATTCCCACTCTAAACTAAGGAAGAAAAGAAAGAAAGAAAGCTTAGTCACTCAGTCTTGTCCGACTCTTTGCGACCCCATGGACTGTAGCCCACCAGGCTCCTCTGTCCATGGGATTTTCCAGGCAAGAGTACTGGAGTGGGTTGTTATTTCCTTCTCCAGAGGATCTTGCTGACTCAGGGATCGAACCCAGGTCTTCCACATTGTAGGCAGATGCTTTACCATTTGAGCCACCTGGGAAGTTATATCCTAAGGAAACTGAAGTCAAACTAAGGAAACAGAGTCTAGATGATTTTCTCAAAGCCATAAATAGAAAATGAAAGGACCAGAAACAAGGTTAGTCTAATGGCAAAGTTTAATGCTCTCCAATATAGAAATTGGTGAAGACATCAATCCAGGTTCCAGGATGGACTTACCTGCTGCTGACAGCCCTGTTTGGACTACTGATGCTGTTCTCATAGCTCTGGGATCAGGAATCCTTTAGAGAAAATCTGTTTGACCCAGAAGTCCAAGCTGGGAGCAGCCTGGCCTGATTCACAGCTTAACCAGTGTCGGGGTATATACAGACTGCTGGTTCAGAGGGCTGTGGTTCAGGACACTGCATGACTTTGCTGTGAACAAAAACATCAGTGTGTTGTTTTGGGCACAGCTGTGTAATCAAAGCCATGGAACGTAAATGGATTTCTGCTAATTGGCTCAATGGAAACTTACAGCTGGAATGGGATGGACTGGAGCTGTCTGCTGCTGTGCATAACATCGGCCCGTGTCATATTCCCTGGCCGTCACTGAAACAAATGCCCTACTTTGTAAAGAGGCACTGAGCGTGGCACACAAATAGCTAAGCTGTTTCACATTTGCAGACATTCAGGGTAATGTATCTGCTGTCAATACACGGCACTCACATTAGGGGGGACTGTGACAGCATCGCTGGCAGCTATTGATTCATGGCAGCAGCTGTTTATCTGTGACAAGAAAACATCAGTTGATATTGATAAATCATCTGAAAATACTCACCTACTTGCACTCTATCAAGCTGAGTGAAATATACAGTAAACTGGCTGCTGGGAGTCAAAATGAATCCACAGAGAGAAAGTGTCCATGAGACATTAGATATTCTGTATAAATGTGCAGGCCAGGTTTATTGATGATAAAGGAATGGTTTTCTCCCTATAAGGCCAAAGACTGAAAACCAGTTATACTTGTAGTGGGAAAGAACAAGAAGCGAATTTGGAGTGTGGCTTGTTTATATAATTCTGTCCTGCTTATTGACCTTAAAAAATGAATATGAAAAACTGCCTGGTGTGCAGTGTTAGATGGGCAGAAAAATCTAACATACTACAGAGATGAAAGCATGCCCTTACCTTTCAAGAGCCAGGATCAAGGAGGAGGGTTTTTTACTTACACTGGTATTTTACAGGCAGGTTACAGCTTTTCCTCCTTTGCTTTCTTGGTGGTGGAGGAAGTCAACAAAGCTCTTTAAATTAGAGGTGTGCATTCTGTCAAGCTAGAACATTGCATACGTGTTACCTGGAAAAAACATGGCCATTGGTGTATAAATACTGTTTCAAAAATGCGTTCACTCATTCAACTGAGAGTTAGAAAGCACCTATTGTGTGTCATGTGGGCTTCCCAGGTAATGCTAGTGGCAAAGAATCTGCCTACCTACCAATGCAGGAGACGAAAGAGACAGGGTTTGATCCCTGAGTTGGGAAGATTCCTTGGAGAAGGGCATGGCAATCCACTCCAGTATTCTTGCCTGGAGAATCCCATGAACAGAGGACCCTGGTGGGCTACAGTCCATAAGGTCACAAAGAGATGGACATGACTGAAGCAACAGAGCACGCACGTGTCATGTACTGGGCTAGGTGGTGAGCATTCAGATGAGAGCAAGAGACCAGTCTCTGCCCTCATGGAGCTTATATTTTCCTTTGGGAGGAAGATTTTAAAAAAAGTAAATATAAAATAAAATAAGTAAATATAAATTTAACAAAGTTTTAAGAAGTAACATGTTGGAGACATATGTAGTTTGAAATATTTTCTACCACATGCAGCAAGAAAGTCCTAATGGTGGCAGTGAGCTGGCTGGATCCATCTGGGTATTCCCCAAGTCCTCCATGAGCCTGCATAGTGATGGCAACGTGGAGTTAGATAAGAGAGATTGTATTTATTTGGTAACTTCTTAGAGCAAGCTCTATACCTAGGCAGTCTTATGGACCTTAAGGATTGTGAGTAGCAGCTTGATGGAAAGGGTTTTGGGTTTGAAGTCAAATTACCTACCATATCCAAGTACTGTACCCCTGGGAAAATCACTTAGCCTCTTTGACCCTCAGTTTCCTTATTTATAAAGTGAAGATAATACCTTGCTGGATCATAGTAAGAATTAAATTCAATAATACATTTAAAATATGTGGCATATAATAGGTAATCAATAAATTCGTTGAGGAAATTCCCTGGTGCTGCAGTGGTTAAGAATCAGTGCTTTCACTGTTGGGCCCTGGGTTTAGTCCCTGGTCAGGGAAGTAAGATCCCACAAGCCATGTGGTACAGCCAGAAAACTAAAAATAGGTTAATTTTCTAAGAGGAGTATTAAGTAAGGACCACTGTGCTAAGTCTGAGGCTATTGAAGGTTTAGAATGCTTAATGTTTTTTGTTTGTTTGCTTTTTTGGAGGGGATTGGTGTGTTGTTGTTCTCGTTTTTTACCACACCGTAGCAAGGGGGATCTTAGTTCCCCTACCAGAGATAGGACCTGTGCCCCCTTGAGTAGAAGCACAGAGTCTTAACTAAGTCTTGTGACACAAGGAAGTTAGTATTTTTAAAAGTCTTGTGACACAACGCTTAGCGTTTTTAAAAGGCGGAATGAGTGGGGCTTTGGATCCCTACCCAACTGACTAGATGGATGCTTTTTTCATTGCAGTTAATAATACATCATAGTACTTCATAATGTATTCCTATAAACTATTTCCGCCATTATCACCTCCAGTGCTGCCATGACTTCCACCATGGCCACAATTCCCACTACCATCACCAGTACCATCACCACCAGACACAACAACTGCTTCTATAAACATCTCACCTTTGTTGAACACTTACAGTGTACCAGGCACTAAGTCATGGAAAATATCACCTCATCTAATTCTCACAACAGCCCTTGTGATAGTGTTATAACCTCTTATTTTATAGATGAGGAAATGGAGGCATTCTCTAGGTTAAAAAATTAATTCATCTTCAAGCAGCTAGTGAGGAGTAGGATTGGGATCCAAACCCGAGAAACCTAGCTCTAGAAATTCCTCACATGAGCTGTGTACACAATGTATAACCCATATGAACTTTTCTAAGGGACTCTGTAGTTCTGACTGAGTTGTTGAGGCAGCCACAGGAATCCCAGGCAGTCTGGTTACTGTGATCATCAATAGCCTGGAATCAGCTGGACCACCTAGCTGCTTGCTTGGCAGCATCCCAGGCTGTCCTCTTCTCTTTGGGGAGTAGCTTAGGCCCAAGGATAATCTGGCTTAATAAGGGCTAATTGATAGTGTTATGAGAAGGAAAAGACAGAAGGAAAATCTGTCAGTAAGGCAAAGACTTGGAAGTAATATGTAATATGTTCTGTTAGGGGCTTCCCAGGAGGTGCTAGTGGTAAAGAAGCTGCCTGCCAATGCAGGAGATGCAAGAGATGTGGATCAGATCCCTGGGTTGGGAAGATCCCCTGGAGTAGAAAGTGGCAAACCACTCCAGTATTTTTGCCCGGAAAATTCCATGGACTAAGGAGCCTGGTGAGCTACAGTCCAAGTGGCTGCAAAGAGTCAGACTCAACTGAGCAACTGAGCACAGACGTGTTCTATTAAAAAGCCTTTCTGTGAGTTACTAATGAAAGGCGAGAAACTGATATTTCCTTATTTGATTGGGTTCCCTGTTAAGGATTGATGGAACTCACACATTTGCCAATTTACTGAAAATAACTTGAAGCATCATTAAATGAATTTCCATGGAGTCCAATTTCAACCTAACCCATCTCTTTGTTTATAGCCACTATTTTCTGGGATACTGCAGGGAACACTATCTTTCCAATAGATCGAATAGAAGCAAGCAGATATTTTGCTAAATTTATAGAAATCCTTTTCCCTAGATTGTCTAAATGTCCTTAGACTTTTAGCTCAGTTGTCTAGTGTTTCTGGTAATTATTTTGTTTATGATGTTAGTGGTGTGGCTGTACGCCTTGGGAATCAATTCTGTTTTTAGTAATAAGCCTATAATATCTCGAAAATCTTACATTTAATCAGTGATGGTGCTAGTACTTGAATCCAGGTCTTTAAGACTCTGTGTCTGCTGTCTCTGTGATGGGACTGTTTTATAGGTGGGGGGAAAAGTTACTATATAATTAGTTCCTTCTAGAAGTTTCACAATAAAATTATAGTGCTTAAGGTCTAAGACCTAGGTCATGCCAAATTTCAGGTTAAATGGGATCTGCTTTAATGAGACATTGTTGTATTGGAGATGGTTGTGATGAAAAATAAATTGAAATGACCTATAAACTACTACTCAGTGGAACTAGGAAAAGTAAGTTTTTTAAATCATTTATACTTTCAAAGCCAAGTGGCTCTTCCTTGGTATGATAGTCACAGAGTGATATAATATGATTTGCCTATTTCTGGTTTTAAATTTTTTATTTACTTTAAAAAAAATCTTTTTTTGATGTGGACCATTTTAAAGCTTTTATTGAATTTGTTATAATATTGCTTCTGTTTTATGTTTTGATTTTTGGCCACAAGACATGTGGGATCTTAGCTCTCTTGACCAAGGATTGAACCTACATCCTCGGCATTGAAAGTCAAAGTCTTAACCACTGGACTGCCAGGGAAGTCCTGCTTTGCCTACTTTTAATCAGAGTTTAATTTCCAGGAATAATAAGGTAGTCCTGTGTAATTATTTTTCCAAAAAAATCAAGTTGGTAGGTTTCCAAAGGCAGTGAACACAGTTCTTAGATATTGAGGAGGCCGGTGTTGGGTGGTCATATTTTCTCATTTACATACGATGAAGTAAAGGCTTAGTAAGTTGTCTACAATCTTACATTAGCCAGTGGTGGTGCTAGGAGTTGAATCCAGGTCTTTACAACTCCAAAGTTTTAATCTCTTTATAACCATTATGGTATTCTACCTTCTGATGACCCAAATAAGGAACTGAAATATTTCTAATGCTCTACTTTATTTATATGATGAAATGTAGTTTTTGAACCTTAAATGTCTCCTTATCTCCCAGATGTCACAACTTCTTTATCTTTGTAAATCCCATTTATTTTATTTTTCAAATATTTATGAACTACTTACCATATATATGGGGATACAGAGATAAGATATAGTGGTTACAGTAAAAATATCTCATCGCTTACTGATCTATGCCCTGTTATAAATTCTATATTTCAAAGCTTCTCATCACTTTTTTTTTTTTTGCAGAATACTGTTATGTTTATTCTCTGCTTTTCATTTTACTGTTGGTATATGACTAATAACATCTATGGTACACCTTTGCAAGTCCCTGATCAGGTTTTTAACTGATAGAAAATATTGCTTTATCAAACTGAAGTTAAATGATCTTCATTTTCTTCATATTATGTTTTATAAAAATTCTATCTTAAATATTCATGAGAATTTTATTTGTCTGAAAGTGAAGTCGAAAGTGAAAGTGAAGTTGCTCAGTCATGTCCGACTCTTTGCAACCCCATGGACTGTAGCCTACCAGGCTCCTCTGTCCATGGGATTTTCCAGACAAAGATACTGGAGTGGGTTGCCATTTCCTTCTCCAGGAGATCTCCGCAACCCAGGGATTGAACCCGGGTCTCCCGCATTGCAGGCAGACGCTGTACCATCTGAGCCACCAGTATCGCCATGATTTTCACTGGAGCATCTAGTCTAAACAGGATGGTTGGGACTTCCCTGGTGATCCAGTGGTTAAGAAACTGCTCTTCAATGCAGGGAACTTGGGTTCAATCCCTGGTCCAGGAACTAATATCCCACATGTTGTGGGGCAACTAAGCCTGCACTCTGTGGAGCGAGTGCTGCAATTAAAGAGAAGCCTGAGTGCCCCAGTGAAGATCCTGGGTGCTGCTACTAAGACCCAACACAGCCAAATAAATAATTAAAATTTAAAAAGCTAACTTACTATATCATGGTTTGAAAATGAAAAATATGAGTAAATAGGATGGTTAATCATAGGGTACCACACCAGGCAATTAAGCAAGGGAGTTTTGAAAAGCAAGGAAAACATGATACTGTTTGCACAAATAATTCCTTAATAAGTTTATTATCATTGTAGCATTTGTGTGTTTAAACTTGTGTGTAAATATTTTCTTTTAAAAGTTTCTTAAGCTAAAGAGCTATTTTTTTCTCTGTATCTTAGAATGTTAGACTGTTCAACAGGACATAGGATATTCAGTTCAGTTCAGTTGCTCAGTCGTGTCTGGCTCTTTGCGACCCCATGAATCGCAGCACGCCAGGCCTCCCTGTCCATCACCAACTCCCAGAGTTCACTCAGACTCACATCCATCGAGTCAGTGATGCCATCCAGACATCTCATCCTCTGTCGTTCCCTTCTCCTCCTGTCCCCAATCCCTCCCAGCATCAGAGTCTTTTCCAATGAATCAACTCTTCGCATGAGGTGGCCAAAGTACTGGAGTTTCAGCGTTAGCATCATTCTTTCCAAAGAAATCCCAGGGCTGATCTCTTTTAGAATGGACTGGTTGGATCTCCTTGCAGTCCAAGGGACTCTCAAGAGTCTTCTCCAACACCACAGTTCAAAAGCATCAGTTCTTCGGCGCTCAGCCTTCTTCACAGTCCAACTCTCACATCCATACATGACCACAGGAAAAACCATAGCCTTGACCAGATGGACCTTTGTTGGCAAAGTAATGTCTCTGCTTTTGAATATGCTATCTAGGTTGGTCATAACTTTCCTCCCAAGGAGTAAGCATCTTTTAATTTCATGGCAGCAGTCACCATCTGCAGTGATTTTGGAGCCCCCCAAAATAAAGTCTGACACTGTTTCCACTGTTTCCCCATCTATTTCCCATGAAGTGATGGGACCGGATGCCATGATCTTCATTTTCTGAATGTTCAGCTTTAAGCCAACTTTTCACTCTCCACTTTCACTTTCATCAAGAGCTTTTTGAGTTCCTCTTCACTTTCTGCCATAAGGATGGTGTCATCTGCATATCTGAGGTTTTTGATATTTCTCCTGGCAATCTTGATTCCAGCTTATGTTTCATCCAGCCCAGTGTTTCTCATGATGTACTCTGCATGTAAGTTAAATAAGCAGGGTGACAATATACAGCCTTGACATACTCCTTTTCCTATTTGGAACCAGTCTGTTGTTCCATGTCCAGTTCTAACTGTTGCTTCCTGACCTGCATACAGATTTCTCAAGAGGCAGATCAGGTGGTCTGGTATTCCCAACTCTTTCAGAATTTTCCACAGTTTATTGTGATCCACACAGTCAAAGGCTTTGGCATAGTCAAGAAAGCAGAAATAGATGTTTTTCTGGAACTCTCTTGCTTTTTCCATGATCCAGAGGATGTTGGCAATTTGATCTCTGGTTCCTCTGCCTTTTCTAAAACCAGCTTGAACATCAGGAAGTTCACGGTTCACATAGAATATTAATTGAAGCTAAAAACAGCTTGCAAATTTTATTTTTAAATAATTTGTCTTATCTGATGCCTAAGTCTTTGAGAACTCAAATTAGTAAGAGCATTTCTAACTACACAGTGGAGAAGTATGGAAAGAGTGTAGAATATGTAGTCAGAGAGGCAGGCACTGAGACAAATCTCTGTTCCTGAGCTTCGGTGCCCTGACAATTAGCCAGGTAAATGTCTCTGAGCCTCAGTTTCAGTTTCCTCACGTGTAAGTGAAGTAGCTCAGTCATGTCTGACTCTTTGCGACCCTGTGGACTGTAGCCTACTAGGCTCCTCCATCCACGGGATTCTCCAGGCAAGAATACCAGAGTGGGTTGCCATTTCCTTCTCCAGGGGATCTTCCTGACCCAGAGATCAAACCCAGGTCTCCCACATTGTAGGCAGACACTTTACCATCTAAGCCACCAGGGAAGTCACTCTCACCTGTAATGTGGAGAAAATAACCGTGGCAATGTCTATCTTTTGGGATGGCCACATCCTTGGAAAGAGATGAAGGGAAAATATTCTTACAGGTATTTTGTTAAGCTGAGCACATATCCATTTTTCAATACTCAAGCTGTATACAGTTATAATTTCTAGCCCAAACTGAGTGTCTTGCAAATGACTGGGAAACTCCATAAGCGATAGCTGTTGTTACCATTAAAAATGTGAAAGTTTCAGTGATGGACCTTAAAGGTTTCAAAACTCAGAACAGCCAGCATTATACTAATTGCTCTTGTCTGGGTACCTCAGATAGGCTTTATGTTATGGATGCAAAAATTCTGTCTCCATCAGTTGTTCACTTGGATGATTCTGACTATGAATATAGCTGGCCACGCATCTTCAACAAAAGAATTCAGACACTAGGAAGATAAGTAAGGGTCCAATATTTCTCAAATCAAAATATTCTTAAGTGTTTGACTGAATGCTATCTTGCACCATATCCCCAGGGCTTTTTCTTGTTTTTTTATATTTCCTCTAGTAACACCTATGCTTAAGTGAAGAAGTAGTACAGTTGGCTATTTCTGTCTTTTTTAAAAAATAATGTTTATGGCTTTGATATTTTTAGGGATGAAGAAAATTACCAAAAATGTGTGCTTAAGAACACAATTGTCAGGCAGGGTATATTCCTAGAACACAGGAGGACTTACAGCTCTTTATGTTTCAGACCCAGGAAAGAGGGCAATGGATGTGAAAAATGCAGTGTCTTCAGAAAAATAAGCTTTGACAGTCATAAAAATGATTGTGAATGGGAGAGAATGTAGGCCTTCTGCAAATGATGAGCAAATCTTATATCCCTTCCATCTACCAAAATCTACCAGGTTTCAGCACTCTAAGGAGTTCAAAATGTACTGTAGAATTCTCTGTGTACAGCAGCACTAGACATTATAACTAGAGGAATGAAACCTTTATGAATCCTTTGGGGCCAAAGAAGCTTGATTTACATGAGTAGAATCATATATTCTAACTCTTCTATAGGCACATTTCCATTTAGGAGGGTTTAATTATAAGATGCAGTTCACCAATGGCCTCTCATCTGTACATTTTATATCTTTACTTACCAACATGCGCATGGAGAAGGAAATGGCAACCCATGCCAGTATTCTTGTCCAGAGAATCCCATGGACAGAGGAGCCTGGTGGGCTACAGCGCATGGGGTCACAAAGGAGTCAGACATGACTGAGCGACTAACACACATACACCAACATGCACATACCCTTTGGTTTATAGGAAACATCAGGAAGCTTCATATATAATGAGCTATTCCTGAGAGAAAATTGCTGAAAATTCTGTTTTTTTCCTTTCTAGTAAAATGACAAAGAATTCTAACAAAATAGTCTAATATTGCCTTAGATAGCTGCATGGTAACTACCAGTGGGTGGTTCTGGAGCCCAATCACATGACTCCATATTAGAATCCTGGCTCCATCACTTGATAACTTTGTGTAATTGCTGCTTAATTATAGACATAGAGCCACCATAAATATTAGGTAATAGGAATGTATCTTATCCAGTGGTGAGTGGATCTGAGAAATAAAGGTCCAAAAGGATCAGAGTCACTGGTAGAGGTGAACCAGTGTGGGGCAGGTGGGTCAGTTGGGACCCATGAGAAGCTAGGCATGTCCAGCTGCTTGTAGGAGCCTGTGAAGGGGTTGGTGTGGAAGACTAGGAAGATTCTTGACTCTTTGTGGGAAATGCTTCTGTGAGATTTCAGTGAAAGCATCTGGTGATAGGCCTGGAGTTGCTGTTGGACACCAGTCAGGAGAAAGACGTGGATTCAGACAGGACAAACAGGAACACTCTGCATCTCTCTCTAAACAAAGTAAAGTGGCTGGTGATTCACTCTGTTGCCAAAATTGTGGTTAATGTTTCTTGTGGACAGCCTTAACCTGAAGCCATATATGGAAAGGAATTCTGGGAAATGTAGGCCCAGGATAACTAAGCTGACACCATACAAAATCAGTATTCTGTGTGACTTTAGGTAAATTATTTAAAGTCTCTGAGCATGCCTTTCTTTCTCAGTACAAGGAGGATAATAATATCACTTACTCCGCAGAATTATTTTAGAGTTGAAAGATGTGCTTTATGTAATATATTTTGCACAGTGCCTTGCACTTGCTAACAGCTCAAAAATTATTTTATTTTCACATCTATATTCTTTTTCAGGTGTTGTATTTGCCCTCTCATGACTGCTTTGTCAATCTATGTTTACCTTTGCCCATGAATATTTTGGTTTTACTTGAACTCGTGTTAGCATTTATTAAGCAAACTTTCAGGGATAGGAACTTCTGTTCTCTCGGGCTGTCCTAGAGACGGTTGCTCTTGGGTTTGAAAGGGATTATTCACATCAAAAGATAATTCCCTATTCTTCACTCTAGTGGGTTCTTAGAAGATGAGACCTGTTTGCTAACTGGCATCTGTAGTCACCAGGGAAGAGCCATATTCTGATCTTTGAACTTTATCTGTACCTTGCCTGAAAGCATGATTGTTTGAATGGTTTGAGCTGCCCAGTGTACCACAATGTCATGATCACTCTACATCTAAGATGATTGCTTCCTTGCTCTTATGATATATGCTCATGCTGCTTGTAATCTGTCTTTCTTACCTGCTCATTAGCGGGGGAGGGGTGTTAGCTCACTGTTATGTACAGCTGCTCTTCATTTTGCTGGTTTGGCTAGACTAGGAGGCCCAGCTCACCAGTGATGGACTAGTCTAATGTTCATTTCAGATGTTCCTGCTTCTGTAGGTGGACTTTATTATCACTCCAGGTAGTATCCTAATAGGGATAAATCTAATGCTAGCACTAATGTTTCCACAAGTCAGAACACTGGGGCAGGTGATAGTCCTGACATTCTTAGACCTTCCAATGCAAGGGCTCTTAAAGTTTTCCCATCCAGGCTAGACTGTCTCAGGCAGTTACAGCAGTAGATGTCTGAAAAGGGAGCAGAATTTGATTGGTCAAAACTAGTTTCAAATGACAGAAACAAACTGGAATCTAGGGACACAAGAGCAACAGTGGAATAAAAGTATGAAGGGGTCACAGGCTATTGATCAGGCCCAGTGTTCTTTGATTAACCAGGAAAGATGCAACAAACCATGAACCAGGGCAGCATAGACTTGGTTCTTTTTACATTAATTTCATTCCTAGTTTTCAGTTACACAGAACAGCAGAGCCAGAAGAAGCAGATGAAGACCACTCTTAAGATTTAAGTAGTAATTTACCTTCTCTCAGGAATCTTGACTCTGATACCTTGCCAAATTTCCAATCTCCATTCCTTCCTCCTCTTCCCCAATATGAGTTGATAGAATTCTAATTTATTTTCTATGATAGTTAAATTTATTTGTCAGCTTGGCTGAGCTAAGAGATACTCAGATAGCTGGTAAAATATTTCTGGGTGTGTCTGAGGGCGTTTTTAGAAGAGTTCAGCATTTGAATTTTTGAGCTAAGTCAGATGATGTTCCCAACGTGAGGGTGTGTCATCCAATCCACTGAGGGTTCAAACAGAACAAAAAGGGGGAGAAAGGGTGAATTATATTTCTCTGCTTAAACTCAGTTATCCATGTTCTGTCTTTGAACATGGCTGCTCCTGGTTCTTGGGCTTTGGATTGATATTGGGACTGAACAATTATTCCTCTGATTCTCATTGCCGTTAGACACAGACTGAATTATACCACAGACTTTCTTGGTTGTCCAGCTGGCAGATGGTGGACCATAGGTCTTTTTGGCTTCTATGTTTGCATGACTTAATCCCCATAATAAATCTTTTCATATATCCTATTGGTTCTGTCTCTCCAGAGAACCCTGAGTAATATGCTTTGAATTTTTTCAGTCCTTATACATGGATCCCACTATCTCATAGGCCTGCTTATATTTTGTCACATAATGTCCAATTCTTTCATATTTGTTGTAAGGTCCAGTGCAAAGATTCTAGCTTTATAGATCCAATATTTTGTAGACCAGTATCAGGATCTCCACTCTATATATTAACTGTGTTCTAATCTATCTCACTGCAAGGTCTATAGCTTCATAGGTCATTGGTTGTCATTCAGTCACTCAGTCATGTCCGACTCTGCAACCCCATGGACTGCAGTATGCCAGGCCTCCCTGTCCTTCACTATCTCCCAGAGGTTGCTCAAACTCATGTCCATTGCGTTGATGATGCCATCCAACCATTTCATCCTCTGTTGCCCCTTTTCCAACCCTCAATCTTTCCCAGCATCAGGGTCTTTTCCAATGAGTCAGCTCTTCACAGCAGGTGGCCAAAGTATGGGACTTCAGCTTTATCATCAGTGCTTCTAATGAATATTCAGGACTGATTTCCTTTAGGATTGATTGGTTTGATCTCCTTGCTGTCCAAAGACTCTCAAGAATCTTCTCCAGCACCACAGTTCAAAAGCATCAATGCTTCAGTGCTCAGCCTTCTTTATGGTCCAACTCTCACATCTGTACATGACTACTGGAAAAGCCATAACTTTGACAATATGGACCTTTGTCAGTTTTTTAATACTCTATCTAAGTTTGTCATAGCTTTTCTTTCAAGGAGCAAGTGCCTTTTAATTTCATGGCTGCAGTCATTGTCCATAGTGATTTTGGAGCCCAAGAAAATAAAGTCTGTCACTGTTTCCATTTTTTCCCCATCTATTGACCATGAAGTGATGGGAACAGATGCCATGATGATAGCTCAGCTGTACTATAACTGACTTTGCTGTATGAAACAAAGCAGTGTTCCTGTTATAGGAACATAGGTCAGCTGTGTTATAATCTATGGCAGTAGGAGTATTAGATCCTCATTCTCTATCTGCATTATTGTTTATTCCAGTGCAACAACTGTATGTCTATTATATGGACAAATTTAGGCTCCAAGAACCTGGAGCCTAAAATTGTTAATGAAATTGTTACTATCATTTGAAATGCCAAGAGACAATTCATTAATAAAAGATTCAAAATTTAAATGCAGACTTGCAGAAGATAACACTATAATAACAACAATATATTTAAAAAAATGCAGCTGATAATTAGATCCCTTATTTCCTTTTCTATAGAAGAATCTGTTCTTTCACTAGATCTTTTAGTTAATGGGCTTAAAGTAGCATCTCTGATTTCTTATAGTTAGCCCTGCATTATTTAATCTGAAACTTTAATTCTCATTTGCTGGGTTATATACATAAGAGTAAAGATGCTGGGGAGACAATGGCAGCCTGGAAAGAGTCCTCTCCTCTCAGACCCTGTTCTGTGCACCCCTCCCAGGTGTTGTTCCTGAGTTATATCTTTTGTAATGAGCCAGCAATCTAATGGAGAAGTCTTGAGGCTACTGTAAGAATAAGCCTGAAAACCAGAGGCAGGAGGCTTAAGCCCCAAACCTGAGAACACCAGAGAACTCCTGACTTCAGGGAACATTAATCAATAAGAGCTCATCAAAAGCTTCCATACCTTCACTGAAACCAAGCACCACCCAAGAGCCAACAAGTTCCAGAGCAAGGCATACTAGGTAAATTCTCCAGCAATACAGGAACATGGCCCTGAGCTTCAATATACAGGCTTCCCAAAGTCACACCAAGCCCACTGATATCTCAAAACTCACTACTGGACACTTCATTGCACTCCAGAGAAAAGAAATCCAGCTCCACCCACCAGAACACAGACACAAGCTTCCCTAACCAGGATACCTTGACAAGGCACCCATCCAACCCTACCCATAGCAAAGAATCTCCACAATAAAGAAGAACCACAAACTGCTAGAACACAGAAAAGCCACCCCAAACACAGCAATACAAACAAGATGAAAAGGGAGAGAAATACTCACCAGGTAAAGGAACAGGATAAATGCCCACCAAACCAAACAAAGGAGGAAGAGATAGGGGATCTACCTGATAAAGAATTCAGAATAATGATAGTGAAAATGATCCAAAATCTTGAAAAAAAAAAAAATGAAGTTACAGATAAATAGCCTGGAGACAAGGATTGAGAAGATGCAAGAAAGGTTTGACAAGGACCTAGAAGAAATAAAAAAGAGTCAATATATATAATGAATAATGCAATAAATGAGATCAAAAACACTCTGGAAGGAACCAACAATAGAATAACAGAGGCAGAAGACAGGATAAGTGAAGAAGATAGAATGGTAGAAATAAATGAAGCAGAAAGGAAAAAAGAAAAAAGAATTGAAATGAGGACAACCTCAGAGACCTCGGGGACAATGTTAAACTCCCCAACATTCGAATCATAGGAGTCCCAGAAGAAGACAAAAAGAAAGACCATGAGAAAATGCTTGAGGAGATAATAGTTGAAAACTTCCCTAAAATGGGGAAGGAAATAGTCACCCAAGTCCAAGAAACCCAGAGAGTCCCAAACAGGATACACCCAAGGCGAAACACCCCAAGACACATATTAATCAAATTAACAAAGATCAAACAAAAAGAACAAATATTAAAAGCAGCAAGGGAAAAACAACAAATAACACACAAAGGGATTTCCATAAGGATAGCAGCTGATCTTTCAATAGAAACTCTTCAGGCCAGAAGGGAATGGCAGGACATACTTAAAGTGATGAAAGAGAAAAATGTACAACCCAGATTACTGTACCCAGCAAGGATCTCATTCAAATATGAAGGAGAAATCAAAAGCTTTACAGACAAGCAAAAGCTGAGAGAATTCAGCACCACCAAACCAGCTCTCCAACAAATGCCAAAGGATCTTCTCTAGACAGGAAACATATAAATGGTGTATAAACTCGAACCCGAAACAACAAAGTAAATGGCAACGGGATCATACTTACCAATAATTACCTTAAATGTAAATGGGTTGAATGCCCCAACCAAAAGACAAAGACTGGCTGAATGGATACAAAAACAAGACCCCTATATATGTTGTCTACAAGAGACCCACCTCAAAACAAGGGATACATACAGACTGAAAGTAGGGCTGGAAAAAGATATTCCATGCAAATAGAGACCAAAAGAAACTAAGAGTAGCAATAGTCATATCAGATAAAATAGACTTTAAAATAAAGACTGTGAAATAGACAAAGAAGGACAGTACATAATGATCAAAGGATCCATCCAAGAAGAAGATATAACAAGTATAAATATATATGCACCCAACATGGGAGCACTGCAATATGTAAGGCAAATGCTAACAAGTATGAAAGGGGAAATTAACAATAACACAATAATACTGGGAGACTTTAATACCCCACTCACACCTATGGATAGATCAGCTAAACAGAAAATTAACAAGGAAACCACAAACTTTAAATGATACAATAGACCAGTTAGACCTAAGTGATATCTATAGGACATTTCACCCCAAAACAATGAATTTCACCTTTTTCTCAAGTGCACATGAAACCTTCTCCAGGATAGATCACATCCTGGGCCATAAATCTAGCCTTGATAAATTCAAAAAAATTGAAATCATTCCAAGCATCTTTTCTGACCACAATGCAGTAAGATTAGATGTCAATTACTGGAGAAAAACTGTTAAACATTCCAACATATGGAGGCTGAACAACGTGCTGCTGAATAACCAACAAATCACAGAAGAAATCAAAAATGAAATTAAAATATGCATAGAAAGGAATGAAAATGAAAACACAACAACCCAAAACTTATGGGACACTGTAAAAGCAGTGCTACGGGGAAGGCTCATAGCAGTACAGGCATACCTCAAGAAACAAGAAAAAAGTCAAATAAATAACCTGACTCTACACCTAAAGCAACTAGAAAAGGAAGAAATGAAGAACCCCAGGGTTAGTAGAAGGAAAGAAATCTTAAAAATTAGGGCAGAAATAAATGCAAAAGAAACAAAAGAGACCATAGCAAAAGTCAACAAAGCTAAAAGCTGTTTCTTTGAGAAGATAAATAAAATTGACAAGCCATTAGCCTGACTCATCAAGAAACAAAGGGAGAAGAATCAAATCAACAAAATTAGAAATGAAAATGGAGAGATTACAACAGACAACACAGAAATACAAAGGATCATAATAGACTACTATCAGCAACTATATACCAATAACATGGACAAATTGGAAGAAATGGACAAATTCTTAGAAAAGTACAACTTTCCAAAACTGAACCAGGAAGAAATAGAAAATCTTAACAGACCCATCACAAGCACGGAAATTGAAACAGTAATCAGAAATCTTCTAGCAAACAAAAGCCCAGGAGCAGTCGGCTTCACAACTGAATTCTACCAAAAACTTAGAGAAAAGCTAACACCTATCCTACTCAAACTCTTCAAGAAAATTGCAGAGGAAGGTAAACTTTCAAACTCATTCTATGAAGCCACCATCACCCTAATACCAAAACCAGGCAAAGATGCCACAAAAAAAGAAAACTACAGGCCAATATCACTGATGAACATAGATGCAAAAATCCTTAACAAAATTCTAGCAAACAGAATCCAACAACATATTAAAAAGATCATACATCATGACCAAGCGGGCTTTATTCCAGGGATGCAAGGATTATTCAATATCTGCAAATCCATCAATGTAATACACCACATTAACAAATTGAAAGATAAAACACATATGATTATCTCAATAGATGCAGAGAAGGCCTTTGACAAAATTCAACATCCATTTATGATAAAAACCCTCCAAAAAGCAGAAATAGAAGAAACATACCTCAATATAATAAAAGCTATATATGACAAACCCATAGCAAACATTATCCTCAATGGTGAAAAATTGAAAGCATTTCCCCTAGAGTCAGGAACAAGACAAGGGTGCCCACTCTCACCACTACTATTCAACATAGTTTTGGAAGTTTTGGCCACAGCAATCAGAGCAGAAAAAGAAATAAAAGGAATCCAGATTGGAAAAGAAGAAGTAAAACTCTCACTGTTTGCAGATGACATGATCCTCTATGTAAAAAACCCTAAAGATTCCACCAGAATATTATTAGATCTAATCAATGAATATAGTAAAGTTGCAGGATATAAAATCAACACACAGAAATCCCTTGCATTCCTATACACTAACAATGAGAAAACAGAAAGAGAAATTAAGGAAACAATTCCATTCACCATTGCAATGAAAAGACTTAAATACTTAGGAATATATATACCTAAAGAAACAAAAGACCTATATATAGAAAACTATAAAACACTGATGAAAGAAATCAGAGACGACACGAATAGATGGAGAAATATACCATGTTCATGAATTGGAAGAATCAATATAGTGAAAATGAGTATACTACCCAAAGCAATTTATAGATTCAATGCAATCCTTATCAAGCTACCAATGGTATTTTTCACAGAGCTAGAACAAATAATTTCACAATTTGTATGGAAATACAAAAAACCTCGAATAGCCAAAGCAATCTTGAGAAAGAAGAATGGAACTGGAGGAATCAACCTGCCTGACTTCAGGCTCTACTACAAAGCCACAGTCATCAAGACAGTATGGTATTGGCACAAAGACAGAAATATAGATCAATGGAACAAAATAGAAAGCCCAGAGATAAACCCACGCACCTATGGACACCTTATCTTTGACAAAGGAGGCAAGAATATACAATGGAGAGAAGACAATCTCTTTAACAAATGATGCTGGGAAAACTGGTCAACCACTTGTAAAAGAATGAAACTAGAATACTTTCTAACACTATACTCAAAAATAAACTCAAAATGGATTAAAGACCTAAATTTAAGACCAGAAACTATAAAACTCCTAGAGGAGAACATAGGCAAGACACTCTCTGACATAAATCACAGCAGGATCCTCTATGACTCACCTCCCAGAATTTTGGAAATAAAAGCAAAAAGAAACAAACAGGACCTAATTAAAATTAAAATCTTCTGCACAACAAAGGAAACTATAAGCAAGGTGAAAAGACAGCCTTCAGAATGGGAGAAAATAATAGCAAATGAAGCAACTGACAAACAACTAATCTCGAGAATATACAAGCAACTCCTACAGCTCAATTCCAGAAAAATAAACGACCCAATTAAAAAATGGGCCAAAGAACTAAACAGACATTTCTCCAAAGAAGACATACAGATGGCTAACAAACACATGAAAAGATGCTCTACATCACTCATTATCAGAGAAATGCAAATCAAAGCCACAATGAGGTACCGTTTCACACACTTCATAAAGGCTGCTATCCAAAAGTCTACAAGCAATAAATGCTGGAAAGGGTATGGAGAAAAGGGAACCCTCTTACACTGTTGGTGGGAATGCAAACTAGTACAGCCACTATGGAGAACACTGTGGAGATTCCTTAAAAAACTGGAAATAGAACTGCCATACGACCCAGCAATCCCACTGCTGGGCATACACACCGAGGAATCCAGCACTGAAAGAGACACGTGTACCCCAATGTTCATCGCAGCACTGTTTATAATAGCTAGGACATGGAAGCAACCTAGATATCCATCAGCAGACAAATGGATAAGAAAGCTGTGGTACATATACACAATGGAGTATTACTCAGCCATTAAAAAGAATACATTTGAATCAGTTCTAATGAGGTGGATGAAACTGGAGCCTATTATACAGAGTGAAGTAAGCCAGAAAGAAAAACACCAATACAGTATACTAACGTATATATATGGAATTTAGAAAGATGGTAATGATAAGCCTGTATGTGAGACAGCAAAAGAGTCACAGATGTATAGAACAGTCTTTTGGACTCTGTGGGAGAGGGAAAGGGTGGGATGATTTGGGAGAATGGCATTGAAACATGTATATCAGTATATGTGAAACAAATCACTAGTCCAGGTTCAATGCATGATACAGGATGCTTGGGACTGGTGCACTGGGATGACCCAGAGGGATGGTATGGGGAGGGAGGTGGGAGGGGGGTTCAGGATGGGGAACACATGTACACCCATGGTGGATTCATGTCAATGTGTGGCAAAACCAATACAATATTTTAAAGTAACTGGCCTCCAATTAAAATAAATAAATTTATATTAAAAAATAAAATAAAAAAGAGATTACAGGTATTTCTATTAAATGCTAGTTTTGGTGATATAGAATTCTATAATTTTTCTATTGACCAATCATGATATAATCATAAGTGAGTAATAGTTACATAATCACAATAGGAAAAGATGTTCACAATTAGTAAAGTTTTCACAATCAGTAGCCAGAGAAAAAATAAAAGATGATTATGATTGCAAGCCATAATGGGTGTGTGCAAGGTTTTGTTTGTGCCCTTAAAGACTGGAGTCTCTGTTTCCCCCTATGGAAGTCATGTAATCAAATCCTGCTGGGCTTCAAGGTCAGATTCCCTGGGAGGTCCCAGTCCCTTTGTTGGGTCCCCAGGCTGGGAAGCCTGACATGGGGTTCTGAACCTTCAGGACAGTAGAAGAACTTTAGTATTATTGTTCTCCAGTCTATGGGTCACCCACCTGGCGGGTATGGGATTTGATTTTATTGTGATTGTGCCCCTCCTACCATATAGCTGTAACTTCTTCTTTGTCTTTGGACACGGAGCATCTGTTTTTGGTAGGTTCCAGGGTCCTCCTGTTGGTGGTTGTTCAACTGTCGGTTGCGATTTTGGTGCTCTCGTAGGAGGAAATGAGCACATGTCCTTCTACTCTACTATCTTGAACTGGAAGGGGCAAAAGACATAAAGGACCAGAATCCAAAATAAATGGATGAACTCCTAAAATTTTACAGTAAGAAAATAACCTTGTTTGAGCAAGCTTCAACAAGTTCTGAATAGACACCTCACCAAAGAGGATATATATATATAGCAAAATAATAAATGAAATGATTTTCAACAACATATGCCATTAGAGAATTACAAATTAAAACAATGAGGTACTACTACACGCCTATTACAATGGCCAAATCTGGGATGCTGACATCACTAAAAGCTGGTGAAGATTAAAAAAGAAAAGAGAAACTAACCTTAGAAACTTTCCCCCCTCTAATTTGGGTTCCTCATCAGTTAAGGAGTGAAAATCCTGCTGGGAGAACTTTTCACAAAGAGAATGAATGGCTATGTAATTGTTACATAACTATCAATTAATAGAGTACAAAAAGGATGTGCTTTTGCTTTCAAACTCTTCCTTCTCCCCTGCTGTTAGGAAGCAGTGCTGTTCTTTCAGGCATCTGGGCTCCAAGCATCTGTGTCATCTTTAATTTCTTCCTCTTCTTTGCCTTTGGTTTCCATTCCCTGTGTAAGTGCTTTCTCGAGTCAATTTAGAGATAATTCTTATGTATCCTTTTGTCCCACTGAAGTTCAAGCTCAGATCACATAATCATTTTCTTTTAAGAAAATATTCAACTTCTGTTTAATTATAAGAATAATATATACTTTTCTGGTAACAAAGTCAAATAAAAGTGAATAAAGTAAAAATAAAAAATTTCCTCTTCTCTAATATTATTGCCCAGCTGTTAACAATGGTTATTTTCTGATTTTATTATGCCCATAAAATATAATTATATATATATATCTTTATCAAAATAATATATTACAATTAGCTAATATTTATTAAGGAATTACTGTGAGTCAGTGGCATGTCATGCACTTTATATACATTTTCTCATACAACTCCTGTTGTATTATCTGATAACTGATTGAACCAAAATTCTAAACTTGCCTAGCTAACTCCAAAGCCTCACTGTTTATTCTTATTACAGTCTTTGTTGCATTTTAAAAATATAGTTGTGATGACTTTATACATATTGTTTTGCAACTACCTTCTTTTCATTTGACATATTAGAGACACCTGCACTTATATGAAAATAGCCCATTATTTTCTCTACATTATAGAAATGCAGTGATTTTTTTTTTTGTACACTTGAGTTTGTCTCTGTTGAATAAGTTCCTTAGATGTAAATTGGCAGTAAGTTAACTTGTTTGCCCATCTCTACTCTGCCCTCTCAAATCTTTCTCCTTCCTTCCAGATTTATCACCATGGAACTGATCCCACCACTTCCTGGTTTGGGGTTCCCTGGACTTTTGGGTAAGGTAGAAAACCTTGCCTCTCCTGACTTTCAAAATTTCAGATACTTTCAATGCAAACTCATTTTACCCAGTTGTCTTTTATTCACTCAGTGCCCCAGTATTAACTATTCTAATATTGCCTTCGCTTAGAATCTCTCTCTTCTTCACCTTTTCTAGTATGATTCCTGCTTACCTTTAAGAACCAGATCAATTACTAATTCCTTCACAAATTCTCCCCAGCTGGAAATTATAGCTCCATAACCACAGTGTCCCAAAGCATCAGATTCATCTGTCTCTGTTTTCAGAGCTATCAGGTCCTATTTTGTTTTAGCACTCATCTCCCATACAGGCTTCATTATTCTCTGAAAATTCTGAAAATGAAAAGGAAAGAAAAGAAGAAAAAAGAAATTCATTTTGGGCCCATTCAATGTCTAATACATCCTATATCTCCCATGGCATATATCAATAGTATTGGTTTGCTAATTTAGTAGATATTTCAGAAAGGATTCTGCTGATAAATGTGAAGACCATTTTGCTATTTCTCTGAGCTTCTTTCTCTTCATAGATGCTAACAGCATGGAGCCACTGAATATGATGATTTGAACTGCTTGTCTTTCTATGAAATAAACATTCACTTACCTTTCAGACCAGATCAGTCGCTCAGTCGTGTCCGACTCTTTGCGACCCCATGAATCGCAGCACGCCAGGCCTCCCTGTTCATCACCAACTCCCAGAGTTCACTCAGACTCAAGTCCATCGACTCAGTGATGCCATCCAGCCATCTCATCCTCTGTCGTCCCCTTTTCCTCTTGCCCCCAATCCCTCCCAGCATCAGAGTCGTTTCCAATGAGTCAACTCTTCGCATGAGGTGGCCAAAGTACTGGAGTTTCAGCTTTAGCATCATTCCTTCCAAAGAAATCCCAGGGCTGATCTTCAGAATGGACTGGTTGGATCTCCTTGCAATCCAAGGGACTCTCAAGAGTCTTCTCCAATACCACAGTTCAAAAGCATCAATTCCTCGGTGCTCAGCCTTCTTCACAGTCCAACTCTCACATCCATACATGACCACAGGAAAAACCATAGCCTTGACTTACCTTTAGAGGTGGTCATATTGACACTTTATTGGGGAGGTTTACTACAAACTTCTAGAAATGAAAATACCTTGGCTGATGATCTCATATGTTCCTTGCATACAGATTTTTACAGAAAATTGTTCTGTCTAAAATTCCTGATATTAGGCAGCCATATCCATGCAGCTGTCCTTGTGCCCTGAGAAATCAGACTGGAAACAAACACGTGATTTATGCACAAACAATCTTGATGCTGGTCGGAAAAAAAATGATTGATGTTCTGGAATAAAAAATGAAATGATCCAATCAGTTTCTCCTTAAGAGTTTGGAAATTAGAACTTGAGGCTGAGATATTACTTGGAAGGCAAAAATACCTGTGGCAGTACATCAGGGCCCAGAGTTATAAGGATGCATAAAAAAAGTGCAGAGCAGTCATGGATTGGAGCCTGGTACCTAAAGGCAGCTGGTGCTACAGGCAGTCAAATTCACCTTTGAAATCCCTTACAAAGGTGCCACTTTGGGACCAGCATACAGTTTCTCATTAATCTCAATAACATAATTTTCCTCTAGTTTTGGAACAGACTATTGCTCCTTCAGTAGAGCACCAGATGAAGCAGTTGGCATGCATTTAGAGTCCATGTTTTACTGAAAATATGTATCTCTAAATACTAGTATTATACTTGGTGCTGTGAGATGATCACGGTACAGGAGGCACCAGGAAATAGAAAGTGATGATGGGAACAGCAGTTTTAGGACACCCATCTTATGCTCACTTCTGTGCGTATGTGGGAAGCACTGAGAAATGCATATGTATCAGATAGATCCACTTGTAATTTGATTCCAGGTTAGAGAACAGAGGAGGGATCCAGCAGAGGGGGAAGACGGGTGCATCATGCTGAGAGGAGGCTTCTGGTGAGACAGAGGCTGTGAAGCCCCAGAGGAGGAAACGGGTGAGGAGATAGCCTTTCAAGCTGACCTGGACTTGGGACAGTCCTCTCTTCAGCTCCAGGCTGTGCCTATCCTCCGCTTCCTCAAGATAATCTATAGTCATGCTTGTTCATTTCAACTGAAATTATCCAAACCAGCCAATGAAATGGAAAAGATTCTACTTCTTGAATTCTTCTGAAGTTTGTCTTGTCCATGGAAATGCTTCTGGGTGGGAATTTGGAGAACACTTATTGAAAATATTCACCACTGTACACCTTCCATAGAAATTATACATTGGCATTTCTGTAGTTAGTATATCAGCAAAGAGAGCAGAAGGCAACACACAAAAGGAACACACAATTAGTATTTGGGAAAAGCAGTGCCACCTGCCACTTTGGGGGTCTTTTTGTGTGTAGTATACCTAGTATGTTTCACAGGCACTCAAAGTCACCTTTAAATGCAGTTCTGACAAATTTCAGTGTTTTCAGCCACAGACAAATCATATTTTGTTCCCCTTCTTGTATATCATAGCCTATCAAGGCGGAACAACTTTCAGTGTGAAATAAAATGCCTTTCCTATTTCTTTCCATGCAAAGCAAATGCATGATTTAAAATTGTCAGATGATAACCAGCTTTGAATAAGTTCTGTTCCCTCCTCTTGGTGAGGAGCCTCTACAGAGAACATTTTGGGATTTAATCAGCAAACAGTAGTGGAGAATTAGCTTAGAAAAATAGCCATCTCTATCACATCTGCTGTGCAGACAGACACTGTGTACTGCAAGGAAGCATCAGGCCTCAGAAGAGCAAACAGGAGCTCTGCCAGGGAAAGGATGGCAAATCTGGACTGCTTTCTGCAACATCTGTTGGGAGTCGACACGCTGCTGGTGATGTGCAGCCTGTATTACACTGATCAGCTTCAGCGCCAGCTCCTTGCCACAGGGGAACTGGCTTCCAGGTCTACTGGGCTGGTGCCGAGAAGAACACAGAAAATTCTTGGAGCGGGAGCAGGCAAATAGTTTTGGATGTGCTTGGCAATACAAAAGAGTTTCGTGGAAGCCTTACCTTTCGTTTCCTGCCTTGGAGACCATTGGTTTTGTGATTTGTGCAGAAATTGTTTTTCTTTATTTGCCAAAATCTTGGACTGGACGTACACACACACTCACATTTCTACAGAGAATTCCAACTAATGCTGTTTCATTTTCAAGGAATGAAAAAAATAGAGCCTAATCTCTGTGGTACTTTATAGAAGAAATGTGTCATCAACCATAAAGGCCTTTTTTGTTGCAATATCTTTTTCCTCCAAATGAGAAACTTCTGTTTCTCATGAATGCCCGCTTCTCCTCTTGCCTAAAATGAAGGCTGACCCATCTTTGCTCTTTACTGATCAGTCATCACACTAGCTTATCATCTATACTCAGACAGATTCTGTTGATGATCCTGGTGAGGCTATTTTTGTTTTTGAAACTAGAATTCAAATGTGTCTGTTGAATATTCACAGAAGAGGTTTGACCAATGAAAGATGAAGCCAGATTAATCATGAGACTAATTTGAATTTATTTATATGATTTCCAATAAGAAAACTAGTCAAAAGACAGAAGCAGTCAATGAAATGAAATTTCTGTTGACAGGTAGCTATAGTGAAACTCATAATGTGCCAGCTTTGTGGGGTTTTGTGTAGGTTTTCTCATTAGTTCTCAAGAGTTGCCTATGAGGAAAGAATTGCTGTTTGTTTTCTTAGGTCAGAGATATCTTGTAATCTGCCTAAAATCAATTTACTTGGTAAGGATGAAAGTTTGTGTGATAAAAATCTTGAAACTCCCAAGTTTCAAGATTTTCCAATATGTTTTACTGGTTCCATGAAGTGTTATTAATTATTCACTTCATAAAAAGTTATTGAGGGACCTCCCTGGTGCTCCAGGCTTAAGAATCTGCCTTCCAATGCAGGGGACTCAGATTTGATTCCTAGCAAGGGAACTGGGGTCCCACATGCTGCGGAACAACTAATACTGTTGGCCACAGCTACTGAGCCTCATGCCACCACTAGAGAGTCTGTGTGCCAGAGTGAAAGGTCCCCCATGAGGCAATGAAGATCCACATGCTGCAACTATGACCCCATGCAGCCAAATATATAATTTTTTTTTCAAAGTTCCTGAGTGTTCATTCTGTGCCACATATTTGTCCAGCTCTGGGGACATAGCAGTGAAAAAGAAGAGAGAAAAAAAAAAAAAAAGAAGTAAAAATCTGCCCTCCTGGAGCTTACATTCTGTTGTCAAAGTTAGAACCTGAGAGAGATTTAATCCAGCCTAATGCAGTGAGGCAGAGAAGGCAATGGCACCCCACTCCAGTACTCTTGCCTGGAAAATCCCATGGATGGAGGCTCCTGGTGGGCTGCAGTCCATGGGGTCGCTAAGAGTCGGACACGACTGAATGACTTCACTTTCACTTTTCACTTTCATGCATTAGAGAAGGAGACGGCAACCCACTCCAGTGTTCTTGCCTGGAGAATCCCAGGGATGGGGGAGCCTAGTGGGCTGCCATCTATGGGGTCGCTCAGAGTCGGACACGACTGAAGTGACTTACAGTACAGTACAGTAATGCAGTGAGGAGCAGAATACACCAGTTTTATCCTAAACTCTGAAGGCACATTAACCAAGTGGTTGGAGCAAACCCTATGAAGCTGTGTTTGAATCAGCATCCTGTATTTCCTAGTAATATTCTTGTTTTCTTCCTCTGTAAAAAAAAAAAATGGGGTTAATAATAGGAATACTTGCCCCGTAGGGACTTTTTTTTTAAGACTGAAGGAAATAATGCACATAGACTGACTAGCATAGCATCTCATACAGAACAGAAACTTGGTAAAATATTGCTGTGATTGATTGTGGCAGTAGTGATGAATGATGATGTTAATAGATTCTAGACAAATATTACAACAAAAAAGAGGGTAACATTTTAACTTAGGAGAAGAAGACTCGAGGCAGAACAGTCAGTGTTTAATTTTAGAACCCAGGGCTTTTTCATTTGGGAAGCGTGCCTGGTCTCAAAAGAGATTTTTAAAAATAGATTAAACTGGAATGCCAGCTGACCTGAAGAGTTTGCAAGGCTGGTGACCACAATTGCATGAGCCCTTTTTCCTAGTATCTCTGCAAGTCCTTGCCAAGCAGGTGCCTGGTTTGTGGAGCAGCAGAATTGATATTCACCACATCAGAGGGAGCTCTCCTGCCGCCTGTGCACTGCCCATCTCCCTCTTCCCACAGAGGTGTAGCACTCTTGTGAGAGATCCCAACAGCCTACCACTGAGCTGCTCTCTAGGAAAGAAGACAGTAACATTAGCGCCTGAGTCTGAGTTGTGATCTGGAGAAGGTTTAGAAACTTTGGCTCAGTGGTTGGTTGTAAATCTGAGCATTCAGATTGTCTTGTTAGGTAATTCTATCCACATTATTCAGTTTGTTTTATTTGGCAAAACTAATACAATTTTGTAAAGCTTAAAAATAAAATAAATTAAAAAAAAAAAGAATTTCCAAACTTCACATAAAAAATAAACAAATGGGACCTAATTAAACTTAAAAGCTTTTGCACAATGAAGGAAACTATAAGCAAGGTGCAAAGGCAGCCTTCAGAATTGGAGAAAATAATAGCAAATAAAGCAATTGACAAATAATTAATCTCTAAAATATAGAAGCAGCTCATGTAGCTCAATACTAGAAAAATAAACGACCCAATCGAAAAATGGGCCAAAGAACTAAACAGACATTTCTCCAAAGACATACAGGAGGCTAGCAAACACATGGAAAGATGCTCAACATCACTCATTATCAGAGAAATGCAAATCAAAACCACTATGAAGTACCATCTCACACCAGTCAGAATGGCTCTCATCAAAAAGTCTACAAACAATAAATGCTGGAGAGGGTGTGGAGAAAAGGGAATCCTCTTACATTGTTGGTGGGAATGTGAACTAGTACAGCAACTATGGAGAACTGGGGAGATTCCATAAAAAAACTGGAAATAGAACTGCCATATGACCCAGCAATCCCACTGCCAGGCATACACAATGAGAAAACCAGAATCCAAAGAGACACATGTACCCCAGTGTTCATCACAGCACTGTTTATAATAGCGAGGACATGGAAGCAACCTAGATGTCCATCAGCAGTGAACAGATAAGAAAGCTGTGGTACATATACACAATGGAATATTCAGTTCAGTTCAGTTCAGTCGCTCAGTCGTGTCCCACTCTTTGCGACCCCATGAATCGCAGCACGCCAGGCCTCTCTGTCCCTCACCAACTCCTGGACTTCACTCAGACTCACATCCATCAAGTCAGTGATGCCATCCAGCCATCTCATCCTCTGTCGTCCCCTTCTCCTCCTGCCCCCAATCCCTCCCACCATCAGAGTCTTTTCCAATGAGTCAACTCTTCGCATGAGGTGGCCAAAGTACTGGAGTTTCAGCTTTAGCATCATTCCTTCCAAAGAAATCCCAGGGCTGATCTCCTTCAGAATAGACTGGTTGGATCTCCTTGCAGTCCAAGGGACTCTCAAGAGTCTTCTCCAACACCACACTTCAAAAGCATCAATTCTTTGGCACTCAGCCTTCTTCACAGTCCAGTTGTCACATCCATACATGACCACAGGAAAAACCACAGCCTTGATTAGATGGGACTTTGTTGGCAAAGTAATGTCTCTGCTTTTGAATATGCTATCTAGGTTGGTCATAACTTTCCTTCCAAGGAGTAAGCGTCTTTTAATTTCATGGCTGCAGTCACTATCTGTAGTGATTTTGGAGCCCCCAGAAATAAAGTCTGACACTGTTTCCACTGTTTCCCCATCTATTTCCCATGAAATGATGGGACCGGATGCCATGATCTTCGTTTTCTGAATGTTGAGCTTTAAGCCAACTTTTTCACTCTCCACTTTCACTTTCATCAAGAGGCTTTTGAGTTCCTCTTCACTTTCTGCCATAAGGGTGGTGTCATCTGCATATCTGAGGTTATTGATATTTCTCCTGGCAATCTTGATTTCAGCATTCTTGATTCAGCATTGTGCTTCTTCCAGCCTAGCATGGAATATTACTCAGCTATAAAAATAATATATATGTTATTCATATATATATATAAAATATATATATTATTCCAATAATAATAATGGAATATTACTCAGCTATAAAAAAATAGTGCATTTGAGTCAGTTCTAATGAAGTGAATGAAATTGGAGCCTAATATACACATTGAAGTAAGTCAGATAGAGAGAAACACTAATACAGTATATTAATGCATATATATGTAATTTAGAAAGACAGTAATGATGACCCTATATCCAAGACAGCAAAAGAGACACAGATGTAAAAAACAGACTTTTGGAGTATGTGGGAGAAAGCGAGGGTGGGATGATGTGGGAGAAAGCGAGGGTGGGATGATATGGGAGAATAGCATAGAAACATGTATATTGCTAAGTTGCTTCAGTCGTGTCCGACTCTGTGTGACCCCATAGACGGCAGCCCACCATGCTCCCCTGTCCCTGGGGTTCTCCAGGCAAGAACACTGGAGTGGGTTGCCATTTCCTTTCCCAATGCATGAAAGTGAAAAATGAAAGTGAAGACGCTCAGTCGTGTCCGACTCTGTGCGACCCCATGGACTGCAGCCCACCAGGCTCCTCTGTCCATGGGATTTTCCAGGCAAGAGTACTGGAGTGGGGTGCCATTGCCTTCTCTGAACATGTATATTACCATATGTAAAATAGAAGACCAGTGCAAGTTTGACGTATGAAGCAGGGCATTCAAAGCTGGTGCTCTGGGACAACCCAGAGGAATGGTGGGAAGTGATATGGGGGGTGCGGTTCATGATGGTCAGACACACGTATACCTGTGGTTGATTCATGTTGATGTATGGCAAAAACCACCTTAATATTGTAAAGTAATTAGCCTCCAATTAAAATAAATAAATTTTAAACATTTCCAAACTTCAAAAGCCTGGATTGGTTTAACACTTTCTGCTGGCATGGGTCATAGATCCTCTGCATTGTCATTTAGAGCACCACAATCTGGCAGCTTCTACACTTGCTAATTAATAAATCCTTAGGTGTTAAAGATGGGAAAGTTTATGTCATTTACGTTCCATCAGTGAGTTGTGGACCTAGGACAAATTCACCTTCACTGCAGTCTGCTAACATCTTTCTTCAAGGACACAGGAAGACCTCCAGTAAAGCATTTAACCTTCCTGTGTCTGAGCCTCCTCAACTATGAAATAGAAGTACTCACATCTGTCCAGACACTCTTGTGAGACTCTATTAAGATAATAGATCTGAACTCTCCAGTTAGAATAAATGTCTCTCAATTTTCACAGAGAACTGATGGCACAGATTATTTTCTCTCTATGGTATGGTTTTTTATCCTTCCATCTTATCTTCTCAGTGACATCAGCTTAAGACTGTCTATTCCATTTCCACACGTTCTTTCCACAGTTCTTTACATGATCTCTAATTCGTTTTTTTTTTTTTCTTTAATATACTTTGAGTTACTTCTTTGTACCAGACTCTGTGTAGCTGTAAAACTTTTTCTCTTTTTGGGTGCATCTCCTTGCATATTTCTTAGCTGCTTCAGGGTCAGAGTCCAGATGGAGAGGAGGCTAATTAAGGTGAAGAGTGTTGTCTCTTACATGGATGGTATTTTTTTTAAAGAAATAAGTTAATTTTAAAATTGTTTTAGATTTAAATGAAAGTTGCAAAGATGGTATATAGTTCTCATACACCCCTCACCCAATTTTCCCTCATGTTAACACCTTACATTATCATACAGGACACTTGTCACAGCTAAGAGAGCAACATGGTTATCTTGCTATTAACCAAACTCACACTTTATTCAGATTTCACGTTTTCCCACTAATGTCCAATTTCTGTTCTCGGTTCCCATTCAAGATATCAGTTACATTTAGTTGTCATGTATCCCTAATCTCCTCCGGTCTATGAAGGTTTCTCAGTCTTTGCTTGTTACTGATGACCTTCACAGATTTAAGGAAAACCTGTCAAGTATTTTGCACAATGTCCCTCAGTTTGGGTTTGTCAGATATTTTTCTCCTAATTAGACTGAAATCATGAGTTTTTGAGAAAACCACAGGGATGACCACATTATCTCAGGGTGAGTGCTTTGAACATGACTTATTGTAACTGAACCAAATTGGGTCCATTCACCTGCATGCAGTAAAGCCAGTCTACTGAGATTGGATTGTGGTAAAGTGCAATGTTGGTGCAGAGCACCAAAGCAAGGAGTCCAGGCAGCTAGTGCTTAAAAGGCCTGAACTCACCAAAGGCTTTCAGGGAAAGGTTTTAAAAGACAAGGTGAGGGAAAGTGGTGGGGTATGCGATCAGCTCATGGACCTTTTCCTGATTGGTTAGTGGTGAGGTAATGGAGAGTCAATATTGTCAGACTTCTAGTTCCAACCAGCCTTGGGTCTAAGTGCTTGTGGGCAGCAGGCAGTTAACTTCTTCTACCTGGTAGAGGTTTTAGTATCTGCCAAACAGATCAAAGGATATGCCTGAACATTAGAGAACATTAATGTTCTCTAATATAGAGAACATATAGAGAACATTATCTATAGCCCATGCTGCTGCTGCTGCTGCTGCTGCTGCTAAGTCACTTCAGTCGTGTCCAACTCTGTGCGACCCCATAGATGGCAGCCTGCCAGGCTCCGCCGTCCCTGGGATTCTCCAGGCAAGAACACTGGAGTGGGTTGCCATTTCCTTCTCTTATGCATGAAAGTGAAAAGTGAAAGTGAAGTCGCTCAGTTGTGTCCAACTCTTAGTGACCCCATGGACTGCAGCCCACCAGGCTCTTCTGTCCATGGGATTCTCCAGGCAAGAGTACTGGACTGGGGTGCCATCGCCTTCTCCACTATAGCCCATGAGGAGGAATTAAATGTCCTTGATTTTGTTTAATGGCTAAATTATTATTATTTTGTCTTGCACAACTGTTTTCCTTTCTTCTACATTTGCTCACTTCTTGGATTAAATTTATTCTTTGACTAAAGATTTGCTACAGACAAAAGGTAGGCAGAAGACATGTGGGAGATTTGTTCTGGGAAGGACTCATAGGGTCCTGCTCAGTTACGTTATTCCTGGTGGTGTTAATCTTGATTCTCTGACCAAGGTCATGTTCACCAGGTTCCGCACTGTGAAACTGCTTTTTTTTCCCCTGTTATATTGTCTGTTCTTCAGAAGTAAGTCACTAAGGTCTGAGTATGTGCATGCTCAGTTGTTTAGTCATGTCCACCTCTTTGTAACCCAATATACTGTGGCCTGCCAGGCTCCTCTGTCCATGGGATTATCCCAGTCAGCCATACTCAAAGAGGTGGGGAAGAGATGATAAGCTTTACTTTCTGGTATATATATATAAATTATTTTGAACTCTTCTGTAAGGAAGATTTTCTTCTTCTCCACTTTAATTTTCCTATCTATCTATCCATCTATTCATTGATTTATATCAGCATGAACTCATGTGTATTTATTTTATATTTTGTGTTGTAATACAATACTCTACTCATGATTTATTTTGTTGCTCAATTGTTCCACCTCCAGCCATTGGCAGCTTTTTTAGATTGGCTCTTGTGTCCCTTTGACAAGCCCCATCCTTTGATTTTTGAGTATTTCTTTACTTTTACACACTAAGACACTAAGAGATGCTCTGGGCTCACCATGCATTCTTCTTGCTCTGGCTTGAGAATTAGCCATTCCTTAGGAGCCCTGATTTATTTTACTGGAGAAAGTTATTAGAAACCAGGGTCTGGGTGCTTGCTGCGCTTGTTACTCCAAGCTTGAGATCTCTGTGCACTGGAAGCTTAGTAGCTGGTCATTCTCTTAAAACATACTTGTGGGTTTCTCAGAGGTTTCTCCACTGGAGCCATTCAACAATGGTTACTTTAGTGGCAGTGGGGACCATTGATAATTTCTAAATACAGCATGATAACGAAAACTGCCTTCTAGTAACATTATCTGCATAGACATTTGGGGGTTGATATGGAGTAGAGAGGAGAATGGAATAGGCAGGACAGTCAGGAAATTAATGGACTAGTTAGGATTATGAAAAAAAAAACTGAATAAGGATGATTACTGTGAAAATAAAAAAAGGGAGACAGTTATAAGAAGTATCTACTAAGAGTATTGGCAATATGGATATTCCCAGCTACTTCCTGCCATGATTGTGCAGTTTAAGGATTTTTTTGATACCCAATTCTGCTGTTACTACAATATCTGAGCCAAGACAGTTTTTAACCTCTGTCAGACTCATGGTCATTTACAATGGGAGACTAACAATGTGATTCCTATAGTCTGCAGATCTTGAGGCTCAAGTCTCAAGACTGGGTTTCTCATCGCTTCCATATTTTAGTAACAAAGAACATTTTGCTGTTTTCCTCTAGGGAAATAGTAGATGGATTCAGGTAGGATGTATGACTGGACCCCAAACGATGACTTTAAATTGCTCTTGTAAAACTTATCTTTTATTTACCCATTTTCTTTATCTTCTAAGAGAAAAGATGAATTAATAGAAAAGTACATGGGGATGTGCCATATAAGAGCTTTAGGGTCTTAGATAACTCTTCATGAGATATAGATCTGGGTCCTCTCTAGCCCAAACGTACAATTTGTTTTTCTGATGAATACAGGGCTATGTAGGAGAAGGCAATGGCGACCCACTCCAGTACTCTTGCCTAGAAAATCCCATGGGTGGAGGAGCCTGGGGGGCTGCAGTCCATGGGGTCGCGAAGAGTCAGACATGACTGAGCGACTTCCCTTTCCCTTTTCACTTTCATGCATTGGAGAAGGAAATGGCAACCCACTCCAGTATTCTTGCCTGGAGAATCCCAGGGATCGAGGACCTGGCGGGCTGCCATCTATGGCGTCGCACAGAGTAGGACACGACTGACGCAACTTAGTAGCAGCAGCAAAATGGCTATGTACGTAGTTTTCCTTTGTTCCTTTAGGGCCTTTCTTGCTACCCAAAATGCCGTCCACAGAAATGCAACAGAAGTTTCACTTAGGAGCTTTCTAGAAGTTCTGCTTCCATGTACTGTATAGAATCTACATAAAGATAAGGTCCCTGAATCATCCAGATGCATATTCAAGTTTGAGATGCAGTGGTCTAGACCATTGTTTCACTAATTTGACTGTACGTGGGAATCATTTGAGGAGCTTTACAAAACACTACACTTGAGTTTATCTCCACAGCTTGTGATGTAATAGGTATTGAATATGACCTGAGTATTTGACTTTTTAAAACTCTCTAATACTTCAGGGTTGGCATAGTAGATATCACCACTTCAGGGTGAAGATTAGAAGGCTATAAAATAGTATACTTGGCCATCTAATGGGAAGAGTTGACTCATTGGAAAAGATCCTGATGCTGGGAAGGATTGAAGGCAAAAGGAGAAGGGAGCGGCAGAGGGTGAGATGGTTGGATGGCCACCAACTCCATGGACATGAGTTTGAACAAACTCTGAGAGATAGTGAAGGACAGGGAAGCCTGGCCTGCTTCAATTCATGGGGTTACAAAGAATTGGACACTACTGAGCGACTGAACAACAACAAAAGGAAAAACAAAAAAAAGCTGAAGACTTGAGTAAGACTAGTACTCAATTGCAGAGAAGGCAATGGCAACCCACTCCAGTACTCTTGCCTGGAAAATCACATGGGTGGAGGAGCCTGGTAGGCTGAAGTCCATGGGGTTGTGAAGAGTCGACATGACTGAGTGACTTCACTTTTACTTTTCACTTTCTTGCATTGGAGAAGGAAATGGCAACCCACTCCAGTGTTCTTGCCTGGAGAATCCCAGGATTGGAGAAGCCTGGTGGGCTGGCATCTATGGGGTCACACAGGGTCGGACACAACTGAAGTGACTTAGCAGCAGCATCAGCAGCAGCAGCAGTACTCAATTGAATAAGACTAGTACTCAGTTCATATGATATTACCACCATTGATCCAAAAACCTGGCTTGTGGCACACAATATCAGTAACACTGGGCATAGTATTGTTTTTCTGTTAATGAAATTATATATGCAGACCATCAATTGCTGACCAGAAGGACCCTAAAAATATTACCTTCAGAGGCACTGGTAGTTGTATGCAGATTTGAGATGGGTTCATGTGGCTCATCCCTTGTTGTGGACATTTGAGCATCTGACACCCCTAAATTGAGAACAGAAAACTTACTTTAAACAGAACAACCCAGTTGCACCAGGGATATGAGGTCATGGATGTCACTGAAACTGTGTAGTCATTCTGTCACACTGAAGGCTAGTGACTGGCTGGTTGTGCCATCCGGATGGCATAACATGGGACCTACACTGGACCCAGTGGTTGTGTGGTAAGATCTTTGATCCTGGCTTCTACCTGAGTGGCTGAACATCTTGCATTCTAAATTTCTCTGGTCACAGGAGAGAATCTACCCTATCTTAAAAATTTCCAGCCTCCCTCTCCTCAAGGCTAGGTGAGCACCTTCCTTCTTTCTCTCTCTCTTTTGCATTTAGGGAAAGATTCTATTTTTAATTAATTTTATTGGAGTATAGTTTGTGTTATTTTCTACTGTCAAGGAAAATTAACCCACTATACACATACATATATCCTCTCCCTTTTGGACTTCCTTCCCACTCAGGTTACCACAGTGCATTGAGTAGAGTTCTCTGTGCTATACTGTAGGTTCTCATTAGTTATCTATTTTATACATAGTATCAATAGTATGTATGTGTCAACTCCAATCTCCTAGTTCTTCCTGCACTCCCTTTTCTCCTTGGTATCCATACACTTGTTCTCTACATCTGTGTCTCTATTTCTGCTTTGTACATAGGATCATATATACCCAAGGATCTCACTGAGCATGTTCTCTTTTTGACTGGTGTGATCATCTGACTGCTTTGTCCTCTATAGTGTCCTGCAGAACAATGTAACACACACAGAAGCCCTTAATAAATTCACCCAAGGAGCCTTAAATGATAGCCAGCAAACAGTGAAATGTCTCTAATAAGAAAATATGTCATTCAAAATAGGATAACCCAACATGAGAGGGGGACTTCTAACACCAATAAACAATTCTGGGATACCAGCTGGTTCAATTCATTTGCTAGAGCATCTGACAGAACTCAGGAAAACACCTTACTTATGAGATTTACCGGTTTATTAACAAAGGTTATAATTCAGAAACAGCTAGGTAGAAGAGATGCACAGGGCAGGGAGTATGGGAAGGGCACAGAGATTCCATGCCCTCTCCATTCCCATCACATTCCCCAAATCTCCATGTGGTCATTAACCTTTCCGAATCCCATTCTTTGGGGCTTCTATAGAGGTATCATTACACAGGCATGATTGATGAAAACATTGGCCACCGAAACTGAATCAACCTCAAGTCCCTCTTTTCCTCCCTGGAGGTGAAGAGGGTGGGACTGCAACTTCCAAACCTCTAAGCTGGTAGTTAGTTCTCCTGGCAACCAGCTCCCTTTCCTTAAGGAGGAGCCAATAGTCATCTTATTAATATAATGAAAGACACCTTCCTTCTCTGCTTTCTCTGATCACTTAGGAAATTCCAAGAAGTTTAGGAGTTCTGTGCCAGAAACTGGGACAGAGATTCAACATATGTTTCTTACTATAAACTACAGTATTGTCAATGGCCTTAGACATTATTAGTGCCTTGCAGGGATGCACCTGTGCCATTATCCAAACAGAGTGTTGTGTGTTTATACTTGATAAGTCTCCTAACATATCATCTTTGTTAAATCGCATGAGGACACACTGAATACCCTAAGTGATCAGACTACCAGCCTCCTAAGTCAGTGATTCCAATCACAGGGCTCTTGGTGGAGGCAGGGGGGAGGGGGCAGTTATTTACCTTGGGAATTATTATTATAATCTGGATTTTCTCTTATTTGTGCCTACACAATTGCTGTGGCCTCCACCTCCAATGCAGCCAGGTAGTGGCCACAGGAGCCACCTCCAAGCTAATGAAAGCCCATGCTGACCACTCAGAGGGGTGAAAAATTGTGAGAGCTAGTTCCAAGGAGTAAAATGTTGGGGGAGATCCTAGAGAGGTTGGACCTGCCTGTTGTCCCTGAGGCTGACCCACAGAAGCTCCCCAGACCCGCTCCATCCTTGGAATATAAGCTCCGCCCACCGCTCCCGCATCCCTTTACAAGGAGGCAGCCTGTAGGGAGCACTAGGCTATTGAAATCACCTGGGGCATCCAGGCCTGAAACCCCTTAAGCAATCAGTATAAACTTGGAAGATTGGGGGTAGGTGTGGAGATCTCGTGTCTTGTGGCGTCGCAGATGGGCCTTGTTCGTTAAGTTCCCTTGTTTCTCAGAACTGCCGTCTCGCAGTCTGGATTGACTGCCTCTTTCTTAGGTCTGTCCTTGTCCTCTGTGTATGGGGGCTGGTTTGCGAGCCGCACACTACTTGACGGCATTATTTAGATAGCTTTGAGTGCGGTTTAGTATTTCTTTTTTTAAAAGCTTCCCAAGTAATTTTAATATGTTTCCAGTACTGAGAAGCTTTGTTTTTAGGCTCCTGGAGGCCAGGCCAGAAAACGGTTGCTGCCAAACATGGAGTAGAGGCCTTAAGGGAATGAGAGGACTTGCGGAGAGGAAACGCGGAGTGAGCTCTAGGACCTCTAGGTTGCTGCTCTCAATGCGAAGAGAGTTTCCCGCCCCGTTTTCGAGATGAATAGAACCATATTGTGTAAGTACTAAATATTATCAAACCTTGTGTGAGGCTTTTATTACTTGTTTGACTCCTGGGTAATCTGAATTCTGTGACATTTGCAAGTTTGAAAAGCCCGGAATTATCGATGCATTTCCTGTGTCTTGTTGGAAGCCAAGTATTAATCATTGTATTGTGTAACTCCTTCAACTCTGCACTTTACAAGTTTTAAGAAGCCTCCAGAAGGGTTCTTCCGACTGCTTAAGAGCACTCCCAGTGTATCTCTGCAAGCTTGCCTTCTCCTGTTGCCTGCAGTGATGTGGCCACTAAACAGGAATTTCTCAAGTTTTTGCAATCAGCCGGTGTTCTCCTTATAAAACTCACTTCAGCTTTTATTTTTAGCGTCTTCTAATACACCCTGATAAATGTTCTTCTCCTAAGGGCTTGTCAGAAGCAAGGGTGATTGATAAACTGTTGCAAAGGAAAGAGAAAAATGTTCTTTCTAATATCTGCCATTGTGACATATTACATAAATAATGTTCTAAGGCTAATCGGTACTAAATGGATTTTGTATTTTAAATGTTCTCTGCAGCCATCCAGGTATGAATCACATTGTTTTATCAAAATCTTTATGAGGGCCGCCTTGACTTGTAAAATCTAGCAAATAAATATGGGAAGGCAAACGGTGCTAGGCAAGTGCGGTGGCATCATTAGGACTTTGTTTATTCTGCATGTTCATAAATCATCACTGCATGTGAAAAGGCTTGCCAGGGAAGAATAAAAGCTTTGTCCTTGGCCTTCAGCATTGGCTGCTGGGAGAGATGGTGCTTTCTCAATGTCAGCCGACTGGGGCTTCAGCTGTTTACCTTGTTTGTGTTTGCCTTTTTTTTTCCCCCCTTTATTTCAGGACAGAATTCTTTGTGGCAGAGGTTTCTGAAATGTGTCAGGCAGAGTAATTTTAGGTGGTATGTGAGCAAATATTTTGATTTCAGAAGTTGCAACATTTGTCTGTCTTTGCATTAAGCCTCCTGATTAAGCCTACTTCCTACTTTCCTTACTTTCAGAGGTTCAGGAGAAGAAAAAGCTAAAGAGGAATGAAAGAGGGAGTAAAAAAGAGAAGCACTAATGGAAGTAAAAAAAGAAAGGGATCCAATGCTAAGAAAGGTCTTGGAACCTGGGATCCTGCCAGAGGTATAAGGATTTATAGATGTAATGGTGTGTGTGTGTGTGTGTGTGTGTGTGTGCGCATGTATGTATGTATGTATGTATGTGTGTTTCAGAAATGGGAAGCCAGAGAGACATAATGATTTGTAGATGTAGTGGTGTATGTGTGTGTGTTTCGGAGACAGGAAACTAGGCAGTGAGACTGGAGTTAAAAAGATTTTTAACATCATTGGCGGCTCAAGGCTACACAGCTTTGTGGGTGTGTATATTAGAGGCATGTGGTAGGGCAACCATATATATATAATAGAGAAACCTCTGCATTTATTAATGAACATAAATTCCCAGCTCTGTGTTTAAGTCACCCTCTGACTTCAGGACAAATCTTTCCCCTTTGGAGCCTCACTTTTGTCTTCTATAAGATATGACAGTTATATTTTAAAAATAGGTTTTATTGTCATTTTATAAAATAATAAATCCTGTATGATTGCTGTTGTATTTATTTTTAAAATTACTTTATGTTCATGGTAGCAAAATTTAGTTTTCTATTTATTTTACTTAAGTTTAAGTTACACTGATTCTACTTGGAAAAAAAAAATTGTCGATGATAATAATAAGAGTTGATGCTTTCCTGGCATTTTTTCCTGTGTCTGACTTTTCATATCTTTGTCATTTGGTCACAGTTTGCATAAAGCAGTATTATACTGCTACTTCACACCCCCAGACACGTAGAGGCTGAATATTGTGTTCATTGTCACACAGTTCATGAATAAAGGGAGCATAAGGATGAATCCAGGCGCTCTGGCTCCATAGTCAAAGTGAATCTACTCCATAGTCAGTCTGTTACCTCTAAAGTATCAATACAGAAGGAATTAGTTGGCAAAAACAGGGAGGTTGCTACTCAGGAGGCACTGCTCTTTGTTTTGGTATCCTGTGTGTGTGTGTGTGTTTTAATCTAAAGCTTTGTCTAGTATGTAAGATGGCTGTTCAACAATCCAGTCAAAGGTGAATGAACAAATGGATATGTTTTCTGTATCACACTCAGTAGTATCATCCCAAAGCTTGAATTACATCCTCTCATTTCCCTGGTTAGACTTCTTTAGTGGCTGCCTGTTAAGTTTGCCACAGTACACAAATAGAAATGTAGGACACCCAGTTAAAGTTGGATTTCAAATAAATAATGATTTTTTAAATTTTTATTTAAATTGATTATTTTAAATTCAAATAAATGTAATGGGCTTCTTGTTTACAGCTTAATTCTCTAACCTCTTGTTATACCGTTTCCCGTGTAGACTTTGTGTTTACCCATGTCTGGATATTGGCAGTTCCCTGAATATCTATTTTCTGTAATCTCCCGAGCTTTTCACATACTGTACTCCTTAACAGACCATCCGTCTCCTAAGTCTTTCATCAGATCAGATAAGATGCTATACCTCCCTAGTCTAGGTTAGAGGCCACCATGCTTGCTGTTCTCCAGCCAGACATCCTGTTACACTGTGCGTGTGCTCAGTTGTGTCTCTTTCCGGTCCCATGGACTATAGCAGGCCAGGCTCCTCTATCCATGGGATTTCCCAGGCAAGAATACTGGAGTGGGTTGTCATTTCCTTCTCCAGGGGATCTTCCCTACTCAGGGATTGAACCTGTGTCTCCTGCATCTCCTACATTGGCAAGTGGATTCTCACTGAGCCACCTGGGAAGCCCATTATACTGTGTAGTAATTGCCTATTTACCTGTTTATCTCTCTCTAGACTTCATGCTTTTTCAAGGCAGGCATATACATCTTGCATCCTTGTTGTATGCGCAGGGTATGACCTAAAACAATATTTGTGGAAGAAAATGTACTTGAAAGTTTACCTAGGGAGCCAGTTCAGATCTGGACCATTTTGTTGATTCAGAAAACAAGTGGCTGACAATATATGCAGGAGAAAATGAGTATTGATGCATGTCTCTATTCTGCATGTTTTGCTCATCTAAAATCTATTTTTCACATGAATATATTTAACATTAGACACAAAGCTCTGATTGTTTTTTTCAAGCAGAATGCATATTATGGGCTCCTTTTAGAAGCAGAATCTATTTTGCTCAAACCAATGATGCATAAAATTATATTTTAATCATCCCAATAAGTCATCACAACTTCATAGCTTATTTATCAATTTCTACAGAATTTAACATCAAGCTGTCATTGACCCCGTTGATTCTATGTCTGTATATTGTATGAGAATGATAAACCCTATGAAAGAACTAGGCTGGATAGTACATAGTGCTGAGCTATTTATGCATCTCAGGCACATTCTTGGCAAATATCTACCCAGAACTTAGATCGTCAGTGGGTGATCATTAAAGTAGCCATTGTCTCATAGAGGTCTGTTTTGGGAATTGGTTGTGATTGTCCCATACTACTGTGGCTCTGGTACTTTCATCACACTGAATGTGGTTGTTATTGTTTGGTCGCTAAGTCCTGTCCAATTCTTTGCCACCCCATAGACTGTAGCTCATCAGGCTCTTCTGTCCATGGGATTTTCCAGGCAAGAATATTGGAGTGGGTTGCTATTTCCTTCTCCAGTGGATCTTCCCAACCCAGGGATTGAACCTGCGTTTCCTGCCTGGCAATCAGATTCTTTGCCACTGAGCTTTTTCTTAGTTTCACAATAACTATTTTATTATTTTAGGAAGTATAAATACCAATGAACCTAGTGAAATAGGTCACTTATATTCTAATTGTTATCCCGAGTGGTGTCCAATGAACTTGACTATTCTTTGTGATGCTTGCTGCACTGAGAATTTCATAGGCCTAGGAAGGAAGACAATGGAGCTGATGGAGATATAATCACTATTTCTCTATATTTCCACATATCTCTCTAATAAAATTCTACACATGTCTTTTTCTTGCAGCCTTTATAAACCTGCTGAAAATACAAGGGTCTAAATTTCTATTATCAGATCCCTCAGCTGAGAAAGTATGTGGCTAATATTGTTTATAATGATTTGCTTCTAATAATGAAAGTTTGGAAAGAGCATAACTATCCAAAAATAGTGCCTGTGTTTCACAAAACTTATGACTTAGGAGGGCCATCAGAAAATAGGGCTAATGCAGATGAATTTTGAGAGTCCATGGTTCTTCCTATAATACCTGCTGTTAGGACCTCAGTTCAGTTCAGTTCAGTCACTCAGTTGTGTCCGACTCTTTGCGACCCCATGAATCGCAGCACTCCAGGCCTCCCTGTCCTTCACCAACTCCCGGAGTTCACTCAGACTCACGTCCATCGAGTTGGTGATGCCATCCAGCCATCTCATACTCTGTTGTTCCCTTCTCCTCCTGCCCCCAATCCCTCCCAGAATCAGAGTCTTTTCCAATGAGTCAACTCTTTGCATCAGGTGGCCAAATTACTGGAGTTTCAGCTTCAGCATCATTCCCTCCAAAAAGTCTGCTCTTAGGACCTAGCAGACCAAAATCTGAAGGTATATCTGAAGCCCAGGCATAGTACACTGATTAGAAAGTTCTGAATTACATATATATATATATATATATATATATATATATATATATATAATGGAATATTTATAGCTGGCCAAAAATGATTATATTGACTTAAATGTGTTAGCATTAAAAATGTCTACAGCAGATTGTATAGGAGAAAAAAGGGTTAAAGTTGAGTGTGTTATCACAAGAAACTGTGGGAAATTCTGAAAAAGATGGGAATACCAGACCACCTGACCTGCCTCTTGAGAAACCTATATGCAGGTCAGGAAACAACAGTTAGAACTGGACAAGGAACAGCAGACTGGTTCCAATTAGGAAAAGGAGTACGTCAAGGCTGTATATTGTCACCCTGCTTATTTAACTTCTATGCAGAGTACATCATGAGAAACGCTGGGCTGGAGGAAGCACAAGCTGGAATCAACATTGCCGGGAGAAATATCAGTAACCTCAGATAAGCAGTTGACACCACTCTTATGGCAGAAAGTGAAGAGGAACTAAAAAGCCTCTTGATGAAAATGAAAGAGGAGAGTGGAAAAGTTGGCTTAAAGCTCAACATTCAGAGAACTAAGATCATGGCATCTGGTCCCATCACTTCATGGCAAATAGATGGAGAAACAGTGGAAACAGTGGCTGACTTTATTTTTGGGGGCTCTAAAATCACCGCAGGTGGTGATTGCAGCCATGAAATGAAAAGACGCTTACTCCTTGGAAGGAAAGTTATGACCAACCTAGACAGCATACTAAAAGCAGAGACATTACTTTGTCAACAAAGGTCTGTCTAGTCAAGGCTATGGTTTTTCCAGTGGTCATGTATGGATGTGAGAGTTGGACTGTGAAGAAAGCTGAGCACCGAAGAATTGATGCTTTTGAACTGTGGTGTTGGAGAAGACTCTTGAGAGTCCCTTGGACTGCAAGGAGATCCAACCAGTCCATCCTAAAGGAGATCAGTCCTGGGTGTTCTTTGGAAGGACTGATGCTAAAGCTGAAACTCTAATACTTTGGCCACCTCATGTGAAGAGTTGACTCATTGGAAAAGACTCTGATGTTGGGAGGGATTGGGGGCAGGAGGAGAAGGGGACAACTGAGGATTGGATGGCTGGATGACATCACCGACTCAATGGACATGAGTTTGAGTGAACTCCAGGAGCTGGTGATGGACAGGGAGGCCTTGGCGTGCTGTGATTCATGGGGTCACAAAGAGTCGGATACAACTGAGCAACTGAACTGAACTGATGCCTAAAGAAATGTCTAGAGGATAAGTCACCAGTATTTTACTATTAAGTGAATTCTGAGTGCTATTTTAAACTTTTTTCATGTATTTGGGGGATTTAAAAACATTCACCCCTCTCAGGTGTAATTTTCCCCAAATAATAATCCTCTATGTAGGGACTTCCCCGGTGGTCCAGTGGTTAAGAATCTGCCTTCCAGTGCAGGGGGTGCAGGTTTGATCCCCGATTGGGAAACTAAGATACCACATGCCATGGGGCAAAATAAGCCCTCGAGCACCACAACTAGAGAAGCCCATGAACTGCAACAAAAACCCAGTGTAGCCAAAACAACAACAAAAAACCAAACAAACAAACAAAAAGGAAAGAATCCTCTACGCCTTAAATCAGGAGTGGGGTTCCACATTCCTTGGTTGACAATGAGTTCTTCCTCCTCCATCCTACTTCTTGACCTGTGAAGGGTTGACTTCACTTTCCTGGGGGTGGGCCAGGATTTGTTCAAGCTATTGCTCTTATCAGTGATTTGGGACACTGTGTCTATGGTAAAGACAATATGTCAGTTTTTAGGCCGCAGAGATTAGTTTAGAATTGGGAGTCTGACTTAGTTTGGAATGTGGAAATGAGAGTAAGTTTCTGGAAAAGTTTCCTTAAAATAGAGACTTCAGGAGATGATCATTTCTTTCTCTGGATTTTTTTTTTTTTTTCAGTTGTTAGTGGGTCATTTTGACTGAACATTGAACCAGAGCTAAGAGAATTGAAATGAAGTTAGAATCTCTAAACGAAGCACTCCAGAATCTAATCTTATTTTACTCATTTCCCCTTAGTTTGATAAATAGTTTGATTCCTTATAGTTGAAAACATTTTAATAGATTCATCACTTGTTTCGAGGCGATAATAGAGTTATTTCCCATCCACAAAGGCAAGTAAAGAGGTTCTTTATCAGGTGTGGCAAGATATATGTGTATCCTTATATATAGATTTTTGTCATTTCTATCTAATGTGTGTGTATATGTGTATATATACATATATTTGTACACACACGTGTACTTTGGCCATCTTAGTGTGTTGAAAAACAGAGAATGTTTTTTTGTTGTACATCACATATGTAATTTTAAAATTTATAGCTGTCTCATTTAAAAAAGAAAAATGTGAAATTCATTTTGATAAGGTTTTATTTAACTCATTATATCTAAAATATCTTTTCAATGTTTAATTTTTGATGTTTTATTTAATGTAATAGGTCTAAAATTTTCAGTATTTAATCAATACAAAATGTTTAATGACCTGTTCAACTTTTTTTTAGGGCTTCCCTGATAGCTCAGTTGGTAAGAATTTGCCTGCAATGCAGGAGACCCCAGTTTGATTCCTGGGTTGGGAAGATCCACTGGAGAATGGATAGGCACCCACTCTTATCTTGGGCTTCCCTTGTGGCTCAGCTGGTAAAGAATCTTCCTGCAATGCGGGAGATCTGGGTTTGATCCCTGGGTTGGGAAGATCCCCAGAGAAGGGAAGGATAACCCACTCCAGTATTCTGGCCTGGAGAATTGCATTGGGTTGCAAAGAGTTGGACACAACTGAGCGACTTACACTTTCACTAACTTTTTTATGGTAAATTTTTTAAATCTGATGTGTATTTTTGTACTCACAGCACATCTCTTTTGGGGGGCTTCGTTTGAATGCCCAGTAGCCACAGGTGGCTTCTATTATTAAACATCATAAATCTGCCTCTATGCTGGTATCTTCCAAGAGCCAGCAGCAAGTACAAATTTGGGATCTTACTGTAAATGTGTTCTTAGGCCCCACTCCAGACCTACTGAATCAGAATCTTCATTTAAACAAGATTCTCAGGTGATTTGATTGTGTACATTAAAGTCTGAGTAGTTTTTTTTTTTTTTTAATTGTTATGGCTGTTGCTATTTTGTTTGTTGTTGGCAGAAGTGAACCTGTTCATACATACCTAGGCCCTCAGCCTCACTAAGCTATATAGCTGGATTATGGCAAATGGGAGGTATGGTCAAGTTATACTGCCAAAAAGTGCACGAACATAGGCCTGGGAGAGCTAGTTCAGGAGTGGTAGGAGCTCTTCACACTGCAGAGACATGATGCTAGTCTCAACATGGATGGATCCCACAAGCCTAATAGTCATAGAAGAGATTGGTTGTAAACTCCATGTGACTGGCACATCTGTTACATGTTGATGTCTTCATCAACAGCAGATTTATTTATACAGTCTTGTTTTGTATGAGAAATATCTGATATGGGATTGTTGGGAAAATATTTACAGATCTTCCAATTATCTTTTAGAAGGATGGGCTGGAAATTGAATTGAACAATATAAGGTCTTCATTAGGCTCTTGTCACATGCCAGGTTTGTATGCATTTGCTTTGGTTTGATTCCTGTCTGCTTTGCATTTTTCCCCCCATGGAAAATTGCACCAACTCATTAGGTAATAATTCCCCATTCACTGGAGTGGGGAGATCCATGGATTTTCAAAGAAAGCATAGCTAGTCTTGCATTTCACAATGGGCATAAATCTGGGTGCATTTGTCTCCTCTGTAGTTATTTTTCTATTCATCTCAAACCTTATCAGAACAAATAATAAACTACTTCATGAGCAGATGTGCCACTTATTCATCAAGTTCTATAATGATAATGAAGAAAATTGAATCTGGAGAGTCTATGGAAGGTGAACTAAAGCCAGATTGGTATGAATAATAAAGACTGTTGAAATGTTGCACCCCCACATGCAAAGCCAGTCCTTACGTACTTGGCAGGGCTATCTTTTATATAGTGCAACAGTGTATAGAAACAACCACCACTTGGATGCTGGACTGTACATGAAGCTACTCTTGCTATAGATGTAAGCATTCTAAGTTGCTTAGAGCATAAAGGAGCATAAAGAATATATTTTCTTGCAGCTGGAAGCAACATCTGACATTGCAAAATGTTGCAAATATGTTGGAGGGGTTGTATTTATTCAGACAAATTTAAGACAAATTCAAAAACTTGTGCAGCTTGACATTTTTGTTTAAAAAATTAACAAATTGAGACCAGTTTTGCTCTAAAAGCTGTGCAAAATGATCTCAGCTTGGGAAATGATGATTAGTTTGGATCTTCTGCACATTTGATCTTACTTTTATGCATGATGCCTAGCTGCTCTTGTGATTGTGTGTTCAGTGAACTACAAACAAAGCTTTATCTTATGAGTTGTGTATTTTTCTCATTTCTTACTAAATTCAGTGCATCAAACTACAGTAACAATACCTTATAATTTCTGAGAATGTGGGTTTTGTCCCACATTCTCAACAGTCCCATGGTTTTACAACAATTACTTTTCCACTGTGTGCTTTTGTGTTTTGGGGAAATGTAGACATGAGTATTGGAGAAGGCAATGGCAAGCCACTCCAGTACTCTTGCCTAGAAAATCCCATAGATGGAGGAGCCTGGTGGGCTGCATTCCATGGGGTCGCTACGAGGGGGTCGCTATGAGTCGGTCGCGACTGAGTGACTTCACTTTCACTTTTCACTTTCACGCAATGGAGAAGGAAATGGCAACCCACTCCAGTGTTCTTGCCTGGAGAATCCCAGGGATGGCAGAGCCTGGTGGGCTGCTGTCTATGGGGTCGCACAGAGTCGGACACGACTGAAGCGACTTAGCAGCAGCAGCAGCAGCAGACATGAGTACTAGTTTCCCATGTGGATCTGCTGGCCTGAATGATAATTTTTTATTTAAACGTTTTAAATAAACTCCTTGGTAGGTTCCTGTTGTAGTAATAGACACCTAAATAATTCTGTCCTGTTCAAGAAATGGAAATGAGTGTATACCATGCATAGAAAATCCTGCTTTTGACCTTTGCATGCAGCACCACTCAATAATTCAGTTAACAAACCCCATGAGGAATAGTTCATAATTATTTCTTAAAAGTCAACATGGTTGTGAAACAGCTCGCCAATATGAGTAGAATAGGAGATTTAGAATAACAGGCCCATGCTGTGCTTATACTTTTCAGTGAATTTAATACTTCTATGATGTCCAAACCAATAGCCTGAAGGAAATTAAAAAGTTGTTTCTTTATAAAACAAATGGAATACTAAGTGTTGCCTCAGGAAAGATGTTTTATATTCAAATAATGTTGCTAAATGATGTCTATTGATACTGAACTCTTCACATTCCCTATGCTGCCCATCTTCCTCCCAACTTGTTCCTTCTTTCATACTCCCTCCTTATTAGAATTGTCATTACCCACCAGGCTTTTTGTCTCCCAGCCCTCTCCCTGCAGTTACAATTTTGGCTCCCAGAACTCCTGAATCTTCCTAAATGCAGGAGGTTCTCCATTGCCACCTGCACTTTCACATGCTGTTTCTTCTGTCCAATTTGGTTCCTCCTCCCTCTTCTTTGATTCTTTCTTTGGCTACCTTATCTGCAGTAAGGCTCTGCAAGGCTCATCTCAGATAGCACTTCCTTTTCCAAGTCTTCGCTGTTTCACACTTTGCTCCTGCTCTGACTTGCCTGTGCTCTCACATCACCTGCTGAAACTAAGACTGTTATTGCTCTGCTTCCCAGCCCAGTGCTGACTTATGTGTCTGCTGTGCTCTGTTTGAAGACAGACACTGAGATCCACCAGTTTTTGTATCTGAAAGCTATGAAAAGTTCTAGGGATATGAAATCCCCAGCAGTGTTCTTACTGTTTAGGAAGGGCTTAGGAGGTGCTCCTTCAGGATACATGAGTTAACCTGTGTTGAGGTGATAGAGGCTTTTTGATAACAAACAATGATATAAACCACATAGGTAAGCTAAAGCCTTATAGAATTCTCTCCCAGCTTCCCCTCAACTTGAGGTGTTTGAAAATTAAGGGCTAATAAAGTGAATGCCCAGACATATGCTAATAAGCCTTTTGTTTATTTCATTAGTGCTGCAAATTTTTTTAAGACCTTCTGGCTGATCCTTCTTATCTTGGCTGCCGAAAGCCTTTCAGGGCCCTGAAGGGAACCTGGACTCTGATGTGCCATAGAAGTTAGACAGTTTGGAGTCTTCAAAGGTAGGAAGTTCAGTATTCTCTCACCAAAAATCTGAGTGTAAGAAAAGGGCTAAAGATGTTTTCCATGAATATCATACAGAATGCACAACTCTGGAAAAGTTTGACACCAAAAGCCACCCTTCTTGATGTGTGTGGGAGGATGAAGCAGCTGGTGTAGGTGCTCAGTCGCTTCAGTTGTGTCTGACACTTTGAGATCCCATAGACTGTAGCCTGCCAAGCTCCTCTGTTTATGGAATTCTCCAGGCAAGACTACCAAAGTGGGTTGTCATTTCCTTCTCTAGGGAATCTTCTCAACCCAGGGATTGAACCCATGTCTCTTGTGTCTCTTGCATGGGCAGGCAGATTCTTTACAACTGTGCCACCTGGGAAGCCCAGAGGTAGTTGGTGATTTGCTGTGATATATATCCCTTTGTAAGGAGCTTGAGATGATACATAGCATTTCCCCCTGCAGTCTTTGGACTTTATTAAAAGAATAATATTACTTACATTACTGTAGATCAGCTTTATCTGTTTATTCTAGGTAATCCCCAGGATATATAAGATGTAAGGACTATAGTTCTTGAATTATTTTTAAGGCTCAATTTTATGGGTGCCTCTTCTCTGAGTGAGAATTCTGAGGCTAATTCTAATACCCAGAATGAAGGGATTGACTATGGGGAAAGGACCAGGAGTGGCCTCCCAGCCTACCTCTAGTTATATCCTAACCATGGAGGATAGAGTCCTGACAGCTAATGTGTCCTTCTACTCAAGGCCAGCTTGAGACCTCTCCTGTTGTGTAAGTGAAAAGAGTTTAAGATGCTATTGTACCCTGACCATGCAATGCCAGTTCCCCAGTGGGTATTGGTTTACAATGTTCCTTTGTCTTCTTCCTTTCTACCTACTTATTTAAAGAGTATGAGTTCTTCAAGGACAGCTTGAATCCCACTTGCACTAGGCAAACATTTCTGGTATAACTCAAATTGCTGCATTAAAAAAGAAAAAAATATATATACACACACATATATTTGGAGAAGGCAATGGCACCCCACTCCAGTACTCTTGCCTGGAAAATCCCATGGAAGGAGGAGCCTAGAAGGCTGCAGTCCATGGGGTCGCTGAGGGTTGGACACGACTGAGCGACTTCACTTTCACTTTTCACTTTCATGCATTGGAGAAGGAAATGGCAACGCACTCCAGTGTTCTTGTCTGGAGAATCCCACGGATGGGGGAGCCTGGTGGGCTGCCATCTATGGGGTCGCACAGAGTTGGACATGACTGAAACGACTTAGCAGCATACACATATATATGTCATATATTTATATTTATGTCTGATATCATTGGCATATATATACATTTATAATATAGGTCTTTACATATATATACACACATTTATGTACATGGCTTATGTCACTGACTGGATTTAATTCCATTCATTAAACATTTGATGAGTGCTGACTGTACTGAATATTTTTGTATGTGTTTGCTATCTATTTCTAACTCTACCCTACTTCCAGTTTCCACAACTTTTACAGTCATTGTAGCATGAATGTTGATTTAATTAGCACCTGGTTTTTACTAATGATGATAGCATAAGTCCCCATAGTTCTGTACTATGTAGTTTTGTAAAAATATTGTACAATTGACATTCCTAATGATGCCAGAATGATGTTCAGAGTTGCTCTTGCTCACCTGGCCATTGTCTATGAATAGTACCAACAACTTCACTGACAAAATAGTTGAATAAATTGGCTAAATGTTTTGAGGTTGTAAAAAACATGTTTTCTTTTATAATTTTGCAATAAATCCTTTATAATCCATGTCACTATTTTTTAAAAGATGAATATATTTTTCTTAAGAGTACATGATTTTGACCTACTCCAGTTTAGCTGAAAATGGGTTTTTGAGTAGTCCAGTGAATATTCTTAGTTTTCCTTTATTAATTTTTGGTATGTTAAGAGCATTTTTTTCACTATTTATGCATCTTTAATCAGAGAAAGCAATGGCACCCTACTCCAGTACTCTTGCCGGAAAATCCTATGGACAGAGAAGCTTGGTGGGCTGGTCACTTTCACTTTTCACTTCCATGCATTGGAAAAGGAAATGGCAACCCACTCCAGTGTTCTTGCCTGGAGAATCTCAGGGACGGGGGAGCCTGGTGGGCTGCCGTCTATGGGGTCGCACAGAGTCGGACACGACTGAAGCGACTTAGCAGCAGCAGCAGTATGCATCTTTAATAATTTTCCCTCACTCTTTTCAGAATATTTTTTTTTCTTTGTTGTTAACTCACTAGTTGTATCTGACTCTTTTGCTAGGCCATGGAATGTAGCCCACTATGTGTCTCTCTGTCCATGGGATTTCCCAGACAAGAATACTGCCATTTCCTTCTCCAAGGCATCTTCCCAACCCAGAGATCAAACCCATGTTTCCTGCATTGGCAAGTGGATTCTTTACTGCTGAGCCAGGAGGGAAGCCCTAAATATAGACTCTTACGTTTAAATATTTGAATAAATATAAATATATTTTCTATGCTGTTTTTAAAAATTAGCTTTATGTAGGTATAATTTATAAACACAAAAGTTATTGCATATGAGACTTGATAATTTAATATAGATATATAATTAACACCACAGTAAAATTCAGAACAATTTTTAATCTTGAAAATTCTCCTGGACCTTTTGAAAGGCATTCTTTACTGCTGTGTCAGGGCCTCTTGCAACACCTGATCTTTCTGTCACTATAGTTTCGCCTTCTCTAGATTTTCATATTAATAGAATCCTACAATATTGAGTCTTTTGTCTGGCATATTTTACTCCGCATAATGCTGTGAGAATTACCTATGTTGTTGCGTGTTTTGGTAGTGTTTCCTTGTGTTGTTTAATAGTATTCCCCAGTATCTGTGGACCACAATTTCTCCAGTTTATAGACACCTTGCTGGTTTCTCATTTTGAGTCATTATTACTCAAATGTCTACGAACATCTATATATTTTAATGACACTTCTGCTTTCTTAGGATAATGTTGAAGGGTCAATGTGTCTTAGATATACAGAAGTTTCTTACTTTTGAGTTACAAGTAGAAAGACAGTCTATCTTCTTTGAAGAATAAGACATTATTTGAAGAGTAAGACACCATTCTACTCTCCAATTTTGTATCTCATACAAGTGGAATCACGCAGTGTCTGTCCTGTTACTGGCTTATTTCACTTAACATAATGTCCTCAAGCTTCCTCTGTATTGTTCCATATGGCATGTTTTCTTTCATTTTAAGGCTGAATAATAGGTTATGGTTTGCACATATCACATTTTGTTTTTTAAAAATGTTTATTTTATTTAAAAACACCTACATCATTTTTAATACACTGTTTTTAATTTTCAGGGAGTTATACAAGTTTGGTTGTATTGTTTAGTTGCTCAGTTGTGTCCAACTCTTTGAGACCCCATGGGCTGCTGCACACCAGGCTCTCCTGTCCTTCACTGTCTCCTGGAGTTTGCTCAAATTCATGTCCATTGAGTTGGTCTCATCCTCTGTCTCTCAACTGTCTCATCCTCTGTGCCCCCTTCTCCTGCCCTCAATATTTCCCAGCATCAGGGTCTTTTCCAGTGATTTGGCTCTTCATATCAGATGGCCAAAGTATTGGAGCTTCAGAATCGGCTGTTCCAATAAACATTAAGGGTTGGTTTCTTTTAGGATTGTCTGGTTTGATCTTGCTGCCGTCCAAGGGACTCTCTCAAGAGTCTTCTCCAGCATCACAATTCAAAAGCATCGATTCTTTGGTGCTCAGCCTTCTTTATGGTCCAAATCTCACATCAATACATGACTATTGGAAAAACCATAGCTTTGACAATATGGACCTTTGTTGGGAAAGGGATGTCTCTGCTTTTTAATACACTGTTTAGGTTTGTTATACCTTTCCTTCCAAGGAACATGCATCTTTTAATTTCATGGCTACAGTCAGTGTCTGCAGTGATTTTGGAGCCCAAGAGAATAAAATCTGTCACTGTTTCCACTTTTTCTCTTTGTATTTGCCATAAAGTGATGAGACCAGGTGCCATGATCTTAGTTTTTTGAATCTCGAGTTTCAAGTCACCTTTTCTACTCTATTCTTTCACCTTCATTAAGGGACTCTTTAGTTCCTCTTTGCTTTCTGCCATTAGAGTGGAATCATTTGCACATCTGAGGCTGTTGACATTTCTCCCAGGAATCTTGATTCCAGCTTGTGATTCACCCAACCAGGTATTTTGCATGATGTATTAATACTCTGCATATAAGTTCAATAAGCAGGGTGACAATATACAGCCTTTCTCAATTTGGAACCAGTCAGTTCTTCTATGTCTGGTTCTGTTGCTTCTTGACCTGCATACAGGTTTCTCAGGAGACAGGTAAGGAGGTGGTCTGGTATTCCCATGTCTTTAAGAATTTTCCACAGTTGGTTGTGAGCCACACAGTCAAAGGGTTTAGCACAGGCAGTGAAGCAGAAGTAAATGTTTTTCCAGAACTCCCTTGCTTTCTCCATGATCCAATAAATGTTGGCAATTTGATTTCTGGTTCCTCTGCCTCTTTGAAAGCCAGTTTGGTCATCTGGAAATTTTAGTTCATGTACTAGTGAAGCCTACTTTGAAGGATTTTGTGCATAACCTTGCTAGCATATGAAATGAGTGCAATTGTGTGGTACTTTGAACATTCTTTGACATTGCCCTTTTTTGGGATTGGAATGAAAACTAACTTTTTCCAGTCCAGTGACCACTGCTGAGTTTCCCTCCCAAATTTGTTGGCATATTGAGTGCAACACTTTAACAACATCATCTTTTAGGATTTTAAATAGCTTAGCTAGAATTCTTTTCATCTCCAATATCTTTGTTCATAGTAATCTTCCTAAGGGCCACTTGACTTCACACTCCAGGATGTCTGGCTCTAGGTGAGTGGCCACACCATTGTGGTTATCTGGATCATTAAGACCTTTTTTGTATATTTATTCTATGTGTTCTTGATACCTCTTCCTAATCTTTTCTATTTCTGTTAGGTCCTTACCATTTCCAAGTTAAGATCTATTAATTATCAAGGATATATAAATATTAAGGTGAAGAAAAAATAATCTCATTATGTTTCTTGAAAGTTTACTAATTTGACTCTCTTCATCAAAAATCTTTTAAAAATGATAAAAATATATGTTTAAGTTAGGGCCAGTTTTTTTTTACCCATTCATCAATCAATGCAGCCAACATTTATTTGGCTTTCACGTCGTGGCTGTCTTGAAGAGATACATGAGTGCATTACCTTGTACATTGCAACATTATTCACAGTAGCCAAGATGTCTCTTCCTTTCTTTCCCTTCCTCCTTTCTTTCCTGTTTTTCCTTTATTGAAGTACAGTATTGATTTATAATAGTTTTAGATATAGTACAGTACAACATAGTAATTAAATATTTTTATGATTGTACTCCATTTATAGTTGTTATAAATTACTGGCTATATTTCCCTGAGCTGTGGAATATACCCTTGTGGCTTATCTTTTTGTACATAATAGGTTGTATCTTTTAATCTCCCACCCTATCTTGCCCTTTCCCCCTCCCCATTGATAATCTCTAGTTTTTACACTTTATGAATTTTTTTGTGTTAAATACGTTCATTTTATTTTTAAAGTGATTAATCACACATATAAGTGATTAAGTAAGAGAAATATAAATGCTCTATTATTTCACTAAGCATAATACTCTTGGTCCATCCATGTTTTAGCAAATGGCAAAATTTCATTCTTTTTTTATGGCTGAGTATGTCTATCTAGTCAAGACTATGGTTTTTTCCTGTGGTCATGTATGGATGTGAGAGTTGGACTGTGAAGAAGGCTGAGCGCCAAAGAATTGATGCTTTTGAACTGTGGTGTTGGAGAAGACTCTTGAGAGTCCCTTGGACTGCAAGGAGATCCAACCAGTCCATTCTGAAGGAGATCAGCCCTGGGATTTCTTTGGAAGGAATGATGCTAAAGCTGAAACTCCAGTACTTTGGCCACCTCATGTGAAGAGTTGACTCATTGGAAAAGACTCTGATGCTGGGAGGGACTGGGGGCAAGAGGAGAAGGGGACGACAGAGGATAAGATGGCTGGATGGCATCACTGCCTCGATGGATGTGAGTCTGAGTGAACTCCGGGAGTTGGTGATGGACAGGGAGGCCTGGTGTGCTGCGATTCATGGGGTCGCAAAGAGTTGGACACGACTGAGCGACTAAACTGAACTGAACTGATGTATATTCCATATTGTCTTCAATTTCCTTCATCAGTGTTTTATAGTTTAAGAATATAGGTCTTTTACTTCTGGCTTAATTTTATTCCTAGATATTTTATTCTTTTTGATATAATTTTAAACAGGATTGTTTTCTTGCTTTCTCTTCCTGATAGTTTATTATTAGTGTATAAAAAAGCAACAGATTTCTGCATATTAATATTGTATCCTGCAATTTTACTCTGTTTACTATTTTTAGGTTTTTGTTGTTTTTTTTTGTTGTTTTTTTTTTTTTTTTGGTGGAAACTTTAGGGTTTTCTATGTAGTGTCACATGGAGATGTCACTTTTTTAATGTTTTTTTACAGCTATAAATTTCTCTCTGAGGATTGCTTTTTTTGATCATTTAATTTTTTAAGATATATTTATTTATTCATGGGTGCCTTGCGTCTTGGTTGCTGCTTGCCAGCTTTCTCTAATTTCAGAGCACAGGGGCTACTCTTTGTTGCCTTGCATGGGCTTCTCATTGCAGTGGTTTCTCTTGTTGTGGAGCATGGGCTGTAGGCATGCAGGCTTCAATAGCTGCAGTGAGAGGGCTCGGTAGTTATGGCTTAGAGGCCTCATTGTCTCATGGCATCTGGGATCTTCCTGGACCAGGGATTGAACCTGCGTCTTCCTGCATTGGCAGGCAGATTCTTTGCCACTCAGTCACTAGAGAAGCCTGAATCATTAAAGTTTTCTTTAGCATTCCTATGAAAGTACTTTCTAATTTCCCTTTTAAATTTCTTTTTTAATACACTGGTTATTTAGGTATATGTTATTTATTTACCATATGGCTGTGAATTTTCAAAAATTTCGTCTGTTATTGATGGCCAATTTTTATTGTATTTTGCCTTTGTTGAGTGGAGTTGCTCTATAGATGATTAGTTACTAATAGTAGTGTTGTCCAAGGCTTCTATTTTCTTGCTGGTCTGTCTAGTAGTTTTATGTATAATTGAAAATGGGATATTGAAATCTCTAGGAATTATTGTTAAACTGTCTAGTTTTTGGACTGCAAGGAGATCAAACTAGTCCATCCTAAAGGAAATCAGTCCTAAATATTCATTGGAAGGACTGATGCTGAAGCTGAAACTCCAATACTTTGGCCACCTGATACGAAGAACTGACACTTTGGAAAAGACCCTGATGCTGGGAAAGATTGGAGGCAGGAGGAGAAGGGGATGACAGAGGATGAGATGGTTGGATGGTATCACTGACACAATTGACATGAGTTTAAATAGGCTCTGGGAGTTGGTGATGGACTGGGAGACCTGGCGTGCTGCAGTCCATGGGGTCGCAGAGTCAGACATGACTGAGCAACTGAACTGAACTATTTTTTCTAGAACCCCTATTTTAAAAGGCCATTATTTATGCTTGAGCCAAATAACAGCTAACATTAGTTTGCAAACATTATATCATTCACAAAGCATCTGCATACAATTTATCATTGAATTTTTTCCCCCACAAGTTTAAGAACTAGTATTTTTTACATTCAATAGTTGAAGAAAATGCTTTTAAGGGAAATAAAATATGCTGACCAAGTTGAAGCTGGTAAACCTGATGCTTGAACTCAGGTTCATTAATGTCCTGTATGCTTCCCACTGTGCCATGATGTGATCTTCCCATTTCACCACTCATCAAAATAGTATTCCATAAATGTAGTCATGAGTGGAGTTCTGCCCACCTTTCTTTTCTTTCAGACCAAGTGGACTTCTTCTCAGACTATTGACTTCAGTGGAGTCCATGTCTGGCTCCCACTCAAGAATCTGTGTCTTTAGTTCATATCTTGGATTGGTATTTTCTGGTATTAAGATTCCACCCAGTTTTTTGACCAAGAGCCAACAAGCTCTGGTGATGACAGCCAGAGATCTATCCACCTCTCCATTCAAACATTGCCAGCTGGGTAGCATCCCTTTCTGCCAACCACCTGCCTACATTTATCTTATCCTGCCAAAGCAGCTCTTTCTGAATCCCAGCTCCAGCTTTGGTTCAGCCCTTCTCCTGGCACACCTGAGAGGAACATGCAGGCCAGAATTAAATAGCAAGGCATTTTTCAAAATCATTGCATAGCAAATAAACGATCAAAAGCTGGGTCTACCTACTTAGGGAGAAACCAGCTGAATGGAAAGTGAAGACAGTCAGCTGTTTGCTTATAACCTGCATTAAGCCAACAAAAGAAAAAGAGATTTTGGCTGATGTTCTCAATGAATTATCCAGAGGTGAGTATGTCATGCAAAAATGTGGTGATTCAGTGAGGTGGGTGCAGGTGGACAGATGATGTTTGATCTGCAGTGGAATCCCCAATAAATTGTTCCTGATGCAGTCTGAAGTTTAAATTTGGTAATTTGGAAATCTCTGGTGTTTGACTCTGTGGATATAGCAAGAGGAAGACAAGGAGTTCAGTCAGGCAGCACAGTTAGTGCCAGAGTTGAGTTGAAGAATATATTGGAAAGAGGTGTAAACATTTTGTCAGGACATAGTCCTCATTTTTGTGTAGATCTCTTTAGTAAGCAATCTTTTTGACAGGTAGCCAAATCTTCGGGTTATGTAGGCCAGTACATGTGACAGAATATACACCCTGAACCAGACGTATTTATTGGGGAACAAGAAATAGATTCAAATTCCTAAAATAAGGCCCAAGGACATGGTAACTGGAAAGTCAGGATAGATTATTGAAATCAGACAAGATATGTTTGGAGTGTATGTGTTTTTACGTCTGGGTGTGTTTTTCTGGTGGGGATATATTTTTCAAGAACTTTTGGAATTTACAACAAAAGCTACTTCAGGATTCAGTAGTTTAGTGCCTTTGTCTTTCTTTAAAAAAAAAAAAAATTATTTACTTATTTATTTAGGCTGTGCTGGGTCTTGGTTTCTCCTGGGCTTTTCTCTAGTTTTTGGGTGTGGGAGCTACTCTCTAGTTGTGGTATGCTGGCTTCTCACCGCAGTGGCTTCTCTTGCTGTGAAGCACAGGTTCTGGGGCTCATTGACTTCAGGAGCTGTGGCCCCCAGGCTCTACAGCACGGGCTCGGTAGTTGTGTACAGCGTGTGGGATCTTCCTGGATCAGGGATCGAACCCCTGTCTCCTGCACTGATAGGTGAATTCTTTACCACCGAGGCACCTTTGTCTTTCAAAGTTGGATTATCTTCTTTCTAACTTTATAGCTGATAGAAGGGGAAAGGAACCCATTTGTCACATACTTTATGATTAAACTTGGAAAGGGAATTTGACACTTGCGTATGAGTACACTGCTCTAATCCATTCCTGGGGGAGTGTAAAATGGTATAGTCATTGGGGTGGGATGTTTTTATGATGTCAGATGTTTAGTCATTCTTGATAATAATCCCTGATAATCACTGAGAGAAAATTCCAAGAAAGTCTTAAGGTTGCAAGAAATTAGAGTTAATCTCAATTGTCATTATTAGAAGACTGGATAAAGCATGGTAAATGCATACAATAATACTGTGAATTTACAAAAGGAAGAAAGGGGCTCTAACAACTACACAGATCAATTCTCAAAACATCATCTCTCAAAAAGCAGATAGAATAGCACTAATTAATAAACATATAAAGCTTAATATGCCATACAATTTTTAAAGATATAATTACACACACATTTTCACGAATCTTTAAAATGAAAAAGGATTATACCAAACTCATAGTAAAGGTTGGGTAAGTTCAAAGGAGGAAGACTTTAGTTTTACTTTTAATGAATTAAGTTTTCTTTAATGAGACCTTGTTTTTATATATTATGTATATTTATGGAATTATGTGTGACTTGAAAGTTTTAAATTATGACTTGGAGTTTTGGGTATCTTGTTTTTTCTTGTATATTTTTCTAAAAGTGATTTGGAAGTTTATGCAAAATAAAAGAGAAAAAGAATACATTTTAAAAATTCCATTAAAAAGAATACATTTGAATCAGTTCTAATGAGGTGTATGAAACTGGAGCCTATTATACAGAGTGAAGTAAGCCAGAAAGAAAAACACCAGTACAGTATACTAACACAAATATATGGAATTTAGAAAGATGGTAACGATAACCCTGTATGTGAGACAGCAAAAGAGACACAGATGTACAGAACAGTCTTTTGGACTCTGTGGGACAGGGCGAGGGTGGGATGATTTGGGAGAATGGCATTGAAACATGTATAATATCATATGTGAAACGAATCACCAGTCCAGGTTCGATGCATGATACAGGATGCTTAGGGCTGGTGCACTGGGATGACCCAGAGGGATGGTATGGGGAAGGTAGGTGGGTGGGGGTTTCAGGATGGGGAACACGTGTACACCTGTGGCGGATTCATGCTGATGTATGGCAAAACCAATACAATATTGTAAAGTAATTAGCTTCCAATTAAAATAAATAAATTTATATTAAAAAATTAATGAGACTATCTTATAAGCAAATGAAGATGAATTTGATATGTGATGTTTAGGATGACTTACAGTTATGCTCATTTGGATGTTTAATATAGAAAGCAGTTCTAATCTGCCCTTTGATTTTATCCCCACATTAAAAAAAAACAATGGAGTGTAGTTCATTTACAGTATTGTACCAATCTCTACTGTACAGCAAAATGACTCATTTATACATATATATATTGGTGTATATATATATATACATACATACACATTCTTTTGTAACTTTCTTTTCTATTATTGTTCATCATAAGATATTGAATATAGCTCCCTGTGCTACATAGAAGGACCTTGCAGTTTATCTGCTCTAAATGTAATAGTTTACATCTGCTAATCCCAAACTTCTAATGCATCCTTTCTCCCACCCTCCTCCTCCTTGGCAACCACAAGTCTGTTCTGTATGTCTGTGAATCTGTTTCTAACCTGCCCTTTGGATTGGTGTGAGAGAATGGGTGAATTTGGACTGTGAAGTTACACACTTTGGTAAAGGTTGCCCCTTCTTTAACAAACTGTTCATAAATTATTTGATTTTAATGAGAAACAATGAAAATATTAATCATATCTAACCATGGACAACTGAGGATAGTATTGCAAGAGTAAATCTATTATTCATCTTTTATATAATTGCAGACATTTAGATACTGAGTCAGCACCAACAATGCATCAAAAATTATATTAGCAATTCTAGTGCAGTGTCCATCCCCTCAGGAGGTCCAACAATAATGAAATGAGCAGAAAGTAAAACAACAATCATTAATGTGATAAATACTGTAATAAAGATAGCAATAAAATATTTTAGGAGGGTCCTGCTTCTGGCAATGATTAACTAAGTGGTATATTTCCACTTTCACTATAAATAGCTGGAACACTGGATCAAATATATTAAATAGCTGATGGGAAGGAGTGCCTACAAAGGAAACTTTTGATGTAATGGACATGTTCTTTATCTTGATTGTGATAATGTTTAAATCAGCATAAGATAATAAAAACTCATCTGTATACTTAAAAATGGGTATATATTTTTATTGTAAACGATATCTCATACTGATTAAAATAAGTGAAACCAAAATTTTACTCCATAATTGGAAAATCTATATTAAGAAATAAAGCTGATATGGATCAGAGGCCTAAATGTCAAAGCTAAAACTTTAAAATTTCTAGAACACAACATTTGTGTAACCTTGAGTAGGGAAAGCGTTTTTCCAAAAATAAACAAAACACATTTTTTTTAAAGTATTGTTGGTTTACAATGTTGTGCCAATCTCTGTTGTACAGCAAAGTGACTCAGTTATACACGTGTATTTTTTTTTTATATTCTTTTTCACTGTGGTTTCTAATAGGATACTAAATATATTTCTTGGTGCTATATTGTAGAACCTTGTTGTTTATCCATCCAAGAGATCAATGCAAAGAAATAGAGAAAAACAATAGAATTGGAAAGACTAGAGATCTCTTCAAGAAAATTAGAGATACCAAGGGAACATTTCATGCAAAGATGGGCTCAATAAAGGACAGAAATGGTATGGACCTAATAGAAGCAGAAGGTATTAAGAAGAGGTGATAAGAATACACAGAAGAACTGTACAAAAAAGATCTTTACAACCCAGATAATCACGATGGTATGATCACTAACACTCGCCTAGAGCCAGACATACTGAAATGTGAAGTCAAGTGGGCTTTAGAAGGCATCACTGCAAACAAAGCTAGTGGAGGTGATGGAATTCCAGCTGAGCTATTTCAAATCCTGAAAGATGATGCCATGAAAGTGCTGTACTCAGTATACCAGCAAATTTGGAAAACTCAGCAGTGGCCACAGGACTGGAAAAGGTCAGTTTTCATTCCAATCCCAAAGAAAGGCAATGCCAAAGAATGCTCAAACTACTGCACAATTGCACTCATCTCATATGCTAGTAAAGTAATGCTCAAAATTCTCCAAGCCAGGCTTCACAATACATGAACTGTGAACTTCCAGATGTTCAAGCTGGTTTTAGAGGCAGAGGAACCAGAGACCATATTGCCAACATCTGCTGGATCATGGAAAAAGCAAGAGAGCTCCAGAAAAACATCTATTTCTGCTTTATTGACTATGCCAAAGTCTTTGACTGTGTGGATCACAATAAACTGTAGAAAATTCTGAAAGAGATGGGAATACCAGACCACCTGACCTGCCTCTTGAGAAACCTGTATGCAGGTCAGGAAGCAACAGTTAGAACTGGACGTGGAACAACAGACTGGTTCCAAATAGGAAAAGGACTGGTTCCAAATAGGTCAAGGCTGTATACTGTCACCCTGCTTATTTAGCTTATATGGAAAGTACATCATGAGAAATGCTGGGCTGGATGAAGCACAAGCTGGAATCAAGATTGCTGAGAGAAATATCAATAACCTCAGATATGCAGATGACACCACTCTTATGGCAGAGAGTGAAGAGGAACTAAAAAGCCTCTTGATGAAAGTGAAAGAGGAGAGTGAAAAAGTTGGCTTAAAGCTCAACATTCAGAAAACTAAGATCATGGCATCCAGTCCCATCACTTCATGGGAAATGGATGGGGAAACAGTGGAAACAGTGGCTGACTTTATTTTGGGGGGCTTCAAAATCACTGCAGATGGTGATTGCAGCCATGAAATTAAACAACTTTTACTCCTTGGAAGAAATGTTATGAACAACCTAGACAGCATATTAAAAAAGCAGAGACATTACTTTGTCAACAAAGGTCTGTCTAGTCAAGGCTATGGTTTTTCCAGTGGTCATTAATGGATGTGAGAGTTGGACTATAAAGAAAGCTGAGGGTTGAAGAATTGATGCTTTTGAACTGTGGTGTTGGAGAAGACTCTTGAGAGTCCCTTGGACTGCAACAGATCCAACCAGTCCATTCTAAAGGAGATCAGTCCTGGGTGTTCATTGGAAGGACTGATGTTGAAGCTGAAACTCCAATACTTTGGCCACCTCATGCGAAGAGCTGACTCATTTGGAAAAGACCCTGATGCTGGGAAGGATTGGGGGCAGGAGAAGGGGACGACACAGGATGAGATGGTTGGATGGCATCACTGTCTCAATGGACATTGCTTTTTGTGGAATCCTGGAGTTGCTGATGGAGAGGGAGGCCTGGAGTGCTGTGGTTTATGGGGTTGCAAAGAGTCAGACACGACTGAGTTACTGAACTGAACTGAATCCCAAACTCCCAGTCCTTCCCTACGCCACTTGTGGCAGACACAGTCTGTTCTCTATGTCTGTGAGTCTGTTTCTATTTTGTAGATAGACATTTGTCTTTCTCTTTCTGACTTTCTTCACATAGTGTGGTAATCTCTAGTTGCATCCTTGTTGTTGCAAATGGCATTATTTCATTCTTTTTTTATGGCAGAGTAGTAGTCCATTGTATATATGTACCATATCGTCTTTCGTCATTCAACTGTTGTTGGACATTTAGGTTGTTATCATGTTTTGGGTATTGTGAATAGTGCCACTATAAACATAATGGTGCATGTTTGTTTGTTTGTTTGTTCCTTTTTGGCCATACCTATGGCATGCAGAAATTGCCCCACCAAGAACTGAACCCATGCCCCCTGATGCGGAAGCAGATTCTTAAACACGGGGTCACTGAGGAAGGCCACATGTATATTTTTGAATTATGTTTTGTCCTGGTGTATGCCCAGGAGTGAGATTGCTGGATCATAGGGTAATTCTATTTTTAGTTTTCTGAGGAACTAACACACTGTTTTTTGTTTAGTGGCTGCACATACTTAAATCCCACCAGCAGTGTAGGAGGATTCCTTTTTCTCCATACCCTTTCCACCTTTTATTTGTTGTAGATTTTTTGATGATGGCTATTCTGACTGGTGTGGTTTTGATTTGCATTTCTCTAGTAATTAGTGAAGGAGAAGGCAATGGCACCCCACTCCAGTACTCTTGCCTGGAAAATCCCATGGACGGAGGAGCCTGGTGGGCTGCAGTCCGTGGGGTCGCTAGGAGTCAGACACGACTGAGCGACTTCACTTTCACTTTCCACTTTCATGCATTGGAGAAGGAACTGGCAACCCACTCCAGTGTTCTTGCCTGGAGAATCCCAGGGATGGCGGAGCCTGGTGGGCTGCCATCTATGGGGTCGCACAGAGTCAGACACTAATTACAGCAGCAGCAGTAATTAGTGATGTTAAGCATCTTTGCATGTGCCTGCTGGCCATCCGTATATCTTCTTTGGAGAAATGTCTATCAAGATCTTTTGCCCATTTTTCAATTGCGTTGTTTGTTCTTTTGTTGTTGCCTTGTCTGAAATGTGTATTTTGTAAACTAAACTTTTGTAGGTCACTTTGTTTGCAAATGGTTTCTCCTATTCCATAGATTGTCTTTTCCTTTTTTTAAAAAATGATTTCCTTTGCTTTGCAAAAACTTGTAAGTTTGATTAGGTCCTATTGGTTTATTTTTGTTTTTATTTCTATTGCTGTGGGAGACCAAACTAAGAAAACAATGGTGTGATTTATGTCAGAGAATGTTGTACCTATGCTCTCTTCTAGGAATTTTATGGTATCCTGTCTTATTTTAAGTCTTTAAGCCATTTTGACTCCATTTTTGTGCATGGTATGAGAGTGTGTTCCATCCTCACTGATTTACTTGCAACTGTCCAGTGTTCCCTGCCCCACTTGCTGAAGAGATTGTCTTTTCCCCATTTTATATTCTTGCCTCCTTTGAGGCAAGAATTGACTGTAGGGTTGTGGCTTTATTTCTGGGCTCTGTATTTTGTTCCACATATCCGTTTTTGTACCTCTGACACTGTTTGGATTATGGTAGCTTTTTAGTATTGTCTTAAGTCTGAGAGAGTTATGCCTCCTGCTTTGTTCTTTTCCCCCTCAGGATTGCTTTGACAGTTCTGGATCTTTTATTGTTCCATATAAATTTTTGGGTTATTTGTTCTAGTTCTGTGAAGTGTCATAGGTATTTTGATATGGATCACATTAAAAATGTAGATTGCTTTGGGTGGTATTTCCATTTTAATAATATTACTCCAATCCCAGAGCATGGGATATCTTTCCATTCCTTTTGAATCCTCAATTTCCTTTTTAAATGTTTTATAGTTCTTAACATATTGTTTCACCTCCTTGGTTGGGTTTATTTCTTTGTATTTTATTTATTTATTTATTTTTGGTGTTATTTTAAAATGTCAAAAGCATTTTTAAAGTTTCAGGAACACAAAGGAACAATCCCATTTCCTTGGAGAAGGCTTTACAGAAGAGGTGAGTCTTGATGGAAGTGTATAGTAACAGAATTCTGGTGGCTATGTGAAGAATATGTAGTATGGAGAAACTTCTGCAGATAGGGGATTATTTAGAGATAATGTGACAATGAGGAAGAAACAGAAGAAAATCAATGCATTTATAATATGGGCCTCAAACTCAAATGCTTACACTGTCCAGGTAGACAATTTAATGTATGAAGCAGTTAGGTATGAGATCATAACGAGAGAAAAGAGCTGTGAAAAAATGGCACATTCTTGTCCTATCTAAAGAGGGGAGCCATGGTCACTTCTAGCTAATTATATAAGGGATTATTATAGGTGGGAGTGCAGACCCAGTACTGTCAAATTGGACTTTTTTTCAAAAGAAATTGGACACCCAAATTTTATGCAAAATCTTTTGAATTTTAAGGCGTGAAAGACTGTGTGGGTTAACACCCTCGGGGTCAAAAAAAACAAAAAACAAAACATTTCCAGGCAACATGTGGATCATGGATTGACAGATCATGGCCCTGAATTTAAATCTGTGTGGCTTAGTCAATATTTGAATGTGAATGGTGAAAGATGATGCAGTGTTCTGGCTGAGATAAGCATTCAGGATTGTGATTTCAATATGAAATTAAGAATCAGAAATATATGCATGTGATTATAGTTATGCTGAGTTTATTGGGGTGTTTGACAATTGAAGGTCCTTATACGAGTAAACAAACCTTATTATTCCAGAAGATATTGAAATATGGGTCCCGGAGCTCTTGTCAGAGGATAAGAGCTAGGAAAATTGTACGTGGTAGCTGTGATTGTGGTACTTCCATTTTTTGCTTGTAGCATCGATGCAAACCAGATCAAACCTAATTTCCTTATGCCACCACTTATACTGATTGTCTTAACAACCACCTAATAATACTTTCAATAGTTTACTTAAGAGCACAATATTTGGTTTATGTTAACATACTCATTGTTTTATCCCATAGTTCTTGCCTTAATTTTAGTTTTTTCCTTGATTCCAAAATGAGAGAAAGCAACTGAATGCATCATATGGTATTTTGTTGACAAGTGTGTGAAAAATCAGTGTGTATATATGCTAATAGAGATATTTTGAGCTACCCTGGTGGCTCAGACAGTAAACAATCTGCATGCAGTGGAGGAAACCCAGGTTCCATCCCTGTGTCAGAAAGATCTCCTGGAAGAGGGAATGGCAATCTTCTACAGGCTTCTTGTCTGGGGAATCCCTTGGACAGAGAAGCCTAGTAGACTATAGTCCATGGGGTTGCAAAGAGTTGGACATGACTGAGCATGCACATACTTCAACTCCTTAGCCCACAGAAATATTTTAAAGCCTTTCCCCCATAGATTATTGAAAAAAAGGTTACTTAAACTTATTTTGCCTTTTATTGGGAAAAAAGAAGGAAAAATACTAATTTTCCTGGCAATGGATAATTTGTTTCCATATTAGTAGTCTTTCTTTTAACCACCTTAAGATAAAGGGTTTTAGAAATATAAACAATATATTGACCTTTAGCTCTTTCTGCCTTTAAGAGAAACCTTTTAATGCTATTTTATAAAAGGTGAGGCATTTAATAAGTATGCTTTTTGATAACAGAAACAGTTTGGCCAAACATTTCCATGACCTCAATTGTTCAGCAAGACTTTTGATTGACTGGGCTGAAACAAAGTTGATCTTCTTAATATTGCTGTTTTGAAGATACTCATCTTGATGTAGTAATGACAGTTTCATTCTTCTAGAGTTTGTGGAAATCAAAAAGCATCTTATTATAGATAATAGATAAACAATACAATATATAAAAGTAATTAAAGCCTCAAGATAGTGAAGTTGTCAATTCTCCCCAAATATATGTATTGGTTTAATGCAATTCCCATTAAAATCCGGAATTTATAAAAATGGTACTGAAGAATGTATTTACAGGGGAACAATGGAGAAACAGGCATAAAGAATAGACTTATGGACATGGGGAGAGTGGAGGAGAGGGTGAAATTTATGGAAAGAGTAACATGGAAACTTCCATTACCATATGTAAAATAAATAGCCAATGAGAATTTGCTGTATGGCTCAGGAAACTCAAACAGGGACTCTGTATCAACTTAGAGAGGTGGGATGGGGAGGGAGATGGGAGGGAGTTTGAAAACGGAGAGGATATATGTATACCTATGGCTGATTCATCGGAGAAGGCAATGGCACCCCACTCCAGTACTCTTGCCTGGAAAATCCCATGGACGGAGAAGCCTGTTGGGCTGCAGTCCATGGGGTCGCTAAGAGTTGGACACGACTGAGCGACTTCACTTTCACTTTTCACTTTCATGCATAGGAGAAGGAACTGGCAACCCACTCCAGTGTTCTTGCCTGGAGAAACCCAGGGACGGGGGAGCCTGGTGGACTGCTGTCTATGGGGTTGCACAGAGTCGGACACGACTGAAGCAACTTAGCAGCAGCAGTAGCATGGCTGATTCATGTTGAGGTTTGACATAAAACAGCAAAATTCTGTAAAGCAATATTCCTTCAATAAAAAATAAATAAATTAAAAAAACTCAACAAACTTTTCTGTAGAAATTGTCAATATTATTACAAATGTACATGAAAAGAAATAGGACCTAAACAGAATAGCTAAAGAAATTATGATAAAGAATAAAGTTGGGGAATCATTGTACCCAATGGTAAGTCTTGCTGCATAACTAGAGTAATCAAGACAGTGTGGCACTGGCTGAGGGGTAGACCCATAGGTCAATAGAGTGACCCAGAAATAGCCCTACACCAATATGCCAAATTGAGTTGTGATAAAGGTGCAAAACCAATTCAGTGGAGGAAGGATAATCTTTTCAACAAATGGTGCTGAAGCAACTAGACACCACAGAAAGAGGAGAAAAAAAGAAGAAAAAAAGGACTTCTGACTAAAACTCAAAACTCACACAAAACCTGAAAATGGACTGTAAACATAAATGTGAAACTAAAACTTTTAGAAGCATAGAGAAATTCGAAAAGATTCATGCATCCCAATATTCGTATCAGCATTATTTACAAAGCCAAGGTACAGAGGTAATCTATGTGTTCATTAACAGATGAATGGTTAAAGAAGATATGGTGTGTGTGTGTGTCTGTGTGTATGTATGTGACACACACACACCTGCACACAAGGGAATACTAGATAGATAGATATGTGCTTCAGTCATGCCCGACTCTGCGACCCCAGAGACGGCAGCCCAGCAGGCTCTGCCATCCCTGGGATTCTCCAGGCAAGAACACTGGAGTGGGTTGCCATTTCCTTCTCCAATGCATGAAAGTGAAAAGTGAAAGTGAAGTCACTCAGTCGTGTCCAACTCTTAGCGACCCCACGGACTGCAGCCCACCAGGCTCCTCCATCCATGGGATTTTTCAGGCAAGAGTACTGGAGTCGGGTGCCATTGCCTTCTCCTACTCAGCCACAAAAGAGGATTAAATGTTGTCATTTGCAACAACATGGGTGGACCTGGAGTATATAATACTAAGTGAAATAAGTCAGAGGAAGACAAATACTGTATGATATAACTTATATATGAAATCTACAAAATATAACAAACTAGTAAACATAGCAAAGAAGAAGCAGACTCACAGACACAGAGAACAGACTCGTGGCAGTGGGAAGAGGAAATGGAGCAGGGACAATACGAAGATGGTGGATTAAGAGGTGCAAATTATATAAAAATAAACTCCAAGGATATATCATACAACATGGGAACATAGCCAATATTTTATAATTATAAATGGAGTGTAACCTTTAAAAACTGAATGAGTATATTGTACACTTATAACTCATAATAATCTCCAGTAACTGTACTTTAATAAAAAACTATCTTTGAAAAGCTAAAACTAACAACTAGTGGATCTTTGAGTGTGTTTTAAAATTTCTGAAATTGACAAGGAAAGCAAGTGGCACAAACTGTCTCTTAATGGCTGTATCAGAGAAAGAATGATTTGGCTGGACAGCTCATGGGTATCATTAGTGTGATACCACTTGGTCTTCTTTTTCCCCGTATATATGTGAGTGAGTGCCTACTCTGTGCCAGCTAATGTCATAGCCACTGTTAGAATGGCGAATATTATCTATGCTGTCAGGAATAACAGTATCTAGCAATAGAGTGTCTATATTGTAAAGAAAGGACATTTCATAGTGAGAACAATGATATCAGAGCTCTTAATTGTCATAAACTATTTGAGGATATTTTGCCAGATTTATATAGCACATTTATTTTATCTTCTAAGCTGTTGTGACTGAAGTAGGAGATAAAAAAAAAAACAGAAAAAAAAATAATAGGAGTTGCTGAACTAGACAAACAATTTTAGGTATTCTTTCAGATTCATGATACAGGATGAGTCAGCAATTATGAGAATTCTGATCTTAGAGTTGTGTGTTTAAAGTTCTAATTTTTCTAGCACCACCAACAAAACACAATTCATTAAACTGCCAGTGGTCAGACTAACCGGGATGATTGGACTCAAAAGATGCCCATGTTGCCTTTTCTTTTTTTCCTTTTCATATTCCTCTATTTCTTCAAATGGAGATTTTTAAAGCAGTCATATCACTCATAAAGGATTGATTAAAATGTTTAAAGGCAAGAGGCAATGTTATCTTTTTTTTTTTTTTTTAAATTAAAGGGGCTCTTGGTGTCATCTAATTGCTTAGAAAGAAAAAGATTAAAGGCAGTGGATATTTCTGCTTCTGCAATAGACACAGAAAAATTGCAGAGAAATTTGAATATATTGCCTGGGTTCATAGCCAGGGTCTGCTGCTGCTGCTGCTGCTAAGTCGTGTCAGTCATGTCCGACTCTGTGCGACCTCATAGACGGCAGCCCAACAGTCTCCTCTGTCCCTGGGATTCTCCAGGCAAGAATACTGGAGTGGATTGCCATTTCCTTCTCCAGTGCATGAAAGTGAAAGGTGAAAGTGAAGTCGCTCAGTCATGTCCGACTCTTAGCGACCCCATGGACTGCAGCCCACCAGGCTCCTCCTTCCATGGGATTCTCCAGGCAAGAGTACTGGAGTGGGTTGCCATTGCCTTCTCCGAGCCAGGTTCTAGCACTTACTATCTCTGTATGCTTTGGCAAGTTACTCAGTTTCTGAGCCTCAGATTTCCCACTTGGAAAGTGGGGGCAACCCTGATACTATCCAGGGTTACATAACAGTGATATAAGGGGCTTAACTTGATGTCTGGCATATAATGTGAGATCAAAAAATATTAGTTGCTTTTATTACTTTTTTTCTTAATTGCAAATAGGCTAAGGTTTGGGTGTTCATGCTTAGGAAAGCCTGTGCTTTTCAAATTGTTTTCATCTCAAAGTCCAAATTCGAGTCAATAGAGGTTAACGTATCAGTTAGGAATCTTTTGGAAGGGCATTATGGTGCAAGATAATGAAAAACTGCTAGACAGTGATTTAAAAAATGTTTTTACATGGGTAGTAGAAACTGTTTTAAGCTGGAGAAATTGGATATGTACTTGAGGGAGATTAATTTGGTCAGAAGTTTTCAGATAAATTGGAGGAAGGAGGCATTTGTGGCACAGATTCTAATTTCAGACTCTTGCTAGCCTCAAGGTAGGAAGTAATGGACAGATTTATAGCTTTCACTTGTTCTTAATAATGATTACAAAACGAAAGTAGTGAACGATTCAATAACCATTTATATTTGGTTTTATAATTTGTAGAGTCATTCTTTCAGCTTTTGTTTCTGTCTTGTTTGTGTGTGTACCTTTTTTGGGGGGGAGGTGGGGAGGGAATGTCAGCACTTCTTACAAATTAGTTTTTACTTTAAATCAGCTTAAGAATTACTTTTTTCAGCTTTATTGAGGTATAATTGAGAAATAAAAAACTAAGATATGTAAAATATACATTGTGATGGTTTGATGTATCTTCACATTATGAAAGCATTTCCCTCCCATCTAGTCAGATACAACTGGGCACTCACCCATGCAAGCTTTACTTTCTTAGCAGTTTTCAATTATAAAGTACAGCATTGTTAACTGTAGTCACCCTATTATATATTAGATCCTTGTACTTTATTCAACTTGGAGCTGAAAGTTTGTATCTTTTTAGCTGCTGCTAAGCTGCTAAGTCACTTCAGTCGTGTCCAACTCTGTGTGACCCCATAGACGGCAGCCCATCAGGCTCCCCTGTCCCTGGGATTCTCCAGGCAAGAATACTGGAGTGGGTTGCCGTTTCCTTCTCCGATGCATGAAAGTGAAAAGTGAAAGTGAAGTCACTCAGTCGTGTCCGACTCTTAGCGACTCCATGGACTGCAGCCTACCAGGCTTCTCTGCCCATGGGAGTTTCCAGGCAAGAGTACTGGAGTGGGGTGCCATTGCCTTCTCTGTCTTTTTAGCTACCTCTACCTATTTCTACCATCCTCCTAGAAGGATTCCTTAATTCTTGTGTAATGAATGATGCCCTGTGTTTTCTGGGATTAAAAAAAGTAAGTATAGCACCCTTTCTCAGAAAGCTTTATGTATTTTTGAGATAAAACAGAATCACTAAATAATAAGAGAAAAATACAAGAGGGACTTTGTGTTGTTTGCTCACTTCCAGGTGTAGCCTAGTACTGGGGACATGGCAGGTGATCCAAAAGTATGTGAATGAAGGTGGCGAGAGTGCCACTGTGTTTCACGTGGAAATTATCCATTTGCAGCTGCACTTGGAAGATTAATGAGGAAATGGATGTACACCAAAAACATCTAAATGACTATATTTTTACACTTGGAAACTACTGGTAACTCAGGCCCACACCATCTGTTGGCTTGGCAACTGTGACAGTTGACAATATTGCTCAATGGAAAAGCCAGGATTCACTTCTGGGAGGGTAAATGAGCAATTAAGCATGGCTGTGAGAGCTTGGGAACCATGAAGCCTAGAATCCACTTCCTCGAGTTTTATACCTATTCAAGGCTTGGAACTCTGAAAGTCCCCACCTGGCACAGTCTTCTTATTTCTCTTCCTCCCTGATTAACTTAGTCTCAACATTAAGGTCATCAAGTCTTTTCTTATCAAGAGTCTTATACCTCCCTACTTAGCTTTGTTTCCTTTATCACATGATGTATTTTTCACTTCCAATTTTTCCCTATCTACTTGCCAACTTCCAATTCTGAAATAAATTCTATTTCCAGTTTTCTTGAAGCATGTAGGTCTCTAGCTAGATAAATTTATGTAAAAATGCTGAGTTCTAATTTCATATAGACGAGACAGTGAGATTATGTTTCATTTGCTTATCTGCAATTCTGATACCAAAAAAAAGTTCTGAAAATCAAATGGTTTTGTAATTTACTTGGTGGCAAAACCTGAGGTGACTTGAACTAGTTTGTCAATAACACGTTAACCTGAACTGAGCTGGGGCTATCTACATACTTTATCTCTTAGTGAGAAGATTAATATTTTTATGGAAGAAAAATGTAATTCCAAGATGGTTCTCTCAACCCTAGTTGGGATTGCATGTAACATATTCTTCTACACTATTATGTCTTTTTATGTATTATTTAAAATTTAAAAAAAATTTTTTAATTGAAGTATAATTACTTTAAAGAATTTTGTTGATTTCTGCCAAACATCAACATGAATCGGCCATAGATACACAAATGTCCCTTCCCTCTTGAACCTCCCTCCCATCTCCCTCCCCATCCCACCCCTCTAGATTGTCACAGAGCCCCTGTTTGAGTTCCCTGAGTCATACAGCAAATTCCCATTAGCTGTCTATTTTACATATGGTAATATAAATTTCCATGTTACTGTCTCCATACATCTCACCTTCTCCTTCCTCCCCCACTCCACGTCCAAAAGTCTGTTCTTTATATCTATTTATCCATTGCTGCCCTGATAATAATTTCATCAGTACCCTCCTTCTAGATTCCATATATATGTGTTAGTAAATGGTATTTTTCTCTTTTTGACTTACCTCACTCTGTATCATAGGCTGTAGATTCATCCACCTTATTAGAACTCACTCAATGCATTCCTTTTTATGGCTGAGTAATATTCCATTGTATATATGTACCACAGCTTCTTCTTTTTTTTTTTAATTTTATTTTATTTTTAAACCTCAAACACTGTATTAGTTTTGCCAAACATCAAAACGAATCCGCCACAGGTATACATGTGCTCCCCATCCATTCATCTGTCAGTGGACATCTAGTTTGCTTCCATGTTCTAGCTATTGTAAACAGTGCTGCAATGAACATTGGGGTACATGTGTCTTTTTCAGTTTTGGTTTCCTCAGGGTATATGCCTGGAAGTGGGATTGCTGGGTCTTAATGGTGGTTTTATTCCTAGTTTTTTTAAAGGAATCTCCATACCATCTTCCACAGTGGCTGTATCAGTCCACATTCCCACCAACAGTGCAAGGGCATTCATTTTTCTCTACACTCTCTCCACATTTATTATTTGTTGAGTTTTTGATGATGGTCATTATGACTGGTATGAGGTGATATCTCATTGTAGTTTTGATTTGCATTTCTGTAATAATGTGCCATGTTGAGCATCTTTTCATGTGTTGGTTAACCATCTATATGTCATCTTTGGAAACATGTCTGTGTAGGTCTCTTTCCCACTTTTTGATTGGATTGTTTGTTTTTCTGGTATTGATCTGCTTGAGCTGGTTGTATATTTTGGAAATTAATCCTTTGTCAGTTGTTTCATTTGCTATTATTTTCTCCCACTCTGGAGGGTTGTCTTTTCACCTTGCTTATGGTTTCCTTTGCTGTGCAAAAGCTTCCAGTTGTTTATTTTTGTTTTAATTTCCCTACTCTAGGAAATAGGTCATAGAGGATCTTGGTTTGATTTATGTCATTGGGTGTTGTACCTATGATTTCCTTTAAGAGTTTTATAATTTCTGGTCTTACATTTAGGTCTTTAATCCATTTTGAGTTTACCTTTGCGTATGGTGTTAGGAAGTGTTCTAATTTCATTCTTTTACATGTAGCTGTCCAGTTTTCCCAGCACCACTTACTGAAGAGGCTATCTTTGCACCATTGTATATTCTTGCCTCCTTTGTTAAAAATAAGGTACTCATAGGTGCGTGGGTGTGTCTCTGGGCTTTCTGTCTCGTCCCATTGGTCTATATTTCTGTTTTTTGTGCCAGTAGCATACTGTCTTGATGACTGTGGCTCTGTAGTATAGCTTGAATTCAGGAAGGTCGATTCCTCCAGTTCTATTCTTTTTCAAGATTGCTTTGGTTATTCGAAGTCTTTTGTGTTTCCTTATGAATTGTGAAATTTTTTTGTTCTAGTTCTGTGAACAATGCCATTGGTAATTTGATAGGGATTGCATTGAATTTGCAGATTGCCTTTGTGTTACAGTCATTTTCACAATATTGATTCTTCTGACAAGGAACATGGAATATCTCTCCATCTGTTTATGTCATCTTTGATTTCTTTCATCAGTTCTTTGTAATTTTATGTATACAGTTCTTTTGTCTCCTTAGGTAGGTTTATTCCTAGATATTTTATTCTTTTTGTTGAAGTGGTGAATGGGATTCATTCCTTAATTTCTCTTTCTGATTTTTCATTGTTAGTATGTAGGAATTCAAGTGATTTCTGAGTATTGATTTTGTATCCTGCAACTTTGCTATATTTACTGATTAGCACTAGTAATATTCTGATAGTATCTTTAGGGTTTTCTATGTATAGTATCACATCATCTGCAAATCGTGAGAATTTTACTTCTTTTTTTTATCGATCTGGATTCCTTTTGTTTCTTTATCTTCTCTGATTGCTATAGTTAGGACTTCAAAAACTATGTTGAATAATAGCAGTGACAGTGGGCACCCTTGTCTTGTTCCTGAACTTAGAGAGGATGCTTTCAGTTTTTCACCATTGAGAATAATGTTTTCTTGGGTTTATCATATGTGGCCTTTACTATGTTGAGGTTAGTTACAACAGACAGTGAAGAAATACACAGGATTATAAGAGACTATTATGAGCAACTGTATGGCAATAAAATGGACAGCCTGGAAGAAATGGACAAATTCTTATAAAAGTTCAATCTTCCAAAACTGAACCAGGAAGAAATAAAAATTATTTTTTTTAATTTTTAATTACAAATTTTTATTTTTTAATTTACAAATATTTTTTGTAATTTTTTAATTACAAATGCTGAAATCAAAATTGATCAATAATCTTCCAGAAAACAAAAACCCAGGGCCAGATGGCTTCACTGGTGAATTTTATCAAACATTTAGAGAAGAGCTAGTGACTATCCTTCTAAAACTCTTTCCAAAAATTGCAGAGGAAGGAACACTTGCAAATTCATTCTACAAGGCAACAATCATTGTGATACCAAAACCAAGCAAAGACAATGCACACAAAAAATTACAGGCCAATATCACTGATGAACATAGACGCAAAAATCCTCAACAAATTCTAGCAAGCAGAATTCAACAACACATTAAAAGTTCATACACTGTGCTCATCAGGTTTATCCCAGGAATGCAAGGATTCTTCAATATATACAAATCAATCAACATGATACACCATATTAACAAATTGAAAGATCAAATCCATATGATGATCTCAATAGATGCAGAAAAAGCCTTTGACTATTATGTCTTTAAAACAGAAAAAATTCTGAATTCTGATGAATAGCCAATCCCAGATGTTTCAGATAAAGAATTGTGGACTCACATACCTTTAAATTTATGGATTATAAATAATGCCACTTGTACTACCTTGAATATTCCCTAAAACAATCCTGAGGTGTAATGAATGCATTGCTGCACCCATTTTTCAGACACAAAGAGTGTAGTTTAAAAATGTAGGTCCCTGATTGCTGAGCTGGTAGACTAGAGACTAGAGAACTAGGATTTGAAACTAGATGTTCTTTTCTAATCACTTTGTGCAGTTTCACAGTTTTTTTCTTGGAGTTACTGTTCCTATTTATTATCATATCAGATCAGATCAGTCGCTCAGTCGTGTCCAACTCTTTGTGACCCCATGAATTGCAGCACGCCAGGCCTCCCTGTCTATCACCAACTCCCAGAGTTTACTGAGACTCACGTCCATCGAGTCAGCGATGCCATCCAGCCATCTCATCCTCTGTCGTCCCCTTCTCCTCCTGCCCCCAATCCCTCCCAGCATCAGAGTCTTTTCCAATCTGTCAACTCTTCACATGAGGTGGCCAAAGTACTGGAGTTTCAGCTTTAGCATCATTCCTTCCAAAGAAATCCCAGGGCTGATCTTCTTCAGAATGGACTGGTTGTATCTCCTTGCAGTCCAAGGGACTCTCAAGAGTCTTCTCCAACACCACACTTCAAAAGCATCAATTCTTCAGTGCTCAGCCATCTTCACAGTCCAACTCTCACATCCATACATGACCACAGGAAAAAACATAGCCTTGACTAGACGAACCTTTGTTGGCAAAGTGATGTCTCTGCTTTTGAAAATGCTATCTAGGTTGGTCATAACTTTCCTTCCAAGGAGTAAGCGTCTTTTAATGTCATGGCTGCAGTCACCATCTGCAGTGATTTTGGAGCCCCCCAAAATAAAGTCTGACACTGTTTCCACTGTTTCCCCATCTATTTCCCATGAAGTGATGGGACCGGATGCCATTATCTTCATTTTCTGAATATTGAGCTTTAAGCCAACTTTTTCACTCTCCACTTTCACTTTCATCAAGAGGCTTTTGAGTTCCTCTTCACTTTCTGCCATAAGGGTGGTGTCATCTGCATATCTGAGGTTATTGATATTTCTCCTGGCAATCTTGATTCCAGCTTGTGTTTCTTCCAGTCCAGCATTTCTCATTATGTACTCTGCATATAAGTTAAATAAACAGGGTGACAATATACAGCCTTGACGAACTCCTTTTCCTATATGGAACCAGTCTGTTGGTCCATGTCCAGTTCTAACTGTTGCTTCCTGACCTGCATATAAATTTCTCAAGAGGCAGATCAGGTTGTCTGGTATTCCCATCTCTTTCAGAATTTTCCACAGTTTATTGTGATCCACACAGTCAAAGGCTTTGGCATAGGCAATAAAGCAGAAATAGATGCTTTTCTGGAACTCTCTTGCTTTTTCCACGATCCAGCAGATGTTGGCAATATGGTCTCTGGTTCCTCTGCCTTTTCTAAAACCAGCTTGAACATCTGGAAGTTCACGGTTCACATATTGCTGAAGCCTGGCTTGGAGAATTTTGAGCATTACTTTACTAGTGTGTGAGATGAGTGAAATTGTGTAGTAGTTTGAGCATTCTTTGGCATTGCCTTTCTTTGGGATTGGAATGAAAACTGACCTTTTCCAGTCCTATGGCCACTGCTGAGTTTTCCAAATTCGCTGGCATATTGAGTGCAGCACTTTCACAGCATCATCTTTCAGGTTTTGGAATAGCTCAACTGGAATTCCATCACCTCCACTAGCTTTGTTCGTAGTGATGCTTTCTAAGGCCCACTTGACTTCACATTCCAGGATGTCTGGCTCTAGGTCAGTGATCACACCATCGTGATTATCTGGGTCGTGAAGATCTTTTTGTACAGTTCTTCTGTGTATTCTTGCCATCTCTTCTTAATATCTTCTGCTTCTGTTAGGTCCATACCATTTCTGTCCTTTATCGAGCCCATCTTTGCATGAAATGTTCCTTTGGTATCTCTGATTTTCTTGGAGATCTCTAGTCTTTCCCATTCTGTTGTTTTTCTCTATTTCTTTGCATTGATCACTTAAGAAGGCTTTCTTGTCTGTTCTTGCTATTCTTTGGAACTCTGCATTCAGTGTTTATATCTTTCCTTTTCTCCTTTGCTTTTCACGTCTCTTCTTTTCACAGCTATTTGTAAGGCCTCCCCAGACAGCCATTTTGCTTTTTGCATTTCTTTTCCATGGGGATGGTCTTGATCCCTATCTCCTGTACAAGGTCACGAACCTCATTCCATAGTTCATCAGGCACTCTATCTATCAGATCTAGGCCCTTAAATCTATTTCTCACTTCTACTGTATAATCATAAGGGATTTGATATAGGTCATACCTGAATGGTCTAGTGGTTTTCCCTACTGTCTTCAATTTACGTCTGAATTTGGCGGCTGTGACGGGCATGCTAAAGTGCAGGCGGCAAGGCCGAAATGAGCCACCCCACGTCGGAGGTCAGGGGCAGAAGCCGGGAGGACCCCATGCCCAAAGGGCGGCGGCCAAGAGGAGTTACCCCACGTCCGAGGTCAGAGGCAGCGGCCGAGAGTACCAGACTGCGAAGGCGCAGAAACGGCCGAGAGGAGCTACCCCGCGTCCGAGGTCAGGGGGCGCTGCCGAGAGGAGTTACCCCGCATCCGAGGTCAGGGTTGGCGGGCGGGAGGAGCTACCCCACGCCCCCACGCCCCCACACCTGAGGCCAGGGGTGGTGGCCGGGAGGACCAACCGTGGCTGCGCGGGCGCAGGAGGGCCTAGAGGAGCTATCCCACGTTGAAGGTCAGGAAGGGCGGCAGTGAGGAGATACCCCTCATCCTATTTATTATAAAAACAATCAAATATTTTAAGCAAAAAGTGAAAAATTTGCAAAGTGGAAAGAAGGAAGAATGAAAAATACCCGGAGAGAGTATTGTTGTGACCATTCTGTTACTCTTTTGTTCTGTTCATTCATAATGTATTTTAAACAAATTTGAAGTAATCTATGTATAGTGTATTGTATCTTGATTTTTAAAATTATTTAGATTACATATATGGTCTATTGGCATTAAATCATCTTCAGCATCATGCTTTTTCCAATTTTGCTTAAGTCTGTGGTGCAGAGAATTCAGAGCACGTCATCATTTTCAGAATTTGCACACCCTCTCATTACTGATCTACATTTACATTCCAACCCACTCCTCCCTCAATTCATGTAGACACCTTCTCTTTAGGTGTCTGAAGTAGGGCCCTAGACATGCGAATAGTCTTATAAATGTTACAAAATAAAATTTTCATGTTTTCCAAGTTATTGAAATTATAATTTCCTAGGATCAGGGTCATTTCTAGTTTTTTTTTTTTTTTTTTAATCCAGTATACTCATGGCAAATAGATGGAGGAACAGTGGAAACAGTGGCTGATTTTATTTTTTTGGGGCTGCAAAATCACTGCAGATGGTGACTGCAGCCATGAAATTAAAAGACGCTTACTCCTTGGAAGGAATGTTATGACCAACCTAGACAGCATATTAAAAAGCAGAGACATTACTTTGTCAACAAAGGTCGGTCTAGTTGAGGCTTTGGTTTTTCCAGTGGTCATGTATGGATGTGAGAGTTGGACTATAAAGAAAGCTGAGCACCGAAGAATTGATCCTTTTGAACTGTGGTGTTGGAGAAGACTCTTGAGAGTCCCTTGGACTGCAAGGAGATCCAACCAGTCAGTTCTAAAGGAAATGAGTCCTGAATATTCATTGGAAGGACTGATGCTGAAGCTGAAACTCCAATACTTTGACCATCTGATGCGAAGAGCTGACTCACTTGAAAAGACCCTGATGCTGGGGAAGATTGAGGGCAGGAGGAGAAGGGGACAACAGAGGATGAGATGGTTGGATGGCACCACCAACTCAATGGACATGAGTTTGGTTAGGCTCCGGGAGTTGGTGTTGGACAGGGAGGCCTGGCGTGCTGCAGTTCATGAGGTCTCAAAGAGTCAGACATGCTGAGGAACTGAACTGACTGACAGACTGATACTTTAAGATTTATCTATCTCTGTATGTATTTATTTCTAACTGCCTTTAGCTGCTTTATATTATCCATAATGATTACCCATCACCCTTTACTTTTTCTTTCCTCAGTTGGTAGACCCTTTACAGTTATAAACAATACCATGAAGTTTTAATAGTTATAAATAATGCTGTGAGGAATATCCTTGTACAGCTTCCTTACGGATTTGAGGAAAAATATCTCTGGACTCTATCCCTGGAGTGTTATTTCTTAGTCAAAAGGCAAATGGAGATTGAATTTCTAAAGTGATATCAGATAATGTTTTTGAACACCTGTATCTGTTAAGCCTCCTGTGAGCAGTGCTTGAGGATCTATCTCATTTTCATATGTTAAATCCAGAGGTAATCCAATTTTTAAAACTTTTTGAAATCTGATGGATGTAATCTGACATATTCTAAAGCCAATGAATGAGTTTAAGAAAGTCTTTATGTTTTGGTTATCCATCTGTGTTTTCCTGTCTACAAATTTCTTGTTCATTTCTTTGCCTATTTTCAACTGAATTTCTTTTTATTATTCATATCAGTAGCTTACTTATAAAATAGTCTGTTTTATTTATTAGAATTTATTTTACCTGTTTTCTATTGTTGAATATTTTGATTGGATCAGTCTGTTTCCACTTTAAATAATGGTGTGATGTGTATTCTAGTACATTTGTATACATCTCTATTTAGTTCTTAAACACTATTAAAAAAAACAGAAATACAAGAGATTTCAACTGTATAAATTTATTTAAAGTGTCAGGTAATAAGGAATCCATTTGTTTCAATTTTGCACAGTGTATGAGATTGCCTATTTCTATTGCTCTGAACTCTTGCCAGCCTTGAGCATTATCTTTATCTGACTAATTACTTATTGTTCAGATAGTATCTGGGAATTTCAGTGAACAGTTTTTCAGTAACTAATACATTGTGTACATGTGCTATAAAACTTCCTCTCTCTAGTCATTTACCAGTACTATAGTGCTTTACTTATTTTACTTTTAAGATTTGCTTTTGTATACTATAGAGGTGATCTCCCTTATTACTTTTTTTTTTCAAAATTTCCCTGTATATTCTTGCCTCTTTATTTTTCCATTTAAACTTTAGAATTATTTTTTCTAGTCTCCTCTCACAAAATTTAGTGAGTTTTGCTTTGTTTTTGGGTTCAGTTGAATTTATAGATTACTTTAGAAAGGATTGTATCTTTATGGTGTGAGTTTTCCTATCCAATACAATGATACCCCTTTAAACTAGTTGAAGTCCACTGTTACATCTTTTAAGACTGTTTCAGTTTGCTTCATATAGATCCTGCATACTTCTTACATAGTTCATTCCTAGGTACAGTGTTTTGTTTTGTTTTTAAGGGAAGAAGGAGTTGTAGTATTAAATGGGATTTATTTCTCCACTTTAACTTCTAACCTGTTGGCATAGTGTATGAAGACTATCGATTCCTTGTATTATTTGTACAATCTGCCTCTTTATTTAATTCTCTTTACTGTTTGTAATTGTTTTCCAGTTTATTTACTTATAATCTCATTGTTTGCATGATGTCCTCTGTAATTTTAACTCCTTTCCATTTTTTTTTGTTTCTCTAGTTTTTGTACTTCCTAATTGCAAATTTCATCCTCCAGAGCAATGTCGAATAATAATAAAATAATAATTGTGGCTGTGGACTCCTTTGTCTTATTCTTGATTTTAAGTGAGGATGCATCAAGTGCTTTCTCATTATATGAGATGTTTACTTTGGGGTTGAGAGGCACATATTTTATGATATTAAGAAATAGCAGTTTGTTCCTATCCTTTTGTGTCTTAAAATTTTTTCTATTAAGACATAATTTTGAATTATATTAAATGAATATTTCAGCATCTATGAAGATAAAACATAAGTTTTCTTTTTAGGTATGTTGTGTATTTTAATAAATATCTTGAGGTTCAACTCCACGTGCATTTCTGGAGTAAAGTCCACTTAGCTTTGGTGCCTAATTATTTTAATGTATTTCAGAATTCTGTCAGCTAATATATTTCTTAAGATTTTAGAATGGCATCTAGGTTGGTTTTTAGACTGACTTTGTCTATTTTTGAACTCTTGGCATCAAAGTTATGCTCATTTAATTAAAATTAGAGATGTCTTATTTTCTATGTTCCATAAAATTTTAAATATATTCTTATATATATATATATATATTTAAATTCTTTTCTGTTATTGTTTATCCCAGGACATTGGGAATGCTCACTTAATGACTATTTTCAAACAAAAGAGAGTTAAGAAGCATTTTTGCTTTTTCATGAGTAAATTTTCAGTTTATAAAATGCCTCTTGTACATCTCTCATTTTGGGGACCCAGTATTTCATGAAGAACACGTTAAATTTTATCAGTGCTGTTTTAGAATATATCAAGATGTCCACACGATTTTATCTTTTGACTTATTACTGTGGTGAAATGTATTAGCAAACATTTAGTACTAAATCTTTTTTGCATACCTTAAATAAATTTGTTTGAAAAGCTAACAGTAAGAAAAGATTTTATTTGAGTGTTTACCCATATTTACTCAATAAATATTATTAAATTATTTTCCATATATATTGTCTTTTAAAATCCTCACCATAATTCTGTTCAGTACTATTATCATTTTACATTTGAGGAAATGGAGACTCACTAAGGTTAAGTCATAAGTTGACAAATCTAGTATTAATGGTGAACTCAAGCTTTCATCAGACTGACTCAGCTTGTATCTTACTGTTTTATTATTTTAATGTCTTAATAATTTTAATTTGCTAACATTTTATTAAATATTTTAAATCTAGTTCAATATATCAGATTTTGTTGTAATGTGTTTTATGAATGAAATAAAAAAGTGAAATGAAAAGTTTTATATTCCACCCCCTGCCCATGGTGTAGTGGAGAGGTGATGGAGAGTAGGAGTTAATCCCTGTCTTAAATATGGTTGTCACTTATAAAGCCATTTAAGCAAGTGACTACTTTTACAAGCAATTATTCAGCATCTTTTTCTGTTATTCCCAATGTTGTCATTCTTTTCAGTTTATTTTTCTTTCTTTTTAGGCATATTTTGGGACTTTTGTTTTAGGACTTGTCCTGTTTTATTTAAAGTTTTTGTTATTTTATCCTATGTGCTTTACATGTATATTCCACTACACAGAAAAGTATCTACTATGTAATATACATATCCAGAAAAATAGAAAAAGGTCAGTTTTATGGCTTTTTGAATTTATTTTTTCTGATGAATTTTTAATTAACAATTTCCATATTGTTTTCCTCAAAGGAATTTTAGTGTTCCTTTTTTAAATTTTGAGGTTAAAAGTTCACTTCATTTCCTTTCACTTATTTTAAAATATTGATCTGTTTCAACAGTATAGCTTTCTTTCTTTTAGCCATTTTCTATATTATAGTAGTCATCATTATTTTATAAATAGCTCATAATTATAGTTTTTATTTTCCTATTTAAAAAAGTTTTCTTTGATACATTTCAAAGTATATGTCATTGTTAAATTCTACCTTTATTGGATTGTTATTAAAGTGGTATATAATTTCTGTATTGGAGAATTTATACAGTTCTTATTTTGCTACAGAATGTAGCCAATTTTGGTAAATGTCCCATAATCTTTGGAAAATAAGGTGGATTCTTGGTGTGTAAAAAGCTGTTCTATACATAATCAAGTATTATATTTGAAACTTCTATATATTGTTTATATATATTATTTTTTTCTGCTTGTTCTGTCAAAAGCTAATGATGGTGTTTTAAATTTTTCCACTTTATTTGTGTTTCTGCCAATTTCTTTCTGTAATTCTGACAGTTTTGATTGCTATATTTCAGTTCTATATTATTTTCTACTTGAAGGTTCATGACTCACATCTTTAATTTCTTTGTTCTATACTTAACTTTTGTCAATATAAACGACTTCTTTTAAAAATTTTTACCTTGATTTAAATCATACTTTATTTTGCCAACCCATGTTTTTTTCCCTTAATATTTCTTTGTAAGTTCTTTTATTGGGATCCTAGTCCTCCTATCTGTAAGACCTTTACTTTTTGGGGATTTAATGCATTTATATTCATTCTGATAGGAGATAAGTTTAGTTTTATTACAATCATCTTAACTTTAAGATTTTTCTTTTTTTTTAAAATTTGATGCCTTTTCTCCTGCCATATCTTTTGTCATGTGACACTCATATGTACATACACACATTTTCTTTTTATTATGTTTATTGGAGAGGCATATACATCTAAAGTAAGTGAAAGTGAATGTCGCTCAGTCATGTCCGACTCTTTGAGACCCCATGGACTATATAGTTCATGGAATTCTCCAAGCCAGAACACTCGAGTAGGTAGCCTTTCCTTTCTCCAGGGGATCTTCCCAACTCAGGGATCCAACCCGGGTCTCCCACACTGCAGGCAGATTCTTTACCAGCGGAGCCACAAGGGAAGCCCTAAGTAGGACTATATCAAATGTACATATGTGTTTCTTTTAAGGGTGGAACAAAGAATCATCTCAGGTCACTTGGGGAGTCACCTTGAAAGTACACCCACATTGAGTCTTTCCAGGTGTGCTTCCTCAGGATTGTAAGTCTCCTTGGAGTTCCTGAAGGGGTCTTCCGTAAGAGTTTACATGAGAAGCTCATGTGTCTAGGGAAACTACATGTTAAAAGAACCTCTGAAACAGTTAAAATAATTTTCTCGAGGAAGAGGGATATGTTTGAGTCCAGGAGGGAATGGCCTGGAATCTGTCTGTATCATCACTCCCAAGGAGGATGGGGATGGCTTCATGGGATGTGGTTATAAAAATCCAGAGAGCAGAGTGCTAAGAGCTGTAACCCTAGGAACCCAAGCCAGGACTCTCTCCGCCCAAATCTGCACTGATCATATTTATTGATGAATCAGGCCAGCTGGTGCAGTGATCTGAATCCATGGATAATTCTCCTAGGGGTGGGCCAGAGTGCTTTCCAGGTTGTGAATAACTGCTCTTCACTAGCAATGCCTTGTGGAAGTGAGAAGGAATAGCTGTGGTCTACACATCTCACCCCATGGCGTTCTCTACTAGGTACATCCTTCAGACAAGTCTTGGGTGTAAATCCCTAGGCTCTGTAGATACTGGGGGGACAGGAGAGTCTTGAAAGGGAGCTACCAAACCTGCCAATGGGCCATTTGTTGGTAAGAGCAGTTAACTGGAAAAACAAGGCATGTGACCATAGTTAAACCCCAAGTTTGTGGAACAGGTTATATCATATTTTATTCTAGCTGTGCTGTGCTGTGCCATGCTACGTCACTTCAGTCATGTCCAACTGTTTGCAACCCTATGGACTTAGCCCAGTGGGCTCCTCTGTTTGTGGGATTCTCCAGGCGAAATACTGGAGTGAGTTGCCATGCCCTCCTCCAGGGGATCTTCCTGACTGAGGGATTGAACCTGCATCTCTTATGTCTCCTGCATTGGCAGGTGAGTTATTCACCATTAGTGGTGGTTATTGCTAAATTAAATATATATATATATATATATATATATATTTGAGATTTTTATTTACAAAAGTCTATACTGAAATTAAAAAACTGTTGACTGTGTAAGATACAAATTTTAGTCCAATTTTTACTTCTCCCTTCCACTTGCTGTCTTCTAAGTATTTGTTCATATGACCACATGCTTGTTTGGATTTTAACCCTATATTATTATTGGTTAGTTATAAGCTGTTGAATGATGTGCCAAGACTTAAAATTATTTAAAACCATATTGACAAAAATTAGTTCAGTGTTATCTTGTTTAATTTAGTTTTATTGCACACAGTTCAGCCTCATATAATAACCATTTCCTTTAGGAGATATTTATTTTGATTTATCTCTGTAAGGCTGCTATACATCTTTAAGTGTTTATTCTTCAAGAAGAGTGCTTTGGATGCTGTACAACTAGCAGGCATTTTCTTCTTGGCTAGTTATGTGATTTTTTTTAATCCTTTAAATGAACACAAAAGATTTTTTCATCTATATGCATTTTATATAATACTCATAATACTTTATACTTACAGGTTTTTATGGTACATAAAGAGCCTGTTCATTTTGCACATTTGTGTTGTTTGAGTTAGAAATTTTTGTTATGTCTTTCATTTATTATTTTTATCTTATTCTTCTATTCTCTATCTCTTTTTGGGATTCTTATACCTTTTCTCTCATCTTTCCCATCATATTAGTATTTTGTGGCATCATGTATCATCATCTATCATGTACATTGTTACTTTATGGAAAGTATCTAACCTGCTGTTATCTATGTTAATATTTTAAAAAATCTTTATATAATATTTATTCATTTTAGAAGATTTCTTTCAAAATAAATGCTTAGCTTCACTTTCATAGATGAAGTATCTTCTTGTATCTTTTTGGGAATATACATCAGAATTCTTTAAAATGTTCTTCTGTTTGCTAAACAAAGAGGAATCCCTGTGATTTCTATTTTCAAGGTGATTCTCTTTTTCTAACCTGCAGTTTATATTTAGGAGTATTTCCTCTATTTGCTCCATTGGGAGAAATTCAGCTGATTTTATTTATTTATTTATTTTTTGGTCCTATTGAAATCCTGCTCCCTGGCAGGAAATTCTGTGTCTTAACCATCTCTTCACTGTTGTGCAGTCCTACCTTTTCCTCATTTCTCATTTAGAAGGTGTAAGTGGAATTTAGTGTAGAAGTCTTTCACTTCTCCAGAAAGCCCTCTCTCTCATGAGAGAGGTCATCAATAGTTCTTCTACCTGCATTTTGTTCCTTTCTGAAGATTTCTTAGATAATTTCTTGATTCCTTTTTTTTCTCATATTTCAATACCTAATGGGAAATTTTCCCTATTAAAAAATTTATTATGAAGTATTCATAAAAGCCAGGAACAAGGTACTAGTGCTTGTCTGTGATATGTTTTAAGCTATTTTATATACATTTAACACACATACTTTATATTACAGTATGTTTTATATTTATGTAAATATATTTATGTATATTGTCACCCTGCTTATTTAACTTATATGCAGAGTACATCATGAGAAACGCTGGACAGGAAGAAACACAAGCTGGAATCAAGATTGCCGGGAGAAATATCAATAACCTCAGATATGCAGATGACACCACCCTTATGGCAGAAAGTGAAGAGGAACTCAAAAGCCTGTTGATGGAAGTGAAAGTGGAGAGTGAAAAAGTCGGCTTAAAGCTCAACATTCAGAAAACGAAGATCATGGCATCTGGTCCCACGACTTCATGGGAAACAGATGGGGAAACAGTGTCAGACTTTATTTTTCTGGGCTCCAGAATCACTACAGATGGTGACTGCAGCCATGAAATTAAAAGACGCTTACTCCTTGGAAGGAAAGTTATGACCAACCTAGATAGCATATTCAAAAGCAGAGACATCACTTTGCCAACAAAGGTCCGTCTAGTCAAGGCTATGGTTTTTCCTGTGGTCATGTATGGATGTGAGAGTTGGACTGTGAAGAAGGCTGAGCACCGAGGAATTGATGCTTTTGAAGTGTGGTGTTGGAGAAGACTCTTGAGAGTCCCTTGGATTGCAAGGAGATCCAACCAGTCCATTCTGAAAGAGATCAGCCCTGGGATTTCTTTGGAAGGAATGATGCTGAAGCTGAAACTCCAGTACTTTCGCCACCTCATGTGAAGAGTTGACAGATTGGAAAAGACTCTGATGCTGGGAGGGACTGGGGGCAGGAGGAGAAGGGGATGACAGAGAGTGAGATGGCTGGATGGCATCGCTGACTTGATGGACGTGAGTCTGGGTGAACTCCGGGAGTTGGTGATGGACAGGGAGGCCTGGCGTGCTGCGATTCATGGGGTCGCAAAGAGTTGGACACGACTGAGCGACTGATCTGATGTTTTATATTATATGCTATATATACCACACATGCTACATACACCACATGTTTTATAAAAATCTCTAATCCTTTGTTAATCTCTGACTGTGATAGTACACATAGCATGTGTTCCAGACCTTTCCTAATGTCTGTAGAAGCTCAGAATACTTTACTGAGAGAATCAAGACAATTCATTGTGGATTTCCCCAGAGTGCCTTCCTCTGCCTCCCAAATTATAGTATGTTTACTCTATTCTTACTTTGTTTTGTATTATCGGATCTCTGTCAATCCTCATTTCTGTTTCTCTCTTTGGTTCATTGGTTATGTTTGCCTTCCCTTGAAATTTCATTTATCTCTACTCATTCCTTTTCCTTAGATGAAACATTTGCCTGCATCTCTTTTTTGAGAAGATGGTCTACACATGAATGATACATCCTCTTTATTACTGTGAACATATGCCGCAGCTTTGATGATTTTCCTAATAAAATAATTCTTTTGAAAAGTAACACATCTGTGAGTCTTTAATTATTTCCTTAGCCCCTTTCACCTCCTTGTCACCTAGGATATTATTAGTCATTCCTCCCGTACACTATAAATTATTTCCACTATCGAGACCAAGGTTTACTCTGCTGCTTCTTCAAACTCTGTGATTAATTCTTCTCCAGCTTTCAGTCGCTTTTCTGCTTTTTATCTTCTCCGTAAGATCTCTGGTACTTCTATGAACTCTTTCCTTGCAAATTGTCCTCCTTGGTGAATTAATCCATTCTTTTCTTTTTATAATTTTTAATTGGGACATAATTGCTTTACAATCTTGTGTTAGTTTCTGCTGTATAATGTGCATCAACACATATATCCCCTTGTTCTTGGACTTCCCTCCCTCCCCCACTCCCATCCCACCCATCTAGGTCATCGCAGAGCACCAGGCTGAGCTCCCTGTGTTATATACCAGGTTCCAGTAGCTATCTGTTTTACACATGTAACATATATATATGTCAATGCACTCTCAGCTTATCCCACCCCTTCCTACCTCTCTGTGTCCATAACTCTGTTCTCTATGTTTGTGTCTCTTCCTCTCTTGGAAGTAAGTTCATCTGTATAATTTTTCCACATATAATCCATCCATTCTTAAATATTCAGTTCATCTGTATAATTTTTCCACATATAATCCATCCATTCTTAAATATTCAGTCCTCATCACTGGGATGATGATAATTTAATCTACAACTTTCATTCTTAGCACTTTTTCCTGAGATCCCAACATTTCATTCAACCACCTGATAGACACTATCTCCAAGACTCTTAGGTTTAGATGCTCAGAATCTGGGACTCTTCCCCCTTTTTCTTCTATATCCATCAGTAACCAAATGCCATCATTTTAAAAGAGTGTTGTTTTTGTTATCCTCTTAATCTTCTTGTCATCTACACCTTGAATCTCCTCCCTCCCTGCTAAAAGTCATCCCATGTAGTACTCTTGTACCATATAAAGTAAGGACTTGAATTTGCTGCCATTGCCTTCTCATAGTAGACATATGAATACTATTACTACTACTAAGTCACTTTGGTTGTGTCCGACTCTGTGTGACCCCATAAACGGCAGCCCACCAGGCTCCCCCATCCCTGGGATTCTCCAGGCAAGAACACTGGAGTGGGTTGCCATTTCCTTCTCCAATGCATGAAAGTGAAAAGTGAGAGTGAAGTCGCTCAGTCGTGTCTGACTCTCAGCGACCCCATGGACTGCAGCCCACCAGGCTCCTCCATCCATGGGATTTGCCAGGCAAGAGTACTGGAGTGGGGTGCCATTGCCTTCTCCAAGACATATGAATAAGCCCATCCAATACCAATTCCTACTTTGAGCACACATTCTGAAGACTCTATTCATAGTCACATTTCACAAAAATGTTCCATAATGCAAAATGCTTGCTTGTATAATAACAATATATATATATATATTTAAATATAAATTAATTTTAATTGGAGGCTAATTACTTTACAATACTGTATTGGTTTTGCCATTCATCATCATGAATCTGCCATGGGTGTACACATGTTCCCCATCCTGAATCCCCCTCCCACCTCCCTCCCCATACCATCCCTCTGGATCATCCCAGTGCACCAGCCCCAAGCATCCTGTATCATGCATCAAACCTGGTCTGGTTCAAGTCCCATTCCTTTCCTCCCCAGGAGAGTAATGTTGCAAGTATTTAAACAATGCAATACATGAATTAGAGCAAACTCAGGGAGATGGTGAGGTCGGGGAAGCCTGGCATGCTGTAGTCCATGGGGTCGCAAAGAGTCAGACAGGACCATGCAACTGAACAGCAACAAAAAACAGTACAAAGATATAAGCTTAAAATATTTTTTTCCAGCTCTCAGGGAAGCATACTGAGGGATTTGCTTACCTCTTATGATTGATCACGCACAAAGAAATGAGACTTGCTGTCTCTCAAGTGACTCACATATTAGTCTCTTATAACACCCCCTTCTATCAGTACATAGCAAGTGGTCCAATTGGAACTTCGATTAAATCTCAGATCTGTGACAGAAGAGAGACACATAGTTTGTAAATATTTAACTGAAAAGTATTTTTAGCCAATAGACATACTGAACTGTGGGATTTTAAATGTGTTGATGTAGATCCTCTTGTGTGAAATTAGTTTGAGGACATGACCTGGGAGCCCCTCTGCAGAACAGATCCTTTGGTGATTAAATCCCAGCTTGTAGCGTTCAGCATCTATTGACTGATCAATGATGGTGGCTCATATCAGAGTTTGTGAAGCACTTTTATAATTCTACTTCACTAATCCTTATGATCCCCTATGAGATGGGTAGAAATTGCTATACTATTATCACTTAATAAGCAAAGGTAGAGGTTGAAGCGGAGAAGGCAATGGCACCCCACTCCAGTACTCTTGCCTTGAAAATCCCATGGATGGAGGAGCCTGGTAGGCTACAGTCCATAGGGTCGCTGAGAGTCGGACACGACTGAGCGACTTCACTTTCACTTTCCACTTTCATGCATTGGAGAAGGAAATGGCAACCCACTCCAGTATTCTTGCCTGGAGAATCCCAGGGACGAGGGAGCCTGGTGGGCTGCCGTCTATGGGATTGCACAGAGTCGGACATGACTGAAGTGACTTAGCAGCAGTAGAGGTTGAAGAAATTGAGTGGGTTAAGGTGACTCAACTAGAAAGTGTCAGATTCTAGTCAAGAATTCTAGTTTCTGACTCCAAAATCAGTGTTTCCCCCTTATACAATATTATCTTGGCTGTGTGCATATCAGATGTTCCTGTTTTTAATGAGTCCCCTGTCTAATTTGAGTATGACCTCATGAGTATTAGGAATCTGTTATTCATGTCTGTATCCCTAGAGACTATGACAGCCACAATGGGAAGAGTTGTCCACCATGTGGATATTTGATAAATGAATCAATTCATAATAACTAATATTTATTGAGAGTTTCTTTGTTTTAGATGCTAATACTGATACTGCTTTCAGATGATAATAACTTTATTGACTCATTTGATCCTTACAACCATCTCATGAATTAGGTATGGCAATTGTTACCTCTACTCTATAGAGCAAGAAACTGGGACAGAGAAAGGTGAAATAATGCACCCACAGTCAAGAAGGGTAAGAGTTGATATTTGAACCCAGTGCTCATTTAGCCTCTGTGTTCTGCTGTCTTTCAGTGTTTTGAGTCCATTTTATAAAAATCGGATAATAATAATAATGGGTGTAGTGGCTTTAAAAACATGGCTACAAGTTCTTAGTCCTCCTGTGGAAAGGTGTGGGTTTATATCTTCTCCCATTGAATCTGGGGAATTAGGTGAAAGTGGTATTATGTGGCTTCCAAGATTGAGCCATGAGTGGCCCTGTGGCTTCTACCTTGTTACCTGGAACATCTGTTAATAAAGGCCTGAACTGAGAGGAAAGTCATCTAACTAACTTGACAATGTCAAACTGGGAGGAAACCCAAGCCATTTAGAGCAGTGGTCCCCAGTCTTTCGGGCACCAGGGGCCAGTTTTGTGGAAGACAATTTTTCCACGGGCAAGGGGGGTGGGTTTTGGATGATCAAGCACATTACATTTATCGCGTACTCTATCTGTATTGTTATTACGTTCAGTTCCACCTCAGATCAGCAGGCGTTAGATCTTGGAATTTGGGGTGGGGACTCATTGGAAAAGACTCTGATGCTGGGAGGGATTGGGGACAGGAGGAGAAGGGGACAACAGAGGATGAGATGGCTGGATGGCATCACCGACTCGATGGACATGAGTCTGAGTGAACTCCTGGAGTTGGTGATGGACAGGGAGGCCTGGCGTGCTGCGATTCATGGGGTTGCAAAGAGTCGGACACGATTGAGCGACTGAACTGAACTGAATCTAGAGAAGCCATGTGAAAGCATCTGTGCTTAATCATCCCGCTGATCTAGTTTTATAGAATGTCTCAGCTCCGCTGTCAGACATGTAAATCATGCTTGTCCTGAGTGTTTGTGTCACTCCCAGCATTCCAGTGTCCACAATGGAGGGCCCAGACCTTGTGGAGCAGAGAGAAGGCAACCACTGTGTCTCATCAGTATCCTTGACTCACAGAGCCTCTGAGCATAACAAATGGTTGTTGTACGTATGCCACAAAAATAACCATAATAAAATTTAATCATAGTTAAATAAACACTCCCATATCCCAGGGCCACTTGCTTTCTGATAATACCACCCCAGGACTGTTTAGTTGAAACAATTAAGTGTGTCTCGTGTTATATACCCCACACCTGACAGTGCTGTGTGTTAAACTGATGGAGTATTTAGAGAGACTGGCCTGTTGGACAGCTCCTTGCTCCAAGGGAAGCTGCAGAAATATGGAATCTCTGGTTTATATTCTGCTGAGCTCAGTGGGTTGCATGTTTATTCTTGGCTTCTTGCCCAGCAAGTCTTGGCAATCATGTCATTCCTTCTCTGATTATTTTGCAACTGGGTATGAATTACTGCTGCTGATGTCATTGAGATTTTGTTCTTCACATAACTGGGTAGACTGGCTAGCTTTCTTGACTATGTAAGTTTACGCTTAGAGTTGTTGAGGAGTGGCCAGACCTTCAGAAAGTGAAGAATGATTAGTGTTAGCTCAGACTTTCCTCCTGAGTCAGGATAGATTTACTTGGTTGTGGTCTTTGTGTACCATGTTACGGACTAGGAATCACAAAAAACTTAACAGATTTACAAACTTTGGACACACAAAAATCACAAAGGACCCCATTCCTCATGCATATGGGTCACTACAGTTGTGATACATTCTCTGAACCAAAATTGCCTTTTGAACCATTCATTACTTGAAAAATTGAGGACTATGTTCAAAGCATTTTGCTGGATATTAATGAATCTGCACCTAAAGCAGAAACACACTGCATTCATTTCCATTTCTTTTATAGTACCCATGCCCTGGAATGCTGTATCCTCCATCTGCAGGGTACTTGACACAGTTTAGGGGATCAATACATATTTGTTGAATTAATGTAAAACAAAAGTGATTTTTCCTTTCCTGGGGGAGTATTTATTCATGTAGCCTTTCCTTATTCTTTCATCCTAGATTTAATCCCTCTTTCTTCTAGACTCCTAGGAGGACCCAATTTGTACTTAATGTATTATGAAATTTGAATTTTCTCTTATATGTTCATGTCTTCTGGGTTCATAAGGACCTTGCTGCTAAGTTGCTTCAGTCTTGTCTGACTCTGTGTGATCCCATAGACGGCAGCCCACTAGGCTCCTCTGTCCCTGGGATTCTCCAGGCAAGAATACTGGAGTGGGTTGCCATTTTCTTCTCCAATGCATGAAAGTGAAAAGTGAAAGTGAAGTCACTCAATCATGCCCGACTCTTAGCGACCCCATGGACTGCAGCCTACCAGGCTCCTCCGTCCATGGGATTTTCAAGGCAAGAGTACTGGAGTGGGGTGCCATTGCCTTCTCTGCATAAGGACCTTAGCACCCACTAAATAATATTTGGTTGATGAACCACTAAACATTTGATGTTGGACAAGTCTTTTTGTCTCTCTAGGGCTCAGTTTCCTCTGTTGTAAACTTAGGCATTTGAATTAAGTAAGTGGATTTCAGTCTTTGTGCCAAGGACCTCCTGGGCAGGATAGGAGAGCAGCTAAAATTTCTCAGACCTTCACTATTATATTTAAAGTATAAAATGTAACTTTTATGAAACATGATCTAAAACACGTTATTTTGTAGCAACATGACTTTTAAAAATAATTTTTTAACAGAACAGTTCCACCTCTTTTTTATAATTTATTTATTTTATTACTATTTCTGGTTATGCTTGGTCTTTGTTGTTCAAGTGTGTGGGCTTTCTCATTGTTCAAGTGTGAGTGACGGCTACTCTGTGTTACAGTGTGCGGGCTTCTCATTGCAGTAGCCTTTCTTGTTATAGAGCATGGGCTCTAGGTGTGCACACAAGCACACACACACACACAACTAACAAAGAACAGTGTGTGACAAAAACTGTGTGTGTCACCTGTAACACCCAAAATATTTACCCAAGTGTTACTCTGCTCCCTTACAGAAAAAGTTCCCTGACTCCTAATATAGATGAAGGATAGAACATGCATGGCATATGTACTGATATTCAATTCTACCTTGCCCATGGCAGGCATCTTGAATGGGTTATAGTATCCTCCTCCATCTGCCTTTCGATCCCCCTCCACTTAGTACTCCTGGAATTTATTACCAATTCAGTGGAGTTGGCATGTTATCCTCCCAGTTTTAATTGTATGGAATATACATTCTGAAAAAAGAATGTGGCGGTGACTCCCGTTGGTGCCCCCAGTGCTCTGCTTCTGAGCTTCTGGTGCATTCTAGCTGACTTCCACTGCGTGTCTTTTGTCCATGTACTTTCTCCAAAGTCATGGAGGTTGGCACCCTCTATACATAGAGGCCAGAAATTCCATGGAATTAACACTCCTGGGAGCAGCCTCAAAAGTTGTTGTATAAATACCCCAGCTCCCTTGCCTTGTGGGTAGGATAATTATGAAGCATCTTTAATGAAACCTCCCAGAGTTTTCCCATGGGGTGAAACTCCATTTGCTCATTGTGGCAACTGCTAAATGCTGCGCCTTTATTCACTGTCTTCTCTTCCCTTTGACACCATTGTCTTTCCTGCTGGTGTTCTCTGTGTCTCCCAAATAAACTATGTATACTCAAATTCTTATCTCAGAATGTGCTTCTGGGGAAATTCAAACCAAGACTGATTTCACACCTACTCCTTTGTAGAATTCATGCTTTTACCAAGACCTCTGACTTAAAGCATCATGACCTTTGCTTGCAATTTCTGGGATTTGCTGCCTGCAGTTACTCACTTAGAGGACAGCCCAATTTTGTGTGATCTGATGTCTCTATTGTGGACTTTTGACATTATTGATGGATCAAACAATTAATTTTCTGATTGGATACTGGGAGCTTTCCAGCCCATTTTTCCAGACCCCCGTTAGTGAAGAAACTTCCTAGGTGCCCTTACAATGGAAAATTCACAACCAATAAACAACTGAATCTTAAGATTTACATTGGCCGGGCAGGTTGCTATACCAAGCTCTAATAATAACTCCATATTTTTTCAAACCTTGACAGAAAGTGCAGGCAGCTGTGTCCAATTATGCTGAGAACAGCAAACTCAAACTTATTAAAGTTAGGAAATAGGCTCTTTCAGGATGTGAAAAACTCAACATAATGTGAAGATAATTTCTCAAGTGTATGGTTTAGTGCTGGTTTTGTTTTATTTTATTTCTCACTCCAGCACTAAGTTTTTAGTTCCCAGTGTAAGGCAGGGAACATGATCTTTGTTAGCACCTAAAAGTCAGAGTTCAGATTGCTGTAGTTTAGTCACTAAGTCGTATCTGACTCTTTGTGACCCCATGGACTATAGCATGCCAGGCTTCCCTGTCTTTTGCTATCTCCTGGAATTCAGATAAGTAAGCTCTATTTCTGGGCCAGTCAACAACTATAGTGAATGACCCACACAGTCATTTATTGTTTAAAAAATGCAATTAATAATGCCCCCTCATAAGGAAAAATTTTGTTAGAGTTTATTTGGGGCTTTGAGATCTAAAACCAAGATACAGAAAAAAAGCAAGAGGGCAGGGCAATTTAATTAATTGGTTTATGAGTCTGTCTGACATTTAGGGGCAGTATTTCAGGAAAGGACTTCCATGTTCCTGAGAAAAAGTTAATTTTTAATAATGTGAGGAAAAACACATTTCTTCCACTAACTTTTTCTCCTTTCACCACATCTGGCTGCCCCAGAGAAGTTGCTTCCATCCACAATTTGTTCCATTGCCAAATGATGCTGATGATGTTTTCCAAGTGTTTAAGTAGATATTTCCATGTTGCTACAGAGACCTGCTATAACTTTTCTCCTTTCTCTAATAGAAATAATTGATCCCTCAGCTTGCTTTTTCTAATGAGAGCCAGTCAATGAGCAATCTCTCTTCTTGCTTGTCTACTAATTGAATATCTTTTTTTGCATGAGATATTTTACAGTTGTTTTCAAAACAGTGCTCACAGTGGTTTTCCATGCTGTCAAAGCTGGTACCCCATTTTTCTAAACAACTTTCCTATCCCCCCATCTAAATTAGATCCCTTGTCAAACTCTTGTTACTGTGTGTTTTCACTTCACTGAACTTTGAGCTGTTTGTAGTTATGTATTCATTTCCTTGGTTATGTGACTAATGTCTTTGTTTCCCCACCAGACTATATGCTCCAAGAGGACAGGGATTATATTTGTTCATTAATTACCATATTTCAGTGCCAAGTTTTTTTGTGGAAACATGGTATTGTTGAATGCTACAGATTGCACATTAAATGTACTTATTAACCCATTCATTTTTATTAATATATGATTATGTGATTATTATTGTTCAATGATACTTTGTTTTGTGAACACATTTAGCCCTGAGGATATATACAATATGTGTGTGTATGCTAAGTCACTTCAGTTGTGTCTGACTCTTTGCAACCCTATGGACTGTAGCCTGCCAGGCTCCTCTGTCCATGGGATTTTCCAGGCAAGAATACTGGAGTGGGTTGCCATGCCCTCCTCCAGGGAATCTTCCCAACCTTGGATTTGAATCCACATCCCTTATGTTTCTTGCATTGGCAAGCTTTACCACTAGTGCCATCTGGAAAGCCCATGTACAATATATATATGTATGTGTGTGTATATATACATATAATATAATATGGTGGTGGTGGTTTAGTTGCTAAGTTGTGTCCGACTCTTGCGACCCTGTGGACTATAGCCCACCAGGCTCCTCTATCCATGGGATTTTTCAGGCAAGAATACTGGAGTGGATTGTCATTTCCTTCTCCAGGGGATCTTCCCAACACAGAAATGAAACGAGGTCTCCTGCATTGCAGGCAGATTCTTTACCAACTGAGCTATGAAGGAAGCCCCATATATAATATATAATGTGTAATAAAATAATATGTATTATATAATAATGTGTAATAAAATGTATATTATGATACATAGCATAATGTGTATACCTGACTGTTATCTATATGCTGCTGCTAAGTCGCTTTCAGTCGTGTCCGACTCTGTGCCACCCCAGAGACGGCAGCCCACCAGACTCTGCTGTCCCTGGGATTCTCCAGGCAAGAACACTGGAGTGGGTCGCCATTTCCTCCTCCAATGCATGATAGTGAAAAGTGAAAGTGAAGTCGCTCAGTCATGTCTGACTCTTCGCGACCCTGTGGACTGCAGCCCACCAGGCTCCTCCATCCATGGGACTCTCCAGGCAAGAGTACTGGAGTGGGGTGCCATTGCCTTCTCCGTTATCTGTATATGTGTGTTATATATACACATATGTATATGTGTGTGTGTGTATATATATATGTATATGTATGTGTGTATATGTATGTACAGACCAAATCTAAACAGATGTTTCTCTTTCAAAATGCATATTTTGTAAAAATTATCACCAGAGGAATAAGAAGTTTGTTGAAGTCTGTTGTCAAAGTTACATTTATTTTTAACTTTTTTAAAAAACAGATTTTGTTTTTTATTGTTGCAGACTGAGAATGCACAATGCGCTGGCTACATTTATATTAGTTACCATGGTTTCCAATACTTCAGAAATTGTCCAAGAAAGGAGTGGAATTTTTCTCACCATGCAGAGATGTTTTTCCCTAACTTGTTTGTGCCCACGTAATGTACCAGTTTGAATCGTCTGCTTCTCTTTTCCCCATCTGTGCTGTTTGCAAGGGGTGGAGAGAAAGGGAGAAAAAAAGCAGGTGAAAGAGTTAGACACAGTCTTCATTACAGCATCCATTAGCTAAAATTTAGATTCTCTTTCCTGTCTACTGGATCAGGAAGATCCCCTGGAGGAGGAAATGGCAACTCGCTCCTGTATCCTTACAGGGAAAGTTTCATGGACCGAGCAGCCTGGTGGGCTACGGTCCAGGGGGTCGCAAAGAGTTGGGTAAGACTGACTGAGTGACTGAGCACATTCCTGTGTACTAAAGGTCTCTGACTTGCACAATAGAAATGCGGCATCCAGAGTGTGTTTCTTTCCCTCCAAATACTCCTCCATGAACATGTAACCATTTTTGTGATGAAGGCAGGGCAGAGACCACTGATTCTCCAGAGGTGGCACTCTTAGAAGGGATTTTTATGTTAACAGTGTTATTGCTGCTCTTGGTACTATTGCTTTTCGTTAAATTTTTCTGACCTTTTGGAAGGATCTACTTTTGCAGGGATGACTGCCTTTGTTTCTGCAGTAATTACTTGTCTGTACTATTGTCTCAGTTCACCAAAAAATGAAAATGCATTTTTCCCTCAGAAAGCTTTATTTACTCTGCATTCTGTGGTTTGTTTTCATTGCAGAAGCTATTGCCAAGTAAATGTTCTTCATTTCAGTGGCTATTATTGTGTCCTGGCTTGATTCTCTTTTAATAATAGCTCTCAGTTACTGAACTTGCTGTGTTCTTGGAGCTGTGGTCTACATGATAGCATCAACATTTTATTCACCTTCAAAATAACCCTATAAAATAGGCCTTATTATCACTATTTCATAGACAAGAAAACTGAGTCAGAATTCAATGCATGGACCTAAGATAGTAAAACAGATTTTCCTAACATCAGGTGTTTCTTAATTTGTTCATTTAAAACATTTATTGACAACTTACTATGACCTAGGTGGTTTTATATGTGCTGGAAATACATTCCTGAACAAAAATTCTTTCTCTCAGAAAGCTTCCATTCTACTGGTCTTTACAATACTCTGCCACCTCTCATATGTCTTGTTTAAGCCAGAGGCACATTTGCTACAAAATATTGGGATATTTCTTTCTAAGTTATGCTAATTGTTATGTCAGTGAGCTAGCTGGTTTATTTCTAGAGAAAGAAGCTCTCATAGAAAATTTGGAGTGTTTGCTTAACCCATCATTCTCTTCTCTAGGTAAGTTTCTTCTTCCTGAAAGAACAGGTACAAGAAGTGTGTCTTTACTAGGTCATGTTGCCCTCTCAGCCTCCCAAGGCCATAGCTGATTGGCTATTACCATGGCTGAGTAAATCAGATTTTTTCCTCAATCTAGAATTATTAGAAATTAGAGATACTTAAAAGACCACTTGTTATTTGACAAGAAGAAGTTTAAACTGCTTTTGAAAAGATTGTCATTCTTGGCTATATGCACAAAGGGATAAAGTTTGCCTTGAGATTGAGTTTGAGAGAATAAGGAGAGAATGGTGGAGAAGGGGACAATTAGATAGATAAATATAGAGAAGCAGCACATAAAGTGATGTGATCTCAAAAAGAAGGAAACCCAGGGCTTACTCCCTTAATACGGCTCCTGAATTCCTGTCTCAGTTTCTGCTCTGGGGAGCCTGCCTCTGAGAGTTGATAGTAGGAGTTGTCCTAGGAAGTAGCTCAGCAGGAGTGAGTTGTGGAGTTGTTGGCTCAGTCACCACCAGTTATCAGTGAGGACGCTGTCACTCAACCCCTACATGAAGCTGTAGTGTGGTTAAGACTTTAGGAAGGAGTGCGATGATGCCTTAAGAGGGAAAAAGATAAGCCCAGGAGAATCAGTACCCAACTTCAAGCAAAGCATGAGGATTCAGAGGGCCTCCTTGGCAACACTTTAGGAGACCTTACCTTTATTATTTGAAGCTGGAGGGTGGAAAAGCTGAGTACTGTGTTGATCTGGGAGATCAGCAGACCTTTGGAGAAGATGAAGTTCTCAACTTGGGCAGGTCTCCTCTGCCAACTCAGGGCCCATAAAGGAGTGTGATCCTGGGGTTGGGATAAAGATACTGGGTAAACATTCTTGAGCAATTTGAAATTCCAGGTGCCCTTGATCCCTCTGTGTCTGCAGAAGTGTCCCACTTCCCCTTGTTGGAAGATAGAACCCACCCTGCACACCAACCCCTACATTTAGCTTGAGGCTGTAGAGAAATCTCAAATGAGACAAGTGTTTTATAAGATAATGCTGGTCTTTAGGCTCTGCCTTGTCGTCCTCCTCTCCTGGTTCCCAGACTAGTACCCAGGGGCAGGTGGCAACAGGTGCTGAATCTGCTCAGGTGTGGGAGTAATTATATGTCAAAGGGGCCACGTGATTTGTCTATCATGTACCAACAAAGTACAGAGTAGGCCTCGTTGATTCTGAGGGTGCAGAATTAAGGTGGGGGAACTTTAAACTGGTTGAGAGAGCTTATGCAGGAGCTGTCAGGACTTAACACCCTACTAGGACTCTCAGAGTTGGTCCTAATACATTTCCAGGATAAGCCTTAGAAGCTTGGATAAAGCGGCATCCCACAATAAGAGGCAATGAGATGCAGAACTGCCATGGCAGACAGTGGAGGAATATGTCAGAAAAGATGAGAGAAGAGTGTGCCAAAATGAGTCTTCTGCACAAGAACAGAAAACCCACCAGCCAGTAGTGTCCTGGGGAGGGCCCTGAGCACACTTCATTTACCAGAGTGATGTGAACACACTGCGGAGGAGAGTGCCTCCATCACATGGTCCTTGAGAAACTCAGTGGGGGCTGTCGATGTAGGCAGGGACTGAGAGTACAAGATTCTGGTACAGAACTGAGATTCTTAGTAGTGGTGGAGATATCAGGATACCAGATTACCAGAGGCCAATGCTTAGTCATGAGGAGCAAGGTGGACTTAATGGTATCTAAGGGTCCTGAGCTATGGGACCTGATGAGATCTCTAATAAAGCCCTCTCTTCATAAATCAGGACCTTCCAAATCCTTATTTCAAGCTTGCACCTAAGGGATCTAGCATAAGATAACACCTTCACCAACCCTCAGCCACAGCTCTGTCCTGTCTAGGCTTTCAGTTCAGTTCAGTCGCTCAGTCGCGTCCGACTCTTTGCGACCCCATGAATTGCAGCACGCCAGGCCTCCCTGTCCATCACCAACTTCCAGAGTTCACTCAAACTCACGTCCATCAAGTCAGTGATGCCATCCAGCCATCTGATCCTCTGTTGTCCCCTTCTCCTCCTTCCCCTAATCCCTCCCAGCATCAGAGTCTTTTCCAATGAGTCACCTCTTCACATGAGGTGGCCAAAGTACTGGAGTTTCAGCTTTAGCATCAGTCTTTCCAAAGAACACCCAGGACTGATCTCCTTTAGAATGTACTGGTTGGATCTCCTTGCAGTCCAAGGGACTCTCAAGAGTCTTCTCCAACACCACAGTTCAAAAGCATCAATTCTTTGGTGCTCAGCTTTCTTTACAGTCCAGCTCTCACATCCATACATGACTACTGGAAAAACCATAGCCTTGACTAGACAGACCTTTGTTGACAAAGTAATGTCTCTGCTTTTGAATATATTATCTAGGTTGGTCATAACTTTCCTTCCAAGGATTAAGCGTCTTTTAATTTCATGGCTGCAATCACCATCTGCAGTGATTTTGGAGCCCCAAGAAATAAAGTCTGACACTGTTTCCACTGTTTCCCCATCTATCTGCCATGAAGTGATGGGGCCAGATGCTATGATCTTCGTTTTCTGAATGTCGAGCTTTAAGCCAACTTTTCACTCTCCACTTTCACTTTCATCAAGAGGCTTTTTAGTTTCTCTTCACTTTCTGCCATAAGGGTGGTGTCATCTGCATATCTGAGGTTATTGATATTTCTCCTGGCAATCTTGATTCCAGCTTGTGTTTCTTCCAGTCCAGCGTTTCTCATGATGTACTCTGCATATAAGTTAAATAAGTAGGGTAGCAATATACAGCCTTGACGTACTCCTTTTCCTATTTGGAACCAGTCTGTTGTTCCATGTCCAGTTCTAACTGTTGCTTCCTGACCTGCATATAGGTTTCTCAAGAGGCAGGTCAGGTGGTCTGGTATTCCCATCTCTTTCAGAATTTTCCACAGTTTATTGTGATCCATACAGTCAAAGGCTTTAGTAGTACTGAAAGGATAGGAGAGAAACCTTCTTGTCCCAAAGTTAGTCTCTGGACTTCTTAGAAAGTTGCCAGGCAGGAAAAGCAGCAGTTGGTACATATCTTGTCATCACAGAGCTAAAGTGTACACTTTCCTCAACCCAAGAGGATGGCCCTGAGAAAGCAGGTTGGTGAGGGAGCAGGAACCAGATTGTGTCAAAGGACACAAATGAGGCATGTGGCCTCCACTGAATGGACAGGCAGAGACCAGGCAAGTCAGATAGCAAGTGTGGGTCCAATGTGGTTACAAAGATGAGTCCTAATAAAATGAATACATACTTCAGTAAAGGACTTTGTGCTTTTGGGTCTGTTTTCTCATTGAATATTGTATTAGGTTATTTTTGGTGATGCATGAGAGGAATGAGGTTTGAATTAAATTCAGTCCAAGAAGGAAATTTATTAATTCACAGAATTTGAGAAAGGGTTGAATAAACACATGACATAAAAGGCAGATAGACAACTGAACTACCAGAACAAATGGATCCTGAAACTCCAGTGCTGCCAAGTCTTGCCCCCTGACTCCCAACACTGCTTCTTGCCAAAGTCAGTTTCAGTCTCTCTCACTGCAGCTGGCCTGTCTCCTCAAGGAGCAAAGAATGGTATCGATAAATTCTGAGTTTTGTTTCAGTATGTCTTCAACCTCCAGAAAGAAGAGAGTCTGACTCTGTTCAAAGTGAAGATTTTGCAGAAAATGTAAATGGTTAGTTTGACTTGAGTTAGTTGCTTACCCACAAACAAATCAACTGTAACCAGAATGGCATGCTCAAACATGACACTTCCTAAGGATAAGGATGGATACTTGGTCATCACTTCCGTGGGCTTCCAGAATGAAGTCTCAGGGCAATCCCGAATGAAATGCAAAGCAAGGTTACAGAGCTGTCACTTTAGGAGACATGAACATAGAGTCTAGACTCTGGGATTCAATTGGAGCATGTTGGTGTAGAGGAAAAGGTCTAAACTTAGAATCAAAGGAACAAAAGTTCAAGTAATAGCTGCCTGTGTTGTTGTTGTTCAGTTGCTCAGTTGTGTACGATTCTTTTGTGATTCCATGTATTGTATCTCACCAGGCTCCTCTCTCCATGGGATTTCTCAGACAAGAATACTAGAGTGGGTTGCCATTTCCTACTCCAGGGGATCTTCCTGACCCAGGTATAGAACCCAGGTCTCCTGCATTGGCGGGCAGATTCTTTACCACTGAACCACCAGGGAAGCAATAGCTAACCCATAAACCTTATGAACAGGGCTGTATCACTTATCTTCTCAGAGCCTTTGTTTATTCACTGTAAAATGGGAGGAATCACTGTCCTGTTTGGATTATGTTTTATGCATGTGTTTTTTTAAACATTACTATAAAGTAATCCCAGCATTGATCATGCCATGTTATCTAAACTTAATATCTATTTTCTGAATTGTAACATTGTAAGAGTTCACCATCCACTTTTAAACCCATCACACATTCATCTATAGATAAAAATTTAGTTTGGATACACACACACCCAGACACATAAAGGTTTGCATTGTTTTTCTACCCTTGGCATTACCATATTAGAAACTGTTCATTTATCTGATCTATAGCTCAGCACTAAGGTCACTATGATTATAAAGAACACTGAGTTTGCATATGTTATCAAATGCAGTAAATGTAGGAACATGCAATAGAGACCACAAATATCTAGTGCATTCATATCTTAAAACTTATTCCAGGCCCATATTTTTGGAGCTCGTATTATTTAGATAATGTTTCAGCTCTACATTTCACTCATCATATATAGATACACGCTTTCTAAGGATTTCTGAAATAACTGTTTTCCTTTATCTGTTCTATTTTTTTCTGGGTCTGTTGGACAGATTTTCCTAGAAGAGAGAAGAAAGGAAACACATGTTAATTTTGTTTGCCTGGAGAAGGTTCTGGGAACCTGTCTCTTGTGGCACACCTGCTCATTTCTAGCTCTGGAACTGAGCCACAGATTCCCCAGACTGCTTCATTTCTGGGGAAAGAGCCATGGTTTTTCAATTCCACCTGAGTGAGGCCTGAAAGGGTCATTTTAGTTTCTGAGGTTGGTTTCAGGAGGCTCATGTCTCTCCTTTCATTGGGAGGGCCTATACAAGGCATGGGCTCTATAGACTGGATTCTCAGGACAGCAAGTTGTATTTAGACCTGGAGGCAGTCCAAGAGGGAAAACTTCCTTATAGGGAAAAAACAGGCCATTCAGTATTTGTCTCTCCACCTGTGCCCCTCTTTGTTTACAAAGCTGTGGTGATATTTATTTTGAATGGCTTAGAGCACAGGAGTGCTTTTTCTGGAGATAGTTGTAAATAGACAAAAAAAAAAAAAAAAAAAAAATCCTCTAGTTGTTCCATTTCTGAGCTGCTTCTTCCTCTTTTGCCCCACCCACTACAGGAGCTAAAAGTAGCACTGCCCTTGTATGTGTCAATACCTTGGAGCTAGGAAGTTCCATATGGTCTTAAAAAAAAAAAAAAAAAAAAAACCGAAGTGTAGTTGCTTTACAATGTGGTGTTAGTTTCTGTTGTGAAATGAAGTGAATCAGCTATGCATATACAGATATCCCCTTTCTCTGAGACCTTCCTCCCACTATTGCCCCCCATCCCGCCCTTCTAGGTCATCACAGAGCATCAAGCTGAGCTCCCTAAGATACACAACAGGTTCCCACTAACTCTCTATTTTAAACATGGTAGTATACATACATGACTCTCCCAGTTCATTCCCCCCACCCTCATGTCCACATATGTGTTCTCTTTCTCTATTCCTGCCCTGACAATAGGTTCATCTGTAGCATTTTTTGAGATTCCATGTATACACATTAATATATAATATTTAGTTTTCTTTGTTGACTTCACTCTGACAGAATTTAGGTCTATCCACATCTCTACAAATGACTCAATTTCATTCCTTTTTTATGACTGAGCAATATTTCAGTGTATATATGTGCCACATCTCTTTTATGTATTCATCTGTCAATGGACATTGAGAGGTTCCTTAAAAAACTAAAAACAAAGCTACCTTATGACCAAGCAGTCCCACTATTGGGCATATATCCTGAGAAAAACATAATCCATATGGTTTTAGCCTGAATCTTCAGAAGGCAGAGCCTGAGCAAAGGCTTTTGACATCCTGTTTTATGAAGGGATGCTCTCCATGGACCCTGGCTGAAGGAGAAGGGATGTGAAGCAGGGAAGGTGTGAGAACCAATGAGCCAATATAAAAAATGTAACCAAGTCAGCAACCACTTGGTTGAAGTGGAATTGAGTGCCATCTTGTAGGGTTGTCTTCAGAAAAGTTCACAGACTGCTCCTCAGGACCGTTCATACAAGGGAAGACGGAAGTTATTGATCTGTTGCTCCCAGACTGCCAGTAGCCCACTCCCCCCCGGCTGCCATTGGTCCAGTTCTCCGCATGGGCATTGAATCCTTCATGACTCCCAGCAGCATCTATCACCTCATCATCCAAGGGAAAGACCCTACTAAAAAGGTGAGCAGAGCACAGAGCACATCTGAGGTGTGACGTGGTGGGGCTGTGTCTACAGGAAGTTAGGGCTAGATAAAGACACTTCCTAAAAGAGGATTTCAGCTCTGGGGCGGAGGAGAAGGAATCTGTATTTTATTTAGGTTCTCAGGTTATTCTGGTTCAGCCTATCTATAAGCTAATGTTCAGAAATTACTTTTATTGACTATAACTACCTCTAAGCACAAACACTGACATGCCTGTTAACAATGGATTTGTGAACTTTCAGGAAGTATTTTTCTTTTATGACATCCTTAAGGCAAAACCATAGACATATACACTCACACAGGGGTGTGTGTGTGTAGGTGTTGATCACAGGGTAAAAGGGAAATTGAATTCCATAAGCTACAGAGTTTAGTATGTATAGAAAGAGGAAGTGATGAGTTTCCCCCAAATCTTCCCAACTTTCATGCATATGTTTAGGAACTATAATTTTTTTATATGTCTTACATGGGCTCAGCTCTTAGTTAGCCTTTGTCTGCTTTGTGAATTATGAGTGCCAGGTTTGTCTTCACAGCTATCACGCCAGACTCTCTGGCTTCCCTTCCTCACTGGGAAAGCATGTGTTTTACCCAGGAAGCAGTCACTCAGTTTTAACATTGGCCTCAGCAAAAAACCCATTTGCTAAGGCAAAACCAGTACTCCTGCAAAATTAAAATCCGACTTGAACACCTTCCAAAATCAAGCTGAAATGGCTTTTGGATTATCCATGGTAGTGGATTATTCACACCACTGCTCTCCTATTAACAGTTATTCAGAATTCACCATCCAAAATGTCTCAAAACTGAACAGCCTGTGCCGCAATTCAGTTGCATGTAACTCACCACATGTTATCACATAAGCTAAGTGAGGAATTGTGGTGAGACCCCCCTAGTTCGGTGGTTCTCAAAGTATGGTCCCTGAGCAGCAATATCAGCATCACTTGGGAATTTGTTAGAAATTAAAAAGATCATTAGCTTTTTGTATAGATATGCATATTGCAAAAAACTGTAACGCATAAAATAAACTGCCTTTGTTGTTGTTTAGTTGCTAAGTCATGTCCAACTCTATGCGACCCCATGAACTTCAGCATGCCAGGCTTCCTTGTCCACTACCTCCAGGAGTTTGCTCAAACTTACGTCCATTGAGTCAGTGATGCCATCCAACCATCTCATCCTCTGTCATGCCCCTTTCCTCCTGCCTTCAATCTTTCCTAGGATCAGGGTCTTTTCTAATGAGTTGGCTCTTCTCATTAGGTGACCAAAGTATTGGAGCTTCAGCTTCAGTATTAGTCCTTCGAATGAATATAGAGTGGATTTTCTTTAGGATTAAGTAGTTTGATCTCCTTGCAGTCCAAAGAACTCTTCAGGAGTCTTCTCCCAGCACCACAGTTCGAAAGCATCTATTCTTTGGTGCTCAGCCTTCTTTATGGTCCAACTGTCACATCCATACATACTGGAAAAACCATAGCTTTGACTATACACTGTATTCAGTGATATATCTCCAACTGCTAGAAGTATTTAAGTAGAGACTGGATACATTGTCATAGGTTTTTAGAGGAGATTCTTGCTTTAGATGAGATGTTGGATAAAAGAGCTGCTAATGTTGCTTCAGACACTAATGTTCTTTGACCATATCAGCAGTAAGTAAGTGATCTGAGTATCTTGTCTTTGTGTTTTGGTTTGGATCTCACAGATGGTTCATGCAGCCGCAGGAGCGCTCGTTGCTTTCAGATCACTGTGAGATGTTTCCTGAGTTTCCTGCAATATCCGCATGTATTCCAAAATAATTATTTAGGAACCAGTTTTCCAAATTGGTCTTATCTTTAATAAGAATTTCTGAGGTTTCTAAAAAGTTTAAAAAATAATGGAAACCAATCAAATGAACCTGTGCTATAGAGATAAATATGTTTTGCATTATGATTTATCTGTTCCATATTTTTGTTTTTAACACAGAAAGGTAATTATTATTAACATGATTCATCACATTTTAGTACAAACTGTTACTGTCATGAATAATGATAAGGAAATCACCTTTGTATAGTGCTTTGGAGGGTACAAAGTGCCTCCACATATATGCACGCACTTTATTCTTATAGTGACCCTATCAACATTTATGATTATTATAACTCATGTTATGCAATAAGAACCTGGTGTTGGAGAGCTCACTTGCTTATCTAAGAGAACTCTGCTAATTAGTGATGCAGGATGAAGGGAGTCTTGGTCATTGATTTTTATCAAGTCCATCTTCTTTCCTGTATATCATTGGTTCTAAAATGTTTTTGTCTTAGAATCCCAATTATTGAGGACCCCAAAGATCTTTTTTTCATGGGGTTTATATCTATGGTTTATTATATTAGAATTGAAGACTGAGGACATTTTAAAGTACTGTTTACTATTTCATTTAAAATAACATTAATTAAACCAGTTACACGGTAATATCAATAATATTTTAATTTAAAAATAAAAGTTTTCAAAATAAAAAAATGAATGAGAACAGTTGTGTTCTTAAACATTTTAAAATGTATCTTTAATTTTGGATTAATAGAAGACAAATGGATTCTCATATTTTCTTTTGCATTTAATTTTTTGCAAGATGACATTTTGGTTGAAGAGTGTGAAAAAATTTTGACCACCCAGAGATACTTGTTTGGAAAATAAGGCATATTTTAATAAAATTTGTAGATAATTGTTGATATTTTCCTTTGATTTGTACTAGATCAAACAAGCTCAACAAGTGATAGGTTCTCAGAGATCAATTGTGATACAGAACATGAACTTTTCAATGAAATTTTGTACTCCATTATGTTGTAATACAATGGGTTTCTTGCATTCTGGTAAAAATGAATATTTTACCAATGTATATGACTCCCTGCCCTGGTTAACTGAAAATTATTGATTCACTGAATTTAAAGATTTTTTCAAATGTTGTCACATTTTATTGTGTAGTACCAAGAAATCACATCTGTTAATAGTATAATAATGTCATAGGAAAAGTTCTTAAGTATTGGGAAGCTGTCAAGCTTATAGTTACAGACACAAGATTTTCAGAACTCTCATTTTTCCATTTAAATCTTATCTTTAGCAACAGATATCAGTTGTTTTCCTTAATGTGACAGACTTCATTTTTTTCTCATGAAAACATTTTTATGTCAAATTTCCAAGTCTGAACAACCAGAGTTTTACATTTCGTGGAGAAAAAGAGCATAACTATTTCATCTTGCAGCCAAACACTGACACAAGTATTATTCATCAAGACAAACATCATACATTGGTATGCAGAAGTAATGTCTCATTCACACTTGTAATTTTGTCATTTAATCACTTATAATATTCACAAGATGCATACTCAAGTTTAAAATATAAAAACTTAATAATTTATACTGCTTCTATTCTTTGCTGGAAATGGACTTTTGTTTTGAATGTGTAATGGTGAAGGAGAGTGAAAAAGTTGGCTTAAAGCTCAACATTCAGAAAACGAAGATCATGGCATCCGGTCCATCACTTCATGGGAAATAGATGGGGAAACAGTGGAAACAGTGTCAGACTTTATTTTTCTGGGCTCCAAAATCACTGCAGATGGTGACTGCAGCCATGAAATTAAAAGACGCTTACTCCTTGGAAGGAAAGTTATGACCAACCTAGATAGCATATTCAAAAGCAGAGACATTACTTTGCCAACAAAGGTCCGTCTAGTCAAGGCTATGGTTTTTCCTGTGGTCATGTATGGATGTGAGAGTTGGACTGTGAAGAAGGCTGAGTGCCAGAGAATTGCTGCTTTGAAACTGTGGTGTTGGAGAAGACTCTTGAGAGTCCCTTGGACTGCAAGGAGATCCAACCAGTCCATTCTGAAGGAGATCAGCCCTGGGATTTCTTTGGAGGGAATGATGCTAAAGCTGAAACTCCAGTACTTTGGCCACCTCATGCGAAGAGTTGACTTATTGTAAAAGACTGATGCTGGGAGGGATTGGGGGCAGGAGAGGGAGGGATTGGGGGCAGGAAGAGAAGGGGATGACAGAGGATGAGATCTGGGTGAACTCCGGGAGTTGGTGTTGGACAGGGAGGCCTGGCATGCTGCGATTCATGGGGTTGCAAAGAGTTGGACACGACTGAGTGACTGAACTGAACTGAACTTAATGGTGAAGGATACAAAAGTTACCTACTAGGACAGTCTGGTGTCAATGATTTGTACAAAGGCACTGGTAATTTTCTCACCACTGCTTTTGTGCCTTCAGTACAAATGTCAATCCAGTGAAAAACAAATAATATCTTAATATTACTATGAACACAGTTTTTTTTTTTTAAATTTTCAAAAATTTTAGTGGGGTATAATTGATTTAGTGTTTTAATTTCAAGTATACAGTAAAGTGAATCTGTTATGCATGTATCCACTCTTTTTTAGATTCTTTTCCAATGTAGACCATTGAGTATGGAGTTCCCTGGGCTATGAAGTAGATACTTAGTTATCTATTTTGTGTTTAGTAATGTGTATATGTCAATCCCAACCTTCCATACTATCTCCCCCCTGCCCTCATTCCCTGGAAACCATAAGTTTATTTTCTATATCTGTAACTGTTTTGGTTTTATAGATAAGTCCATTCATAGCCTCTTTTTAGATTCCTCATATAAGCAATGTCATATGATATTTGTCTTTGTCTGATTTGCTTCACTCAGTATGATAATCTCTAGGTCCATCCATATTGCTGCAGATGGCATCCGTTCATTCATTTTAATGGCTGAGTAATATTTCATTGTATATGTGTACCCCATTTTCTTTATCTACTCCTCTGTCAGTGGATATTTAGGTTGCCTCCATGTCTTGGTTATTGTGAACAGAGATGCAATAAACAGTGCGGTGCGTGTATCTTTTCCAGTTTTGTTTTTCTCTAGATAACGCCATCGAGTGGGATTGCTGGATCATATAGTAGCTGTATTTTCAGTTTTTTGAGGAACCTCCATGCTGTTCTCCATACTGGCTGAACTAGTCTGCATTTCCACCAGCTGTGTAGGAGTTGTGTTTTCTTTTCTCCATACCCTCTCCGGCATTTATTGTTTGTAGATTTTTTGATGATAGCCATTCTGACTGGTGAGAGGTGATAACCCGTTGTAGTTTTGGTTTGCATGACTTTAATAGTGATATTGAGCATCTTTTTATGTGCTTTTTAACCAGGTGTATGTTTTCTTGGAAAGAGGTCTATTTAGATCTTTCACCCATATTTTGATTTTTTTTTTTTTTGATACTGAGCTGCATGAGCTGCTTGTGTATTTTGAAGATTAATCCCTTGCCAGTTGCTTCATTTGCTAAGTATTTTCTCCCATTCTAAGAGTTTTCTTTTTGTTTATGGATTTTTTTGCTACACAAAATCTTTTACGTTTATTTGGGTCCCTTTTGTTTAGTTTTGTTTTTATTTTTATGAATGCAGTTTTGAGCTTATACCCGTAAGTCCAAGAAGGGTCTTGAGGACTTTGGTGTTCATGGAAGGATTGCTACTCTACATCAAGCTGCCCTTCTCTTTAGTAGCTGGATTTTGAAGAAGTTGCCATTTCACTCCATTATAAGACAAATTGCTTAATGTTGCTGACACTGACACTTTTGATGTTTTTGCTGATTATGGCCCATTTTGAACTGTTCTCCTTGCATACTACACTGAGGTCCCACCAGACTTTCCATCCTTTTAACTCACTTTGTTCTGCCTAGTTTCTGGTCTTCACAAACATTGGTCCTTCTACTGGGAATACCACTTCCTTCTAAATTGTGAGGCTAGCCCTTCCTCAGGTATGAGCTTGAATATAATTTTCTCAAGGACGTGTTCACTGACACCTATAATCAAACTTCTTTCTAAACATCTTTCTTAAGGCAGGGCATATACTAGGTATTAGGCATGCATTTGTTCATATTGGGTGTCCATCTTTAATACCTGTCAGAAGAAAAAAAATGATTCTGATGAAACTTAGAATTTCACTACTTTATATTTATAGGTAAAGTTAGGCTCAGGGTCTCTCTCCCCCATTCTTCTCCCTCATGTAGATTGTATCATCTCAGATTTATTAAAGATTATGTTATTAATAGGGGTGGGTGTTCTACAGCTTGGTCTGGATCCATCAAGCCAGGTGCTTATCAAGACAAACACTAATACCGTGGTATGCTCTGATGTCAGCCTCCATCCAATTTGGCATCTGCAGATGAGGGGGTGCACGTCTAACACAAAACCTGCTAGAAATGGCTACAGTATACAGTCTATCCCATAGCTTCCATATTTGTGAATTTGCCTACTTGTTTTAATTTTTTTTTTGCACTCCTAAAAATCAATTCATTTATTTTGGCATCTGCAGCTGAGATGGGTGCCCTCCTGCATGAAACCTACTGGGACTGACTGCAATAAATAGTCCTCATTATTGGCAGGTTCCATATTTGTAAATTTTCCTATTTGTTGTAATTTACTGTCAAAAATCAATAGCCAGGGTGCTTTCACAGTATATCGTTGTGACCTACGAAGAGCAGCAAAAGATTCAAGTTGCTTGACATAGACATTCCCAATCGAGGTTGAACATGGTGATACTCTTTCTTGTTTCACTCTCACACTGTAAGTCCAATCTCCTTTGGAGTCTATTGACTTCTGTGTTTTTCATTTTTTTTTTTTTTAGCTTTTTCCTGATGATTTTGGTATTTAAAATGAAATCCAAGCCTAGTTCTATATAGTGTGCCTAAGTACAAGAAGGCTGTGATATGACTTATGGAGAAAATGTGTGTTTGAAAAGCTTTGTTCAGACACGAGGTAAAGGGCTATTGACTGTGAGTTCAAGGTTAATGAATTAACGTTACGCATGAAGTAACAGAGACACACACAAAACACAAGGCTCTGTATTGATCAGTTGACAAAAATGTTGCATCAGAAGCTCATAGTAACCTAACCCTTTATTTCTTCTAGGAGTAGTGATTTAATATTTGCAAATTCTGTGTTTGTGACTACTTTATAGAACTTAAGGGCTTCCCTTATAGATCAATTGGTAAAGAATCCACCTGCAATGCAATAGACCCTGGTTTGATTCCTGGATTGAGAAGATTCACTGGAGAAGGAATAGGCTACCCACTCCAGTATTCTTGGTTTCCTTTGTGGCTCAGCTGGTAAGGAATTCACCTGCAATGCAAGAGACCTGGGTTCGATCCCTGGGTTGTGAATTATCCTGCAATGTGGGAGACCTGGGTTTGATCCTTGGGTTGGGAAGATCCCCTGAAAAAGGGAAAGGCTACCCACTCCAGTATTCTGGTCTGGGGAATTTCGTGGACTGTATAGTCCATGGGATCACAAAGAGTCGGACACAACTGAGTGACTTTCACTTTCACTATAGAACTTAACTATCATGAATAATGAAAATTGACTGTACCATTTTTCTATGACTTTCTCTGGTCACCAAGTGAATAGCATAACTCTGATTTCTGGTTCTAGTGCCACCATATACTCACTGAAAGACCAGGACACTTTTCAAAGAAACTTCCTTAAATATGAAATAGAACTCTAGCTATTCTTTCATCCTCTCTGTTGTGGGTTGAATGGTGTTCCTCAGGTGGCTCAGACGGTAAAGGCATATGCTTGCAGTGTGGAAGACCTAGGTTTGATCCCTGGGTAGGGAAGATCCCCTGGAGAAGGAAATGAAAACCCACTCCAGTACTCTTGCCTGGAAAATTCCATGGATGGAGGAGCTTCGTAGCCTACAGACCATGGGGTCGCAAAGAGTCGGACATGACTGAGCAACTTCACTTTCTTTCTTTCTAACCCTGGTACCTGTGTGAATATGACTTTATTTGGAAATAGCCTTTGCAGATGGTAGGTGAGGTCATACTTGATTAGAGTGGGCCCTCATTCCAATAACGGGTACCCTCATAAGGAGAGAAAGAAACATGGAGACATTGAGACAAACTGGAGATACAAAGAGAAGTCCCTGTAAAGATGGAGGCAGAAATTAGACTTAATGATGCCACAAGTCAAGTAACACCAGAGATTGCTGGAAACTATCAGAAGCTAGGGCAGAGTCATGAAACATGTTCTCCCCACAGCCCCCAGAAGATACCCACCCTGTAGATACCTTGATTTTGGACTTCTGTCTTCCAGGTCTGTGAAGAATTGCATTTCCATTGCTTTAGGCCCCTAGTTTGTGGTCCTTTGTTACAGCAGTCCTGGGACACGAATATACACCCTTTAACACTTTCAAGTAGTATCCTTGATGAGATCCAGCAGAAAATAGCTCCACATAGACCTATGAGAAACGGGCATTTCATCAATCTCACTGTTGTGGTTCAGACGGGCAAGTCCTACACTAATTAACTGGAAATTCTAGCCTCCAGTTTTCAGGTGGTGCGAGTCCTGGAGAAAACACTAGGACACTGCAGACCGGGCTCATGGGAAAGTTTTGTGTGTGGCATTTCACACTCTCAGATCAAATGCTGTTTAACGGAGGAATGATAAATATTAATGTAGCACCTGCTTCAATTACTTTCAACTAGCAGGCACTGACAGAGTGCAGTGCATGCAACGAGGCCCTTTGGAAGTAGCCTCTGACACTCTTGCAGGCTTACCTCAGCGATCCTTCCCAAACCGCACCCAGTGGCTTTGCTAATTGGCCCTCTGAGGTGGCCTGTTACACACCAGCACAAGGGCCTTTGATAACCAGAGAGCTGGCTGCCAGCTCTAGAGCAGCATGGGGGTTCCATCCACTGCCTCATAAATAGGCTGGTGGCAGAGGGCACTGCTGACAGATTCCTGTTTTCCATCTAGATTCCTGGAGATGGGCTAGAGGAAGGTTAGTGGGTTCCTCCAGAAGCAGAACAGCCATGTTTTCTTATCAGGTTTCCCTGAGGGGGAATTTGACTCACTTGGTACCACTTCCAGCTACTGAGAGACCCTGACCCTTATTAAGCTGGTGGGGGCATTTGAGGGCAAGTACATTTCCCATGTGTTGTGTCATGTATGGGGGAACTAGGGCCTGAGAATCCTGCATATGAATGAACTGAAATCAAGCAGGCTGCAGTTAAGTACCTGTGCCTGTGTCTGGGCTGCCTCTAGCCATGTGAATTATTTAGACAGTGCTGAGTAGCCCTCAGTGACAAGCCTTATCTAGAAACCTGGGAGAAGTGATCATCTGTCCTCCAGCAGCTGCATGGCAAAAAGAGAATCTCCAAGTGAAAATTCTAAGCCATAATTTATAGAGGATTCTAGGTGTGCCTGCTACTACATGCTGCTGCTGCTGCTAAGTCGCTTTAGTCGTGTCTGACTCTGTGTGACCCCATAGACGGCAGCCCACCAGGCCCCACCGTCCCTGGGATTCTCCAGGCAAGAACACTGGAGTGGGTTGCCATTTCCTTCTCCAATGCATGAAAGTGAAAAGTGAAAGTGAAGTCGCTCAGTCGTGTCCGACTCTTAGCGACCCCATGGACTGCAGCCTACCAGGCTCCTCCATCCATGGGATTTTTCAGGCAAGAGTAGTGGAGTGGGGTGCCATTGCCTTCTCTGAAGCTGCTACATAGAGTATTTTAATTCGTTAAATTCTAGCAACCCTAAGATGGAACAACTATTATTATCCTCATTGTACATATTGAGACTCCTAAATATAGTAGTTACTGAGTGTAAATTTTCCAGGAGGAAGCTAGTAAGTGTTGGAGCCTGCTTACAAACATAGGTCTGCTTGGCTCAAATTCTAATTCTACCACTTCAATAATTCATGTTGAATTCAATAATACATGTATGTGAATTCAATACACACTTGCATATGTAATATGTGCTGTGTTCAGTCACTCACTTGTTTCCAACTCTTTGTGACCCCATGGTCTGTAACCTTCAGAGCACCTCTGTCCGTGGATTATCCAGGCAAGAACACTGGAGTGGGTTGCCATTTCCTACTTCAGGGCATCTTCCCGACCCAGGGATCAAACCCAGGTATCTTGCATCTCCTGCATTGGCAGGCAGATTCTTTACCACTATGCCATGTGGGGAATTAAAAAATACATGTGTGTGGATTCAAGTACATACTTACATATGTTTTACATGTATACACATATATATATTAGAGTCAGAGCTTGAAATGCATATATATGTATTGTATGGGTGTATTTGGACTTGGGTTAGACTATAGCCTATGCATGTTGTAGTACTAATATCTTACATAGATACAATGCTAGATAGTAAGAAAAATCCATAAGAGCAGACAGTTTCTGTTTTTCCTAGTAATGTATACTTAGGCAGTAGTGCAGTATGTAGCATGAATGTATGTTCAGTAAATATTTGTTGATGGAACAAATAAGAATAAATGAGTGGATGAAATTATTTTTTTACTGAAAAGTTCTCCATTCATTATAACCTTTTTAGTCTCAGGTAGTAGGCAGAGTAAAAACTCTCTTAATTCTCCCCTTACAGCATGGAACTGGAACTTGCATTTTCTGATGTCTGGTTTTTGTTCTCTCCACTTCATTTTCCTGGTACAACAAAGTAAGCTAGGGGTCTGTCCACCTTAGGTATTCCACTGTTACTCTTTATGTCCTTGTTTGTATAGGCATAAGTTGAGACTCTGGACAAACGTTGCTGAATGCCAAAGGACAGGAAAATTTCCAAAGGTTCTACTTACATCCTTCAAATAAACTGTAAGCTGGCTGAAATCCTTTCTTAACTTGGTGGAGGGTAGCTGTTTCCATCTGAACATTTAAGCTTTGAGCTGAGAACCCAGCACCACAAATACCATTTTATTTCTAGAACTAGAAATCCTGAGGTGAATCCTAAAATATGATCTAGAAATGTTTATTTTATTCTCTCCTTGGTGATGCAGAAACTGTTCTATGGTTTGATGCATTCAAATGACTCAAGCATTCTAAGGAATAAATTCTTGTTCAGTATTTTGGGAAACGAATAACGGGTATAGATATAAACATATCTATAGCTCTAGATATAAATATAGGTTGATAATTGACTCTTATTTCACATTTTCCACAGGCAGGATGGGCCATTCTCAGCCTGTCTTATAAGGAGCATCTCCTGTAGCCACATGTAAAAAAAAGGCCAAGGCAATGAGATACCAAGAAGTCAAACATGGCCCTTGTTTATCTGCCAAACATTGTAATGACGAGCACAGAAATGCAAAGATCCATCGGGAACCACAAAGATTAGTTTGGCTCTATTACCACCTAAAAACCTTCTGGGGAAGGAGAGAACTTAATTAACTGATTTCTTCATTTTCTGGAATAGAGTTATATCTCTTGAAAGATGCTGTTTGGGACCATTACAGATTTGTGAACTCACCCTCTTGGGATGGACTCCTTAGGATTCTGTGGTGGTTTAGTCCCTAAGTCATGTCTCACTCTTGTGACTCATGGACTATAGCCCACCAAGTCTCCTTTGTCCATGGGATTTCCCAGGCAAGAATACTGGAGTGGGTTGCCATTTCCTCCTCTAGGGGATCTTCCTGACCCAGGGATTGAACCCATGTCTCCTATGTTTCAGGCTAATCTTCACCATCTTATCCACCAGGGAAGTCCTAAGGTTCTAGCTAGTCCTTTTATTTATGCATCTGATCCTCCGGACTCTTTTCATATTCCCTCTAGCTTCTGTCCCAAAGCATCACCAAACTCCTATTTCCCTTAATGGTAGTAACATTTCCTTTGTCTTCCTGATATAAATTTGGAGCTTTTAAATCACTATATTGGTAGTCCATTCATCTTCCACTTTATCCACTGTGTCTGATCAGCTACCAAGTTGATGGATTTGGCTTTGTATTTTCTCTTGATTCTCTTCTTTTCATTCTAACTCCATCTCTACTCTTACGTTGTCTTAGAATGTTCTTACTTCCCATCCATAGCCATTGAAATTAAAGACATCTTTTCAGAAAAATCTGAGAAGCCTTCATGTTTATTAATCTTTTCTGAAAGTATATCTTGCCCAGTAAATTTGATAGTGCCTTATCCTGAAATTCTATAGCACATATATTTCTCATTGCACATGTATTCTCCAGTATACACAGTTGTCTGTATCCTGTGTCATTCTTCTCATTGAAATATAAGAAATGTCAGGCTCAGTTCTATCCCTTGAGGATGGGCAGTAAACTGCACCTATTAGCTTTGCACCTAATACAGTCTAATAGAGAAAGTTGAGTGTTCTGAGTCCCACTGCCTAGATTTGACACCCAGCTTAGACACTTTGAACCTCAGTTGTTTTATTTAACAACGAATAATAACTATCTTTGAGGTGTGTATTTTGATACAAAACTTGTATTCATGTTGCCTGGAACACAGTAAATGTTTAGTCATGTAATTCATTCAACTGATATTTACTGAGCAAGTACTCTGTGTCAGATATCATTTTGGGCTTTTAGAATCCGTAATGGTAAACAAGACAGACAAGTGCCTTGCTTCTGTATGGTGTAGATTCTAGTGAGAAGAGGCAGAGAGGGATGATGTTAATCTGTCATAAAATAGTATGGCTGTACCAGTTGTTTTCTGATTTGTAGCTTCTTGTGCCATATTTGTTTTCAAAGATCATGAGTGTGATCCTGGACACAGATACTAAAGATATTGAAACGGAATGTTTGGATGAAGCACTATGACAGTAAATGCCATATTCCAAAGTGAAATGCAAATCATAAATATACATACGCACACGCGCGCACACACACACACATTTCAAAATTGATGTTGGAATCCACATCCATATCTATTAAAGTCCTCACCTGCAATGAGCATAACTAAAATTAACAGTTGAAGTTATGAGGATTTTTGTCAAGAGCACTTGGGATTCACTGAGTGTACCTCATTTCCTAGGGATGGAAAGGACAGGCTTACTTCCTCTTCATCCTAAGAGAGAGATACTTTAAGGAAACCAGTCAGAGTTTAATATGATATTTCTTTAGTTTGGAAAGCACAGCATACTTGAGTCTGATTCTTTCTAGAAAATTGAACAAGTGAAAAGTTGGCTGAGTGGCCTGTAGTCCTTAAATTTATTGAGTAACATGGTATTTAAACATGCTTCATGGATAAAATGTGCATGAAAACACAGGGCAGGGACCCCGGATTTAACTTCTGTCACGAGGGGATGCAGGGAACATTGAACAGACCTCAGAAGAAAGAACTTGATGTACCAATGGATGCTTATGTTCAAAGAAGGAGTAAATGGCCAGCTGCAATAGAGATGAAGTCATGCTCCTCAGTAATCAAGATCGACTGGGCAGTTAGGTCCTTATGAGCGTATCCATTTATACTTACATACATAAACAAGATATCTTGAGAGAAAATAAATTAGGATAATTTAATGGAGATTGACTAGGGTTAGGCAGACGTAACTTGAGAGTGGATATCCAGGAATGATCTCTCAGAACAGGCAATACTAGTCTGGCAGGCTTCTGCGTATCAAGAAGAAGGTTATTCAGGAAAGGCAAGAGTTATCTCCAGGGCCACTGGGTGGGAATGAGGTTGACATATTTTAGGAATTCAAACGTAAACAGTGTTCAAGTGACCAGTCACTGGGAATGATGAACAGACAGGGCTGTAGAGGCAGTTCAAACAGAGCCTTGCAGGGCATGGGGAGGAGTTTGGGTTTAATTTAGTAGAAAAGGAAGCTACTAGCGAGTTTTAAGCAGAAAGTAACATGAAATGATTTACTTCTGAGTGAGGTAACAGAAAACTGTGCCAAGTACACGATAATGCAATGATTAGATATCTCCTGGAGAAGATGTGACTTGGGCTAGATCCATTTGGGTTCAATTTGGAGAAGCTAGGAAGAAATGGCAGAAGGTGAGTGGAAAAGCGTATATAGGTACAGGGCAGGGAATACATGACCCAAGGCATAGGCAAAACCTAGGGATTGCAATTTTAAGCTATAAATTTGTTGCTGGGATGGATTAATCCTTAAGGAAGTAACTAGATACCAGGGCCAGCCAAACCAAGCTGAGTGTCCAGTTGTGGTATCTGTCTAAAAGGGACCAAATGAAGTAGATTCCAGGAGTGAGGGAGCGTGCAAATTAGGAAGGATACCCGAAGGTGCTGGGCCGTAAGGTCTGAAAAGAGGGTCTCACTAGCCGAGACGTGGTAATAGGTTCTATATTGCCCATGGCCACAGACAGAGGGGACATTCTTAAGGGCAAATGATAACCATCCTTGCCTAACTGTGGTCAATTGTCCTTATTTTTCTCTTGGCAATCCCTGGTTTAAAGCTCCTAACATCTAAATGAATCTCTATACAGTAACTTCATGGCATTTGTCTGAGTTTGTTTTTCCATTTTGTGCAATTATTTTTCTGGCATCTGGATCCACAATCAGAAATTCGGCTTGCTGCTGCTACTAAGTCGCTTCAGTCGTGTCCGACTCTGTGAGACCCCATAGACGGCAGCCCACCAGGCCCCACCATCCCTGGGATTCTCCAGGCAAGAACACTGGAGTGGGTTGCCATTTCCTCCTCCAATGCATGAAAGTGAAAAGTGAAAGTGAAGTCACTCAGTCGTGTCCGACTCGTAGCGACCCCATGGACTGCAGCCTACCAGGCTCCTCCGTCCATGGGATTTTCCAGGCAAGAGTACTGGAGTGGGGTGCCATTGCCTTCTCCCTAAATTCAGCTTAGGAAAGCCAAATACTTTTCCTGGTTTTACTCAATAATGTAGCCCCAACATAATGCCAAACAATAATGGTTCTTCACATACTTGCTGAATGAGTAAATGCTGCCTCACCTCCTAACCATTTCATGAGTTTGTGTCTTGTCTCTCCCCACTCCAAATAGACTAGTACCTTTCTAGATTGTGAATATACTTTAATGAATTTCTTTCTGATATATACAAGAAGATAGCATATTAAAAAGCAGAAACATTACTTTGCTGACAGAGGTCAGTCTAGTCAAAGTTATGGCTTTTCCAGTAGTCATGTATGGATGTGAGAGTTAGACCATAAATAAGACTGAGTACCAAAGAATTGATGCTTTTGAGCTGTGGTGCTGGAGAAGACTCTTGAGATTCCCTTGGACTGCAAGATCAAATTAGTCAATCCTAAAGGAAATTAATCCTGAAGAATCATTGAAAGGACTGATGCTGAAGCTGAAGTTCCAATACTTTGGTCACCTGATGCAAACAACTGACTCATTGGAAAAGACCCTGATGCTGGGAAAGATTGAGGCAGGAGGAGAAGGGGACGACAGGATGAGATGGTTGGATGGCATCACCGACTCAATGGACATGGGTTTGAGCAAGCTCTGGAAGTTGGTGATGGACAGGGAAACCTGGCATGCTGCAGTCCATGGGGTTGCAAGGAATCAGACATGACTGAGCGGCTGAACTGAGTGATATACAAGAAGATTTGATTGGCTCCTTTATGTATTACCCACTGGGAAAGATGCTTAATACAATGATGAGCAGGGCAAACCTGCCAGGTATTTTCTGCAGAAGTTAACTTTCAGTGAAGCATCTTAAATAATTATGCACAAGGATATTATATTACCATTAACATACATGATAAAGAGGAAAAATATAGGTTGCTATGAATAGCTCTGAAGTCCATTCTCGACCCTCAGAGAAGAAAAGCCTTATCATCTTAAAGGAAAACAGCAACCATGATTTTAGTTTTGATCCATAAATCTGTGTGGTACCTAGAAAAGGCCCATGCATAGTAGGTGTATGCCTGCCAGAGTGAAGAATCAAAGCTGGCATACTGACAGTATGCACTAACCATGCCAATCAGTGTGTCCTGCCAACACAGCACTGAAACCACGCAGTGCTTATTCTTTTTGTCCCATGGGTGTGGTGGTCAGGGAATTACTGAAGAGACTCTCCATAGGGTAGGATATTAGACATTTCTTTTCCATCTATCTGTACACACAGAGATGTTGGCTGTTTGCCTGTGTCAGAAATCAGATTGATCGGTATAGAAGTACTGGAATTAAATGTTTACAGAGACTGTCTCTGGTGATTATTAAAAGATTAGAATCTCCTTAGAGTTCTTAAGTTGTGCCAGATGGTCATCTACATAAAAGCACTAAAGAAATTCAAGGGGAGAAAAAAAGAAAATTTAGACACTTAAGCAGATCATGGTAGGGAAATGGAAAAAGCAGTCTGAGGATGCCAGAATTTGGTGAGTCCAGAGGAAAATTATTTTCTTGCTTATCTGCCCATGAAAACATATACATATATTTAAAGATTTTTCAGTGTGGACCATTTTTAAAGTCTTTATTGAATGTGTTACAATATTGCTTCTATTGTTTTTATTCCGTTATTTTTTGGCTGTGAGGCATGTGTGGGGGGTTCTTAGCTCCCCACCTGGGGATTGAACCTGTATCCTCTGTATTGGAAGACAAAGTCTTAACCACTGAACCAGTAGGGAAGTCTATAAAACTGTGTATTCTTTATGGATACAAGTTGCCTCTTTGCTTGCACTTGCTGTTCATTCTTCCTTGAACCATTTGCTCTGATTCTTCCTCTAGTTATCAAGTTTGTATCTTTTGGATCCCAGCCCAAGGGACTTGCTTGATGACTCTTTATATTATTGAACCCTCATCATATACTTTCCCATTGACCTGTTATATCCTTTATAACATCAACATGTGCATTTATTGTTGATTTATATACTTTTAAAAAACTTAGGTTTCTTGAGGGCAGGGTTGAAGGCAAGAGGAGAAGTAGGCAACAGAGAATGAGATGGTTATATGGCATCACTGACTCAGTGGTCATGAGTTTGAGCAAACTCCAAGAGACAGTGAAGGGCAGGGAAGCCTGGTGTGCTGCAGTCCACGGGGTCACAAAGAATCAGACACAACTTAGCAACTGGACAACAACAGCAATCTGTTCTGTGCTGTATGCTAAACTGAAAAATGATTGGGTCGGTCAAGAGCACTACATAAATATGAGGAAAGGAATGATTGTTGATTAACTATGGTTGCAAATAAAAAGATGTCATTTTAGATAGGTGGAAATAACTGGAATTTTTCAGACTCTTTAGCTCTTTTCCTTACCTAGTCTCTTATTTAACTACTCCGGATAGGAGGCTTTTTTGGGCACGTGTAGACTCAGTGTCAGAGAAGGCAATGGCACCCCACTCCAGTACTCTTGCCTGGAAAATTCCATGGACTGAATAGCCTGGTAGGCTGCAGTCCATGGGGTCGCTAAGAGTTGGACACGACTGAACAACTTCACTTTCACTTTTCACTTTCCTGCATTGGAGAAGGAAATGGCAACCCACTCCAGTGTTCTTGCCTGGAGAATCCCAGGGACGGGGGAGCCTGGTGGGCTGCCATCTATGGGGTCACACAGAGTCGGACACGACTGAAGCAATTTAGCAGCAGCAGCAGCAGAGTCAGTGTACTTCTCTTTTTAAGTCTTGCACTTTATTGAGGTATACTTGACTTATAAAACTTGTATACATTTGAAGTACACAACATGTTGCCTTATATATGTATATATTGTGAAATGATTACTCCAGTCAAGCTAATTAACACTCCCATCTCCTCACATAATTATGATTGTGTGTGTGTGATGAGAACACTTAACATCAACTCTCTTAGCAAATGTCAAGTATACAGTACAGTATTATTAAATACACTTTGTATACAATACAATATTATTAAATAGTTAACATGCTATACATAACATCTCTTGAATTTATTCATCCTGAATAACTAAAGTATTTTTTTTCCTGGTTGAAGTCCTCCAGTGCTTACACTGAAGCTCACTAGCTATTCTTCAGTCCTCTACTAGTAAGAATGGTGTAATATAGAAATTTCACTTTACTGCCTTCAGATCAGATCAGTCGCTCAGTCCTGTCCGACTCTTTGTGACCCCATGAATTGCAGCACGCCAGGCCTCCCTGTCCATCACCAACTCCCGGAGTTCACTCAGACTCACGTCCATCAAGTCAGCGATGCCATCCAGCCATCTCATCCTCTGGTGTCCCCTTCTCCTCCTGCCCTTAATCCCTCCCAGCATCAGAGTCTTTTCCAATGAGTCAACTCTTCACATGAGATGGCCAAAGTACTGGAGTTTCAGCTTTAGCATCATTCCTTCCAAAGAAATCCCAGGGCTGATCTCCTTCAGAATGGACTGGTTGGATCTCCTTGCAGTCCAAGGGACTCTCAAGAGTCTTCTCCAACACCACAGTTCAAAAGCATCAATTCTTCAGTGCTCAGCCTTCTTCACAGTCCAACTCCCACATCCATACATGACCACAGGAAAAACCATAGCCTTGACTAGATGAACCATTGTTGGCAAAGTAATGTCTCTGCTTTTGAATATGCTATCTAGGTTGGTCATAACTTTCCTTCCAAGGAATAAGCATCTTTTAATTTCATGGCTGCAGTCACCATCTGCAGTGATTTTGGAGCCCAGAAAAATAAAGTCTGACACTGTTTCCACTGTTTCCCCATCTATTTCCCATGAAGTGGTGGGACCGGATGCTATGATCTTCGTTTTCTGAATGTTGAGCTTTAAGCCAACTTTTTCAGTCTCCACTTTCACTTTCATCAAGAGGCTTTTGAGTTCCTCTTCACTTTCTGCCATAAGGGTGGTGTCATCTGCATATCTGAGGTTATTGATATTTCTCCCGGCAATCTTGATTCCAGTTTGTGTTTCTTCCAGTCCAGCGTTTCTCATGATGTACTCTGCATATAAGTTTTACTGGCTTGGCTCTCTAAACAGTCCATCTCCCCACCCCTCTCTTGTGATGAGATAGAAAGAACGCTAGACTGTGTTTCAGGGGAAAAAATAAAAGTGTTTATTTGCAATTGAAATTTGGTCACAAATCCCCTCTTCCCAGATTGGTTGTTTGTGAAATGAGAGAAGTGAGAGAGTTGGACTAGATGAAACATAAAGTGTATTTTAAGTCTAAGATATTATGATTTGTAGATATTATATTTAAGTCTTTTATCCCTGCTTTCAAATGATCTTTTTAAAGTTCAGAATTGGACAACAGATGCTGAAGAAGGTCTTGGCCTAAGCTCAGATTGAGTGGGAGGTACTGTTAGTGTTGATAAAGGTCTTGGTTTTGTGACCTGGTTGTAAGAGGAGCCCCAAATTCTTTCCATCATATGGGAACCTGAATTATTAAAATTTGTTCATTTCCACTGAGATGCTTCTGGAAACCCAGACATAGTTTTAAGAATTTTTAGAAGAAGCCATGAATTTGCCCAAAGAGAAAATGCCAAGGAGTGACTTTTTCAGAAAAAGATAACTTTCAAAACAGGCATAAATGAAGAACTTCTGTGGTTTTTATCAGAATCCAACTTCTACTGAAATATTTCTCCTTTAAAAAAATTTTTTTGCCATTGGTTTACATGGAAGAGAGAAGCAGGAGGGACACCAGTGAAGACAGAGGGTCTAGTAGTGAGAACTTGAAGTCTGGACTTAGATTAGTGTTTAGATCGGTTCATCTGTAACCTTGGGCAAGTTATTTAACCTCCCTGAGTTCCATGTTCCTCATCTGATAAAATGTGGAGAACAACAGTACTGTGTCATAGCTCTGCTTGTCTTTAGAGATGAGGTAGTATGTGAAAACCTTGCATGGTTCATTATCAAGTGTTCCACAAATATTTGCCATTACTTTATTAATGTAATACCTATGCTGTGCTGTGTGCTATACGTAGCTGCTCAGTCATGTCCGACTTGTTGCAACCCCATGGACTGTAGCCCGCCAGGCTCCTCTGCTGCTGCTGCTGCTAAGTCGCTTCAGTCATGTCTGACTCTGTGAGACCCCATAGATGGCAGCCCACCAGGCTCCCCATCCCTGGGATTCTCCAGGCAAGAACACTGGAGTGGGTTGCCATTTCCTTCTCCAATGCATGAAAGTGAAAAGTGAAAGTGAAGTCGCTCAGTCGTGTCCGACTCCTAGCAACCCCATGGACTGCAGCCTTCCAGGTTCCTCCGTCCATGGGATTTTCCAGACAAGAGTACTGGAGTGGGGTGCCATTGCTTTCTCCCCCAGGCTCCTCTAGTATTCAACAAATAGTTGTAAGCACCATAAGCACCCTTCGCATCTTCACACACATATTGCTTGTCTAAACTATTAAGATAAGCACTTTAAGAGCAAGGTGTACTTGGCAATGCAGTAGTACATCAGCTACCTCTAACATGTTATGAATGATTTAAAAATATACTTTAAAAAACTGGGAATAGAACTGGCGATGGAGGAGAGAAAACTTGTTATTTGTGGGATTCCCTCACCCAATTGATTTCCTCAAAATGTCCTCTTCACTTCCTGGATCAGAATGTATTTATTTATTGTATTCAACTCATGCTGAATAAAATGTGGGCTTACTATTTTTTTTTTAACCAAGTTCACTGAAGGATACAATGCCCTCAAAGTACAGTGGCTCAGAGCACAGGTTTCAAATCAGGCAAACCTCACCTACAATTCTGGCTTCCTGATCTCTTAGCTACATGATCATAGGAAAATTATTTATTAACTTTGAGCCTCAATTTTCTTGTGTATAAAATTTAAAACCTTCCTTTTATATTTTTATGAATGCAATTCATATAATGAGCACAATCATTCTTGTAAAACAGAGTTCCTAACACATAAGAACCAATAAATGGTTATCATTAGTAAATTATACAATAGTGGACAATATTAAGACACCCCAGTTTTGATCATCTTATACATAAAATTATTGACATTTCTACCCCCTTACTGAGTTAGTCTGAGCTCATAGGCCAGTCAGTAACAATAACAACAACACGTTCAAATATCATTGGTTTAATACTACAAAATACTATTTCTAATTGATCCAAAGTCCCTGTGGTTCCAAAGAACTCCTCAAGTCAGCTGTCTTCTGTACAGTCACTCAGAAATACAAGAATTGTGTTGTATGTCTCAAGCAACTCAACATAGGAGGTATCTGTGGGTCCAGAGTGTGAAGTGAATATCAGACAGATCTAGTCCTATCTTCTACAGCCTTCTCCCTGTAGACGCTTAGGTGTACATATTAGGTGTACGGCTCATGGAAAAATTAGAGAAAAATGCTGGTTCATAGAGACAAAGAGAAACTAAAAGGAATTGAAGGGCCATTTGTAGGGATATTTTGTCTTTCTTACTAGCGTCAGTTCATTTTTTCGTAGTTGTCCAGAGGGCTTGGCTGAGAAATCTAATCTTACTTATTAGAAAAATTGTTCTCATCACTTTTAATGGTAGGAGTGGGACATACATACTACTTTATTTCCATTTCTGGCTTGAATCTACCCTTATGCAAATATTATTTTGAACTATATTTAATAAAAAGTGGCAAAGATACCTGAAACAATAAAACAAGAAATAAAAAATAACAAATTTCAACCTTTCCCCAATGCTGTTTCATGTTTCCACTCCTTACTAATTTTTCCTGTTAAATTTTGAAACATATTTCAGATGTGGTATCATTTTACTACTAAATATTTCAGGACACATTTCTAACTGAGAAAATTATGCTAATATCACCACCATGCCATTGTTACATGGAAGGATAACAGTAATTTACTAGGGTCATCTAATTCCCAGTCCATGTTCAAATTTCTCTCTCAAAAATATTATTTTAGTGTTACTTTTAAAAATAAAACTATAGACCAGGACCAGTTACAACATTTGATTATGTGTCCTTAGTCTCTTTTATCCTATAAGCCCTCATTCTATTTTTATGCCATTGATTTGTTGGAAAAGTTAGATCACATTTTGTAGAATGTTGCACATTTTGAATTTACCAGTTCCCTCATGGTTTGGCTTATCTTATTTTTCTTCTTATAAACTTGTAGGTGGATAGAAAAATTTTATTAGATTCAGTGTCTATTCATTTGGTGTGTGTCTCTTTTATTTTTATGTATTTTGATTTCAGTTTTATATTTAAGGCATTTCTTTTAAAAGTTTTTATAGGAACTCTTGCTTTGAATAATGGTGTAGACTTCAGTAGACTAAGTTCTATTATTAACAATTATAAATGTCATACTATATGTCTATCATATATTTATAATAGTTATTTGAAAACATAGAAAAATGACCGAACATAGGCAGAAACTTGAGGGAATAAAATGTTCAAAACAAAGAAAATATGCTAGTTTCAATCCATTTGTTTAAACCCAGTAATTTAAATTGTTTTACCCTAGGGGCAGAATGGCTAGAAATTGAAACAGGAATCCAGTGAAAGAGGAAAGTCACAGAGGGTGGAAGCTTCCAAATCTGCATATGTTTTCCCCTCAATTTTAATATATTCCTAATGTGTACATGCATGGGATGAGGCTCCCAGAAATTTAAAACCTGAAAGGCTACAAGAACTAAAAATTAAACAGCTTTCTAGTGTTGAAAAGAGTTGGGGGTTCACTCCTTTTTCAAGTTGAATAGATCAGTAAACACTTGCAGCTTTTGAGTAAAATCCCCAAAGGATCATGCTTTAGGAATAAGAACAACACAACAGAACTAAGGTCTATGCCCCAGGATTAAGGGAAAATCCAAAATAGACCTTCACTAATAAAGCCTAAAGAAGAAGAAGAAGGAGAAGGCAATGGCACTCCACTCCAGTACTCTTGCCTGGAAAATTCCATGGACAGAATAGCCTGGTAGGCTGCAGTCTATGGGGTCGCTCAGAGTCGGACACGACTGAGCGATTTCACTTTCACTTTTCACTTTTGTGCACTGGAGAAAGAAATGGCAACCCACTCCAGTGTTCTTGCCTGAAGAATCCCAGGGACGGGGGAGCCTGGTGGGCTGCCGTCTCAGGGGTCGCATAGAGTCCGACACGAATGAAGCGACTTAGCAGTAGCAGCAATAAAGCCTAAGCTATTTTGGATAAAGGTGTTTCATCATCTAATTATCTGTTAGAACAAAACTCCACTCTTCAGATGGACACAAATAATCCCAAATATCTACAATGTATCATTTATAATATGTATCATTATATATGTCTAGTATACAATCAAAAACTAGCAGACACCATAAAAGTCAACAAACTATAAGGAGAAACAGTCAATAGAAGCAACACACAGATTGCCTACTAATTCCAGTATCTGGGCTAAGATTTAAAATAGCAAAAATAAAAAAAAGCAGGAGGACTTCCCTGGTGGTCCATTGGTTTGCAGTCTGCCTGCCAATGCAGGGAACATTGGTTTCATCCCTGATCTGGCAGGATCCCACATGCCAGGGGGCAGCTGGGCCCATGTGCCACAGCTACTGAAGCATGTGTGCTCTAGAGCCCATGCTTCACAATAATAGAAGCCACCACAATGAGAAGCTCGTGAACTGTAAGTAAAGAGTAGCCCCCCACTTGCTGCAACTAGAGAAAGCCCACACACAGCAACGAAGACCCAGCACAGGCCCCCAAAAAAGCATGAAGGTGAAAATGAATCAAGATACGTAGATAAATTGGGATTTTCTTTATCATTTATGATGTCTTTTATATCATAATCTATCTAGGGATGTGGGACATGATTCTTATTTAAATTTTTACTTTTAAAAATGCTACTAATTTTGGAAAATGGGGGCAGAATGCATAAAATCAAATGAATGGCAGTGAATTTCCAACTTAGAGAGATGCCTGAAATTTATGTTCATCTTTTTTAATTCACTTAAAATAGTTGAGAGGTACTATGTGTGTCTATAGCATGCACGTATGCTAAGTCACTCCAGTTGTGTCCAACTCTTCACTTCCCTGTGGAGTGTATCCTGCCAGGCTCCTCTGCCCATGGGATTCTCCAGGCAAGAATGCTAGAATGGGTGGCTATGCCCTCCTTCAGGGGATCTTCCTGACCCAGGAAGCGAACCTGAGTCTCATAGGTTTCCTGAATTGGCAGGCAGGTTCTTCACCAATACTGCCACCTGGGGGATTTATGCAAATAATCAGTTAGAGGGAGCTGAGGTGGGCTGTGTACAACACTCAGCTAAGTCCTGGAGATACAGCAATGGGTGATACAGGCACTCCCTATGTTCATGAAGTCACAGTCCATACATAGGCTCCCAAAGGGACAGCTTACTGAAGAAACTTCAGAAGAGCATTTAAGGAGAATTTATCCAGTTCTTGCAATCAAGGGGCCTTTCCCTAAAGACCTCATGGAGATAGGAGGAGATTCTGGTTATCAGTGTATAAAAAATAGTAATATCAAATGTGCCGTATGAGAGTTAATCTAATAATCCTTTCAAAAATATGTTAGAACATGATGAATTTGGTACTTGAAATCTTGTAAAAAGACTACAGTGGTAAATGATTAGGAGTGAAAAAATTATAGAGTGAATGTCTCAGAAAACAGCTGTAAAAGAACATTATTCACAACAGAGTAATCTCCTGGGATGACAGATGGGCACTTAGCTTCCTGGGATATTCAGAGGGTCATATTCAAAAACACAGAAAAAAAAATGTAGAGAGTCAATCATTGTTCTATTGCAAATGAATGAAATTCACTATTTCATCTGATTCCAATTTCTGTTCTAAATGACAACAAATTTAGTCTAGCTTTTTAAAATATGTCTCTCCCCAGTTCCCTGTATAAAAAAATTCTATGAATTTTTATAATTGTTACATTATGATTTACAGAGCAGAAGAGAATGTATTTAGAGGGAAATTATGACCAATGACTGATAGGAATAAAAGTCTGACTACTTTGTTCAATATGTGTGTGTCTGTGTATCACACACTGAAATTAAAATGGTGCATGCTGTTGAGAGGGAATAAATTCTAAATATAGCTGAAAATGTAAAAATACTTATATAAACTGTGTTTATTTGAGAAAATTATAGTATTCAGAAAGAGAGTTATAGTCAAATGCATTATCTGACACTGTACTACACTGGAGTAGACAGAATCAACCACAGAATCTTAGTGGTCAAACATAATAAATCTTGTTTCTCTCTCATGCCAAGTGCACTGTGTCTGACTCTGTACAACAATTTTCCTCTGTGAGGTGACTTTGAAATCCAGACCATTTGTGTTGCCTCTGTTGTTGTTCTATCTCTAAGTCATGTCTGACTCTCTGTGACTCATGGACTGCAACATGCCAGGCTCCTCTGCCCTCCACTATCTCTTGAAGTTTGCTCAAATTCATGTCCATGAGTAACAGGGTTGCCTCTGTAACAACACAAATTTCTTCAAGCTTGGATGATATGAGAACAGAATATCTGTTGCACTGTGAGTGAAATGTTTTGGTCAAGAAGGAGTGTCAGTTCTGCTCACAAAGACATTGTCCAGACCTTGATCAGACCAGTCACCTGGCCCTTCCTTCTAAGGGTAGCAATTAAGTGATCAGAGAGAGGAGAATGGTGTGTTAGTGAGTTCTAGAAACCCAAACCATGCATGATGGTCTTCCCCTAATAGAATGTATAAATTCCATGAATGTAAGAATGGTTTCCTGTTTAGTTCACTGCTGCTGTATCCTCAAAGCTTATAATAATTCCTGGCATGTAACACATGCTCAGTGTTAATTGAACGAATGCAGGAAAAAAGTCACTTGGAGGCTATTTACTCCATAGCGGATTTGGGGTATTACAGGCACTTAAACTTCTTGGATGTGCCTCAATAAATAAATTGTACAATAACAATGCTGAATAGTGAGAAAGTTGGATTGGCTAGATCACAGGCTCTGATTAATCACTATGATGGCCAGTGTCTAAGTTGCATTCAGGTACAAAGTGACAGACTAACCAAGCAAAACAGACTTAAACAATTGGTATTTGATATTCTCTTATGTAATAAACATTATGCAGAACAATGATTGTGGAGAGCTCATTGAAGATCCAGCATCATCTTTCTACTGCATCATCCCCCACGTGCTGGTGAGGATGACAGGACAGTCACCATCATATCCTTATCCAACAATATTAAAGAACGAGGTGGACTAGAAAATTGTCTTCAACAAACTTTTTGGCCAACCCAGTACATCCCTCTTTTTTATCAGAGTGGAAATCACTTTTCAGAACCTCCCCTGAAAGATTTTATTGCATATCTCAATGGCTACCCCTACATTCAAGAAGCAACAGTTAGAACTGGACTTGGAACAACAGACTGGTTCCAAATAGGGAAAGGAGTATGTCAAGGCTGTATATTGTCAGCCTGCTTATTTAACTTCTATGTAGAGTACATCATAAGAAATGTTGGACTGGATGAAGCACAAGCTGGATTCAAGATTGCTGGGAGAAATATTAATAACTTCAGATATGCAGATACTACCCTTATGGAAGAAAGCAAAGAACTAAAGAGGCTCTTGATGAAAGTGAAAGAGGAGAGTGAAAAAGTTGGCTTAAAGCTCAACATTTAGAAAACGAAGATCATGGCATCTGGTCCCATCACTTCATGGGAAATAGATGGGGAAACAGTGACAGACTTTATTTTTTTGGGCTCCAAAATCACTGCTAATGTTGACTGCAGCCATGAAATTAAGAGACCCTTGGTCCTTGGAACAAGTTATGACCAACCTAGATAGCATATTAAAAAGCAGAGACATTACTTTGCCAACAAAGGTCCATTTAGTCAAAGCTATGGTTTTTCCAGTGGTCATGTAAGGATGTGAGAGTTGGACCATAAAGAAAGCTGAGCACCGAATCATTGATGCTTTTGAACTGTGGTGTTGGAGAAGACTCTTGAGAGTCCCTTGGACAGCAAGGAGATCAAGCCAGTCAATCCTAAAGAAAGTCAGTCCTGAATATACATTGAAAGGACTGATGCTGAAGCTGAAGCTCCAATACTTTGGCCACTTGATTGGAAGAACTGACTCCTTGGAAAAGTCCCTGATGCCTGGAAAGATTGAAGGTGGGAGGAGAAGGGGATGACAGAGGATGAGATGGTTGGATGGCATCACTAAGTCAATGAACATGAGTTTGAGTAAATTCCAGGAGTTGGTGATGGACAGGGAATCCTGGTGTGCTTTAGTCCATGGGGTCGCAATAGTTGGACATGACTGAGCAAGTGAACTGAAACTGAATCCCTACATTAAATGTCATTACCTAAGTTATGACAGAGAGATCTGTCCTAGAGGTAAACCTTTAGAATCATCACTGTACAAACGAGATTGGATGAGATCCCCAATGAACTTGTTGTTGACTGGAAATGATATCAACAGAGTTCTTCAATATTAAGAATTTAGGGAAATGAAGTTACACTTAGTAACTTGGGGCTAGTTGCTTAATTTGTCTGAGAGCATCTGTTCTTTCAGTTTTAAATTGAGGATGCTATTTAAATGCCCTTATATCTAAACAATCAACATATAACTAAAGTTACCTAGGCTTTTCTTTTCAATGTAACATCAAGGTGATTAGGCTTTAATAAAATAATGCATGTGCTATATATTGTAACTTGATGATATGTGTTAATTTCCTTTACAGCAAATATTTTATCTGTAAAAATGGATAAGTTTTTGTCCTGCTTATTCCTTCCTCGGCTTCCGGTCACACTTGGAGCACAGTTTATCTTTCTCCCATCCACCATGGTGCTCAGCAGTGCCCTGCCTACCTGCATAACCTCATCCCACCCACTATTCCCCTTGCTCTCTCTCTACTGAACAACACCGTCTTCAGTTTCCCTTTAGATTGGCTAAACTTTGCACAGACTTCTTCCTGATTCTAGGGCCTGATCTTTTTCTTAGAGCATTTTGTCATTATAAATGCTTTTGTCTGATCCTTTTATATGTAAATCTTTTTAAAAGCCTCTTGCCCATTTGGCCACCCAGGACTGACTGTCTTTCTCACAGATATTAAAAGCTGAGAGTCAGCAAATTGGCCTAAATGTTGTTGATTTGGCAGTTGGGGACCACAGCCATTTTCCCCAATGCAGATGCATGAATTATATTAGCCAGTGGCTGATGAGTGAGCAAGTGACTCCAAGCTGACGCTTTCTTGCTTGGGCCCAACGTTTTAGAAAGCACTGTGGACAGGCATCAGCACAGGTCTGCCCTTTGCTGAGGCAGAATGCTGGTTGAGATCTGGCTTTAAGCGCTGGTTCTTTCTGGTCCCAGTAAGTGGAGAAAGCAAACCACGCCAGGCCCCAAAACACTTTCTCTGGAATAGCTAAATAACCCAGGTTAGGACTGCTTCACATTTTCTCTTGTTACTTTACTTTTGGAGAGACTTATTTGTACACATGGTACTGAGGAAAGTTCCCCCCAATGTTAAGTAACAAGAGAAAACGTGATGCAGTTCTAACCTGGGTTATTTAAAACATGGAACTTAAGAAAGGGGCTTCCCACATGGCACTAATGATAGAGAACTCACCTGCCAATGCAGGAGACATAAGAGATACTGGTTCAGTACTTGGGTTGGGAAGATCCCTTGGAGGAGGACATGGCACCCACTCTAGTATTCTTTCCTGAAGAATCCCATGGACAAAGGAGCATGGTGGGCTACAGTCCACGGGGTTACAAAGAGTTGGACACAACTGAAGCGACTTAGCACACAAGCAACTTAAGAAAATGCCCAAGATAAGGCAACCTAGAAACATGGCTGCCAATTAGCTTTAAAATTATTAGAGATATGAATTGTTCCCCGTGATAGATTACCATTGGTTCAGAGGCTGAAATCCAAAAGCAACTTCAGTTGATTTGTTAAGTCTCCGAGTTAACTCTCTTCTCTGTTCCCAACTTTAGTGTGCTATTCACTGTCTTTGTGTTGAGGCCAGGGAGTTAAGAACCTACCTAGGAACTATGATCAGTGCTAACATCATTTGGGACAAAATCCTACTTTGTTATCAGTAGCAGGTGCTGCTTCTAAGGTCTAGGTTCAACTCATTCCATTTGTCCTTTGAAGGCACAAGAGAAGCAACTGGATAGGAAAAATCTTCCCCAGGGGATACATGTGTATTAGCCAAGAGAATACCCATGGAATGTCTTCATGTTTCACATCCTGGGCATCTCAATATATTCTCAATAATATTCACAAATATCTCCTGGAATAGGAGGTTGCAGAATATAAAATAATATTTCCTGAAGAAAAAAAAGAAGAGAGAATAGAGTAGTAAACTTAACAGGAAGAAGAAACTGAAATATAGGGAATGTTGGGGAGCAGAGGTGAAAAAGCCAATGTAACAGCAGCAGCTGTATCTTTCCTGAGCTTCTAGGACTGGAAAAGGAGAAAAAATGCTAAGTGGTGAGTGGCAAGGCAAGTGGTGCCAGGGAAAAGACTTTTCTCTTCTTTTGTAGCTTCTTAGAAGGGACGAGAGAGGAAGAGAAAATGATTTGAATCACAAAGGTATAAAGAGTGGTGCAGATTGAATATAGGTGGCATGAGGAGTTAAGAATCATAAACAGGACACTTTTCACTTTGTGATAAAATGCAAGAGAGAAAAATCCAAAATTATCATCAAACTGTACAAAGGATTGTTGCCCTCAGCTTGGTTTTGTTATGGATGTAGCCGCCCATGCAGCTATCTGCACATCCCGTCCTCTTGTGCTCATGGGTCTAGGATAATGCAAATTAATATAACACCACTTTGTAAATTTAGCATTGTGATGTAAAAGACAGGTGTCTTCGCAAAGTTTACTCACTGTCTGATGTCCTTCATACCATGCACGCAGGTGGATCATTGACAGGAGTCACACCCCCTTCAGACAGACAGGTTTGCACAAACATCTTGTGAATTACCAGATGACGCTAAAATCTCAAGCCCTTTCCCACTAATTCTATGTGCTGCATACAATCTATAGACATAACTGCTTGTGTGTGTAACAGTTCTGGCAAAGATAAGGGAATGATATTTATACGAAGTTTATCAAGCACAAACTTAGTAATGTCATTGCTGGGCCTGACACTGTCCCATATACTGGGAAACAGCAGTGAACCCAGTCCCTGACCTCAAGGAGTATATATTCTAGTGTGTAAATGTTCACTTGCTTAGTTGTGTCCAACTCTCTGCGACCCCATGGACTGCAGCCCACCAGGCTCCTCTGTCCATTGGATTCTTCAGGCAAGAATACTGGAGTGGATTGCTGTTTCCTCCTCCAAGGATCTTCCTGATGCAGGGATTGAACCTGTGTCTCCTGCATTGTTAGACAAATCTTTACCACTGCGCCACCTGGGAAGCATCTATTCTAGTAGGGAGAGGCTGGGAAAGTTATAGGATGTCTGATATTACATTTGTTGTGAAGGGAAACCAAGCAGGTTCAGGGGAGCCTAGGTGAATGGGGAGAGCTAGTGCTGCTTTATTTAGTGTCCTTAGAGGAGGTCTCTTTGATAAGGTGATTTTGAGTGGAGATTTGAAGAAAAGGAGCAGGCTGTGCTGATAACTAAGGAAGAGATACCGAGGCTGAGGGAGCAGTAAATACAAAGACCCTGAGCTAAGAATACAGCAGCATCTTCAGGGTGTCAGAGGTGACAGTGGAAGTGATGATTCGATTCAAGGGATTAGATCTTGTAAACAGAGTGCCTGAAGAACTATGGGCAGAGAAGTTTGTAATGTTGTACAGGAGGCACTGACCAAAACCATCCCCAAGAAGAAATGCAAGAAGGCGAAGTGGTTGTCTGAGGAGGCTTTACAAATAGCAGAAGAGAAGTCCATAGGGTAGCAAAGAGTCAGACATGACTTGGTCACTGAACAACTACAACATCAGGGATTTATAAAGTGGGAGCAGAGGTTAGAACAGAACAAGCAAAGAGTCTGGGATAAGATGAGACCAGAGATGCAGACATAAAGGAGTGAGGCTGAAGGTAAGGGAGGAAAAACGAAAGAGAAGGGAGAGGCAGGATCATGAAGTAGGGACTTCTGAGTGGGATAAAAGTAGCCTACTGATACAAATTTTATGTTTAGATTTTCTGTCATCTTTCTATTTCATAGACCACATAGCAATCAACTTTCTTGCCAGACAATGCTAAACTTCAAAAAATCTTGTTTCTAAAATTTATATATCAAATAGAAGAAAATCGACATTCTTCACCCTTATGACCTTTCCAGTCTGTTTACGGAGGACTGGAACCACAGAGTGTTTGTAGGTCTGTTTTTTGGGCAGACCTATTGTAACTCAAATAGCTGGGAGTAGAAAAGTCAAAAGAAAGCCACTATTCATACAGTCATTCAGGATCATCTCGCCTTGTGAAACTTATGAGAGATTGGGACAAGGGCAGCATATTTGAAAATTCCCATATGAGTCCCTTTCAATTCTATAATGATGGGTCTTGCATTGACTTTTTAAATTGAAATTATTTTTAAGATACTTATACTTTTGGACTCTGTGGGAGAGGGAGAGGGTGGGATGATTTGGGAGAATGGCATTGAAACATGTATAATATCATATATGAAATGAGTCGCCAGTCCAGGTTTGATGCACGATACTGGATGCTTGAGGCTGGTGCACTGGGACCACCCAGAGGGATGGTATGGGGAGGGAGGAGGGAGGAGGGTTCAGAATGGGGAACACATGTATACCTGTGGTGGATTCATTTTGATATATGGCAAAACCAATATTGTAAAGTTAAAAAATAAAATAAAATTAAAAAAAATAAAACACACACACAAAAGATACTTATAGATGGACATGCAGTTTTTAAAAATACACAATAAACATAAAAATAAATTGATGATCATTCTGATGACTGTAACAAATTTAACAAATGCATATATTTAATTCCCTCCTGTTAACACCACTAAAATAACAGTGAAGGGAATTTTGAGGGGGGATCCTGCATTCCTGTTTCATAATGTTGCCTTTTAAAAATCTTTTTGTATCATTTTTTTTTCAGATTCCGCATCCAGATGATATCATATGATGTTTGTCTTTCTCTGTTTGATTTACTTCACTTAGTATGAAGAATGATAATCTATAAGCCCATCCACATTGCTACAAATGATATTTCATCCTTTTTATTGGCTGAGTAATATGTCATTGTATGTATGTATCACATCTTTATCCATTCATCTGTCAGTGGATATTTAGGTGGCTTCTGTGTCTTGGCTATTGCAAATAGTGTTGCTATGAACATAGAGTTGCATGTGTCTTTTTGAATTATGGTTTTCTCTGGGTATATACCCAGGAGTGGTATTGCAGGATCATATGGCAACTCTTAGTTTTAAAAGTAGCCTCCATACTCTTCTCCCTAGTGGTTCTACCAATTTGCCTTCCCACAAACAGTGTAGGAGGGTTCCTTTTTCCTCACACCCTCTCCACTGTTTATTATTTACAGACTTTTTGCTGATGGCCATTCTGACAGGAGTGAGATGACGCCTCATTTCTCTAATAATTAGTGATGTTGAGCATCCTTTCATGTGTCTGTTGGCCATCTGGATGTCTTCTTTGGAGAACTGTGTGTTTACGTCTGCCATCCATTTTGTTGATTGGGTTGCTTGTTTTGGTACTGAGTTGTATGACTTGTTTGTATATTTTAGAAACTAAGCCCTGCCAATCAAACTGTTTGCAAATATTTTCTTCCATCCCATATGGTGTCTTTTCTTTTGTTGATGACTTTCTATGCTGTACAAAAGCTTCTATGTTTGATTAGGTTCCATTTGGTTATTTTTGCTTTTATTTCTATTGCCTTGGGAGCAAATATTGCTATGATTTACGTCAGAGAATGTTTTGCTTATGTTCTCTTCTAAGAATGTTATGGTATCTAGTCTTATATTTAAGTCTTTAAACCAGTTTAAGTTTATTTTTGTGTATGATGTGAAGAAATGTTCTGACTTTATTGACTACTTGTTGCTGTTTAGCTTTCCCAACACAATTTGCCTGAGAGACCGTCTTTTTCCCTTTGTATTTTCTTGCCTCCTTTGCCGAAGATTAACTGACCATAGGTGTATGTGTTTGCTTCTAGGCTCTCTATTCTGTGCCATCGATCCATATGCCTACTTTTGTGCCAATACCACTCTATTTTAATGATTGTAGCTTTGTAGTATTGTCTGAAGTCTTGAAGGGTAATGCCTCCAGCTTTGATCTTTTTTCCTCAGAATTGCTTTGGCAACACAAGATCTTTTATTCTTTCATATAAATTTTAGGATTCTTCATTCTACTTCTGTGAAAAATGTCATGGGTATTTTGATAGAAGTGAAAGTGTTGGTCACTCAGTCCTGTATGACTCTTTGCAACCCCATGGACTGTAGCCTGCCAGGCTCCTCTGTCTATGGGATTTCCCAGGCAAGAATACTGGAGTTGGTTGCCATTCCCTTCTTCATAGGATCTTCCCGACCTAGAGATTGAACCTGGGTCTCCTACATTGCAGATGGATTCTTTACCATCTGAGCCACCAGGGGAGCCCTAATTTGATAAGTGAAAGTGAAAGTGAAGTCGCTCAGTCGTGTCCGACTCTTAGCAACCTCATGGACTGCAGCCCACCAGGCTCCTCGGTCCATGGGATTTTCCAGGCAATTTATATTAGTTTGGACAGTATGACCATTTTAGCAATATTAACTCTTTCAATCCAAGAACATGGCATACTTTTGAATCATTTTCAGTTTCCTTTATCAATATCTTATAGTTCTCAACATAGAAGTCTTTCACCTTTTGGTTGGATTTATTCCTAAGTTTTTTTTTTTTTTTAATGTGATTTTAAAAGGGATTTTTTTAAACTTTCCATTTCTCATATTTCATTGATATTGTAAAGAAATGCAACAAATTTCTGTATGTTAATCTTGTATCCTGCTAGCATGCTGGATTTGTTGATCAGTTCTAATAGATTTTGTGTGAAGTCTATAGTTTTCTATATATAGAATCATATCATCTATATATAATGACAATTTTAACTCTTTGCTACCAATTTGGACACACCTTATTTTTTTATTTGATTGCTGTGGCTTGGATATACCATAGTTTAATAGTTGACCTGTTGAAGGATATACAGACTGATTCCAGATTTAGGCTATTACGAATAAAGTTGTATTCATGTTTATCTTTTGTGAAAACATAGGTTTTACTTCTCTGAATGAATGACTTTTGGCATGCAATTGTTAGATCTTATGGTAGTTGTATGCTCTGTTTCATAAGAACTTAACAAACTGTTTTCCAGAGTGGTTGTAGCATTTTGCCTCCTATTAATATTAGTGTGTAAGTGTTTGTTCCCTACAGCCTTGCCAGCTTTTGATATTGTCAAAAGCTTTTGATTTTGATTTTTTTTTTTACTTATACATTCTGATAATAATACAGTTATATTTCATTAGGGTTTGATATTCCTGTCCCTGATGGCTAATTTTGCTGAGCATTTTATCATGTACTTGTTTGCCATCTTACTGTGACTGGTTCTTATTTTCCTGCCAGAGTTGCCTGCTCTGATGTCTCTGGAAGGTGGAGGAGAGTTTGGGGACCACAGGGACAACTGACTGCTCCACCTGAGCAGCTGCATCTCTCTTTGTTCATTCCTCTTGTCACTTGCATGTGGCAAAAGAGGGAGTCTTGGCCAGGAAGAGGAGAGTGCTTTTCCTGGATCCTTATTTTTGGTGAAACTCTTAATGGATCCTTCATGCCATTTGTGTCAGGCTTGCCTGATGTTGTCAAGGATGGATCCAGGGGAGAGATGAGCTTACATGAGCTGCCTTCTATTGCTAAATCGGGGATTGAGAAATGCCAGGTTTGTGTGGCCTTCTGCTGGGTGGGGAAGCCAGGAAGCCTTCCCACTGTGCTGTTTCTCCAGTCTTGAGGTCCCAAACCAGCTCACTGTCTTAACACCATTCAGACGTCTATCTCTCTTGTCTCTGGATCCATTTTCAGGGTTTGTCATTGTACTTAGTGGGGAGGAACAGAGTAAAATGGGTCTATACCATCATGTCTAGACTGAAAGTTTCAATTTACTTCAAAGAAAGAACTCTATATTTTGAAGTAATTATGTATTCTAAGCAAGTTTCTAAGAAATGTACAGAGAGTATCTATGACCCTTTACTGAGTCTTTCCCAATATTAGCATCATGTATGATTATACTATAATGTCAGAGCCAAGTATTTTACCTTGGTTACAAGTCACAGAGCTTATTCAAATTTTATCAGTTATATATGCACTCCTTTGCATTTAAGTGTGGTATGTGTATGTATTGTTCTATGCAATTTTATTTCAGAGTGATCACTGGGCTCAGTAGCTATGTTCTTCCCCACATGCATGCCCATGTCATGACTATGGTTTCTCTGCAAGATTCTCTCCCCACTTGTTTCCTTTATTTAGTAAGGAACTGAACCAGGCTTCCATACACCAACTTCATGCTACTGCCTCAGGGCTTGTTATACAGGTACTTATTAATATCTTGCAGTATATATGTTATTCTATTACAGTTATTTGTTTATTTTGTAGTCCACCACTAGACTTCAGAAGGAAATCTGTGCTACATATTAACTTTCTATCCATCATGCTTGCTTGGTACAGGGCTTGATTAAAGAGATATTTTTGGAATGAATGCATCTGAATCACTTTCTCCAGTGCCTATTCTAATGATTTCAGGTCATGTAAGGTGTTAACTTCTTTGAATTTTTACAAGAGTTGTCATCTAAACCGTGCATTCTCATTTCTTCTTTGGCTCTCCTTTGTATTACTCTGCAGGAGTATGAAGTATGCATGCAGGTGTATTACTTTTCATGGTCACCTGGAGAGGCAGATGGACTCCACCCAGGGTTTGGTGTGAATGTCAAATCTGCTTGGTAGTAATATTTACTACCAGGTAATATTTACAGTGTTAGCTTATGACTTACTACTGGGACGCACACTGAGACATCTGTCTTTGTTCTCTGAAGCCATTTTGAACTTGCTGAGAAGTCTTCACTGCTCATTCCAGAGACTTTGTTTACATTAAGTACTATATATTTGCTTACTCTGTGTGTGTGTGTGTGTGGCATCATACCTTACCTTGGGAGCCATGTGTTTGGGTAAAGGTCCCTCTGCCTTTGAAGAAGACAGTAACAGTTATTCATGTTGCTTGAGTGTTCTTCAGTCATTACATTATAATTTAATTGGGCACTGGGTCCATCCTGTCTTGATGAATAAGAATAGCTTCCTTTGACTGAACATTTACCACATTTCTACCTCTTATAATATGACACAGGGGAAAGTTTTCAAGTATTAATGTGTCAGTTCATTCCTACTTCCCCTTAGTTCACTGTATTGTGGATTATCCATGGTTGATGACTGTCTCTGTCTTTGATTTTTTTTTTTTAAATTGTCTTTGATTTCAATCTCTTTTGACAACCTCCCTCTAATAGCCCAAAGGTTTCATAAATGGGAGTTAGGACTCCTTGAGGAGAAATGGGGACAAGAGAGAAAAGTGGTACCCTGACCAGAGTAAGACATACATAGGGCCTTAAAATAACTTACTTTCCCTATTCACAAAATCTTGCAAAGTGATAGTATTAGTCTCCAGTTTTAGATGAGGAAATAATTAGAATGAAGTATATCTGATTCCAAGGTCTAGTGATTTCTCTCATTCTGCAGTTTAACTTACTATTCTTTTATTATTCTTTTCCTCATTTTCTCCTTTTTCTCCCTCCACTTCAGTCTCACCTTTTTCCTTTAACCTTCCCTTTCTTTCCATCTTCCTTTATTTTTGCCTCATTGATTGTCTGTTACCTTTATTTATTTCTTCCTGTCTGTTTTCAACTGCCCTTATTTCATCATTTATTGATCATCAATCATGTTGGGTATTTTCACTCACTGTTAGATATCAAGACAGATAAGATGCAGGCACTAACCTCAAATGTTTGACACAGTGAACTTTAGTAAACCTCACTGTGTTTAGTAAATTTCACTGTGCTTAAAAAAAGAATTTCCTTTCTTGTCATTTGGAGGAGTTGTAGAGTTGGCAACTGGCCCATTTTCCTCCTCAGCATTTTCACCAAGCAAGGAGTGGAATAGAGTTGGCGCAGATACTTTTATAACCATAGTGGGGCATCAGCTAGTCATCAGAGCGGCCTGATGCTCACGAGCTGAATTCACTGTCACACACATTGCACACAAAAGAGTGAACTAGTCAGTGATTCCCTTCAATGGTTCACACTCCCTGGGAACCTTTCCTTAGGCTAGGGATTAGTGTTGGGAGGATCTCCTTAAACATTTCTCATAATCTGTTTTACCCATGGTGGATAGAAAAAAAAATCAATTAACTTTTAGACCCCAGGGTGTTAAGTCATGAAACTTTAATAAAGAATCCTTACAGATTTGGGCCTGAGCAAGTTTTTTGTCCTTCTTAAGATGTTTCATTCTCTGGACACACTTTCTACCATTTTTACAAAGGCTGTGACTGCTTTGGACAGTCAACAGCAACCACAATGCCCCCATGCCAGTAAAAGCACAGGTTTTTAGTTCTAAGAAATATATTCCATTCAATTCTCCTTAGATTTCCAAGTCTGTCTATAAGAAGCCATTCTTTCATTAAGAACAGAAGTCCCTTTGGCCCCAGGTACCATTAATAGGATGTGGAAACTACAAAGTAATCTACTCACAAATCCACCAAACCCCTAAATTAATCCTTTTTGCTAACAACTAAATAAAGCAGTGTCTTTACCATATTAAAGGTGTTTTTTTTTTTTTTTGCACATGCACAGTTGAATGATTAAGCTACCAAATGTGCAATTATCCAATTATGAGGAAGGAGAGAAAATTAAGATTAGATATGGTTTTGTTCTTGCAAGAGTAATTAAACTGCTACATCAAGGAGACATGAATAATATTTAAGTCAAAGAAGCAGAAGATATATAGGAAATATTTTATCACAAATACAGAAGCAGAAGGGAACGAAATGGGTCAATGTGACTGGGGTAGGAGAAGAAAGGAACCAAAAAAATTAAGGGAAAGAAGATAGAAAAGAGGATGGGAAGCTAAGTTCAGTTCAGTTGCTCAGTTGTGTTCGACTCTTTGTGACCCCATGGACTGCAGTACACCAGGCTTCCCTGTCCATCACCAACTCCAGGAGCTTGCTCAAACTCATGTCCATTGAGTCGATGATTCCATCCAACCATCATCGCCTGTTGTCCCCTTCTCTTCCTGCCTTCAATCTTTCCCAGCATCAGGGTCTTTTCTAATGAGTCAGTTCTTCGCATGAGGTGGCAGAACCATTGGAGCTTCAGCTTCATCATCAGTCCTTCCAATGAATATTCAGGGTTGATTTCTTTTAGTATTGACTGGTTTGATCTCCTTGCTGTCCAAGGGACTCTCAAGAGTCTTCTCCAACATCACAGTTCAAAAGCATCAATTCTTTGGCACTTGGCTTTCTTTATGGTTCAACTCTCATATTTGAAGATACCAAGGAAAATAATCGGAACACTCAGTAAGAGACATTTATTTCCTTAAGATTACTTCTTGAACAGTATAATAATATATTAAGTAAACCACATCCTAGTTGAAATGCTGGGGAGCACAGTTGTTGTTAAGACAAAATAATGAAAGAGTAATTAATCCTGCATGCCTGATTTTTCTTTCTTTTATAATCAAAATAAAAAAAGTGTTCTAGAAGAACTATATTTTTCTGGAGGAAGTGCTTTGTGATGGCTTGAAGCTCAGCCCATGGGGAAATGATGAATCAGGTAGGTAGGTATTTTATACCAAAAATCTTCAGCCTACCATATTTCTCTTCTCGCCATGCTTTCATTCAAACATCTCAAATATCTCCTCTTTGTCAAACATCATGTCAGAAATGGTGTTAAATGTATTAGTCAAGAAGAATAGCATTTTCTCTATCCTAATGGGGTCCTACTTTTCTCCTTATGTAAATGACCTCTTTCCCCGACCCTCTCCTAATTTCTAGTGGGACTCAGATCATAGGTTTGAAAAACTGTTTGGATACTATAGAGAAATATAGATGAAGTGCTTGATTTTATACCTACCTTGTGGATTTTGTCCAAACCTCTTTTTAACAGTCACCTGTGATTTCAAAAGCTCCTGCACTTTAGCAACTGGGAAGAATTCCCTGATAACTGAAACTTATACTCATTTATAACCTTACAAGGTTTAGCTTTGGGACTCTGAGTGTTTTGTTTTATTTCATATTTCCTGTCTAGCTAAGAAGCCATTCTTTTTTCACTCTCAGCACATCAGAGACTTGTCATGGATTATCTAACAGGACACGTGCTTTTAGGGGCATATGCATACCAAATAATCGTAGGCTTTGTTCTTTGACAGCTTACTGGAAATCAAGGCTTCACCAGAAAATAGGTCAAGTGTTCTGAGTCCCTTATTATTATTATTATTATCATTTTTTTACTTTACAATATTGTATTGGTTTTGCCATACATCAACATGTGTCGGCCACGGGTGTACACATGTTCCCCAGACTCCTATGGGAAGACTGAGGCAGCAACACCCTGAGACAGAGTCCTCTAGGAAAATATAAGTCAGGAAAGGAGAGTCTTCACTAATCCCAAATATTAGTTGAAGAAGTCATTAACCATCTTCGCTGATTTGGAAACCAAGAGGATGATAAAATTAAATCTAATTGCTACTTGGTACCAGAAAAAAAATATGTGCTAATAAAGATCCCTGGGCAAAAGTAGGAGAGATTGATTGGCTCTAGGTTACAGATGAAACTCTCTTACTTCCAGTTTGGTTGGGTCACCTTATGTAATGTTGATAGATCTCAAATATCAGAGTTCCTAGGTTTCTTACTGGGTGAAATGAAAAAAAAAATTCAGAATAATTAGATAAAGTGTTACTTAATCTATCTAAAATTATTACTCTCCTCCTTAGATTTTATATTTAATATTAAGAGTGAAATTGGATCATGGGAAGGATGACCCACTATGGGAAGTCTTTCTGTGGGGTTGCTGGGCTGGGCCTTGCAAAGTCTAATGCTTTTTTGACTGTGGTTCCAGAGGAGTCTATATTCTTTGAACATATCTTAGACATAGATTTTTAAGCCTCCCTCCTTTCCCTCTACTATATAAGCTTCTTTTCGGGGTTTTTTTTTTTTTTTTTTCCATATTTACTGTAGTTATGGTTCCTGGGTGATAGGTGAAAATGCCACGTCAATTTTGTACAATTTCTACTATTGCTATTATTTTAATGATGTGAAGTCTGCACATGCTTTTAAATTTAAATAATGTTTTATTCTAAATAGCTCTGGCCAAATGCCAGAGTAGTGATACCACCTCTGCATTTCTAAAGTCTTTGATGGTGAACCTAATCTCCAGTCTCCTAATCTCTTCAATCTCCATCCCCATGAATAAAACTATTGATATATTGGCATACACTGGAGTGGGGAACCTTTCCAGGGGCTTCCACTGAGTCCTTCCTAACGTGCTAGCTCTCACTCAGTGGATCAGGGAACAAAACTGAGAGTCCTATAACATCTATTCCCACTATGTTCTAGGACTAGAGAAAGAAACATGGGTCAGTTGCCTGCTGGACCTACTGGGAGATGGCCTTGGTCAAGAATTCATATATCACCTGACTGGCATTAGGACAGGTACTTCACAGTAGTGTTTTAGGTCTCAGGGGGCTTACTTCAGTACCGAGTCAGTACTTAATAACTCTCGTTAAATTTGTAAATGTCTACAGATCCCTTCAAGAAAGGCTTGGATGAATATTTATAATATACACCAAAGGTTAGTTGTTGAGATTGTCCTCAGATGGAAGGGAGTTGGGATTTATAAATTAGCTTATGTCTGAACAGTATGTAAGAGGTTATAATCAGCTCCCTAATTTGAATTAGATTTCTTACCATATCACTAATACCTGGGATGTTCTTACTCATATATGTCAAGTAGAAGTCCAAAAACTGTCTATTTAATGTCTAATGACACAATAGCCCACTAACCATTGTCATTTTAACCCTTTACATCAAAACACTCCACCACTCTGTTCCTCATGTCGCTTATAATAGTTATTATTCCCCCTACCCTCTATTACCGTACAATCCTATTATTTCCACTGAGATTAGGAAAGCAATTTTCTTTGCAACTCTAGTTGCAAAGTTTCCAGTCATCTCTAGCATGGAGGGATGGCCAATATACTGTTTTTAAAAGAAACCAAAGCCTTTTCATGGATGTGTTTTAAAGATTTTGGTGAAGAGTGTGTCCTATGATTCTCCTGGAGTTGTGACAGTTAGAAATGGCTGAAGAGGGTATATGTATGCAGCCTAGTCTACCATTCCCATCGCCTTAAGCACTTTGACTCATTCCTGTCTACATCTGCCAGCAAAGTTCTGACATATCAACTTCATTGTCCTTGGGCCATTCTTGAACCCAAGTTTAATTAACCAACCAAGACTATTCTTTCTATTCCCAGCGAGATGAGTGTACCCGTGTAACAAATTTTGGCCTAAATGCTGTGCTATATTCTGGCAAGTTTTGCTCCCATTAGTGTCCCTCTCATGCATGCTGCCCCAATGTACACCTCTTGATATAAATTGGCAGTGTTTTATAGCTCTTTTGTCATATAAACTGTTTCTTCCCAGATGGAGCCTTGAATTTTCTGCCTTGAATACGCCAGGATTTACGTTTTTTTTTTGCTTTTGTATTCAGGATATCTATCTCTGTCAGGGAGATTTAGGGACAAAAGCTCCTCAGCCTCGTCTGTGTTCTGCCCACATTTCCCCTTTTCATGATCAGGGTCTCACCCTTCTCCATCAAAGCCATTATATAAAATATGTGGTGGAGCTGAAGACCTGGTTGGTATCCCAACTCAGTGTTACTTACCGCAAGACCCTGGGTTCCATCACAGACCCATAAGCCCTATGGCTACAGGAGAAAAAGTGCTACTGCAAAGTTATCATCAAGGCTTTCTGATTTTCCACTTGAATTATGAGCTTGGCAGTTAAAGACTCCAATTTACTCTTTCTCAGGGGTCCATCAGCTCTCTAGGCTGTCAGAAATAACTAACTAACCCCCCAAAGCTCCTGATAAATATTGTCACCATAGAAACTTAGGGTTATAGCCACTTAATCTCCCCTTCTCTTGTCTTCTATTTGTACTCCATGCCAGTCCGTCTTCAGTGATTACTCAAATAATTATAAATGCCAGTGCATCACATGGAATACTGCTGTTTCATTTATCTCTTACAAGGAGAGTATCTATGTCCTCCTCAGATATAGGGACAACCTCATCTCAGAATTCCATCAGCAGGGCTAGTTTCCACAGGCTCTTCCTCTTCCTATTATATTAACTGTGGTTTTGGTCTTGGATGGAAATAATACATTATATGAGATAAATTTTAATTAAGTGACTATAAAGTTGTGACCACAATAGAGAGAGGCAAGGTATGTGCTCATGGAACTGCAGCTGGTTCTCAGTGGTGAACCTTCTTGTGCATCTTGAACATGTTAGTCTTTAATTTCTTCAGGGAAGGGACTGGGTGATGGCTCAAGCGTTGCCACCTCTAGGCCTGGAGGAGGGGAAAGGGGAGGGAGTCCTTAGCTTAGTTCAGCTTGTAGCTGTGGTTACAGGAGAGGACCTTTTAACAAATTGATGGTTTGGGTAGATCAGCAGGCACGCCATTGAGACCTAATAGGAAGTGATCCAGGGTCATGAATACCTATACCTCACTTTCCTCGAATCTTCTGTTTCTCTGTGCTTCCTATGAGCCACATTCTGCTGGAGGTTAGATACAAGGCAGCTGGCTGCTGATCTGCTCCACAGAGGTCATCTCCCAGAAGTGAGAGCAAGATGGGCAAGTGCAGAAAGTGATTGTGAGGGAGAAAAAGAAACAACTGGCTCAAAGAGATACTGTTATATTCCCATTTGACAGATCAGAAAACAAAGTTTCCAAGAGCAAGAGTCACATGCCTGAAGTCCTTCAGCTCATTGAAAACTGGGTTTTCAATGAAAATGGATCGTTCCAGTCACTCTTCACTGCCTTGGAAACTGCTTCAAAGAGCAATTGTTTGACCTTTAATTCTACAAAAAATTTTCTTCCTAGTCTGTTTTGATTATCACTAGACACACTTCTGAGCTAGGAATTATTATTTCATTTTAGGGGGGTAAAAACTGGGGATTGGCGAGTTTAAACTATGTTCCTAAGCCTCAAACTTCATAGGTGGCAAAGAGCATCCAGACAGCAGGTTTGCTGAACTCTCACTACCAAACATATGGCTCCATGTCAGTGGAAGATGGTTTGTTCTTTTTTCTTGTCCCCCCCACCCCCCGCCCATGGGGGGCATCCCTTTCCTTTTTTAATGTGCATCATTCATAGATTCAGCCAGAGCACTTTCAACCCATGTGTTTTCCAAGGGATAACTTTTGAGAAAATTGTAAAATGGGCAGTTTCTCTTCCTACCTTCCCTTGCGCACTTGTTGCCAGCTTGGTGCTCATCTCATCCTGTGGGCTTAGCCATCTCTTAGACACTTGAGTGTGGTCTACTCCTACTCACAGAACAGGAATATGAAAGCAGGAAATTCACCTTCTGCTTTATTGGGACAGACATTTCCACATCAGCTCTGGGATACTGGGATATTAGATCTACTGGTCTATAAATAAAACTGATTGAAAAACATAACTTTTTTTCTTTGATGGCTGAGGGCTTACCATTGCATCAGCAGGGAAAAAATAATTAGCAAAAATAAAATGGGACAAATGTAGCTGGAGTATTCATCTAATCTATTTAAGAATTGTTGAAACGATACTGTTCTCTAACATTATTATTATTATTATTGGTTACTTTTCTCCTGGAAATTATGCTATGAGACTGATTTACCCCTGTGATGGAATTCTGACATTCTTATGTTAAATACTAAAGAAATTATTTTAATTTTTTTTTTTTGAGATAGCTGTAAGTTTGAATCATGTCAAATTAGAAGATTTCTTACTTGCAGGTCTATTTATTTTTGATTTGAGGTCAGTTTTATCACTTTCTTTGCTGCACATTATATAAAAAAATGGTCTCTCATTTAGAATGTCAGATGACAATCTCTATTTCAGTAATTGAGCAAATTTTGCACCTGATTTGTCTTTCAGTTAATTTCTATGTCCAGGATATGATGTTTGAATAGGAATAAAAATAAAGATCTTAAAACTTTGTTTTAACTAGCATCATAGGGTAATGTTTCCCACTGTAGGGTTGAAAAATGCATTTAATATGATTTTATTGGGTACTCACTATGTGCTAGCGCTACCATATGCTTGAGACAGGGGCCATGTGGCTGGAGCAAGCTGCATGGAAAGGACAGTTTCAGGAAATGCATTCCAAGCAGTAGGCATGCTCTAGGTCATGTGATATCTGGTTAGGGAGCACCCAGGACAATGGTGTATCTCTTCTCTCAGTGGTTAACTTTCCAGTAAAATAGATTCGAGTGAAACAAGAAAGGCTGGATGCAAAGCTGGTGCAGAGCTGGGAACGAAGCTGAAAATGCTAGCATGTTTTTTCACTGGCATTGAAACCTTGAAATAGCCCTTTCCTTGACTTCAAGCCATGACCAAGAGCCAGCCAAGGCCAGCCCCTGTATTCACACCCTCAGACCTTGACTGGTGAAGCCTCAGATGCATGTGAACTCTGTCCTAGCTAGAGTGTTGGAAGCATCCATTTCTTCATTTGCAAAATGAGAGCAATAGTTCCTTCCTCATGAAAATGTCATGAGTATTCTCTGCAGCAATTTATTTAAAATGCTCATCCCAGAGCCTTGTGCATATTAAGAGATTAATAAATATTTGCTGTTGGAATGATTATATAATGGTTATAAAGGATTTTTTAAGCATGGCTGAGGGCTATCTGGGAAATGACATATACAGTCATTTGACATACAGACATATGGGGTCATTTTATGAGAAAAGATAATCAGTTGTAGTGATGATAGTAATTTAAGTAGAGAATTTCCCTTTTGAATAATATGCTTGATCTTATTCCAAGGTATTCTTCAAATGTTCCTTTCCTTTGATCCCCTAAACATTAAACTACATTAACTAATGAAGTGAATAACGCTTCCAATGAGCTTGACATTTTCTGGCCAGTTGAAAAAATTAACCCTGCTGACTATAAACAGTCAGAAAATTGGTAACCTTTCAGCCACAAGCATCATTATAAAGCATAAAAAGTAAATAGAAAATGACTTATGTCTTGAAAGTGTATCATGGAATCGTGCATGCCCGTGAGCACAAGGCTGGATTTCTACGAAAGCAGTTTACCCAGTTGCTGTGTAAGTGCAGAAACCAAAACAGAGGTTAACACCACACTATCTCAGAAATGCAGCTTAAAAAAAAAAGTCTAGCTGCCTTTTAAACAGCATTGTTGAAGTATAACTGATATACAAAGAACTGCAAATATTTAGTGTACACAACTTGATGAGTTTGGACATATGCAAATAGTCATGATAGTATCACCACAATCAAGATAATAAAGATATCCATCATAGTTTCTTGTGTTCTTTTTTTTTTTTTTTTTTTTTTTGTGGTAAGAGCACAACACATGAGATCTACCTTCTTCAACACTGGGACATTCAATACTGTATCCATAACTATATATCTAGTCCCATCACTTCATGGCAAGTAGATGGGGAAAAAATGAAAACTGTGACCGACTATTTTCTTGGGCTCCAAAATCACTGCGGATGGTGACTGAAGCCACGAAATTAAGACACTTGCTCCTTGGCAGAACAGCTATGACAAACTTAGGATATTCAAAAAGGAGAGACATCAGTTTGCCAACAAAGGTCTGTTTAGTCAAAGATATGATTTTTCCAGTAGTCATGTATAGATGTGAGAGTTGGACCGTAAAGAAAGCTGAATGCTGAAGAACTGATGCTTTTGAACTATGGTACTGAAGAAGACTCTTCAGAGTCCTTTGGACAGCAAGGAGATTAAACCAGTCAATCCTAAGGGAAATCAACTCTGAATATTCATTTGAAGGACTGATGCTGAAGCTCCAATACACTGTAGCTGAAAAATTGTAGCTGAATTGTACAATAGTAGAATTGTAATTGTACAATTGTAGCTAAAGCTACAGTACTCCACCTGATGCTAAGAGCTGGGTCATTGGAAAAAAACCCTGATGCTGGGAAAGATTGAGGGCAAGAGGATAAGGGAGCGACAGAGGATGAGACGACTAGGTGGCATCCTTGACTCAATGGACATGAGTTTGAGCAAACTCTGGGAGATAGTGAAGGACAGGGATGCCTGGCATGCTGCAGTCCATGAGGTCACAAAAATGGGACATGACCGAGCGACTGAACAACGACAACTGCAGACAGACACTATGTTGTATGGCAGATCTCTCTAAAATATATTCATCTAGCATAACTGAAACTTTATGCCCAGTGAACAACTCCCCATAGCCCCCCTCCCACCTTCTGGCAATGTGTTGTTTCCTCTGCTCCTTTTGAGCTTGAGTATGTTAGATTCCTCATGTAAGTGGAGTCATGCAGCGTTTGTCCTGCTGGGACTGGCTTATTTCACTCAACATAGTGTCCACCAGGTTCATCCATGTTGTAGCATATGCTAGGATTTCCTACTTTTTAAGGCTGAATAATGCTCCATTTTAAGTATTGTTATATACCACCTTTTCTTTCTTTCTTCATCTGTTGTTGGGCACTTGGCTCCTCCCATATTCTGTCTATCATGAATGATGTTGCAGTGAGTGTGTGCTAAGTCACTTCAGTCATGTCTGACTCTCTGCAACCCTGTGGACTGTAGCTCACCAGGCTCCTCTGTCCTTGAGATTCTCCAGGCAAGAGTACTGGAGTGGGTTGCTAGATCCCACAGGGGATCTTACCAACCCAGGGATCCAGCCCAAGTCTCTTTGTGTCTCCTGCATTGGCAGGCACCACCTGGGCTGCAATTAATATGGGAGTGTAAATATCTCTTTGGTTTTACTGTTGTAGCTTGGTGATTGGATATCATGTGCTTATGTTGATTTGTTATTATTATTAGCTTCATTTGTGGATGAGAAAACCAAGGCTTAGAAGAACCGCATTTATATGTCAGTTTCTTGTATCCTGCCTTGGAGTATTATAGTGAGATTGTGAGTGTGGACTCCAATCAGGAGTGATCTCTGCTTATGTCATATAGTTGCAGAAAGTGGTGCCATATCATTAAATAGCAGCGATAGGACAAAGCTGTATCTTCAGCACTTCAGCACAGTAATTGTCATCCTTTTCACCTCTAATTACTTTATTTACAAAAGCAAGACATCATGAACCCAAGTTCCTTCCAAACCTTAAGCAAGCAGGACTACTGGTATACTTCTGACTTTTTGTCCATCTCATAGCTCCTCATCCCTATGCTCCAGCCACTTAATTCTTTTTGTGCCTTAATTTACCAAATTTACTTTTACCTCAAGGATATCTCACTTCCTACTTTATCCTGCCTCATTTTCCTCTGAACTTTACCTTTCTGTGTCTTTCTTGCATCTGCATCTTAGTATAGCTCAGGTCTTACTGCTAGTGAGAGGTGTTTCCTGATATTTCTCTCCTGGAATCTTCAACTCTGTTCACTCCCTATTTTTTATTTTCAGGATACTATTTGTTTGTGTATTTGTAAATTGTCTGTAACCCTCACTGAAATGTACAGTCAGTAAGACAAGGACTCACCTGTCTCATTCAATACTGAACCTGAATGCAGTGTACATAGTAGGAACTCAGGAAACCTTGTTAAATATGCAGTTGAATATTGACTGCGGTGAAGAGAAAATATGGGAGCAGGTGTATCTAATTCCTCCAAGTAAAATTCAGTTTCTCTAGCACATCAATTGCATCCATACTTGAGAATCAGTGGCTAAGCTTGGGAATTATGAAAAAGGCAAAATGAGAGATACAGGCTTGCTCAATTATCAGAGACTCTCTGACACTCTAGGGGAAAATGCATTCCTGGCATTGTAAGACAGCAAAGAAAGCAACAGTTCTGGCTGAGAATCGCTGGGAAAATGGGTCACAGGTTTAGTGTGACATAGTGTTAAGGGGACTCCGGAAAAGCAGCACATTAAATCTCATGGCAAAACTCATTTCTTTCCTTCTTTTGTTGAGTGGGTCCAGAGAATCAAAAGGAGAAAATAATTCGGATACTATAATAAACCCAGAGAATTTTTAATTTATTTTTTAAACATTTTTATTTTGTTTTGGGATATAGCCAATTAATGTTGTGATAGTTTCAAGTGAACAGTGAAGGGACTCAACCATACTTAAACATGTATCCATTCTCCTCCAAACTCCCCTCCCATCCAGGCTGCCACTTAACACTGAACAGAATTCCAATTGCTATATAGTAGGACCTTGTTCGGAGAAGGCGATGGCACCCCACTCCAGTACTCTTGCCTGGAAACTCCCATGGACGGAGGAGCCTGGTAAGCTGCAGTCCATGGGGTCGCGAAGAATCAGACACGACTGAACGACTTCACTTTCACTTTCATGCACTGGAGAAGGAAATGGCAACCCACTCCAGTGTTCTTGCCTGGAAAATCCCAGGCATGGGGGAGCCTGGTGGGCTGCCGTCTATGGGGTCACACAGAGTTGGACACGACGGAAGCGACTTAGCAGTAGCAGCAAGTGAAAAAGCCCTATATTACTAGCACAGGATGCAGAATGTGATTTTATATATGTAAAAAAGGTGTATGTTTCCATGAGAAATTTGTAGAACTATATATACAAAATGTTAAAAGTAGGACTACTAGTGGTAGGTTATGGTTATTTCCTCTCCTTTTTTTTTTTTTTTTTTTAAGTTTGTCTTATTTTTCATATATTCCAAGACAAACATGGTGCTATTTTGTATTAAAAAATACAATGCCTCAAATTGTGTGGCTTGACCAGTACAAAGCAGAGGGGAACCGTTTCCTTCCATATGGTTAAGACTTCATTTTTCAACCAAATTCAGAAAGTGAGGAAGATCTTACAGGAGTGAAAACAGAAGTCATTTCCTTTAGGCCTCTACATGTTTTTTTCTTTTCTTTTTTTTAAACTAATTTCTTTCTGCATGTAGTTGCTTTACAGTGTCCTATTAATTTGTATTGCATGGCAAAGTGAATCAATTATTACTACCAATGCTCTTTCTGCCAGAACATAACATAGTCATAAATATTTGCCATTACCAATGTGGAGTGTAGGCACCAATATGTCTCACTTAGTTCAGATATTCTCAGCCTCTGTTGTAGATTTGCTCCTGGAAAGATTTGTAGGAGTCAAATTTCTGTGAATTGAAAGCTTAAGGGACTCTTCTGTGTAAGTGAATTCTGTTGAGGATCTGTATGAGAGATAATTAGCTCCTCCTCTTCCATTCGAATTTCTCTGAGTTCACTCTGTATATTTTTTGAGCTCTTTCAGTGAAATGAAATAAACTTATGAATGTATTATTAAGCATTGTATATCAGCATTTTTAATGGCTGCTTTGTATTCCATTGAGTGGATATCTCAAAAGTTATTTAATCAGTGTCTAAGTGCTCAGTGTTTAGATTGTTTCTCTTCTTTTTCATAGCATTTAGCATTATTGTAATTATAAATTTGAATACTTTTCATAGGTTGTCTCCAAATAACATATGTTTCTGAGGCTCTGGTAATATAATGCAAATTATTTTGCATTATTGCTATACAAATTCCACTAGCAGCAGAAGAAAGTTTGCATTTCTTGCTGACTAATTTTGAATATTATTATTATTTAAACATGCCAATTTGATAGCTGAAAATGGTCTCTTATATTGGAAGAATTTCCATTTCTTTGCTTACTTGTGTGAACGAAAAGTTTCCTCAAAGATTTATATAGCGTTGCTATGTCATTTGATTTTTGTAGTGGATCATAGTATAGATATAGGAAGCAAAACTGTTTGTGCATATTCTATTTTATTAGCCAAATGACCTAGGGCAAATTAACTTCTCTGTGCCTCATGCTGCTGCTGCTGCTAAGTCGCGTCAGTCGTGTCCGACTCTGTGCAACCCCATAGACGGCAGCCCACCAGGCTCCCCTGTCCCTGGGATTCTCCTGGCAAGAATACTGGAGTGGGTTGCCATTTCCTTCTCCAATGCATAAAAGTGAAAAGTGAAAGTGAAGTCGCTCAGTTGTATCCTACTCTTAGCGATGCCATGGATTGCAGCCCACCAGGCTCCTCCATCCATGGGATTTTCTAGGCAAGAGTACTGGAGTGGGATGCCACGACCTTCTGGCATTAATGACAGTACCTGATGATAGTGTCTGAGCTGCTACTTCCAATTTTGCTTGAATGCCACATTTGGAATTACAAGTTACATCAGTAATCTGAGTTGGAATTCTGTCTCTGGCAACTTAAGGAATCTTGTCTGATTCAGGAATAAACAAATTCTGTATCATTTCAGATGCTCAGACTGAGGATGGA